>NC_086297.1:12326128-13646067 GCF_963924245.1 Chroicocephalus ridibundus
CCAGGACACAGGGTTGTAGGGCTGCACGGATGGGGCCGGCCTTCCCCAGACCTTCCCAGCTTACGCCTGGGGAGCTGCTAGTCCAAATCAGAGCAAACTGAAGGTTTCCTGTTGTTTTTGGTGGAAACTTTGCCACGGCTCTGGCGGGCTTCCTGCCGGGCCAGGAGCGGAGCTGGGGCGCTGGGGACCACGCAGGGTTCTCAGGGCGTAGCATCCCAACGGGCGACTGTCGGGATAAGCACAATGGGGAGGCGAAACGGCCGTGGGACCGATGGTACCGTCCCGCCGCGGTTCTGTCATGTGCTGGAGAAGCTCGAGGCATCGTCGGTCGAGCAAAGATGACTGGGGCTGTGGCCGGGAGCACCTCGGAGGAATCCCTTGATGTGGCAGGAAACAGTGATGTGTTTCCTAAACCCCCAGCGCTGGGATTCATGTGATGGAGTAAATGCTGCCTTTCATTTTTTTTGGGAAAGGCTGTCTAGCTGTGGAGCAGATACCAGTTAAGATTAGCACGATTCGGTTTAATCCATATTTTTTTTTTTTTTTTTTTTTTTAATGGCTGGAATTGATCTAGTCGCAGATAGCATTTTATTACATTAGGGTTTGCATAAGGGTTTATCGCCCTTCGTGCCGTGCTGATGAACAAGGGGGAGACAGTGTCTGCGAGCATATCCTTGGGCCGTCGCTGTGTCCCTCGGTGAAATAATTCTGCTGGCTCTTCAATGACAAAGGCTGGGACAAAATTCCGTGGTTTGTAGTGTGCTGCTGAGGCTCGCAGCCGCTTGCAGGGGCTGGGCTGCCTGCTTTGAGACAGTTTCATGGCATTTCATGCAACCCTGCACAGATCAGGAGCATCGGAGGGCTGGGAGCTTGGCCAAATCCTGCTTCTCGAGGGTAAAGGCAGAGCCACAGTCTGTGCTGACCTGCCTGTCCCAGCGGCGGGGGTTACTGGGGCTTTAGGGGTTATTTTCCCCTGGAGACAAGGGAATCTGCTGGGGATGGTGATGTGATGGTGTGGGTTGGGTGCTCGGCTGCGCTGTTGGGGAGTCTCCCGGTACCTCCAAGGATGTTTTTGGGTAACACTCATGGCGAGCAGCGCGGCTCATCCTTCTGCCCTCGGGCTGTTCCCTACAGGTGCAGGAGAAGTGCGACTACGACCTCGTCCCGCCCCTGGCTCTGCTCTTCTACTATGCGGTCCTGTATGTAAGTCCCAAGCTGCTGCACGTACCTTGATCCCGGCCCGTGGGGAGGCGTGGGGTCCAGGGCCCCACGGAGCCACGTGGGACAGTTCACCGAAATCGGGGTGGCTTTCGTCTGAAACATCACGCTCTGCTGTGCTCGATTCATCTCAAAAAAAAAAAAAAAAAAAAAAAAAAAAAATCCTGTACGAATCTACAGGGATCAAGACCAGGCAACCATTGCACAAGCTGAGAGCCGAAAAAAAATGAGCTTCAGTGGTTTTAAGCTTTTTATTTAAAGCTGGGCTAATGAGAAAGGGAGACGGACAATATCTCTGTGTGGAGAAGGCAAATTTTTTTTTTCATCACATTTTTTTATACTTCTGCAAAATATATAGGCAACACTAATGAAAAGGAGTGGAGCCTTCACAGGAAATACTTTTTTTATTATTATTATTAGCACAATGCATCATTATCCTAAGGAAATCATTGCTGCCAGATCTTGCAAAAGCACAGGCTGTAATGCGATTCATCTGTATGGCTCTGTGGTTGTTAAAAAGAAATTTATATATAGGCTTTGGCACGTGAGCCGCAGCCGGGAGGTTGGGGAGGTGCAGAGCGGATGAAGCTTTCTCGGAGCTGTGCCCAGTGGGGATCCCTTGACCCTTCCCTGGGAGAGGGGTGAACGGGGTGAACCTCAGCTCCGATCTGCTTCTCCTCCTCCCGCTTCCAGCCTAAATCCTCCAGTTTTTACGCAGCGCTCAAGGCCCGTGTCCTCGCTCCCTTTCTAACCGTGTCCCCCCGGCCCCCCCCCGCAGGCTCCCCACTTCCCACCAGGCTCCGACCTGCTCCTGAAAGCCGCCAGCGTGTACCACAGCTTCCTCACCTGGCCCGTGCCCTACTGCGACATCTTCCGCGAGCTGCTCACCTTCATCAGCGACGAGCTCAAGGCCCCTGGTGAGCGCTGCCCCCCTGCCGTGGGCTCTGCTTCCCCAAAAACTGACCACCCCGCGCTTGTTCCCGAGACTCTCCTGGTGTTGCTGTCTCATACCCCGCTTGCTTCGTGAATCCCCTGGGCGCCGTGTCCACGTTTACCTTGTGCAACCCAAACCTCAGCATTTCCAGGAGGCGAGGACCTACGCCCTCCGTCCTCTGGATGATTTTCCCTGGTGGCCCAGCACAGGGTGAGACCAGATTCCTTTGGAGGAGCAGGGCAGGGTTGTGTTTTTGGTGGCCGCTTTGCGTGCAAGGTGGTGGGAGCATCGCTGGGACTCTCACTCAGCTCTGGACCAGCGTGAATTAGCAAAACGTGTAACTGTTTCCTGGCCGCCTTTCAGTCTGGTGGGTCTTTTCCATGGCAAAGCACGTGCTGGCTGCTCCCGCCCGGCCCTGGGCTTTGTTGGAGGTGCTCGGTTTGAAATGCTCGGTGGGGTGGTAACAGTGGGTCCATTCATTGGCGTGAAGGTGGCTGGAGCCTTCGAGCCTGCCCTTGCGTGGAGATTTCCATAGGGCTGAGGGACTCCCCGGCTCTTTCTTTACAGCCGAGACACTACCTTGTGATATGGCTTTGGGCACATCCATCGGCAGCAGCAGCGCTCCTCTTAATTAAGGACTCCTCGTAGATGTCCTGTTGTTCCCAGTGGAGCAGCTCTTCCAATTATTTCTAAAAGGCCGTTTCTCCTAATCTCCCCGTCTTTTGGTGGCTTATGGAGAGCAGTTATCACACAGAGTGGATTTTGGCCCTTGTTTAATCCTACGCAGGGCCATGGCAGCAGGGCTGGCTCCGAGCAGGACTGGGGAGGCCTTGGAGATGGGCTGCGGCTGAGGCTGGGGGGGCTTCCCCACGTCCTTGAACCAGGCGCCGGCTTTGGAGAGCCCTGACCGGGATGTGAAATACGGGGTCTCCATCACGGCAGCAATGTCTTGCGGAGATGGGAGCCTGTAGGAGCAGATGGGATAAAAGATGCTTTCAAAGGAACAAAAAGATTAAAAGAAAAAAAAAAACAAACCCAAAGCCCTCTGTGGTGTTGGCACTGGGCTGGCTGATTTACCCCCAGATAAATGGCCATGGCCACCAGGCAAGCTCTGGCTGGGCTCTTGCGCTGCATCCAGCCCCCCAGTGCCGAGCCGCAGGGCCAGCACGGATGTGGGGATGTTCATCCCATGCTGCTGCGGCCCTGGACTTCCCCAGCTCCTTCCCGGTCAGTTATTGCTGTGACGCCGGTCAGGCCGTCTTGCAGACCACCGGGAAAGCCCCGGTGCTGTGGTGGAGGGGGTCTGCTACATCCTGCTCCCGTGCCATCACCGCCATCGCCAGTCCTGGAGGCTGTGTGAGGGGGCCACTTTGGTCCGAAAGCTTTTCCCTTCCTACAAGTATATGAGATTCCCTCGCCCCCGCCAAAAGATGCCGTGTGGGAGATGTTGGGCTGCCGGGGCTGGGGAGCCCGGTGCTGCCCCTCACCACGGCCTTTCCCCCCGACTGGAGCTAAGAACACCAAAAACGTGTCCTCTGCTGGTAAGCTGGCCAGGACCTTATATGCCTGTTGCCCAGCCTTCGTGACCTGCCACGAGGCTGAAGCAAAAGCTTTTTATTGAGTTGAGGGTAAATATTAACTGAGAACCAGCTGCTGTCAATATTTGCCGAGAATGCAATAGCTTTTATCTGCAAACCGGGGCTGATGCCTCTGCAAGAGGGGCGGATGCTCAGGGGGCCTGTGTGGATCAACATGAGCTTCTCGTGGGTGCTGCGTCCCCCCCGTGGGTGCTGCCGAGCAGCAGCTGGGGTTGGGACGTGGCTGCCCACAGTGATAAGGGTGCTGGGTCTTGCTAAGGGTGCTGGGTCTTGTTGACACCCTAATTTCTTTCCCAAGGTGTACCCCAGTCTGGCTGGTTGGGGGTGACACAGGCTTTGCTGTTGCCGCCCAGTCCAGGTCCATCCGATGTCACCTGGTTGGGGTTCCCGATGGCACGCTGGGGACAGTCCCAGGGAGGCATCCAGGGACGTGGGCTGCCCACGCCAGCCTTTCTTCTGCTGGGGCCGGTCTGGGCTCCATCTCTGCGGGAGGGAAGGTGGCAGTGACCTGCTGTCCATAAGTGAGATCCAGGGCCTGGGGAGCTAATGCAAGTGGCAGAAGCTGCTAAATATCATCCACGCAATTCACACCCCACATCAGCAGTGGGGCGGAAGGGATTGGGGTTGGAGCAGCTCTCCCATCCCCTCCTTTGGTTGCTTTTCCATTGCTCTGGGCTTTTACCCTTTACATGCCATGACTCCCTTGCTCCTGCGTTGGTCCCCTGACACAGTGGCTGTGCCTTGTCCCCATGAGGACTCTTGGTGCTGCCATACCCGCTCCGGGCAGCGGCTCAGCCGGCTCAGCACTGCATTAGGAGACAAAGTCACCACGTTCCTGGGGCAGAGCGGTCTGTGGTGGTGCCGTGTCTCATGTCCTCTGCTCTTTCTCCCCCAGGGATCTCCTTCCAGCGGCTGGTGAGGACAGAGCAGGGGCTGCCCGTGAAGAACTACCAGAGCTCCACTGTGTAAGTGTGGCGGTGGGCGCTGCTGGTGCCGCTCTGTAGCATCCCCACAGTCTCACGCTGCTCCGTGAGCACGCTGCGAGCAGCGTCTCAAAGGTGTAGCGGTGCGTGCCGGGGAGGAGAGCTGGAGAGCTGGGCTGAGCTGTGGGAAGGGAGGAGGAAAGTGGCGTCAGGGTCTGTGGGCTCCCCGTGTCGGTCCCCCTGCTCGCTGCAGGGCTGCGGATCTGGGTGAAAACAGCCAGGGAAGGCAAAGTCTCCTCCACAGGGAGCGGCTGAACTCGGGGCACGTTGGAGAACAGCCAGGAGACGCTTTGTTCGGGAGCCACCACCCCAGAGGGGGTCAGAAGCGAGTCCGTCCCAGGGCAACAAGTTAAGGAAAGCCTTGCAGCTGTGAGCGCAGGGAGACTTTGCCCCTTAATCGAGGGCTGAACCTTTACCTCCTGCCAGGGCGCCTCGTTTGTAAATAGGAAAATGAGCCCAGGTGGTGCTGTGGGCCCTTCCTGGCTGCAGTGCCAGCCCCAGGGACAGTCCTTCATGCACAGCCACTTCCACAAAGGAGGGCTGTCCTGCTGTTTTGACCTCTCCGCTCGTGCCGTGCAGCTCTGGAACTTCACCCGTACCCCACCTGGCTGCACCGGCGCTGCTGTGTTGCTTTCCCAGTACAGCTCTGCTGCTCTACAGGCTTATACTGGTGCAAGTGCAACCGCTTACAGCAGGATGGCTATATTTGCATAAAAAGCCCTGAAAACCTGGCACGAAGCTGTACACAAGCTGAACCTTGAGCTTATTGAAAGCTTGTGCCCGTTGCTGGGCTTTCTAGACCCAAGCACACCAGAGCACATCCTTAATTCAGAGCCATCTTTGCTCAGAGGTGGACTGTTCTCCTCCATAAACATACTCTCTGGGATCCAGGTCTGGGAATTCAAAGCCTGTGGATAGTCATAGAATGAGAGAATACCAGGTTGGAAGGGACCTCAAGGATCATCTGGTCCAACCTTTCTTGGCAAAAGCACGACCTAGACAAGACGGCCCAACACCCTGCCCAGCCGAATCTTAAAGGTGCCCCCTGATGGGGTCATGTTGTGGTCCAGAGCAAAAATGCAGCTGAAGGATGTGGCTCTTCTCCTTAAAGCCGAGAAGTGATGCTGTGACCTGCGTCTTGCAGGGGGAGGATGTTTTGGGGACCGCTCTCATCTTCTACCCTCTGCTTCATCGTGTGCGCTGGTTGTCCAGTTAGGACAACTGGCTGCTGGACTGGAGCCCCGTCTGGGGTAGACTGAACAATTATTGGGCCGGTGGTAATGCAGGTGTGGCAGGAGAGATGGTGCCGAGGAGCAGGATGGAGCATCCTCAGCCGTTACGTGCTCCCTGCCTGCGGCTGGCACTGCAGCGTGGGTCTGGCCCCCCAGACCCTCCGGCTGGGACTAACGTGAGAGGACACTGCCATCTAGCGTGAATGTCATAGAGTTTTAGAATGGCTTGGGTTGGAAGGGACCTTAAAGATCATCGTTCCACCCCCCTACCCTGGGCAGGGACACCTCCCACCAGCCCAGGTTGCTCCAAGCCCCGTCCAACCTGGCCTTGAACCCCTCCAGGGATGGGGCAGCCACAGCTTCTCTGGGCAACCTGGGCCAGGGGCTCACCGCCCTCACAGCCAACAATTTCTTCCTCAGATCTCATCTAAATCTCCCCTCTTCCAGTTTAAAACCATTACCCCTTGTCCCATGGCTCCCCTCCCTGCTCCAGAGTCCCTCCCCAGCTTTCCTGGAGCCCCTTTAGGGACTGGAAGGGGCTGGAAGGTCTCCCTGGAGCCTTCTCTTCTCCAGGCTGAACCCCCCCAGCTCTCTCAGCCTGTCCCCACAGCAGAGGGGCTCCAGCCCTTGGATCATCTCCGGGGTCTCCTCTGGCCCCGCTCCAACAGCTCCGTGTCCTTCTGCTGTTGGTGGCCCCGGAGCTGGAGGCAGCACTGCAGGGGGGTCTCCCCAGAGCCAAGTAGGGGACTAATTTGTCCAAGAGTTTCATGTGCCACCGGCATCCGAGCCCGGCTGCCCAGCCTAACTGCCGTCCCCTTATCCTCAGGACGGTGCTGCTGCTCAACCGCTCTGAGGTGCAGAGCGAGTTCCTCTCCATTGCCGAAAAGCTGAGCGCCAGCGAGCACCCGCAGCACGCCACGCTCGTCCTGCTCCTCGAGCACCTCTACCAGGCCAACTTTGGCACCCGCTGCGACCTGGGCAGCCTGCACCACCTCCTGAAGGTAGGCTCAGAGAGCTTCCCCTTCGGTGATGCCATGATGGTGTTGGGAGCAGTTTCATGCAGGTGGCTGGTGGATTTCCTGACCAAAATAGTATTTGATTGACAAAAGACCATAAGTTTTCATAACACTTCGTGTAGGGAAAAATACACATCTTCCCCTTCTCCTCTGGACCTGGGGTCCACAATTCTGTGTTGTGAAGTGTGGCGAGGGAATAACTTGCCTTTTACCCTTTTACTCCTTTCCCCATTCTTACGTGGAGAGAGGAAGAGCACCTCAATTTAAAATGCAGCAAAAGTTTTTCTTTAACCGGAGAAACATTTTGCTTTGGTGTCTGTGGCGGGGGGGAGACTTCTGAAGAAAACCCCTTAGGTGTGTCCAAATGATTTTTTTTGTTTGTTTGTTTGTTTTTTTCTCCTCCATTTTGCAGAAGTCTTGGAGGGGCTTGAAGGGGAGGGGGTTGGAGGTAGAGGAGGGAGAGAGATTTGCCCAGTGGTGTAGTTAATGACCTTCCCCAAAGAGCTGTGCTTTGCCTCTGCGGAGGGACCCCCTCCATCTCTCATCTTGGCTCTGCTCCCCCAGTCCAAGACTCTGGAAGAGCTCTCGGAGATCTACGCCAGCGCCGCTGACGCGCAGGAGGTTGCGGCCGCCAGCAGTGACCCTCTCCTGGCCCGGGAGCGGCTGCAGTCCGTGCTGCGGGACATCGCCGGGGCCGCCTCCTTTCCTGCCATCGTGGGTGAGGAACGCCCCCCGGCCCCTCTTTCCTCCGGATTTTTCTGCCAGCTCACCCCCAGCGGTGGCGAGGAGCTCCCTTGCGCTGCGGCGGGTGCTGGGAGCCAGCCCTTTGAAGTACAGGACCCTCTTTTGCAAAGTTGCGACCTAGCGCAGCAACCACTACAACAGGGAAAAAAAACCAAAAAAACCACCAACCCAGGTCCCGTTTCATAACTACATGACAAGCCAGAAATTGCTTCTCATCTTTCATTAAAACAGAAGCAACAACACAAAAATGTTCCTCCAGCCTTTGTGGGCGAGATGCAAACATTGAATCAGAAACCGATGGCAGCTGTGGTGTCTGATGGCTAATAGCGGTGTGGAATGTCCTCTCGTCCCAGTTGCGTGGGACTTCACGGGGGTAACGACAGCAGCGTCAGTGCTCTGCGTGCCCTGGGCTGCCCAAAACAAGTGCACGGGGTGGGTGGCATCTCCCACCAGCCAGGAGAGCTGTCAGCACTGCCATCGGGGTTCCCTGCAAACTAACTCCTCTCCCTCCTCTCGTCCCAGGTGAGGCTCAGCCCCGCAAGCTCCACACCATCCCCATCCCTGCCGCTCGCTGCTACACTTACAGCTGGGACCAGGATAACTTTGGTAAGCGGAGGGGGTCCCCCGTCCCTCCCAGTGAGACCGCAGCATCTGCTCCCCCTCGCAGGGGCGGCTGAGCAGCGTTTCCACTCCGCCGGCACCGCCACGTGCGGCCGGGCGTGCGACACAAACTGTGGCCGCAGCCTGAAAGAGCTGGTAACAAATTGGTGGTGATGGGAGAGGTAACGCAGTGGGTACCAGTGTCCCCTGGACAGGAGGGGACATGGGCATCAACTCATGACGCGGGCATGACACCTGCTGCGATGCCAAGCAAAGCCCTCATCCGAGTGGTGGGCACAAGAGGCTGGTGGCCCCAAAACACATGTTGCCAAGAGACAAATCATGCAGGGCTTCATCTCCTGGGCAAAGTTTCGCCTTGCATTAAGCTAGGAGAGGTTTGTCGCACCCGAGTCCCTGGGGATGTTGGTAGGACGGAGACCTTGTTTGATAGAAAGCTCCTCTGCAAGGAGTAAACCTTGCTCGTGCCCTGGAAATAATTGTTGCTGGGAAAGCCTGACAACGCTGAGATGTCAGGGCCTTGTGGGGTTGAGACCCCTCAGACGTTGCAGCTCTTTCCCCCCGCCCCCAGCAGGGATGGCCGAGCAGCGGGTGCCTTTGCCGTGCTCTTGGCCCGGCCACAGCAGTTTTGCAGGGGAAGTGGCGGCTTCTCCTTCTGCTGAGCTGGTCTCTTCAGCTTCCCCATTCCTGGAAGACTTTTTCTGTTCCCGTGAAGGTTTAGTGCTTGCTGCTTGCTGGCCTCAGCAAGCTCTGGACCAGAGCTCTGCCTTGGGCTTTGCAGCGAGTCCAGCTTTGCTGCAAGGCCACCCATAGTGGGGTGATTTGGGGGTCAATTAGCCAAATACCTTGCTTTCCTCCTGCCCTTCAGTTAAACCTGAATCGGACGTGACCACATTGTGAAATCTGTGTAGGAAGGAAGCAAAACCCCAACTGGTGTTTGCCTTTCGCGAACCCAAACAGAGTGTGACCTCAAGGAGAGAAGCACGTTTTGTTTAGCGTTGCATCTGAGCGCCTTATGGGAATCTAAAAACGTTCCGTAGGAGGTTTTCAGCTCCTTGCTTGAAACCGTGCGGGATCAAAGGGAGCGCTGGCCACGCTGTAGTAGTGTCGTTGGCTGCAGGCATCACATTTCCAGTGGTTATGCTGGAGCCCATGCCAGACACGATTTCCCTCTGGTTGCCTTTCAGATATCCTCAATGATGTCCTCAGCAAAGAGTGCAGCGTTGTCGAGCCCATGGCCTCGGAGAACGAGGAGGAGGATGAAGAGGAGGAGGAGGAGGTGGAAACCGATGGCTGTTCCCCTGAGCGGGACTCGCTGCTTTCCCCCATCTGCACTATTTCCAAAGACTCTGTGTACTCAACGCTGTCGGAGGAGGGTTCCAAGCCCTCGCGAGTGTCCCTCTTCACCACCTCCAAGGACTCCATCTCGGAGCTGACGGTGGTCTCCAGAAAGTCCCTGAAGTCGTTCGTCTCCAGCCTGAAGGACTGCATGGACAGCGGGTACGCGGAGGACAGCGACGAGAGCTCCCTGGACATGGTGGGGAGGCCGGAGCTGAAGGTAGAGAAGACCCACCACAAATACAGACAAACGCTGACCAACAAGATCTACAAACTCTTCAAGAGCAAAAGCCAGCTGGTCTTGAGGAGGGACCTGAAGGACTGCCCAGACACGGGCTCGCTCCCACTGCCCCTGCGCCGGGCCGAGAGCCTGTGCACCCCCCAGGCAAAGCACCGCATCCCGGCGCGCTCCCGGCGCGCTCACTCGCTGCCGCAGCACGTCCTGAGCCAGCGGCTGCCGGCCCCGCTGGCCCCACGGCACCTCAGCCTCCACCGACGGCCCTTCCTCAGCTACGACGAGGACGCCAAGGTGTCCACGCTGCGTGTCGTGGTCTTCGGCTCCGACCGCATCTCGGGGAAAGTGGCCCGAGCCTACAGCAACCTCAGGTGAGCTGGCGGTGTGGGGGGACCCGGCTGCAGGTACCTGGCCCTGCTGGACGCGCCGGAGGGCTTGGCTTACCCAGCCCTCTCCTACCTTCTCCTAGGCTCAAGGAAAGCACCTGCCCCTCACTGACAAGGTACTTCAAGCTGCAGTTTTTCTACGTCCCCGTGAAGAGGAGCTGCTTGGCTCCATCAACCCCACTGATGCATCCCTCCCCGTCCCTGGGGGACCCGCAGCTCCGGGCCTCGGCACAGGCGGTAGGTGTCCTGCTCACTGTGGGGCTCACGGTGCCACCAGTGCTCTGCTTGGCCCCGAGAGTGGTGTGCGAGGAGGCTGGCAGGGCAGGCTGAGGGCAGCATTGGTGTTGCTTCCACCAGACCCAAGCGTGGGGCGAGGAGCCTGAGGGGGGCCTTGGTGTGACCCCTGTGTGTCCGGTTTCAGGATCCCACCTTGGCTGGGATGGAGAGCAGCACCAACGACATCTCCCACTACATTGGCATGTTGGACCCATGGTACGAGCGCAACGTTCTTGGGCTGATGAACCTGCCCATGGACGTCCTGTGTCAGGTATGTGTATGCCAGCTGGTAGGGCTTGGCGTTCCCCTTCCCCGAGGTACAGGCCAGCTGAGCAGAGAGCTTCTGCTTAGCCCTGAGCCACCACAATCCTGTACAGCAGGCTGTGCTACATGGACATGGAGCTGGGTGGTCAGTAGGAGGGTTTCTGTCACTGGCGGTGTGGGAAGGGCAGTTCTTGGCACCGGGCTGTGGGTACCCATCAGGCTTATGACTTCTTCTCTCGCCGCAGTCTGCCAAGCCGGAGGCTGAGCCCCAGGAGAACTCCCAGGAGCAGCTGCCCATCCTGGCCGACATGATCCTCTACTACTGCCGCTTCGCCACGCGCCCCGTCCTGCTGCAGCTCTACCAGACAGAGGTAGGTGAAGGAGCCCAGCCCCATCTCGGCGAGGGAGAAAGGGGGGTATTTCTGCCTGTGCCACCAACTCAGGACCTGCCTGTGAAGCGGATGGGGGTATGGCACAGCCTCCACGTGCTGGTGGGGCAGAGCTCCGTCCCCTTTTATTCCTCAGGTGCCTGTGGTGCTCCTGGCTCCAGGACTGAGAGCACGCGGGTCCTGCCCAGACAATCCTTAAGTCACACGAGCAGTTTTCCATCCAAATACCATTTCCCGTGACACAAAGTGGCTCCTGTCAGTGCTGACAGGTTATTCGCGTCACTGGAAATCCCTCCAGTGCTCTGCTTTCCAAACCAAGCCCCTCCGCGAAGCCTGTTTTCCACATCCCGCTGTGTGCACGAGGCAGACGTGGTGGGGAAGGTTGAACGCACGGCTGCAATCACCGCTTTGGTGCGGTGGCACGGGACCGGCTGCAGTGGGGCTGTGGCGAGCAAGAGTCACTGCTGTTTGTGGGATTTGTGTCGCCCAAAGCGATGCTCAGACATTAGGCTCATCGTGGCTTTTCTTTCCAGCGGGTTGGGGAGTTTTCTTTAAACAAAAATTAGGTTTTGGGGTTGTTTTGCTTGCCGGCGGTCTGTTAAAATAGTCAGAAGTACAGCTAAAGGCTGGCGTCACTCAAGGCAGCGAGCAAAAGGGGTATTTTGAAAATATAAGAGGATTTTCCCAAACCGAGCGGTTTCCTGTAGAAAGGAGGAGAGGGGTGAACGTCGCCTGGCGCGGGCTGGGTCTCCTCACCCCACCACGTCTCCTCTCTTCTCGCCCTGGCAGCTCACCTTCATCGGGGGAGAAAAGCTGACCGAAGTCTTCATCCACTCCCTCGAGCTGGGCCACTCGGCGGCCACGCGGGCCATCAAAGCCTCAGGTCCGTAGCTGCGTCTGCGCCCGCAGCCCTGGGGGGCGGGGGTCTGCAAACCGCGGGGCTGGGAGAGAACTGGGAAGAGGGGCTGGAGGGAGCGTGGGCTGGAAGGAAGAGGCAGCTGAGCCCAGGCTGCATCGTGAGCGAAGTTCCAGACAATCTTTTCACAAATTTGGAAATGAGGCGTCCCGACCGTCGCGTTCCCCTTCAGGAGCGAAGCTGCGGCAGCGCCTTGTTGTTTTTAACTGCTGTTAACTCTAAGACGTATTTGCAATAAAACAGCTTCAAGCCCATTTCCTTCCTCTCATCAGCACCTGGCCAAGCGCAGCTTTTCATCTTTTCTTTTCGCCGCTTTCTGTTGTTTGTGCTTTGTCCAGGAGCGTCATTTGTAAAAAAACCCAAAAAACGCCTTCCATTTTCTTGAGTTTACCGGGCAAAGCAAGGTTCGTGCATGTGCTTGTAGCCTTCCTGCAGGGGACATCCATGAGCTTTTACACTAGGAATTTATAAAATGAGTAGAGACAAGAAGCAACGGCAGAAGCATCTTTCGGCAGCGTGCTCTCTGGCTCTCCTGGGCACCGACACGCTGCCTGGCGCAGCGCAGCTGGCAGAGACATCTCATGGCCAACCAACACTACTGCATTTAAACACGTCTCTTCGTTATTTTTTGATTTTTTTTTTTTTTTTGACCAAGTGCTTTTCTGTGACCTCGCCTTGTCTTTCTAAACAGAGCTCATAAAACATCCTCCATACGAAGTGTCACCACCCCACTCCCCCAAAAATACAGGCTGGGCCAAGACCTCTTCCCAATAACTCATGAAACCACCGATCCTTTCTGACTTTGATTTTTTTTTTTAATTTTTTTTTTTTTCCTTGGGTTTTCTGGCAGCGAACCGCTTAACAGCTGCAAAAAATTATGCGGGGAGGGCGGGGGGGAAGGGAAAGTTAGTAAGTGTCGGGCACAGTATTTCAAGGCTAATTTAATGTGGGCACAAACATGCCCGGAAAAACAGGAGCCGGGTTAGCAACGCGGCCTTTTATTGCTTTGTGTTTTCCCTGGAGCACTGACCCCTCTGCGCCGGCTTAGCCAGCGCCGCTTTCAGTTTTGCAGAGCTGCTTGTTGCGCTTTGTGTTGGAATTTCTGCACTGGATTAATTGCTTTCTGGCGGCTTTTAAGCCACCTTTTCTTTTTGCCTTTTTGCTCCGCAAGCTGTGTTCAGCAAACTGGGTTGTTTTTTTTTCCCCCCCTTTCTGTAGGTACTGAGCGCGCTGCCGTATCGGTCGCCCGCTGAAGAATGGGGATAAAAGGCCACCCTGTGACATTTGCTCCTTGTTTTCTGCAGGTCCAGGCAGCAAAAGGCTGGGCATAGATGGAGACAGAGAAGCAATCCCACTAACACTACAGATCGCCTACAGCAAGGTGAGTGCGCGGGACTTGCACAAAGACAAACGGGGCAGGAAACCACTTCAGTGCTGGGCAAACACGTCTCTGCTGGGGGCTGAGAGAGACAAGCGCTGACAATGTGCTGGAAGAGCCCAAATCCAAGTCCAGACGAGCCAAACTCCAGCTAATTGTCTACTTACTGGCTAATTTGGAGTGGTTTTCCACTCCTGTTCAGCCAAATGAAATAGGGAGTGTGCATCTAGTTTCCATAGACTGGACATTGGACACTGGCCCAGGTTGCCCAGAGAGGGGGTGGAGGCCCCATCCCTGGAGACATTCAAGGCCAGGCTGGATGAGGCTCTGAGCAACCTGATCCAGTTGAAGATGTCCCTGCTGACTGCAGGGGGTTGGACTAGATGGCCTTGAGAGGTCCCTTCCAACCCAACCCAGTCTGTGATTCTATGACATGTACTGGCTGCCACTTTATACTGGTGGACTTTGCTTCCAGGGAGCAATATTCCACTGGTCGCAGCGGTCCTCCTAGTACGGAATCATGGAATTTTTCAGAGTTGGAAGGGACCTCTAGGGATCATCTAGTCCAACTCCCCTGCTAGAGCAGGATTGCCCAGAGCACATCCCTCAGGACTGCATCCAGGTGGGTCTTGAAAATCTCCAGAGAAGGGGACTCCACAACCTCCCTGGGCAGCCTGTTCCAGTGCTCTGTCACCCTCACCGTAAAGAAGTTTTTTCTCATATTTGATTGGAACTTCTTATGTTCTAGCTTGTGCCCGTTACCCCTCGTCCCGTTACTAGGAACCACTGAAAAGAGTCTGGCTCCATCCTCCTTAAACCCACCCTTTAGATACTTGTAAACATTAATAAGGTCTCCCCTCAGCCTTCTCCAGGCTAAAGAGTCCCAGCTCTCTCATCCTTTCCTCACAAGGGAGATGCTCCAACCCCTCCATCATCTTTGTTGCCCTACGCTGGACTCTCTCCAGTAGTTCCCTGTCTCTCTTGAACTGGGGAGCCCAGAACTGGGCACAGTATTCCAGTTGTGGGCTCCCCAGTGCAGAGTAGAGGGGGAGAATGACCTCCCTTGACCTGCTGGCCACACTCTTCCCTATGCAGCCCAGAATTACGTTGGCCTTCTTGGCGACAAGGGCACGTTGCTGGCTCATGGATAATTTACTGTCTACCAAGACCCCCAGATCCTTTTCTTCAGAGCTGCTTTCCAGCAGGTCCACCCCTAACCTATACTGGTGCCTGACATTCTTCCTTCCCAGGTGCAGGACCCTGCCCTTGTCCTTGTCGACCCTCATTAGGTTCTTCTCTGCCCAGCTCTCCAGCCTGTCTAGCTCACGCTGGATGGCAGCACAGCCCTCTGGGGTGTCAGCCACCCCTCCCAGTTTGGTATCCTCAGTGAACTTGCTGAGCAGACACTCTGTCCCCTTGTCCAGGTCGTTGATGAATACGTTAAACAATACTGGTCCAAGTATTGACCCCTGGGGGACCCCACTGGTTACAGGCCTCCAACTTGACCCTGCTCCATTAATCACAACCCTCTGAGTCCTGTCACACAGCCAGCTCTCAATCCACCTCACTGTCCCCTCGTCTGGTCCACACTTCCTCAGTTTCCTAAGGAGGATGTTATGAGAGACAGCATCAAAAGCCTTGCTGAAGTCAAGGTAGATGACATCTGCTGCTCTGCCCCCATCTAGCCAACCAGTTATAACATCATAGAAGGCTATGAGATTGGTCAAGCATTATTGTCTTCGTCCCTCTGCAGTTATTTAGTGTTAAGCCTGGGCAATTTTTGTAAATCCAGGGTTAAATGAACTTTAATGCCTACTCAAACTTTGTCTGTGCAGCTCCTGGTAAATCCAGATCTGAGCTAGTCCAGCCAGATGGTTAGGGGTGGGAGGGAGGGTAGCGTCAGCCTGGAGCGTGGCATCTCATGGGCTTTGCTTCGTCTCTGCAGACAGCCGTCAGTGGAAGAAGTCACTGGAACGATGTTGAGAAGGTCTGCACATCTGTCAACCTTAGCAAAGCCTGCAAGAAGTACGAAGAACTAGGTGGGTAGAGGTGGTCTTTCTGGCTTTGTGTAGGGAGCAATGGGAGGGACTGGTGGAGCGAGAGGATGGTGTGGATTTTCTAGCTGGAGCAAAGCGGGGATGTGTGAATGCAGGAGAAGATACGTGGAAGGTGCCTGGGGTTCCCTGGGGCATACTGTAGTCCTTGGCTGCCACCACATCAGGGATGAAGGGCATTTGATTTCCCGTTGTCCTAAAGCTTCCAGCCAGGGAAATGGGATGTCCATTAGGGACAGGGCTGGCATGGTCCAAACGGCAGGATGGTCACTGGAGAGCGGTGCTTTCCAGAGCAACGCTTGTTTAGTCAGGAGAAGGAGAGACAGGTAGAACTGTTGTTAAATGAGGTAGAACCAAGGGTGAGGGTGCTTGTCCTGCCGTCCGCCGCAGCTTTCAGCAGGCTCTCGTCAAGCTGATGCTTCAGCCCGGTTTCCTTCCTGCAGCTCAGAGATAGCTGCCTGCCACGTGGTTCTGCTTCAGAACTTTTTTCCTAATGAGGTTTCTGATGGGGCCTTAATAAGGCTTTGAGCCTTTTAAAAGCAACAAGACTTTTAGTCTGTGTGAATATTTAGAAGCAATACCTGTTCATTCTTGCTTAAGAACCGCTGTTTTGGCAGTCAGACACCCAGTTCTGAGTAAACAGAAGGGGTTTTTTAGTTCCTCTTTCCTCGTGTGCTTTGTGTCTGGCAGATGTGTGGTTTGTGAGCAGAGTAGTCGTGGCAAACGGGTGATCTACCAAACAGGAGACAGCTCCTACATGCCCCACGGAGCTCAACATAAACCTCTGTCCCTCCTTTTGCTACCCCATCCATGAAGCCCGTGCAGACAACCCTGGAAAAAAACCCAGCAGGAATTATTTTCTCACCTCCTCTATACGTTTTGCGTTGGATGTTTCTGCACTAGTTCAGGAGCTTCGCTTGTGCTGCCAACGCTGCGTGTTTCGTTCAGGGGGTGTCCTCGGTTCCGCATTGGGGAGAAGCTTCTGCTTCATGAATCTCTTCCTTCCAAAAAAACCGGTTCCCCTGGATTGTCTCCGTTGGTTTTCACATTCAGCAGTTTTGACCACAGGATGTCACTGTAATTCCAGCCACGGCAAAGCATCTCCAGGTGGACTGCAGGAAAGGCCATGCTGGAGAGCTAGAATTTTCTCATGACGATGGGGCAATGGGTTTTCTCCTGTTTAGGTCCTAAGATAGTTAAATGCCCTTTGCTGCTATGTTTGGAAAGCAGCTGGAAATTACTCAGAAGTTGACTTCTGTCTCTCTGATTGAGTTCTTTCTGCGTAGGTTGGCACTGGGGAAGGAAACGGTATCGTACTTCCCATGACAGTAGGGTCCTGCTGAGAACCGCTGTCTCTGGGATGCTTTGAGGGGTGGAGGGACCACTTGGGTTCCTACCAGTGGCCCAGAAGCCTCAAGTGATAACAGTTTTCTTTTGTTACAGCCTCAAAGACAGAGTGTCTCAACTTGACCATGACGGAGGTGGTCAAAAGGCAAAACTCCAAATCCAAAAAAAGTTTCAATCAGGTAACTCAAATCACGGTGCGTTTACATTTGGTAGCAGGATGTCAGCCTGACTCAGCTGGGACGGAAGCAGGACAGGAGACAGTCGCTCCCTGTGGGATCTGTTTGCTGTTGGCCAGCAGGCCTGCCTGCGGGGGGATGCTCAGCTCCCCTGCTCCCCTTCCCTGATCAAGGATAACGCACTGAGCCTGGAAGCTCCCTCACTTGGACTCTTTTTCTATCAGCAGATCAGTGTGTCCCAGATAAAAGTAGACAAGGTCCAGATTATCGGTCTCCAGTCCTCCTTCGCCGTCTGCTTGGACCAGGATGAGCAGAAGATCCTGCAGAGCGTAACCAGGTAGGAACCTCAGCCTGGCCAGCTGCTCCTGGGATGGTGCATTCTGCGTGTAAGGACTTGTCCATGAAGCGTGGGTGGCCAACGGGGGGACAAGGTCCTGAGCACCATTGTGGATCTATGCCAGATGCCCAAGCTGAGTGACATTAGCTCTGAGCTCTGTAGTGCAGCTGAGCTCAGGTGGGCTGGATGGTCCTGCTCAGATCCCAGCAGTAGTTGAGCTTCGTGACTGCCACGGTCTAAAGGGTGGTCCCCAGGTTATATTGCCTCCAATGGGAAAAGATATAGGATCTTATTTCTTAAATAACCCTAAAGAGAAGGGTTTTACTTAACTTGTTTGTTGCACAACTCAAGGGGCTAGTGGGGAGAGTTCAGTGCATAAAATGGAAAAGGAGCTACTTCCCTCTCCCAAAACTTGAGGGGTGCAAAAGTTCTCGTTTTCCCTAATGTGTTTCAGAAATTAGTCTTTGTGGATGTCTGCTCTACGTCCCAATTGGAGCCAACTTAAAGGACCTGAACTCTCAGCACTCAAACTCCAGTCCTATAAAAGACTGCACTGATTCCTGTTTGTTTGCAGATATTTCTGCTGCACCTGAGGACACACACCTTACGTAATCTTGGTTTCTTTTTGTTCCCCTGCAGGTGTGAGATCTCTGTGTGCTACAAACCCAGGGACAGCGATCTCTTTGCACTGAGAAGGTCCTCTTTGCCTCCCCAGGACCCCTCCGAGTTTCATTCTCTCCTGTGTTTACCCATTGCCACCTTCAGTGGAGCACTGCCATAGAAGAACCCTGTGTCGTCTCACCAAACAGTGTCAAACACCAAAACAGCCTCAGGAAGAGGAAGCTGACTGTCCTCCTTTGGGCTGGAGACCCATCCGTTCTTGTCCAAGACATACTGCAGCCTGAAGTATTGGCATGGTGGCTGAGCTGCTCCTGGTCTGGGCTTAGCCTGTCTTTGGGAAACGGGAACATCGGTGGTGTGCTCTGGCACCTCTCAGGGTTCCTCAGCAATGGGGGGAAGTGGTTTCCTTGAGATGTCCACCTGGTTCAGCAGACTGACAACACCTGGATTGAGAGGTCAAGGCAAGGACAGGGATATTTTCCTGTCAGCAAATGGTCTTGTGGCTGTATTTGACAGTGACTGCAAGGCCAGTGTGGTGTGGGGGGAGCTCACGGGGAGATGTTTTGGAAAATGACTGTCTTTGGCTGAGTGGTGGTAGGTGGCCTTCAATGCATGCAGAGATACAGACTGCCCAGCCAATGTCCTGATGGCATTTCACCCGTAACAGGTGAAGGATGCTCAGGACAGGTCTTCAGGGATGGGGACAGGCTTCCTCAAGGTTTCCTTTAAATTATGAAGGTTGGGCGTCTTGCAGAGAACCAGTGCAGAGCAGAGCAAGCCAGCTGAGGCCCAGAAAGAGCCCAGCATGGCTTGTAGGCTGCTGCTTGCGTTCCAGTGAATTGAGTGCAATAGGCCATACCAGGGCATGGACAGCTTGTCATGTATACCTGCGTTTACTGTAAACCCAGGACCTGCAGGAGATCAACTTCCAGTTTCTGCAGGACTTCAGAGTTCACCCAGGAGATGTATTCCCTGTTCAGCCCATGTTCTTGCGTCCTGCTCCCCAGCACTCTACGCTCGAGACATCCCAGAGGTTGAATCCTCAATAGTTGCTTGAAATACGGCGGGACCCATGCTCACGCTCGTGGGAGGGAGGGACGTACTGGGGAAACCATGAGGATTGCCTGAAGCTCACCTGAAGGGGCAGTTTTGCTTGAGAAGGACCCAGCACCAAAAACACTAGTGACGCTCCCAAGCGACGATAGGATTTGAGATTCCCCCTGCCCTGCAAAGAGGCTTTATGCCCTCTTCCTTCTCTCTGCAAGGCTCTAGGTACAGAACGGTGCAATAGTTGCGGGTATTTAGAGGTATTCTGACCCCGGGAGCAAAAAATGAAACTGGAGAAGCCTTGCCTGGTTTCATAGCCCTCAAGCTGTTTCTCAGTAGTTTTTGGTGATTGCACTAATGATAACAGGCAGAAGAACATGCTGCTTGCTGCAGGCTAAAAGGATCTCAATGCCGAGGATGTGTGCTCCCTGGAAAATGTCTGGAAGGGACCCCAGATATGGCTGGGGGGCTGCAGGGTTCAGCCATGGCGTGATCAGTGTGGGCTCCTCGATCCTCCAGAAAGCAGGACCTGGTTAGTTCTTAGTAAGAACAAGGTTGGGCTCTCGTCCCCAAGGGCTGGTGGCACAGCGGCGGTGTCATTTGAGGCTGAATCTGCCACGAAAAGGGCCTGGGGGCTTCAGTTGTCTCAGAGGAGCGTGGGTCAGGCTTGTCTGCTGGATTCCTCCACATCCCTCCTGGAAGTGTTTTGGGGATCCCTCCTGTGCTGGCAACTCCGATCCTGGCCCCGCTGTCTCTGTTGTGTGGGGACATCTCAGGTGAAGAAGGTACCAGCTGGCCCTTTGGTGCCTTCGGCAGCTGCGGGTGCAGCTTCTGCCAACGGCCAGAGATGAGCAAAAATAAGAGGTGAACACGCTCCTGAGGCTTCTGCGCTTCATCCTTTTACTTGAATAAACCATCCCAAGGATGGTGTTGTCTTGTGGACTCCAAGAAAAGACCCTCGTGCAGGGCGAAGCATGACTTGAACATACGTAGGCGCCCTGGCTCCGCCGTGATGCAAAGCCAGCTTGGACTCCCGGCAAGGACCCACCTTCCCTGGCCACGCACCGACTCCGGGAGCACCCATCTCTTCCCACCCGCGTGGAGCAGCGTCCATCCCTTGCTCGCGGCACAGACTCGACAGGGACACCAAGACGCTACCAGGTCGCGGTGGGCTGTCCCGTCTCACGGGGTGCCTGCGGGGCGATGCGGGAATGCACGCTGAGGTCGCTGCTGTGCGCTTCTGCACATCAGTATTTTAAGTCCAGTGGGCTCCAGGGATCAGAAACAGATTTTAATAGCTCTTTGCACGCACTTGGAAAAAGTTTTCCCACTGACTTTTCATTTCTCAAACAGGTTTGTGCACGTCTTCTCATACGGGGCTGAAATTTGACAGCTGGGTGGTTTTGTTTTTTTTTTCTTTTTGTTCAATACTTTAAAATAGCACCTTATCCTGTCAAAACATTGCTATTTATGATCGTGATATCCGTGGCTAAATCTATCCCTGCCACTCTTAATGATATAAACCCCTTTGTTTCAGCTGCCCCTGCAGAATTACTAGAGAAGAGAATTTCCATCTCATAGAGGAAAAACAAGCACAAACTCTAGGGACTCATAATCCTGGCTGAGGTTTTGACCTCTGATGCTTTCTGGAAACTAAAGAAGTTCGAGGTTCTTTCAGGTCATCCTTGTGCAGCCTCACCAAATCTGTGTAACGTCTGTGCCGATCTGTAAAATACCGTTCGAGGAACTTTTAAAGGTAACTGTAAAATATTAAATGTCGATTTATTTCGAATACAAGTACAGCGTTTGAGTGGCGTCATTCCTCAGCAGGCGGGAGGCGCAGGAGGAGGCTCCGTGTCCCCACGAAGAGGGCAGGGAGCACCCGGCTCCTTTACGGAGCGGCTGAACCTGAGAGCAGGAAAAGGCTCCTATAGGCATTATATTCACGAGCTTGGTCCCGGAGGGCGTGACACGGAGACCTGCGGCGGTTAATTGAGCTGCTTCTGTTCTGTGAGTTAAAAAAAAAAAAGCAGGTTTTGAGGCTGTAAATCCACAATTGGTTTCCTGCTGGGTTAAGGAGAAAAGAAACGAGCGGAGCTTGTGTGTGCGAGGTGAGATCTGGGCATAGCCTTCCCTCCTAGGAGGCTCCTTGACCTTTGCGGTGTTGCTTTGCAGAGAAATACGAGTTACGCCGAGAGCTGAGCTCCCGGGACCACGGGCAAGGTCCAGCCCCGGCACGACGGGCGACTGTTTGGGGTCGGCGGGTTTTTTGCCCAGCAGCCGGGTATCTGGGGTATTTCCGACTTGGAAATCCCTTCTGCGTCTTTGGGCACGCAGACTTTGCAGATGGAGCTGTTGCTACTGAAAGTAGTCTGAAATATGAAATGACACTTGCAAATGTTTAACTGTCTCCAGTGTCGCCTTCTCTTCCTGTGGATATTGGAGGAAGGAGGCTTAGTCGGTAGGTGTGAGGGCCAACGCGTCGTCATCAAATAAACAACGTGGGAAAAGTCATTTTGGCTCAGGCGAGCCAAACCCCAGATGAGAATAACTTTTGTTAATCAGCACTTTGTTATGTATTAGCTATCAAGTTTTTTCACTCTGATTAGAGAATAACAAAAGGTGTTTTTTAAATAAAAAGAAAAGGGTCTTTTGAAAAGGCAAATAGAACTCAAAAGGAAAAAACTTTATTTTCCAAGCTGGAATGATAATCTGCTTTTGTTTGTTCTCAACAACAACAAAAAAAAAAAGCCCCAAACCCTAAACCACAAATCCCCCTTCCCTGTTCTTTTCTTTTTAAAAAGAAAAGTGGAAAGAGGAACACGCATGCTTAAATCCAAAGCAGAAAAAAGGTACTTTGTTCTAAAAACATGCATGACGAAAGGTTTAGGATCAGGGCTCAAGTCTGATCCTTGAAGTGCCGCATAACTGAGGGTTTTGTTCGTGTAAGTACAAAAGATTTAGCAAACAGCTGCTGATAAAATAAGCAAGGCTGGGCTAAGGCTAGACCACTTAACAAAACTAGTTTTGCCTCTTGTAGATATGGTTAAATCAACTCGACGGAGATTTTTGCAGCTCTCACAGCATCTCACAGGGTCTGTGGCCCCTCTGCGTCTGTGAGGGACGGGAAGAGAGTGAATAAGGTGTATTCGACGTTTCAGGCTGGGAACAGCAACTTATATTGACTTCCTGAATTCTATAGGTTACACCAAAAAACAGTGCCTTGGGGTTTTGGTACATGTCAACTTACCAAGGTGCAGTGGTGGTTTGAGATGGTCCCTGCTCTCTCAGGGGTTGCCATCCCACAGCCACCTCATCCGAAGCTGCAGGACTCGGCACAGCTGGAGTGGGACATGCTCCACCACCGGGGAGGTGGGAGGTGGTGATGTGGTGTGGGAACGCGCTGTGGGATGTCTTCTCACCCACCCATCATCGGTGGTGACCCTCCATCCTCTGGTCTTCTCCAATGGCACTTTGTGCATAGGTGGTCCTCATCTTTATTGGTGTGATGCCCACAACTTCACCTTGCCAGCACAAGGAGCATCCATCCCAGTGTGGATCCTTGCAGCAGGTGCCAGCGTGCCACAGGTGTTGGTTGAGAGCCCAATCTGCCACCCCGGAGCCACTGTGGCTCAGGGCTGGCAGAGAACAAAGAGCTTAATGCAGGCAGGCAGCATCAGTCAGGTTGCTCAGGGTCCAGCCAAGGTATGAAGAGCTTCAAGGATGGAGATGTTCTAGTGCACGAGCTGGAGAACAACATAAGCCACTGATCATCCAGAGAAGGGGTCCTTAAGTGACCGATCCTGATCCGATGGCTAATTGGGAATACAGAATGAGTTAGCATCAATAGGCAGGAATGAGATTGTCTGTGCTGGATCCACAGCAAGAGACTCCTCTGAAAGGTAAAAAAAAGCAGGTGCCATCCTCTTTTGGCAGGTAGGGCAATAGAACACACCTCCCATGGTCTAAGTAGGTCATCATGAGGTTGTCTGAATGGAGACACTGCTGTGAGGCATGACATAGGATGGTGCGCTGGCACAAAAATGACCCAAGCATCTGGCTGGCGATGGGGCTCTTTACCTTCACCCACAGGCTCGCGCAGCCCGGCGCCTCTGATCCCTTCCTCGCGCTCGAACAGTTGTTTGTCAGCTGTGCCAGGGCAAACCTTTCTCTTGAACTTTTCCTTCCTGCCACGTGTGGTTTCGTGGGTGGCGTTTGCAGAGAGAGACCAGCGGACACGGGGGATGACAGGGGATGTGGAAGCCCACAAGGACCTGGGCATTGGGGTCACGGGACCTGACTTGGGCTGTTTCCAGGGGATCTCTTACAAGGAGGTATTTCATCTGCTCTCTCAGTTGTAGCAGGAATAGCAGAGAGCAGAGTCAGGCTTCCCGGCAGCTCTCGGTCTCCACGTACCATTACAGGATAAGGATTAACATGCCCAGGGTGTCTCCTCGGTTAGAGGTCACTGTCCCCTCCTTTCTGCCCCTCTGCTGCCTGTCTGCTCCCGTCCCTGCATCTCAAATTACCTTCCGCCGAAGCGGAGGTACCTGGGGACGGCTCGGGGATGGCTGGCAGCGAGCCCCGAGCTTGGCTCCCTGCATGCGGGCTGGTGACGGGCAAACCGAGCCACGGCACGATGGCCAAAGCCACCGCCTGTGCCGGCGACAGGATCTGCCTGACCCGGAGGGGGTTATGGAATGACCCACCAATAATCCAGCACTTTCAGAAGAAAAGGGAGAAGCAGAAGAAAATCCAGGGAATACATTCTCCTGCCAAATTCCCTGCCCTAGTTCCCCCTTGAGGCTGCAGGTTTCTGGGCTGGTACATCGGGCTGTTTCCCATGTGCGTGATTTAGCTGCTCTTCCAGGCTGCGGTAAAGTAGAAAAGACTGGAAATTTCTGTGAATTTTGCCAATTTCTTAAGGGTTTGGCCAGCGTCCATGACTGGAAAGGGCACCCGACTCCCTGTTTGTCCCGGGGCTGACCTTTGCTCAGGACTAACGGGAGCGAAGCTGGGCAAGTGAAACATTTCTGGGCTGCAGGCGGCTGTTTATCTCTCTTGGCAATGCCTGTGGCTCCACTCTCCTTATCTTACTTGTGCTAATTAACGAACAATTAAAAGTTAACAAGGCTCCCCGTGCCTGCATGCGGAGTTTTCCTAGCAGGGAAAATTCCCTCAAGAAGAGTAGCGGTGCGCTAACGATGCGAAGTTGCATAATTATCAATACGTTCATCTGCAGCAGGAGTCCTATGGCCCGTGTGCCTGTGCCAGGGGAGCGGGGTGGGCTTGTCTGTGCCAATCCCACGCTCATTTTCTTCCTCGGTGCCCTCGTGATCCCCTCTCCCCTCCGTAGGCACCTCCCCTGCCACACTCGCAGGAAGAAATGCGAAAGCGAAAGGCTTGTAGCCAGAGCAAACACGTCCCAAAACTGAAATCCAAATCAAAGCAAGCATGGAAAATATTTTGTGGTGTTTACCCAGCTCTAGGATAACCTAGACTTGGGTTTGATGGCATAAAACTTTCTGGCCAGCAACGGGCCAGTGCAATTCAGTGTGTTTAGCTGGTGTTCCCACCCCGGAGAGGACCTGGGGCAGGGTGGCTCAGTCAGTCGCACACTCGCTGTTCTCACAAGGACTAGTCCTGCTTCTGGCTGTGTCTGGAGACTTTCTAGGAGACGCCAATGAACTGCAGGCTGAGGCTTTGCCCTTGTAATCAGAAATCTGTGGATGGCTCTGTCAGGATACCAGGACCCTGGGTCCTCCACTGGTCTACTGGGAGATCTTCGCTGATGGCAGGCCCTGTCACATCTCCCAGGAGGGGGCCGCTTGGTGCTGCCCCCTGCACTGCCCGTGGGCACGGGCTGGGTGCTGAGCTGCAGGGAAAAATGAGACCCTGAATCATCAGTACTTCCCCTGCACAGCAGCGCGCGTTTTTTCCCCTAGCTTGTCTCTGTGTTGACTTACCGTCAACGGTGGTTCAGGTTAAGCCACTTGAGGACAGGATGCCCTTGTCAGAGGTTCCTAGAAGAAAGTTCAGCCCATCAAGGGCTTTTTTTGCCCAGGTACCCAGCTGAACTGTAATCCTAAAGCTGCTGATTGAATTTTTGCTGCTGTTTTAATGGCACACTGGGTGTAGGAAGCGATGGGGTAGCTCTAGTGAGGAGCTAGGGCTTTGCAGCCATTCCCTGGGAGATTGGGCAAGGGATGAAAGAAGGGATGGAGTGCAGACACCATCTCATATCTCTGCGTGCTGCAGACCATCATCAGACGCCTTTCTGACGTGGACTGGGCGACTGAGAGGCGTGTGGTTCTGCCGAGATGTGACACACTGGAACCGGCACGAACAATCTGGGTAGGGGTGAGATTGACCGATAGCTGAGATTCCTCCTCTGTTTAACTTCACAGCCATCGTGAAAGGAAATACGTGCTAATCTTCAGCTAGAAGCCAACCTCTTCCCGTCCTAAGGAGCCGTCTGTACTTTTAACATGCGACTCGAGCCTGTGTGTAACCAAGACCATTGCAGTAATTGTGACAGTCCCTCAGGCCAAAGACAGCCCACAACTGGGGGGGGGCAGAAGGTTGGAGCCTTAAAAAACTGGGGGGATGCTGGTTTTCATACTGCTTTCTCTGCTTGTTTGCTGAAAGAAGAGCAGAAGAGTCATCTATCCCGATTGGAAATTGTCCAAAGAAAGACATTTCGGTGAGGAGAAACGGTGCCTGTAGCCTGGGCTGGGTGCAAGCAAGGATGGAGATGTTTAGTTTCTAATTTTTCTCTTCCGTTTCCTGGAAGCCATCAGTAAGGAGTGACTTGCCTCGTGCACCTGTGGCAGTTTCTGTGGGACCAAGCTGAGGTGCTCCAGCAGCCTTCCCATGCTCTCCTCTGCCCCTGGGATGCTCAGGACAAATTGTTTCTTACGTAGTGAGTGAGCATCCTGGTGGGCTGTGTGATGAGGACTGGAGCTCATCCTCGTGGCTGGGTTACAGGTCCCCTTGTCCCCTTCCAGCCCCACCTTGGCCGTGGTGGCTGGGTTGAGCAGTGGGGTCCTTCTCCCATGACATGAAGCATGGCCAATGCAGGAGGGAGGAACAGGCTGAGCCTACGTTTCCCTCCATCCCTCTCTCCCCGGTCCCGGCTCTTGGCGACCGTGTGAATATTTAGCCAGAGGTCTCTGGGTGGAGATGGGCACCCGCAGGGCGGATGCGGCCCGTAACTCATCCTCTTGGCTGACGGGCAGAGTGGGCGTAGCTGACGGCTGTTGATCGGTGATGGTAAAACATGGCCAAAAGGAGGTTGTGATATCTTCGTGTTTCGCGCTTTCTCTCAGAATGTGTTTACAAATAGCTTAAGATAGTGAGAGACGGTTTCCGAACTCCCCCCGGTGTGACTCGGGTCTCTAAATATCCAAGCTGCGGGACTCGGGTTTGTGGGAGTTGAGTTGCCTATTAGTCATTTTAAAGCCTTTGAATACCCCTTGCGCGTACAACCATACCAGGAAATACACATCACTGTATTTATCTGTCTGCCTGCTTATCTCTATGGATCAATGAATCCTTGGTATAGCACACGCAGTCAGCTTGTGTGTGTACGTATGTGCATGTCTGCGCTGTAACGTGAATGATAAAGGCAGCACAGAGGTGGGTGGATGTGTACTTACACACTGCACATTCCTTTGTAGCATAGAAAATACTTCCACGTGCTTTGTGTGGTAAGAAAGTACAGATGGGTGTGCGGGTCGGTGCGCAGTGTGAATCTCCGCCTCTGCCAGGTGTATCATTAAGTATACTTAATATATACATATATTATAAAATAATTATAATAATATAAAACAACATAAATATAAAAATTATAAAATAAAATATATGTTACAAAATGTAGATTGATATGGTTTGGTTATTAACATATAACCCGGCCAGCTAGAGCAGGTAAGGTACACGTGTGTATGTATGCTCTTTATGTAAAGTTTCTCTTTCAATAGACACACGACAACAGAAATCTAAGCACCGCCGTGCTCCGCGAGCAGCCACAGCCAGCCAGCGAAAAACCTCTTAAAGTGTGAAGGTTTTGCTCCAGCACACGTTCGGTTCTCCCCGGGGTGGGACGGGGGTGTCCGGGGGCAGAGACGCCTGCACCCGCCGCAGCCCCCGCGACGGGCGTGGGGGCTCAGGGCATCCTCCTCCGCGGGGACGCCCTGGAGGAGCTGCCTCATCTCATCTCACATCTCATGTCATCTCACCGAGGCTGCCGGGATGTTCCCACCAGCCCAGGGGAAGAAGACTTTTGGCTGCCAGCAGATGGAGTGGACTGAAAAACCAGGAAAACAACTTAGGAGTAAAAGCGCGGTCGTTACATTGCAGGGTGCTAGAAAGAGACGCTTCAGCTATTGCTCCCAAGCTCTGGTTTTTCTCTGGGAAATTTTAAAGCTTCATTTGTCATGGTTTTTTATTTCTCCTTTGTGGTTTTCTCCTGCCTGTCTTCTTTTCCCAGCTCTCTGTTCCTCGCTTTAAAAAGCCTGATGATATAAAGCCCGAAGGTGCTGAGCTCTGGGGAAAAATGATCCCCGGCAGCGAGGAAATGGGAAGAGAAAAAGGAAATAGTAAATCAAGAAAATAGTTTGCCCCATTGTTGATGTGTTTTAAACAAACCTGTTTTACTGAGTTTTGATGTCCCTGTTTAAGAAATGCGGAGCTGCTCTGTGAAGCAGAGACAGACCCACCAGGGATGAGTCAACACCAGCAAAGGGACTCCAGTGGGGAAATTCTTCACGACTACAAAGGTGAGAGAGAGCGGTTGGTATCCGCAAACACTTTTGCTTCTTCAGGAAGCTGCTTTCTATATCTCTGATAGCACCAGCAATCCCTCCCTTTCACTGGGTGACACCAGTAGATGTCCCCATGGATCACCCAAGAGAATGATACCATTTTCCTCACCCTACACGTGCAGATCATCCCACTTGGGGGGGGAACAAAAGAACACACAGTACCAGACCCGACATACAGTACCAGACCTGCCTGGCTAAGCGGTGAGCTCCTCACTGACCTGCCACAAGGAGGACAGGGCTGAGGTGCTGGGATGACAGCGGGTGACAAACAGCAAACACGGGAGCATCCCAGAGGTGGGAAAGGCAGAGGAGGCACTGGGCTGCAGGAGCACAACAGCAACGTACGCTCACCCTGTTAGTGAATGTTAGCGGTGAGAGACAAGGAAAAGCTGGTTGAGTCTTGAACTTGACCATAGGGAGTTCCACCTAAACAGGAGGAGGAACTTCTTTGCTGTGAGGGTGGCAGAGCCCTGGCACAGGCTGCCCCGAGAGGTGGGGGAGTCTCCGTCTCTGGAGACATCCCAAACCCGCCTGGAGGCGTTCCTGTGCCACCTGCTGTGGGTGACCCTGCTCTGGCAGGGGGTTGGACTGGGTGATCTCCAGAGGTCCCTGCCAATCCCCGCCAGTCTGTGATTCTGTGAGTCCTTGCTAGAGAGGGAAAGCTGTCCATGGACGATGTTGAACGTGTTAAAGGCACGTTTGCATGAACTGGGAATAGCCCAGCTGGGAGCTGGTGGGTTCAGTGTAACTGTCAGACACAGGGCCAGGTCCCCTTATGCAGGGTAGGTGCACTCAGGAACGTTAAATGCTTTAAATCACCTGAGATGAAGAAGCTCCTGCCCGGGGGGCTTCGGGATTCAGCTAAGGACTCCCTCTTGCAGTGACTTTTGGGAATGGGCAGAGGAAAAGTGAGGTTGTAAGACTGGAGAAAGACAAACAGAAGACGAGTTTTAAAAAGGGTGAAGGAGCTGAATTGAGTTCTCTCAGCTTAACTCAACTGCTGGGAAAATGCCAGCACAAACAAACCAACCCTTTGTGGGTACCTGGAAACAACAGGGAAGTGATGGATTTGTAAGAATCAAGCTGGGGATTTATCAGAGCCAAACTGAATTAAACCAATGCGGTTTTGCTTCCGCGGCAGCACAACGAACCCCGAGGATGTTGAGGAGCCATCTGGGCACGGTGGAGCTTCTGCCACTGACTCTCCTGCATCGCCTCTAAGGGAACTGGGGAAACATGGAGACCTGGTGGGAGGCCACCATCCATGGTCTGAGCACAGGTCCACTGCCAAGCCAGCAGGACAGAGGGAGGTGGCTGTGCAGGGCCTGTTGGGCTGCTGGGGCTTTCCCATCCAACCATTCATGAGACGGGAGATGGAGCAAAGAGCACCTGAATTGCCTTCATAGGTGAGGCCGAGCAGGATGGTGACTCCAGTGGAGAGTTGGAATTTAAAGTGAACTGAGCCGAGTCCAGGTTTTTTCACCTTTCCTGCTGCCATTCAACGGGGACAAGAGCCAAGATTCCCCCCGGGGCAGAAATGGAAGCTGCATGGTAGGGGCTGGGGAGCGGCTGGGGAGGCGGCCGTCCTGCTGGAAATGCTGTGGGGACGCTGGGGATCACAAGCTGGCACTGAGCTGCCTCCAGCTCTGGGGCCACCAACAGCAGAAGGACATGGACCTGTCGGAGCGGGGCCAGAGGAGGCCACAGAGATGCTGGGAGGGCTGGAGCCCCTCTGCTGGGAGGACAGGCTGAGAGAGCTGGGGGGGTTCAGCCTGGAGAAGAGAAGGCTCCAGGGAGACCTTGGAGCCCCTTCCAGTCCCTGAAGGGGCTCCAGGAAAGCTGGGGAGGGACTCTGGATCAGGGAGGGGAGCCATAGGACGAGGGGGAAGGGTTTTAAACTGGAAGAGGGGAGATTTAGATGAGATCTGAGGCAGAAATTCTTTGCTGTGAGGGTGGTGAGCCCCTGGCCCAGGTTGCCCAGAGAAGCTGTGGCTGCCCCATCCCTGGAGGGGTTCAAGGCCAGGTTGGACGGGGCTTGGAGCAACCTGGTCTCGTGGGAGGTGTCCCTGCCCAGGGCAGGGGGTGGCACTGGGTGGGCTTTAATGTCCCTTCCAACTGTAACCGAATGGTGATTCTATGATTAACTGGAGAAGGCTGAGGGACCGGGGATGTTTCAAGAAACATTCAGGTGAGGCAGGGTGAAGGGACAGGGATGGCCATGCAGGGGGAGCAGAGATGGTCATTGTGCCTTGGGCATACACTGCGGGCTGGTTTCTGGGTCCAGCCTTGTCCTGGGATTCAGCAAAAAAGCAAGCCTTGGGATTAAGGAAAAACCTGCCCCTTTCTCTGCCTTACGCAGCAGGTTGGAAGCTCGAGCAGCATTTCGCAAGTCCTGCTCCTCCATCCTGAAAAACAACTGCAGAAACAGCTTCTCCACTCAGCTTATCGGCTCGATGAGTGGAGCGGAGCAGAGTGACTGTGATTAAAAAGAGCTGTTTCCTGTTGCACGCTATCGCTGGCAGAAGCGATAAGCTTGAGGATTTGATCTCATTCCAAAACTGCCACCTTGGTACCCACGGGAGAGCCATAAATTCTGGGAAAAAGATCCTGGGAGGTGTGAGCAGTGGGCAGTGGAAACCCTTAGCGTACGTGATGCAGCACTTAAGATTTTGGACAAAAAGCAGTCTCTCCCCATTTCAAGCAGCTGTTCTCTTCCTCGGCACTGGCAAGTCACTGCCAACCCCTGCGAGCGGAGACGTGCCCAGCTCATCGTCACGGGACGGCTGAGCACCCGCCAGCGGCGCCGGGCCCGTTTCCTACAGGTGCCTCAAAGTTCCCTGCTCACAAGCGGGTCACCTCGACTCGCAGCGGGTTTTCCGTCGCCTGCCCCGCTGCTTGTGCGATAGCGAGTGCGTAATTGCAGCCCTGAGGATGGTGGGAGCTGGTCATTGGACGGGATGCAAAGAGAAAGCTCGGCGGTTTCTTATCAGCTGTTTGCTGGCGCTTATCGCAATCAACTTGCTTGGATTTTCAAGCCTGTAGGTGAGCAGTTGCGTCTCCTGGTGCTAGTCCCTGTACAGCCTTTGTCAAAAGAGATGATATTTTCCACCTCTGCAGGACATACTGAGATGCTGATTAGACTTGAAAAGTCCATGATTTATTATTATTATCTTTTGCTGCTGCTGCTGTCTCCTTATTATGGATTTTTCCAAGACGAAAGAAAAAATGTTGGACACAGATAGCTTAGTTTTAAGACATGAAAAAGACAACTTAAATACCATCGGATTGGCTGTTTGCTTGGCTTTCCCTCTCCCCATATCCCCCCATCTTCTATATTTGCTAAAGCTGGAGTAAAACTAGAACTGGGCTGAATTCCGGAGTGGGAAATAGAGACGCGTCATCAAAATATAGCTTGGTTTGTGACCTGTTCCCTTGTAAACTGTAAGAAAATCATCCATTGACTAAAGCGTTGGGGATTTGGACGTCTGCCGGGAGGAGTTCTCCCTGCAGCATGGGTGGTTTATAGGGAGCGGAGCTCAAACAGCATCGTTTTCTTTGCACAAATACCTTTGCTTCCCACAGAAACTCAGTCGACTTGCTAGGTATGTTATTAAAGCAGCCACGTAATGGTGGAAAATTAAAGCAGGGAAAACTAAAGCATCCGTGAACAGAAATCAGGGCAGGACGGGAGGTGTCCAGAGCTCCTCTTAGACAGGAACCTTTGTGGAACAGAGGCCAAAATGGGAACCGAACGTCAGCGCAATGGGGAGGAGAAGCATCTCCGTCTCTGCCAGCCCTGGCATTGCCTCCAGCGCTCCTTCAGCCCCACGGGTGCCAGTGCCGAGTGAGGGACCGTGAGGCGCTGGGGCCCCGGTGCAGCTGCGAGGCGCTGGAGCGTGGCTGCGGGGGGCGAGCCAGCCCTGGCCGGCATCAGCGCGTCATGGCCCGGCGGTGGTGCGACCGGCTCTCCAGCAGGGAGATGCTGCTGCTGGCACGCATTGGGCTGCAGGGTCTCGTGAGGAGAGAGGGCTGTGGCCGCTCCAGGGCTGGAAATCCCCTTTCTGGGCAGTAAGCGCCTCTCCAGGCTGGAAAGCCCCTCCTGAATCGGTGCTTCAGGTGAGCTCTCTCTGTTTATTTTGGAAGACAGCCTTCTTCCACGTGAGGGAGATTCAGATCGGCTCAAAAAAAACCCAAAACTTTTTTGTGTGCCATTCATGCACAAAAGCCTACAGGCATGGCCCTTTATGGTGCTCGGGTACTGCCTGTAAATCACAGCGGATGGCGTTTGAAGAGACAAAGAGCTGTTTTGTACCTGGTCCACGCCGCTTCCCAATACAACAGGTTCTCTCTCTACTTTATTTTGGCTCTTTCTTTCCTTTTTTTTTTTTTTTTTGTCCTCTGACTGGAGCCTTTGTTTGAGCGAGGTCATACCTGGCTCTTCCTCTCGCTGTTGCCAGCACAGGTTGGCAGAGGTGTGATGTTGTCTGGGGTGATTTGAGGGTTCCCCGTCCTGTTCTCAGGGTGATAGTCAGCTGTGTTTCAGTGTCTAATGATCTCATCTGCTAACTGGTAGCTCGTTAGAGAAAACATGGAGAACCAGCCCCTTCCTCCCCGTTACATGTGTTGCCAGAGGAGAATATGACCCTACACTCGGAAGAGGGCTGATGCTACGACCGGAGTCGGTGCGTACAGAAAAGGCACAGGGGGAAAGTCTCCAGAAGGGTCCTTCAGATAAACGAATTTTGCGTTGGGATCCCAAAGTTGATGGCAATGAAGGGGGTGCTGGGTGTGTGCTACGGGAACCGTCCAAGGCAGCTCACTGGCATCCTCCTTCTGCAGCTGTGCAGCGGGAGAGAGTCCAATTCCAGAAAAATTAAGGGGTAGGGTGAAGGTTTGGGACCTGCAGTGGCCAGCTGAGAAGTGAGGCATGAAAATGGGAGATCCCAGCCTTGAAAGATGTTTGTGAAGCATCACCAAAGCAAAAGCACATCTGACAAAGGGCTGCCATGTAGCCCGTGACAGCCTTTTCCCCTCCTATGCCACCGCATGGGGCTCATACCCCAGCTCGTGTCAGTGCATTGGCTTCACAGCTCACTTTCCTCTGGCTTGTGTCATGGGAAACTGCATCTGTGCGGCAATTCCTGCCTGCGGCCGGAGCTCCTGCAGGCTGGGTAACTCCTGCTGAGGAAGGACAGACGCAACGTGGCATCAGGAGTGATGGACAGGCACGGGACAATAAGCTATTGATCAGGGATGCCCAAACCCTTAGCCCGGGCATGTTGAAGGAGCTAATTCTGAAGCTAGCAGGGACAAAGCTTTTGCAAACAGGATCCTGCGTGTGTATGGCACAACCACGCTGTTGTGCTGCCCACGGGGACGGTCTGAGGTCCGCCGGTGCCGCTGTGCTCTGCAGTGATTCTGTACCGGGGCCAGGACACGTGCGCGTGTCCTCCATGAATGGGAGCGAATGTGAATGAAAACAAGACAGGGGAAATGAGGATGTTATCATCTGCTGTTGTTTCCCCGGAGCCTTCCTGCCCGCAGGACGGCTGCTCGGGGCGGCGAGCCCGCCGGGGGAAGGGGATGCTGCTCAGTGCAGCGACTTGGCACCAGTGCAACGAGTGGGAAATTGAATGCGAGTAACGCTGACAGCCAGTTAAACTGCCTCCTCCTGCCTTTCTCTCCCAGTCAGGAAGGAAATAGGTTATTTTTAAATCTGGGGCCCAGGTATGTAACTATACCTAATGCTTTTTCTCATGTAAAAGAAGATGGGAAGTGATATGGTATCAGCTGCAGTTCCCACGCTCCCTCTATAAGTACTTTCTCCCCCCCCAACCCACTCACCCCAGAAAAGCTCAGCGCCTCAAGCACTGCTCTAGATAACGCTTGGGGTAATGGCTGACCCAGCAGGGCCCTGGCCATAGTGGGGACAGCACTGATCGTGGCAGGTCGGTCAATGCTATTGAGCTTTTCTGAGCACATCACGCAGTGAAACGTGGGGCACGCACACGTGTCCACCAGCTGCTGGACTGTCAGAGCTGGTGGGTTCACCCAGCCCTACGTCCGCATCCCATAGGGATGAACACTTATCTCCTGATGTGGGCTGGGTCTGCCAGGCCCATGCATCCCTCCCATGTGCCAACCTGGGCTTATGCCAACATGCCTCAGCCCTACCCGAGTGTCAGGGCACTGATAGACCTCTGCAGCCCCGAGCACCCTCACCTGCAGCCCTGTTAGGGCTCATCCCAGGAGCTGCGCTCCTGAGTCACAAGGGGTGACAACGCGACACCCTGCTGAGCTCAGCCAGACCTGCTCCAACCAATGCGCAGCCAACACCTCTGTCAATGCAACCTCAAACTTCTCCGCAAACGCGTTCCAGAAGGGGCTGGGCATCCCCTGCCCGGAGCGCGTCCCCGAGTTGGCAGCAGGAGGCAGGGGCTGTGCAGGGCAGCTGCGGGGGCTGGCATTGAGCAAAAACAGATGTGCCCAAGATGCTCCGGGCGGGAGGCGTTGGCAGAGGCATGGAACGCCACGCTTGGAACGGGGAGCTGGAAAAGTGTCTTCTTGGACAGACTCCTCCTTGTCTCTCGTAGCAACACTGTTTATTTGGAGGAGCTGGGTGTGCAGCCTCCAGGCGCTCGCTCTGCCTCTCTGAGAAGCAGCAGCACCGCCGGAGCTGCCCCGGCGTGGGGTGGTCGGTGGCGTGGCAGCTCACCGCGTCTGCTGCCAGACAGGCTCATCCCAGAGGAGCCTGACCTGCACAGCTGGTTTTGGGGGATTAGTGGCAGAGCGCAGCTGAGCCCTCTTTCGCCTGCTCCTGCACGTCCGGAGATCACCGGGCGAGTGCGACCTGCGCAGGGACAGCTTTCTCCTTGAGGGACTTCTCTATGAAAGAGGAAGTTGTCTTGAAATAACTCCGACGCTTCCCTTTTTCGCTTTGCAGACTTTGAAGTGTCCTGCAGAGCCCAGCAGCTGCCCCGCCGCTCTCCCGGCACCCACCGACCTCCTGGACGGGCAGAGCGGACCCCGCGATGACTCCACCGGGACCCCGCTCTGCTCCCCGGCGTTGGACGGGACCTCGGGTGCAGGTGTGACCTGCCGGGCTCCGCGGTGCCTGCCCTGGAGAAGCAGGTAAAGTCCTGGAGGGCACGTTGCTCCCGGCTCCGTGCATGGGGAAAGGCAGTGCTCATCCTCTCTTTTGTCTTCTCCCTGCTCCTCTGGGGGGGACCTGCTGCTCTGCTGGCCCCCAGTGCTGCGCTTTTACTGGGGGGGGGCTTTCTGTCTTAGAGGCTGTCCGTGCGGGCGCGAGTGCTGCGTCCCTGCGGGTGAAAGACCCTGGAAAGCCCCTGAACGGGGTGGGTTTGGTTTCCTTTCTCAGGGTGAATTAGGGGAGGAGGCACCGATGGTGCGGGAGAAGGGGAACGTGCCGCTTCTCTGCGGGAAGGCAATATTTGCGCGCGCTTCCCCGGCTGCATCCTGGTGGGAAAGACAGGGTTTTCCCGGGAGCCTGTCCCAGGGAGGAGCGTGGGGACTCTGCTGCCTGCGTCCCCCGGGCAGGTGCAGGTAGTTTGGATGTCGTTACTTCCCTGGCCCTCATTCACAGCCCCCGGCAGCTCGCGGCACACGCATCCCCGAGCACAGACAGCCGGCGGCCGCTCGCTGCGTGGCACAGACAGGGCGCGCGAGTCCCGTCACTGACTTGAGGCCGTTTCAGCAGTAACTCACACTTACCCATTTTGCTCTGTGTGAAACAACTCCCGGCCGCAAGGAACGGAGTCACCTGCCCACAGCTGCTCCCGGCCATCGCCACTATTCCCCTGGCATTGCCGGGGATCCCCCGCCTCCCAGCTCCTTGCCCTCCTTGCTCGTGCATCCAGCCCCAGGGAGGCTTTGTTGCGGGTTTTGCTGCAGCCCGGGGGTGGCACACGCTCCGGCGGCGGCTCTTTGAGCAGTCGTGTGGCTGCCCAGCTTCCCCTCCCCTTGGCCCGGGGCCTCCTCGGTCCCTCGGGGGCCCTGAGCGCTGCAGCAGTGACATGGCAATAAACAGCGATGGCAGCGGCGATAACGAGGAAAGCACGGCGGCCCCGTCCAGAAAGGAAACAAAAAGGGGAGTGCTTGTGGCCTGAGCTTCAAAAAAATGTAGATGAGCCAGCTTTGTAACAGGCAGGTTTTCAGTCCTCCTCCCTCCTGCGCCCTGCTGAGTATTTTCCTCTGCGTCCTCTGGCTGCATCAGAGGCACCGAGCCTGAGCCATCGCACTCTGACCCATCACCTCCCTGGGATGCTCTCGCCCTCCCACGGGAGCTCTCTGAGTGTCTACGCAACTTCGCAGCAGTTTTTCTTTCTGTGTCTTGACAGAGCACAGAAACAAATTCCTCCGGGCTCCAAGGATTGATTTATCACCTCTGAGTGTTACGCAAACTTTTAGGTGCATACTTGTTTGGTGCTTTGGTTGTGGAGTGAGTATGTGGCTCCCAAGGCTTTCTCAATCAGGTTTTGAGTTCCTCTGCGGATGGCCCAAATCCATGAGTTGTTAATGCAGCCTTCACAGCTAGGGTCCTACTGAACATCTGAAGGTACGTCCTACATCTGCAATGGAAGACAATGTAGGTCAGTCTGGTGAAATATATGGCCTGCCTCTGCTCTGTCACAGGAATCTGTTCAAACTGCACAGCTTTGTCTCAAACACTAATTCCACCCGAGGAAATAGCTTGAGCTGCTCTGGCAAGAACCTGGGCTTGCTGCTGGCAGCAGGCACTGGCCTCCGCAGGGCTCTCCCCGCCAGCCGTGAGATGTTGGGACTCCAGCGCTGGGACAGGGCTGTCCTGACATCAGCTATTGGAGACCTGCTATGAAGATCAGCTGTGATGGTGTTTCCACCCGAGAATCCTCTGGGTTTGGTTCTTTTAGTCCCGTTTCCTAAAGAGACAGAGCTATGAGGCTTCACTGTTTGTTGCCGGTCCATCATTCTGGGGTAGCCCATATTCCTGGCTGGATGGCCCCAAATCAGACACAGAAGGCTTCTTGGCACAGGGTGAGATGGCACAGGGCAGCTAGCAATGGTTTTACGGGAGTTTCCTGAACCTTACGGGACAGCATGTTCAGGTTGTTGCAGGACAGAAACGTTGCTTTCTTTTTCGCTACAAAAATAAAATAATCTCTGCTTCATGGAAGGGCTGTGGGGGAGGCGACTGGCCACTGTTCCCCATTGCCAGGCACCAACTTGCACATCCCCATTGGAGCAGTTTCCAGTTTCTCTTTTGTGCTCAGATGGTTTCCCTCTGGGAGACCTGTGAAGGCTGTCTCAGCGTAGTCCTGCTTGTGTTAGACATGGTCTCCCTCCACCGGTGACAGGGACCTTGATGTAAAACCTGTCTGTGGCCCCTTTGGCAGGGGTTGCTCTGTGCATCATCCCTCTGGGATATACTGAATTCCCACCTCCCCATCACCTTCTGATACATGGGGTGGGCACGGCCGCTGTTGTGGCATGGCCATAATGACCTTTCATCAGTCACCTTCATACGGGTTTGCGGTTGGGATGTGGGTGGCAGCAGCAGCAGTACCCCTCTCCAGCATCCCCCGTGTGCCCAGCCTCGGCGGGGATTTGACAGAGGGGAGCTCTGATTTTCACACGAAATGAGAGCTCCTCCGCTCCAAGTGTTTGGGAAAGAGCTGACCCAAGAGGACTCTCATTTTGGTTGTGTCCAGCCTTCCTAATGCAGACTGCATCTCCTACCCAGGCTCTCAGGAGTTGCTTTCCCAGTTGCTTTCTTGCTTTTGTGAGCTTTGCTGGTGTTAATGGCTGTTCCGAAGGCAGATGCTGTGTTGGCTGAGTCATGTCTTTCTATTTTGAGGTGTGACATGCCTTGAAGACAGCACGGTCCATCAAACATGGTTTGGGCAGGGAAATGCTGTTGTGAGCGATCTGTGCTGGGACGGGTTTTGCTTGTGAGTCTCTGGTGTGATTCTTTGGTCCAGACTGGTGTTACTGGGGGGCTGTTCGTGGTCCTCCTGAAAGCAGTGGTTTCTGTTGTTGCCCGTACCATGTAATTAAATCTCATTATTATATACTCCTTCCTTGCTAAGCTGCGTAGTCTCTGTGCTCCATGTTAGCCCTGTCAGCAGTTGTCACGTTGTTCGTTCCCCACTGCCAGAGCAATGCCACGAGCACACCACTGGCCTGGTCATCTGCTGACAGCAGGGGAAGGTGCCGTCACAACACGCTGGGGTCACTCTGGCTCTGGTCACCCTCCTCTGTGACCTCCCAAGGCCACGGGCAATTGCTCTGTGCCCTCCCTGAGCCCCGGTGGCCTCCCCTCCACTGTCAGGCAGATGTGGCCACCTGAGCACAGGTTCCAGCAGCGGCTGGGTGGGAGCTCCTCCGCCATGGAGGGGAGCAGGACCGTGTCCCCGCACTGAGACGGGCACTCAGACACCGTCACATCACCTGGGGAGAAAAGACCTAAGTTATAAACAGCATTGGATTCACCACTGGGGCTTCTGGATGCAGGTACACCCGTGATGGTCCCCTTATGGTCTGATCTCCAGATTGTGCCCGTGATAAGGCAAGGCAGGTGGGCACCATGTGCTACCACCGGCCGTGCTGCCGGAGCGCTGCAAGGAACGGCAAGGTGACATGGTGGCAGCAGCTCAGCTGTGTTCAGGAGCTCCTGCCCGAGCACGTCTCACTGCAACCCAGAGGGAGCTGCTTTGCTCCACTGCACGAGGCACTGAACACACCCCGAAACTGCTGTTTAAACCCCGAATTTCTTTGCGAGGCATAGAGGATTTGCTGTCAACACAAAACCTCTTGCTCCCAGCTGGGGACACAGAGCGTGGGAGTGGAATCATAGAATCACAGAATCATGGAATGCGTTGGGTTGGAAGGGACCTCTCAAGGCCATCTAGTCCAACCCCCCTGCAGTCAGCAGGGACATCTTCAACTGGATCAGGTTGCTCAGAGCCTCATCCAGCCTGGCCTTGAATGTCTCCAGGGATGGGGCCTCCACCACCTCTCTGGGCAACCTGTTCCAAGGAAGGGGCTGCACCAGCAGGGATGGTGCTTGTGGAGGCCCCGTGCGAGGGCGGTGCTGCTGGGGGATGGGGGCTGTCGTGGCAGGGGGCGGCTGTGCCATCCCACAGCCCCTTCCGCATCCCTGCCTGGCCTCTCCCAGGCTGGACACCTTCGGGAGCCCGAGCTCTGCCCGCTTTTGTTTCCCCCTCAGGTGGACAGCACTTACCCGGGCTGTTTGCGCCAGCAAACCTGGCAGAAGTTTTCAAAACGCGCTTATTTTTTCCCTCTGATTGTTTTTTCCAAAGCCAACTCTGGGAATGGAAAGAGATGCTAAATCTAAAAAGCTGATGCTTCCGGAAAACTCATTTCTTTCCTTAGAAAGAATGAAATGTGACGTTGGCGAGGAAGTCTCCAAAGAGCCGTTAGTGTCCAGGAAGCCGCTTGACTTCCACGCCAGCTTTAGGAAAGGGCTTCGGGGCTCATTCAATCCTGATGGGCAGACGAACGTCCGCTGCAGAGCGAGCTGCGAAGGTGTTTCATTAGTGAAACGGCTGTAAGAGCCGTTCTCGCCTTCTCCCTCCATGGGCATGAGTCTGCTGGCAGGGACGTGCCTTGCCAGAGCAGGCAAGCGGCGCAGCAAAGTGTTGCTGGAAAGCAGAGTCTGAGCTCGAGATGCGTTTCCTTGGCAGTGGGAGCCCGAGGGAGAGCATCTGGTTTCATATCAGAGCTGTCTGAAACCACGAGCCCTGCCAGTTTTTGAGCTGAAACTGAAAAAGCAGTCCAGAAGGGGAGCTCCGAGGCTGGTCCACAGCACGCGTGGTCCCCCCCGCCTCTTCTGCAGGTCTCCTCCGCCCCAGCAACCTGTCCGAAGGGGGCCAGAAACGAGGCAGGTGATCTTTATGTGGTTTTTTGAGATTCAGAACGAAAGTCTTGCTTTAGTTTTCATTTTAACTGAGACACTTTGCTCTGGGGCGGCTGAGGTAAGGAGAGATGGAACCAGTCCCTGCCCTCGGTGTTTATCCTTGGCCATGGTGCAGGTCCTGGGCAGTGAGGAGGGGCTGGCGGCTGGAAAGCTCCATTTGTCCTGTTTTCCTCGGGATCGGGGCCAAAACCAGCGGTGGCTCCACTGGCAGGCGGACGCGGTTTAAGAGGAAGGTCCAAACGGGATGTCAAACCTGCCTCTGGTGGACTCCCCCTGGATGATTTTCCTGCAGCATCAGCTTGTCATGGCGTAAGCAACGACGGCTGGGCCCAGAGGAGCAATTGCGCAGCATTTCGGGAGCTGTCGGCTGCAGTTTTGAGCAGCCCGGGGGATGCAATGTCAAATACTGGGGTTGGCTGGGGGGGAAATGGCCCTTCAACTCACACGGTGAAGAATTCACCCCTTTGGCTCACATTTGATACTTGTGCCCCAGCCGCTCTTGCCAGAGCTAAAAGGAAGCGCGGGCTGGGCAGCCGCCCCGGCGCTTTGTAACGTTAGACGGAGCCGCCGATGTGCTACTTTCATAACCCATCTCGCTCGAAGGCAACTGCAGGGAGAAGGGGGAGGGCAGCACCGGGAGGGGGGGGGCGGCGAATTCTGGTGTCTGCTCCACGGGACATCTGTCACCTCGTGACGAAACGCCGCGAGCACACGTGCCCATGTGTCTCCCCTACGGCTGAGCACCCGCCGCGCCTCCCCTCAGGATGCTCCGGCGCCGAACACCTCGCTTGCCGCTGCCGATGGTATTTGTACGATCCTTCCTTGCACCGGGAGCAAGGCGGGGTGTCCCCTGCAGGAATGGGAAGAGTTGGGATGGGGGCGGTGGGATGGGGAGGAGGGGAGAGGAGGAGCGCAGCCAGGGAACAGCATTCCATACTTTTGTTCCTGTGCAATACGCGGGTTTTTCTTTGCGAGCGTCTGTAGTCGAGCTGATAAACAACCACAGGAAACCTCAGACGCACCCGTGTAGTGAATTGGTAACTAAATACGGGGCTGCAGAAGGCGTGGGGAGACTGGCTTTGGAGCGGGACTAAATATAACTCGGAGAAAGCGAGCGTGTGCTGGGCACCAGGGGCTGCGCTTGCCCTGCTGTGTCACTGCCGTCCTTGGGGTGGGAGAGGGGACGTCCCCCAGGGCTGGCTGTGGTCAGCGGAGCTCCAGGTAATGGCATGAGGGACCCAAGCCGGGGTGTGCTGGGAGCGGAGGGTGCCCAGGCATGTTGGAGAGCCGGGGGAAGGCGCGACCGAGCTTCCCAAGGGAGCCCAAACCTTTGCTGCTGGCCCAGCTCCCACCACCAAAAGGGTTTGGGTTTAGGTTTTCTTTCACGGCTTCAGATATTTCTGCATCGCTCGGTCTGTGTCTCATGTGTTTCGCCTAGTCTGGGGGTTTTGGTTTTTAGTGATTTCGGTCACTTGAGACATCAGTGAGACAGAGCAGCAGGTCTTCTGGGGACGCCATGCACCCCCGTGTTGAATGTCTCCAGGGGACAGCCTGAGTCACTTCTCTCCGCTGAGTACGGTGGGGTTGAGATGGCTCATGTGGATGGACACGTCTCCAGCCTTCTCATATGGGATTTTCTGTCTCTTCCCATCGCCCTTGCATACTGAGGGCTTAAAAAGGACTGAGCTTCAACTCCTGCTGTGGATTAGAGCTAAGAGGGAAATCTCCTTTCCTTGGGACAGGGATGTGCTTTCCTACAGAGCCAGACTGTTCCTCCAGCGGGTGCACCAGGCTGGGGAGGCAATCCCATTGCTGTGTCACACGCTTGCTGGGACGTTCACCCAGCTGGGCTTTGTCGTAACTGTCAGGAGAACGGAACAGGCAGGGGGAGCTGGGTTGGGGTGGGACATGGCCCAGGTGGCCTCCTGGGACTCAGGTCCGGTCCTGGTCAGGTTGGATTCTCTTGCAACTCGTAGAGGCTCATGGGTGTTTGCTGTCAGGGTGTTGGCAGCGCTTCTGAGAATCCCCAGGTGCTCTCGGTGGTGAGGGTGCCATGCCTCGCTCGGACTGTCTCTGCTTAGGGTGCCTGGAGGCTGGTGGCCAGGTGAGCCCTCCGCTGGCGTGGGACCACATAGTGCTGAGCCCGATCTGGGGCCCTTTGGGACTGCCCGTGACAGCTGTAAGGGTGCTAGCCCATACTATAATTAAAACAATCTAACAAGGGCTGAGTGAACATGGATTGTGCTTCATGGAGGACAAGAGCAGCCAACGCAGGTCTCTGCGTGCGGTCGGGACCGATGACCCTACAGGCACCAATGACCTTCTGTCTGTACAACCTGGTGGTGCCCACCCGGCTGTAGCTAGGACCCCCCCAGACACCTCCAAAAAGCAAACAGGGTAATGTGTGATCGGCTGAAACCTTGTGACAGTGTCTTTGGTGTCCGTCCTCCTAATGACCAGTCTTTGGTGAAAGGAGAGGGCATCGGTGTAGTCTCCCCACCATGCCTCCCTGGCTGTAAGCACCAGGGAGGGGACAACCCTGGAGGAAGGTGACTATTTCCTTGCGCAGGCCTGGGCCAGAGCATGACAGAGATGGGGAACTCCTGCTTAGGAAGAAGGTGGTTCAACGGGGTGAGCACTGGTGGGATGGAGAGGTGAGGAGGGAGGCAGACGACTGGAGGATCCCAGCCCCAGTGGCCTCTCCTCTAGCACTTCGTTCTGTATTGGCTCAGCCAACGTAGAGCAGCCATGGCAAACTGTTCCCCACCTCCGGGTCCCCATTAACTGCCGCCCTGCAGAGGAGGGACACCGAGGATGGGTTTATGGGGTGCTCAGCACCCGCTGCTCAGGCAGGTCCTGCTCATGCTGTCTCCAGCACCCTGGTAGTTTGGAAAAGGAGGATGAGGCTGCGAAGCGAAGCCCTTTAACCCATGGTCTTATCTGCCAGTTTCCAGCACAAGCTGTACTTTCAATGCGAAGTTCTTCATTTTTAAGAATATAGCCAGATGGTTCCCATAACTACCCCGAAGTCTTGGAAAAGGTGGCTTTTGAGTCACTAAGGGTTTTTCACCAAAGCCCTCATAGTTATTGAAAACCTAAGGGAGGAATGCGACTTCCCTTCTCGCCCTTCCTTTTTAATTTTTTCCTGCAAATGAAATAAAATACAGCTGATGCCATTGGTATTTTAAGAATTGCAGAGAGGAAGCGAAGATTTGCAGCTCTGCAAAGAAGTGGGATGAATGCAGAGGAGACTCTGGTCTTGCTGAGCTGGCAGACAGCAAAATAACCAGTTACGGGATGAAATGTGTCTCGTGTCTGCTGCAGGGAAGGGAAGAGATCCAAGGCGGGGAGGAGGGGGACAGAAAGCGGAGAAGCCCTCGCTGGCGTGGATCAGGGAGCTGAGCGGCTGCTACCTCTCGCCGGCACTTTTGCAGGGCTTGCTTTTATGCGCCGCACCGTCATATTTCCCCTCGGCTCGTCTGTCGTCTCCCCGCGGTTGGCTGGGGCCTGTGAGCCCTTCCTGTTCCTGGGTAGAAAGCTCGTGGTCACCGGTGAGCGCAGACACACGCACAGCGAGCCCAAGCAAGCCCTGTCCACGTTCGGCAGCGCAGTGCGTGGGCTCCGGTGCGGATGCCGCAGGGATCTCTGCTTCGCCACCTGGCTCCCACCTCGGCCAAGGAGCCGGTGCCCTTCGTCTGCGCCTGATCCCTCGCCACCTCCTCCCTCCTCCTCCTCCTCCTCACAATGTGGCTGCTGGGATGGTCCTGTGCCCCGAAGGGAGCTGTGATGCTGGGAGCTGGAAGGACGCAAGGGAAGGTGAGTGCAGGTCTGGGACAGGGTCCTTCCTTGCGTGATGCCCCTCGCAAGGGGGATGCTGTGGGGCCAGGCTGTGATGGGGGATCCTGACCCCAACCCTCAGGGGAGCGGGGCAGCGGTTCCCAGGCGGAAGGTCTGAGTTAGTGCTCCAGGCACTAGGGACCGGCACAGAGTCCTTCCCCAGAAATGGGGACAGCATCGCCCAATTTGTGCCAGGGATCAGTCATTTTGGGAGAGACGAGGCGGGCAGCAAGGGGGCTGTCTGTAGCAGGGGGGGTCTGATGCCTTGTGCTCCCCTTCCTCCCGGGACTGCGCTGACGCGTGCTGTCAGCAGCAACCCCTGTCTGCTGAGCTGGGGTGTGGGCATGGGGCACAGCTGATGCTGAGGGACTGGTCCTAGAGACGCCCTGAAGTCCCCTTGGCTGAAAGCGTCCCTGCCCGAGGCACCAGGCCAGCAGTGCAAATCTGGGAGAGGGGACCTGGATCCCTGGGTGACAAGAGGGGGCTGCAGCGCAGCTCAGACATGTCTCTTTGCCTGCCGTCCCCACGCAGCGCCTGAGCAAGCCCTGGGCATGGGGGACCCCCTGGATGGCTCACGGCACGTGGTGGGTCAGGGCTCGATGGGCACGAAGTGCAAAGGGTGGCTATAACCAGGGTCTTCAGCCCCATGGCCTGTGAGCAGAAGGGGTGGCAATGGCAAACAAGCCATCAGGAAGGAACTTGTCTGTGCAGGAAGAGGATGCAGGGACATCCCTCTCCATCTTCTCCATGGAAGGAGTGGTTCCAGCATCACAGCATCACATCCCGGTGTGTCGCACCCGGTGTCTCGGGGGATTTATGGCTGCCGTGTCCTGGGAACAGCCTGTCAGGCAGAGGTGGAGAGGACGGGTGTTGGGGACTGATCCTGTCTCAGCAGGCTGAGCAGCAGCCTGGTGCGGTGACAGGGATCCTCTTAATGCCCCAGGTTTCTGGGTGCCAGAAACACTCACACTGGGGTGTGTGCCTGCCGTTGCACGCACCCTCTGCTAAAATGCTTTTTGAACCAAATCAGCAGCTCTAAGGGTGTCACTGGGGCTTCAGCTGGTTATTGTGTACCTGTAGTGACACATGGCTTCTAGGTGGTGTTTGGAAGTAGATGATCTTTAAGGTCCCTTCCAATCCAAACCATTCTATAATTCAAGGAATCTCTCCTGCCAGGTGATGGGCTTCATCCCTTATGGTCACCCGCTGCCCGGAGCAGCGTCACTGCCGGGGCAGGGACTGGCAGTCTCCTTCCCAAGGGTGCATAGGCTGGGGCTTTGCTCCCTGCCCCTCTCCGCTCAGCCAAAGAGGTGCCGAGGTCAAATCATCTGGCAGAAATCGGCCTGGTGTCATTAATGAATTTGTGTCGGGGTGATTCCAGGGCCAGCTGCTGTCGGGAAAGTAGTGGCGAAGCCCGGGAGGGAAGGGCAGGCAGCATCCCCATCTCTCATGGCTGGAGAGGGCGACTGGTCCTGCCGTCTGAACTGCTCCAAACTGGGGCTGATGCTGGCTGGCTCTTCCCGTCCTCAGCCCTGCATCCCTCCTCCTCCTCCATTGGTAGCCCTGGTACCCTCACCCTCGGTGAGCAAAGCAGACAGAAAGCGTCCCCATTGAAAATGGGTGATTTTCTGCTCATTTAGGTCCCTGTGCTGGTTATGGCTGGGCCAAGCGAGAAGCAGTAGCTGGTGTCTGGCAGGAACCAGGGTGACCCCAGTCTTCCTCCGCAGCCTGTTTCTATGTATGTCATTTCATGCCTCTTCTCATACGACAGTTACCTGTCCTCCCGCCGGCAGCGAGACTGGACTCTGGGTACGCTGGGGACCAGTTTTTGGCATTTTATGTTGACTTTTCTTGCGAGAGCCAAGTGCCTAGAGCAGGCAGGTGGACTATGGATTCAACATCTCCTTGCCAACAGTGAGGAAAGTCTTTGGTGTGAGGGTGGTGAGACCCTGGCTCAGGTTGTCACCTGGTGTGTTCAAAGCCAGGTTGGACAGGGCTTTGAGCAACCTGGTCTAGTGGGAGGTGTCCCTGCCCATGGTTGGAACCAGACAGTCTTTAAGGTCCCTTCCAACCTAAACCATTCTATGATCTATGAAAGCCAGCACTTTTTAAGCAGATGGGTGAATGGAGAACCAAAGCTTCTCAGGCAGGAGGAGCTCACGTCACTCTGCCCCTGTTGAGCCCTTTTCTAAATCTGGAAACCAAGCTCTGGCGTGCAGGTTCCACATTCGGTCACCAGCTCCCCTCCCACGCGCGGGCAGGTAGGATGCGGATGTGGAAAACCACCGACGCAATTAGCAGCGGGCTGCGTTTCGCTCCGGCAGGCGGCCTCCCCGAGCCCCGCGGCAGGCGCCGGAGGAGCCAGTCTGCAGCCCCGGCCGCTCCGCTCCGCGCAAGCACCGCGGCTCTCCCACGGCAGCGGGGACACCAGCGCTTTTCCCAGCAGGAAATGTCATTTTGAGAATGGCGGTGCCAACCAGCTCACCGGCTGTGTAACGCTGCTGTATGGTATTTGGTGCTCTTACGCACGATTAGGAGAATCATTCACTTTCCTTCTGTAGCCAGGGATTCAAGAGGGTGACGGGTAATTTCTGAGAGTAGGAAGATTAATTGATGTTCTCCTCCTCTGGCCTAGATGCCAGCAGACCAGGAGACACGTCCCATCTCTGCCTGTAGAAGCAAAGCCCTGATTGCCCCCAGACTGACGGCGGACGCGTGGTGCAGGCTGTCAGCGCTGCGGTTAGCTGTGGCCAGGGCAGGAGACCATCTTTCCCCTGCTCAGCGCTCTGCACCCAGGCTGCTGAGCATCCCGGGGAGGCGTCCGGTGCCCGGCCAGGGGTGGTTGCGTCAGCACGAGGGGGAAGGCAGGACGTTGTGTCACAGGCAGGGACAAAATGTGGGCAGCACCGCGACTCACCCACTGGCAGAACTGCTGCCATCAGCATGAGGGGAAGAGGGGGAAATGGTTTGATGACCTTAGGAGACACCCTCTGCCCTGCTACGCACCCCTGGGCGGTCACCAGGGAGGAAAGGGCATGTCCATCGCTGCAGCAGTACCCATGTGCTGCAGAGATGCGATTCCAAGGTTGGTATCAGGGATCCAGCTGAGCCGGAGGAGGGTTGGCATCTCCTCCCCACTCCCACCCTTGGGCCAAGCTGCCTGCCCGCTGTGCAAGCCGAGGCAGGGGTGTTGCTGTAGGAAGCCCCTGTCCTGCAGAAGGACCCCTGTCCTCGCCTCCCTTCTCCTCTCCGTGGCCAGGAGCTGCCCCAGCGGCGCTGCTGCTCAGCGGGCGGTGGAAATCCGCCGCAGTGGCCGGGCGCCAGGCCTTGTTATCCAGCCCCGGGGCCAGAAAGAAAGGCCACACAGATCTGGGGTGGGTTTTGCAAACTTCGCTTGCTGCAGGAAACCTTTAATGAGCTGCAGGATGCTCGAGTGGTGCGTGCCAGGGGCGTTCCCGCGCGTGTCTGTCCATCTCCCCCTGCAGCCGCAGAGCCGTTGGGTTTGGTGATGGATGTTTACAGATTTAGGACCTACCTGGGTAGAGCTAGGGCCTAAATCTGCAAATTAAAGAGGGAAAATCCTAAATAGAGCAAAGACATGAGCAGGAGCGTGGGCTGATGGCCTGGCTATGCCTGGGGGGATGCGGAGGACCGACGGGGTTGCGTGGTTATTGCTGCCTGTGCTGGTTTGGGCGCCACTGGAGGTGGGCTCCTTCTTATCAGCCACAAACGTGGGTGTTTCAGGGAACGCGTAGGATTCAGAGCTGTGGGCTGGGTTTTTTCCATCCCTCAAGGTAAGAAGAGAGGGCAGAAGCTGGAGAAGCCTCAACGTAGAAATGCTGAAAGCGGTGCTGCAGCTCGCTCTGCGGCTGCTGCTGTGCCCGTGGGTGGGGAGACAGGAGAGGGCAACGCGCTGGGGGGGATGCCACCTCCCATGGGTGCTGTGGGGGGCCAGGACCACGGAGGACTGGGACCAGGGGCCGGGAGGGACCCAGTTGTGGGGTGGATGGCTGCAGCTGAGCATCTCAGCGGCGGTATTTCACAGAGAAGATGCTGGCGTCTCTTCTGCCCCGTGCCGGCTCCCCAGCCCGCTTGTGGTCCTGTCAGGGGGAAATCTCCCTTCCTTCCTCCTCAGCTCTTGGGATTATTATTTTTTTTTTCCTCTTTCTTTGGAGAAAACAATGCTTGAGGGCAAGGGAAGCTGGCCGGCTCCAGGCTGGCTTCCCTCTGCAGCGTAACTGGCTCCCGAGCTTTCCTTGGGGTTTGTTTCTCGGGGATGCTGGATCAGGGTGGCAGCAGATCAGCACACCAAGCATAGAAACCTCATGGAAATTTGGGCCGTTTTTTTTCTTTTTTTTTTTTTTTTTTTGCTTTTCTGGTTAGACCTTGCATTTCAAACTCAACTTACCCTGAACATTTCTTCTTAAATCCTGGGGAGGAGAAGGAGAAGGATCCTCCCCTGCTTGGAGATGCTGATGCTCATCCCTGTGCGCCTCCTGGCTTTGAGCACCAAGTGCTCAGATGGGTTCAGCTTCGAGCTGAAGCTTTCTCCAGCAAAACACAGCCCCTGAGACATGCTGTGCTCACCCTTAGGGGGTGCCGGCCATCCTCCAGCCTGGGGTCCCATATCCCTGTTGTCCCGGTGGCTTTGTGCTCCCCCTTAGGCTGATCCTGATCGCCACCATCACCCTGAGCCTGCCCTGTTTTTTCCAGGTGAGACACAGGACCCAGGGCCATGCCCGTGCGGAGTGAGGAGCAGCTGCACCCTCGCCCCGTTGACACAGACGCCCCGCGGCCGCCGTGCCCACCCCCTGCCGCAGACCCGGCCCGGCCATGGAGAGCGCAGGTGGGTGACACTGGGGTGCTGGGGAAGGGGGGTCCTGGCCAAATTAACCCGCCTCATCTGCCTCCTTGTCCCTCCGATAAAACACGTGGGTATCTAAGGAGGATTGGCTGCCGCGGGGCAGACCTTGCCCTTCGCAAGGCGTTGGCAGAACACACTGGGTAGGTGGGAAATGAGGCACGAAGCAATGGAGGGGCAACCAAAAGATTTGCTGTAGAGGGGCACTTTGGAAGCACCGGGTGTGCCAACCATTCACATTTGAATTTTAAAGCAGTTTTACGGTATTTTTTTTTAGTGTCCATTTCCTGCCCCCCCCCCCCAAATCTGTGTTTTATTTTTCATGCTGTTTCACAAGGTGGTGATGGTGTCCCAGCACCTCAAGGTCAGGATATCAATGCTGAAATGTCTTTTTTTTTTTTCTCATTTCTAAGCCACTACTGTTTGTCGCTGGTAGGTTGAGACTGTTTTTAGATCAAAGTGCCTCTTGTTTGTGTTGGAGCGAACGCTTTGACGCTCCGCTCCCCATGAAGAAACCTCAGCAGATCATGACCGTAGTCACTTTGATTTAGAAAAAGAGGACAGTATTTATATCGGTGCTCAGGAGAAACTTCCCCTGGTAATCAAAAACATATACACAAATGAAAAGAACAGGAAATTTCAAATAGTCCATTATTGTGTAATTCCCTAGTGCAAAACCAATGAACACAGCAGTGAAATTGAGGAGCTTTACAAAATCACTGGAGAGAAAACAAAAAGGAGAGAAAACAATTTTCCAAAGCAAAATTTTTACATTTCCCCAAACGACACTTCCAAAATTTCAAAGGGCATTTTTGCACTGTAGTTTCTCCCCGCACGGGTACGATGGCATGAACTGTGCGGGCAGAGATGGGGCTGCCCGTGTCCCACGCACAGCTTCGCACAGCATGTGTGGATAGTTGTGGACCCAAGTGCGCGGTTGTTTTCTGACATAGCTTCGACCGAAGCCACGGCAGTGGGTACACCTCTGCAGAAGACGCCTGAATTGAATGAATCCTCACCACAAGCATCCTTAAGGGAATGCACTTCCCTGGGGTCACACAGAATCACAGAATCCCAGACTGGTGGGGCTTGGCAGGGACCTCTGGAGATCACCCAGTCCAACCCCCTGCCAGAGCAGGGTCACCCACAGCAGGTGGCACAGGAACGCCTCCAGGCGGGTTTGGGATGTCTCCAGAGACGGAGACTCCCCCACCTCTCGGGGCAGCCTGTGCCAGGGCTCTGCCACCCTCACAGCAAAGAAGTTCCTCCTCCTGTTTAGGTGGAACTCCCTATGCTCAAGTTTGTGCCCGTTACCCCTTGTCCTGTCCCCGGGCACAACTGAAAAGAGCCTGGCCCCATCCTCCTGACACCCACCCTTTCAGTATTGATAAGCGTTGATAAGATCCCCCCTCAGGTGTCTTTTTTCCAGGCTGAAGGGACCCAAATCCCTCAGCCTTTCTTCACAAGAGAGGTGTTCCAGTCCCCTCATCCTCTTGGTAGCCCTTTGCTGCCCCCTCTCTAGTCAGTAAACAGAACTATTTTGGCTCTTGGGCTGTACTCAGGAATAAGCCATCTCCAATACTTTAAATTTTGCATTTCCCATCTGTCTTTTATGCCGGGCTCGTGTCTGCTGCCCCTCTGCCCTGGTCACCATCTCATTGGACCCATGGCACTGCAGTCTTTGGGCTTGTAGAGGGCAAGAGTGGCTTGTCATGTCTCTGGCCATGCTGCCAGCCCTGTGAGCTAGTGACAAGGAGGCAGCAAGGATGCTGTGAGGGGCAAAGTGCTCCTGCTCTCTGCCGTGCATTCACCAGTGGGAATGGTGGCAACTCTGGTGTGCCATGTCCACTCCCCTGCATGATGACCCTGGGCCTGCACACCGCCTAAAAAGGCACAGTAGAAGAGCAAAAAAAGTCTCTATTTTTTTGCTTCAAACACATGCTGAGATGGTGCATGGATCTGCATGGGACGAGGGGGCAGAAACTCAAAGCTGCCCCAGCTACTGCATGATCCTGTCTTGATGGTCCTCTGTCCATAGGAGCACTCATTGGAGATGCCCCTGTTGGTCTGACCCTCCAGCTGAGCTGTAAAATCCCCCCTGCATTTTTTCTGTTTCCCTTCCTGTAGCTCCCAATCCACCTCCCCCCGTCACTGTTCCTTGTAAAACCCAAAGCACCACCTGCTCCACCAACCCGACCCAGCCCAGTCGGCTTTATCTCCTTCCAGAGCCAAGGAAGGATGTTTGGAGACTGTGGTCCTTGAGCGTAGCTCTTAAATAGTGTCACCCTGGCTGCTGCCTCCGTTTCTTGTAGGTAGAGTTGTGTGTGAGTGCCCACCACTGTTCCTCTGCCATCTCTCTAATGTTAGGGAAGGTGGAGCTGCAGCGGAAGAGGTTGTGGAGGGAATGAACAAATTCAGGACCAAAACAGGGCAGGAAATGTGGTGGTAATGACACCAATCCCACGTGGACAAGGCAGCTTAGACCAAGCAGTATGTGTCTGGAGATCCCTTAGGACCTGAATCAATTCCTCCTTGCTTGCACCCTTGCCATGCAGGCAAGACCTGCTCAGGCAGTGCTGGCAATGGTCTGGAACCCACCAGTGAACACGGAGGCAAGAACCTGCCCCAGGGAAGAGCCCTGGGACACGGTTACCACAAACATCTGAGCTCCTCCTCTGGATCAGGCCATGTTCTGGCTGCTCCAGCCTACAACTTCCTACAGAGGGAGAACGTCACGTAATAAATATCCAACTTTATATAATGCTTTTTTTTATTACAAAGGAACAAGAATCGTTTTGCCGATGGGGAAAGAGTAGCCCAGCGTAAGGAGGGACATGCACAGAGGCCGTGGTGGAGCAAAGGAACCTTGCAGCGTTCCTGGCTGACACCCCACGTGCTTTCAGGGCTGACTTTTCTTTTACATCTGCACTGTGTCGGCACGCATGGCCACCACGAGCCCTTGCCCCATGTACAAGTCATACCTCAAACTGGGTCTGAGGCTGTCAGAGTTACTGTTGGCCGAGAGCAGGATGCAGTTTGGTTTTGATGTGAACGAGGTGCGTGTGGTTGTTACCAGGCAGCAGCACCGACCTCAGGTCCCTGCTTGGGGGAACAGAAGATGCTCGGGGCCCACAGGTGGCTGGTCACACGTCGGGGAGAGGCTGCAAGGGGTCATAGGTGGAAGGCAGGAGGTGACATGCCCAGGGCGGTGGCCCTGCCTCGGTTTCCCAGGAGGAGCGAGGTGCCAGTGGGGGCAGCAGACCTTGTTGCAAGAGTGCTCCTTGTGATGGGTTGAGGACAAATCCATGTGATGCCAAAATGCAGAGGTGTTTCTGCTCTTTCGTCGTGCCAAGTTGTGGTTTAATTTTGTCAGTTTCTATATTTAATGTGCAAAGTTTTTACTGAAAAAAGGGAGAGAAGGGCTGTGCAGAGCTCATGCATGGGCAGTCCTCTGCAGAGCTCCCCTACCACTGCACTCTCCAGTATGGCTCCACAGACCACCTCACCATGGGGCGTCATTTGCCCCCCAGCTCCAGTGGCCCTTGGAAGGGCTCTGGCCTGTTTCCATCAAGGCTCATCCAGGCTTGAAGCCCGCTGAGACAGCCATCCTGAGGGATGCAGGGAGGGTGCAGTCCCCGCAACTCACTGTACACCAAAACCAGTGTCTCTTCCTCCGGGGTTGTCCCCGGGTGCCAGTCTCCCAAGGGTGCTGGCCTGGCTGCTCACGTCCTCTCCGTCCCTGCAGAGGTGGAGTCCGACATCCTGCGCCGCGTCCGCACGCTGCTGCGAGAGCTGGACGGTCACCACCCCGCCTGCCAGAGTGATCGAGGTAAGGCAGACCCCGGGTACAGCTCCTGGGGGTCAGCACTCCCCCCAGGTCCCCCCCATTGCATCGCTGGGCCATTGCATGGTCCCAAACCTCACTGCTCCTTTCTCTCAGACAGCACCAGGGTGGGGGGACACGGGGTGGCCTCACCTCCCTGGCCCTGCTCTGCCCTTTCTAACCTGCTCTCGGAGGTGCTAAATCTTTGTCAAGCTCCTGGTGTCTGCCGTGCACCAACCTCAGCAGCTCCCATCCCTCCTCCTGCTTCCTCTACACCCTTCACTCGCCCAGGGGGTCCAGCATGGAGGTGGGACATCAGTCGCCAGAGTTTGTGATGCTGTTCCCAGCTCTGACACCGACTCGCCGCACAGCCCCGTCCAACTCACTTAACAGCTCTGAGCTGGACTCTCCCCATCTCTCCCTGCAGGGATATCGCTCAGCTCCTGGCTAAAGAGTCAGTTGAAATCCCCGTGTTACGGTTTTGGAGAATAAAACTCTAGCTGACCCAGCAACTGGACTGATACAGCCTCAGGAAACTTAATTGATTTTGAAAAATTGATTTTACTTGGAGTGCACAGAATATTTTACAGTCAATTAAATTTGATTTGGGCTGGAATGAGCCTTGACATCCACAGGACTGAGATGCTTTGTGATCCTTGCTCCGAGTGTGAGCTGTCGGCAGCCAGTGTTCAGGTGCTGTGTGCTGGGACTAACATTCCTGGGGGCATTCCCACTCCCTGCTGGGACCCACATTCCTGGGGGCATTCCCACCCCCAGCTGGGACCCACATTCCTGGGGGCATTCCCACGTTCCTGGGGGCAGGCGGTGAAAGCAGGCAGTCGTGAACAGAGCAACAGAGGGAACGGGAAACAAACTTCGTGCCCATCGCCCTGCCTTGCTTTTCTGCAGCCTCCCAGTCCTTGGATCTCTGGGACCTTTTTCCAAAGGCTTCCCAGTGTTAGAGGTGCGATACAGCAATGCTGCATCCGGAAGCGGGGCAGCAGCATGACTCGTCCCTTGCAGAGGGGCAGTGATTGAAGCAGAGGGCAGAGAAGCCTGGTTTAGCTCTGATAGTGATGCCAATGTAGCATCCCAGAGCGTGATTTTTGCAGCAACGGTGCCCAGGTCTCCTGATTCCTCTGTCAAACTCTGCCCTGGATCCACCGCTGCCCTGCTCTGCAACCTCACCTCCTTGGCTCTCACTCCTCAGGGATGCTGCGATGGACCCTGCATAAAAAAATCGACCAGAATCCCAGTAACAGCTCTGTCCTGGTCAGGATCCTGGTGAAGGAGCTGGAAAGGGTGAGTGCCGCCTCAGAGACATCCCCTGAGCACTGGGATCGGCCCCTCTGTGGCGTGTGTGTCCCGCCGCAGGGCCGGGGGAGTGGAGGGATGGGGATCAACTCCACCCGCAGGGCTCTGCCTCCCTCCTGGGGCATCCCGGGCTGGAGATGGCTAAGGTGTTTTTAGGGACCTTGAGCCTGGCTGGGGACTGTAACTCAGCAAAGAGTGAAAAACTCAGTGGGACACCAGGGCTCCAGTAGCTCGTCCCCAGCTGACGGCTGCAGGGACCAGGATTTGCCCCAAAAGTGACAGCGAGCCACGGGCAGAGCAAGGAACCTCCCCAGGCCATGCCGTAGCAGCCAAAGGGAGCCGGCCTTTGCAGCTTGCAAATAGCAAAGTGCAAAACGCTTCTGAGCACCCCCAAATCTCCCTCATCCCAGCCCAGGCAGCTGTAGTCACAGGCACAGTGGAAATTTCTCCTCCGTGTCACTCATTTCTGCCCCGGAAGGTGTCGGAGCAGAAGCACCTGACCCAGTATCCTGTCCTGAGAGCATCTGACAGAAATCTTGTCATGGATTTTTTGTTTCATTGATTTGTCTTGTCGTTTTCTGGTTTTGTGTAAACTTTTAGCACCCTCAGCATCCTGGTGCGACCTCGTTTGTGGTCTGATGAGATGTCATGTGTAGAAGTCACACCTTTTCTTAGTAGCCTGCCTCATTTTACCCAGCGCCCTCTCATTCCGCTGCAGGGAGGAAGAGCCCATGTGCCCCCCCTACACACACACCTCCTCCTCCCCACCCCAGTGAAGGGCCCCTGCGAGTCGTCCTTTGTGCAGAAACCTCCCCGTACCATCTTCTCTGCCCCTTTGCCGTTTCTCCTGTTGAGCTGGAAGGATGGAGCCGCCTTGCCCGGCATCGCTCAGCTCCCGCGTTCTCCTGCCCGCTGCCGCTCAGCCCCGCGGGGGCCAGGCACCCTCTGCAGAGGCCGTCACCTCCCTCCGTCCCCTCCCGTGTCAGTGTCAGCCCAGCACAGACCCCTGAGCGCGCAGCGCAGCGCTGTGAACATTGATCCGTTATTCCTATTCTCCGTTTCCTGCCTTTTCAGCCCCTCCGAGGCCGTTTGCTGCCTCCCCGCGCCATGGCAGTTTAGAGTTTAGCTTCCCTCAGTGCCTCTGGGAGGGATCTTATCAAGCGGCTTTTGCAAATACAGATAGACAGGAACACCCGCATCGCCCTCGGCTACGGATGCAGGGATTCCCCCGGAAGGCTTGAGGTCTGCTTCCCTCTGCAAAAGCCATGTCACTCCCTCCCCGTTATAACAGTTATCACTCTTGCTTTCCTTGCCCAGGAGGGATGTCGGGTCTCCCGGTCTGTAATTCCCTTTGTCTCCCTGAAGCTCTTCTTGGAAATCAGTGCCACTTTTTTTTTTTAAATTTTATTTTTTTATTCCTCTGGTACTGCAGCAGCTCTGAAGAGGCAGTACCAACCATAGATAATAATTTAGCAATTTCACGCTTGAGTTCCTACGGGGCTCTGGGCAAATATCAGCTGGTCTCCGCAACTCAGTATTGTTCATTTTATTGATTGTTTCTAAAGCTGTGCTGCCATCAGTTCCATTTAACTCAGATCCAGCAGCCCTGAAGAAAGCTGCCGAAAATATCTTTGGGATGAAAATGTCTTTCCCAGGTTTATCCAGGGGCATTCCTGTTGCTGGAGCTGTCGGTTGAAGCCAGGCTTCGTGGAGGGGCCAGGGCTGTGTTGGCTTGAGCATCCATCTGGCTTCCCATGGGCCAGGATGGGGATGCAGGAGCATCTCTCCTCCCTGTCCACTCTGGTCCCGCACCCACCAAATGTAAAACAGGCTTTTTCCAGAGGGCTCCCAGCGGTTTTTTTTATTTTTCACATGACTTTTTGCAACAGAAAGGAGCTCCTCAATGCGCTCTTAGAAACCTTTGCTCGCTCTCTCCCACCGTGACTGCTGTGAATGTGCTCTGCAGCTCTCGCTGTGCAAACCACGCTCCCGCAGCAGCTCCCAGAGCCTTCACCTCCCTATGACAGCCTCCAGACCTTCGAGGTCGTGGTGGCCACGGCAGCGTGGTCCACCCCTCTGCCCCCATACCCCTTCCCCAAGGCTTGGCTTGCATGGGATGCCCACCAGGCAGGACCTCTCTCCACCGGGGACATCCTGCCAATCCTGATGGCCTGTGGAGGGACTTCAAACCCCACCTTGGGCTGGGGGTGAGCCACTGTGTGCTCACCCTCTGTGCCTGAGCCACCGAGCAGCCGGGACCCAGCACATCCCGGGGTCTGCGGTGGCCCCCGGCTCCAGTCCCAGCCCCCTGCCAGGCGCTGCCTGCGCTGACTGTGCCTTTTGGTCCCACAGGCGGAGCGAGGTGACTTCAGACATTACATCATCCCCTTGCTGCACACGCTGATGTACACCTTGATAAAGGTAACCTACCATGGGCTTCACTGGGACAAGCTCCAGGGAGATCGGAGGGACCAACCTGAAGTCACTCAGCACCTCTTCCTGTGCTGAAATATCACAGTGCCTGCCCAGTAAAGCCCTGGGACTACCACAGATGGACCCAACCGTGCGTTTCCCAGTGTGATGTCTGATGACTGAGACACTGTGATGTGTATGAGAGTGACAGGGCCTTCCAGCTGACCCCCTTTTCTGGAGGTGTTTAAGCGCCTGATGGTGGAGGAAGCCACAACCTGGCAAAAATGTGTGCCCACAGCCCTTCAGTGGGTATTGCTGGAGGTTTCCAAACCATCCCAGGGTCTGGTTCTGCTTCATATATTGCATTTAAATCCATGTTGAATTTGGCGTAGCTCTGTGCCCTCCCACCCTGGGGTCTGTGGTGGGGAGAGCACCCTTAGGGATCACTCCTGCGGCATCTCCTTATTTGCCCCTTTCTCGCTCCAGGCTCCTTGCATCTCCGACGAGCTCTGCAGCAGAGTGTATGACTTCTGTAAGAAGCTGCTCACCCTGCCCAAGCCTTTCTGCACCATCGGTTTGGACTATGCCATGAGGCTGAAGATGGAAAGGACAGCACCGGGTATGAGGGCTTCTCCACTCTGCCCGCGCAGGGCAGGGTGAATGGCTTTGATCCTCGAGGCGATGATTCCGGGGTTTTGGGGGGTTTCCATACCTGAGCTGGTCTTTGCCTAATGCAGTGAGCCATGGCAGGGATTTCCGCAGGGGTGTGGCCAAACGCTGGGGCTCTTAGGGATGGATTTGGGTAGGAGGCTTCTCCTCTCCTGATTTCATGCAGCTGAGCTTTAGTTATTAGCGGAAAACCTTGTGGTCCTCCTGCTGTAGGTGGTGGCATCACCAGCGTCAAGTCCAGCCCACCTAAGGCAGGTGTATATACACCCTCTGTCTATAAGGGAAACAGGGTGCTTATGCTCCAGCCCGGACACCTCAGTAAGTTTTGCGGAGGTTTCCATCTAAAATTGAGCTGCAGGCTGACAGCATGGGCTCTCTCTCCACTACTGTCTCTCATGTTTTAGACACTAAAACAGCGTTAGTTCCTCCAGAGATCTTTCCCTTTTAAAAAGCAAGTCAGAGGAAAACTCTTATTTTCCTTTTTTCTATGTTGCTCATTAAAGTTCTTCTTGGTAAAGGCTTCTTTAGTAAAAGTCTTTAAAAGCAATCCTTTAAAACAGTGCAAGGTGCAGACACCTTGTGAGGTGGAAGTAAAATATGAGAAACCTGATGGGAAATCAGAGAGAGAGTGCCGTCCTCGGTAGTCTCAGCCCATCACCATCACTTCAACCGCTCTTCCCCAGTATCACTTTGTCTGGAGCTCCAAGGTCCACCTTTATCTCACCTGACTTCTGGTAAAACAATGATTCAGTGTGGAGAGATGGGGATCTCCAGCGGGGTTTCTCTGGGAGCACCACAAGGTTCACAAGATGATTGCACCCGAGCAATGCGGGGTGGACGTATCTTCCCCACCCTACAGCTGGGTGAGGGTAAAGTACATCCCTCCCAATTCAGAAATGCATTGTGTTCTTCACATCTACCCAAATGCTGTCCCCTGCTGCGGCCCCTGGTATGGAGGCCGGGAGTAGGGCCCTTCCTCCTGCTTCCGACTCCACTCCTAAGCTCATAATCCACTAAACAAAGGAAGGGAAATACAGGAAATTGTCCCTGAATAGAAGGGGGTTTCTTTTTATGTAGCGTGGTCTATCTTTGTCCTTGACTATTTTTAACTCTGAGCCTGAATCTTGGCTCTTGTACATCGTCTCTCCAGCAATGAGCATTTGCCGACTTGGCAGACCCACCATCAGCCACTACAACCGGGAGCAGCGCTGAGCTGCTCTGGTGAGTTGTGTTGTTATTTCCCGTGCTCTGACTCCTGCCTGTTTATCTTCTTGCATTCGTTAGGTACGTTGTATCAAAGAATGGTCATTTCCGAACAGAGTCTTAAAAGCGACCCGTACCCTTATCAGGAAAAGTGAGTAGCGCCTCTTCAAATGTGCTGTTACTTGTATTTCTTTTGTAGTCTCATAGTGAAATCTATCCTTTTCCTGTGCCCTGAATTAACTTTGGATGGAACAGACAATTTGGACATAAACGACATGGCAGCACATGGTCCTGGGGGAGCTTTGTGTTGGGAGAGAACATTCCTCCCATGTGTCTCAATTTATTTCCACGGTCCTGGGGGCAGGGAGCCTCCCTGGGCAGGGAGACAGGGCAGAGAAGGGGAATATCAGCAGCAGCCCTTTTTCTTTGCGTGGGATAATGGAGATCTGATCTTCTTACTCCAGCCCTGATGTCAGTAACGGGGAGTCCTCGTCTCATCTCCCTCTTTTCCCGTCTTCCCGCCCTATGCAGGATTTTCATCTTTGCCGATCCGGAGCTGCTCTCAGAAGCCATCTGCAACGCACTGGTCACCGACACAGAGGCAGCTCAGGTGTCCCAGAGTCCCCGGGCGTGCATGTGCTATGTGGTCATCCACGCCATGCAGGCGTCCCTGGGCGAGGGCTGCGATGTCAGCGGCTTAAAGAGAAGCCTCCAGGTAACTGGCACCACTTCTGCGGCATCCCGTATGGTTTTCCAGTGGTCCTGCTCTTGCTGGGCATGTCAGAGCAGGGAAAGGATTTTTGGCAAGTGGGGAGACCCCTCAGCTCCTCACTGCAGGTTTCCATCCCCAGTAGCCCCACCGGTTACTTGCAAGGCCGGGCTACAAGCAGAGCTAGTGTTAAAGGAAAAAAATCTCCAAAAATAAAAGAGTTGCTATAGCAAAAGCCAGAGGTTTTGAATCTTCAGTTTGATTTTTCAGTTTTGCACAGCAAAGCTGGGCTCTGCAGCTGAAATACAGGCTCCTCTGTGATCCCTGGTTTGGCACGATGAGTCATTGCAAAACCATCTCGGCAGAAATGTTTCAACCAGTTTTCTCCCAGACCTCCTCCAAGGAGCTGTGGGGTCCCGGTAAGACAAAAAGCTGGTTCAGATAGGTGACTTTGCAGGGGGTCTCAGCAATCTCCACGCAAGAGGACGCCTTTGTGTGTCTGCTGTGCCTATCTCCCCAGCTTCCACTTGAGCTGTCACTGGAGCTGCCAGCTCTGCTGCGGGCTCCCTGAGCTGGTGGCAGCCGGGAGCACAGCACCCATCAGCTGCAAACCTGCCAGAAAAAAGTCTAAGCAAAGAGCACAGCCAGCAGCTCTCCTCCTCCAGCCTTCCCCGGGCACAGGAGGACATTTGTGTCCTCTGCTGTGAAACAGTAATTTTTGCAGGAGTCATTTGCCCTCTTTCTGTCCCCTCCCGTGGCCATGCCCCTGGAGCATCTCTTCTTTTCACGCCTCCGGGTGCTAATAGCTGCTCCTCATGACAGGACATGCCCACGAGCGACATTGAGCACTGGTTCCGGCAAGTGGTGGCGGCAGTGGAGTGTGCAGGACACGAGGCGAGCGCAGACCGCGGCCAGCACGCAGCGAGGCTGGAGGAGATTTACCACGCCATCCTCAGCACCTTGCAAGCAGGTGAGCTCCAGGCCAGCCATCACGGTGGGTGAAGGGAGCAGTGAAGCTGGCAGGTCCCTGCCGTGTCCTCACCATTGCCCTCCCATAGCTGTCCATCCCCACCTCCCCTCTGCCTCCACTTCAGCAGCATCCATCCCCGGGATCAGGTCCCTGCAGCCTGGCTCCTTGCAGTGACCTGATGTCCATGATGCCAAGCGGCACGTGGCAGTAGAAGGCAGATTTGTCGCCTGAGGAAAGGGACTGTCGCAATCTCTGCTGCTAATTCAGCTGCCCTGAGGCCTAGAGACACGTCTCCATTGTTTGCAAAGGGTGCCCTAGTTGTTCATCTTCATTGTCCAACCACGGGAGGTTGGACAGACTCTCCAGTGCTCTGCTGGTGTAAGACACATCTTGCCATGGCCTAGACTGGGGAGACACTGTGCACCACTCCCTGAAACCTCCTTGCACTGCTGTGGTGGACAGTGGTACTACCATCTCCTTCCATCCCTGGCAGTGCTCTATTCCAGCCTGGTGCCATTGGGGCTACATGGACTATAGTCCCCACCCATCGCAGCTCCTTACACAAATCTGGGGAAGACCAGAGGGAAATGGGGATCATGCTTCCCTCTTGCTCCAGGTGGAAGGTCCCTGCATCCCAACGCCATCCCCAGAAAGAGATGGAGACTGTCCCAATGCAAGATATGGGCAGGAGCAGACAGTGGTGGAGGGAAAGGAGTGGGACCATCTCCACTCCATTGGACCACCACTCCACCAAAAGGTGGCAGGGAGCTATTCAATTGTCACACTGCTTCTCCCTGAGCCATAATGGGTTAAAAATAGCCAGCGATGGTGGTGGCAGAGAGCTCTCCTTCATCTCAGCTGAGATCGCCAAGGGGAGGTCCTGCCATGAGCATTGAAGGCCCAGTGCTCAAAGAATGTTTTATTTATTTTGCAATCCCTCTGCTGTCTGCAGCAGAGCAAGGTCCTTCGCTTGCCTGTGACTGCTTCCCCATCTTCGTTCCGCCCTTTCACTGATGGTGTAGGAACCTTTTCATGGCTCAATTGGTGAGAGTAGAGGTCTGTGGTTACAGTCTCAGGTCTGGCCAGAAGGCAAACAGGGTGGGAGATCCCTTGGGGTTGGCACAGGCTCTCTCAGCCTGTGTCTGAAGCACAGCATTGGTCGGGGTGCAGGAAAACTGTCTGCTCCCATGTGTCACAAGCATCCTTGTTTCCCCCAGGCGATGCTTCCTCGGGAGGGCTGCAAGGTACCCCTCTGCCCAACCCCAACATCAGCTTTCACCTCTGGACAGAAGAAGACCAGCTCTGTGAGTGCCCTGGGGGGGCTGTGACGAGTTCGGGTGGTACCTGAGGCTGGGAAGCCTGCACAAAATGAGCCATTTAGCCCTGATTCTTGGGCTGTGAGTTTCATAACACTTGCCCAAGGGCCAATCTTGTGGAGGCTCGTGCTGACTGCACCAGCCTTCCTTCTTGTGGGGTGTCGGGGTCAGGTCAGGCGATGAGGGGGGAAGAGGGGTGAAGGAGATGAGGGGGGGAACCCTGTGGGACAGGCTGCATCAGGATGCACCCAAAGTGCCTGATTTGAGTGATACTCAAACTGAGCTCTCTTCATTGTGCAATGTGAAATGGGACTGAAAGACTGACTTCTCTTGGACCCTCTGGTGGAGATCTTGACCCTCCAGTTTGCATGAGAAGAGGGGAGCCAGGGCAGGACTAGGGCTCAGCCGGGGTTTGGTTGTATTTCCCTCCTCGAGCTCCCTTCTGCCCACAGGGAAGGAATTGGTGCTGTTCATCCGCCCGCTGTCGCAGAGCTGTGAGCCCAACTGCCTAAGCCAGGACCTGGACAACTTTGAGATCCAGGACATCATTTCGGACTGCGAGTACTGTGAGCAGACCCGCTTCTCCGTGCTTTCCACCGACAGCGGCATCGAGCGAGACCTGCCCGCGGCAGCCGAGGAGCCCTTCGCCCCTTGCAGTGCCGAGACAGAGCAATCCCGGCTCCACAGGAAAGGTGGCATTAAAAAAAAACTGTCACCGCTGGAAAGCGTGGCCTTCCTGCAGGCTGGCTGCAACAGTGCTGGGGCAAAGTCCCCGGCAAAGTCACAGAAGAGAGTGAGCGTCCTCCCAGAGCCTGCAGCCCCACTCCAGAGGCTCCACACTGCCCGCATCGTGCTGCTGGGGGACGACCGGATCCTGGGGCGCCTGGCCCAAGCCTACCACTCTTTGAGGTAACTGGTGGCCACAGCTTCTTTGGCCCTGGGGGCTTGGGGAAAGGGAGGGCAGGGTGAGGGCTTGCTCTTCAGCCTGCTGATGCAGCCAGAATGGCTGGGGATGGGGTTGGGCTCCAGTGGTACCTCAGACAGGGTGGGACACTACAATGTCCCATGGGGAGGGGCTGTTTGCAAGGGCATGTAGCCATAGGACGAGGGGCAATGGTTTTAAACTAGAGCAGGGCGGGTTTAGATCAGACATTAGGAAGAAGTTTTTTCCACTGAGGGTGGTGAGACCCTGGCCCACGTTGCCCAGAGAGGTGGTGGAGGCCCCATCCCTGGAGACATTCAAGGCCAGGCTGCATGAGGCTCTGAGCAACCTGATCCAGTTGAAGATGTCCCTGCTGACTGCAGGGGGTTGGACTAGACGGCCTTGAGAGGTGCCTTCCAACCCAACACATTCTATGATTCTATGATTCTATTCTATGACCCAAGTTGTTTTGCACCCAAATGCATCTGACTTCACTGGCTGCACAGTATCATTTGGCTCTGTTGGCCCAAACAATGCACACAGGGAGTTTTTCCCTTCTGTCCATGGAATGGGTTTAATGAATAATAAACGAGGCAAGATGCTTTCCTATGCAAAAGGGAAAAATCCTAAAGAAAAGCTGTTTTCCAGCTGCCCAGACAGGAGACCAACGTGGGGTGGGTCTGGGTTGTGGTGCAGCAGCCGGGGAAGCAGAGCTGGGTGTGGAGGGGACTGCTGGTCTCAGCTGAGAGCCCGCCTGCACGATGTCCCTTACCCCTGTCGTGTCCCCTTGCCAGATTTGGGAACCCTGGGCCATTACTGCCATCCCGTCACACTGGGCAAAGGAGGCGTGCGAGGAGGGCACGTGCTCCTGTCGCGGAGCAGCTGTGGTCTCCTGGCACTGCCCAGCCTTGGCCAAGAGCTGTTTTTCCTCCACCTTCCCCTTGTGACACGGCTATTTATTCTTCCATTTCAAGGAAACGAGAAACACGGCGAGTTTTCCTGACTCCTAGGCTGAACCTGCAGTTCTACTACATCCCAGTTGTGACAGGGCAGCCAAACACCTTGACCGTTGCGGTGAGTTTGGGTTCAGCAGCTCCGGGCACTGCCGCCGGCTGCCAGCGGCTGACGGTGTTTTTGGAGGAATTCCTGTTATTTACAGGAATTCATATCCATTAATGACTAGTTCCTAGAAGCAGGAGGAAGGGAGCCAGGACAGGGCTGGGCTCAGTTTGCAGACTGACTTCAGGAATCCATCAGCTCCAGAGACATTGAGGCTGCTCCAACCTCCCGGAGGGGTGATAACTGACAGCCTGGAAATGGCATTCTGTTTTGCTGCTGTGCCCCAGCTATAGGAGGATCGAGGGAGCTTTAGCAAAGGACTGATGTTTTTCTCACCTCCCAAATGCTTAGGGGAAGCGGCCGCCCCTTACTGAAGGCTTTGCCTGCTTGGTCATGGCCCCAGTTTTAGTTCCGCAACTCACTACCTTGCAGTTTATCTCGGGCAAATCTCTTCCCTTCTGACAGCCTCCAGACAGCGATAAATAAACAGTTGCACTTCTCACAATGTTTTAAGCTGGCCCAGAGTTGGCTGTCAATCCTGACAAATGTGCCATTACAAAAATGAATATTTCTTCTTTTTATTCTTCACTTGCTCTTGAGCACCTGCTAAGTGAGTGCTGCAAGAAACGTTTTGCCATCTTCTCTGGACCAAGCAGGGAAGGTGGAAGGATGGGGCTCATGGGGCATTTGTGCCCCAGCTCTCTCTGCCTCCTCTACGGCTCCAGGTATTTTGAGCCGTAATCGTACTCTGAGCTGTGTGTTTCTCCCACAGGACCACGCTGTCACCGGCCAAGAGGAGCTCTGCGAGGTGGCCAGGTACCTGGGCAGAGCCGACCCGTGGTACGAGAGCAACATCAACACGCTCTGCCACATGATTCCCAAGCTGGCCACCATGGTACGAGGGAAACCTTCCCACCATCCCAGCCTGGCCCGTTCCCCAAACACGCCTGCGGTACCTGAGGACGAGCTTGTGCCCTGCAGGGCTCCTCTGTCACCCAGAGAGAGGTTTTCTCCCTGCAAACCCTCCCCGGGGCTGGCAGCTGGGAAGGTACATACAGCTGACGCTGCCCCAGCCCACAAGACCTATTTGCTACGATGGGGTTTTTTGGCTGAGGGACAGGAAATGGCAGATTTCAAGAAAGAAAATGTAAATGAGACATTTGCTGAAATACCCCCAGCTCTCATTTCCTGGCAGTTTGAGCCACCATCGATAGCCTACAAAAAAGGCTGGTAGGTGGGCGCAAGCCTTCGCTTCTCCCATTCGCTTTGACTACTCGTGGCAGAGCAGCATGGCGCTGCCCCGGGAGACAGGTCATTATTTATCTAGGAAGGCATGGGGGTTAGTGGCAGCATTTTTGAGAAGTGACTGTGGCTGATCCATGATGTGATTTGCCCCCCACAGCCTTCCTCTCCGAGCAAACATCTTGTGACTGATCTGTTCATCGCTGATGTGATCGCGTACTACGTCCGCATGGGCGTCCAGCCCGTCTGCTTCCAGGTCTACGCCGTGAAGGTGGGTGCCACATCTCTTGTGTCTTTGGGTGGCCCTGAAAGGACTTGCAGAGCCTCACTGCTGGCAAAGTCGTGCAAAGTCAACAGGGTCTGGGGGCTTTCGGCAGACATCTGAGCCTGGATCTCCGTACTCCCCAGCTCGCTCCCTCCCTGCCAGGCTCCCGGGTCTAGCAACTCCCCGTAGCACAGCTCAGCCAGGGCCAATGATCCCAGGAAGGCTATTTCAGGATCACCCAGGTCAGCAAAGTGAACCTTGAAATTGGCCCGTAAGGACACAGATTTCCAGCTCTGCTGGACTTGGGTTTGCTCAGGAGCTCTGGCACCTCCTGCTGCTTTAGATGCTGTGAGCAAACAGGAGTTTACGGAGTGGCTTTGCCAAAACCATCCTGTACCTTGCAGGGGCTTTGCAAGGCTTCCTGAAACACCATTTTATTTATTTCCTGCCAGCTTTTCTCTGAAATGGCATCACAGTGAGACCTAGCATTTGATACGAGAGCAAAGAACTGCTGTATTTGGTGGTGTAACATCAACCCCCCCCATCTGCTTCTCTGGCAGTTTTCCCCCTTCAAAGCTTAGGGTGGTACTGATGCACACATCTCCTTTTAATCTACCCATAGCCAACGTGGCAACCTATTGCAGCAAAGGGGCAGCTATGACATGAGCAAACTGACAGGTGGCTTGCAAAGAGCTGGAAGAGCTTTGGCAATTACTGGTAGAGCATCACCAGGACTTGAATTAATAACAAGTAGCTCACAAACACTTGAAGCAGCTGGTCCTCAGCTTGTGGGGCTGGAGATTTGGGGGTTTTGGTGAATTTTTATTCCACTCATTTCTCCTCCAAGACAAAAATCAAAAGCAAGCGAGGGAGTGGGTGACTCAAGCAAGGGGAAGAGGAACTGCGTCCAGATGTGGTTTTCAGATAGAGGCACCTAACCTACCCTGCTGTCATACAGGGTGTGATGCCGCTTCATCTGGAAACACTACGCCTGGTTTGCCTTTTTGGTTAAGACCACACTGTTCCTCTTTGGTTGCAGAGAGTTTTCCTGGAAGTTACGGTCAAGTCCCATGAGAGCTGGACGTAGGGCTAGGAGAGGCTCCCCAGGCCCTTATATTCATATTCTGCCCAAAACAAGCCCATGAAAAGAAAACGAATACGTCTGAAGTGACCAGTCGATTTAGGTGTATCAGGGAGAAATTAGCTTAGCCTTGAAGCTAAGCCAGCGTCTGCAGTCGGGCCCGGGGAGCTGCTCCCCTCCACCTGGGTTGTCCCTGGGTGGATGGCTGGGAACAGACTCATCTGTGAGGGCGCAGTGACACCCAGTGGCAGGGGACACTGCCCGTGGCTCTGCTGGCTGGGCCCTCCGCGCTCCTGGCAAGGTTTGCCATGCTCCTGGGCTTCAGAAAGCAGAGCAAAAGCGGTCGTCTCCACCCCACAGGCCCCCTGGCTGCCATGATGAGGTCATAGATTCCCTTTGATGATGTCACACTGGGGTGCTCTGGAGAACCTTTTGATGTCACAAGCCCAGTGTGACATCACAGGGTGACTGAGGAGGAGCTGTTTCTTAGAGATTTTCCTCTCTTTCAGATTTTCTTCAATGACCCAGCGCAGGAGCCGGCCGAGGATGTGTTCCTCACGGAGCTGAGCACCCAGGTGCAGGAGAGCAACCCCCACAGAGGTGTGTGCGTGTCCCCAAGATGAGCCCTGCAGCAGGGGCTGCCATCCTGGGCAGGGGTCCTGCTGGCCCCAGCTCCCTCTCGCCCTGTCCCTTAGCCTGCAGCCATCAAGGCCATGCCGTGGGGCACTATCCCTTGTTCCCTGATGAGCAGAAGGCCTCCCCAAACACCTCCATCTCCCTCTCGCGCGCATGACACCAGGCTAAATGAAAGACCTTGTGGTCGCTGGCTCCTGGTCTCAACCAGCTCTTGTAGACTGTGCCCTTGGTTAGCTCCATGACCCTCTGAATTTGAACCAACATCATATTTTTGTTGAGGAAACAAGCTGGGCTTTACAGCCATTCCCATTGCCAGATGTTTTCCCTACTAGAAATTCTGTTTCCTTGAGTTGCCAATGATGGGACAAGGGTGCTTGAAGGCCGGACTGTTACAGAGGTCACATCCAGCCCTTCCATCAGTGCACCCTGGTGTCCAATCCAATGGATGTTTGCCATTGTGGTTGGGCACAGAACCTCAAATGCATCCATCCCACCGGACCTGTTAAGTTCACAGACCCTCAGCTCCCATAGGCAAGGAGAGAAGGGCCAGTCTGCCAAACCACAAGGGCTGTGTGACAGAGGGGGTAGCTCATCCCATGGGAGGACCCCTCTCTTGACCACAGACAGGTGGGATGAGTGAAACCTCAATCCTACCCGGTTCCCTCCTTGCAGAGCTAAACACGAACAAGAAGAAAACCACCCCGGATGGCCCTGGCATAGATCTCACAGTAACATACAGAAAGGTAAGTGGGGCTCTCAGCAGCCCAAAATGTCTCCGCTCACAGGGACGTCCATCACAACACAGATCTCCCAAAAGGAGTGCTCTGGCTCCTCCATTCCTCTGGAATTGCACTCCAGGACAGAGAGGTGGTGATGAACTTTAAAAGCCTGTTAGCTAACCCTGCCTTTGTGAAAAACTGCCCCCAAACCTCTCCATGTCTAACCTCCCTGCCAGGGTGAATTAACAGAGCCTTTCCTGCAGGTTGTGGTGAGTGACCGGGCGAAGGAGATAGCAATGTCACTGCGTTCCACAGGTCTGGTGATGAAAGCCATCCCTGCTGATGAGGCTGAAGGTGGGTTTCTCCTGCTTGGAACTACATGAAGAGGGTTTGCTGAGTTTTCTGGTGCTTGATAGAGTAAATCCGACCACAGTACGTAGTGTCAATTGTGCGTGGGCTGTGGGGGTTGAATCAGTGACGTGCATGTATTGGTGTCACCACAGGCTGTGGTTGTATGCTTTCTTGTGAATGATGTGCCTGGGGCTCCCTGTAACGTGGGATTCAGCATAACTGTAATCTAGATTTGGCGACTTCTTCCTCTTGTTGCAGCCTTCCCCTTTTACCTTGCCCTTAGCATAGCCTGTGAGGTTTCCAGCCTGAGCCCTGAGGGTGATCCCACACAAACCCTTACCCATGGAGCTTGCTAGAGTCCTTTTCTGCTGATCCCATGGACCTCTGGCAGTGCACCCGAGTGTGGGATCTACACCAGCCCCACTCAAAGCTGAGCTGAGATCGTGCCATGGTCTAAGGCTAACACCCTGCTTCTGTTGCAGACCTGGTGTGTCTGAATGTGAACATCACTGAAATCATTAGGATCAACAACTTGTCGGGACGGTCCTTCTCAGTAAGTAGCTGTGGGTGGTCACAGCCCTGGAGGGGCCGGCCAATATGTGGAAATCCCTACAACAAGGGTGAAAGGCGAAACACTCTGTGAGGAGGAGAAGGAGGAGAAGGCTCTGGGGCCACCCTGCTCAGAGAGTGTTTTGCAATTACTTTCTATGGCAAAGTCTAGATTTTTGAGCCAAAGCCCCAGATGCCATCCCTGCTGCTCAATGCCACATCGAATCCTGTCTCAGGACACCCTGCAGCTGGGCTGATGCTGTGACCCCAGGGAAGAACCGGAGAAATAAGGCTTAGCCCTAGTCATCGTGGCTCCACCTGGGTACAGGAGAGGGTCTGTAGTTTTGTGATCAACTTCATTAGCTCTACACCTCCAGCTGCAGTGCCCTCCCCAGACCCCATGAGTTAATCCCCACAGAGTTCACGAAAATAGAGGCCACTGCAGAAATATTTTAACAAAGCATAAACGAGAAGCAGGAACTTCAATGAATCTGATTACCAACTCAGAAAGATGGATATGCAAGAGATGAGACTGAAAACTTGGACTCCTGTCCTTTTTGTTTTACATGAGAGCTCAAGTAGACCCCAGAGGACACGCTGCCCCGTGGTAGTGTGTCACTGCGGTTTGGGTGGCATTAAGTATTATTGTGCCTTGGTCATTTGAGCCCTGGAGCCTCCAATTTCTCAGCTGGTATTTTTAGCTAGCCAGCACGCTTTTGCTTATTTTCACCTGGCTTTCAGAAACACCAAGGTATTTTAGGCCACACTGCCCACCACGGTACACCATGGCCCTGGAGAACAGGCCATGCCCCATATCAGACATCCCCAACGCTGCGACCTGTGCAAGCATTGCCAGTTTTGAAAGTTTGCCCTTGCAAAATTTGACCAGGTTGTGATTACAGAAAAAGGAGACAAGACAGACACTTCCCTCCTAATGAATTCACCTTGTGTCACATCTGAGGTTAAAAATAAAAATAAAAAGAGAAATGTCATCATCGGTCCCTTTCATACCCAGTACGTGCACACCCGCCATCACCGCGCAGCCAAGGGAGGGGAAGCGAGTCACTCACTGGGCTCTTCCTCCTCTCTCAATCCAGGCGGTGGCCAACAGGTTGAAAACACGCAGTATCAAAATCAGGAGCACAGAGCAGAGACCCTTCATGGTGTGTCTGGACAAGGACAGCAGAAGAGCCTACAGGAACGTGATCAGGTGAGAATGCCACACGTGCCAGGCTCTGCACGTCTTGCCGGTGACCTTGCATCCCTCCCTGGAAGGGCTCCCAAGGTGGCAGAGCTCTTTCCTAGGGAGTCCTAGTCCTGATCCTCTACGTGACAAAAGACCCATGGGCAAATACATTGCTTCTCCAGGGAAAGCAGGGCAGAGTGGTGCTCTCCTACCTTTGTGGTTTTGGGTGATGGTGTGAGAAACAAAACAGTTCTTCCATTTTAAGAAAGCTGCTGTCATTAGGACAGTAGAAGGATAGATACCTCCAGGGAAAAACTGAGCTCTTCGATCTCCTTAATTATATTGTGGAGCTGATGACCTCTCACTGACTGCATTCCTCAGCAGAGTGTCTCAAGCATATGAAGGTAGAAGGAGAGAATTCAGCTCTGTGAAAATAGCAGGGATCAATGTGCCTATAGTTGCTGCAGTGACATATGATGTGTTGGAAGCAGACAGACAGGTGGGTCGTGGTCCATGGACCACGTGGAATATACATAAAATGTGAATTTCTGAGAATCGAATTGAGCCAGGCTAAGGACACTGGTTTTGTGGTCAAACACTAATACACATCAGCTCATCTTTCCAGCCAAAACCAGTTGAAAAAGCATAAAAGCAGCTCCTCATCTCAATGTGACAGCCCACCCTCAGCAGTCAGTGGAGAGACCTGATGTTTAGTCTGAGTTCAGGCTCTGGCCCTCAAGGGCAGATTTGCATATGCAGTAAATATGTTCTTGTGCTCTTGCAGCGTGGAAGTGTCTCCTTGCCTAGAGCCCAGCTACTGCTTGCAAAAGACAAGGACAATGAAATTCAGCCTGCATGAAACAGAAGATGTGGGGCTTGTGAAATACATGCCCAAGTCCCTGTTGTTGCCCATCAACACATTTGCAGGCGTCATCCAGTGAAGAAAATGAGAAAAAGCTGGTGCGAGAGATGTAACATTGGGTCATCACAGAGAAGGTGGAAAAAGAAAACACACTAATAGCCACCAACAATGGTTTTACAATGGTAGTGGTGTACAAAGCTGCAACAGCAGGGGTGGATAGGGCTCAGGGAGGACAGCTGTGCCCTGCTGAATGTGATGAATGACAGCGATGACCACAGTCAACCTCCCCTGCCAAGGGGCAGGGCGTTGCCGAAGAACTGAGTTTTAACCTTTTGCACAAGTCAGGGAAAACCTTTGAGCTTCTTCGTTTCAGGAAGACTGGGGGAAATACAGCTGAGGCACTGGTGCTTGCTGTGCTTGTGGGTCGCAGAGCAGTTGCTAGCAGTAGTAATATTTATTATGGCGATGTCTCACAGCCCGGCAGGGGATCAGGGCCTGCTGCACTGGGTGCTGCACAGCAAACTCTTCATTCTGGCACAGGGTGATGTATTTGAGCAAACCAGCAATTATTCCCCTGAGTGATTTAGGAAACCTCACTGTAAGCCTGGCCACAACCAGGACAGCATGTGTGTTTAACGCAGCTTCTACGGAAGTCAGTGGAAAACCCACTGTTGTTCCAAAGGGTTCACACAAAGTAATGATGAATGGTGTGAAACAGGGACGTGGGACATGTGGTGCAATATTTGGCAGTGACGAAAAGGGCAAGAACAGCTCAGGCTGCCTAGGCAGTGCTGTGGGATGTGCTCGGCTGCGAATGGCATAGATCTGCTTGAAGAAGAAACCTGTGAGCAGACAACGGAGGCTGCACAACAGCTCTTTGTCATCTGAGCTGTACCTTTGAGTCCACCTGGGATTTCACTGGGGCTTTGCTACATGGCCTCTCCACATCTGGTCCGGAACCTCACGTGCACCGGTTGCATTCCTCCAGCTGTACATCCCAGGAACAACCACCTACAACCCCAGCAGCAGCGGACCTCCTCCATGAGGTCATCCAGCAATCCCTCTGCATCCCAGCCTGCCTTGCAGTCCTGGTTTGGTCTGCGTCTGCTGTGCGGGTAAGAGATGTGGAAGAGCAGAGTAGCGCTCCTGGGAATGACGGATGGACAGGATGCCTGCAAGACTTTTCCGTTCCTTTCTTCTGCTGCTACCACGGTGTAGAAACCCTCCCCTGGTTTGCAGATGGGCCAGGCTGAGCAGCGACAGCCCAGCTCCTGCATCCACCCAGGCTCAGATTAACCCCGTGTTAAGGATGACCATGTAGGAGGACCCGTCTTCATTCCAGCTTGTGGCTGACTGAAATAATGGAAGCAACATGGTGTGTATTTATTGACTTTCTGAATGTGTTCTGTGGTTTCTGGGGTGTGTCCAGGGAGCCTTCCCTAAATTCATGTTGAAGGGGATTTGGGGGCATTCCTTCGATGACACTATCATTTTTTTATTCTCTTGGCTCCCAGACAGCTCGTTACCTGGGTTGTCTTCGCTCAGGGGTGCTTGCTTGGATCAGCAGTCCAAAGAAAATGTCCCTCAGCTTTGTATATGTGCATAGCAACTATTCCCAGTCATCTCTGGCTGTCACTGGTGGGGAGACCTTGGAGCCAGCTCTGTGCTACTGGGTGATGCTGACTCAGCTGCAGTGGCAGTGGCAAACCCCTGTGTTAGCCCTGATGGCTGGAGACAAAACCACCCCTGTCCTGTCCGTGCCAGGTCTGCCCGGCCCTGGGGAGCTGCACCTCTGGAAAGTCACTTCTGTTTAACCACCCACACCTGGAACAAGGAGCTCACCTCCCAGGTATCCCAGTCTGAGATACTGGAGAGGACTTTCCCTTCCACAGAACTGCTCTGAGCCTGTGGGGTTGTCTTGGCTGCTTAGGCCCCATGGAAATCTTCCTTGCATTTCTTGGCACGTGCACGAGGCTTTAGGGGTTCAACCCTCAGGCTTCCCTGGTCCCTCTCTTTGCCAACAAGCACAGAGCTTCCATATTCCTGCTGCTGTCATACACTGTCACCTGGCACAGCAGCCATTGCCGCTTCCTGTTCCCAAGCTAAAGGTATATTTCCTCTCACTTTGAACGTACTGTGCAGTCCAAAACAACCGCTGAAATACACTACTGCGGGCAGAGCAGCTCCGGAGCTGTCGGCCGGTGATGGGTTATTTAGCATTGTAAAAAGCCTCCAGGTCCCAAGAAATACCTAATCCCAAACCAGCACCAACAGTCGAAAGATCATGTTGGGCAACAGCAACAAGGCTGTTTCCTAAGGAAGCTACCTTGGCCTGCTGGCAGGTGTAGCCCCTCGCTCCCGGCTGAGCCAAGCACAGTCCCCGAGCCTTAATGTCCTTCACAGGAGTCACAAAGCTGCAGGATCTCAGCAACAGTGTTCGGTTCCTCAGTACATGTTTTTCACCTCCATTTGCTCACAAATAAAAAAATTATCGATGCCCACCAATGCCAGCCTTAGGCAGAAAGCATTTTGTCCCTGAAGGAAGCTGAAGTTAGACAGGAGGCTCAGAAACAAGTCAGGAAACGCCTGCTTGCACCAGCTGTTTTCCTCTGTGAGCTGCTGCGTAGGGTAACACGGGGTTTAAGGGGTGCCCAGCGGCTCTTCACACCTCTGCCTCCCCGGGGGCTCACTGGGGTGTTCGTGTACCCTGACACGCAAGGCAAATGCTCACAAAGCCAAGAGACGTACGCTGGGTTCGAGCATGGTCTGCGGTGTCCAGAGCTTACTCTGTACAGTTGTAAATGATGTAGATGGATTATAAGTTATTTGTATAGCTGTCAGAGATGATCTGTATCAGAAGGTGCAATCCTTTTAACGCCAATTAATAAAAAAAAGTAGAAAAAAACCCCAGCAGAAACTGTCAGTTTGTTTGGGTTTTTTTATGTTTGCGTGTGGCTAGGGAATAAGCTGGTAGGAATCGAAAGACATCACTGTCATTTGGCCCTCTATGGCTGATGTTGCCTCCTCCCCTCCTGGGGGCTACCTGCTATGTTACACAGAGAGAGATTTCATGGCCAAAGAACCCTTTCGTGAAGGGATGGGCAGAAATGGCTGAATTGCAGGAATTCGGAAGCAGCAGTCTACAACCCCCATGCTGGCTGCCCCTCGATTTCCCTCTGTGCTGGTACACTCTGTCCCCACGGCCTGTTCCCCTTGACGTCTGTCACTTCAAAGCACCCCATTTCCTCAGCGGGGCCAGCACTTGTCCCAGCGCATGGAGGCTTGGGCTGGGAAGGGGGTGAAATGCTGGCTGCATCCAGCATCCTCTACAGCCTGCTGATCCTACTGAGCGCAGGAGCTGCTTGTTGATAGAGCAGAAACAGTCCCTGAACTCGTGCTAATGAACTAGCACAGCTGTGAAAAAGAGAATTTCACAGGTTTATTTACCCCTGGAAATCATGGGCAGCTAGTGCGTATCACAGAGCGTCCATAGTACAGGGACAGTGTTCAGGTATACCCTGTACCCGGGCGAAATGCCTGGAGGACAGTGGCAGTGGACCTCAAGGGGATAAGGGTGGACACGATTGCCTGGAGACTGGGAGAGCACAGAAACCTGAGCACAGGGTGCGTTCATAAATAGCAGAGCTGGAGGTAAGGCTTGCGGGCACAAACCCTCCTGGCACAGCTGTGTTAGGGGTTTTCACTGGCAGGATTCTCCAGCTCACTGGAGAGACTCCCAGCCTTCCAAAGTCCCTCCTGAATGCATTTATTTAAGCCATTATATCACACTTTGTTACATCAAAATGCCCCCAGCTCTCCCTGTGTGCCCAGCTCAATGCCGAGCAGAGACGCAAACGGCTCTCATGTGGATGGTGGCTGATGCCAAGCTGGCTTGGCTTGGCTAAAGTCCACACGCGTGGTGGCTTACTGTGTCACCCCGCGGCCCCCACTGCGTCATGCCAGGTCTGGCTGAGTCACTGCCGCCTCCTCCTCCCGCACAAACCCAGACCAGCCTGGGCAGCAAGCAGCGCTTCGGCACTTGCAGGTAATTAACGTGATCCCCAGTTAGCTGCCTGTGAGTGCTGCATTCTGAACAACCCCCTCCTTCCATCACCTCTGCCGAAATACCGCCTAGGACAACCTGAAAACACCCACAGGCTGTAAATAATTAAACACTATTTGGAAAGGCTAAAAAAAATCACCTCTTTTCCAGGGAGGAAAAGCACCAAAATTTTTCTGTACCAAAATTAAAACTTTCAGAGGCAGAATGAAGCCAGCAATAAGAAACACTGCTATAGATCATTTTTACATAGGAAAGAAAATGCATCTCCCACCAGCTCCATGGGAAGACCTACGGGCTGATCGAGGGGGAGGACAATGCTGCATGGCCACCGTTAACGGTAGGTAATTGTGTCTTCGTCAAACGACCTCCCCAGCAGCAAGGTGCCAGGAATAAATCAGTGCTAACAGCAGTGTTCACAGCCCCATCCATATTTCATATCCCAACCGGGGTGACTTCAGCCGCTCTCTGCTCAGGCAGCTCTTCCCTTTTCTTGGCTGAACTCACTGAGCCCTCCAGGGGCACCCAATGTCCAGGTGGTCCTGCCTGCCTTTGCCCCGTGGCACTAGGAGGTCAGACCATAAAGCCAGATGAGGGCAGCCTTCAAACACTGCCAGGATAAATACAGAATGGAGGAAAAGTCTCTCTTAAAGGCGTTTCAAAGCAAGGAGAATGCGATCTCCCCATGTCTTGTTTTGGGCTCACCAAAATCGAGGCTCTGCTGGTTTCTGTGCTGCGCTATGCTGTTGGTGTGTGTTTTCTAGGTGACCTCAGGGGCTGGAAACAACTCCATGGGATGTCAGTGTCATGTCGGCTCCTGTGAACACTCAACACATGGCACGGCATGCAGAACAGCCAGCTATAAAGCACTGTAGTAATGCAGGACTATGAACACATCACTCAACGCATGGAAACAAAAACAAAGAGTCTACGTTGAAAGAAGGTATTCCCCACCACGAATGATGATTTAGGAGATCTGACTGCACTGAGCTCCTCAATTCAGTGATTCATGAGCCTATTTTTACATGTTTCCTTGCATTTTTCCCACTCTGCCACAGCAGAGATGTTGTCCCAAAGCGGGGTCGTTTACCCGATGTGCGAGACGCCAACGTACACAGAGGCATTGCCACCTCTGCCGGGACTGCTGCAGACCACCAGCACCGGAGTAACCATTCTCTTACAGAGACGCATGGTGTAAGTGCTCAGCAGCCAGCTCTTCCTGAGCTTCGCAGGGCTGGAAAGGAGAGGAGCAGAGCGAAGGGTTAGCACTGAGAGGAGCTGTGAGCAGAGAGCTGTGGGGCCAGGGGATGTAGCTGCAACCCTGAGGCAGCTGCCCTAAAGCAGCTTAAACCCTCAGGGTGGGGAATACGCCGGGTACGCTGAAAGCCAGGAATGATGCAAAAAGGGGTCGGTGCTTGCTGTGGGATTGGGATATAAATTTTTCTAACCTTCATAGAAATAAGCCTTAACAGCCCTGGGAGCCAGACTGGCTGACTTCTACATGGGAGCTACGGGGTGAGATCACAGACCCCCATGGTAAGAGGGAACCAGATATGTCTCCCCAGAAGCTGGGCCGGTTCCCTCTCAGCAGGCAGGGGAGGGATGCTGCAGATGGGCAGGGGATCCAGGCCAGCCCCGATGGCCATGGGGAGGGACAGGGAGAGCTCCGATGCCTGAGCAAAGTGTCACGAGCCGATGCCTCATTCCACCGCAGCGACCCAGTGCGTCGCCCAGGCCAGGCCACCACGTCCCTGCAGCGCAGGGCTGACAGCAGGAGGTCATTTTGTGGGCCAGTGGGCTGGGGAGTGCCCAGTGCCTTGTGTGGAGCTGGTGAGATTTTATATGAAAAAGGGAAAGAGTTTCCTCTCTGCTCTGTGACCAGCGTGAAAGGTTTTGGTTCTGAAAGTCCATCCTGGGTCTGAATTGAAGAGTTTAGCTTTTATTTTTCCACATGTGGGGAAACACTGCAGCAAACAATGTCTCCTTTTGGGACCTGAACCAAGTTGGAACTTCAGAGAAAAAAGTCCCCATGTCCCTTACTTTGTACGAGAGAGGCAGCTGAGCCACTCTGCTCCTTCTCACTGCGGCTGGGATGCTGCAGCACGAACTGCCTAGTGCAGAAGGCACGAGGGGAAAGACCTCGGAGCAGCTGGCCACGGACATCCCATGGGATCCGCGTCCTACCCCACAGTGACCTGGGCCTTGATCTTACCCACGGCCTGCAAATCTCACTCCCTCCAGGATAAAGACAAAAATAAACAACTGTAAGGATGGAAAACAAATGTTAATCTAGGCAGAAAGCATTAAATCTGAGCTCAATATTCAGGCTGAGGCTTGCAGTCGGGTTTCGCAGGCCTTGCTCCCCACCCAGTGGTCCCCCCAACACCCTCCCAGCATCGTGCACCAGGTGGGGCTCCTTGGGCCCACCATGGCCCCCAGGACCCGCTTCTCCCCGGGGGAGGCCAGGGCTGAGGGGAGCGGGGCTGAGGAGAGCGGAAGATTATAGAATCATAGAGTCATAGGATGTGTTGGGTGTGAAGGGACCTCTCAAGGCCACCTATTCCAACCCCCTGCAGTCAGCAGGGACATCTTCAACTGGATCAGGTTGCTCAGAGCCTCATCCAGCCTGGCCTTGGATGTCTCCAGGGATGGGGCCTCCACCCCCTCTCTGGGCAACCTGGGCCAGGGTCTCACCACCCTCAGTGCAAAGAACTTCTGCCTAATGTCTCATCTAAACCCGCCCTGCTCTAGTTTAAACCATTGCCCCTCGTCCTGTCGCTACATGCCCTTGCAAACAGCCCCTCCCCAGCTTTCCTGTAGGCCTCCTTCAAGGACTGGAAGGGGCTGGAAGGTCTCCCCGGAGCCTTCTCTTCTCCAGGCTGAACCCCCCCAGCTCTCTCAGCCTGGAGTGGGATGGCTGAGGGGAGCGGGGCTGAGGGCACCGCGCTGAGGTGGCGGCGGGGCGGGAAGGGGAGCCCCGCTCCTCCCGGCCGGCAGGCGGCGCTGTTCTCCCCACCGCCCGCCGTCTCCTGGCAACGGGGCGGGCCCGGGGCGCGGCCCCGCGGCTGCGGCAGGTGCGGGCCGGGCCGGGCGGGGAGCGGCGGAGGTGGCCCCGCGCCTTGCAGGTACGGTCACCGCAGCCCGGAGGGGTGGCGGGGGACCCGGAGGTGCGTGGCGGTCCCGCCGGTGCCCGCGGGAGGAGCATGCGGCGGCGCCATGAGCGAGCAGTGGGACGTCGGCCGGGCCCTGGCCCTCTCCGGCCTCTTCCGGCTGCTGCAGGGCGCGGGCAGGGCCTGCGCGGCCCCCTTCCTCACGCTGTACCTCCGGCACCTGGGGCTGTCGGCCCCGCTGGTGGGCGTCGTGGCCGGAGCCAAGCACCTGGCGGCAGCGCTCTGGGCTCCCCTCTGCTCCCGCTGCCCCCGGGGCCGAAGGAAGCGGCGCCTCCTGGTCGCCAGCTCCTTGCTGGGCTCGGCGGGGGCCAGTCTGCTGCTCACCCTCATCCCGCCCGCCGGCGGGGACGCGGGGTACAAGTACTGTAACGCCAGCCAGCTGCCGGGTGACCGAGGGGCCGCCGCCACCGTGCCCAGTCCGGGCACCAGCAGCCACGGTGTTTTAAGCACGAGTGCTATTACGAACGCAAAAGCTGTGACGAAAGAAACAGTGGAAACGACCGCTGATGTTTTAATAGCGAGCGGAAAGCCAACACTAACCAGTGCAGCCTTCCAGGGACTATTTGGCCTGACAGATACTCTCGAGAAAAAAGGCAGAGGGATTGGTGAAGGTGATACAAAGACAAATGGCTACTTGGATGGTCCCTCCGGCTGGACAACGTCTGTGGAAGCAGTTAACAGGGAAACACAAGCACCAGAAATGCCAGCTTTCTACAGACCTCCTTTACATAGACTTGAGGAGGAAACGAGCAGCCTGGGTTCTGCTGCAATAGATGTTTCTGATAATGCTGAAGAAAGCCTTTATGCTGCTGAAAGTAATGAGCTCTCTTTGTTTAAAACAACTCTTCCGACTGTTGGAGACGTTTACGTGTCTGGAAACCTTTCAGACCACCAGAAAGACACTCAACATGTCAGCTTCGAGGCTGTGCAAAACCTCTTTCAGGACAGAGAGCATCAGATTTTTCTTATGGTACTGGGTGCTGTCGTGCTTTGGGAGGTGTTGGCTACTTCTCTCGAATGGACAGTGGATGAGAGTCTCTATGAATATCTCGACTTTGTTGACGCGACTGACAGGTACGGCAGGCTGTGGATTTGGAGTTACCTGGGTGCATCTGTAGGCGCCTGCAGCATTGCCATATTTGTGGATCAACTGAATTGCTTCCTCAGCAGTACAATCACCCGCCTCGCTGTCCATTTCTATGGCTATGCTCTCCTGATAACGCTCTCATTGCTTGTCAGTGTCTTTTTTCCTGTCCACGTTCCCAAGAGAACCGACCGTGTTAACAAAACCGCCAAAGCCCTGGGTCTCCTGTGGAGCGACGGCCGAGCGATCCTGTACGCCATCACCGTCTTCCTCACTGGCGCAGCTGGGTCTGCGGCGCACAACTTTCTCTTCTGGCAGATGCAGGACCAAGGCAGCAGTGAGCTGTACATGGGGCTCTCTGTGGCCATTGGGCTACTTGCTGAAATTTTTCTTTATTTCTTCAAAGGGAAGTTGCTGAGGACTTTCTCAAGCAGCAAAATTGTTGCAGTCAGTCTGAGCCTCCTGGCAGTACAGCTTCTGTGCTACTCCTTTTTAAGGACTGCGTGGCCAGTTCTCCTTATCCAGATTTTATCCGCCTTCAGTAGCGGTGCTTTGTGGTGGGTGGTTAACATGACGGTGGATGACATAGCCACTCCAGGCATGGACAGGTCCCTGCACGCTGTTTTCCAGGGTCTCTGCTGTGGTGGAGGAGCAAGTGTGGGCAGTTTTGCAGGGGGATTTGTTGTGAAGCACTTCGGCCTGCCAATTCTGTACAGGGCGTGCTGCGTGTGCCTGGTGCTGTGGCTCTTCTTGTTCTTAATTATCCAGTCTAAATTGCCACGGCAGAAAAAAATTAATTATTCTCGTCTCCTGGCTGCTGATTCCAGCGATATGAGCGACTCTGATGAGGAGAACGAGAGGGACTGGCTGGTAAAAGCTATGAAGGATGAAAGCTTTAATAGGAATTGGTCACAACAGCATGGGATCAACTAATCTGTACTTGAATGTGAGGGGTGGAGTGGTAATGTGGTATGATGATGATGATGTCCAGAAATGACTGTTAATTCTAAAGTGCTAAATACATACAGTATATATCTGACAGGACAGATTTTTATTAAAAAAAAATTATAAATCTTTTTATTTTCTTAATTTATAGTGGTCTTGTAGTCATTTTTCCTTTTTAACTTAATGATTTTGCTTCCAAAATCATAACAAGGTATTTCAGGTATACATTTGCTGAAATGAATGTAACTAAGTTTTTAGTCAAAAAGCAAACTCAAAATTCTTGCTCCCCAGAGCTGATGCTGTGGAAACTGTGAGTGAAAGCTGTGACCTGTACTTTGACACAATCAAATGAAAAATATTGTAATGCTAAGAGCACACTAAGCTTTTTCAAGGTGCTATGTCTGTGAAATCCTTTCGCTGAATAAGGGATGTGAATAAAAAATTGGTTCATTTGCTCTGCTGTCGTTTGTAAAAACAGGTTTTGCTGCAGACTGCCTCTCTTCTCGTGTTTGGGGATTTAAATGTGCTTCTGCATCGGCATCTATTGGGGAAAAAACCTCCCATGACTTACAGTCAGTGCCTGCGGGCTGTCCAAATCCAGCAGAGCAGCCTGTGGACTTCCGTGTGGTTATTTACCTAAGGTGGCACCCGGCATTCAGGGTGACCAGGAAGCAGTCTGCCCTCCTGATCTGAGTAACTTCCGTGGGCTGGGAATTCACGTAGGGGGATATTCATGGGATACGATTTCAGAAGGAATTTGTCACTGGCTGAGTTGATCTGGTTGAAGCTGGTGATCTTCCCCCGGTCAGTTTGGCCTGAGGGCAGCGCTCTTCTTACCTTTCCTATTTAGAACTAAATCTCTGTCCTGAACGGGGTCTGCTAACTCCAGACAGATCCTCAAGCTGCCTTATCTGCCTCTCCTTAGCCTCCAAAGCGCACATTTCAGCGCCTCTTCGGTAGGTAAGATTTGCTCACAAATTAAAAATTGGTGGTCTGGTCTCGTTAAAAGGTCTGTGTCAGACCTTAAGCGGGGCTGGTGGAAAAGCTTTGAGCCTTACAGTCCTTTCAGCTGCCATCAAAAGCTGCTCTCAGTTTATTAGGTGCTTCGTTGGTCAAGTGACTACAGCATTGCTTTGCAGAGGGACAGATTTTAATAACACTTTCCTAATGTTTTACAAGCTGCAAAAAGCAGAATACTTATTTAAATGCATATTTAATGTGTTATATGTAGGTGGCATTGCAGTCTGTCACCCCGCTGCGTTCTGGACCCAGTGGTTGGAGACGAGGAAAAGCAAAGCCATTGAAGAGAATCTCTTTCTCTGTTTGCATCGATTCCAGATTATCCGTACATCAAATGCTTTCAGGGCAATTAGCTCTCCGTTTTCTTGGCACAAATCACTGTGCCATGCAGAATACTCTACGAGAATGACTCTATAGATAGAATTGTCCTCGTGCCAAGAATAGCTGGAACTTTTTATTAAGATGTTACCTTCTCCCAGGAATTCAAACTCAAGTTGAGAACAATTTGAGTGTCAAGAATTTATCCCAGCCTTATTATCATATAATACCTCAGGAACTCTAATGACTTGTTAATAGAGTATCTGACTTCAGCCTTGAGTAACGTAACTGCGAGCAGCACATCACAGAGCCATGTGTGCTTTTGTGAGCTGAAGGCTGCAGAAATAGCTGGAATGGTTTAAAATGCGGTTGCTTCTTTAGCTGGAAGTGACGGCCCTCATTTGAAGCCAATTAAATGAGTGATATTTGCTCTTTTTATCTGCTCCAGCATGAGATCAGCTGCTGGAGTTCCAGTTTTGCAAAGAGAAACCTTGAAATGAAAAGTGCGTGTGCAATCCGTCCTTTGACCGTGGTGGAGGGGTGACAACGGCTGCCCGGCAGAGCCCCGTGGTGTGGCTGTCCCAGGCTCTTACCTCCGTGGTCATTTTGGCCAGGGATGTTTAGATGTTCTCAGCCACTGCCGCTGTGAACAGGGAGGATTTAAGGTATGGCCCAAAGCTTAATGTCAGTGTAATAATACATAATATGATTCTTTTTTTTTAAGTTATTAATCCAATAAAGACATTGGGTGCTGACCCCGGAGAATCACATTTATGCGTTTTGAAATATGTTCTGAATTACAAACGACTCTGGAAGTGGACGTGGCAGAGGGCTCATTCGCTGCAGAAATTGCACCGGTTTGGTTAAATCATTTTCCACTGGGGTTTATACTGTTTCTGTGTGTGAGCTCTACGACATCGGTGACTCGGTTTCTTCTTCTCTGACGGTCACAGACCCTGCAACCCAAAAGGGGAAGGAAAGAGGTGGATTTGAATTGTTCTCTCTCAGGCTTCTTCGCTGACCGTGGCTTTCTTGTTCTTGCGGAAGCAGGAACGTGCTAAGGCATTTAATGCCGTCGGGAAGAAGATGTAACTGAGAAGAACCAAACTGCCTTTGGGGAAAATAGTTCCTTATGGTGTATTTCCAACCACATCAGTGGTTATTTTTGCATTACTTTGCAACTATTTACCAAAAAACTGGATGTTGAAACTAATGTTTCTTTAAATTTTTATTCTTAAACAGCAATTGTAAGGTTAAAAGCTTATATGTAGAGATTTTTTATTTTTTTGTTTTGCCTCTTGGTGTCAGCCCAGGGTCTAAGTTAAGCTGTGTCCTTCTTCTCTGAATACGATTTGATTTAATTAAGCTCAGGAGGCAAATCATAGTTCGCGCTGAGGAACAAGTTCCGCACAATGACGGTCTTTGTAGCTCTTAGATTTTAAACTTCCCATAGCTCAATGTATGTGTACTTTGTGAGAGGTTTCAAAGGATCTAAGTAAATCAGTTGTATTAGATGAGACATCATTTGCCAAAAAATGACAAAGGCCTCTTTGCTTATCGTGAAACAACTTACCGGCCCTCAGGTAGTTGCGATACACAGCTGATGCAGCTGGACTGCAATCTGAGTAACTCATTGCATCAGACGCCTTATCTTGCTTTTAAAAATTCTGTTCCCGAGCTATAATGGAACTAAAATTGCAGATTCTATCTTTCTGGCAGTTATTTTATGATGGGATATCGCAAAGGTTTCCCGCAGCTCCTCTCTGTGCGCACCTCACGTCGGCGATTGACTTAAATAGTGCGGCACTTTCGGAATATGAAATGAGGTAAAACTCAGCGGGCGCTGATCTCTAAATGTTCGTTTTTCTTGTGGATCTGAGCAGCATAGTAAGATCCTGTGCCGGGTTCCCCAAAGATTCCTATAATTCAGCAAACAATCGCCGCGCGTTTCTTTGCGGACTGTAGTGGAACCTGCCCAGATGAATTCACAGAGAGGTTTTTGTATTTTTGTAATGAGTCGTTTCCCAAAATTGTAGATACGGTCCATTTAAGGTAAGTCCATTTTGCTGTAGTTTCACCAGAACACGAGTGGGATGTTTTTGAGCGCTGTGGAGTTACTCCGCATGTTCTGAACCTTAAAAGCAAGAGCCCTTGAGTTGTTTTTTCTTCTGTGATGGGAGTGTGATGCCTCTAAGGCACGAGCCGTGCCGTCTTCCATGCTGCTAGTAAAAGTTTCTCGTTTTGTTCATCTTTAAAGTAAAGACAAGGCGTTACCAGTCTGATTCGAACTCTTAGGAGAACTATGATTACAGCATGATAACCAAATTCTGTGTCTTTCCAATACGGGTCCTATATTGACTTCTTAAAAGTATGAGGCAGCTGCTGACCATTGCTGGCACGAGCACTAAGTAGTACTAATGCAGGGGGAGAAAAAGAGTCTATCTGGAAATATCTTGACACTCTCAGCTTGGCATTGCTGTATTTATCAAGAGGGAGCCAATGTAAAGGAATCTCTGCTAATTTAGACTGTACATTTCTCAGGGAACAGATAAATTCTTTTCTGCATGGTTTTTCCCTGGGGCCTGATTTTGCTGTAATATAAATGAGTTTTCTGGCTGAGGGCAATTTTTTACTCTTAATTGGGTATGTCGAGACCATAAAACTGTGAACCCAGATGTAGAGGTGAATAAGAGGCAACTTTAAAATTAACCTTCGCTTCACCTTTAATATTTAGAAATCTTGCCTGAAGAAATGAAGGAACAGAAAACGTAGTCACCGTGACCTCATCAGTAGAGCAGACAGGGAAGTTGTTGGGAATGTGGCTTCGTTTTTGAAACTTTGAGAACATTTCTACCTCTGAGCAGGTTCAAAGGTCAGAACTGCAACCCTGAAAACAGTGGGCTCGTGTTAACGTGGGGTTTTATTGTCAGTAAAATGAATTCTGAGCCGGGAAACACAATCCCATCCTGAAATAACTTCAATATTCAAAGCATGAATTGGGAAACATGAACTTGATTTTTTGACAAATCCTAAGGAAAAGAAACTTATTAAATAATTCCACACCATTTATTCTGACGTGTACTCCACAGGAATAGACATTCAAGTCCTTGGGACCACAGTCCTTTCTCAACAAGTGACAAATTTAAATACTCAGCTGCTTTCTATCATCAAGATGCGCCTGAGCTGGCAGCGAGGGGCCCTTTGAGCATCATCACCTTGGAAGCATTTTTGAAGACTCTGAATCGGTTGATTGTGCCTTAGCGGTATCTCTTGTTTGCTGTTGCCTGCTCGGGTTGTTGCTTTGAAGAGCTTCAAATGACGGTGTCCGGCCCGATGTTCTCCAAGCTGCGTTTTAATTCTCTTTGCGTTTGTCAGCACCTCTCAAGTGCCTGGGAGATTGTGTTACTATCGCGTGGTACTGGATGATGTTCTGTTTATACGCTTATAACGTGTGTGTACTTTCTGTCGTGTAGGTGCTTGATTTCTACAGAAGTGACTGCAGACAGGGAAATATTAGCACTTTTAAGAAATATTCTGCTAGTGCCCTGCTAGTGGCTCTCCTCTGATGTAGACCGATGTGAAAGTCATCTCAAGACCCACTAAAACTCCTCAGGCGTGTATTTGAGGGCGTAGAGCGTACCTGGGTGCAGGGAGAACCCCAGCGTTCGCCTGGAGGCCGTTGGCAGGGGGCACGCCGTCTCTGTACCCTCTGGTGCACTTGGTTTGCATTCATCTCTGCGAAATGGGTTGGCACATCATGATTCCATTCAATGCGGCAGACCAAATAGCGTGCGTTAATTGGATCATAACTGTGTGTACGACTCTGGACTGTTTGATTTAATCACATGTTTTCATTAAGAATAATGTGTCGAATTCAAGTTGCAGCCCACAGCAGAGCTGGCTACTCATGGCGAGAGAAATCCTGGAGAGTATTCGACCGAAGAACTGATTTAAAGTATTTACACGTTCATTTTCTCTGCATTGTGGAGCAATCAAAACAAGGTGAGTCACTTCAGACCTGAGTTCATAATTACAGTGATGGCAGAAGCTCATCATTTAATGAGCTGAGGCGCAGCCAGTCGGTGGCTATTCTTACTTTCCCCATTAAAACAACCAGACCACAAACGCCCGAAGCGTCTGCGTCCCTCCGCTGAGCTTTGCCTAACTGCAGGCCTGGGAGTTAAAATTACAGCGCGGCTGCCTTGCGAACAAAACTCGGGGCATTCCTGAACAAGTCATTCGAATAGTGAAACTTTATATTTTTCAAAAAACACTGTTTCAGCTCTGAGGTGGGTTAAAACACACTTCTGTGGCCTCGGGGCTTTGTGTCGCTCCGGCCTGAGAGAGGCGTCTGCGTTCTCAGGGGATTGCTGGAGCGACGTGCTGCTGCGTTGCTCACACTTCACCGGCTCTCGGACGCTGCTGCTGCATTTCTAACCCAGGGCAGCAGCTCCCGTGTCCTTCTTTTTCTTTTTTTTCCCCTTTTTTTTTATTCACAGACTCTTAATTTTTGTCTCCTCGTTTTGTTTATATGCCACAGTTACCCTCAGTGAATGAAGCACCGTCTCCCTTGCACGTGTTCTGGTTTAAAACGCAGGACCGGATCAAAAGTCAGCAGCTCCTCCTTGGTTTTTGGAGATGGAAATACCAAGATTTTGCTCAGATTTATGTCCAGTAAGGACAGTTTCACGTGGATTAGCTCAGCAGCCTCTTTCGTTGCTGGTGGAGCAGCTAGAGAGAAGGATGCTGCAAGGTACTGACAGCTGGTATTTCTCTGCGGGGGGTGGTCCTCCGGACCCACCCCTTATGTTGCCATGCCGCTGTTTTGCTCACCGATAGCTTATTTTCTTGCATCGACCTATCGACTTCTAGCAACATCGCTGCCAGCTGGGTGGCAGGATGGGAGGGCAGAACCCCGCAGCTTCTCCCCCAGGCCTGGCCCTCACCTCCCCGCTGCCCTCGCCCCCGCTGCTCTCCAGCCCTGTCACTTTGTGTGGCGCTTCCCAAAACATGCTGGAGGGTGGCCCTGTGCCTCCTCCCTAAGGTGGTGTGTCCCTCAGCCCACCCTCCCTCTCCCCTTGGACCTGTGCTCCTGCACAGAGCCAGCCTGGGGACATCAGTGCCACCTGCCTGCACGTCCTCGCAGAGAAATGTGTCCTAGCAGAGGACGTGATGTGTCCCCTGCGTGCGTTTCGGGGAAGGTGCTGCTAAGGTGTGTGCCTCCCCGGAGGGCAGCAGGTTGGGAATCCTCAGTGGAGAAAGTGCTTCTGGTATCAGTGAGTGAGAAGCGTAAAACCCTGCGAGCGGGAGGGTTTACAATTCACACCCCATCCTCGCCTTCCCTGTACCAGTTTGCTGGGACAAACCTTCAAGGTGGTGAGACTGGTCGTTGCCATGTCCCGCAGGAGACTCCTGACTGGAGAGGGGAGAGGGGCAGCACTCGTCGCTGAGATCCCCACTGGTGTGCGTACTAGCAACAAACCTTTGAATTTCAGGTCAACGCATAAGTCCTATGATATCTTTGAACATTTTTCAAACACCTGCTGTTGTGTTTTTCCATAGGGAAAAGTTACTTGTGCTGGGAAGCAGAGCTGCCCAGAGCAGCTGTGGCTGCCCCATCCCTGGAGGGGTTCAAGGCCAGGTTGGACGGGGCTTGGAGCAACCTGGGCTGGTGGGAGGTGTCCCTGCCCAGGGCGGGAGGGTTGGAACGAGATGATCTTATCAATGATCTGGATGAAGGGATCGAATGCACCCTCAGTAAGTTCGCAGATGACACTAAGCTGGGCGGGCGTGTTGATCTGCTTGAGGGGAGGTTGGCTCTGCAGAGGGATCTGGACAGGCTGGACCGATGGGCTGAGACCAATGGTATGAGGTTCAACAAGGCCAAGTGCCGGGTCCTGCACTTGGGTCACAACAACCCCATGCAGCGCTACAGGATTGGGGCAGAGTGGCTCGAAAGCAGCCCGGCAGAAAAGGACCCGGGAGTGTTGGTGGACAGCCGGCTGAATATGAGCCAGCAGTGTGCCCAGGTGGCCAAGAAGGCCAACAGCATCCTGGCCTGTATCAGGAATAGTGTGGTGAGCCGGACTAGGGAAGTGATCATCCCCCTGTACTCGGCACTGGTGAGGCCCCACCTGGAGTACTGCGTTCAGTTTTGGGCCCCTCGCTACAAGAGGGACATTGAGGTGTTGGAGCGTGTCCAGAGAAGGGCTACAAAGCTGGTGAGGGGTCTGGAGGACAAACCTTATGAAGAACGACTGAGGGAGCTGGGGTTGTTTAGCCTGGAGAAGAGGAGGCTGAGGGGAGACCTTATCACCCTCTACAACTACCTGAAAGGAGGTTGTAGAGAGATGGGGGCTGACCTCTTCTCCCTGGTGACAAGTGATAGGACGAGGGGAAACGGGTTCAAGTTACGTCAGGGGAGGTTTATATTAGATATTAGGAGACATTTTTTCACTGAAAGGGTTATTAAACATTGGAATAGGCTGCCCAGGGAGGTGGTGGATTCACCATCTCTGGAGGTGTTTAAAAAAAGGGTAGATGGGGCACTGAGGGACATGGTTTAGAAGTGGCTTTTGTCAGGGTAGGTTAAAGGTTGGACTCGATGATCTTAAAGGTCCCTTCCAACCTCAGCAATTCTATGATTCTATGATTCTATGATCTCTAAGGTCCCTTCCAACTCTAACCATTCTATGACTCTGTGACTCTGTGTCTTTGGGGGGGCCTGTTTAACGCCGTGCTTCACCCCGCAGCACGCCCCGTGTCCCACGCAGGTTCTGCAAAGCCTGGTTGCCCACCCGAGCATCGCCACCAGGATGGGTTTTGCCCCCCTCACCTGCTGTGCCAGGCGGGGCCGCTTTTATTTTTTATGCCTTTATTGCTGCGGTTGTCGTAGATTCATAGACTCACCGAATGGTTGGAGTCGGCAGGAACCTTAAAGATCATCGAGTTCCACCCCCCGCCCCTCGGGAGAGTTACGGGGGTGCGAAGCGGCCGCTCTGGGCTGCAGGGGGTGCCGAGCCCCGGGCACTAACTGCGGGGGGGGGGGGTCGGGTGGGGGGGACCCGGGCGGAGCGGGGCGGTGGCGCGGGGGGCGGCGGCCGGCAGAGGGCGCGGGGGGGGCGGGAGCCCCGGCCCGCCCCGGCGGAGCGGAGCGGCGCGGCGAGAGCGGAGCGGAGCGGGCAGGGCTGCGGCATGGAGGGGAGCCGGACCCCCCCCGGCTACGGATCGCTGGAGTCCACCCGGTGGCCGCCCGCCGGCGCGGGGCCAGGTGAGCACGGCGGGAGGGGGCGGGCGGGGCCGCTGCCCCGTCCAAACTTTGCCCCCCCCACGCCCCGACCCCGGTGGGTCCGGGACTCCCCGGGCACCCCGGGAAGCTGGCGGGGAACCGGCGCGTTCATCCACCGAACGGAGCCCCGCGGTGCTCCCCGAACCCCTACCGCCACCGCCGGAGCCCCCGCGCCCCCCATCGGGAGTAGGGCGGGAGGGATGGGGGGGAGAGGGACGGGGGGAAGGGAGGGATGGAGGGAGGGAAGGGCTGGATGGGGGAGAGGAGTGAATGGAAGGAGGGAAGGGGCAGATGGAGGAGGGGAAGGACGGAGAGAAGGGACTGGAGGGGAGGAGGGACGGCTGGAGGGGAGGAAGGATGGAGGGAAGGAGCCGATGGAAGGAGGGATGGAGCCCGCCATCCGGCTGATGCTGCCTGGAGAGACAGGGAGCCGCTGTGCTGTCATGCCCGGCTGTGAGCATGGCTGTGAGTGGCAAACTGGGGTGCCCACCCTGCCCTTCGCTGCCTTCTCCCCTCTCTGACCACTTCCTCCAGTACAGAAGGGGGTGGGCAGAGAGGGGGGGCAGGGGATTGTCCAGGGCAGAGTCCCCATCCGTGGGGTGGGAGGAAGGGGCCCGATGCTGGGCTGCGGGCAGCATCCTGGGGAGGGGAGGCTCCTGCAGCCCCTTGCCATGATGTCCCCCCGACCTCTCCCCTTCCCCCTCGCATTCTGCTCCCCCTTAGCCCCTTGCACCCAGCAGGATGGGGGACAGGCAGCTGGAAAGGCAGGGAAGGAGGGATGAAGCAAACTCCAGCATCCTGCTTTGGCACTAGTGCATGAGGGTGCTGCCTGAGAAGCTGCTCAGCTCCCTGGTGAGCTGCCTCAAGTTTTAGTCCTTCTCCTTTGTGCCTTTCAGCATGGTATCCTCCCCCCGCACCTCCCCTGCCTGGGAAGAGTGGAGACCCTGCCCTTGGAGGGGTCTGGGCGCTTACATCGCCTGGCTCCGCTGCTCCCAGCAGCTGGGTGACATCAGGGTGGTCCAGGGAAGGGCCAAACACTTGCTGGACTCAGGGTGCTGGCTATGGCCCGGGCTCCCCCCTCGGGTGCCTGCGAGCAGGGCTGCGGTGGCTGCGATGTTTGCTGGTTAGTGCAGTTGTGTAAACTCCCAGCTCCTGGGGGACCCTCAGGGTGGGCGAGAACGTGGCAACGGTCGCTGTCTGGTTTTCGAACGCTGCTCTGCTGTTTGCAGCCATCCCAGGAAATCTCAGGCCAGCCCTGTGAAGCGCTGAGCACGCGCAGCCTCTTGCCCTGCTTGTCCTCGGGGGGTGCCCAGGGGAACATGCGCACAGCAGCTGGGTGTTGTGGAGGGGCTACACCCCTGGTGATACCCCCCGTAAGTCATCCCGGGGTACCTCACCCAGGAACTCTGTTGTTTTTATGGCTGTGTAACACGGCCCCAGTGGTGCTGGCTGTGCCAGAGGCTGCACGAACAGCCAGAGAGACACCCCCTGACTGCAGCGGGACACAGCTGCACGTTTCTCCCTGGTTTACTTGAGGGAACACTGGCAGGGAAACAGTGCCGTGGTTCGCCAGTGGCTGTGATCTTTCCCATCTGAGCATAGAATCATGGAGTCATACAATCATAGAACCTGTTGGGTTGGAAGGCACCTCTCAAGGCCATCTAGTCCAACCCCCTGCAGTCAGCAGGGACATCTTCAACTGGATCAGGTTGCTCAGAGCCTCATGCAGCCTGGCCTTGAATGTCTCCAGGGATGGGGCCTCCACCCCCTCTCTGGGCAACCTGGGCCAGTGTCTCACCACCCTCAGTGCAAAGAACTTCTGCCTAATGTCTGATCTAAACCCACCCTGCTCTAGTTTAAACCATTGCCCCCCGTCCTGTCACTACATGCCCTTGCAAACAGCCCCTCCCCAGCTTTCCTGTAGGCCCCCTTCAGGGACTGGAAGGGGCTCGAAGGTCTCCCCAGAGCCTTCTCTTCTCCAGGCTGAACCTCCCCAGCTCCCTCAGCCTGTCCTCACAGCAGAGGGGCTCCAGCCCTCGGATCATCTTCGTGGCCTTCTCTGGCCCCCCTCCAACAGGTCCATGTCCTTCTTGTGCTGAGGGCTCCAGAGCTGGACACAGTGCTCCAGGTGGGGTCTCACCAGAGCAGAGTAGAGGCATGATCCTGTCCCCCGGGACGAGCATGCTGGGCTGTGCGTTGCCAGTCCTGGAGGCTCGTGTCCCTCCTGCCAGGCAGTGTGGCTGGTGGAGATCGCACCCCATCTGGCGAGGCTGCCCCAGAGCCGGGCAGGGGGTTACCATCGCTCTCGTTATCGAGCTTGTGGGGCAAGGGCTGGTTCTGAGAGGCTGAATGCCCCCTGCCCATGCCCTGGGCAGAGAAAAGCACATGGCTGAGGTAAAAGCCTCTTGGGATGGAGCCCAAGTAAAGACCTCTGACCCCCTCCACGGGGGGCTGTCAATCCATCACCCAACTTTAATCATGAAGTAAATCGTTTGAAACTCATCCGTGCGCTGGTTGCTGCCGTGACTCATCTCAGGCTTGCTGCTGGCTGTCTAAATGTTTTCACCAAAGCCATATGGAGTGGAAGTCTCCGGCTATTATACTCCTCATTAACAATACTTGCTTCCCCTGGGCCATGTGTGATGATTAGAGCATCTCCAAGTTTAAACTGAAGCTTTCTGCCCTTCCTTGGTTTGCTGGGTTGAATCGGTGCCAGTCGGGGGCCCTTTTGCTCGGGCAGCGCGGGATTGATTTCTGCCTGGCTCCAGTGGCGTGTGTGCAGCTGTGGGAGCCAAAGGACCCCGCGGGCAGCATGGCTGCATGCGGGTGTCATCCCTCTCCGTCCCTGAAGGGAGACTCAGCACTGTGAGCTCGATCACGGCTTTAATAAACATCCCTGCCTTAGGCCATCGCTGGTGCCGGGCACTTAGGGAGGGTGTAAGAAACCCAGCCTCAGCTTTGGCAAAGCCACCTCCAGGGAAATCTTTTGCCCAGCTGTCTGCTTGCAGGGTGTGCCGGGTTTTAAGCCATTGTGAGCTCCGAGTGTCTGCACTTGCCATTTGCGACCGCTGTATGGTGTCACCGCCATCGCACAGGTTCGTGGGCGCACGGTGCCCTTTGGTCTCCTCACCCTCTCAGGAAAGCTGTGGTCTGGCCCATGCCGGTGGCCGCTGGGGTTCAGGAACTCAGCAGCACCCCATATCTGCCTGGAGAAAGCATCTCCTCAGCCAGCAGGGAAGATCCATGCACATCCCTTTCGGTCACCACAGACTGATCTCATTACATGGAACTGCAGAGGAATTTGGATCGGGAAGGACCTCTGGAGATACTGTGTTCAACCCCTTGCTCACAGCAGGCTCAGTAGATCAGGTTGCTCACCGCCTGGTCCAGGAGGTGTCCCACAACCTCTCTGATCCCTGTCACAGCGTCTGAACAACGCTTCAACCTGCTTCTCACAGCCTCTCCTCACCCACCCAGTGCTCCAGCTCCTGCCCTCACTCAGATGTTCAGGTGCTGGCAGATGCTGGCAGATGCTCCATGAGCAAGTTCATCTTCCCATCCTATCAGCTGCCCATGAGTCACCTGTACGGATTCATTGGTTTCTCATGAGGTTTAGTGGACGGTTTTGCTGCAGAGGTGTAGCTCTGTGTCCCCTTGTCCAGGTGCTCCCTCCCAGGGTTCATGGGCTTTATTTTGCAGGAGCACTCACCTGGGACTGCCCTCCCTCTGCTTCTGCACCGAATTAAGCAGCTCTGGGCACATGACTCTCCTCTTACAGCTTCTTGTCCAGGACTTACTGCTTTGGTGAGCAGTTCCCTGCCGTGCCTGAGGACATGTCTTGCTTGAGGCACGCAGAGTACCATGACCTCAACCACATCACCTGAAGGCACAGCCAGGGGCTGAAGAGCTTCCAGCTCTTCTGCAGCCATTGCTCCGCTGTGTGGTGTAGACCTATTTGCTGTCCCCATTTCACAGGAGGCAGCTGGGACATGTCCTGTAGAATGGTGACTTTGGGGGAGTGCGCGAGGGCAGCTCCTCTTGGGCAGGGTGGTCCCAGCCACACCATATTCCCTGTCTGTGATGGGAACCCACCCAGAGCTGAGCCAGGAGCTTTCTCGCTCTGGTGGGCAGCTGCCTACAGGCTGAAATTACGTCCCATCCTCCTGCCGCAACAGGGGAGAGCAGCCCAGCGCTGCCGCCTCCTCCCTTTCACGTACACAGGTGAGGATTCACCTCTCCCGTCTGGGGTGGCTTCTGCTAATGAGGTTCTGAGATGAGAAGGGAGAAGAAGTGATGCTGACACCTCTTTCAAACCCTTGCGCTCACCCACTGGGAAACAGCTGGCTGGTAACCTCAGCCAGATACTCCTGCCACCAGCGATCAAAGGTATTCTGGGTTCTTCACCCACCCACCCAGGCCAGGAGTGACAGCCCCCCTCACCCACCCACACACCCACACACCCCCCGTGCTCCTAGGGATGATTAGATTTGTCCTTGGCTAATGAAGGCTGCAGTAAGCTCGTACGGTTGTTTATTGGCACGTCTGTAATCAGCCGTGTCATTATAGCCACAGAAGCGGCACTTAGAGCAATGCAGCTTTTTCCTGACAGGTCTCGAGCTGCGCTGAAGTACAGCCGGACCCCAGGGAGCGGCTGCCTACAAGCACACGCCGGCTGTACCGTCTGCACCTTCACGTGTGTCGTTACCTGCGTGCCCGCCGTCCCCTGCAGGGAGATCCTGCCTGTCCCCGGGGCACGGCCTCGGCCGCTTGGCGCTGCCGGGTGTCGGTGCAGCAAAATAGCGCGGGCAAGAGGAGCTCTGGGGTGGCAGAGCAGCAGGATGCTTGGGATGAGGGACCTCAGCATCCCGGTCCCCTAGCAACCGCAGTGTGGTCCCCTAGCAACCGCATCCTAGTCCTGTAGCAACCACAGTCCGGTCCCCTAGCAACCCCCTTCAGGCCCGTAGAAACAAAGCTGCGGGAGGGTTTCTGTGCAAATTTGCAGCAGAGGCATTGAGCAAGAGCTGCGGGAGGGCAGAGCATCCAACCCCACACCTCGTCCAACCCCTGCGTTTGTCGGTCTGTCCTGAGCAGGCGCTGGTCCCCGGGAGCATCCTGACAGCTCAGAATAGGGAACAAGGATTCAGCAGGCTGGCACTGGCTGAAATGTGGCCACTGTGGCTAGGGGAAGAGGGAGATAATCTCCAAGTAGTCCTCATGAGTTTCTAAGTCAGAAACAGCAGAAAACTGCTCTCCACACCAGCCACGATGGCCCAGACCACTCGTATTTCCACTATTAAACCTTTTCTGCCAGCAGCCTTGGAAACGTGCCTCACCCCAGGAATGATTTCTCCAGCAGTTGTACATGATGGGTGGAGGACCAGTGAGTGAAGAGTGTTTTGCCTTATGCCTTAATGTTTTCCTGCCCTGTAACACTCAGCACCCTCCTGTTTGGGATCCCCAAGCCGCGCACTCCAGCTCTGACATCTCCAATTCCCAGACCTGGGCTGCCCACAAAATCCTGCTCCCGGAGCTGGTCCTCCTTGGCTCTGCTCTTCCCTCTCCCTGCACAGGGAAAGTCTCCGGGCTGCAGGAAGGCAAAATCTCAGAGGGGAGATGTGTCCTGTGGAAATTCAAAGAAAGCAGAATATGCCCCTTGATGTATGTCATTTTTAATGTTTTCTCATAGCCTGGCTTTGCTGTAGCTGCTCAGCACCCTCTCCCCAACCTGTGCTGTGTGTACATCACAGGACAGCCAGATTAGCCCGCCTGTGACAAATGTGCTGCTGCATGTCACTGATAAGACGCTCAGCGATGTGTCTCCGAGAGCCAGACCGGGCTGGGAGGCGGGAGCTGGCTGTCCCTCAGCTTTCCCCGTAAAATGGGCTGGGAGCCGCTGCGGGACGTGCAGGCGCTGGCGGAATCAGCACGGCGTCCTCGTGTAAACCTGTGTGGCGGGCTTGTGCAAACCAGTGGGACGTCAGAGGGACATCTCTGTGTAAACCAGTGGAGGAGGGGAGGCAGAGCTGGTGGCCGGAGCAAGGCACTGAGGTTGCTGGCCTCTTGTCCCATCTGTCCCTGGGCTTGCCACTGCGCTCTTCTAAAATATAAATCACAGCGCCTTTTCCCAGCGTTTTGCTGTGAGGCTTTTGCCTCTTGCCCTGAGCAAGTGGCATCCCCTTTCCTTGCCTCAGTTTCCCCAAGTGGGTTACAGAGGTGATGCTCAGCGCTCCAGAGGATGAGGAAGCCGAACTGGCCTGCTGGGTACCACAGGGGGGTCCCCAGGGGGTTGGGAAAGATGGGGTGTCTTCCTCCAGCCCACGGTGGAAAGGGAACAGCTGTGGGAGCTTCACCTCCACGACTCCTCAGGAGGCCCCTCTGCGCCACATGGGCCCAGTGTTTGGTCCTGGCACATACTGAGAACAAACTCTTTAGCAGGGCTTGTTGCGGTAGGAGAAGGGATAATGGTTTTAAAATAAAAGAAGGGAGATTTGGACTAGATAACAGGAAGGAATTTTTTACACTGAGGGTGGTGAGACACTGGCCCAGGTTGCCCAGAGAGGTGGGGGAGGCCCCATCCCTGGAGACATTCAAGGCCAGGCTGGATGAGGCTCTGAGCAACCTGATCCAGTTGAAGATGTCCCTGCTGACTGCAGGGGGTTGGACTAGGTGGCCTTGAGAGGTCCCTTCCAACCCAAACCAGGCTATGATTCTATGATACTGGAGGACAGGCTCATGTGTCTGGGTGTCTGTCCATGTGCTGGAGATGCCTGAGGCTTACATGGTTCTGGAAAAATTCCTGTCGTTTCCACCAGGATTTTTTAGCTCCCTTGGCCTCGTGCTGTTCAGCAGAGGGGAAGACCCCCCCCAAAAAAACTTGGGGCTTTCTCAGCAATGCAGAGCCCAGCACAACATTGACGTGAGCAGGGTGTGCTGTCGTGCTGCGCAAGCTGGCAAAATAATGCTCGTTTCTAAGGCTCAGAGAGCTGCAAGCCCAGATGAGGGGGCCTGGTGGCCTCTGAGGTCCTCTTTCATCCAGAGACTTCATGCATATTGCATGCATGTTTGGAGCTGCGCTCAGCAAGCCACGCCGGCTTTGATGGTAACGCGGCAATGAGCAGCTCTGCTCCGATGCTCACAGAAAGCACAAATAAAGGCAAAACGCGGTCACTGTCAGCTCAGTGCCCTTGCCTGTGTCGCTGCCTTTCCACGTGCCCGTTGTCTCCTCTTGCAGCACCTGGCAGGGTTGGTGGTTACGCTGGTCTGGTGTTGGTGGGGGGGGGGTCCCCGTGACAGCCCTGTGGTCCCTGGTGTCCTCAGCACGCGTTTAACATCTCCTGCTGGCTAACGTGGCTCCCGTTTCATTTGCAGAGGACGAGATTGTTTCCATGGCCGACTCCACCACCACCATCGACGACATCGAAGGGGAGCTCTTCAAAATCGAGAGGATCAGGGAGATCCTGGTGAGGAGGGAGTCAGAGCTGCGGTACATGTGAGTACCTGCCCTCCTCCGGCGCTGGCCCCTCTCCCCAGGGTCACCTCAGCGTTTTCTGCCTGCCCGATCAAACACGGATCGTCCCCAGGGATGAGCAGAGCTGAGGCCACTTTGCACCTCGTTTTCCGCCTGGAAGTGCCGCATCTCCCGCTGCTCTGGCGTCGCTTTCCGAAGGGGCTTGAATGGGTCCCTGTCACAAAGCTGCCGCTGCCGCTGTGATGATTTCAGCCAGCCGATTTCTATGCAAACAGAGTTTATGACACGGGTTTAACTACAGTAATTGTTTCCATATTCAAGCACAGGCACCCAGTCTTCCCAGCGGGTCCATACTCTTCCTCAGTGCGTGGCTCTGGGGCTGGGCTTGGGAAGGGACCTGAGGTTTGGTGGCTCGTTGCTGCTCTCTGGAGAGATCGCTTTGCCCCAGCACGCAGCTCTCTGGCTGTCGAACAGCCAGACAATCACGGTTTACTCTCCCTATATTGAGTTATTACGCATCCTCCCAGCTCCTCCATTTCTCCTCCATCCCTTGGCTGCCCGGGGACACCGGGACGCATCGGGGCTGGACCAGCCTTGGGGCTGGACCGGCGTCGGTGCCTGATGCCCGTCTCCACGCAGCGTCCTGCTCTCCGCTCCCAGCACAGTCTTTGCAGCCACATGAGGAGGGAAGGATTTTCTCCAGGGTCCATTTCGATAATCAAAGCAGGTTTTGAGTAAAAATCTCTAGACCTGTCGCATTTAAGGCAATCAAATAATTGCTGTGTTGCAGTGGTACGAACCAGCGCTTAGGGTGAAAAGGAAGATTTTCCCTGGGAAAATCAGGAGTTTTTATGGTCTGGGAGGAAAAGGACCGACTATTCATAGTCTGGGTTGATGAATCTTTTTAATACCACTAAATTGCTATAGTCAGCCCAGTCCGGAGATCCTGTGGTGTCAGGTCAACACAAAGCCTGGGATCTTTTGCTGGTAATGGCAAAAATCATACGTAGTGGGCTGCAGCACTTAATATGCTGCTTTTTTAATGTGTCTGGGTCCCCACTGGTACCGGCACCACAGGATTCACCAAAGCCCAGAAATGCCGGTGTAAATCCGCTCTTGGGGAAAGCTGTGAGCTGGACTGTGGTCTAGAGGCTCAGATTTGGAGTGATGACCTCTTTGAGGCACACTTCCCCCTGAATGTATTGCTGAAAAGGATTTTTGGAAGTCATAAAAAGTGTAGTTCTTAAATGCTTTCCATGGCAACCGGTACCTAAATCTCACAGGTGCTGTCAAAACTCACATCTCTTGCTTTTTCTTATCCCTTTATTTGTTTTCTTCCTTGGCTTGCACTTGGAAAGCGAAAGGAAGTCACCTACAGAGATGACATACCAGGGTGGGCACGGCTGCAGACGTGATCACTTGGAAGTTTGGAGATGCCGGGATTCCATGTCTGAGTGGTTTGGAGGCGCTGGGGGAGACTCGAGCACCGGCTCTGCGGAGCGCGACAGCGGGGAAGAGCATGGCTCTGGGAGGCAGGGAAAGCCGAGGGCTTCCCTGAGCATCCTGCTGGAGAAGAGGGATCCCCAGACCTGGGTTGGGCAGGACAGGGTTGAAAAGGTTGCAGACCTGGGGCTGAAAGGAGCTTTTTTCCCAATGGAGGAAAAAAATGTAATATTCAGGATCGGTTGGACTGTGGGGCTCACGGCGATGGACATCTGACGTGCTGCCAAAGGGAGGAGCGACCCACCTGGTCCGTCGGTAGCGATCAGTGTTTTCTTCTCGTTGGCAATGTCAAACTAAAACATTTCCAACATTTCTGAGACGTCTGTGCTGTGGAAGACGACGAAGCTCCCGATATTACTCCTTTCATAGGGCAAAAAGAAAGGTCTGAAATTCCTGCGGGAGGTTCAGCTCTGCACCTCACCCGCTCGCGGCTCTGATCGGCGCCCCGGGGCCACGGCTGATGCTGCACCGACTTTTGTCACCAGTGGCAGAAGTTTTGTCGCTGACCTTTTTCACTGAGGTTTTGTCACCAGAAGTAATCTCAGCTCCAGCAGCAGCCTTCTGGGTGCTTGTCTTTGCAATCTCTCCCGAGTTTTACTGAAATGAGGATTTTTATTACTGCCCGTTTATTATTCTCATTATCAGTTTTTACAGAATTAAATACCAATTTAATTTGAGTAATATTTCAGTTGTCATTTGACTGTTTATTTTAATTGTAATAAGTGTATCATTAGCGATCAGCCTGTTGTCCATGTGTCCCGTTGCAGACCTCCCCACTGGTGCTGTCTGTAGAAGCTCGGGGCTTGGCCACCATGGGACTAGGAACAGGCAATAAAAGGACAAACAGACCTCGCTGTTCTCCATGTGCAGCTCCCAGACATTGGCATCGGTGGACCTGCTCGGTGCGGTATACAAACAAATAAAGACACTGTCAGATGGAGCACAAATCTGACAGAGCCAAGAGGAAGTCTTCTCCTCCGCCTGAGATGATCTCCTCCTACAGCAGTATCTCACAAGGTCTCTCTGCGTCAGTCTGTGTATTTTCCCTTCCCTTATTCATTTTTCTGGTGTCCTCGGCTCAGCTGACAAAGCTGCATCTTCAAGTAGCTCCAGCAAGTATGACTCATCCCAGAAGGGGTGGACGGCATGACTCAGTGGAAGGACCAGCAGGATTATTGAAGATGGAGACGGGGCTTTTAGTAACGCACCCTTCAAAGGGAACCAAAGGCACATCTGTTCAAGGTGGCCCCAGCTCATCAGTCAGTCATGTATTACCTGTAGACACAGATGTGTGTTAGGGTTTCTGATCACTCACAGCCATGGAGCTTGCTAGGAACCTCAGCTGTGCTCTTCCAGGTTGGACGATTTCACATGCATGCTGCAGAGTGTCCAAGGAGTCCTTCTGCATCGAAGGCTTGGACAACCTTGGGAAGCTCATGGGAAGATCTAAGATGCTGGGATGCTTGGTAGGGCTTAGGAGGATGTATGGTGCCTCTGTCTAGGTGAAAAACGGCTTGGCTGATTCCTCAGAGTCAACATTTGGATATGCTGCTCCTCTTGGAGGCTCAGTCAAGCCAGGTTATCCACTGTGCCCTGCGGTGTTGGTGCTTACCATCAATCAAATGGTTCCCATCCCACCCCATGTAGGCACCGTGCACAGGGCAGCGTGGGGCCAAATCCCGTATGGACCCATCTGGTATCCAGCTGAGAGGTTTGTGTCACCAGATGTTTTCCCAGCACAGACTGCTCATGGTTCAGTGTCTTGTCTAAAACATCCAGGGCTGCGGTCACAAGTCTCTAAGGTTTGTGGAGCTGTTAGGTACGGGTGTTTCTGAGATATCAGTGGATTAGTTGCACTGCCATGAGAAAACAGTCAAGGACAGAGGACATCTACCTCAGGGTGATGATGGGAACCTCCTTTTCTGCTGGTGGAGCTACTCAGCACCATTTTAATGGGCTGCCTGACCGCAGCCCCTCTGCCATGGGGCTTCTGGTGCCATTGCTGGCTCCAAGCTCCTGGAAGAGGTGTATCGAGAGCATGAGGACTGATGTGTCCATGAAGAGGTTGCTTTGTGAATGCACCAATTGAGGAATTTTTTGTCCTGGGGGCATGGGAGCCTGTTCTGCCCAGAAAATCTGGGTTTGGATTTTGGATGGAGACACTTTCTTCTAGCTTCAGGCCAGGTAACAGGGATGGGCGATGCCAGATGGTCTGGACAGGGTGGTCACCCATGCCAAGGTAAGCCTGGAGAAAGAAGAGAAGCATTCCAAATCCCAGCTCAACAATCCAACCCTGGTCAGGAGATTCGGCGTCTTGCCACAGGGTGGCACTTCATGGAGTACTGACAATATATATCTTTCGTGGGGGCTTGTAAAAATTCTTCTCAAATGAACCAGCAGCCAAAATCCCTGATCAGGGACTTAAGTTCCCAGGTACCTCAATGCCAAGGAAATGGTGCTTCACTGGCTGTGGGCTGGCTGGACAGACGGTGCCGAGGCTCGGCATTGGAACAGGCTGCCCAGGGAAGTGGTTGGGTCACCATCCCTGGAGGGATTTAGAAGACATGTAGACATGGTACTGAGAGACATGGTTTAATGGTGGACGTGGCAGTGTTGGATTAAAGGTTGGACTTGATAATCTTAAAGGTCTTTTTCAACCTAAATGTTTCTATGATTCTATGCCACATCAGAGCAGCAGGCTTTTCCTAATCTTCCCATTGAGGGATAATGTGCAAGGAGCCCAGGGAGGGCTCTGAGCAGAAGGAGGGGTGTCAGATGGGTTGGTCTCATCGTGCTTTGGTTGGAGATGTGGCTGGCCAAGGTTGGCTCTAGGCTGATGCAGCTTTGGAGACTGCTGGAAGGACAGAAGGGGCTGGGCAGCCCTTGGGTCGCTGCTCGCTCTGTGTATGAGTTGCTGGCAGAAAGCAGGAGGACTTTGAGGAAAGAAGCCTAAAGAGCAAAGCAAAGAGGTCACTAGAGCCAGAGGCTGCTGGAGTGAGGGAAGTCAGGGTCTGGGGAGCACGGCCCACAGACCAGAGGCACTGGGCGTTATTGGAGTTGTGACTTGTCTTTCATGTGTCACCTACCCAGGGGAGATCCTCAGGGATGGCTTGGTTTGTGGTAGAGGGAGGCCTCAGCCATCAGCACTGTCTGCTCTTGGGGTTTCCCTCACCACAGGTGAGCGCATAAAGCTCTTCAAACTGCAGTAATGATGCTCATCATGGCCAGACCCCGTTGTTCCTCAGTTCTGTCCAAGCAGGGCTTTGGCAAGGGCATAGGCATGTGATTTTTTTAAAAAAAATCAATCAATAAATTAAGGGTTAAGTCTTCTCTGCCAGCCCTCATGAGCAGCGAGCAGCACTTGAGCCGGTACGTCCATGGAGGGCGCTGAGTGTCTGTGGTGCTTCTGAGACATCATCAAGGGCCATGTGTCCTCCACCCGCTCCATCAGCAGCAGCCGCCGCTGGCATTTGAGTTGAGCCCATCCTGATGGGTATCTTGCTGCTGTCGTGTGGTTTGAGCCAGAGATTATTTCATTGTCTGCGGCTTCGGCAGACTCCTTTTCTCCTGTTGAAATGACCTTGTTTGTCAGCGGACCCCTGCAAAGTTTGCACATTTTCCCCCTTTGTTGTGTTTCATCTTTTACTTTTTTTTTAATTCTGCAGGAAGGCAGTATAAAAATGTCAGATCTTTTTTACGTGGCAGAAGCTTCCGTTTGTTTCTGGATTTTGCTGTTTGGGGATTATTCCGGGGGAGAAGGAGAAACACAGCTGCTATTGCATGGTGGATGTGCCAGGTTTTAATAAGGCTTCATTGTCATTAGAGCAATGAACCTTTTTCTTTGCCAACAACTAGTGATACAACCCATGGAGCTCCAACAAAAGCCGAAGTGGGCTGCCGTTTCCCATGAGCAGGCAGGTAAATCTGTGCTCCCCGCCACGGGCACTGAGCGCATTAGCCGGCTGTTGCTCCCGAGGTTTTGAACCTTTTCTCTCCCAGTCTTTCTTTCCCTCAGCGGTTTTCATTTGTGTCTTTGCAGGATGGATGACATTCAGCTTTGCAAAGAAATCAGCCGTCTGAAAAAGGAGCTTCAAAAACTCATAGCCCTTCCAGGTACGGCTTTGTGAAGGTTCGGAGAGCTGCAGCCTTCTGCTGCAATTGGCAGAAAGGTTTCCGTGACATACAAGGAGCTCTTGAACGGCTCCCACCCCGGGATGCTCCCAGGGACGCTGCTGGTGAGATCTGTCTTGGGATCCTTTGCTGCTTGCTGCCAGGGAGTCCTTGTCCAGGCCTGGGCTGAAAGGCAGAGGAAAAGAAAAGGAGGAAAAACATGAGTCCTTTAAGGAGAAGCATTGATCTGGTATAGGAGGAGGGCAAGCGCTGAGTGAGGTGGCAATGAATGCCGACACAGTGGGACCTGCCACGTACACCGAGGAGGATCCCCAGACGAGTTGAGAGGACAGGGCAGGTGACGTTGTCAGACCACACCATGGAGGGCCCCCTTTGGAAGCAGCAGGAGGGAAGATGGCCTCAAGTATGTGAAAAACAGTGAGTTCTTGCTGTGGCCTTGGCAGAAATGTGTGTCAGTGCTGGGGCAGATGGCAGCAGCTGCCAGGGAAGCGTTCCCGGCTGCAGCCGTCGCAGGGTGGGTGCTAGGGGGATGTTATGCCAAAGGGGTTCAGTGACGTCCCTGATTTAGGCAAATTCATCATTCGGGATATTGAAAAGAGGCAAACAGTCCAGGACAATGTGGGAAAACTTCAGCTGGGAGAAAATGCCAGTTTTGTCCCCCTCCTTACCATGAGCGGTGACCCTCCATGTGCCGGTCGCAGCCAGAGCCACCCGTGACCCTTCCACAGTCCAGGAAAGGCCAAACCTCATTTCTCTAAATGATCCCCCCCAATCAAAGTATTCAACAAAAGTACACACCAAACAGCTCAGGGTTTCAATGACAACGAGCAAGAAAGGCCTCCCCACAAGCTGCGTCCGTCTCTGTTCATAAGGCTGTGCCGCCTCCTAGGACATCCTCATCCCCAGTAAGGACTTTCTGTGTGTTTTCGGAACCAGCTGGGAGACAAATCCCCGCTTATTTGTACCCATCCAAGCAGTAAGGTCTGGACCACCACAAGTATCTCCCTGAGGATGCTGCACTCACCAGGACCAATGAGTGGATGCAGACAAGGGACCAGCTGCGCACATCTGTTGCCCAGAGCAGCAGCTCAGCTCATCGGTTCCGTACCCAAGGTTTTCTCAAAGCCAAGGGTGGCCAGAAACCTTCACCCTTGCCAGCGCCATAGCTCCGCTGTGCTGTGTGTGCTTGTGAATCATCAGCACGCAGTTAGAACCCAACCGCTGCTTAATACGCGGGTCTTGATCAGATTAATGTGACCTGGCTGTGTCCAGAGGGAGGTTCAGACAGGGGAGGGGAGGATTCCGCCATAAAAACGGGAGCTGCTTGCAAAACATAGAGACCCCAATCTCCTGTGGCCTTTTAGTTCAAACACCTTCCGCTTCATAAACCAAGATGACCTAAATGATGGCTCAGGACCAGAGATAAACTGGGCCTTTTCTGAAGCTTGAGAACTGTGGCTGCCTTTCCTTCATCTGCTTTGGTCTTTCATTTCTGTCCTTTTCAGCATTCTCAGATTCAGCTGAGAGCAGAAATGCCGCTTGCATCAGGGCTGCTCTTTTTGTCTTCTTTATAACCTGGCTCAAATCCGACTCTGCTGGAAAAAAACCCTGCAAATCGTTGGTCTTGTGAGTCTACAGCAGCAGAGCATTCGTAAAACGGGCGTTGAACTTTGGTTCGCATAAAGACTCGAACACGTCAGTGCTTACTCAGAGCTCAGCCAGACCTGTGGCTTGAAATCTCACCACACCAAGGTGCCTTTAATAATTCGGAGAAATATCAGGGTCGTGATGGACTCTGGCATCAGCAAGTCGGAAGAAAAGGTGCAATGTTTACCCAGCAGGTGTGTTAACTCCGACATGCTCTAACTGAGGAATGCAGATGGTTAATTAACTCCAGATAGCTGGTATGTTTGCATACAGCCTGATGTTTCCGATTCCTATGGCATCCACATGGCACTGTAAAGTGTTCCGGTTCCCACCAGGCAGGTGGGAGCTGCTGCACAGAGACAGTGCCCGTGGCCAGGTGACTTTGCTTTAACTCTTCATGGTAGGAGACCAGCAGCTGTGGCCCAGACCTCGGTCCAGATCACCTTTCTCTGCCAGGAAGCTCGAGCTCACTCCCTGCACAAGACCACAACTGCAGGAGAAACTTTTGCCGGGGATATTTCTAACAACATGATGATTATGAGAACTTCCTCCTACTCGGACCCCCGCAGCAGCACCTCCGATCAATATGTAGCAGGCTTTAAACTACAAATCAATACATAGTTTAGGCAACTGCTGAGACCCAGCCTACCGGGTTTGCTCCATACTGTGAATTTCACTGCATTTTTATTCAGCTGAAGGAAGACTGGAGATTGATCCATCCCATGCTGGATTGATTTTGGAGCTGGACGTTGAATTCATAAATGGTATTAAATAGCTGCAGCACAGACAGTCAGAGTTTCCACCTAAGGTAGCTCTCCATTTATATTTAACAGTCCTTAGCCTTATCTCTGTCATCTTCACGTATCCCACTTACCTTATGTACGAATTTACGTAAGACATGACTTCCTAGGGATGTGAGAGTTTTCAGGTCTTCACTAACTCACTACCCAAAGATATGTGGCACAAGTGGGTCCCACCGTGCTCAAGGTAGGTCACTCTGGGGGTTCAGGTGACAGCCCAGGATAATACGTTCAAAAGAGCCTGGCAGACGCTTGTGGCCATCCTTGTCACTGGGGTGGGAGTGGGGCTGTCAGTGGTTTGAAAGGTCGGATGTACAGGATGAGATCACCGGGACCGTGTTCAACAAGGGAATAAGGCCACAAAACCCAGTGGATCGTATTGGTTTTCATGTCTCTGTATGTATGGGATAAATGGTGGTGTGAGGTGTTCCCAAGGCATCTGGGATTGTTGATAATTCCCTGTGCACCTGAATCCCTGGCTGGTTTCTCAGACACGTGGAGGACCTGGCCGAGGGGTCTCTGGACCCGTAGCCAGCTCAGGGCCAAGCTGCGACTGGTGGGGTGTGCTGGCGTGGCGAATGCGGGTTAAACACATCCTGACTGAAGGGTGACATCTGAGTCTGACATTTCTGAGCTTGTTGAGACCCAGGGTTAGGATTAGGGTAAGAGTTAAGGTTTGGGTCAGGGTTAGGGTTAGCAGTGCAGGGTGAAGACCCCAGGGAGGCCATGGTCATCTTCCACCAGAGACGTCACCTTGTTGAAGGGCCCTTCCTCTGCTCTGCAGAGCTCAGAGTTGCATATTGCAGTGCTCAGCCCCATGAAATTTTTGGGGAGAAACTGAAAATTCGAAGTTCAATAACACCAGACCTGTCTCCTCCCAGCAAGGGTGGCGTGGGATGAGCTTGTTGTTTATTTAGCAGCCTGTATCTGGATCCAGGTGCGTACTTTGGGTTGGCTTTTACCTCCACTCTCACATCTGCTCCCGGGTTGAGCAGAGCAAGCTTGACCTTGGCATGGGCAGGATGGCCCCTGTTGGTGTGTTAAATGTGTTCCCTGTGCTGCAGAGAACGAGAAGTCCAATGAGGAGAAGCAAAGGGAAGAGGAGCTGGTACAGCAGATACACAAGCTTGTGGAAACGCGGGATTTCCTGGTGGACGATGTGGAGTTTGAGAGGCTCAGGTAGCTGGGTGTAATTTATTCCTTGCACTGGGGACAGTGCAGTCTGTCCTCTGATCTGTGTCATGCCATGCTAGGTAGTCCTGGATGCCTTGCTGCTCTTTTCCTGAGTGCTAACCAATCTCTTTGTCACAGGGAAAGGGAAGAAGACAAAGAAATGGCAGAGTTCCTGCAAAGTAAGCTCTCCAAAAGCTACCTCCAGAAAGCAAGTAGGTGGTTGATGAGTTTTATTCCTTGCATTGAACCTCCCTGGCAGTTTCTCCCCTTTCCTAAGGACTCTGTACTCAAGATTTCATTGCTCTGCGTGGGGCTAGCTTACGTGAAAGCCATCTGTTGTTATGGGAGGATGTGGGGAAATGACAACTGGGGGATGGTGGTGCTTGAGGTCACATTGTGGAAGCATCCTGAGTTGGTACAGATGTTATGCTTCCATTTCCCTCCTGGCATCTCCCAGCCAGCATGTCCTATGAGAATGGGGACGGGTAGGTGTCCTTTTAGGGCTGATGTACATCATCTGACCCTTTCCAGCCAGCTCCTTACATTTCATCACACCATTAGCTAAGGTCACAAGTTGTGGCATCCATCCAGCCCTCCTTTCTTCATGGCCCCTAGTGGCGACCCTCTTCCCTGTGCCTCCATCGTTGCTGGAGGAACAACTCCCCTGTGTGGTGGGAGGCATTTCCAGCTCAGGGTCCCTGTGCCTGTGGTACTGGATGCTGAACCTCATGCCCAGCTGTTGGTCAGAAGAGGGTCAGCATCTTAGCCCTGAAAGGAGCTCTAAGAAGAAGCCGTGGGCCTGTACTCTTGTCACCAGGCAATCGATTCCTCTTTCTGTAGCTCCTGTCAAAGAGAAGAAAATGACTTCCAGGGGGCAGCAAACCTCCACGCCGTACATGACCAAAACTGGCCTCACCCTGCTCAAGGAGTGCTGTGGCTTCACCTGCTCCATCATGTAGGCCAGCCCCCAGCTCCTCTGCACGGGACATGACCATGGTAGTGTACACGTCCCGGGAAGCTGGGCTGGGCAAGAGGGGCTTCCTTGGTGTGCTGAGAGAGCCTGAGTGCCTGTGTGGGGTGGGTGAGCCCTGGTGTCCAGGACACGCACAGCTCCTGGTGCTGCAGGCATGGGGTGTGAGGGACCACCAGACGGCAGCCCTGCTCTGTGGGGCTGGCATTGGAGAAAAGTGCTGGAGCCCCACTGAGTCCTGAGAGAGGGTCTGGAAGAGAAGCAGCAGTGGTTGTGGCTGGGAGGAGGACGAGGGGGTGGAGGGGGAAGAGAGATGGAGGGCAGGGCACCAAGGCATCTCCAACAAGAGGGAGCTGTCGGTCAAATGTACCACTGCTGGGCACACCTGGTGCTCATGCAATTACAACACCAATGCCTCTGTCTTCTCATAGCATCTTCTCTGAAAACCTAAGAAGCCACCATGCCTTTCTGTCCTTGAGGGTCCTCACATGCCTTCTCGCTGGCCCTCTCGCCTGCTCCTTTTCAGCAGGTTGCAGTTAAATCACTGGCATCTGCTGACAGCCACAGGTGCCCAGCTGTAGAGTGATGTGCCAGTTATTTTTAAATCCGAGTCGACTAAGGGCCGGGCTGTGTCAGTTGTGCAGGACTATCCTCTGGCTGCCAAGAGGCAACCAGACATCCCCGCCCACTTGCCAGTGGTTCAGGACATAAGCCTGTTCCAAACATTATCACTTTGTAGAAGTCTCAGGGAGCACCGGACCCATAGAGAGGTGCTTCTTGCCAGTGCAGGCTGGTGTGGACTTCTCCACCTTATCCCAGGAGGAGGCTGAAGTGACCAGGTTCACAGAGGTGGGTGGTTGGATCCCCACTTGGATCAGCTCTGCCAGGCTAAAGCTGCCTCCCTACTCTTATGCCGATGCTTGAGACTGCTCCACAGCACGTGCTGCCAAAATTGGTGCCTGTGGGGTGCAGACAAGTCAAGCAAGGCCTAAACAGCTTGATGTGGGATGGAGCAAAGGCTGAACTGGTGATAGCCAGTGAGCTGAGCTCACTCTTGCTGGAGTGTGGTGAGGGCACAGGTGAAGCAAGTCACATCTGAGATGAAGTTATGTCTATAAGGATGTGCTTTGATACAGTTGAAGTGAAATTCTGGGCTCCAGCACCACAAATATGAGTCCAGACTTTATGTCTCATCCCAGGGCAGTGGTGAGAAGGTGAAACCACCCACCCACAGAGCTCCCACCTTCCTCCATGCCTGGGCTTCGCTCAGTAGGTGGCCAAAGTTCAGTGCTAGGTCCTGACTGACAGCATGTGTGACAAGCGCTGTGTAAGAGGAAGATGATGGTAATGGTGGGTTGTAGTCTCTGCAGGAGTATACATCTCATCCTTAATATTGCTGGAGACTTCCATTGTGGCAGGTGACCTGACACCCAAGAGTTAGTCTCATTGGCATCAGTCGCGCTATAAAGCAGGGTTGGCTCTCTAGCCATGGGAGAAGGGAGGCACCAAGGGGATCCCATGGTTGCAACCCATGGTTTCCCATCTCTTGCCTTTCCTCCCCAGGTCTCCAGCCAGAGTCCACAATCTGCTCTCCTCCGAGAGTTTCAGCTTCCCGTCATTGTTCATGCTTCCCACTGCGGCACCACCACCGAAGGGACTTCCCAAGCAGGCTGGTGCAAGCTTGAATGATGGCATGTGTCCTTGGTGCCACGTCAACGGTCGTCTCCTCCATGACATTAACAAACACCGAATTCCACCCGAGCTCAGCTTGGAAGAGGTGTGTGCAGCAACGGCAAGCGAGTCCATGACAAAGAGGACCGGTACAGTCCTTCACCTGGACAGAGTAATAAAAAAAGCACTGGGAGCTAATGTTGAGAGAACATTGTGCTGCGCCATCCAAGATGGGCTGTGGCCACAGATGATGTCTCATCCTTAGCCTTGTACCACCTTGTGAATCTCTATGGGATGATTCCTGGGGACTCTTAAAGGGGAATATCTCTGGTCTGGGTTTCGTTGTGCTTGCACCGGTTTTATTGCAAGGCGCTCTATGGCTCTGGGTAGAGCTGGGCAAAGCGTGAAGGGCAGTCCCCAGAGACAGCTGAATGAAGGGCTAATTCTGGTGAAATTACCACCTGAGCACAAACCTGATGCATTGAACTATGGGCAGATGAGTTGCTTTCCCTATCTCACTATTACTGGATTCAGTTTTCAGCTCCGAGAAAAAAGAGGAAATTAGACCAAAAGAGAAAAGGAGAAAAATTCAGAACAGGGCAGCATGCAGAAGGAAATGAAGACCAAACAGGAGTCTGGAAAAGTGGCAGGGGAAGGTAGAGACACTCTCGCTACCAAGAGGGCATTCAGTCCTGCCCTCCAGTGCCCCAGCCAGCGCCTCTGGGCTTGGCACCATGAGCTGGACATGAAGTCCTGTGCAAAAGACTCATGGCACCCTGCGGTCACCCACTGTCTCAGTTCCTGTTGTCCCTTCTAAGCATCCTTCTGTGTTGAGATGGCACAGCCAGAGCTGATTATGCCCATCGCAGCAGACCAGGGGCTCTCTTTCGCTGGCTGTGAAGGCCTGTCACATCTCCTGCCCTGCACTTCTCCCCTGTACGATGCTATGGCTTTACTAGGTGTCCTGCGGTAGCCTCCCATTTGTGTGGCTGCCCAAGAGGTCTGGTCTGGCCAAAATGTTGACTCCTCCAGCTCAGTCCTGCTGCATCTTTCTGTAGAGTCTTGAGATGATGTTCCTGCCTGGGTCACTGACCAGCACGCCCGTGCCACTGAGATGGTCACAAGCCGTCTGGTGCTTTCCATTGCATCTGTTAGCACGTTCATCCTTATAAAACACAACGCAGGTGGGAACCTTCCTGGTGCAATACCATAAGCAGGCCCAAGTCCCTCCTGCATTTCTTTATCAACACTGCCAGAAAACCCAGTGTGTGGAAACCTATTCTCTAACCTTTGCAAGGGGTTTTCCCCTCACTCGTTCTTCCTGAACAATCTCCTCCCCATAAGGGTCTTCCCAGCAGCCAGAAAAGTCCATAAACTAAACCAGTCCCTCTGCACACTTGCAGACCAGGGTGCAAGGCCCGAGTGGGCCATCATGGTCATCTGTTGCACCTGGGCACCTGGTCGTCTCTGGAAAACTTGACCCTGCTTTTGTTCATGTCACCTCTGAGTTGACTTCAGTGGTCTCAGTCTGAAGCCTGCTTACATTTTGTGCTGCTTATTGTGAATGACCTACAGCATCCTACAAACACCACCTGCCGGTTCCTGGTGCTCTCCTCACTTGGGGGAGGTTTCAGTGTGGGCTGGAGGGAGCACCCTGTAGATCGCAGGGGCAAATTAAGTCACAGTCTGCTTTGCCAACCCTGTGTAACAGAGTGAGGTGCAGTATAGAGTTGGGGCTGTTGTCCAAACAGGGGTGACAGGCCATCGTCAATAGCATCCATCCTAGAGTTGATGGGACAGGGTGGGCCACTCACTCCATGCTCTTCCAGAAACTGTCCAGCGGCTGCTTTGCTTGGTCACTCTGCAGTTGTGCACATGGTACAATACTGGTGTTCGCTTTGATCCACACAGACTGAAGGCTCGAGACCTAGAGGGCCCCTCTCACTGTCCTTGCCTTCCCCAGGGTCTTCTTGGGAAGGGTGAGTAACAGAGTTTGGTTGGTTCGACCGAGAGGGAGCCAAAGGCAAGAAAGAGCCCTTGATTCAAAACTTGCTCTCCTAATTCATCCCTACCTCCACCCCACAAGGCCCCAAGACCCAGACTTCAGCTCTGAGGAGTGCTTGAGCAGGCAGGGAGGATGGCCGAGGGCAAACGGGCAAGGTCCCGGCTTGTTTTGTTCTGTGTTTGCTGTCTGTGTTTGTGTGGCTGGTCATGGAGAAGGAGACAGGCTGCTGTCCTGGTCATACGATACTGTTTGGCCTGATGGCCAAGGTGCGCGGCACACGGGAGTGACACTGTTTCATGTGCATTGATTTCAACCCAAACCAATAAATGTCTGTTGGAAGTTTGGTTCATAGGTATTTTCCTTGCCTGGGACCTTTGCTGAGAGATGTCTCAGGCTGTGTCACAGCCGGGTGGTTGGAGTGGAACAGAAACAAGATCCTAAAAAGTCAGACCGGACTTTGGAGTTCCCTGGTATTGCAGGAGAAGAAAGCAGCTCCTGCTGCTGCAGCAAGATATCCAACTCTTCCATTTCTGGCTCTTGACCTAACATTTCACTTTTGGGACAGGCTGAAAAATCTTTGGAAAGGCAAGAAACTGCCTCCCTGGGTTAATATCCTTTAATGATCAGAGCCCTGAACTCTTTTGATATATTTGTTCACTGGTAACAGCCTTCTGTCATCACCAAGCCTCAATGACAGGGTTAATAGAGGGGTTGTGGAACATCAAATGTCTTCTGTATGTGGCACTTTGCTTAATGGAGCACTGAAGGGGATCTGGCTGCACCATCTCTTCTCTTGGTCCCACGACTCTGCCCCTCCTTTATCCCACCCCCCAGGTGCTCTCAGGAGAAGAAGCAGGAGTGACTGGCCTGCAAACTGTAGGGTCTCCTGGGTTTGGGAGTTGGCTGACCTTGGGATGGGTGATTAAAGAACATATGAGGAGCATCGCATGGTGGACATGCTGGAGAAGGCAAGGAGGTGGGAGATGGGCCAGGTAGGAGCAGAGAGGCAGGAGAGAGTCTGTGCTTTGAGGGTCTCATCAGTTGTGTAGGACCAGGGAAGCTCCCAGTCACTCACAGATACGATGTGCTCTTACGACAGCAACTGCTGAGAGGGGACCCCTCTGGCTCTGGCGCCTACATCCTCTCTTGGATCAGGTGGCTGGAAACTGCATGTAGAAAACCAATACTCTAATTCCACTTTAATGACTTCCATGTCTTTGCCATCTGTCACCCGATGGTTCTTGGCATGCCAAGTCCCACATAAGTGCTAATCATGGGGTTAAGAAGCCAGCAATGTCTTCTGAAGTCACCGCTGAAGACCATGGTGTCACGTCCCACTCCCATTAAAGAGGGGGAGTAAGTGACTTCAGATTCGTAAATTCTCAATGGTGTGGACCAAGGTGAGATAAATCTCGAGGTCCATATACAAACATTTATTAGCTTCCCAAAATGGTTAGTGTAGGTCTTAACAAGTCCATGGTAATTGGTTAGGTGTATAACAAATGGCGGCAAACGGTGAGGTGTGTGTCGTGTTCCTGAACAACAGGGATAGGACAACTTATGGCAAGTGGTACTTAAGGTCATACTTAAGGTCGTTACTTAACAACTCTAACTGTTACTTAACAATTCTAAGAGAAAAGAGAAACTGAAGGATAGAGAAAGGAAAAGACGGAGAAAAAGACAGAGATAGAGAGATCACCAGTCCTGGTTCCAGCGTCTTTTTCAGGGAATCTTCCCAGGCACAATCTTCTTCTTTCTTGGAAAAATCTTCCCAGGTACGGTCGTCTTTCTTGGGAAGAATCTTCCCAGGCACTACCTTCTTCTATGGTTTCTTTTTTGTTCCCCCCAGGGGCACTTACTTTCCCCTTTTATGTTTGCTGAATCAGCAGGGTCCACCCCCCTTGCCCAGGACAGCCTCGTCTCAGGTTTCTCCCTTCTCCCAGGTGACGTGTAGCGTGATTTGGGTGGAGAGACGAGTGCCATAGTCACACATGTTCAGCATGATCTCTATAACCTTCGTTAGCATATGCAGGGTGTGCGCTTTCATATGCATGTCACGGGTAACGAAGCAAACTCGTCGCACACAATGGCCTTGAGAACTGAGAACTATCAAGCTCACCACACGAGTGGCAGAACTATCCTGTCTTCACAAGACAGTTCTCCCACACTTTCAGGCACCAGAAGCATGAGCCTTATCAGTTCTTTGAAGGCCAGGCCTGCATTATTTATTTCCTTGCGAGTGTTTGAGGCGTTCCATTGGAGGGGCTCCTGCCCTCGTCAGGGAATTTACAGTCCGTCCCTTACATGTGGTCAGGGTTGTCCTGTGCCTCCTTGCAGAGAGCCTAAGAGGGGAGGTCGGTCTGAGAGCATCCTGAGAGATCTGGAGCTGACAGCCCCTTTCTGTACAGCCGTGCTCCGTGTCACAGCCTGTCCCTGTCACTCGGGCTGCACGGTGGCTGCTCTTCAACTGGCTGCTCTGGGGCACCAGCCCCTCCAGTGGGAATCCCACCATCGGTGCTGGGGCAGAGCTGCCCCGCAGAGCAGGGAGCGCAGCAGTGCGCACTGATGTTGATAGCTCTTGCCCACACTGATGGAATAGCAGGCTGCTCCAGAGGAAACATTGACAGAGTCCAGATTAAACAATAACAACATCACAATATGTTGGGGATTTTCCATCAACGAGGCAAAACAGACTGCAGATTTAGCCAATACTTTAATCATCTCTTCTCTGAGCCAAGAGAAAGGAACCTTACAAAAAACCCCACCCAAACCCAAAAAACACAACGCAAACAAATCCAAACCCTGCAATTCCCCAAGAAGGCAGGCTATTAACACAAAACACTTGGTTATTATACACAGCATCACAGAAACCCTGATACCTCATTAGGTGATTTTAGTCTTTGCTTCCATATCCCACGGCATCATGAGTCACACCGGTTTCGCTTTGCCCAAGAGAGCGAATAGAGCTGGTCGGAACTGTGTCTTTGTGACGCTCGGCACGGTGTGCTCGGGCAGTGGGTCCTGCCATCTCCTCTGCTGGTGCTGAGGTCCCTGGGCCAGCAGGATGGCTCCAGCAGGCAGGAGAAGAGGAGCGTGGTGGATGGTCCAGGCAATCCTGGCAACCCTGATAGTCCACTCTCTGGAGCAGGACTTCAGGACCAGCACAGCTCCGGCTTGGCATGTTCTGGCATCTCACAAGTGGTGAGAGCAGAACTTGTCTTTCTGCTAGGCTGGGGATGCCTCAGCTGGCTTTGCCTTAGCTTAGATGAGAGGGTTTCCTTCCTTTCCAGCTCCCCAGGGAAAGGGCAAAGGAAGGATGAAATGAGTTTCATAGGCTGGAGCAGCCAGTGCCTGTCCCCTACACCCCTATAACCCCTGGTTCTTCTTCCAGGCAAGCCTGACCAAGGATCCTTTCACCCCAGTCATGACAGTGTCAGTGCACACATGGGGCCTCTTTACCCCATGGGCATCATCTCTTGCCAAGGCTTCTTGAGGAGGCATCTTTAGGAGCTCCTTGTCATGTGAGGAGAGGTGAGAAACGTTATTTAGACATCTTGTAGCCATCCAGGGCACAACCTGTGCTCCATAAGGTGGCTAGAGCCTCTCCAGCAGACCCACACGTACAAGGAGACTGAATCATTTGGGCTGGAAACTTAAAAGGTGCTGTCATGGTGCTCACATCTCTCTGAGTGTGCTGCTGGCTATGAAGATCATGAGGTATGGCTCAGACAGGCATCAAATCTCCTCTGGAGCAGTCAGGGTAATACCTTCTTGTCGTGCCTTCCCACCTGGGACAAGGCCAGAGACAGCATCTCCTCCGTGTCATCCCTCTCTGTCCTTCCAGCAGCTTGGCTGGGTCTAATCCAGGCTGGTGCTAGACACAGCTTTGTCCCACCACCCTGCTCATGACAAAGACATCTGGTAGGTCTCTGGGGATAACTCCCTTCCCCTGATGTGTCCACAGATAGACATCCCTGGGCTCCTAGCTTCTCCCTCCACTGGCTGCCATCCCAGTGGTGGGCAGCCTGGCGTTGTCATTTTAAAGAGCTCGCCCAGCTGGTCAGAAGGTCAGTGCTACATCTGAGGAGCAATGCCATCTGTCCAGCTCTATGAAGAAGAGTTAGATGCAATGCCTTCTGTCAGTCTGGGACTTGAGTACGAATTACTCATGCCTCGGTAAGGACTTTGCATAGGCAGGTGGGGAGCTGCTATCTTTGCTCTGCTGGTGCAGCACAAGTGGCACATAAGAAAAGGCAAAATCTGCCCTCGAGTTTCAGTTGCTGGTCTCTGACTTTCTAAAACCAGGCATTCTACTGTGTGGGGGCATGGAGGGGGCCACAGAACCAAGCAGTTCCTGCAAGTGATGCTGCAGAGCTGCAGATCCACACGTGCTGTGGCTTCATGTTCAGGGTGGTGGGGGCTGCTGGGGCTGAGCAGGAGCAGACAGGACATCAGGACCGGTCAGGAGCACATGCTGAGTGTGAGGGGCCGGCTGACAGATGGACACTGCCAGGTCCAGTCTGCTGAATGAACGTAAGAAAATACATTGAAACAGACCAGAAAGTGCCTGGTTGGGCCAATGTGTCTCATCTTTCTGTCCCGTGCTGAGGGTTCCTCAGAAGAGCTCAGCTCAGGCATCCAGGTAAGAGACAAGTCTCTGAACTGGCCAGCACTCGGTATCCAAAGGACTTCAGGAAACCTGTCCTGCCAGGCTGTCCTCTCCATAAGCCCAGCCTGGAGACAGCCATGCCTTCAGACCATCACCCACAGAGTGGTAGGCTCAGAGCTGCAGCCCCCTGTCTTCAGCGCCCGGGCAGAGCTGCTCCTCTCCCATTAGCTCCCAATAGCTCCCGTCAGCTGCCACCAGTGAGAGGCATCAAAGTGGGTGAGGGGGTGGCCGTGGGTGGAAGGAGAAGGGACAGCTGAGTCACCTCTCAGGATGGGTGTAAATGCTCCTGGTCCCTTTGGATATGTCACTGCCGAGACGAGATGCAAGGGCACAAATGCGCAACATCGTCTCTGCTCAGATGAGTCATGAGTTGACTTTTCCAGTGCAGGCAGCAGCTCTTGGTATCATCACCAGTGCCTCTGTGAGACATCTACCAGCCTCTGGGACCCCTGAGGGCCTCGGCAAGGTTCACTCTCTCATGCTTGTTTTTTTTTCCTTTCTCTTCTGCTGCTGTGTTTTTAATCTCACAGAATACCAAGGAAGGCTAGCATCTGCGGATGCTGCTGACTGTTGGGTGAAGGCTCTCACATCCAGCCCTGGCACAGGGAGCTGCTGTCTCCAAGGTGGTGACATGCTCCCTATGAGGCCCAGTCCTGGGACTGAGCACTGAATCACTCCGTGCAAACAAAAAGAAATATATTTGCTTCCCATTGAGAAATAGCTTTTCACTGTCTGTAAGTGCTCTGCACCACCTGCGTCTCAAGGCCACCTCCACGGTCCCAGCCATGGCCGAGAGTGCAGACAGGCTGAAGGTGTCTGCTTGCTGGGGAAGGAGGCCCTGGCATGGCAGCAGGAAGGGTACGACTTTCGGGATTTGTGGGAAGTTCTTCCCATTAAGGAATCACTGCAGACCCACAGCCCCCATGTGGGGTCTTTACCAAAGGCAAGGGAAAGTCTCCCATTTACCCTTACCCCATCTCTTCTTCATCCTTCTTATCTCCCTAGCCTCCCCCCACAACCCTCAGCTCCTGTCCCTAACCCATGGTCCACTCTGTTGATGTGGCAGCTAAAAGCCCCCTCCTCCTGGATGGCCAACGGGTAAGAAACCAACCTCTTCCCAACTCTGTCATTCACCCCCTGGGTGACCCTGGGCTCCTCTACTTCTTCTGCTCCCAGACTGGGCATCAGTTTCTTCCTTGCACCCTGCAGGTCCTTAGAGCAAAGACTGCACGTACACACCAAGAGCCCAGACCACAGGACTGGTTTGATGGTGACTTCAACAGGACATTAATCTGGACTCCTGCCACAAGAAGCAATATGTCTCTTGGCAAATGTCAGCTCCATGGGGCTCCCAGCCCACTGCAAGGGGTTAATGCCAGGGCTCTCAGTGCACCCAAGGGCTCTGCGACCCCTTCTCCACCTGCTCATGTTCAAGACCAGCTCTGATGTAGGACAGCTGTGTAATCTGGGATCAGACTGCTGGGAAAACAGACAAAGCATGAGAAGGAGCTGTGTGGAGCCTTCACTGGAGTGGGGACTTCCCCTGGTGTGCTTGGGAGCTGCATTTATGTTTAGGTCCTTGCCCTTGGTCTTGCCTTGCAGGTAAACCTGTGCCCAGCCCTGTACCTGGCTGATTCTCGCCTTGCCTTGCTGACTTGACGTTCTAGCTTGACCTTGGACTTGGCTCATCACTGCAGACTGGTGTGGGATTCACTGGACACAGCCATGAACCTCTCTGCTCTCGCTCACATACCACGGGGCCACATCATCCTGTCGGTGAGGATATCCTCCTGCCTGCTTTGCTGTCACCTTAGCTCGTTCCCTTGAGGAGCAACCCACTCTTGCCCCTCCCTGACAGTTATTATCCCCACTTTACAGAATGAACATAATATAATCATTAAAGTGTGGGCACATGGTGGCTGCATAAAGTTGCAACAGCTTTTACTTTTCCTTGCCAGCTGAAATGCAAACTGCCACTCACCTCCCACCGCTCTGGGGATCTATTGAGAAGAACACGGGGCATGTCGTGGCCCACACTGCATTTACATGTCAAGGTTTCAGAAAGAAATGAGCTCTTCTTCCACGTATAGCAGCTGAAAAGCAATTACTGCCCTTGCCTCTGCTATGGAGGCTTTCACTAGTGTGTTTTCTTCTGCACTGGTGTCACACTGAGGGCACTGCACAGGGTCATTTTCTGATGATGGATGGTAACTCCCTGAGCTTCAATGGCCCAACATGTGTCTGAGCTCAAGAGGCTTGAGGGAAATTGGGTTTCCAGGATGAGTTCTTGCTGAGGCCTGACCTAAAGTACTGTGTTTCTAATTGAGTTTACTCCTTTGAATCCAAGCCTGCAGAGAAAGCAACAGCAAACGCACAGAGGGAGCATCCTCTGTTTGGACTCTGCATCAAGTGTCCCCGCCCCAAACTCATCCTTCCTCTGCTTTCCAAACAGCAGCCAGCACCAGCCCTGGAGTCATCTGTTTGCCTTGCCACTCATGAAAGCACAGATATGGAGAATGAAGGGGGTTAATCTGTGCCTTCCTCCCTCTGGAAGGAAGGGGTCAGGTGCTGAGGAACCCCCAGGCGTTATAAACATGGACCAACCGGACTCAGGCTTTTCCAGAGGATGCATTAGCTGAAGCCGCTGGCTCAGGACAGGAAGCGAATACTGGAGAAAAGGGAGCAAGAGCATGTGATCAATGGTGTCTTGCCTCAAAACCTGTAAGCTTATGTCATTGAGTCTATGGTCCATTAAAAGGTCCTCCCCAAAAGACTCTGAGCCTGGTCTGAACTCCATTAGTGTGTCTCCAGAGCCATTTTTAGTCCTCTTGTTTTGTATTCATCATGTCGGCTCTCACAATGAACAGCTAAATGCTTGGTGCAATACCTTTGGCCAGTTCATCCTTCACCGATACCCGTTCTCCACATTTTTCTTAACAGCTTACAGGGGGAAGGTGAGTTTTGGTGTATAGCACATGGCTATGCAGAGAAATCCGCATCCTTGGATGTGCTCAGTGTGGTGGTGGAAAACCTCTGAAGCTCTCCTGAAGCACAGTCCCCCACACTCCGTTGCGATGTCCCTCTCAAATATCTCAGAGCTTGTGGGAGGGTGAGTGGGAGGTCCAAATGTGACCACTATTACTAATCCCTATTTGGGACCACATTCCTGTCCCAGCCTGCTCTCCCTATCTTGCATGCCTTGCTGGGACACTGTCTCCTGCAACCAGAATCCCACCTGCTAGAGAAGGCACCCCAACGGCGTCTGGGTGAAGCTGTGAGATGGAGCTGCTCTGGTCTTTCCAGTCCTCCCAGGAAATGAAGAGACACCTTAAAATATTTGGTTATTTTTAATAGCATAAAAGGTGTTAGCAACTTGTGCAGGACAGAAGAGACAGAAAGGTGTGAAACTTCGCTGGTGTAATCTATGGTGGAGTCTACAATATCTGTAGGGCCCTCTGTCCTCCTCTTTTCCTTCCCACCCTGCTGAGCCTTTGCTGGCAGAGCGGGTCATGTTGGCGTGTCCCTTATAGCTCTGGAAGTATAGATGCTCGGTGGTGGTTCTGCATGTCCTTCCGTTTCACCTCCATTGAGATGTCTGTGAGGTCTCGGATAAACTGCTGAATCTAGGGTGGGGGAGAGAGATGGCAGAGCTCAGAGCGGGGATGGGGACAGGAGGCAGAGGGGAGCTTGTTGGCCCTTTTGGAGGGCAAATTTCACCAACCAAACTGAGCAGGACAATAAGGCATTTGCCCGGGTGGATCTGCACCACCAGAATGGCCTTTTGTGAGTGAGTCTGAGTTCAGGGCAAGGGTGAATGAAACCAAACCTTGGCCATGGGTTCATCTGCATCCCCGGCATCCCCCGCCCCAGCCTGCCTAGTTCCCACTCCTTCTTCCCCCACAGGGACCCACACCCTGCTCCGCCTCCTGGGATGAGACAGGTTTGCCTGGTGTCCTCTACCCATTCCCCTTGCCCAAGAGAGAGCCCAGGTGAAAAGGAGGGTGTCTGCTGAACACATGGATTTCTCTGGGCTCTCCCCTCCTTTTGGGCAGCTGAGGGTCATTGCTGCTCCTCTCTCTGGGCAGGGAGAAGGGGTCTGGCTTGGCTCTACCATGGTCAGCTGTCTGTGGCTGTCATCCATCGGCACGTTCAGGTTTGCTTTCAGCTGCGTGCTCACACACTGGAAGAGGTTGAGGATGGCCAGCTTGATGGTGCCCAGCTCCTGCGTCTTCTTGGCAGTCGTGTTCTGGATGTCAGCCCAGCGAGTCTCCTGAGAGGAGAGGAGACATGCAACATGGGGAGGTGCCCCAGCAAACATGCGGCTTCAGCACTGGAGACCCTGGCTTGGAGACACTAACTTCTGCACTCATCTGTTTTGCTAGAAAGAACCTGTCCTTGCCCAGAGCTGTGCTGCAGGCTTGGTGTAGTGGAATCACATCCAGGAACCACCACAGCTGCTGCTTGCCCCAGGAACCTCTCCATCTCTCTGACAGTTCCTGCAGTCCTCACTACGTCGGGTCGTCCCTTCAGGCCCCATTTGCACTCCCCACAGCAGGTCTAGCTGATACCCTGGGAGCAGCACATCCCACTGCCACCCTCCCAGACCAGGTGCTTTCCAGCTTTGCCTGATGGCACCCAACTCCTGGAGCGTGGAGTATCCAAGAAGGCAATTTGGAAAGGACCCCTCAGAATGATGGGAAGGGAGCAGAGGCCAGCAGAGCTGAGGGTATTTTCAAGGGCTACCAAGATGATGAGGGGACTGGAACACCTCTCTTAGGAAGAAAGGCTGAGGGATTTGGGTCTCTTCAGTCCGGAAAAAAGATGCCTGAGGGGGGATCTTATCAACGCTTATCAATACTGAAAGGGGGGGTGTCAGGAGGATGGGGCCAGGCTCTTTTCAGTGGTGCCCGGGGACAGGACAAGGGGTAACGGGCACAAACTTGACCATAGGGAGTTCCACCTAAATATGAGGAGGAACTTCTTTGCTGTGAGGGTGGCAGAGCCCTGGCACAGGCTGCCCCGAGAGGTGGAGGAGTCTCCGTCTCTGGAGACATTCCAAACCCGCCTGGAGGCGTTCCTGTGCCACCTGCTCTGGGTGACCCTGGTCTGGCAGGGGGTTGGACTGGGTGATCTCCAGAGGTCCCTGCCAACCCCCACCGTTCTGTGACTCTGTGATACTGCATGCTGAGCACTGGCTACACATTGATGTGCCTCATCACAGCCCAGTTTACCACCAGTGTGGTCGCTTTTGAACTGGTAAGGAGGGAGGAGAAGAGGTGAGCCCTGGTGGGCAGATGCTGTGCAAAGGGTGATAGCAAATAATGAAAATAAGCAAAACCAGCTTCACTCTGAGGCCTGAGCCATGGACAGTGAAGACCACGAGACATGTCACACTGAGGCCCCATTACAGGGATGATGCTGCAAGGAATGGTGAATGGAAATGAGTATGACCCAGCTAGACAAACCCAATGGGCATGTGGTGGAATATTCTTGGGTTTTTTTGCCAAGGCAGACCTCCCAAAGCCTGGTTAGCTGATCTCCTTTGACTATGAGTTCAAGCAAGAACCGAAAGATCACAATGGCTTTGCGAGGGCCTTGTTTTAACCCGTGATGTAACCTGTAACCTGCTCCAGACTTGGTCTGTCATTCTTTTCTATAATCCTTGGAGGGACGAAATTAGACAACTCCTCCAATTACAAGGACTGCTCTTGGGCCTTACCATGACCCTATGGCTTACGGATGAGCCACCAGCTGGTCCTGTCACAGCCAAGCCTTGGAGATTTTCCCCTGCCCGCCCCACATTTCCTCACCCAGGAGAGGATGTCACTTTGAGCCTGGTCAAAACATAGTTGGAGCTGCACCAGCTCATTTTTGTACTGCAGGATCTCAGCTTCTTTCTCTTCCATGTACTGGTCCAGGAGCACCTTGGCTTGCTCAGACATTTCCTTGTGCCTCTGTTGTGACTGCAGCAGGTCCTTGTGCATCCTCACCAGCGTCTTGTAGCGCGAAATGACTTCCCGGATCTCCTCAAACTGCAGCACAGGGCTCCTGGTGTTAGTAAGCCTCCTGCCCTCCCCTCATCATGATTGCAAGTCTCATGCTGTTTGGCACCCTGCCCTGACCAGGGACAACGCCTTCCCCAGATGAAACACCTATAAATACTTAAAGGGTGGGTGTCAGGAGGATGGGGCCAGGCTCTTTTCAGTGGTGCCCGGGGACAGGACAAGGGGTAACGGGCACAAACTTGACCATAGGGAGTTCCACCTAAACACGAGGAGGAACTTCTTTGCTGTGAGGGTGGCAGAGCCCTGGCACAGGCTGCCCCGAGAGGTGGTGGAGTCTCCGTCTCTGGAGACATCCCAAACCCGCCTGGAGGCGTTCCTGTGCCACCTGCTGTGGGTGACCCTGCTCTGGCAGGGGGTTGGACTGGGTGATCTCCAGAGGCCCCTTCCAACCCCCACCATTCTGTGATTCTGTGTGATTTTGTGATTCTGTGAAAGGTCTTCTCTTCTTGACGAGACTACTGCCCCAATTGGTTTGTGAGCTTCACCACATCCCCTGTATGATGACATCCCACTGTACAGTTCCAGAGCTGTCACTGCCATAAGCAAGGGGAGATATTGTACGTCTTCCCCAGGTGAACAGTGCTCTGACAAAACACAAAGCACAACTACAACTGACAGTGCCGAGTCAGCTAGAAATGGGAGGGGGGCAGCTGGGACTGCAGGAGCATGAGCAATCCATGGAGTGATGCCTGGGCATCTTTGAGAGAGGGCACAGCTTTTTTGACAACTGCCTGGGTTCCCATTCACAGGCAGCTTTTCAATTCTCCCAACCTACCAATGTGACATGAAAGAACGACAAAAAAAATGGTTCCCATTCCCCTCAGCCCCGTGTTTTTCCCCCTTCGAACAGTTTTTCTTTGGTTTTGTCAAGGCTTCACCTCCTTTTCTGGTTCTTCTCCCCTAACTCTGGTCCCTTTGGCACACCTTGGTTGCAGGGAACCTCCTTCCATCCCATCTGAGGTCTCTGGGTTTGATCAAGTGTTATGATTTCCCTGGAATTGCCTATCTCCTCTAGGTTTAACACCCACATAAAGTTCTCCTCGAGGCCATGATCTGTCTCTGTCATGTCCAAACTCACCTGTGAGATCTTCACTACATCCTCCAGGTATTTGTTGAAGATCGAGTACTTCTGCACTCTGTTGCAGAGTTTCTGGTGCTTATTTCTCAGGGCCTCCAGTTTCCCCTTAGCTCTCAAAAGCTCACTCTCCTTTTGCATCTTATTCTCTCTCTCTCTGATGGCTTTCTTCAGAGCTTGCATTCGCATCTTATCATTTTCCTGGTGGTGTTTGTCCCACCAACACACATACATTCACACACACAGAGCGAAAAGAAGACAAGGGAAGATGGAGCTGGGTCACTCAGCAGCAGTGGGAGGAGGTGCCTTCACAAAGGAGAGACCAGCACTGGAGCACCCCGGGAGCATTTTCACTCCCTGTTTGACAGGGCCATTGCTCTTGCATTGACCCTTTGGTCTTGGAGACAGGCATCTGGGACGACTCTCTGATTTTCAGGTCTACTGGTATCTGTCCCTGGAAGACACCCAGGTGTCAACAGTGGGGACAGGCTGTGACCCTTCTGGGGGGATGCCTGGGGTCTCCAGGAGATCACTCTGGTACAGGACAAGCTCTCTCGTGCCCAAGCCCTACCAGGGCTTTCCACAGCTGTGGTACAAAACCCTGTGCCCTGCCAGTCCTGTTCCTCACGCCTCCAGGCTCAAGGGAGGCTTGGACAGGGCTTGGCCCAAAATTGTCTCCCAAGAGAGGGAAGGAGGTGGTGGTGTGGTTCAGGGTCATGTCAGTCGAGCAGGTGTACCTTTAAAGTCTTCCCAGATTCCTCCATGTGGGTTTTCAGCTGCGCCTCCTTAGCATGGAGGTCCCTCCACCGGCAGGTTATGACTTTCATCCGCTCCCTGAAGTCCTGGCAACACCAGAGTGAGTGTGACATGGCTGCCCGCACCTGGAGCCAGTCACCGGCCCACTGCTCCCCTCCACAAAACCACAAGCCCTGCCGACCATGCCCCAGCACCCTTCCATCTTTCTCACCTCTTCCTTCACCTCCAGACCCTTTTGCATCTGTTCAACTTGTTTCTTCTTTGCCTGGAAGCGAAGAAATGGAGACGGGGTGTCGTCCTCTGTCAGTCTGAGTTTTCTGTCACACAAGTTTTCCTTAAGGTTACACGCTGGGTCCAGTACCTTGGCAGGGTGTTGGCTTGCTCTGCCCCATCACCCCACTGTGTCCCAGGTGGGGTGACAGGGCAGAACAACCCAACACCGTCTCAGATCCCATTTGGCAGCATGGCATCCCCACCTCTCCCCAGTGGGGATCCCACTGACAGAGCAAGGGGGTGGGACAGGGCTGGAGAAGGGAGGTACAGGAGGAGACTGAAGTGGCGGAGATAAGGGATGGGAGTTTGTCACGGTGCGGGGAGGAGGGATGGAGGAGACAGGAGAGGAGGATGGAGGGGATGGAGGTGGATGGAGAAGCCCCCTCACCTGAGCAAGGGCAGGCAGTTCTGCTTGTACTGCATGCGAAAATAGGCCAACAGGTCCTCATCGCCCATGTTGGCCATCGCTCCAGCCACCAGCAGGGCCCAGAAAGCCCAGGTTCTCCTAGCACTGCTCCCCTCCCAAGCCAGCCCAGGAGCTCTCCTGCAATCCTGAGGGCTCGGTGTTGCACAGGAGAGGCAGCTGGGCAGGGGACAAGCCCCTGGGTGCCTCTTGCCTCCACTTTCCCAGGACCTTCCTTGCCCCAGTCGTGCCTTTGGCCGCCAGCTCTTCGTGGCCAATTGGCGTGGAATGGTTGCTGTGGGCAGTTGGAAGATGCTCAGGTGGTTACTTGGCAACCAAAGCAGGGTGATGCCCCCACGCCAGCAAGGGGGGCTGACCACTGTGTCCAGCACCAGGACCCTCCAGCACTAAAGGAAAGCTGAACAAATGCGGATTTCTTTCCCTTCCTCCCACTTTCTCTGGTTCCTTCTCTGCTAAAAATCAGCCCCTGTGTCCTGTGACCTCTGCTGTGTTGGGCAGGTGTTTCAGCGCCCCAACATCCATCTCACTGTCTCAGGGTTCAGGGCAGGAGCTCACCCCTTCTCTCCCAAAACACCAGATGGAAAGACAGTTAAATTGAGGGCACATCCTCAGGGATGCTTGATCACTGTATCACCCATGGTTTCCTCTCTGTGTGGGACTGAGGTATACCATTCTCTAAAATGTTACAGATTTTAAAATTTTTTAATTTTTTTTTTCCCCCCCCAGAACAAGGCATTTGAGCAAGGTCCATTGCCCAAAATAAGGGGTGGTATTCATGGGCTGGGTGGCGGAAAACCTACAGATGATGGTGACCTCGGGGTCTGCTCCTTCCATGAGAGATTTCACCCTCCGAGTTTTGCTTCTGTCCGTCTCACTTCCTCACTGGCTTAACAGGCAAGAACATTTCTGTGAGCTACTGAAGCTGAAACACCCCTGGCTTGGAGGGGAGAAGTCTTAATTTCTGTTAAAACCCTGACTTGCATCAGGGAAATTGTTTTCAGGCAAACGTCACCCCTTGCTCATTATAAACCAACAAGAGCTGGGGAAGGTCTGCCAGATCCGTCACTGCTTGAAACAGCAAGAAGATGTATGGCCCAGGAAGGGACCATTCGTTACATGAGAGACGCTTCATTTAGAGACAAATGACCCAAGGCAAAGCAGTGAATACGCCTGGCTTTTATTACTGAGGTTCAAATTGGTCCCGTCAGCGACAGGTGATTTCCCCTCTGTCCATCCCAAGGTCATCATGGGGCTGTTCCCATCCTGACAGGTCAGGCAGATTAAACCTGGTCTTCTGCAGCAGTTTCTGGACCTTGGCATGGACAAGGCTCGCCTGGGAGCAGGGCCTGTGCCAGCCTGCAAGGTGAGGGGGCTCAGCCCTTCCTCCAGCAGGCAGGGATCCCCTCTGGAAAAGTCCTTCCCACTCTTGCATCCCCTGGGCTGGAGGAGCTGCTGCTCCCCAGCAGAGCATGGGAACCCACCAGACAAGCGACCAGGAAGGTCTCAGAATGTCTGAACGTCACGTGCTTGGTGCCGAGCTGGGAGCTGGGGCAGAGCCTGTCTGGGAAGCGACAGTGGCGTGCTCTGTCGAACAAGCCGAGCTGCGGAGCCACGTGTGTCCTTGTCCTCTGGTGGCTGAACTGTGCTGTCTGAAATTAAGAAAAACCCTACAGCTTCGGGGAGAGCAGTCTGAGGCAGCTGCTGGGCACCAGGATCAGCACTTCAAGCAATTACAGTTCATTTTCATTATGAATAATTGGAGACAGACATTTCCAAGGGGAAGCACTGGCTGACTTGCCAGTCTAACTGAGAATTCCCCCTTGTATGACATTTTGTCATGCAAATGACAGATGGGCTCCAGGGAGCAAGTGACATCATCAGTCACCTTCCTGCTCGTTAGGCATGCATAAAAACGAGGGGCTGCCCCTGTCCCTGTTTCCTTCTTCCTGAGGAGGTGCTGCCCTTCCGCAGCAAGGATTGAAAGCGCAGCCCATAATGAAATCCCTGGGGTTTTACCTTCCCCCGTAGGTAGCTGTGGGGTTCTCGCTTTCCACACTGAACCCTCCCAGCGAAGCTGCTGCTGCCAGCAGGCTTCCGAATGAAGGAGAAGTCACCACGGGGTTTTATTCTTATTGATCAGTAGAAGTTGGAGCTGAGTCCAAGGGGGGTCAGTCAGGGCTCGGTGGGGTTTTGGAGGCCTCCCAACACTCTTGTGCCCAGGGAAAGCCCCTCGCTGTGCATCCTTTTCATCCCGTGTTGGCAGTGGGGAGCTGCAGTGCCCGCTGGCTTAGCACAGCAGAGAGCCAAGCTCAGATCGCTTGTGTTCCTCTCAGCCTTTCTTGTGCGGCATCCCACAGACCATCACCAACATCATCTCAAGGACTCCCTCTGCTCTTGCCTCCACCTCCCCCGTTTCGGCAGACAGCAAAGCTGCTTGCACTGGGGATCTTTGTGTGCCCCGTCTGTACAGCACCTTGTGACGTTTGCTCCTTGTCATCACCCCAATGCCAAAATGACTAGCATAAAATACGTGCACTGCAGCAAACAGGATCCCCCAAACTCTATTCAGGGGTGTCATCTTCTGTGTGAGACAGTGAACTGGCTGAGAAAAGGACTGTTAAGTCTAGAAGATTTGGGATGTGGTGTGAGCTGCCCTGTGGTTACCAGGGTACCAGTGGTGTCTGCTAGGGTGTTGGGAAGGTGCTCTGGAGGGCAGGTCCCATGGACTCCCCTTGATGGGTTTCCCACCTGGCCCACAGGGCTGAGCTTCTCCAGGGACAATCCCAGGAGAATCCTGGACAGGGCAGTTGGGTCTGTCTGGGTACATTATTGGGATTCCCCCCTCTGCCGTTGTTTTCTGAGTTCCTCAATGATTGCACTGATGAAGCTTGTATGTGCTCATGGCTTTCTGTGGTGGTTTCCAGCATGGCTGGACCAGGGAACCACTCAGGGGTCCCCCCTGCCGGTGTTCCTCTGGGCTCGTTTGTGTTTGTACACCCTCTCACACATTGCTAAACTTGACCATGGGAAGTTCCACCTAAACATGAGGAGGAACTTCTTTGCTGTGAGGGTGGCAGAGCCCTGGCACAGGCTGCCCCGAGAGGTGGTGGAGTCTCCGTCTCTGGAGACATCCCAAACCCGCCTGGAGGCGTTCCTGTGCCACCTGCTGTGGGTGACCCTGCTCTGGCAGGGGGTTGGACTGGGTGATCTCCAGAGGTCCCTGCCAACCCTATGATTCTATGATTGCCCAACAGCCACCTCCAGCGCATCTAGGGTCTACTGGACCCCTTTGTGCTTGCATTGCCCCGCCACCAGCTCTGCGCAGAACCGCTGGCTGCTGTGGAGAGGACACCCGAGTCCAGCATCTGTATTGGAAAAATTAGTAAGGAATCAAGAGGGGGATTAGTGCCAAACAGCCATTATCCTGGGGAAATGGGGACAACCTGAACTAGGAATGGTGATCTCAGGTCTCATGGTTGGGAGAGGAGGAGGAAGACAAAGCAGTGCTCGGAGGAGGGATGTTCGGGATGGAGGGAGAGGAAACGCTGTGATTGTTGGAGAGGGAAAGACACGGGTGACCAAGTGGGTCTGAAAATACACTTTGTGTGTATTTTCCCCTGAAGATGAAAAGGCTGCTGGCTGGCCTGACACAGAGACACCTGAATTTTAAGTACCCAGTGATACCCAGGTACCCTCCATGCAGCACCACGGTGCTCTGGGCCTCTGCACCGACTCCCTCCACTGTCTTGTAGCACCCTCCTCCCTGCAGGGCAGGCAAACCCAGATCATGAAGCACCCAAAACCACATGTTGTCCTGGCTCTTGCCTACTCCGAAAGCAACAGTCCCTGTTAGCGGATCTGCTTCCCGGGGTGCTGGTGGGTGGGAGACCCTGAGCTGGGGTCGGACCTCTGCCCGCCTGGAGGGAAGCCGAGCAGGATGAGACCAGACCCTGCATTTCACAGCTATGGTGAAAGTGTTTGCAGACAGCTTTTTTTTTTTTTTTTTTTAAAACATTCCTAATCACCATTTTCTTCTTTTATCCTCACACCCAGGTTTTATCTCCGACAAACGCTTTCCTCCTCAATACACTATGCATTAAAAAAGAGTTTCTTCCTATTATGCTCTCCATAGCAACTGCATCAGCTTGCCCTGAATAAATTACCTCTGACTTGACATCCCTTATTAGAGTACAGAAAATGCCATTTCTGAGTCATAGCTACCCAGGAGAAACCTTTTCTGTTCATCCTTTAGGTGCATCCCTCACCTTTTTACTCTTTGAAGGAAACTGCATTATTTATTTATTTTTCTTTAAATCATCTCCTCTGCTTTTGAAGCCCCTGGAATTGAAAGCTGATAGAAAACTGACACAGACTTTTCCTTCTGGCCTTCAGAAGCTCCCAGCGCAGTACAAAACACCTTTGGTGATAGCTGACTCCTCTGAATCTCGCTGGGCTCTGTATTGGCGTGATTTTGAATGGCCAAATCTCTTCCCAGCATCTTTGATAGAATCACGGAATCACAGAATGGTTCGGGTTGGAAGGGACCGTAAAGCCCACCCAGTGCCACCCCCTGCCCTGGGCAGGGACACCTCCCACCAGCCCAGGTTGCTCCAAGCCCCGGCCAACCTGGCCTTGAACCCCTCCAGGGATGGGGCAGCCACAGCTTCTCTGGGCAACCTGGGCCAGGGGCTCACCGCCCTCACAGCAAAGAATTTCTTCCTCAGATCTCATCTAAATCTCCCCTCTTCCAGTTTAAAACCCTTCCCCCTAATCCTATGGCTCCACTCCCTGATCCAGAGTCCCTCCCCAGCTTTTCTGGAGCCCTTTTAGGGACTGGATGGGGCTCTAAGGTCTCCCCGGAGCCTTCTCTTCTCCAGGTTGAACCCCCCCAGCTCTCTCAGCCTGTCCTCGCAGCAGAGGGGCTCCAACCCTCGGATCATCTTTGCGGCCCTCTGCTGGACCTGTTCCAACAGGTCCATGTCCTTCTTGTGCTGAGGGCTTTCCCCAGTTCTTAGGTCCCAAGGGACAGGCTTAAGGGGAAAGATGAGCGTCTATCCAGGGACACCATGGCACTGTATCTTGGTGGGAACAGACAGCATGGGGACATTCAAATACGGTATCTTCCTTGAGTGCCCAGGGATTTTTGAGGTTGTGGAGCGGTTCCCATGTGGAACTGGGACCGTCTGGAGCTGAAGAAAGATCCCTGCCCCACTCCAGGAGTCTGTCAAGCCTGAGATTCCTCCCAATTTGCCAAAGAACTTGAATTTTCTCTGGGACAGCGTGGCCGTGGCCCAGGAGAGGGAGCACTTATTAAACAAGTGTGCAGTCCCAGATGCAGTCCCGGTCCTGCCCTGTTTCCTTGCCCTGGGATAACTCCAGGCAGCCTTTCTGGTGGTGGGCAAAGGTCTGACCCTTCCACACAGCACACCTTCCTCTGCCCTGTTCCCATCCCAGCCTGCCCCTGCGATGCAAAAGCAGTTGATGCGTATGGCAAGGCAGGATAAATGTGCTGATCGGTAAGGGAAAGGGGCTGGAGAGCCTGAGTCACTGCTCGGTGCCTCTCCCCCCACGCCACTGCTCCCCTGATAACTTCTCTCTGAGTCATCCGGCACAGCAGGATCTCAGCTTAACCCCCAGAAAGCCAAGGCTGTCGGAGATGCCCATCTCCTCCAAGAACCTCAACGCCTCTTGGGCAGGCTGGGCTCTGCTCCTCCGAGCAGATGTTTTCCCTCTCCCGGGGTTCCCTGACACAGATTTGTCCCAACCTCTGTATCTGCACCCCAGCCCGAAAGGCACCTCAGGGTTGTGGCTTGGGGGAGGAGGCTCAGGACTGGGGGCTGATGCAAGAAGCTGCAGGAGATGGAGCTAAGAAGCAGTTTGCAAACACCAGACTCTCCACCTATTTGCAAAGCAGCGCACCCTTAAATTCACTTAGTCATTCCCAGGCACCTGAGAGATTGCACAGGTGAGGGGGAAAGCAGAGGGCAGCTCTGCTCTGCCACCAGCCAGCCGTGCGGCCACGGGAAATCCTCGCCTGCCTCTGTCTCTGCCGTTCAGGTCAGGGTGAACCTTTTGCCATGGGGCCTCAGCTCCCAGCGTTAGCCCTGGCCCCAGACCTGCCCCTGGGGCTCCTGCAGGGCCATCAGTGCCCCTTGCTTTCTCCAAGTGCAGGTGACGCGCTGCACACAAGAGTGAGTTGGGAGCAGTGACCTTACCAGCATGGTGTTGTCATTTCAGGAAATTTCCCTCTATATAGGGACTTCTAAAGCCTGGAGTTGTGGGATTGAGCGAGGCTCCCCAGTCTCCATTAAAGAGAAGTTTCCAGTTAATGAACAATCACCTGAAAACTCACAACCCCAAAGGCGAGTGGGTATGTAGTCAGGATGCAATATTTTGTGTTTGACTTTTTGCCCAGTTTTTTTCATTCTGTAAGACGTGAAGCACACAAGCTTCGGGGTTAGCCACCCCCAAACGCTACGGTTACACCATCCGTTCTGTGGTGGTGCCTCCTGAAATCCCACTTCACCGTGTGGCTTTGAGCAGAGCTGCCCGCTCTTCCCGCCTGTGTCAGTGGGAGAGGTTGGTTTTGGCTTCCCTGGCTGCTATGGTGGGGTTTTGCGTGCATCAGGCTCCACTACCAGGGCAGCAAATTGTCCAGTTTCTGTCTTACAAGAAGCTCTCTCTGTTCTCACTTAGCTGGGTTGCAAAAAGAAAATAGACTGGTGAGCCCAGTAATGAAATAAGTGGGTAGGCTTTGTTGGAAAGGGTTATTCCACACATCCCTGCCATCCCTGGTGCTTCAGCTGCTCGTTCCCGTGCTGGTGTGGCTCAGCCTCTTTAGAACAGGGATGTGCATGGCAGTGAAGGAAGGATACGGTGAGTATTTGCTGCCAGCTTTCAGTGAAAGAGAAAAGCAGCCTGGATATCTGGGTGAATAAGAGAAAAAGGGAACGCTCTTTCCAATTGGAGAAGATAATTCAACACAGGTATCCAGGGATGTTTCCATTTTAAGACCTCATTTGCTGAGCAAATCTCTATAGCAAGTGAAAGAGATCAAAAAGGACAGTTTGCTCTTTCATGCACAGAGTGGTCCATGAATCAAAACATAAGGATGATGCAGCAGGAATGAGAAGCAAACTATGACTCAGTGTCCAGACACCCCCATGGCAGCGGAAATCATTGGACCGTGTTAAGATGGGCTCATTCATTTGCTGTGCGATGGGGAAGATGCAAGAGCTGGAGGAGGAGGGGTGGGTGGGAGGGACTGGTTCCAGCCTTCAGATGTTGCCTATTCTCCAGCTTTGAGAGCTGGTCCCCAGGCCCACACACCTGAACACAAAAGCAAAACAGCAGCAAACAGTTATTTTTCTCAGGAATAGTTTGCTTCTCCTTTTTTTACAACCTAAACTGCTCAAAAATTGCATTCCCACCAGACAACAGTGAAGGCTCACAGGTCTGCCCCAAGGCAGGTGCAACTACCCCTTCCCAAGGGTTTCAAGGCGGCAAACTGCCCTCACCCTGTTTCAGTTCAAGTTGGGATCTGGATTGTGCCTACAAAGAGCACATTTAAGGATTGTTTATCCAAATTCATGGCAAGTGTCTTGAATGGAGACATCTCCATGGTTAAGCCAGCCCAAGCTCCCATTGTAGCTGGTGAGAGGGATAAGGACTCCCAGGGCACAACACATCTGATCCCTTAAGGCTAAATGAACTTCTGGAAGCTCCTGCTTCTCTCCATGGACTACCCAGGCCACCTGCTATGACCACCTCGCATAGTGACATAGAATTTGGCCACCTTGATCATCCTTTTCAGGCCCTGTAGCCCCTCACTTGGCCTGGGACTTGTCTAATCACTGGATTGAGCCCAGTCCCCCAAGCTCACCCTGGGACTGACCTGTAACCAAGAGGTCTAAGGATGAGGAGAGGAGGGCTGGCTGGCTGGAGCTGTGGGCTGCAGGGGAGAAGGATACCCTGACGGTGTGGGTAGACTTCATGGCTAGCCTTTCTGGACGCAGGTCACTACATGTGCCCAGACCTCAGTCCTTGCCAGAAGTAGATGCTGACACTCTAATTTTGGTTATGAATGAGCTCTGCTAAGGATGTGAGAATAGATTTTCATGCGCCAGTTGGACTTCCTCAGCCTTAAGAAAATTACCCTTTCCAAGAAGCCACCTGAAAGCCTGCGTGCATGGAGCAGGCTCCTGGAGGCAACCGGCCCCTCAGTTTGGGCACTGTGGTTTAACCCAGCCCACTGTCTCTGAACAGCCCTCAGCGAACTCCTACAAGCTGGCCTAAAGCTGGCCTGACTCCAGCTTAGTGTCCTCTCCACGAGCCGATGGAGGCTTGGTCCTCGGTGGGGACATTTAGGCTATGGGGCTGGGGATGTGGCACTAGCCCTGGCAGCCAGAGTTGATCAATGACAGCAATGCAGCACTTGCTGTACACACAGGACATCACTCCTGGATGGGTTTTAGCAATAGTTCTCTCATGGCTCTGGATTTTCATCTGAGAGGGACACCCAGGGGTGCCATAAGCCGAAAATTGTCTGAGTTCATCTTTTGTGGTGCAAATGATCTCAAACGCAGAAGCATCAAATGAACAGTTGTTTGCCAGGGAAGCTCTGACAAACACAGCCAGCCTTGTGGCAACATCAGGAGGGCGCTGGGCCATCAAGGTGAAAAGAAAATGCTTCCTTTTTCATCTTAGATTATTTATCTTTTTTTTCGGTGGTGTGAGGTGGTGGTGGGATGTAGCACCAGTCTGAAGCTGTTCTCATACTGCCCAGCCTGGGGACAGAGATGGTGACCTGATCCCCAAGGTGCATCTGGGTGGAGTCACATCTCCAGAGAGACCTGCCATCAATACACCCCCCCAGCTCCAGCACTCAGCTGGTTTCCAGAGCATCAGAATTTGGAGATAATGAGCTTCCTGCACTTACATCAGTTGAAGCTGCCTCATCTGCCACAGCTGCTGGAAAGGTCTTGCCCTCCTTTTCTTCCCCATCAAAGGTTTGATTTCAGCTCCACAGGAGCGCAAATGCACAGCAGGATAATTGCAAAGCTGGAGGTCTTCAGATTTCTTGGGCTGGATTCATCTTTCTGGTAACTAAGAGGAGCTCAAAGCCCTTTTCCAAGCACTCAGTCCTGGGTTAGTTCTTGCCCTTGGGCTTTGAAACCCCTCCCGTCAGTCCTGGTGGCACCAGACCCCATATGTGACTCCACTGAGCCCATCAGAGGAGACCTAACAGAGGTGGAACCATGGTGGTGAACGCCAGGCAGATGGCAGAGCTGCTGAGCAGGAGGAGAAACAAGATCCTGGTGTGGTCAGAGCCCAGGGACCATAACAGAGAGGTGTCAGGACGTCTCAGCTGTGTCCATGGATCCTGAAGAGGACCAGACCTGAGAAATGTGAAGTCCCTGTGGGGAGGCTCAAATCAGCGAGGCCAAAGAGCATGGGTGACGTCCATGGCTCATGCTCCTTGTACCAGGCAGAGACCATCCCAGTCTGGAGGCGCAGCAGAGCCTCCCAACCCTCAGTGCTGCAGCAAGGATCAGGCTCAGAAGTGAGATCAGCTCTGGCCTTTGGCTTGAATCACGTTGCCTAATCACAGATGCGCCGGGCAGGATATTTCCACAAGCTGAGAGGCTCCGTTGCGGCTCTCCCAGTTGCTGAGGAGGGAACATTTTTTGAGTGCAGCCGGGGCTTTTCTGAGTGCTGACACAGCAGGCATCATGATCAGCCAGCAATGCCATTTCCGTGGTGTTGCCTCATCCTTAGTTGCAGCCCAACACAGGTCTGACTCCATCCCACCGCGCAGGATACAACCTCAGGGGAGGGCTGATGGAATGAGCCGGAGGCTGTTCGCAGATTGGGATCACCTCTGGGAAGGGGATGCTCAGGTGTCTTTTACCCTCTGGGAGACCAAGCTTTTCCCTACAAAGCCCTGGTGACAGTGCAGAAGCCTTCTCAAGTCCTTTCCTCCGCTGCGTAGCGGTGCACCAGATCCTGCCTCGATCCTAGACACAAACAAATCCTGCTGAAATCAGTGCTGGGTGAACAACAGGAAGATTTCAGGATTAGACCTGCCCAGTTTTGCTTTTGGGCACTGCAGACTCCTCTTCAGCCTGTGACCCCCACAGCACCCCCCAACACACACCCACAGCCTGGACCCGCTTCGCCTCTGCCACCATCCCCACGCTGTATCCACACAGCCGATGTCTCCTCCAGACCTGCATCCCACACCCTGAGTGCCTGCAACCCCGTAAAGCCCCAATCTGCGGATGCTACTCATGTGTTAGAGCCACACCACCTTCATCAGCAGGGAAAATACAGTCCGGGAATCCAGGAGAGAGCCCCAACCACCTCCCTTGAACCACTCCTGCAGCCTGACAGCCACTCGGGGGCGGGGGCTGGATTTTGATGAATGTGTTAAGCTGCCATAATCCGTCCGTGACTCCTGGAGACGCAGCCTGGTCCCTCGTCCCCAGCTGCTCATTCCCAGCCCTTCACACCCCCTGCGCTGGCACAAGTGTTTGGGTAGCCCTGCCTTGGATCAGCTCAGGGAACCGACTGCCTGGAAAAGATGACCGACATCAAAGACCCGTTCAAGGGCCTACAGAACACTTGTGTGGATGAAAACTTGTGCCCAGGAAAGGAAAGGTGCTTGAGAAGTGGGGCAGTGTGTGGGGAAGGGGAGGGCATGGCTTCCGGATGGCAAAGCTTTACACTGATGCCCCCAGCCTGAAGAAGGTCTCCCCTGAGCAGGGCTGATGCTGGGGCTGCAGTCCCCTTTGGAGACACAGGGCAGCCCAAAGTGTTGGTACACCTCATAGCACTGCTTCTTCCTTCCCATCAGGCCTTCAGTCCTGTGGAAAGGGGCTTATTTGGTGGGAATTGAGCATATTAGTGTTTATAAACCATTTAATAATTCAGCCCGATTTGGTCCGATATTACTCTGATTATGGGTTTATAATCCCTCCCCTTTTTCTGGGCAGGTTTGCTTCTTTCCACCCCATCTTCCTGTTCTCTCCAGCATCCCCACGAGCTCTCCCAGACCCCCCCCCACCTCCACAAACACATCCCATGCATCTACACCCTCCTTTATCCCACCTCTCCTGTCCTGGCCTGTTTCCTCACACCCCCCTTTTTGTCAACTGTCTGGTCACGTCTGGATTTTTATGAAGATTAAAGCTAAAAAAAGAAACCATCAAACTCCTCTGCCTTCCCTGCATCCTCCTCTGTTTGTTCTTCTTTCCCGCTGAGCAGCGAGCTGAGGCTCTTCTTCATCTTCCTCCCTGCAGATGCTCTTCATTCTGCCTGTGGTGCCCCTGCACGCAGCAGCTTCTGCTTTCCCATCAGCATCCCGCTCACTTCTGTTATCCCTCCAGGTTCATTCAGCCTTGTTCATATGCTCTTCTTCTCTTCAATGCTCCGGTGTTCGAGGGCTTGTGCGGCCTTACCGCTCCTCTCCTGGCAGGTCCTGTGCTCCTCTGTGCTGCGAACATTTCCCGTGGAGCGGAGATAGAGTCCTGCTTGGGAGCTGCCAGCTTTCCTGCCCTTCTTGCCCTCACTGATCCCCAGCCAGGAAGGTCCCCGCCAGCTGATATCTGCTTTTTTCGTTGTGCTTTGAATCCTCATGTTCCAGCTGCACTACCCCTGAGATTTACATTTGTACCTTTTCCCTTGTCGGCCCTTACTTGAAGCTGAAAATGAGTGAAGAGCTCTGATTTAAATGTAATGTGGCATCTCTTTGTTTTCCACTGAAACAAGCCTCATCCACACACTCTCGCTCTCTGCAGGACACAGCACGTCTGGTACAGAGGATGAGGGAAAGCCGTGTGTGCCTCCAGCTCCTCGCCACGCATCCAGAAAAATGAGGAGGTGATGCCATCCCCAGGCTCTGGGAAAAATAGCAGAGGGTGTGAACAGCGAGAAGGAGACCGGCAGCAGGGACACACAGCCAGGGATGGTGGGCACCTGGGGGTGAGGAACCAGCACTATTTTCCATGGCTGTCTTCTCCATCATACAGACCTGGGTCTCAGCATCCCCTGGCGTCTCGCACGCTCTCTGCAGAGCTGCGAAGTGCCCTTCAGGAAGACCTGGCAGAGCAGTGCTGATCTGCAGGGACATACAGCTCCTCTTGCACTGGCTGCTCCAGGCCTGTGTTCTCCCAGCAGACACTGGTGTGTCACTGGAAGTCCCCCAAAACCCTCCATAGGTCTGTGAGACAGTGCAGAGCCTCTGAGGACAGGTCTTGAGTTCAAGTTTCAGGTTGATGTGTGACCTGGATGACTTTTTCCTCCCTGATGATAGAGAGGGAAGGTGGGCTGATGCACTGCAGTCCATGGAGACCAGGAGAAACATGGCTGCCCAGGCTGAGCCAGAGGATGGGATTTTGCACGCAGATCTGAGGTGTCAGAGCCCATCAGGGAAGAATGTGTCCCAGATCAGATAATTTGGAAGTTTATAACTGGTGTGAACAGGGCTCTGAGCCTGATGGATGGAGCTCAGCTGAGGGTGTCACTGGGCATGGGTGTCTCCACCTTCCTTTGATGGAGCTGAGGAAACTGCTGGCAGAGCAGGACACTGGGTTGATGCAGGGTTGCAGCCCCCACCCCTACCCTTCCGTCCCCTTCCTTCCCTTCCTCCGCTTCTCAAGTCCCCAGACCTTACAGCCCCCACCCAGGGATGTTGGCAGTGAGGTAGCAAGGCTGCCTCTGGGATTTGGGAAGAGTTGGCTGAGACCAACTCCACTAAACAGGACTGTTCTCCACAGGTACTCTTTCCTCTCCTGGGGTTTAGGCATCTTTTATCTCATTCCCTTTTGTCTTGAGGTCCTGAACCCGTATTGGCAGGTGATGGCTCCAGTTATTGGCAGGTACAGCCAAAACTCCCACCACAATATCCTTTCATCAGCTGTTAAAGACCCTACTGGAGTGTTTAAAGGGGGAAGGGCCTCCAGGACAGGGGTGGTGTGGGGTTTTCCTCCTGTTTAAAGACACGTGGACCAGTCTTTTTCGCAGAGCTAGTGTACAGCTGGAAGTCTATTAAGGCAGTTTTATGGGAGCTCACACTGAGCACTCGGATTAATTAGCTGGCAGTATTGCTAACGATCTCCGCTGCAATGAGTTGTGCTGGGAAACGCACAGCTCCGAGGGCTTTGGGGAAGCAGGTCTGATGGCGTGGTCCCTCTCCAGACAGGCTGTCTCCCCGTGCACAGACATAGCTGCTCCCTCCACCTGGAGAGCTGCAGATGTATCTGGCTCTCCCAGGCTCCGCCAGGACCCTCCTATTTGTCTCTTCTCCACCCCACCCATCTCTTTAGACCCTGCAGCAAGCGGCTCCAGTCCCCAGACAGTCTGGATGGGACCTTCCCTGTTCCTGGCCCTGCGGTGCCACCAGCAAGACCAGGGGTTTCCAGGATAGTCCAAACTGAACTAGGACTTGGCAGGGTAGAAGTAGGGAGTGACCATCATGCCTTGGTTTGCCCCTGCCTGTGCCGGATTGTGGGTTTGTGACACCGGGATGTCACCCTGGAGAGCCTGCGGGCCACAAAAAGCAGCAACTCCCCAAAAAGGGGACAGTGTCACCAAACAGCTGGCAGTCTCCAAGCACTTCACACATCTCATTTGCTCCCCGTTTCCAGCCCACGTCTCCGTGTCTGGGGCCAAGGACACCATCAAATCCTGGGGTAAATACTCGGCTGACTTAGGTTTAATAGCATCACCGGTCTGAGGTTCGCAGGCTGCTCCTGTCTTGCCTCAGAATTCATACTTGCCCTCTGGTTAGCAGAGCACCACTTCTCCCCAAGGGCCACCTTCTCATCATAAAGGTATTTTGGAAAAAAGACAAGTTTAATTTGGGCCAACCGCTTTGTGCTGCTGCCCTGGGAAAGCTGATAAAGCCCCAGAAGCAATGTGGCATGTCTGATGCTGGCTGGTGCACAGCCCCCCTTACTCTCCTTCCCCGTGGCCGCCAAGGCCTGGGGCCTCTGAAATAAGCAGTCCCCAGGCTCCCAGGGAGGGGGTGAAGGTGTCCAAGCGTGAATCCTGGGGACAGGAGGGCAGGGAAGGAGGGATGCTTAGGAAAGGTGCCCGTCCCTGCTGAGCATCCCCCGGTCAGAGAGAAAAACTTCAGCGAGTCTTTGGCGACTGCCCTGGTGACTCGCAAACCCCCTGCCCATCACCTTGGGCTGCTGGATGACTTTGTAGAGCTTGTCTGAGCAATGTGGTGTGTTTCATGCTCTTCTCAGCTCCATCAGGGATCGGGGTCCCATGGGGCTAAAGCTGTGAGGATGCAGGGCCTTCACTGGCCTCTGTGTTTCTGATCACTGCACACATAAATAAACCAGGGGCCATGCTCCAAGCTCAGGGGCTCACCACGTCTCCTCGGTTCCTTTCCTCCTCAGCAGCTCTCCACTGGGAGGATGGACGTGTCTGTGAGATGAGAGCACTTGAAATCCTGCCCAAAACCAAAACGTTTCCCATGTTAGGGAGCCAAACGGGGTGAAATGGCCAGTGCTGTCCTGGGACCAGCCAGCTCTGAGCGCTAGTTCTGAGATGGAGAGAAAAGGCAAAGCTCGGGGAGAAACCCAGCATGGGCGGCGTGCTAGAGGCCACGTGGATGGAGGTGGGCTGGGGGAGGCTGGGAGGGGGAACCATCCTGTGGGCTGTGCCCTCCAGGAACATCCTCTCCCATCACAACCACTTGGTGCAGGAGCTGCTCTGGTCTGAGCTGGTCTGGAGACAGTGGGGTTTGGGGCACCTGTGACTCCCATCCCATGAAAAGCAAGGGGTGAGGTGGTAACCCAACCGCCGTCTGTACTGGGGAAGGGCAAATAGGTCAGGCTGCAGCAGGGGTAGGTGAGGGCAGCGGTGGGGGATGGATGTGCTGATGCCACCACCCTGGAGGAGGGGGTGCCGTCCTCCTGCCAGCGAGTGGACAGCAGGCAGCGATGTGCCTGCCACCCCCCAAAGTTTTGCTATGGTCTCTCTGGGGTGGCATCTGAAGGCTACAAGGAGTGTGGGGGGATATATGCCCCTGAGTCACTTTATGCAGGTGCTTTTCTGTGGGACCAGCTGCCCACCGTGCCACCCTCCCACTGCGAGGGACTCTGGGGAAGCCCTTCAGGCACCCGTGGAGGTGTCTGTGCTGCTCGGGGAAGGAAGGAGTGCAAGGAGGTGCCATCCCCCAGCTTCCACGGAGTTCAGCATGTCCCCTGAATCACAACAAGGAAATTCAAACTATGCATAGGGCATGTGAGTTCAGAACAAGCCCAAGTCCCCCGCCAGCCATAAAAGTCTGGCCAAGATGAGGCAACACAAAAACTAAACATTCAGCCAAGCAATGGACCCCAAGGAGCACAGCTGTTCTTGGAGCCAGCGTCAGCTCGCTCCTGCTTCCCCGGCGAGCTGCAGTCTGGGAGCATCCCGTGATGGGTCTCTATAAGGTCCTGTATGGGAACTTCAGCTCCTGGGGTGGTGCAGGCAGTTGAGAAGCCTCTGCACCCCACAGCATCAGCTGGTCAAGGCTCGGCTAAAGCCAAGGGACGGGTCAGAGAGCTCTGGAGGAGCCAGAGGCTGAGACGCAGACAGCATTTTCCCCTCCAGCCTTTACCAAGAACAGGACGTATGGAGAGACCTGGTCTGATACTGCCTGTATGTTCCTTTGGCTTTCAATCCACAGGGTTGCTGGAGGGGCTGTAAGGGATATATTCTCAGGATACAGGAACAGAGGTTGTCCAGGGAAAGTGTCCAGGAGAGCACGAGCAGGGGAGTTGCCTGGAGTCGGCTTCGGGGCAGAGAGTGGGCAGCACGAGGTGCCCCGTGCTCCTCACCATCCTGCTGCCTGCTGAGTGGTTTGCTCCCCATCCTGTCTCTCCCAGATGCCTTCCTCCCTGCCTCTCTGCCTTTCTTGCTATTGAGATCCCTTCTAGCTGCTCGGGATTGCCCACGGCTGGGGGAATCTCCCTTCCATTAAAACTGTACAGTTGTGCGCGACCCGCAGCAGCAGGTGCCTGGGTGGAGCGGCACCGGCAGAGCCCCGATGCCGTGTCTGACCCTTCCCCAGGACCTGTGATCCTGATCCTCGTGGGAACTCCCTGCCACCCACCAATTCCCCTTCTTATTTACATACAGCTGCTCCTCACAAATGCTGCTTCCCGGAATGGAAACCTCCAGCAGCTTTTCAGAGTGGAAAAGCATGTGAAAACTTGCCACGATGGGCTTGCAGCGAGGCAAATGCTTGTTTCTCCAAGGCTTATTCGCTCCCTGGCTTGACACCCAGAGCAGCAGGAGAGGACTCTGCCTTGGCCACAGGAGCCCTGGGCTGGATGGTCACTGACCGTCCATCCGCTCCCCAAGCTCCTGCCTGGCCACAGGCACCAGGATCTGGGGCGTATTTGAAGCCAGAGCTTCAATGGTGGAGCAGGAGGCACAGCTCTGCGCATCCATGGGTCAGCTGTGTCCATTGGGTCCGCTCCACACTCCGGTTTGAGTCTGTGTCCCTCCTGGGGGATGAAGGCTCTCATGAGGAGCAAAAGGCAATGCAAAGAGCTTAGCAGACCCCTATTCCCAAGCTGAGGAGCTCAACAACCCAGCACGAGATCCCCCCCAAGCCCACTGAATCATAGAATCACAGAATAGTTAGAGTTGGAAGAGATCTTAAAGCCCACCCAGTGCCACCCCCTGCTCTGGGCAGGGACACCTCCCACCAGCCCAGGTTGCTCCAAGCCCCGTCCAACCTGGCCTTGAACCCCTCCAGGGATGGGGCAGCCACAGCTTCTCTGGGCAACTTGTCCTTCAGAGTCACCATCCTCAGAGTAAAGAATTCCTTCCTTATATCTAATCTAAGTCTCCCTTTTTCAGTGTAAAATTGTTCCCCCTCATCCTATGGCTCCCCTCCCTGATCCAGAGTCCTTCCCCAGCTTTCCTGGAGCCCCTTTAGGGACTGGAAGGGGCTCCAAGTTCTCCCCGGAGCCTTCTCTTCTCCAGGCCAGCCTGTCCTCCCAGCAGAGGGGCTCCAGACCTCTGATCATCTTCGTGGCCACCTCTGGACTCTCTCCAACAGGTCCATGTCCTTCTGATGTTGGGGGCCCCAGAATCCTTCAAGCGAGCCTGCAAAGCCAGCCAAGAAAGGACTTGCCTATGAATGAAGGGCAGATGAGTGCGGTTCATGCCTCACCCTGCCTTTAAATGGAGAAGTGGGACCTGCCTGGTGCTGCTGCCCGTGGTTTCCTGGCAGCCGGTGCATGCTCCGGGCTGCCTGCCCGCCGGCAGCACGGCCGGGCTCGCGGGTCACCCGGCGTGCAGCTCTGCCCAGCAACCTCCAGCCACCCCGGGAGGCTCTGCACATACCGGGGTGCGACCTCACACGCACAGAGCTGCAGGAAAGCAAGCCAACCCTTCCCCGACCACGCGGGCTGCCAGGGTCCATCCGAGAGGTCAGAAGCAGAAGGAGCCCAGGAATTCAGGAGAAGAATGTGTTTCTTGTTTGTTTTTTCAGTAATACGTTCTGGGTTGTGGCTAAATCCTGTTTGCCAAGTGCTGAGCCTGGTGCAAGAGCCGGGAGCAGCCCGCGCATGGAGGCAGGCAGGGGAAAACCCACACAGCGCGTCGCTGGCTCCTCTGTGCCCCTTCTGCCTGGCAGCGCTGGCTCCCCCAGCTCCGAAGGGGATGGCTCCGGGGACATGTAGTGGGACTGGGGATGGACCCAGGAGCCCCAGGGCATGCGGTCCCAGCAGGTCCCCTTGCCGGCTGGGGAACAGACCCACAGCAGGAGCAGAGCCCATTCTCACCGGAGAATCTCCCCAGCATCGCCCCTGGGATGGGGGAAAGCACGCCGGAGCCTAAGCTCCTGAGATCACACTTCCAGCAAACTCCCACTGATTTTGGGAGGCTGTCTGGGGGCACGGGAACTCCCTTCCCAATTTTCAGAGGGTGCTGAGCCAAAACACCTGCAAAACCAGCCCTGCTGGGGCTGGGATCCTGCACCAGGTGCCCTGCTGCTCCCAGGCGAGTGTGAGCAGGAGGAGGCAGAAGACTAATATGTTTTTAAGTGGGGATGTCACTTATAAGCCTAAATCAACACTCTAATTTCCCCGGGGACCCCAGTAGTGACATTTGCACTGCCTGTTTTTTGGAAGAGTCCCAAGAAGCCAGGAGGACGGGAGCCAGCGCCAGGCCCGTGCAGGAAGGTGGCCAGGCTGCTGGGGTGGCCCCGGCCATGTGCCGCAGGGCCCCAGGGAGGAGGACAGCCCTTCCCAGCATTGTCCCACAGCCTTCTTCCACAGCCAGGGGCACATGGCACCACCATCCCATTGCCAGCGTCCTGGTGGGACAGCCAAAGAGAACCAACCTCCCTTTGCTGCCAAGAGGTTCCTCTGCAGGGCACGGAGGAGTCTCCATGCATCCATGGCTTCATCCCAGCACATCTCAGCCTCAACGGGGCTGTGTGACATGATGGAGCGGGGAGGAGGTGACCCGGGTTCGGGATGGGGCTCCTGTGGTCCTCCCTGCACAGCAGCTGTGAGTTCACGGTGGGTTGCAAGGAGACCTGAGAGATGGAGGGTGTAAGAAAGGCAGGTATTGTTTTTGCAACGCAGAAAAGCCGTTTCCATCGGAGGTGAGGTGATAAGGGAATGACTAAGACAAAGGCTCCAGAACGGCTTGTGGAACATCTCTTATCACACAGACAAAAGGACAAACTGATTCGTACCGGATTAGCGACTAGAAGGGCAGTCAAACATTTAACCAAGGCTAATGACATTGAGCAATTTTACCAAAAAGAAAAGAAATCAACTAGCCAGATAATCCCTTTAGGTGTAGCATAAGGAGAAGTAAACAGAGGCAGGACATGCGGGAAGGATTTTAGGCGCTCTGGACAGCCTGTGAACCCTGGAGTACCTAACCTATGGGAAACAGGGGAGGGAAAATTCAGCTGGGATTAGGAAACAAATAGGTGTGTTTCAAGAACCAAAAGCGTGCCTGTTTGCTAGGTCGCCCGTTCTTGCAAGAACGTTTAAATAAAATGTGCTTCGTAACGTTCCCTGTCTGAGCCATTGTTATTGGATAAGGAGCATTTCTCACAAGAGGGCAGGGGCTTCCCCCGGAATGGGAACTGCGCATTTCTCCAGAGGAGTCTCCAGGGTCACATGAGCTGCTTTAGCCAAGCCACCCCGAATAGGGACACCCAGGAGGCCAGGACACCTACCTCGGCTGGGACACTCAACTGCCTACAGTCCCTAGTCCATTTTGGAGAGGGTCAGATATTCACACCCGCTGTGCTCCTCAGGTTGGGATAGGCAGGCACGGTCAGGGCGCGGGGGCTGCCACAGCCAAGGAACGCGTGGCTGCTGAACCACCTGCCCGTCTCCGAAATTCCCCACCACAAATGGCAGGTTTGCTTTTGCAGCCGGCTTTCCCCGAGGGACACCCACGGCGGGGTCTGGATCCCCGCTCAGGCTGCAGCCCCGGGAGCAGGGCAGCCCCCAGGCCCTCAACACCACGCGTCCCCGCACCCCCTCTGCCCCACCACGCAGAAAATCTCCTGGGGAAAAGACTGGAGGAGCGGCCGCTTCTTAGAAACGCTGCTCAGGGCCTTGTTCCCCTCTTTCCTGAAGCTGCCAGACCTCTCGCAGTAAATCAGAGGATTTTCCCAGCACAGCACTCCCGCTGCCAGACCACAGCGCTCCGCTTGCGCGTTTGTCTCTCGTTCCCGATTATTCCCTCCTGTTTGCTTTGCTGCGGCCTTTGCTCTGGAGTTAACCCCCGCTTTTTCTCGGGGATGTGTCAGCAGCGCTCTCTCAGAGCCCTGGTCTCCACGTCTCCCATCACTGCGTGTGGGTTTGCACGGCTGAGGGTGGGAAATGCAGGTGGGGGCCGAAGTTGTGCCCACTGGCACAGAGGCCTGGCTCCAAGTAGGCATTTCCAGGAACAGTGGCTAAATTGTCCAGTTTTGGCTTCAATCCTCATGAGTTTTTCACCTCCTCTGGTTTTGAGGCACTCGGGGCATCCTCCACGTCCAGCCCGCCATGCCCAACAGCACCCGGGCAGGGTGCCGGGGCTCTGCTCCCACTGCCAGGCAGTGCCCCCCCAGGCAGGATGGCAGGCAGGGAAGGCTGGGGGTCGTCGAGGCTGTCCCACAGGCAAATGAACGATTTGAGGTACAATCCCTGCCCCGCTCCCTCTTCACCCATGCAGCATCCAAGCAGAGTTTGCAGCTCCACAGCTCCAGGTGCACAGCACAGGTCCACAGCTGCCCTGGAGCCAGTGGTCCCCTCCCCGATGGGAAGGACCCCGAGGGGTGTGTGTCAGCCCAGGACACCAAGGGACAGAGCAGCCTGTGCTGCAGCACCCCTGTCCTGCAGCCCCAGCCAGGGTCCCGGATGCCCTGCAGAGAGAGGGGGCCACAAGGACAGGCTTCTCGGGGCTCAACCACAGCCTAAAACTGTCCACCAAGCACCCAACATGCCTCCTCTGGGAGTGCTGGCGGGATTCACCCTGCTCTGAGCGCTGTGTCCTCCTTGGGTTGAGAGAAGCTGGGCATGGAGAAGTGATGGGTCTGTCCCGGGTGACTCGTGGGTCCACTGGTGTCAAGCCAGCCTTCCCTGTGGCCCCCCGACCAGCCTGTCCTGCTGGTTATCTGCCCCTGGCTGGGGCTGGACGGGGCCGAGAGGGCATTTCTGCTCCATGCAGACAAATTCACCCATTCAGTCTGCGGGGAGGGAATTTACCTCCTTGTTTCTATGCTGGCAGGAAGAGAGTTCATCTGAAATACTGCAGGTAGTAATCCTTACCCAGAGTGTCATCCTTGAGGCAACCCGACTTCTCTGGAGAAGGGAAGGCTCCAGGGAGACCTTAAAGCCCCTTCCAGTCCCTAAAGGGGGCCTACAGGAAGGATGGGGAGGGACTTTTCACAAAAGCATGTAGTGATAGGACGAGGCGTAATGGCTTCAAACTGGAAGAGGGGAGATTTAGATGAGATCTGAGGAAGAAATTCTTTGCTGTGAGGGTGGTGAGCCCCTGGCCCAGGTTGCCCAGAGAAGCTGTGGCTGCCCCATCCCTGGAGGGGTTCAAGGCCAGGTTGGACGGGGCTTGGAGCAACCTGGGCTGGTGGGAGGTCTCCCTGCCCAGGGCAGGGGGGTGGAACGAGATGATCTCTAAGGTTCCTTCTAACCCAAACCATTCTGTGATTCTATGATTCTATCATCCTTACCCAGAACCTGCCCCAGCACTGCGTTGCATGAGCCATCACAGGAAATATTTGCTCCTGGCACATTGCATTAGGGAAAGTATACAGGTCAACCCAGGTGAGGACTTGGTCATGCCCAGACACTCCCTGCTCCAGAGGTTTGTCACTGGAGAGAGAAACCAACGAGTCAGGAAGAGGATCATTGTAGCTCAGGGGGCACAAGAGTAAAACTTGGAGCTAAAAGCCCCCCATCACCTCAGAGCCTAACACGCCCCTCCAAAAGCCGAGCTTTGTTAGAAGCGAAGCAGTGCAGATAAGAAAAGATGGTCGGCCCCAGAAGTTTCTCAGGAGGACAGCAGCTTTGCAAAGCAAAGGTTGGCCGTGAGGGCTCCACCAGCTGTGCTTTGCTCCGATCAGGAGCCGTTCCCAATATCTCCCTGGGTTTGTGATGAGAGGAGACAAAGAAACCACGATAGAAGCAAAACAATCTGCTGTTCAAGGTTCCTCCCACGTGAGGGACGGGAGAGAAACGTCTCTTGGCATTGCGCTTTGTTTTCATCCCTTAGGAAGGGCTCTGGCACAGCGTGACAGAAAGCAGAGCAGTCCTGAGTCCTGCACAGGTGGGTGGGAGCAGGCCCGTTGCTCCCTCTGCCCCAGCTCCACACCTGCAAATAGGCACCGCTCTCAGTGGAGGGAAGGATTTGGCTCTCCAGTCCCATGGACCATTAATATCCCAGCTGGGGAGGTGACTCGCATGTCCCCTGGGCTTGCATGCCTTCCCCTCTCGCAGTGGGTCAACTCAACCTGGGCAGTCTGACCCAGATCACACCGCAGTAGTCAACGTGTCCATGAGTGGATCTGGCACCCCCTTCCCTTCCCCTGGGGCTGCAGGGTGCTCGCCCATCAGCATTTCTGAGCTAGCTGACAAAAAAGGACCCCCCTCACCCTGCCCAGGGCCTCTCCCTTGCTCCAGCTCTGCAATTTGAATGAAGCCCAGGTGGCAACAGCCCAAGAAACTCAGACACCTCGAGGGAGACACAACACGAGAGGCCCTGCGCAATGAGTTGGTGGACACGGCACTGAGACCCTACAGCAGAGAGGGGAAAACCCACCGCAGGCTCCAAAACAGCTTCAGATTCTTGGAAAGCTGGCAAGATGGGAAAGGAAAAGGAGATGCAGGCGAATAGGGAGTGCTGGATTTTTTGCTATTAAATAGCAAAAGCAAAGCAAAACAGTCAGTGTTTCCATTCCACTCGGTGTCCTGCTCATTAGGCCTGGCTTTTCATCGCAAACTAGGATGAAAATATAACTCCTTTGCTGCAAGACTTCTCACTCTTTTCCGTTTAAAGTGTCGAGACTCGTGATGCTGAACTGGTTAAAAGCAAACCATCCCTGATGCCCTTCCTCGGAGAAGGTGGCTTCTGAGTGATGTGTGCCTTGGTCCCACCATGGTGCTCTGCACTCTTGTCGTTCCCAAGAGACTCCACACGTAATTGAGGAAGACTGGAGATCATCAAGAGAGGGAAGTAATTGTTCCCCTTCTATATGGCACTGGTGGGGCCACTTCTGAATTAACTGTGTCCAATTTCAGGGGCCCCAGCACAAGAACGACACTGACAAACTGGAGAGAGCCCAGTGGTGAGGCTCTGAGATGTTTAGGGACATGGAGCACAGGACGTATGAGGAGAGGCTGAGAAAGCTGGGTTTCTTCAGTCTGGAGAAGGTGAAGGGGGGGCCTGGTAGCCATCTGTCTTCAAATCCCTAATGGGAGGGTATAGACACAGCAGCGATGGTTCTTTTCAGAGGTGCAGAGTGAAAGGACAAGAGGCAACAGACACCAGTCACAAACGGAGAAATTCTGATGAGATTTAACAAAAAATCCCCTTCATCATGAAGGCGGACGTACCCAGTGAGGCGGAGGGATCTCCATCCTTGGAGGTACACTGACCACAGTCCTCAGCTAACCAATCCATGTTGGCCCCACTCAGAGCAGGGGTTGGACCAGAGACCCCCAGAAGTGCCTCTAAACCTCAGATCTTTTGTTTTGAGAGCACCAGCCTTGCTCAGGGGAGTGCTAAAAGGACTTGCCTCTCCTACTGACTTCCATGGCCTGTGAAAATCCCAGAAGCCAGGACTTGCAGGTGGCACAGCAAGGACCCCTCTCTGGGAGCTTCCCACCAAGAGCTTTTGGGTGGAAGAGTCCAAACTGAAGCCACCTTGCCTGGAGATTTGGGTCATGACTCGTATCTGGCTAATCATAGCCACAGCCTCAGACCAGATCCTGGTGTTGGGACTAGAAAAACAGTTGCATTTGTTCACATGACTCACTCTAGAGAAAAGGGACCAGCGCCCAGGAGTCCCATTTAGCAAAGTGTCCTTGATGCTGAGCTACAGCCAAGCCCTTCCTCAGTTTCCCAACAGCTTTGCCCTGTGCGTTTACAGCTGCTCTTTGGTGTCTTTGCTGCACAGTGGCTTGTTCAGGCAAAGAAAGGGAGTGTTTCCAGCCAGCCTTGCCAGGATGTTGTCCTCCAGACAGAAAAGGGCTTGAACCTGGCTTTGATCTGCTTCCTAATCACGGTCTTTAGCCAGAAGACATGGCAACACTCAACTCCAGGGGTCCAAGTCATGGGGGACAGAGGGCTGTGGGGCAGACAAGGAAACAAGAGAGACTCAACAAGGGTGGGCGGTAAATGCGGTCACGTCCTCCCATCCTGCTCACACGTGGGATCTTCCTGCCTACCTGCAGAGCACCACGTCCTGCACAGGGCCGGCCGCTCTGCAGGGCCCCATCCCTCCCCGGGAGGGCTCGCGTCATGCCACAGGGCAGCCAAGCTCGCACCAGCCTTTGAGCTCGGCTTTCCTCCCTGGAGGCACAGCACCAGACCGGCCACAGATGGCCACTAGCCCCTGGAGAGGGTGAGACGGTCACTGCCCGGACACGTCCCCGCTCGCTGGAGGTCAGTTGCTGTCTGCGATCACAAAAGCAAAAGCCCAATTGCACAGATTCGTGGTAGGAACAGCTTTCAGCCAGTAAATGGCTGTTGCAGATGTAGGGAGACAGGAAACATCTGCATTGTCATAGCTGGCGGGTCCTCCGTAAACACAGGATACATTTATTAAACAGCCGATTTCCCTTCCCCGCCCGACGGTGGGTGCCAAGTCAGCCTTTGCTCAGGTGGGACCAGCGAAGCTCTGCAGGATCTCCTCTAGCCTTGCACCCTGGGGCCATGCATGCCTCGGCCAAGGGGGTCTGGTGGGGGGCAGCCCCCATGCTGGGACCAACACCACACCATGCTGCCGCAGGGCGCGGGGATGCTGGGCCCCAGGGTGCTCCTGGTGCACCAACTCTCAACCCTGGAACACCCAAAATTGGGCAAAGTTGGGCTTTGCATCTGATTCCTTCCATGGGGGACATGGTTGCCAACGAACGGTGAGCCGACAGATGGACGGAGGTCCCCACTGCTCGTGCGTGGCCAGAGGGCAGAGGCCGCACCTTTGGTGTCCCACAATACCCAAACCCCTGCACAGGCTGTTTTGTGCTGTCGTTCACAAAGGAGACAGCAGATGCTGGAACAAACCCCCACAGCTGGACCTGAAATGCCAGAAAAAGGCATTGCGCTTGCTTTCTTCCTTGGTCTTGCTTTTACTCTGCAAGGGAGCGGAAAATTATTCCAACACAAAGCACCGTCACCGTTCCAGCAAATGTCTCTTTTCCCCCCCAAAGACACTTCCTGCTATCTTTAATACCATCTGGGAGTCAGTCAGACAGGGAGCATTTGGAAATTTCATGGCGAAGGGGAAACGGGATAAGGGAGGTGGACAGGAAAGTTTTACTGAACACATCACGTTTCGGACTCTGCTTTCCTCAGCGTTCCTGTAAGCTCAGGTAAATGGTTAGAAGGACCTTTGCAGGAACTGTTCATCTCAAGGCAAAGCAAAGCTGATGCCTGAATCAAGCATAAATCGAGCTGGCCTGTTGGTCACCCTGCAGCGTGGTACCCACGCTTTGCATCCTCTGGGCTGGGTTTCCCCATCACAGCTCAGCGCATTCCCTTTTAGCAATCCCTGAACACGCTCCAAATCTGAACTCCCGAGCCTGGGCAGTCTGTCCCCAGAGGAGCAGGGCAGCAGAGGAGCGCCTGTGCGGCACGTGCGGTTCACCTTCGTTGGAGATACATGGAGGACTCTCGGTGCCAAACTAAATTAACCTTGAAAAATTCATGTCACAACTGACTGCAGCAATTAGTTGCTTTTAATGAGCTGCTTCACCCAGGCTGATGTGTGAAGGTCCTGGAGGAAATCAGTATCTACTGCACATGCCCCCGACAGCTGATGGCTGACAGGAACTGGCAGACACCTCCCAGCCGCTTCCCAGTGAGAAATTCCCACATTTGTGGCTCCAGTTTTCTGCGCGCAGGTTCACGAGCCCAAGTGCTTAGACGAAGGCTCCTGAGCCCAATGCTTTTCTGGTGTGCCAGTGATTTTCAGGAGAACAGGAAAGACAGACATTTTCAACAGATGTTGGGGAAGGACAAAGCATAACAACCTTTTAATGTCCAATCCCCAGGAAAAGAGCAAAGAAATAGTGTTGGAGCTGCGTATCCCCAGAGATGTGCAATGGCTCCCTGGCTCTGCTGCGGTGCTGACCATATCTAGGGAGGGTCAGGCACTCCAGAGAGGACCCAGCCCCGCAGGACCCAGTACGGTGACCCTCCAGGGGACTTTGAAGGAAGAGGACGGTAGCCCCTGGTGGGCCCTGTCATGGGCTGGCTCGGAGCTGGCTCCCTGCCCCACGGCACAGCAGCGTCTGCCACTGCTTTTCTCATTCCAGGGAAGCTGTGGCTGCCCCATCCCTGGAGGGGTTCAAGGCCAGGTTGGACGGGGCTTGGAGCAACCTGGCCTAGTGTCCCAGCCCAGGGCAGGGGGTGGCACTGGATGGTCTTCAAGGTCCCTTCCAACCCAAACCATTCTATGATTCTATGATCCCTCATTTTAACTTCTAAAGAGCTAGCAGAGACCCTGCAGTAGAGGCTGGGACTTCTCCAGCCCATCCTTCAGCCTCCTGGGATCCTTGCTGGCTGCACCCCAGCAGCTTTTGGCCCTTAGCTCCTGCTAAGGTGGGTTGGTTTCCCCAGGATGTCCCATACCATTCTGCCCTGTGGTCTCTGCCCCCTCTGCCAGCCAGCCAAGCTTGTGTTGCTGAAACAAACCAGCAGCCTTGATCCCGAAGGTATGGAGAGATAGCAGGCATTGCTGGCTCTATATGGAGAGCCCTGCAGAAGACACGCTCCTACCTATTGCCCTTGTTCCCATCCCCGTGCCTCTGCTGTGCCCCAGCAAGAGGAATGCAAAGCACTTGCAAACATTAGGGGACTTTCAATGGTTTGGGATTGCTAGGGGATGCCAGGCTGTCCTGCCGCCCTCCCAGGTGGGACATCACATCCGCAGGCTGCAACCACCTCTGACATTCCTCCTTCCTGCGAGGAGCTGGTGCCACAGCATCGCCTTGTTTCGGGGAATTCACAAGCCCATGCAGCCCTGGCGTTGCTCTGTGGGTAGTCTAAATCCACTTGCAGGCTGCAGAGCAGCTTAAGCGGATGCTGGACCAGATGTTTGGCTCGTCCTCCCCCGCTTGGTTCTGCAGTTCATTGCTCCCATGCTGCATTTCCCTGCCTGCGCTATCTCTGCTTCCCATCAGGGGCCCTGTGCCGCCCCCCTGAAGGCCGTCGCTGTTTCCCTCTGCGTCCCTTGGAGGTAGAGCTCCTCTGAACCAAATCCTACCTCCAAACGTGCCTCAGCTCTGGAGGGCTCCTGTCCCTGACCCAAGTCCTGGCATTTTGCTCTGGGCTCAAACATGCGGTCGCGATGCTATGCAGGTGCCAGCGTGGCTCCCTGCGTGTCCTGGAGCTGCAAGATTTGCTTTCACACAAATGCCGTATCATCCCAAACCTTGCATTTTGCTGTTTGCAGGCCCAGGTTAGAACCAAGGGATTTCTAGAGATGCCTCTGATTCTTTCCCGGGCCTCCCTTCTCACTATGGCCTAAAGTAAATGCTAATAAATCTAATGTGGCTTTTCTTCAAGTGTAACCTCCTCTTGTGTACGCCCTTGATTTAGCAGAAAGGCTCCCAATGTTCTGTTTGAAAAGCTATAACCGCATAAAACGTCTCCTGTACCCAAAAATTCAAAACAGATTAATATTTACTCATTAACCCCTGGAAGAACACCAATGTTTTGTTTTATTTTCTTTTCCCTAGTGCAGTTTGCTTAGTTCTGAGAAGTCCCTGCCTTGTGCTTACACCCAAGATGGAGCATACGGAGTATCCAAAACCCATCTATTCCTACCGGGTACCCCATAAACAGCGGGTGCTGGATGGGGCTAAGGCATTTAGACAAAGCTTCCCACAGTGAAAATGGCTGTCACTTGGAAGAAGTGCCATCAAAACCAGATTCCTCTAGCGTGGGGCAAACCTGGATGTAATTGAGCCTTGGAATCTGCTGCAGTGTCCAATTTTCGTGCCAGAAGTGTCAGAGAAACAAGAAAAGCTGTGGCAGGATGTTGTATGTTTTCGCTGTGATTCAGCAAGCCGCATGAAAAAAATCCGCGCAACGATTTGAAATGGACCAAGCCAGAATCCAGCCCGCCTGTTTTGCAAAAGCTTTGTCATTTCCTGGACAGTATCATTAAAGTGGGATTGAAGTGTCCAAACCCTACACCAAATGTGGTAGGTTTTGCAATGCTCCCTAGAGCTCTTTCTAAGTATGCACGTGCTCTGCAAGCAGAGGGCTCTGAAAAAGGACAAATCCTTCTAGGTTTGGCATTATTTGCTCAGATTGACTTTTCAAGAGTTGCTCGCCCGTCACACCACTTCCCCAGCACTCACCTCCTTGGTTGGTGCTACCTCAGGTGCTCACAATAGCTGAACCCAGAAGGGATTTGGCTATGCAATGGGGAAGCCACGAAGACCGGAGCACCCCGGTCTGAAAATTACTGTTATCCCTCACGAAGCGCTAGAGACATCTCAGCTCCTGTGCTTTGATAGCCCCAGACCTCCAGGTCTCCTCCTTTTGCCCTGAAGTGCTCCCGGACTGGAAATGAGCAAGTCAAGTCTTGATCAAGACTTGGCCCAGCACATCTTTCCCTGCAGTTTTGACATGCCTTAAGCCCAGGGAGGATCCTAGACTGGTGGAGACCTGCTGGTGACACAGCTGAGGGGTTTATGCATGCACACACACGAGGAAATTCTCCTCAAAAACAATACTTTCCCCATGTCCCCGTGGTGTTAGAGCCTGGCCCGGGGCTTGGGGCTCCTCTCTATGCCAGGCACTGCTGCTCCGGGCTGGAATCCCTTCTCCTCTCTCCTGGGCCGTGAGGACCCGCATGTCCCACCCCCATGTACTGAGCACTTCGACTCCTGCCATCCCACCAGCCGCACCGCTCACGGCCCTGCTGATCTCAAGGGCCTCATGCCTGCAAAGAGCCCTCCAGTGCTGCATTTCCGGACCGTGCTCATACCTCAAATAACCCGCAATATGTGATATTTTTTTATATATATATATATTTTTTTTTTATGGCTCTTCAACGTCTGGCAATGGGGCTGAGCTCACACTGAAGACTTTCTCGTGATGGCAGCCCAAGTGTGGGTCTCTCTCTCTCTCCTTTCCCAGATTTTCTTGCAAGAATAAAACATTTTTGACATTTTAATGTCTCTGTTGAGGCCGGTAGGAAGTGGTCAGCATATTCCAGATGACTAGAGGCAGCAAACAGGCAGACACAGAGGCAGCAGAATAGTTTAAGCCTCTGTGATAAAAATGTCTTTTGCAGCCACCTACAAGTAATTCTCCCTTACTCAAGTTTTTCCTGGATCTTGTATCTTTATACCATAAAAAAAAAATTAATTTGGGCCCTTTATGACAATAAATATGGATTTATTATTGATTTAGACTCTAAGCTCCTTGGGGCAGAGCGTGTTTCTTATTCAGGGAGTTTAGGACCAGGAAAAGCCAATAAATCCCTTTCTTTGACCTCTTTATATAATTATTTTGGTCCTGTATTGAGCTTGCAGCTCCTCTAATGTCTAAATCACACCCTCAGCAAGGTATTCAGAGGCGGGGACACCAGGAGATGGAGCATCTGTCCTTCCTCCAGCTGGCTGTGCCTCACTTTAGCCACCCAAACCCCGTGTCCCCTTTCTACTGGGGCTTCAACTCAGCCCATTTCTCCAAGGGGTGCCCTTCTCTAGGGCCCTGCTGCCCTGTGACCTGGGGAAAAGACCTGCCCCAAGTATTAAAGCTCATCATCAATACCCAGTACCTCTGGGTACTGCCCCCAGCCCTTCATCCTCCTCGCGCCACCACGGGTCCGGCCCAGCTGGAGGTATGAGGAGCATCCAGCCGGGATGGGCGAGACCCAGGCAGGTGGGTGTCTGCCTGATGACACCCGGTGACTCAGGAGCTTGCGCCACCTCGACTGATACAACAGAGAGAGCCAGAGGTGAATCTCGGGTGAATTCTTCCCACAGCAGATTTGCACCGTGCTGGAGACCCACCGGCTCCATCCTTCCAGTGTGAATCGCTCCTGAGCAGGCTCTTTCTCTTACTTCGCCCCAGGCTCTCTCACCTGCATTTCTGGTTGGAGTGGCACCTCACCCAGGCACCTGAGACACCCTGCTCTTGTCTGGACACCTTCAGCTACAAATACAAGGCAATTTTCCCCGGGATTATCCAAAGATATTGACCCAAGCGTCCTGCCAGCTTGGATGTCCATGAGACCTCTTGTCTCCCCAGGGCTCCCTGGGCTCTCCCAAAGGCAGGCAGCTCCATGACATACTTCTCCCTCTTCACCGCTGGTCCCAGTCTCTCTTTCTGAAGGTCACCAATGCCTGATCCATCAGGATCTCATCTGCTTCGTGTGTCTACCTGGTCCAGGTCCCTGCTTTCCAGTGTGGGCTCCTGCTCTGACAATATCACCGGAGGGACCAGGGCTGTGAAGGTCCTTGGCTCCTTGCAGATGACAGCTTAGACCTGGCCAGGAGAGCAGAGGGGCTGGAAACAGGGTCAGTAAAGCTTTGGTTCCTGGGGCACCAAAGGGCTTATGTCCCGTTTGATTCCCCACAGGGCTTGGGAGGCTGTGGGCATTGCCAGGCTCCACCGAAGCAGATTTCTCTCCAGACATGGAGGAAAGCTTGGAAGGGGGTAACCCCCAACACCCCACAGCTCCAGGGCCAGTGTCCCTGCCTGTCTCCACTGCCACCAGGTAGGGGATGCAGCCCGTGCTCCTGGCGCCACAGTGAGTGCAGGGATGGGACAGGATGGGATGGGCTCAGCCCGGACGCAGGAACAAGCCAAGGGGCTCCGGTGGTGCCTGGGTTACTCAGCCTGGAGATAAGCCCCCACTGGTATGCGGGCTCTTCCGAACCCTCACACCATGTGTGCCCCATCAGCCGTCTCCTCCTGCAGAGCCCCAAGCACATTCTTCAGGGTTTAATCATCCTGAGGGGGGGGGGAGGGGGCAGGTTCCCAGGGCAGTGAAGGGGAGGGGAGGGGAGGGGAGGAGAAGAGAGGGGAGAGGGAAGAGGGAAGAGAAGGAGGAGGGAAGAGGGAAGGGGGAAGGGAAGGGAAGGGAAGGGAAGGGAAGGGAAGGGAAGGGAAGGGAAGGGAAGGGAAGGGAAGGGAAGGGAAGGGAAGGGAAGAAGAGAAGATGACTGCTATGGGAGCAGAGGAGCCAAGCTGCTTTAGGCACTCTGCATGGCCCCGGTTGGGTTATTTATAAGGGCTGAGGTCAGGATCTCTGGATCGAACACACTCATGTCTGCTGCATGCGCTAACGGATCCAGGGCTCCAGGGCCCTGAGATCAACTTCCAAATACAGCCTGGTCCCCGGCGGCACCGAGCCACCCTGCCAGCCCGGGCTCACCATGGCCTGCTTGCCGGGGCTCGTACACAAAGAGGCCTTAGAGACAGCGCAGGATTAGACCAGCTCACAGGGCAGTGGGACAGGAGCCAGGACCTCGGCCCCAGCTGCCCTGTTCTCAGCACCGGCACGATCCTGCCTGCGGGGATGGAAATCCCATTCCCCAAATTTTCTCGATGGTTCCTTTCCCGGAGGGAGGGGAAAGGAGATCCACCATCCTTTCAACCTAGTTGGGCCTTGGCCATTCGTTGAGGAGCAGGTATCCATCACCTCCCCCACGTGAAGGACTCTCACTGCCCTCCTCCAGCCCAGGCTCCTGCAATCCCAGCTTGGAGGCATCAGGGCTGGGGTCTGAACCACCCTCCCCCAGCACCACGGCAGCTCCGGGCGCATCCCCTCGGCAAATCCTGAGTGCACCGAGCAGAGAGACTCCCTGCTCTCGCTTGCCCGGACGTTTGCTCTGCCCGGGAAGAAGCAGGTGTGGGGTGAGACGAAGCAGAACACAAACACCGCGTTAATGCCGCCTGGCGCTAATCAAAAGCTGCTGTTGCACAGCCCGGCCAACAAACATTGCTGGGGATCTGTGGGAAAAATGGGATCCACATGGCAACTCGCACTCCCGCTGCCGCCTTATCTCCTGGAAGCATTATCTCATGCAAACTTGAGCTGGAGCTATTTTATTTTCAGCTGAGTAAAAATGTGTCAGTTTTATATTTATATATTAGGCCACAATCCCATGGGAAATTAATTTGCCCAACAGCAGAAATTCTGTCATCGCACGCATCAGTCAGTCTGGGAATGGGGATCTCCAGACCAGGGCCCTGAAATCGGGGGAATGGCTTAAAATAATAACCACGGGAGGATGCAGGAGACTGAGCAAATTACAAGAGTTCCTTCCCAACTGCAAAAGTATTTTAGGGGGCATTTCATGGTTGACATATAGATGTAGAACCAGAGGCTTGGTGCAACTCCTGTCTCAGTGGGTTCCCCATGGGGAGGAAGGGGCTCAGCCCACGCTCGCCGTGGGATGGGGAGGGATGACTCTGGGCAAAGTGGCCCCTGCGCTGCCCCTGTCCCAGTGGCACTGACCCGGCGAGGTGTCTAACTAACCCCTTCCAGCCCATTGAGTCTGCTTGCAGAAACAGGGCAGGGGACTGCGGTCTGGATCCTGGGTATCACCACATTCCTGCCACTTAGAATCACAGAATGGTTCGGGTTAGAAGGACCCTTAAAGCCTACCCAGTGCCACCCCCTGCCCTGGGCGGGGACACCTCCCACCAGCCCAGGTTGCTCCAAGCCCCGGCCAACCTGGCCTTGAACCCCTCCAGGGATGGGGCAGCCACAGCTTCTCTGGGCAACCTGGGCCAGGGGCTCACCACCCTCACAGCAAAGAATTTCTTCCTGAGATCTCATCTAAATCTCCCCTCTTCCAGTTTGAAGCCATTACCCCTTGTCCTATCACTACATGCCCTTGAAAAAGTCCCTCCCCAGCTTTCCTGTAGGCCCTCTTCAAATACTGGAAAGCTGCTCCAAGGTCTCCCTGGAGCCTTCTCTTCTCCAGGCTGAAGCCCCCCAGCTCTCTCAGCCTGTCCTCACAGCAGAGGGGCTCCAGCCCTCTGAGCATCTTTGTGGCCTCCTCTGTGGCACAGCGGCTCTGTGTGCCTGTGGTACACCAGGGAGAGACCCCCAGTGGTGCACCCCTGGGTGCTTGGTGGTCCCAGGGGTGCAAGGCAGAAGCAGAGGCCAGCCCTCACCGCTGCAGCATGCCCTGGTGGGCACCCTGCCTGGCAGCTGTGCGCTGGGGCTGGGATGAGCCTGGCCCTAACACTTCCCTCCCCTCGTAGACGTTATGCAGCACCGGGCGCGGAGCATCTCCCAGCCCATCAGCACCATCCCAGACCTCCAGGCTGGGGGCTGGAAAATGGTCCAGGGACTGTGCACCCCCTGAACCGGGGAGGCTGTGCTGGCTCGGTGGGCACGTCTGCTACTCTCCGCCCCATTCCCTGTGCCCAGCAGGTCCCCACAGGGTGACGCCGCATCCAGGGAGCCTGTCCAAGCCGGGGGTTGTCAAGCCCTGGCCATGGAGCTGCCTCGTTGGACTTTGTCAGCCTGGACAGACGGTGTGACGGCTGCCAAGTCACGTGGAGGCATTTGCTGCCCAGACGGGCATGTTGGTGCGGAGGGAGCAGTGGGGCATGGAGGCCCCGGAGTGGTGAGGGAAGACCCTAGGGGATGAGCAGGATTTTAAGGGGATTCTCCCTGTTTTTTCCTTTGAGACAGGGAAGGGAAGGCAAGGCAAGGCGAGGCAAAGCAATGGAAGACATGGGCTTGGATCCCAGCAGTGCGTTCCCCGAGCGGGACTGGGAAGGGAACCCTGTCACAGGGCTGCTGTTTGCCATGGTGCCGAGCCAGCGGTGATGGGCAACACGGAGCATCCCGGGCACAAGGACCTGCCTCACCCCGGAGCAGGTAAGGTTCAGGTTGCAACTCAGAAAGTGCCTGCACAGCTGCAGACCCGGTCCTGGCCATGCTGTGCCCCCATGCCGGGGGAAACGCACGCACTTTGGCGCAGCAGCAGAGCTGGGAGCGCAGCAGGAGGAGGCGGTGGTCCGGGGGGGAGATGGGCAGGGCATGGATGGTGATGGGACACAGCAGCATCGCAGCTATGTGAGGTGCCCAGGAACAGCCAGGGAAGGGGCTGTGGCCCCGCATAGGCTTGGAGCTGCAAAACCCAAAGTGTGCCAGCGCATCCCTGGACTGTAAAAGACGGGGGTGCTGTTGGGTGCTGACAGAGCTACAACCCACTGAGACCCCCCTGTCACAAGCAGCTGACACCCCAGGGAAGTTGGTTTTCTTTCGGTGGGACACAGTTTCCAAAGTCCACTGGGCAGCGGAGCCCCCCAGAACGGTGTGGAGAGCACTGGTCCCCCAGGCACTGCCCAGGGCAGGGGGTCAGAGTTAAGTTTATTTGTGCCCCCAGTGGCCCAGGTAGTGAACCAGTGGCTGGACCCAGCCTGGCCCTCAACTCATGCAGCCAGCACCAGTGCTGCGAGGAAAATGAGAAAGCGCAGCAGCCATCATCTCCCCAAATTCATCTCCCTGTGCCACAGCTTCCCCAGCAAAGCCCTTGCCACCAAGACAGGCCTGCTTTCCCCAAATTAAGCTCTGCTTTTTTATCCAACAAGCCAAGTGAATACCTCCCTTCCTCAGCAGCCATGCATCCCCAGATCCCTCAATCACTCTCTCCGTCCCACTTTTCCCTTTTTACCCTTCCTTAAGCCCAAAATGCCCTCCAAAGGGAGGGTGACTCATCCCACCCTTCATGGGGGGCTCCCACCCCACGGTCCAGCAGGGTTTGGGATCCGGAGGGATCATCTGGCCCAGCTGGGATCAGCTGGTGGTGGGGGACAGAGACCCCCTTCCCTTTGTGGGGGGGCTCTCCCGCAGCACCATGGCTGCCTTTCTCTGCTGCCCAGCTCTGCAAATAAAATGCGCTCTTTTCTTCAAATCCACAGGCTTCCTTTAAGCTTCCAAATGTTCCTGGGAGCTTTCATCCTTCCCTCTCTGCTCCGGCCGTGCAGAACACGCAGGCTGGGCTCGGGCGCTATTATCTCGCCAGTTAATAATGCAGCCGAATCCCCCTAGGTTTAATGAATAAATCCAGCCTGTTTTCTCATGGAGACACTCCCACCATTGAAAGCACCCAGGCTGAGTTGGCAGCAGCCTGATTTATAGCCAAAAAACACCAAGGCCATGCCACCCTCTTCTTCTCCCCTTGGTTTTTTTGGTTTTTGTTTTGTTTTGTTTTGTTTTAAGAGAAAAACCGTTCTCGGGGCTGAAGGGGGATCGATACAGAGGGAGGCTGAGAGGGGCAGATGCTCCTGCAAATAAGGGGGGCTTTGTGGGACCCAGAAGTTGAAGTTTCACACGGTAAATAGAGGCTGGCAGAAGCACGAGGCCGGAGCGGAGCTGGGGAGCGCGCTCCCGAGCAGCTCCAAGGCTGACGTAAGAGCAGCCCCGGAGCTGGCTCACTCACCACATACCTAATTTTCCCATATAAGGCCAAGGAGAGCAATAACTCTCCTGGCAAAGAGATCAATAAAAACAGATGGTGGGCTTACAATTAGAGATTAAGCACATACCAATCCAGAACAAACAGGCCATAAATCATACGTGAAGGAGGGTATTTATAGTTTAGATCACATTCCTTAATTAATTCAAAATGGCCCAGAAAAGAAAATAATACAAAACTGCTCTTTTCTGCTTTGTTCCTGCCTTGCTTTTGCAAAGCTGCATTCTTTTCTCGGGGGGTGCAGGGGACAGGGCAGCCACAGGAAAGACGCCCGCGGGACGATGCGGCTGGGGGAGGAGAGCGAAGGCTGTGGGTCTGGGAAGGAGCTGCGGAGCAGGCGGTGAAGCGGGGCGAGCGCCCGGGGCTTGGCGGCGTGCAGGGAGAGGGCTGGAGCACGGCCGAGCACTGGACTCATCTGCACACCCCTGGGTTCATGGTACGCCTTCCCTCACGAGCACATCACCAGCGCCGTGTCCCCGGGGTGGGCTGGTGGGACAGGATGATGGACCTGTGGGATGAAGATGCATCATCCTCATGGCTAGGATGGCCAAGCAGGTCAAGGGAGGTGATTCTGTCCCTCTGCTCTGCTCTGGTGAGACCCCACCTGGAGCACTGTGTCCAGCTCTGGAGCCCTCAGCACAGGAGAGACACAGACCTGTTGGAGCGGGGCCAGAGGAGGCCACGGAGATGCTGGGAGGGCTGGAGCCCCTCTGCTGTGAGGACAGGCTGAGAGAGCTGGGGGGGTTCAGCCTGGAGAAGAGAAGGCTCCAAGAAGACCTTATAGCAGCCTTTCAGTACATAAAGGGGGCCTACAGAAAAGATGGGGACAAACTTTTCAGTAGGGCCTGTAGCGATAGGACAAGGGGCTTTAAACTAAAAGAGGGAAGATTCAGACTAGATATAAGGAAGAATTATTTTATGATGAGGGTGGTGAAACCCTGGCCCAGGTTGCCCAGAGAGGTGGGAGATGCCTCATCCCTGGAAACATTCCAGGCCAGGTTGGATAGGGCTTAGAGCAACCTGGTCTAGTTGAAGGTGTCCCTGCTTATGGCAGAGAAGGTTGGACTAGATGGGCTTTAAAGGTCCCTTCCAACCCAAACTATTCCGTGATTCTATGCAGAGGCTCCCCACATGTGGCGGCTCTGGGGGCATTTCCATGATGGGGGATGCTCCCAGGTCATGAGTTGGGATCTCCTGAAGGACAACACAAGAGACATTAGCACAAGCCCTCCTGGCAGTGCATTTGACCTTTACGGCAACAGCCAAGCACGTTTTTCTCGCAGAAATTACTACACTAAATTAACTTGCTCTATAAAATGATAACAAGCTCCTCACTCTTGAGTCGGCTGCCAAGCCGGAGGCAAATGCAATATGACAGAGAGAAAACGCCAGCCAAAACTGATTACCTCCTAAAATATACCTGAGCTTGAACTGTGGATGACGGGCTTTCCAAAGCACCTCTGTGACTGCAGTCCAGACCTCCAGGATAGTTAGGAATTATTAATTTTAATGGGAATGAGGTGCCCAAGGCCCCTGGGCAATCCAGGCTTCAGGAAGTCCCATCCTACTGCAAGTCTTGCTCTGAACTCCTGAAATACCACCAGCTGATCCTGCAGCAAACCCACACTGACCCAGGTTACCTTCAGCCATGTCCTGAAGCCCTAATGAGTGGCAAAGGACCTCAGGACACTTGGCAGCTGGAGCCAAGTCCCATCCTCACCACCTGCCCCCAGCCCAGGGCTGTCAGCACCCTGAGGACACGGTGCAGAGGGAGGAACTCTCGCTCTGGCCCAGGCAGGAGAGCAGAGAGCCAGGGCAGCCCTCTGAAGCTTGTCCTTCCCTCCCTGCTCTCTGGAGCACTGTCAAACACATGGGGCATGAGATTGCTGAGCTGATGGAGCTGGAGACCCTCTGGGACAAGGAGTGAAGGAGGGATCTAGAGCATGAGAGAGCAGAGAGCACCTGACCATCAGCCAGCCACCCCAGCATCATCAGCATCTCCATCTCTCAGCAACTCCTGTGCTTTGTCAGTTGGAACTGGGATAAGGGGGCTGTACTGGCTGGAGCTGAAAAAGGTCAACCTGGAGAAGAGAAGGCTCCTGGGAGATCTTATAGCGGCCTTTCAGTACCTAAAGGGGGCCTACAGGAAAGCTGGGGAGGGACTTTTTCAAGGGCATGTAGTGATAGGACAAGGGGTAATGGCTTCAAACTGAAAGAGGGGAGATTTAGGTGAGATATTGTGAAGAAATTCTTGGCTGTGAGGGTGGTGAGCCGCTGGCCCAGGTTGCCCAGAGAAGCTGTGGCTGCCCCATCCCTGGAGGGGTTCAAGGCCAGGTTGGACGGGGCTTGGAGCAACCTGGTCTGGTGGGAGGTGTCCCCGCCCAGGGCAGGGGGTGGCACTGGGTGGGCTTTAAGGCCCCTTCTAACCCGAACCATTGTATGATTCGATGGTCCCCTGTTGACCAGAGGCGATTCAGGAAGAGAGCCTGGCTGTGGAGCAGCGGTACAGCGTGGGAATCCACATTTGTTCACATGAAGCAACGCCATTAGCACTGCCCAACATGCGAACACCACAAGGGGCCAACCCCACAGGACAAAACAGGCCTCCATCCAGCATAGCAGGTTGTATGGAGAAGATCTGGACTTCTCAGTGCCATTTAAAGTCCCTCACTGGACAGGGCTATTTTAACATCTCATTTGCGCCCTCCTCCCATGTTTTCCCAGGTCGGGGGGAAAACACGTGGTGGTGGGGCACCGTGCCCATCCCCTGACGTGAACGATGGCTTTGCAGATTGCCCCAGCACAATGCTATTTGTTTTCTTGCCACAGCTCTGCATTTTGTGGGTTTGCGGGGGGAGCTGTGGACTCAAAGACATGAGAAGCAATCCCAGCCATGACGCACTTCTCGTGATAGTGATCGTGCAGGCATTCACTGACAAGCAAGTCCAATCAGCATGCAAAATAGCTTGTTAGCTGCCCTCTATCATAACCAATCTGTTGACAACATAGGCTCGCGTAATAAATCAGGACTTCACATCATGAGGCTATAATAGCCCTGTGCAAACTGTTGTCGCGGTGTTTACGGCAGCCCAGCTACTGCACGGTGACTTTCCAGACCTGCAGCAGCAGCAGGGTCAAGGCGGGCTTTGCGCGTGCCACCGGGTGCCATCAAGGTGCCTTCCTCTCCGTGACACCTTTCAGCTCTCTGCTGTGTCTCAGAGGGTTGCAGCGTGAAGGGACCCCACCGCAGGGCAGGTAGAGGATCCCCAGAGCAGCGCTGGGGGCTATTTTGTGGGCCAGGATCTTTCCCAGGAGCCTTTTAATTTACCAGCAAGGCTGTAGGCCATGCACCACCCACTCCATGTGCCGATATCACTTTCTGGGGCATTCTTCCAGCAGAGATAAGGCCACCGCTGCCCTGATGCAGACACCACGTGCTGCTTGGAGGACAGTCGACCCCTGACTGCCTCCAGCTCCCCCACCAGCCAGCCACCACTGCTTCCATCTCACACACACCCCACCGCCCCGCTCCACCTTTGCATATGAAATGCACCAAAAGATGCCTCTGTGGTTTTGTTGGATCGAGGTGGAAGTGAATTTCCCCTTAAAATGCCTCTTTGGGGGAAATGGATTAACTTTTTTATTTGGCCCTTACCAAACCTTTTACATTTTTGCCCCCGACACCTTTTCATGCCCTGAACCATATTTTCATCATTTCCATTATTCTATTCGAAGCAAAAGGTATGTTGAAAATCTTTTATGCGTGGCATTCACAGATGTTTAAACTATCAGAGGAGATTTTTCATGGAGGCGCAATTCCCCCTGAGCAGCCCCATGGGCTGGGACAATCCCCATGACCGAGGAGCCCGCGGGGGTCAGTTGTTTGTGGGGAACAAAATTCTTTGTAGCCTTGAAGCAAAAGCCGTCCCTGGTTGTGCTTAGTGCTGTGCTCTGCACCAACAAGCCTCTGTCAGATGAACTGAGGAAGACCATGGCGCATTTTGTAACAGGAAAGAGATGCTACAGAAGGTGCCCACGGTTTCATAGGGTGTCACACTCTGCTGAGACCTGGCAGAAACACCCTGGACACAGCTGGATGGCAGGCAGGGTGGACTGATGGAGGACACCCACCCAGGTCTTTGCACACCTGGTGCCATCCCGGCCCCATCCCTACTGTCTGCGGAGGTGGCTAACTGCAGAGTGAGGAGCTGTCGGCAGCCCCCTCCAGGCAATATTTAGCAATCTCCAGAACTGGGGATGCAGAAGAGGTGTGAAACATTGCGGTTGTCTCTCCTCCCACGCCCCTGGAGCAATCCGGGCCCTGGTGATGCCTCAGCTCTGGACCTGCTCCCTGACAGCGGGTGAACGTCTCCATTTTCAGCCTCCTCCACCTCCACAGAGGTTCCCTGCGCTTGGCTTTCACTCGGGCAAACTCCGCTGATGGAAATGCCACCCATCCCATCTTCATTAGTCACAGCCTTTCTCTGCTGATTTGGGCACCTGCTGTTCGCAGGCTCGGCTGAACTTCCCCAGGGACATCTGGCAAGGAGAGGATGTCCTCCCGTCCGGCCGCGGCTGTGGAGGGCTCGCGCTGGGACGGGTCCAGACCGCAGCGGAGGAACCACCTCCCCACGGGGCAGTTGCATTGGTGTGAACTGCGCTGCAAAGCCCATCTCCCCCCGGCACGGGCCAGTGCAGAGTTATTTACAGGCTGTGTTAACACAAGGGACACCACGCCAGCCAACGCACGGGGATTAAACCAAAGCCCTTCAAATGGGCCGCGCGAAGTGCCGCGGAGGGAGGAGGGAGCCGGCCCTCCCTGCAGGGCTGCCAAGCCCACAAGCTGCCCGTGGCGCTGGACACCTTGTGCTGCCCCGTCTCCGTGTGTCAGCTCTGAGCGGACAGGCGGGTATATCAAATATGTCCCAACCAACGGGAATCGTAAGCTTGTCCACGTTCCACGCGCTTGCCGTTGGTGGCTGTCCACTTGCTCCTGGGGAGCAGCAGCTCCTCTCCTATCTGGCTGCTTTCATCTGGTATTAAATCACTCCAGGAATCCTCCTCTAGCAGTTTAGTCAGCCTCCTCCTCCCGCCCGGAGAAGAAAAGAAAAAAAAAAAAAAAAAAGCACTATTTTGTCAGTAAATGCGATAAAAATCTCCCCTTCATCTAGATTCAAGGAGAAGCTAATCAAAATATTTACACAATCCCCACGATACTGCACTCGCCAGGGTTTTTTGCGGTGCCCTGATTGCAGCAGGTCCCCCTCGAGCATCGCCCGAGCTCGGAGGAGGAAATCCCGGGCTGGCCGCTGCAGCCCCAGTGCCCACGGGCACCTCACGTTGCCCCCGTGATGCTTTCCTGGGCTCCCTGTCCCCGTCCCACCCTGCGCTACCGGCCGCGAGGAGCCGCGTCTGTCAAGCAGCCGAAAGCCTCTCACATCCGCGGGAGCCGGGCTGGGGAGTGTGTTCGCTCACTCATCTGGCTGGGCTGGAGCAATTAAAAGCAAAGCACGTTAAAACCTGCAGTTCTGCACAGCACCAGCCAGGAGAGAGCGTCTCAGACGAACCCTGGCTGTGGTCTGTCCATCCCAGCTGGGGTCTGTCCACCCCAGCGGCACGGGGCCGAGCTGCCCATGACATCTGCAGCTCTGCTTTGGCGCATCCCAACGCCTGAGTCTCCCTCACCCCGCCGAGCCCCTGCCCATCTTGCGCAGGGTGTGTGGACACCTGGCAGCCGGCAGCCGGCTGGCTGGGTGTTGGAGTTTCGCATTGCAGCATCCCTTGGGCAGGCGCACGGGCGTTTCTTCCACCTTTGTTCACGCTGCGAGATGAGAGTGATGAAAAGAGCGATATCTCGGCCAGAGATGCTGACAGGCAGTGCTCCCCGCGTCCCCGCTCATGAACACCACTCATCAAGCAGATGAACACAAGTCACACCAACCCTGGACTATTGGGTAATGCCCGAGGGGACCTGCTTGGCCCTTCCAGGCCACCAGCCCCCCTGCAGTCCAGCAACTTTCTGTCCATCCTGCCTCATCCCGCCATGCCCAATGCCTGGCTCAACGGTCCATCTCAACATACCCCACCATACCCAACGGCTATCTGTCCACTCCACCTTGTCCTCCACAAACATTCAGCTACTCCCCCTGGTTGTGTTTGCTGCCAAAGACCTTCCTGGATGAAATGCCTGATCCAGTGGCCCCTTCCTTTCAGATCTGCAGAAGGGCTTGGTCATCTCTTCTGGGTCTTCTCTCCAGAGAAGTGAACATGGGCTGCCTCCTGCAACACCCTCCAGACAGACATCATTGCCACAGGTAGATATGACCAGAGATGTTTTCATGAACCAGTGGCAAATCCCGACTGAGATCAGACTGAGATCTATCTTGGTTTGCTTTCGTTGACAGTTCACGCACCTCCATGCTCCAGGCAGCATCGGGTTCTGACAACCTTCGTCAGCAGACGGGAGCTGCCAGCCCTGGTACCAGTGTGTGATTTCACCGTGCAAACTGCAGCCTGGCTCCTCATTTTGCATCCGTTCATGACGATTAGATGCTGTGTTTCTATTTCCACCTTTCACTGCAATTTGCTTAAATGTGCGAGCGCTGACGTGTGGCCCAGCCCCGGCTCGGCCAGGTGAGCCACATCCGCCAGCGACGTACTTCATTTGCATCCTTCGCAGCTGTGGTGGATCTGGGCAGGCTGTTTTAGACATCTGAGAATAAGAATCTAGACCAAGGTCATCTTTTTGTTTTGTTTTGGTTTGGTTTGGTTTTTTTTCCAGGCAATATAAAGAAACCCATTCTACTTTGCTCCTGCAGATAAGCTTTTCCTGCACCATTGTTACAGGCTATTTTCCTTGATGTACTCTATTTTTGGCACATGGAATAAGCCCTAACATCCTTCCCTATCTCTATGTTCACTGGACTCCAGTTTAAAATATTTCTGGCCTTTATCTTAGATTTTCCAGCGCTGTAGCAATACTATATAGGCCTTATTTTTGTCTTATGAATCACCAACCTTTAAACAAGATCCTACTGGGTATAAAGAGCTCCTGCTAAACAACAAACAGTGCCGGGGGAATAACGTAGCAACTCCCTGCAGCCTCCTCTCCTCTCCGGCAGCAGTTCTGGCACTCGGTCTGCATCCTGCCGGAGTCTAGACGAGCGTTTTTGATCCAGCAGTGAAGTATTAGTTCAAGCTCTGGACTTTGCTCCCACGCGCTTTTATCAAATGCTCTTGAAGTGCGTTTGAAACCACTAAATCTTCCCCCGTTAGCAGCCCATTTGCGGATGGAAAAGGTATTTCTGCAGTCTTGCGAGGGCAGTTTGTCAAGCAGGTTTCACTAATATCGGCTTCCTGTAAATAAAGACATGAAATACTCATGTTGGTTTCTCCTTCTCTGAGGATTTTGGTGCCTCAGCACCAAGTTGGTCTCTGGGTTCAACCGAGCTGTTGCAAAGATGGGTCTCGGCATCCTCCTGGGGTCTCAATCACTGACGGCTCCTGGAGGCTTTAGGCCCCCCTTGCAGGAGAACAAAAGGGGATGAACTGGCCATGGAGAAATTCCCACTGGAAAGTTAAATGGGGTCCCAGCTATCGGGACAGAGAGGCTCTCTCACGCTCAGTAGGTCTCCATGGCCCAGGAGGTGCCCCCCCCACCCCGGTCTGTATTCCTTTGTAGTTTTATGCTTGTCTCGTACCTCCTGGGGGATGAGACACGCTTAATGCACCTTGTGGGCAGGTCGAACCTCACGCCTGTTGCACGTCCGTGTGACTCGAGCTGCGAGACTGGGGACGTGGTTCCCATCGCCGCTCACACTCAAAGGTTTGTTGTGTTCCTCTGTCATGGGAGGGGGCTGCTGCCATACCCTCATCCTTATCTTTCAGACCTTGTTGCAATAACTTCTCACTTAGGCACATTATTTCCATTACAGAAGATTTATTCAGTTGCCTTCGTTTTTTTGACTGAGCCTTAGTCCATCAGCTCTGGCTGCTAAAGAGCGGCTCAGACCTGTGAATCACGTTCCTCTACTCTTTCCAACTCAAAACATCACCTGTTTAATATGAAATGCCCAAAACACCAGTATAAATGGTTTTCTTTTTGTGTGCTACCCCCCAGTGCTGCCTACCACCCAAACAGCAGTGAGGTCAACGTATCCTAAATCCCATTGCACATGAGATTGCTCCTGTTTTTCCAAGCCTACCTGCCAGAGCCCTGCTAATGCACACAACGTAAAAATATTTGGCATGAGTCACCTCCCCCAGATTTTTTCCCCTGGAAAGCAGTGGAAATGTTCCTCCTACACACGTAGTACGTTGGGTCTGGGTGTGAGCGGAGGGTTGTGTCAGCTGCTTTCCCGCGGTGATCACCGCACACCTCCACCCTCGCGTGGGCGTCCAGGGCGATGTGCCGCCTGGCTCTTCTCCCAGCCCTTCCTACGGGGACGGACTGGGGCACCACCGGGCTCTTCTACCTCTGCACAGAGCTGGGTGTTTCTCTGGTAGAGGGAAGGTGTCTTCAGACTCCTCCTCTACAGCTCTGTCCCTCCAGCTAGCAAACGTGCTGCTATGAAATCTTTGCTCTTAGTCCTTTTTGCCTGCTTACAGGTACTGTTCACCCTTACAATACTCTTAATTGTATATTTTTCTGTTTGTATCTACCTTTATGCTCAGATTACTCAACTCCTCAGTGTGGAGATCGCTGACCTCAGCCCTATGAAGGATTTCCTGAGCTAGAGGAACCGCTGCCTGTGCTGACACAGCCCCGAAAAGCAAAACGGTCCAGAGTAACTCCTAGTTATTTGCACCAGTTTCATTTCTGGTGTCCTGGGCAGCCCAAAGTCAGAGATGGTGGAGCTTTCTGCCTTGAGTCTCCTTCCCTGTAGTCCTTGGGTTCGCACTCACTCCCGGGCTGGCACAGCCCCGTCCATCCGGAGGGTTTGGTGTGGAGCGGGTAGGTGCGCTTGCCCAAGGCCAGCTCTGGGGCTCTGGGATTTTTGCCCCTGGTCTCTGTTGCAGTTTGGTTTTGTGCTGGGGACTCAGTTTGTCTCCTTACCACGCATGACTGGCTCTCAGCCCCAGTCTGGTCTTCACCTCCTTGCATCTTCCACTTTAAAAGCACCTTCTCCGGTCTCATTTGCCTGCTGAGTGCAGGATACCAGAGACTTCTCCATCAGCTTTGTTGTTGGCTTTCATGGTGTTACACAAAAGCCATTAAGGGTGTTAAGTGCTGAAATCAGGCTGCCTCCACCTTTCCCTTCCTGTTAGCCTCCATAACCTCCATACGCAGAGAGAGGGAGTGGTTAAACCCTCTCTCCACACTCACGGAGTTTCTCCTCCAGAGCTTTAACTGCTCTGCTCTTCCACTCTGTGTATTTTCTTAGCTCAGTTTCTTCTGATCCCTTGGGATGCTCAGCATCTTCAGAGCCCAGGGCTGTGGTGGAGACCTGTTTTGGTCCGATGGCTCTGCCCTGATGCATCAGTCTGATGTAGAGCCTCTCCAGCTCCTGGACACTGTTTCTCCACCATGCAGTCCCGGGTGAGGAGGGGGGCAGGGTGTGGACACCTCTCCACCACAACCACAGCAGGAGCAGCCTGGTAGCACCCTGGGGCTCAGGTCTGCTGGCCTGGGGCTGGGTGAGACCCCAGACCTGTTGTGAGCGGCACCCCATCAAGCCTTGCCTGGAGAAAGTGGTCACCAACGCAGACATCTCTACGGCATAACATCAGGGCCAAGATGGCTCATCCAAAAGCTCCTGGATACCCCACAACACTGTGGTTTTCTCATACACTCACCTGGCTTGGACCCGACACCTCCGTGTCCCATGCCCAGTGCCGCAGAGCAGCGGGTATCAGCGGCACGGCCAGACCTTGCTCTGCACCTCTCAGGAGCACGGTGGGTCGGCTGGACCTTCCCCAGCAGTATCTCTGCCCCTTGGCTGCAGCACGGCCACCAGCGGGGCTGCCCCCGCCAGCAGCCTTTGCTCCCAGAAATGCCCCACGCCGGGATCTGTCTGGGACTCAGCCCAGATTCCCAGACTAAACCCTTCCCGCCTGGCGATGAAATCACCCATCAAAAGGCGCGCAGCGGTGCTCCCACCACCGGCCAGACATCTGCCGTGGGCTGCAGGGGAAGGAGCTGGGAAAATAAACACGTCTTCCCATGCACGTCCCCTGCTGCTGGGAGGATGCAGTCACTGAAACCAAACCTGTCCTCACTGCCCCGGCCTCCTGGGCCATCAAATAAGCACGTGTGTCTGGTCAGCAGGTGCCAGATTCACCTCCCAGGCAGGGACTTTGAGGGCCACAGGCAGAACCTGCTTTGCTTAATTTTGAACATACCTGAAACAGGAGGTTGTCAAGGGATGGGGAGGGGCAGGATGGGGAAGGAGAGAGGAATTCCTGGGAAATCACAGGTGAGGATGGCTGGAAAATCACAGACCACAGGAAGATGACTGGGAGAAAGAGAGGAGAATGAGGGCAAAGGAGGTATAAGATTTGGTCCACCACTACGTGGACATCCCCTCCTGGCAAGATCCACGGCAAGGTGACGCCTGCCTTGGCACTGCTCCCAGCAGCACGGGGACTCCTCACACAGCTGGGGTCACTGCACCCTGTGGCCATTGTCACAGCAGCAGCAGAAGGATGTTGGGTTTGACCAGCAAAGGCTCAGCCCCAGTGTCCATCTCCAAGGCTGACCTGGCCAGGATGCTCTCCGCCAGGATGCTGGAGAGGTGAGAGGGGGCTGAGAGCAGAGGAACAAAGACAGCACTGGGCAAAGCCCAGAGATAAAGAGTAAAATGCTTCCAGGAACCCACCTTCCCCACCAAAATAGCGTTGCTAATCTCACCCCGGCACAGCCTTCAGACCCCAGCTCTGCCCAAAGGCCATCAGCTCCTAGCGCCCAGGAAAGACCATCATATCCCATGGTGTCTCTTTGTTCAAGGAAGAGTTTCAGCTCCTGGAAGACATGAGTCGGCGCCTTCTTAATGTATTACAACTTAACAAGCTTGGACAAAGCAGCTTCAAGTTTCCCCCTGGGGGGATTCAGCGAAAGCTGTGATTTATCACGTTCTGCATGTAGCACTTCCCCGGGCCTGATTCCCATCCCCTGTCGAGTCCTGGCCCCAAACAACACTAAAAATGCTCCTTTCCCCCATGGTCGCTGACCTGAGTGTGACTCACCATGCAGAGGGAGGACCACAGCATTTCATGGGGATTTTATCCCTTCATCCAAGAACACCAAAGCTCTGTGCAAATATTCATCACCCCTCCAAGGCACGGAAACACCGCTGCCCTTTTAGAGAAGGAGAAAATGAGTCACGGGACGATGAAGTGACTTGTCCATGCTCATGCTGGAATGTGTCCAGCCAGCCCTGCAATACGGGAATTATGGGGGGCCCTCACTTCTGAGATATGGGATGAAATTTGAGGATTTTGTCACAATTCCCAAAGGCTTTCCAGTAACGGAGTAGTTCTAACAAGGCAAACAGCAATAATCCAATTTGGTTTTCAAGCCAGAGAGTTATCTGAAATCCCTGCCATCGCTTCCAGATATTTTTCTTGCTGATCCTTTACTTGTTTCAGAGCTCCCAGGATGCACCTGCAATTGCACAGTGAAATGCACTAATTACTAACCTGGAACTGGTTATGTTTAGGATCATGAATTTATGCTGCAGGGTCCTTTCAAGTTAACTGTAACAGCCTCCATTAATCCTTTATTTATAAGGAGCCAACCTGGGTGGAAACAAACGGAGGGGAGGCGGAGTCGGGATGCTTGGGTTCGGTTTCTTGCTCTTCAGCTCTGCCACTGACCCCAGACATGACTTGGCAGAAGGCGGCAGGCCTGGTGGTGAAGATATCAAATGAGATTTAGGGATCTGCATCTAGCTCCTGGCTTTGTCGCAGATTCCCTGGGTGACTTCAAGTAAGGCGCCTGCTTAAACCTGAACCCTCACAGCAGCATTTCCAGGATTGGAGTGATGTCTCTTATCAGGGGTGGGGCCCATGCTCTGCCTTCCTGGCATTAGGGCAAGTAGATGTTGGCCATGGCAGCACAGAGAACCCTTGGCTGCCTGAGGAGCCCTGCTGCTGAGTCCCCACGTCCAGTGCAGATGCCTTTCAGTTGAGCATCCCATGTCCAGCCATGGGAAGCATGTTGAGCCACTGGAGATCTTCCAGGGCTACCACACGTAGAGGACACTGTGGATATATGGCCACCTGGACCAGGACATTCCCAGTGCCCAAGCAGTGGTTGTTACTGCTGAGAAGGTCTTGGTCCTCTCTGGCTGTGCAACCACAGATCTGTGTGTGCACGGGAGCTCCCCCAGTCCCAGGATGGGTTGGAGCTACAACGTACAAGCAGACCAGCCAGCAGTCTCATCCCACATTAAAGCTGCTGCAAGTAAAACCAGAAAATACAGTTGTCTCGCCAGCAACCAGCAAGGCAACAGCCAAACCAGCCAAGCTGGATAGAAACCAGTCAGGTAGCACCACTCACCCCGGTTAGGCTGGGGTGGGAGCAAGGCAACGGGCAGGTTTAGGAAGCTCTCGTCAAGCTCCTTCCAGGTGCCTCCATTTGCACACCCAAAAGTCACTTTCGAAGGCAACGGCTACAGGCAAGGAGGACAGCGTGTCACCCCTCAGTCACAGCCCCAGCAGAGCTGGCTGCAGCTCCTGGAGACACAGAAAGTCAAGGTTTCTCCATCTGAGAGCTGCCACTGCCTGAGATGGTGGTTACTCCAGGGTCTCAAAGGTGATGGAGGAATGAGTTTGGCTTGTAGGGCTGCAGGATGAGGAACAGCAGGAATCCCCTACATGCTGGACAAGGACTGAGGGACACATACAGACCCTGTATGTGTTGGTATAGATGGCATTACTTGCAGGGCCTGCTCAAGCACCACTTGGCTAGAAGACCTCTTCCTGTTTTGGTGGATGATGACTTGGCTTTAGTTATTTGCTCCTTCAGCTTCTCTGAGCTGATTTCTGCAATACGAACAATGCCACTGCAACCCTTCAACCTGGACTGGAGATGGCTCAGGGGTCTGGAGAACTCAGAGATCCCCCTAAAAATGGAGAGGATCTGCTGTTCACCACCTCCTCCACAACAAAAGCCAAGGGCCATCAGATGGAGCGAGCAGAAGCCAAACAGATGTCAAATGAAGGTGTGGTTCATCCCATAAGCCCTGTTGGATCTAGAGAACTCCTTGCCAAAGGAAGATGTGGCTGCAGAAGGTTTTCATGGATTCAAGGAGACACTGAATGAGTGCTTGAAAAAGAGATCCGTTGAGATTTGCTAAACCAACAAACCACATCAGGCTCAGAAAATCTTGCATGCCAAAAGAAGTTGGAGGCTGGGAAAGTATCTAGGGGACAAACTGTACCTGCTTATCCTAATCTCACTCTTCCCCGGTCACTTATGGCCACTGTTTCTATTGTATTTCTCCCAAGGGCTAGGTGTCAGCCCCTCCAACAACCATGAAATCCTCCTCTCTTCCCTAAAGAAAGAGAAATTCTCCTCTTTCCCTTTCAGAAAGAAAAAATCATGCGATTATGCGGGATGACAAAGAAAGCGAGAAGTCAAATGACCAAAACACTTAAACTGGGGACCCAGGGTGGGGGGACCCCAAGCCAAGCAGCCCCCACAGTACCTAGCACCCTCCAAGGCTCTCTCTGGAGATGTGATGAGAGAGGGGTGGAAACAGGCTGCACAGTCAGTGGGATTGCCCTCCTGAGCCCAATTCTCCTGCCTGTAGGGATGGCCAGCTTGGCCATCAAAGAAGATGGTCCCACAGTATGGTGGGACCTCCAATGGGGAAAGTGTATATAAAGAGGTGAGAAGAGCTGCCAAAACCTCAGCAAGAGACTCTAGAGGAGCTGGGCCACTGCTGGAGACAAGAGATGGGCAAACCACACATTTGGTCTAAACCAAACATCTTGGACCTGCCTTCTCTCAACTAAACACACGGCAAGATCATGTCCAAAAAACCTGCCCAACCTGCATGTGTCTTCCAAGGAGGTGGGTGAGCAAGGAGACCAGATCAGGCACCAGCAGCAGCGTCCCCTGCCAGGTGGGTGCCACCAAACGTACCCTGCTTTGGAGGCTCTCCACTTCTCTGCTAGACCATGAAGGGCTTGGCATAGAGCACCCTCATGGTGGTGGAGCAAACCACTGTGTCCTGCTCTGAGAACCTCCTGCGCGGCGGCAGGGACTTCCAGCTGGGTGTTTGCTGCAGTGCAGGTCCACCAAAGTGGGTCCCCAAGCGTGAGCCAATATGCCCCATGAGTGTTGAGTGTGGACTCTTTCATCCCTAACTTATTTGCTTCGTTTGCTGGTGTGTGACCATGGCTAATGGGAACCACCCATGAAAACCACTCCTTCCCCCTTTAATCTTTAGAGGGGCTACTCAAGAGGCAGCGCTGTGACCTGTAACGTATTATAGCAAAAAAATGCACATCTGGACACAATCAGCCCCCTGCAGCCATCACAGCCGGGAAGTGGGACCCACTCATCCCCACCCCCTGCAAGGAAAAGAGCAAAGTGATTTGGGACGGCAAAGGTGGAGAAGGGATGACGCGACCCTTGAGTTTGCAGAGCTTCCCCTGCACTGCCTGGCAGCCACAGGACAAGCAAACACAGCCATGAAACCAAGTTTTAATCTGTCTTTTATTTCCCATTCAGCAGAAAATGAGGGCAAACGTCCCCAGTTTCAGCAAAAGACCGCCTCCCTGCTCTCATTCCCACAAGGCTGTTTCTCTTGCACCCAATACCGCACCAAGATGCAGGAACTCAGCCTCCCTTTCCCGTTCTAACTTGTCCCTCTTATGCTGATGGCACTAGATGCTCTTCCAGCTCTTTGCAGGGTCCCCCCACTGAGCCACTGGGTGTCCCTGGGGTTAGCAGGAGGTGCAGGAGGCCAGTGGCACACCAAACACCTCCCGATGCTGAATGAGGACGCTCTCAAAGGCCTGGTGCAGGATGCACACAGAGGCATGGGAGACCTGAGCCAGAAGCCGAGTAGCTCAGGAGGGTTTCTGTTTCAACCAGAGGGATTATTTCACTTCTTGGTGGGTTTTTTACAAAAATCTGAAACCCACAACATTTTCTGTAAAAGGAACCAAAGGGAAAAAAAAAAAGGCAAAACTATTTCCAGTGGAAAAGCTTTTGCTTTGCTCTGGAAATTGGAGACACAGCACAACCGGAGGGTACATGCCCATGGTGAGTAACAGGGCAAAGAAGGGAAGGCGAAAATAACCACATCCAGGTGAAGATACCCCCATCCAGGGATCTTGGCTTCCCCTCTGTGGATGTCCATCAAGCAGGCATCTTCCAGAGCACGTGGGCAGCTGCAGAGGTCGGATCTTAGGGATGCTGGAGCAAACCACTCTCCTCTGCTGTCCTCGCCCTACGCGATCCCGGTGACTCGGACTCCTGGCTGCCAGAGCTGGGAAAGCTCAAGAGCCTGTTTCAAGGCCTGCAAATGAAATCAGCCCTGCTCAGTCACCCGTGGCTTGTCTGACGAGTGATTCACATTTCAGACTTGGCTGCAAACTGTGGTTCTTGGGAAGAAGACGACCCCTCATGGCTGTAAACCAAGGCGGGGAATGTCGAGCCACCAAGGTGGGGAACAGCATGGGAGGGAGAGAGAAGCATTGACAGCCACAGTGGGACCGTCAGACTGCTGAGAAATGTCTGCTCTGCAATAGCCTGCTGAAGCCTGGCCAGGAGGCGGCCAACAATCTCACCAGAGCATGAGACGTTCCTGGCTGGAGATCTTGACCATCAGGTGAGAGTCTGGGACAGGTCGAAGCCGGCTTGGCCAGACAAAGTTCAGGTTCCCATTGCGGGGTCCCATCCTGGGAGCCACGTACAGCCCACAGGTCTCAGTCAGGGAGACAGGGTCCATGGTTCATGGGCAGCCAAGCAGCAGAAGGCTTTCAATAGCTCCTGGCTGGTGGCCACCACAACAGCAGGAGAGCTCAGAGGAGGCTCAGGCATGGGGTATCCAGGACTCACTCTTGCCAGGGTGGTCTCGCTAACCACAAGCGTTCAAATAATCATCAGTTCAGTGTAAAAATAAACAGGGGATCCTCACTATCCGAGCCTTCAGGCTGCACCTGCTTCGTATTTCCTAGCTGGTTTCTGCAAAGGGAATTTTGTTGGGAGCAGGGAGAGACCAACCTGTCCCTGCAGGGACCCAGGACAGGCGGCGTCACAGTTTCTCCTGGATGACCCCAGTGGTGTTGGTCAGCAGGGAGTGGGATTTTCACAGCCCCGCGGTTTGTGTGAGCCCCGGTGTCATTGCAAGGCAGGGGCTGCCCACGCGGGAGCTCAGTCCCGGGGCCTGGGCATGCACCGGGGCCACGTCCCAGGGAAGGTCTTTGGGGGCAGGAGAAGGCTGTGGACTGTGAGAGGCACCAGAAACACCTGGTCTTGGGCAACGGCATCGGCTGGGATGGTTATGCCGTTGGGCACAGCTCAGCCCGTAGGCAGGACCTTGGGCAAATCCTGTCCCTCCCCGGCCCCAGCTGTCTCCCAGCCTGCTCACGGCCTCTACGAAGGCCCTTTGGCCACATGCGGAGATCCCACACGGGGCCTTACGGGGCTGCCCGCAGGCGATAGTGGCAATGGAGAGGTGTGAAGCGGAGGTTACACCACAACCATTCCTCCTCCTTCTCCGCTCCCGTGCATCTCCGCATCTCCGGGAAGGGTCTTGTACAGGATTACTGGGTCTGTGCATCAACACCTCCTCCTCCTCCTCCTCTGCGACCCTCCATCACGTCCTCAGCAAGGATCATCCCCAGCGGGCCAGGGGGAGCTGAGCCACAGGCGTTGCCGGTGCAAGGGCGGCTGCTCAGACTCGCCAAGTGCCTCGTTTATCTCCAGGAGCTCCCTCAAAGGCGAAGCGATGCCGGGGCCGATAGGAAACCGCTGAGCGAGCAGGGGCAGGGCACAGGGCAGGTAACGCTGTGCCGTGACTCAGCCCTGGGCTCGATCCATTTGATTTTCCACCCAGGCAGCCCAGCTAAGCGTAGGGCAGCTACTCCTGATTTGGGATGAGGGCAGGAATCAGCCATGCGGTTCCATCCCGCGGATGAAATGCAGTTTGGCTCCCATGCCAGCGGGGCAGCCTTCCCCACCGCTTATACCACTCCGCATCTCATCTCCATCCCCACGGACACCAAGCCACCAAGGAGCCACCAGCCCGTCTCCTGCCCGGAGCAGGATCGGAGCTGAACCACGCTGTAAATTACATGGGTATTTGCCTTCAAGGGCCTTTCAGGTTTCCACCCTTTACCCACTTGTCCTGCAGTTATTACCAGGAAACACTTCAAGCAGATTTTCTGCTGGTGTACCACGACATCCCCCCGTCCTCCGGAGTTGCGCTGCTTTACACCCGCTCACCGTGTGGCCCCATGGCCGGTATTTCTCGCGGGCAGAAGAGCTCTGCACCACACCTCAGCATCTTAAAAATATTTAAGGGACTTGTTCAGTCCTGGGAAGGGAAGAGCCGATGGCTGGGAGTCAGCCCCGCAGGCGCCTGGGGAAAGGCACAAGCGATGCGGAATCCTCCTCCTGCCAAGGAGTTCCCGGCAGGCGCAGGCTGCAGATGCGGGAGAGCTCATGGCCGTGGGACGAGAGGTCGGAGTGCCGGGGAGGGGGAGCTGGAGGATGCTCGGATGCCTTCCAGGTCTGCATCCCAACAAGCTGCAGAGCATGCATGCGTGAGAGGGAGAGATTTCTGATTAAAGCCAGTCTTTTCATGCCACCGCAGCCCGGGATATCAGATTAATTTGAATAGAAACAGAGAGCCGAAACTCTTGAGGCCGCTTTGGCAGGCGTCACAGATGTATATGTTACATGTAGAAAACGGTATTAAGCTGGAATTATGGGGGAGCTCAGATATCAGTAGTTTGGGGTGAATAATATTACAAGGTCATTGCTATTAACCTAAACCCAAATGTTACAAATCCAGGAAATTCGGAGCTGAGGTTAAGCGTCAGGGAATTTCAGGCATGTCAGGAATGCAGAGATCAGGCACAAAACACCTGTAGTGAAACCAGGGAGGGGAGAAATGAAACATGTCTTTAAAAGGGGGTTACATCTAACCCAGCCACAATGGGTGTATCGTTCCCGTGTCACTGCGGAGCACAGAAAACACCTCCAGCAATGCAGAGAAAAGGAGGGGGGGGGGTATGATTGCGAATTAACAAATACGCCAGCACACAGCTCCCGTGCAGGGTTTCGTGTGGTCCAGCCTGCCCGCACATGTGCAGGGTTTGGTTATTCTTAAGCGGGAGTGAGGATGTTTTAGAAAACCAGAGACCCAGGGGACTATAAAGGGGGAAATCTAATTTTTTTGCCAGCAGAGAGCCGGAGATGGGTGCTCCAGGCCACGGAGCGGCTGGGGGTGGCAGCAGTGGGACCACCCTGCTAGGACCAAACCACATGGCTTCAGACTGGCCGGATCCGTGCTCTTTCCCACGCACCTTTCGCCAAGGATGCTGCCCGGCACAGGGATGAGTGTTTCTGCCGCAGGGACACATTTGATCACAGCAGTGTTGGCAACCTGGGGGCCAGCCCAGGAAAAGCCAGTGGGAACTGGGGCCAAGCAGCCTATATCGGAGAGGCTGGAGAAGTGGCGCGGGGCTGGCCGGGCACAGGAGGTGACAGCAGCGGGCCCTGCGCTGCCGAGGCACAGAGAGCCTGGGGAGCTGCAGCCAGGCTTGTGTCCGGCCCCCAGGGACATGGGGCGAGCAAAGGGGCTGGGGTGAGTGCACGGGAAAGCTCTGCTGCTGGGCTTCTATGTGCTGTTTATTGGGGGGCAATACCAACGTGCCTCAGGATCATCAGAAGCGATGCCAGGATACTGTGTCCAGTGCTGGGCTCCCCGGTTCCAGAAGGACAAGGAACTGCTGGACAGGGGACAGCAAAGGGCTACCAAGAGGATGAGGGGACTGGAACACCTCTCTTGTGAAGAAAGGCTGAGGGATTTGGGTCTCTTCAGGCTGGAAAAAAGACGCCTGAGGGGGCACCTTCTCAACGCTTATCAATACTGAAAGGGGGGGTGTCAGGAGGATGGGGCCAGGCTCTTTTCAGTGGTGCCCGGGGACAGGACAAGGGGTAACGGGCACAAACTTGACCATAGGGAGTTCCACCTAAACACGAGGAGGAACTTCTTTGCTGTGAGGGTGGCAGAGCCCTGGCACAGGCTGCCCCGAGAGGTGGGGGAGTCTCCGTCTCTGGAGACATCCCAAACCCGCCTGGAGGCGTTCCTGTGCCACCTGCTGTGGGTGACCCTGCTCTGGCAGGGGGTTGGACTGGGTGATCTCCAGAGGTCCCTGCCAACCCCCGCCAGTCTGGGATTCTGTGAGCGAAGGGCTCAGTCCAGACGGAAGGCGCAACATCGTCCCTCTCACAACAGCAGGTCCCCAGCGCCAGCGGGGAGGCCACCAGCCAGCAGTGAGCCTGCAAGGGGGCTTCGCTCAAGGACCCCTCCCCGCTTCCAGCTGTCACCTGCTGTTTGCATTCAGTCGCTGCTACCAGTGGAGCACCCCACGAAGCCTTCGGACTTGCAATTAATCCCTGGTGACAGTTTGCTCTCTGGGTGTAGGAGCATTAACCCCTGCGGTGCTGGCGGCACCGCGCTGCCTCGGCGGGTGGGTGGGCGCGCAGGGGTTAAGCCGGCAGAGCCGCACAGCGGTTAATCAGATCGGAATCCAGTTTAATTGCAGGTTGCCTGCGATCCCTGATGCCTGCTCTTACAAAGTGATGGAAAATGACAAATATTTATCCCCACTCCAGCAGCGGCCCTTTATCTTCCCACACTGTCATCAGGCTTTTCCAGCCCGGCTTTCAGGAGGGAAGAGTGTAAGCAGATACTATATAAGGGTAAAAGCTGGTTTGGGCAGCTGTCAGCTTTTGCATTCGCAGCATTCCTGGGAGGAGAGGCTGGGGGAGGAGGTGCGAGACACCAAGGTAGCTCATGGGCACCCAGGTGCTGCTGAAGGGGCTTCCTGGGGTCCTCGATGCCCAGGGTCCCCACAGCCTGGGAGGAGGTGCCCGGTCCAGGGAGCACGTCAGAGCGGGCATCTTCGATGGGGCGGGAAAAAAGGGGGCATACGTGGTCCCTTCCTTAGGAAGATATGTGTGTGTTACGTGCGGGATAACCTGCAGTTATCCTTGAGCTAGGGAAAGCTTTTTTTGCTGTTGCACAGAGATGGGGAACGGTGAATTGTGCATGTGCATTTCCCTTATACCCCTGCACCCCCTGCCCCATGCCAGGAGCACGTGGGAGGCAGAGAAAAGCGCCTTTGGGAAGGCACGGGCAGGGGAAAGCAAGGCAGGCAAGCAGTTGCCACAGCCACACAAGCGTGCGCTGCTTCAGATTCAGTGACGTTGGGGCCACGGGCTCCAACAGAGGGCCGAGTCCTCACCAAATAAACCAGGATTTCTCCCAGAGGAGTTGCAGCGCTGCAAGGAGATGCAGCTGCGGTCTGCTCCTGCAGCTTCAGCATGCCCTGGGGGGCCATAGGGATTCTTTATGCCCCATCTCCCGGAGCCCTGTGACTGCCAGCACCTCCCGGTCCCCATGGTGCTTACCCCGGGAGCCCCGATTTCAAGGCAGGGGGCCAAGCAGGAACCCAGACTGGTGCCATTCCCCAGCTCTCCTAAAAATCAGCTTGGTTTCTCTCTAGCTCCCTAAAACTCAGGTGGTCGAGAGGCCATGCCCTGACCCCTCTGCGAAGTAGTCGCCCTCCACCCTTCTCCTGGCACTTTGGAAAACTTGGGCTGGGAACACGGAGCTATGAAACCATCTTCCACCAAACAGGACCAGCTTGGCCACAGCTAGCTTGTGGCTACACCAGGCTTTCCAGAAAAGGGTCGTTTCCTCCACTAAAAAACAAAAGACAGAGAGAGAGGAAGATTTGAAATCTCTCCCTCTGCCAGATGCCTCTGAGCAAGCGCATTTTTAAATATTAGAAACAAATAAATTGCATTCTGCCGCCTAGGTGTTGAGCTCCTTTGGCTACGAGAGCTCATCAGCCTCTCGCTGTTTATGGATTACCTCGCTACCGTGGGCTGCCATATTACCCCAAATGGGTTTGTCTCCCAGACATCCTGCAATATCTTAACTCCCGTCAAGCGCTGCCTTTCTTTCCTCCGCCGCGCTCGGGGTTTGGACACCCGCCAGCATCCTCTTTAAACGTTACCAGAAGGGCTGGCAGGAATTCAGCCCTAACTCATTACAGGTCCCGCGTACGTTCGGCTGGGGGTGAGGGCTGGCCTCTTTTGGGACCCTGACAAAAAAATTTAAATTGAAAGAGGAGGAAGGAGGGGAAAGAGCCCTACGGAAAAATAAAATTCCCGACAAGGATGTGTATATGAAACCCGCCCCCATTGGCTGCATCTCCCGTTGCAAATCGATAGCCCCGTCCCCTGCAGCATGGGCTGCCGCCGTTGGAAATGGCTCTGGTAACTGCAGGGACGTGCTGATGACATGGTGATCCCACGCGTGCTCCAGCTGGGGATGGTGGGGGCTTTACACACCCTGAAACAGTGGCTTTGCTCCCGCCCCCCCCGGGGTCCCTCCATCCCCCCAGCGACTGCAGAAGGGTTAAGAGTGTCCCCTGGGTGCAGTGGCCCCCGTATTTGCTGCTGGGGACTCCTCAGTTCTCTGCTGCAGGGCTGAAATTTGGGGATTTCCTTCAAGCTGAAGCTCTGCCCATCTCTTCTCTGCTGTTTCATCCCCTTTGGTGGTGTTTGCACCATGCAAAACCATCATCGCTCAGCACTATTTAAACACAGGCCCTGTAGGAGCACAACCCTTCTGTGCTCATTTCCACATGATTTTACATCGAAAAATCCCTCGACACTCTGCCCTGGAGGCACAGCAGCACCTGCACAGGTTGTTCAAGCAGAAAACAATGCAAAAAAGGGGTATTTTATTTTTTCCCTGAATCAGGTTTAGCTTCCGCCCAGTGCTGAGACCTGTTGGTGATTGAATAACAACATACATATAAAATTACAACTAAGAAATAATAAATAAATAAGCTAATGACAAAAATTAAAAGAGACGAGGATTCATTTCAGACTCTTTAAACCCCAGGGTGTAAATACACGCGGAGGAAGGAAGTCTCCGTTAAATATTCAGCACCAAGATCCTTCAGTGGAGGGGGGTGTGTGCAGCGGCTGCGTCTCCAGAGTGCCTTAAACTCATTTGCTAGATAGGCTCATTAACCTGATGCAACTGGGCTCTGTGGACTCTCTTCAATCAGGCTGCGGATGGTTAAGTGAAGGCGGTTGCAACCGCTCCTCTGCTGATATGCGAATACCTGCACCAGGAGCTGCACCTGGTTGACTGAACCCAAGAGGGTTCATCCTTTTGCAAGAGCAGACCTTCCTACGGTGCCTTCCAGCAAAGTCAAAGACAACCAAGGTTAACATCCAGGATAATTAATACCTTCTTTGTTTGTTTTACAAACAACCTTTTCAGATGCTCAGACCAATCTCGTTCATCTTAAACAGCTGAGAAAATCATTGAATCATTTGCAAATCACCTCTGTCTTCATCCTAAGGCTGTACCAAGCATCATCACTTTGGTGCTCAGCCCTCCTCTGTGTCCGTGAGCGGGGAGCAGTTCCTGAGGAGTGTGTGTTAGTCCCTGATTTCTCCGTGGGCTGCACCCACGCTGCACCCACGCTAAGGCGGGAAATGGGAACGTTGCCTGCACGGGAGCAGGGGGATGATCACGGGAATGGGGCAATGATCACAGGAATGGGGAGATGACCTGGGAATAATGTGACTGTCACAGGAATGTGGAGATGACCACGGAAATGGGGCGATGGTGAGAGGAATGAGGAGATAACCATAGGAACAGGGTGATGCTTATGGGAATGGAGAGATGACCACGATGGAAGTACCCTCCTTACCATGATGCTCTGCCTTTTCAACTCCTGATCTCATGAGGAAAGGTATTTTTGTAGCTCTGGGAGCCATTTCTGTGGTACCCAAGAGCTTCAGGCTCTTTGCTGTGATTGTCTCCCATGCTTCCCATGCAGTACCCACACTTTCTCTCTGCTGAGCTCAAAGCAGCGCCATTCACAGGCTGTGAACAAGATATGGAGATATTTTAAAAGTCATCCCTGCTGGCATTGGCGAGTGCCTTCAGCACTCCGCTCTAGCCCTTCGCCAGTGCTGAGGTTGTCCACTGTGTGTAGGAGAGACTGAAGCCTTCCCCACCCAGCCCAGGCTTCAGGTGCCTGTCTGCCAGCTGGGGACACCTTCACCACATCGTCACTCTGCTCCATCATCTCCTGGGGGCTGTGACATGGGGACAAGCTACACCAGCACAGCACCTGGAGAGGAATAGATGCTGCTGGTGGGATCCCAGTGCTCAGGCCAGCACCAGTGCCACAAACGGGTGAGCAGCCTGACCTTAGCGGGGATCTGCAAGCTCATTTTCTCTTTGGCATCAAGGGAAGTGCTGGTGCCTGACAATAGAGCTGGGTTCCATGGACTAATGTGCCGTGTGGGCTGTGCCAGGGGTTAACTGCTCCTCACCCTGTTCATCCTCACCCGCCCCAGGGAGTTCGTTTACTGGGACTGAGCAGAGTTCGATCCCCCATCTCCGCTCCCCAGCCCAGGGAAGGGGTTGGCACGTGAGTTACAAACTCAACGACCAGCTGATAGACGAGTATTGGCTTGGTAATTAAACCAGCAGGGTTCAGTCAATCATTAAATTGGATTGAATTAAATTGAATTAGATGGTGGCTGTGGGCTAACATCCCAGGGCAAGCGCGGCTGCCAGGGCCGCGATGGGAACTCCCTGCGTAGCATATCCCAACAGAGCCAGTGTGCCGCAATACGGATGCGATAGGAGGATCACTGACTGCTTTCCTTTGGAGGAACATCCCCCAGGAATAATTTATCTCCCAGCCCATATGCACTGGGCTCAGCTGCTGGGTTTCTAGGGGAGAGGGTTTCTCCATCTGGCCTTTAACCAACATCAGAAAGCTGGTGTCCATGAGGCCTGACCCTCCTGCTTTGAAGTCAAAGATAAATAGCCATGGAGGAGGCTTGTAAAGACCAACTGGCTCCTTTGAATGTAATATGATAAAACAAACTGCGTGTGATAATTGGTAACGGGAGGAGACCACCCTCTTCCCTTTCAGGCATACTATCATGCCTCTTGTGCAGAGACAAACTGGACCAGGACAGAGATCCTTCATGCCTGCGAGACCAAGAAGTGATGTATCAGCATGAATGGAAAGGGTGAGCTGCAGCAGAAGAGACATATCCTACAGCCACTGGATCTGTCACCATCTCTGCTGGATGCAGGAAGGTGATAGTGACTGGGACATGGTCTTCTACCCTGCCTCTGAACTGTCCTGAGCTGGGGAGCAACCAGGGTATGCCTGAGCAGGCAGCAGATCCAGCCTGGACTATATCTCCTGTTCCACAGCAGAAGCTGTGTTTTGCACCCTGGGAGAAACACTTGCACATCCATGGTGAAAAGCTCCAGGCAAAAACCTCAAGGCCAAACTTACGGGACAGAAAAGCCACCAACGAGCACCAGAGCAGTGGCTGGAACATGGCTGTGCTGCTGGAGCCGCTGAGCGGGATGAGCGGCTCCCCGACCTGTCGGGCTCAGACATGCTCATGCCCCGGTGTTTGGGCCCACTGATGGACGACCGGACAGGCTCCCACCGGCCCAGCTGGCAAGAGTTATTTATTTAAAGACCAGAGAGGGGCTGCGGTGCCAGGCTGCTCGTGAGCAGGCGGCAGCTATAAAAAGTCCTGCAATTGCCTTCCAAGCTGGTGATTCAATAACAAAATGCAAAAGTAATATTAAAGCTGCCTGCTGTGCCAACTGCTGGCTGTCTGCAGCAATAAAAATGCCGTAAATCAGCTCCAATTAAAGACTGCACAGAGTCTAACCGGAGGTTCCTGCTGAAGCCAGGAAAATCCCCGGTATGCTGAAATCGCTGGGGCAAATGCTGCATGCCGTTGCTTGCCACTTGCAGGGGACCGGAGAAGGTCAGAGGGTGGAGCGCTGCAGCCTGGCCCTGCAAATGCTTACTTTTGAAGTACGAGAGGGTTTTACAGGGCTCAGAGAGTTGGCAGTGTCTGTGACCTGTGTCCAAAGACGAGCCAGGGCTTGGGAATACTCTTCCATGGATTTACAAGCAGGCACTTCAGAGCTCTCAGGGTCAGGTCTGAAGAAGCTGAAGTTGCTGCTAGCCCTGGAAACTGCTTGCAGTCTTGGTGGAACCTGCCAACACATTTGGGCACATCCATGCCTTCCCCGGGTGGACCTTGAGAAGCTCACACCTCCTCACAGGGCAAGGAGACTGCTCAAACACATTATTCATCTTTAAAAATGGGCCCCCGGCTCCTGAGGCACCCCAGCAGCCAGCAGCTCTCTGCCCTTGGTGGAAGGTTTCTCCCCTGTGGTCTGTTGGATGCCATCCTCAGCTCAGTTTTTGACCGTTTGCTCCTCAAAGTTGGCCCTGAAGGGTTTTTCTCCTCCATGGCATGTCAGAGCACTTGAAAAGCCCATCACAGCGGGTGGGAGGCAGGTGTGTGGAGCTGGGATGCAGGAGGACACGCTTGGTTTCCAGCGCAGGTCCCATTCCTGTCCAGCAGCGCATCTGTCCCATGGGCTGGGGAATGCCTGGGGCAGCCCTGACCGCAGTGTCCCTTCAATTCCCAGCATCCCACACACCCTGGCATGGTCCCAGCATTGCCCCCCGTCCTGCAGAGTATGGACAGCTCTTCCATGCCTTTGCTCCTTGGCCAATGGACGCAGCCAGGGCTTCCACCAAGGGCGCTGGATATGCCCAGATGGGAACTTTTCAGGACTATTTCTTCTTTGCTGATCCTTTAATTGGGTAAAAAAATGGATGGGTTTAGTTAAATCTCTGACAGAAAGGAGCAATTGGTCTTGGATGGAGGTTCTGGCCCAAGAGGAAGGATTTGGTCCCTTCAGCCCAGCCAAGGGCCACCATGGGACAGTGAGAAATGGGCCCTGGGCAGCTCCCCCCTGCCCGCTCCCCAGCCATGACCAGAGCTCAGTTCTCCCACCCTGGGGCTTTGGGGCTTTGGTATGATGAGCTCTCTCAGGTGCAGCCCCTTGATTTTTGACCAGCCCCTCCAGCATGAGGCCAGTCCAAACTCTGGACCATGTCGGGGACTCGTGTTCCTTGGCATCACTTTTGTATATGACAAATCTCAAAAAAAAATACCCTGCTGGATTTGCTCAGCTCGTTCTAATTCAGTTCAAGTTAGAAAATGTTCTGTGAGCTTCAGAGTGTGGGCAGAGGGACAGGGGAAGGACAGTGAGGGGACAAACAGGGTTTCCAGCTGGAGTAGCCAGCGTGGGTGCCATACCAGTACTGATGCACAAGCCTTGCCTATGGGCAATGAAGATGGGGCATGAGAGAGCAGGCTACAAATAAACCCTGCATCCAAAATGCAGGGAGGGGAATCTTTCCCATCGGGAGAGGTATGCGTGACGTGCTCATCCTGATGGCATCTGAGCACCTAATCTTGCAGTTGTGCTGAGTACAGACCAGTTCTGGACGAGGCAGAGATCCCCAGGGAAATGTGTCCTTCACAAGTGGCTCCATGGGAAACCTCCATGATTTTTTAAATTTTTTTTAAATCTGCAAAATCCTAGCTCGGTTGCATTAGATGATCTGAGGTCCACTCCAGCTTGAATTATCTTCTGATCCTAATATGACAAAGAAATGTTTCACCTGGCCTTTCTACTACCTAATGGCTAAATCCTTTTCCCTTAAAAACTGTACTGCAAGCGAGAAGTGCTTCTGCAACATGAACTGGTGTAACTGGGATGAGAATCTGGCCCAGTGAATCGCAAGCTCCCAGCTAGCCAGAAGTAAAAGGGCAGCTCCCCAAACCTGCCGCACGTGGTTTTCCCGGGGACAATTTCCGATCTCAGGGTGTGGTGAGCAAAGCGGGGGAGGACAGATCTCGCAGACAAGTTCCTGCTTCGAGGGGAAAAGGGAGGTTCAGATTTCTGTCTGTTTTTTAGCAGAGGCTTGTGAACGAGCCCTCCTTTTCCTTGAGGGAAGAGAAACGCATGCCAAACCCTTGCGCAGAGGGTGGAAGGCCTGGTTGCGAAAATCCTGCTCTGCCTTTCCAGCCTTTGCTCCTTCCCAGGGTGACGGATGGAGGAAAGGGGAAGGCAGAGAGAAAGCAAGGAGCGGGCAAGCACTGGTCCCTGTGCATGTCTGGGTCTCGCTCCCAGCATGGTTGCAGCAGGATGATCCAAGATGGATCTCGTCCTAGGTCCTCCACTTCAGCCCTTCAGATTCAAAGAGGCTTGAGATTTTCTATGGAGTTTCTCAGCTTCCAGCACAACCTGTCAGCAAACGGCTGCGTGGCTGTCGGAGGCTTGCTCGGAGGGAATGCAAATCTTTCACTCTGCTGCTCGGATCTTGACTCATTTGCTGCAGAGGTGGCTATTTTTGCTGATCTGACATCAGGTTCACAGCAGCCTGTCCGACCAACTATTGTGCAATCCCCTTTTGTGAGTAAGGAGCAGACTTTCCATTCCTGATTTAGCTAACTTTTTAAACTATCCAGGACTAAAATATATGATGGGTGAGACAATGAAGCTCATATTTGGTGCTGATCCCTGCGCGGCGCCCTGGAGAACACCTCCTGTTCCAGAACGTTTCCTATTGACATATGAGATAAAATAAACAGTGCGGTCCTGGAGGACAGCATGCTTCAAGAAATAAGTGTAACCTCATCTTACTGTAATTTATTACATCTCAGAAAGCTTTGAAACTCAAGCATTAAGGATGAGGCTTGAATTTCCAATTCCTTTCAAGCTTCTCTCATAGAAATGTTTACTATAAAGTAATTTTATTGTGGAATAATTTTTCTTTTATTCCTACACTTCTCTGTGTTTTGATCCCATGCAACAAAGCAGCTAGTTTTTTACATGAGCAATTCTGCTTTTTCCTCGCACCTTTCTTCTGAAGGTGTCAAAGCACATTATACATCAAACGTGATCTCACCTCTGAAATGACAAACGGGCATAATGAAGTCTCTTCCCTTTGCAAGGTAAGCAAGGGCAGGGAAGGTATTGTGGCTGCCCAAAGCCACAGCAAGTCAGGATTTGAACTGGAAACCAAATCCGCATGGAATTTATTCACGTGTCTCCTTGATCTTTAAGGTCGCTTCTAACCTGAACCATTGCACGTTTCTATGATTCTATATGCAACTGCTGCATTTAAGCATTTGATTCTAAACCCTGGCTCAGTACTGCTCAGTACATGAAGTTATGGAGAAAAAAAATGACCCAGAAAGATGCTAAGACGTCCTGCTTTGCAGAGACGTGGGGCTCCTGAGGGAGGCCAGACCTGGGTCTGTAAGTCTTGGAGATGCGCCCAAAACCTGCCGCAGTCAGAAAGCAGGGCAGGAGGGAGGACACCGGTCTCTGCAGGAAGCAAAGGTGTCAAATAATCAAGGAACGAGGGTTGTTTGGATTATTTGTGGATGCTGGTAGGGACATGGGACAGAACAAACAGCTGTTGGATGTCGGTTGTGTGTTTTCCCCTTGCAGAAGTTCGTTCTGCCCAGCAATGTCCAAAGCAGACTGGGGATGGAGGCACACATCACCCAGTATGGAAATTAGCTTTCCAGTACATGCCACCAGTAGTAAGACCTCCAAAACCTCCAAGTTAGAAAAGAATAGAGCATTTTTTTGCCAAAATCCTCCGCATTATTTTAAAAATCTCAAGCAGTGCTTTAAGCTTAAGTAGTTCCTATTTACCTGCTCAGGTTCCAGCTCTGGAAACACCCACAGGGATATGCTTTGCCTTAAGCACATGCATGCCCTAGTAGCAACGGTATCATTAGCCTTCTGTTTAAACGCAGGGAAACAATTTTAGGATTAGGGACTAGCTGAGTTTCTATTTCAAATAAAAATCCTCTATGAGATGTTTCTTTCTGCTCTTTCCGGTCTCCTGGGAAAGTTAAAAATATCATCTTTCTTTCCATGGGTTAAAGATATTCAGTGGATTTGGGGAATTCCTTCCTAACACTGGCCTGGATAAAAATAATTGTGTGATAAAAATAATAACTCAATGCTATAACCCTGACACACTCCACGTGGCATCTACGGGATCCTCAAAGATTTTCCATGGAAATCATTTTCTATATGAAACTAAAGTCTTCAACCAGCTTGTCCCTAGAATGTCGTTTTCTGTGTGATGTTTCTATTTTTCTTTTAAAAGATGCCGTATGCCTAAAAATAGAAATTTTGTGATTGAAGCCCGAAGCAGCGTGACGTGGAGGTGCTAACACGGAGCGTGAGGGTGTCGGGGTGTGGGTGCTGCACCATCCCGAGGCCTGAGCCGCCCAGAGGGGTGACCATACCGGTGCACGATGCTGCTCCTTGGGTGCATGGTTTTTCCAAAGGAAGCAAAATACTCATCAGGCTGCTCCGTTGCAAAGCCCTGGAGTTGCCGAGGGGCTCGCATCGCTCCGTTGAATGCCATCCGAGCATCTTGTGGAGACCTGTTGGCTGAGCAAGGAAAAATTGTAAATCCTGGGAGATGCAGCATGCTGGATGCCTCTATTTAAGCAACCCAAAGTCCACGCGGTGTTGGCCTCACTCTGCTGCCTACAGCAGCTTGCCATGCAGCTCAGCCACCCTGGCCCCGGGAGTGGCAGTCCTTGCAAAGCGAAAAACAGCTGGGGAGTAACCAGTTCAGCCTTTCGCCTTTCATCTACCTGCGTTTGCGAGTCAACACCCTTATTTTTCGGTGAAACAGGATGTACGAGACCTCCCACTGAAATGGTAATTAAGAGGGAGACTTTCATATAAATCCAAGTGCCAGGAGTTGCGCATGAACTGATTTGTGTGCAGAGATGAGCAGAGATGACCGAATGATTTCCAGCTCCGTGCCAGGAGCCTGGATTCTGGTTCTCCACGGTTTGCCTTATTGCCTCCCCTTTTGAACCCAGCAACCCATCCAAAAATGCTAAGTTGTATTGAAATGGCAGGTCCTACTTTGAAACATTTCCATTCCTGTAGGTAGTCCATAGAAAGTTCTGCTTCCTAAGCACAGGGGAAATGGGAGACATCCTTACTCCTGTCCCCAGGCGCTGCCTGACCTGCCCAGCCCTTCCTGGGATCCCCCGCTGCAGCTTCGCCCTGCGCCAGGCTTGATGCTCCTTCTTGCCACTTCTTTCTGCTCCTCACCCCGCTCATCGACATGGTCAGAAGGATCTGCTGCAAATTCCTTCGAGCCAAATAGCTCTAATTCCTGAGCCACTCGCATTTGCATTTGGTCTGGGCAGAGAAACGAAACCCACAGCTCCATCCCTGGGAATCCTCGAAGTTCCTAGCTACCCACTCGCACGCAGGGCTGGAGCGAGCCGTGGTTGTGGCGGGAGGTTGTGCCTGTTCCCCAGAGGCTGAACGCGCCATGTGCGATCCCCGAGAAGCTCTGAGCCAGGGACCAAAACACGGGAAAGATTTTGCAAAACAAAAAAACACGGAAAGCCATCATGGTGTTGAAGCTCTCCATCTTGCACTCCCAGGCAGCAGGAATGCCGGAGTGCATGGGCCAGCAGCCCCCACCGAGGTGTTCCACCCAAAACCCACCCAGCACCGATTTTCAAAGTCCACGTGAGCCCACAAAACTCTCAGAGATGCTGCAAACAGCATTTTTTCCCCATGTTGCAGCCTCCTGCCTACCCGCTTCATCCAGAAACGGTGCTGGCGTCGGGTGAGGGCTCCAAAAAGCCTCAGGATTATGTTTACGGAAGGGTAAAAGCAGGGATGTGATCAGGAGCCCGGCGGGTGTGGGGTGGAGGAGGCCGGGGCTGCTCGGAGCAGGCTGTGCTGACGGCGGCTGCCAAGCCAGCACCGACACCGGGCCGGACCCGGGGGCTGGGAGCCCACGTCAAACTCACAGCGAGGGCTGGGTTTTTATTTTTAATAGTTGGGGTAATTACCCCCCGGGAGTAATTACTGAGGGCTGCGGCGGAGTTTCTCGAACGGGAAGTTTGGAAATCGGGACCCGGTGCTTTTCTGCCGGATCGCCATCCCGCCCAGCGCCTGGAAACCAGCGCCCGCCCCCTCAGACGGGCCCCGCTGAGGGGAGCGTGAGGTGGCCCCCAGCCCCCAGCATGGCCCCGCCGGCGGGAGCGCAGCGGCCGCTTCCAGCGCCCGGCGACGGGTTTCCCCGTTACCTCTCACGCCGGTGGAAGCCGGCCCGGCGCTCGGCGCCTGAAAAACCCTTTATCGCCCCAAAATACCAGGACACCGCCTGGGGGGGGGGGGGGGGGGAGAACGTGGGTGGGTGAGGAGGAGGCGCGCGCCCGCCCCGCGCTGCAGCACCGCGCGCACCGCCCGCTGCAGCGCCGGGGCCGCGCCGCGCCCCCCGCCGGGCGTGCTGCGGCAGCGGGGCGGAGCCCGCCCTGACAGGCGTGGCGGGCGACCACTGAGAGGAGCGCTGAGGGCCGACGGGCGGGCGGAACCCTCCAATGAGCGCGGAGGGGGCGGGGCGAAGCGGGGAGGTGGGGCTTGAAGGGTAGCGTGTGGAGGTTGCTATGGCCGTGGCTGGAGAGCGGCCGCGCGGCGGGCCAATAAGCGAGCGCGCGGCTGTGGACGGACGTGGCCGTCGCCCAATGGGCGGGCGGCGGCCGGAGGCGGCGGGGGCGGGGCCGGCGGCGGCGGCGAGCAGGGGGCGGAGGGCTCGGTGTGGCGCTAAAGGCGCGCGGCGGGCGGGGGGCGGAGCGGCGCGGGTGCTGAGGAGCCGGGCGGGCGGCGCGAGCTCCGGGGCACGGCGGCGGCCGGGCGCTACGCAGGTGAGGCGGCGGCGGTGGGGCCCGGCGGCGGTACCGATCTCCCCGGGGCGGGCTGGGGGGGGTGGGTGGGCTCGTCGGGGGCGCGCGGCCGGGCCCGCCCGCGGTGGGGGTGGGGCGGGGGCGGCGGGCCCGCCACACAAAGACCCCCTTGTGCGGGCCGCGCCGCCCGCCCGCCCGCGCCGCCGCATCTCCCCCCCACCTCCCCCGCCCCCCCCTCCGCCGCATCGCCGCCGCTCCCGGCTCCGTCGGTGAGGGGAAGGTGGCCATTTTCTCCCTTTCCCGCAGCCTCCGCGCGGGCGGGGCGGCGGGGGGCGCGGGGCTGTTGCCGGGCCCCGGCGGGCCGAGCGGCCCCGGCCGCCTCCTTTGTCCTTCGGGGCGGCGGCGGGGCCTGCGGGCCTGCGAGGGGGGCTCCGCTCCCGCAGAGCATCAGCCCTCAGCGCCCGGGGGCGGTGCGGCTCCTCGGGCTGCCCCTGTCCTTGAAAATGCCCGGGCTGCGCTGAGGGATGCCGCTCCCGGTGCCCTCCCCTCCGCTCCCCTTTTGTTTAGAGGAGCAGAACGTGTGTAGGGCTTAGGGCTTTTCTCCTTTTTTTTTTTTTTTTTTTTTTTTTTTGTACCAGTCTTTTGGGAGGGCTGGATTCCTGCATGATAAATGTGCTCATTTGTGTATTTCATTTGAATGCCATTGTTAACGGAGGAGCCCTGGGTAGAGTAAGCTGCAACTTGCTTTGCTTCTGCAGAGGGTCTTTTGTGATGGGCTCTGTGGAATTAAAAGCCAAAGTGGAAAAATGACCCTGAAACTGGCCGTGGTCCCCCGACATTAGGTATATTCCTCAGGAACTGGTATGAAGTCAGTCCATACATTCATTTCAGTCTTCAGCCTTTAATTCTGCTGGGGAACAATACTGATTAATTTTGTCGTACGAGTTCTATCTGACCTCTAGGTTTCATTCCATCTCAGTGTGCAAGGCTGAGACTGAGCTGACCATAACAGCCTTTGGCTGCCTGTCATACCTGGCCAGGGAGCTTCAGAGGCTTGACACCAAGAGGCATTTGCACATGAGGGCGGCAATGGTTGGTTCCAGGTCTTTGTTGGAACTTCAGCTGTAGGTCTAGCACAGTGGAGACAAACGGCTTTCTGAATTGGGCTTAGAGGCTCGGAAATTAAGTTTGTGGGCTTCTTGAGCCAAACGTAGCATTCCTTGACTAATATCTTCATTCTCCTGGCAGAGTCGTCCAGCTATCACCTAAGGTGTCCCCTCAGCAATTTCCTCTTTCTTCATTGAATTTTTCTCTCAGAGGCTCTTCTAAGATACTTTAAATGTTGAGTCATCACCTCTGATTTGAATTAAGCCGTCTGTAGTAAACGGTCTGCTCCTCAAACCTCTGAAGGGTTCAATGACTTCATGCTTACTTTACATTAAAGTTGGACAACATAGCAAATGTCCATGCCATAGATGGAGACACAGCTATTGTATTTAATTACACGTTCTTCTGAGGATGGGTGTGTTGCAGAACTTCTTCCATCAGGGTGCATACCATTGTATGAAAGATGACAAATGCAGTTTGCGAAACCCTGTTTGCTTTTGAAGCTAACCTTTAGATTACCTGCTAGAAGAGGCTACCATTAGCTAATGTAGCATTCTTCAGTAGAAAAAGATCTAGTGTGTGAAGAAACAAGATATTTAATGACCTGAGTACTAGGTGTCAGGCTTGACCTTTTTGCTCCTTGGGCAGTTCCAGATGAAACTACTAGCTCCAGGGTTCCTGGATGTGACAGTATTATTAATTGAAGATAGAGTGGCCTCGCTTAGATGGAGGCAAATAAGTAAAATGAGTGTTCAGGAGCTCTTGTCAGCAGTTTTTCTTTCCCCTTCATATTCTTCATATTACCTGTGAAGCTGGTAAGTTGGAAGTTGGAAAATCTAACATCAGTCCTTGCTGCGCCTTGAGCCTGAAGGTAAACTTGAGATCTGGAGACATTTTTTTTGGAATATGGTAATATCAGCGCTCACGACTGAGAACAGAAGCCATAGAAATGCAAAGTCTTATGTTTTCAGGAAGAATATGAGCAAGGCTTAGCCAACTTAATGGCTTGCAGAAACCCCAAGTGTCTCAAGTTTTTGTATGTAGTTGAAAATCCACAGTTTAAAACACATTCTCGCCACCTTCTCATTACTGTAGTTAGTAGGCTGTCCACTGAATGTTTTTTATGTTTTTTTATATCTACTTTTTTTACTGTTCAGTTGAAGCTGAGTTTACTGGCATGTTTTTGTTAAATTTGCTCTTCCTTATTTAAGAACAGAGACATATTTTGCCTGCTTGTAATTCTCACAGCTGTTGCAATGTCTCTCCATTGTTGGTGCACAATTAGAACCAGTTTATACCAAGTTTCCTGTACTGGGTCTGGGATTATACTTGACAGATCATTTTAACTTTTGTATGGTGGTTGTCTTATTCGGAGAGCTGCTGTGTGACTCTCAGCTGTATAGCAACATCTTTAGACTATGGAAGAAATTAAGGATGCTTCCTCATCAAGAGACGATACAGATATTAGTGAAAGGCCATTTAATGGGTGCGCTATAGCTCCATTCACTTTTATTGATAAGATTATGGTGTGTAACATACTCTTCACTTTCTTTCCCCTCCAATTTACAGAGTAACTGATAGTGGACACCTTCACTTCCTACAATGTCTCAGAGATCCGGACTGGAAGATCCGGAGAGATACCTCTTCGTGGACAGGGCTGTAATCTACAACCCTGCCACCCAGGCTGATTGGACTGCTAAAAAGTTGGTGTGGATTCCTTCAGAGCGCCATGGTTTTGAGGCAGCCAGCATCAAGGAGGAAAAAGGGGATGAAGTGTTGGTCGAACTGGCAGAGAACGGAAAGAAAGCACTAGTCAATAAAGATGATATTCAGAAGATGAATCCTCCCAAGTTCTCTAAAGTGGAAGACATGGCAGAATTAACCTGTTTAAATGAAGCCTCTGTATTGCATAATTTAAAGGATCGGTATTACTCTGGGCTCATCTATGTAAGTACTAATTATTAGATTCATTATGGGTGCTAATTCAGCTGAACTTACCTGGTTCCCATTCCTTTACTTATCTGACATGTGGAAAGCGGGTCTTGGCTCTGATTTCGATAGCCTAAATACTTTGTGATTAGTCCAGGGTCTTTTTCCATGCTGTGTACAGGTCAAGAACTCTGTTGTCATAAAACATATAATAAAAAATTCTCCTGTGGAAATAATTCTGCAAGCATCTTTCAAAAATAGAATGCTAAATGGCAACTCTGGGTGCTTAGCTCATGCCACTCATTAGAGCACTTGCCTCAGACATGCTTAACTGATACAGGGAATAGTATCAAATGGCTTGTTTGAGCTGACGAGAGATTACAAAACCTAACTTTGCTAAATTACTGTTGTTTAATTGCTCACATGAATAAGCATATATCTTGTTTTAACTTGCTGCGTATTAAAAATGATAATAAGAGGCTATGCTATTATTTAAAAGCTGAAGTTGGAGAGTGCTAGGAATGCAAAATGTCTTTTTGGAATCTAATATCAACTTAGTGGGCCAGGAAAGAATGTGTTCAAGTGCTTAAAATAAACAAATATGATAAAGCTTTCTTTTTTCAGTGGTTTTTGAAGCACTAATTGGAACATCTGGCTTATAGATCTTTCTGTAGAGTTAGGAATCACCACACCATTGATGCTGCTTTTGACCCCCTTCTTTCCATGTTAAATGAGTGTCTGTGGTGTACAGTTGAGAGTAGCTCCTTGTCTCTTGGCAAACGGATTGCATAGTGACTTGTTGAGTCAGAGTATCATTAAGAGCTACAAGTAGACTTTCAATCTTAAAAGAAACTGGAACATCTGCTTAAATGTTTGGCTCATTTTAATAAACACTTGTTCTGAAGCTTAAATCCACTTTATTTAGTTCCGCTAGTTAGTTGGCTCACGTTCCCTTCCCTTAGGTATTAATGGGATGCCTTTTTTGCTTGGCCCGTGGTAATATATGGACTTATTAAAATTATATGCAACTTCAAAATATTCTTTGTATTTGTACTTTTTTGTCAGTTTCCTATGTGGATTTTTGGTTTTTAGCCTTCCAAGGCCTTACATTGAGATCCTTACAGCAGAGCTCAGCAAAAAACACTTCTGGAATGATTCCTGCAAGCTTATAAGTAAACTAATTGGATAATTAGTAAGGACTGGATTGAAAATGAAAAGTAAACAAGTTGATAGGTCAAAAGTTTTCAGCATATGTATCAATCATAATGCTAGTTGTTATGAAATCCATTACAACTGTTATAACCCTATTTCATTAGGAAGGTTAAAAGCTGAAGGCCTTAAATGTCAAAGCAAGCTCTAGTCCAAGGACTCCATACAGTAAACATGACCACAAATGCTTCTCGAGGATGGCGTCAAATTAAAAAAGTCCACTTTGTGAAAGGCTGGCTTATCATATACGTGGAATTTTAAGTGATACGCTATGGGTGACTTACCTTTTTTTTTCCTCCCCCTCCACTTCCCATAAAGGTGCTTTCTGCTTTCATTCTTTAACTGTTGAGGCAGACTTTAAACCTTGGTTCCTTGGCATTGAGATGCTGCTGTCACATAGGAGGATTACTGCATCTGTCTATTACTAATGACCTCCCTGCCCCCGAGCTGGAAGAAGTTGGTTGGGATCAAGAAGCTAATGGATTTGTTGGCCCCAACTGTAGGTCTGAGCTACAGGAACATTGCTGGAGGGTGCTACTGTTACCAAGAATAATGTTTCTATGCTGCTGTAATAATGGCTTCTTGTTTGAAATTAAAACTCTGCTTATTTCTTGAAGGGAGAGAAAAAGCAGTTGTGACTACTATTAGAGTAGAGGTTGAATGCTGGCAAAGATCACTAGGCCATAGAGAGACACTTCACCAAGAACTTGAGATGGTGGGGTTTTTAGTGCGGTTCTAGCAAGGATCTCTGTGAGGGATCCCTAAACTTCTTGAACGTGGCACTATCAGTGCTGCTGCTGAGGGTGCAGCCTGGAGTGATTCCCATTGCCCGTGTATCCTGCTGATGTTCCCGTGGTGTAAAAAGAGCCCGAGTTAACTGAGCTGATGAAGTGAATGATGGTGGTTTGGCCATGACAAGAATCATTTAAAGGTATGTTTTGATTTCCAGATAGTACTCTTATAATAACCAAACTGAAATCTTATATTTTGGCGTTAGTCTCAAGTAGTTAACATGGAGATGGTGAATCTGTTTTGGTTTCCTGTAACTCACAATAGGCAGCATGCAGCGTTGCCTTTCAAGGAAGTAGAAGATGAAAGGCTGTCAACTGAAGCAGATACATGTTTCCTTTCAATCCCTAGAAAGGAAACAATCAAGCTGAGGGATTTGGTGAGTGGGTCTAGTCATAGGTCTATAATCTACCTCTCCAAGATGACACTATGACACTGCTGGAGGAACAGAGGTCTGACTAAAGCTAGCTAGTGCCAGTCGGCATGACCTGGGCAGTGATCCTCACTTCATCAAGAAGAGTTTCAAGTAACATCTAAGTGGGGATGGCGAGGAGTTTCTGGAACTTCTAGCATTTCTAATGTCTGCCAGTTGGCAGGATCTTGGCCTCTCAGTTGGGTTATCACTGTGCTGTGGGAGATGAACACAAATGGAGAATCTGGAAGACCAGTAGCTTGTAGAAGCATGATGTCAGTGCTTGGTCCTGTTTTTATTTCTGGTCTGTTCACAACAGCACAGAAGGTGAAAGGTAGCAGGACTTGTACAAGAACTGCTGGGAAGAATGGCTGTAATTGTAGTGATTGATCCCAGTTTTGCTTTGGAGATGAAATAACTTCGTTTCTTGCTCCACTTTTAACATCACCTATTCCATTTCTTGCCACAAGGTTTATTTTGAGTGTAACTGAACAGTATGTTAAAATTCTTTCCTAAAGAAACTATACTATCTTTGCAAAGTCCTCTGAAGTATACTAGATAGATATGGATATATATATATATTCATGCCTGAGGATGGGGCAAATCTGTCATTATGAATTGTTGTACTTTTCTCCTTAACCCATCAATGACTAAGCATGATCCTGCAGAATCTCAAAGTCATCTCAGATGATTTCTGCTCATGTTTGAGGCTTGGTTTTCATCAAGTGCAAGTGTTGGTTCTGGCAAGGTGCAGCCATCTCCGGCAGGTTTTTCTTTTTCTCTCATTCATTCTAGCTTTGGTAGGAGTTTTCACTCTTCTTTGTGTTTCATAGCTGACTTTTTCCAAATTCTGTGCTTTTCTAGGTATTTCTTATGGCAGGGATGTATCATTTGGGTCACTTAATACTCTAAACTGGTCTCATGTCTTGCTGTACTGGCAGCTTCTCATGGTTTTTGGTTACCTTAACTGCCAATTCTTCAGCTTCATATAAAACTTAACTATTCTGTCTGCTCAGCTTTAGAGTGGCCAGCGTTAGCACTAGCTTCAGTGTGTATTTAGCAATATCCTTCATAGCTGTAGATCAGACACTGGAGGTAGTTCATTGTAAGGGTACCCAGAAGGAATACCCAAAGGCTTAGGAGGTCCTTGGAAGATTTGGAATGAACGTGCTTTTGCTCAGACTGGTTTTGTGTGGCTTTTTTAATATCCTTATACCATGATGAACAGAGATCTTTCTGGGGGCAGTGTTTTAAGAAAGGAGTCTAGTCGTCAGAGGTTTTGGGTCACTGAGGTTTGTAGCCTGAGTGAGGAAACATCTTTGTTTATAAAAGACCTGCATGTAAAATGCAACTGTGAAGCCCTAGATCTTGGTTTCTACTTAAGTAGTGTCAGCAAAATACGATTTTCAGGTGGAGGGGGGATAATTTTTGAATCAGAAAATGAAATGCAGACATCCACTGGAAAGAGTGGATGTTAAGGGTCCATCAGCTTTGAATGCTAATAAGTTCAAGACTGTTGTTGCCTTAATGCTTTGTGACAAGCTGTGATAGCCAAGATTACTGCTGCAGTAATTCTCCTTGTCATGAAGTTCAGGGTTTCTCGTGAACCAGCTTCCGAACTCTTCATGGTCCAATATGGTATCTGAACGCAGGAAATCACCGATACCAGTTTTTGAACTGCTGTGCTGTAAGCTGCAGAGGTTCAGTTTTGCTCGTGGCTCAGAGGTTTGTGGTGTCAGTTTGCTGTTGGGGGTGTGTGTGTGAAGCCCAGCTGAAGAAGTGACTTTGGCTGCCCAAGCTATAGCTGTCCCCTTCAGTTGGAGTCCTGGGAAAAGGGAGACGCTTGAAATGGGTCTCTGGTTTTGGTGGGAAGGGATGGGAGTGGCAGGGGAGATAAACAAGAAGGAGGGTTTAGTCTGAAAATAAAGTGCTAGGAGAACAGATGCTACATTTGGCAACATGGGGGGGAGAAAAGCTCAGTTGCTTTGATGGAAAGCTACAAATAAGGTCTGAAAGCTGCAAAGGAGTTTCTGGTGCAGGAAGAGGCATTTTCTCCATCTTGATCTCTCTGCATTTCAATATCAACAATGTATTAGCTTCAGTGTCTATTCAGAAAGCTTATATGTAGGCATGTCAGTTATGTTCAAAAATAGGCTTCTACTCAAAGTTTACTACCTAATTTGACTCATATGGCTGATCTGAAGGAAAGAACTGTCCGTATTTTTTTTAAGTATTTAAATTGTCTTTCACCATGTTGTTTTCTTTGCACTTGGAAGAGAGAGTGGCTAGTTAATGTGCAGTCCGAGAATCCTTTTCTTTCACTTCAGAACAACATGATTCTCTTTTTTTCTTTTAACTCTGAATGTAAATTTTGAGATATGCTATATCGCTCCTAGAACTGCAAAAAGCAAAGTGGTCAGGAGTGTTCCTGATCATTCTAAATAATGCTGTGTTAGGCAGCATTCTGCGTATAACTTCATTAGTGTTTTGAATTTTAAGTCTATTAAAAGCATTTCAGTTAATCAAAATGCAGCTGGTTGCATAGATCAGGAATGTAAATACCTCATTTCTACCTAAATGGAAAGCAACTTGTTCTTGATATTGCAGACGCTGGCTGGAATTGGAATAAATAAGCTAATGACTTTTAATGCTTGTAAGTCAGGGATAGGTGACACTTTTTCCAGCAATTTAAAGCTCTGCTTTTGTCAGTACTGCCTTTGATGACTAGACTGACCCTTCCATTTCCCTTTTAAAGCATATTTTAAATCTTTACATGTTCCTACATACTCTGTGGATTAATGTAAAAACATAACCTTATGCTCATCTTGTTAGCAGAAGTATTTTCTTAAACCAAAATAGGTTTCTTGCTAAGTGCACTAGCAAACACAAATAGGATGGATCCTGTAGAGGTCTGACACACTTTACTGATTTTTCCAGAAAAGTATAACATCCAAGTTGCAGATGGCTGTATTTTAATGGTCTGACTGGTAAATGCAGACCAATATCTGAAAAGTTCCTGGACCAATGGCATGTTGTGCACTCAGTGGATCTATAAATGTTCTGGTTTGTTATCTTTTCTAACTGAAAAAAGATGTTGCAGGACCAGAAGTCTATCTTGTGCAGTCAAAAAGTTCCTGTACCCAGTGCAGTAAGATGAGGTGAAGGAATTGCTCACTCAAACATAGGGTGTAATTAACCTACAGTAAAAACCTAAGATATTAAAAAATCCAATGAGCTTTATAAAATCTGTTTAAAAAAAAATGTTGCTGTTGCCATATCTGTTCTAGTCCTCGCTCTCCTGGAAGAAGTCCATTGCCCGCAGTTGATTATATTGTAGCTTACCAATACCGCTATAAATCATGCAATTACTACTTAAATGCTTCCTGACCTCATTCAGTCAGAAAGATTAAAATTAATAGAATTTCTGAAACACTTGACTTCTATTAACCCATGTCAGTATTCAGAGGGCCTCTTGCCTTGGTGTGGCTGTGTGTGGGATGTTCCCCTGGAGCTGTCTGTTGCTGGTGAGCCCATGACCTATGTTTGGGTGCTCAGCTAGAAGATTTCAGATGGGGACGTGTGGCACAAATTGCGTGTGTGCTGTAGGTGAAGTCAAGTTAGAGATGACTGGTTTTGCTTTTCCTTGAGGAAGGACAAAAAGACGGTGAAGCACCCTTGAGGAAGGGGTTAGGTTCAACTTCAAAGTCCTCCAAACTCTAATGAACTATGCATTATCTTCCCCGCCCACTCCTCCACTTTTTTTTGTCTTAGCAAAGACTTTTTCAAAAGGGTTGGAAACTGTTTATGTAAGGCTTGAGAGCTTCTGGAACCTCGCTGCTAATTATTGTTCTCCGTGTACATGCCTACTGCGTTTTCTTTCTACCAGTAGAGAAGAAAGCATGCTTACTATTGTGCAATTAAAAATACGTCAGCAGATATTTTTTGATAATTACAAATGCTAGTTTCATTTTTTTAATGTACTTTCCATTTTATTGGGGCAGAAGAGGGAAAGAATGAGAAATATGCTGTAGTCCCCAGTTCCAGGGCCTGCTGTGGGTGGAAGCTCTTCTAAAAGTGCACTCGAGGAGCTATCTATAACCTGTTTCTTCTCTTAAGCTGCTGCCTCCTGTGAGGCCAGAGCATAACCTAGAACAATCTGTGTTATTATATAAGCTTCTGTGTTCTAATTGCTTTAATTTTCCTGCTGGTCCAGTTGGGAATGTTTCACGTTACCAAGTATCAAAGACTGGTATTCAAAGAACCTGTAAGAAATGGAGTTTGTTACTCAATTTCATCTTTTCCTTCACGCAAACCAGTCACGGGGTCTAGTACCTAATATACGGCAGAAGAAATGCTGGGTTTCAAATTGTAAGGGCTGCTTTGACACAAGAACTTGTTTTTAAATTAACTCTGATTTTTTGGAAGACTCATAAACGTGGTCGAGAGAGTTCTGTCTAGGGCTTTACTTTTGTTAGAAATGTCTGAAGGATTTTTGGGAAGTGAATCCTTGCCCTCAGGCAAGCAGATGTATGAAAAAGTACATGTTATTGTCAAATATTCTGTTTCTATATAAAATGGTAGTTTATCAGCCTAAAAGCGTTCAATAATTTGGATTGTGGGCTTCTGTTCAAGCGCTCAGTGGAATGCACTGTGTTGCAAGATACCCCTTCGAGCTGTGTGCCTGCATCAGAAGTCACAGGTAGGTCACTGTAGGCCGTCTGTAGAGCAGTCAAGCTCTGACATGCAGCTATGCAGGAGCCTTGTGAAGGGATATGAATACTCTTCTGGCCCTGGTGCAACGTAAGATCATGTTTTATGTGTTAGCAGTTGCTGTGGCTGAAGCAGTCATGCTGTCTGAGTGGCTGTGACACTGAGCCTGTCTGTCTCGGGGAGGTGGTGAGCTGACTGAGCAGGAGAATAACCTGAACTGCTGATACCATGTTGGGTTTTTCTCTCTTTAAACACATAACCTGAAGGCTATAAATGTGAAAATACAGTACTGGTGAGCCTCTCGTCTTCAGTGTTAGTGGTAGAGAACATCCATAGACAAGTCTTCTAAAGTCTGGGCTGTGCTTTTTCTTTAATAGAAGGTATGTGTTGTGCTCGTGCACGGATTTTACTCTTCAGTTGCCCTGAATAACAGTCAGTGGCTCTTGTCCCCCACCCTCTGCCACAGCCAAGCTTCCCAGTATTCCACACGAGGTTCCTCACCCTTGATGGCACCCTTGACTCCAACTTCCTGGGTACCAAAAGGACATAGTGGATTTTTTTTATCTAGCAGTTTGGGCTTGTATAGAGATGTCTGGGATAATTTCTGGGTTTCTTGGGGTGGTGGTGCGGGGGCTGCTGCGTGGCCCCTCTGCCTGGAGAGGAGGTGGGCGGTAACTGGGGATTAGCTGCTGTGCAGAGCAAAGATTGTGTGTCCCGCCACGGGCCGCGGCCCCCCTTTCCTCCCTCTGAGACTGAAGAGGTGCCTGCCCTCCTTCAAGGCTAGAATTCAGGATTGGATAACTGCTTCATTTAGGGGGAAAAGCTAGTACATGAGAGAGTGACATCAAGCTTGGAGGACTTAATAGGTTTTGGAGTGTGGAAGGTGGGTCTGTAACCTCAGGAAGTGAAACCAGACAAGAAAATGCTTTGATGATGCAATTTATCAATGTGGAGAATGTGCTCTACTTCATTATTATATGGGTGCTTCTTAAAACATGTATTGCTTTCTAGGCTAGAAACTGCTGGTTTATATTTCAGGTAATAATAGGAGATGTCCGGATACTTCAGCTTAATTATTTATGTAGTAATAGAGTAAATCTGTCACTTTCTATATTTGAAGAACTGGAGATAAATGTTGATCCTGGGTACTAAGGTGATGCAAACTGATAGTTACAAATTCCAAAAATTTACCTGCATCTTCCTAATGTGCTCTGAAGTGATGTTTTAAAGAGCCCTTTTGATGTTGCAGCAGGAGGAACCAACCTAACAGTCATAACAGTGTATTCCTTGATGCAGGAACTGTAAAGCTGAGCTATTAATCTACGGAACTGTACAAGGCTTTTGACACTAATACCAGCATATGTGTATACACAGTGAAGGTTTGATATGATTTTAAGGGAAGACAGACCATGAAAACCTTTCTTGCTGTGGAGCCCACACTCCAAATTTAGAGCTTAAATTCCCATGTGCTTTCACCTGGAAATAAGGCACTCTATTTGCCGGTAGTTCACTTCCATATATTTCTTTCTCAGGTTGCTTACTGCTAGGAATATAACGTAGTTTTCAAATAGGCCAGTGCCAGGAACCTGAACTCTGCAGTCTGGGATGGCTTACCAAAATCCAAATTACTAAATGATGTACTACTGGATAAAGGTTTGTAAGCATCTGGAAACATTCAAACTCTGCAATTAGTGTCCTGAAGGAGAGTTTGTATAACAAACCTCTGCCGGAGCACTGCTTTACTATTTGTGTCTGGAGCCTTGCCTAGAGAGTGTGCATTCCAACATATCTTATTGCTGTTGGTTGATATTGTCTATATCCTGTTCCTCAGCAAGGCAGAAATGTGTGTTTCAAGCAAGTAGCTTGTTGGCAGCTGATCCCATGATCTCAAGGTGAATAAGCATCTTTACTTGCCTTTAAGTTTTTAATAGACGAATCTACCTCTGTCAGCTGAAAAATTAATGAAATCTGGTTCTTCATACAGGCTGGCTAATTACTGTAGCTCTTCAGTGCTCCATCCTAACTGTAATTCAGAGCTGAGGGTTTTGGCAGAGTCCGTGTACTGCAGAACAGAGAGGAGGCACGGGGCATCACTCTGCCTCTTCTGTGTGTCTGGAAGCTCTGGGCGTCTGTGACAGTTATGTGCAGTATTTATTAAGTAGGGTGTCCACTTGTAAGGCAGGTGTGTAAGTATTCCTGTTAATTCTTTCTATGACTAGTCACCAAGAACCTTTTAAAGGTGTGTAAAACAATCTCAGCCTACTTTTAATTTCTTCAGTTTGCACGCAGAAAGCCCATACCTCCAATCTGCTGTCTTAGATATAGTAATATACTTGTAGTGTGAGACTTGCAGTTATGAAATAGCTGTATAAAGTTTTTGTACCACTCACCTCCCTCCCAATTAACTTTGACTCAATAAAAGCATCCCTTCTGTATTTATATGCCTACCAAGCCATGAAAACAACCCACCAGTATGTTCATATTTTGTTTTCTGCAATAGACGATGGTCAGGAAATTTGGGAGTGTTGTGGGAGAACTTGGTTCCATCTTCCCTTGAATAAATTAAGGCTTTACAGCGTGGTGATGTTTTGAAGAAAGTGTGATTTTTTTTTTTTTTTTTAATTTTTTTGAGTTCTGCAGGAAAATGGCAGGAGAGTGAACTGAGTGACAAATGTGCAGGAAAACAAGATGTTGGAGTTCAAGGTGCTGTATGTGAAGAGCTATGTCATGACGCAGACTTAATGGTTGAGGATAAAATCCTATCCTTTAGATTTAATTTCAAATAAATGAACGCCAGCACTGGTGAAACTATAGAATTTTGTGCTTCATAACTTCAATTTTGGCCCTGTTCAATATAAAGCCTCTTAAATACCCTTTTCACGTACTCAGGGCTTCTGTGGGTCTTTGTCTAGATTGGCTGAGTTACATCAGCATCTAGCTGGACTCTGCTTATTCTGATCATTCCGGGTTCACAGATCTATCCAAGTACTGCATTGGAAATAGTCTAGAAAGGCTTCCAGGTTAGGTATCATCACTAGAGGTCTGAAGGATTGTTACATTTGTTTTTATAAATTATTAATTCTTTGTGTAGCTAAATAGTGATGACATTTGCTCCATGTCTGTGTTGGGGAAATAAACAAAAGGAAGGGGATAGGAAGGAAGGATAATCTTCAAGTAGCTGTTCTTATCCTAGCACTTAACTTTGTGTTGTGTGTTGGATTGTTTTGGTTTTTTTAACTTAGTAGATCAGTTTATTCATGTCTGGGGAAGGTCAGTGATACTGGGGGAAAAAAAACAACAACTCTCCTTTGTGACCAAAACAACTGATAAAAGCTTTACATGAATTTGCAGAGAAATAGAGGTGTTGCACTTGAAAGAGGGCAGATAGTACCTACAGCAGGACCTTACAGCGTAACCATCCATCACTGTTTAGAGAGTTCCTGTCCGCAGTAAGATGCAGAACAGCAGCCCGTGGAGGTAAACTGCACGTCTCTGAGGCTGGTGGGTAAAAATCAGACCAAGGCTCAGAAGTGCTGCTGGATGAGAGAGTCCAGAATCATCCTGGAGGAAAGGGATCTGCTGGCTTAAGCAGATGTTCCTGCCCTTGCACTGGTCAGAGGGTGTTTGGACAGATTTGGAAATGGACTTTGGCTGCGTGAATTCTGCTCATGACCAGATTTCCTCTGCAGTCAGCAATAAACAAGTCTTTTTGTTCCATTAGATGTGGCTGTGGAGGAGAAACACGGCAGAGGTGCTGTTCAGTGATTCTGAGCTGGTGATCGTATGATGGGCTTGGTGGATGTGTGCCTTTCTTCTGGTTATCCTTATATGAAGGCTAGAATGGAAATCAGGCTTGTGGTAATTCTTGATGCCTTCGTGTCACCCATAGTAATTGTAGATGAATGGGGTGACCCAGTTGAGCACAACAGGGAAGATGGGTGGTAGGAATGTAGATCCAGTATTTATCAGCTAATTGGTTCCTTGGTCATTTGGACCATGCTATTAAAATAATTGTCCTGCCTTCCCTGTCCCCTACAGTATCACTGGTGGCCATGAAGGAGCTTGGTCAGGGAATCGATTCTATTACCAACCAATTCTTTTTGAAATTTATTTTGAGTAGTATCCAGCTGGATAAGTTACTGCAAGGGCACCGGTGCTGGCAAGAGGGACAGTGGTAGGAACATGAGGCTGGGAGGAACTGCCCACTCGCCAACAGACTCGCGTTTACATTGAGTTAATGACTGATAAGTTGTTCTTTATGCTTGGGTCAGTTGACCTGATAACATCTGTTTCCTTTCTCTTGAGAAATAAATACCTTATTACCAAGGTTGTTTGGCTGAGTAAGGCACTGCAGGTGCTTATCATCCGGCAGATCAGACCTGAATATTTTCCTGTAAGGACATAAGATGTCCTTATGTCAGGACATCTGGCATAAAACCAGGTTCTCTTTCTTTACTGATGGTGCTGCTGACTCAATTCAGAGATCACCTTCTCTCTGTCTTTCCAGAATCCCTTGTAGGTGTAGAAAGAACAGGACACCTTTTTCTTCAAATAGAATCTTTTATATAATTAAAAAAAAAGACAGATCAGGAATTTCAGCTACTTTGTTCATACATATGTAGCAGAAATTTTTTTTTTTAAATCAACAAATGTTATAAGAATCATGAGTTATCTACTTAATAATGTAGGCCCTCAACAGCTGTTAATGCTGTCTGCTTTCTGTCTCCATTCTTTCTCTCCTCTCAGCCTGCAAAGGTAAGAAACCCAGTTTTCCTGACATTCAGAAAGATACTGTGTTTCCATCAAAACGTGTCTCGCTTGCTAATGTTCCTATGCTAGTAAAGATGTGAATAATATTAGTGACCGAAAAGAATAAGTGTTCAAAGCACACAGTGAAATAAAGGTGAATGGAGAGATTTTGCTTTCTTAAAACCCATCAGCTCCGGTTGATTCTGAGAAGGCAAGAGCCACCCGGATGCCTTGGTTGAGGGGAAACACCACGGATGAGCTCTGGCTTTTGTATGGTGCAAAACTGCCTGAGTTTAACCTCTCATCCCTCCTAAGGACCGTACAGCCAGACTGCGCTCATCTGTCCCTCCCAGATAACACAGTGTGAGTGGCTGACTGTATGCATCTTTCTTTCACAGAATAACAGAATTGCCTGGGTTTGAAGAGACCTTTCAGATCGAGTCAAACCATCAACTGAACTCTGACAAAAACCATCACTAAACCATATCTCTAAGCACTGCATCTACCCATCTTTAACGCCTCCAGGGATGGTGCCTGAACCACTTCCCTGGGCAGCCTGTTCCAATGCTTAACCCTTTCAGTGTAAAAAATCTTTCCTAATATCCATCCTAAACCTTCCCTGGTACAACTTGAGGCTGTTTACTCTTGTCCTATCGCCCGTTCCTTGGGAGGAGAGACTGATCCCCACCTCTTTACAACCTCCTTTCAAGGAGTTGTAGAGAGAAATAAGGTCTCCCCTCAGCCTCCTTTTCTTCAGGCTGAATGTATATTTATTATATTTTCTCCGGGATTTCATGTATATGACATGATAACTTCCTTACAAATAACTCCTATGGAACAGAGACTGAACTGTTCTAAAGTAGTCTTTGACACTTAATTCTCAGGGAAGTGTGGACCTGTATGTATCGTTTGCAATGTGTGCTCAATTTTGTAAAACTCAAGGCGTTTTTTGACTAAACGGAAGTGTCTCAATAAGAGTCAATGAAATAAGCAACGTAACATTTGTTCTTCAGTCTCTTGATGGTGTAGTAGTCCTGGTAACTTCTGTTCAGCGTCAACTCTAAAAGCAGAGTGTGGAATGTCGTCTGCGGTGCCTGCTGCCAGGCTGCCCATCAGCTGGGCAGGGAATGACCTCTCCAGGAGGAGACTACTTTGGGATTGAGAAAGGCTGATGAGCAGGAAAGACATACAAATATGGAAAAAACCGTAGGATAGCAGAAATAACGGTGGCTGGAAATGGGCTTTTTCCAAATTAGTTACTGGACTAATTGAGGTTATTATAGTTCCTTCAAAAATGAGAAAATAACTTTGAATGCACATCTTACTGGAGGAGTTGAACATCAAAAGATATCCATAAATCCTGTAACTTGGCAAATGGAAGAGAGACTTAAATATCTGTGGGGAAAAAGATCAGATGCTCTACTTCATATTTACTCGTGTTTATTATCTTTAAATTACTTTGTATGTAGGTAATTAAAGAGCCTTTTAAGAGAACTAGACACCACTAATTGGAATATAGCATGTACTTTGAGTTGCTCAACAAAATGGACCTTACTTTTGTTCTAAGATAAATATTATAGGACCTGTGAAAAAAGTTTTCTGCTCTTTATGGCTCTGTTTCAGTACCGTTTACTAACAGAAATGTTTCTCATTTGTGTTTTTTTTTTTCTTTTAAGACCTATTCAGGGCTGTTCTGCGTAGTTATAAATCCTTACAAGAACCTCCCGATTTACTCAGAAAACATTATCGAGATGTACAGAGGGAAGAAGCGCCATGAAATGCCACCGCACATTTATGCAATATCTGAATCTGCGTATAGATGCATGCTACAAGGTAAGAATTAGTTAAGTGTTACTGAACAGTTAGTTGACAACTCTTTGTAATGTACCTAAAACTCAGGAGCTTCGTTATCCAGCTTTATAGTAATTTCTAACACAATCAGAATTTTATCTAATACTTAAAGGGGGGTGCGGGGGGAAGCTTTCTTATCTAGAACCTTAAACTTGCAGAATATAATAGCTTGGAGATTGACCCCTGTTGGCATACTTGTCTGACTTACTGAGGCACAGAAGCAAAATAACGCTAATAGGAAGTGTTCTGTGCCAGCTGCTGGTGCTGAAAGTTGTACTAGAAACACTTTCCTCTTTAAAAAAAAAAGAGATAAAATTCATGTCAAAAGACATTAGTGCGCTGGCTTTGAATGCAGTAAGAATGAAAAAGTGGGATTGAAAAGGGAGCGCTAAAGTATGTTAAGGACTTGTCTCTCTAATTCTATCAAAATGTTGGTGTTTTGGCAGCTGACAAATAATCTGATGTGACAATGAAACAATAGCGTGTGCGAGTTCAAAAAAGGGTCAGGGAAATACTGAACCTTGAAGATTTTTTTTTAGATTTATTTTTTTTTTTCCTCCAAACTGGTATAGGTCATGTCTGCAGTAGAACAGAGAGTAAGTTTATGGTGGGCACGTGCTTTGAATTTTGGCTTTAAGGCTGTGCCGGACAAATATGAAAACTGTGAATTTGACATTATATAAATGTGTTGAAATAAACGTATGGTGTTCAACTTGTAAAACTGCACTTTGGACGTAGTACGTTAGAAACACAGCTCATACTGTCCAATTTTGGTTCGTATTTAGGTGGCTGTTTTACTGGTCTGGACACACCGGCATCTAAAAAAAGTTGTATCTAAAAAAGCGTGTAATAAAGAGACAGGTCTGAAAAATTTCCCGTGTTTTCTGCTATAGACCTGGTCTAGCTGTGCTGGAAGTGGGTTAAAAGCTATTTGACCTACTTCACACAAACTAGGAAAACACTCTGCCACCAGGTTAACCAACCATTTAAATGTAAATCTTTTTGAAAAAAGACATTTCCTGTCTTGAAATAAATCACTGTAAGTGTTTCTTCAGTCGTGCCTTTGTCTCTAGGGCTGCTTAATAATAAACTCCAGGTTGCTGGATGGCCGAGTGCTCTTTCACCCCAGGAGAAACCACGCTGTTGTCACAGAGCAGGGTGATGCAGGGGCAAGCAATGGAAGAGCAGCAAATTGGGGTCACCAAGAGTCATCACACTTCTCAATGGATATTTGGGGCTCTGTTTTCACTTTTTTTTTTTTTTTAATGAAAGAAAAAAACCCTATGGCCTCTTGACCAGAACAACGGCCTCCAACGGCTCAGATCAGGGGACCCTTAATAACCAGTGTATGTAGAAGAATAGAGCAAACTCTCAAGTTATTTTAAGGAGTTTATTCCTAGCAGTCTCAAGTGGTTTGTGGATAAGGGCTTCCCACTCTAAAAGCACAATATCTTTTGAAATTGTTTCAAGAACTTCTGAAAAGTTCTTGAGACCAATGTCCTCTAATAAAGTAAGTCAATGTCAGTAGTTATCGCATGCAGGTGCTCTATATTTTTGGTCACGTACCACGGTAATACTGATTTCTATCTCTGGAGATCTTGCTACAAGTACAAGTTTTACTATTTTTGGAAGATGAAATGAAAAAAAAAAATAATTCATGTGACATTTGTTTACAGTCTTGTTTTCTTTCTATACTTTATATATATATAGGTTCATATTTTGTATCAAATCTTTGCTTGTGTCTTTCTGTGCTTGCTTTCTTTTTGATTTTGATTGTCTGAATTCTTTTCACTTGAAAGAACGAAGCCATAGATTGGAATAAGAATAGATGAAAAGTGTGCAACAGGATCAAATTATTAGGGAATAACTTCAAGGTTAACTAAATCTACGCTTCTAGTGCCCTTCACCTGCACAGAGCTACTCCCTGTGTATTTAGGGAGCAATTGCAGTCAGGCAGTGAACTTTACATTGATGGCTTGCCTCCACAACTGCATTGCCAGGGATAAGTACAAACTCTAGAACAAGCATTAGCAGTTTTGTGCTTGGCAAATATTTTACTAAGCAAACTGTTCTTGCCTGATTGGGTTGGATCAGAGGAAGAGACAAACCGTGCCGCGTCTGAGTTTATAACGCACTTACGAAACTCTTTGCAGACATTGCTTCCTTTAGGAGGGAGGCGATATGCAGGCTTGGAGATAGGCTTGCGTGAAGTATGAGGCTCACTGCTGTTTGTAGGAGTGATTTTATACAATCACCCTGCCTTTACATAGCCTTGTGAAAGAGTGATCAGTCCTGTTGAGAATGGCTAGTGAGCATTCGTGTAAAGCGGGCACCAACACTGTGCAGGGCTGGTCCCTCTCTGCCTCCACAGCCTCTAGATGGGACCTGATGCAGAGGCACTTCAGGGACTGAATTTAAGTCTCCATATAAATAAAACTTGCAATTACAACAACTAAGGCTTTCTAGTCATTAGAGCATCAAATAACACTTGTCTCAACAGTAGGAGATTGTTACAACATTCAGCTTATTTTCTGGTTAGCAGTGACAACGCAAGGTCGACTACTGAGCGTACCTAGAATTGGGCAGGGAGAGCTGGGGTTTCCTTGCCAGCCAAGCACTGAACATAATGCACAAAGCGTCCTTCATCTTCTGACTCTGCCTTATGTTTTGCCAGACTTTAGTCTTTAAATAATGAAACTGAAAACGTGTATCAGAAACTTCTGGTTAGTAGACACGAGTCTCTAACCAAGAACTAGCTGTATTGATCACAACGCTTTGGAGGAAGTCATCAGAGGTCGCCGATTGCATTTATTTGCTGCGTAATCTTTGACCAAGATGCTTTTGCTGATAAGTTACTAACACATATTTATAGCTGGAAAACTTCTTCTAGAGATCGTGTCAGTGTTTGTGCACATAGTTGGTAGAGGGTGCCAGGTAGGGGATGTTAGTTTTTTCCAATGTTTTTGCAAGTCCTGCTATTACTATTATAGCTTGTTCATAGAGTTAACTTGATATGAATGACTTTTGTATTTCCAGTATTTGACAACTAGAGTTTAACTATTAGGATTTAAACCTGAAATTGAAGCCATAGGAATACAATTCCTCTGGATAATATGACCATACCCTTGTAGAAGTATCTTTGCTGCTAGTTTGGGTCAATGAAAGTGGTTGGCTGCATTTTTCTGGCCTGTTCAGTGGTATTTTATTCAGTATAATCATATTTTCTTTCTTTGTAGCTAATCCCAAACTACTAATGTTCTAGGTGTTTGTGAGACGTGCTTATGCCAATTAACAGGGTACCTGGACCTGAGCTGTGACTCTGAACAGCCTGATGTCTTAAAACACAATTTTTCTCTGTGCTGGTAATTGGGTACATGGAGTAAACTGTTCCTCAGTATTTTAAAGCTCATGCTTTAATTGAGGGCACGCGTGATTAGAGATCAAGTTCTGCTAATCTAAAGGTATGTATGCTTAAAATAATATTTATGCTTAAACAACAAAACATAGATTTTCTATTGTAGATTATGAGAGCAAAAGGTTTTCAGTCAGCAGAAACAAGTGACGTGCACGTCAATAGTTATTCCTTGTCTTAAATGTTGCTGGAAATGCTCCATTTGGTTAAACCGGCGCTCCAAAGGGAGCAGCACCGTGCTTCAGTGTGCGCTCTGTTGGGAAGCAGTTATATGGCAGCATTGCGAGCTGCCAGTCATCAAACTGCGTGTCCCCTCGAAGAATTGCCTGTTCCGGAGGCCCTTTGGCCCCGCAGCCCCACGGGTCGGCTCTCATCCTGCCCCGTGGTGGGGAGGAGAAGGGGCTGGAAATCTATTTCAGTGCTTGTAAAATGTGGAGGACAAAGGGGCTGTAAAACTGCGAGTATGTTCAAGAAGCCCAGTTTGCCCCTTTGGAGAGGGAATGGTATTCTCTGGAGAGACGCACTGAATTAGTGTAAGCCGAGAGAGGAAAGAGGGAGGTGCAGAATTGTTTTTAATGGCCGAGTGTTGCAGCGGAACAGTTCAGCGGTGGGGCAGCTGTGGGCACTGGGGATTTGAGGCGAGTTTTGCGAGGAAAAACAAACCTCGTTAATCGCTGCATCTCCTAAGCGTCGCCTTTTCTGCAAGACTCCGTAAAGATTGAGTGTGAACACCGTGTTATTAAAAACAAGCAAGACTTTGGGTGTGCTCTGGCTGTGACAGTCAGGATTTCTCTTCAGGAAAAGACTCATTACCTAGTGCCTTGACCTCAGAAGATAATAACATGCAATTCAGCTTTATATACTGGATTTCCTCTCTCTCCCCTAGTAATTATTTTTCAAAGTAGTGTGGCAGTAGGGTAAGTGTTACTTCACGGGTGACTTAGTGGATTTCTCCTGTGCTTTCTCTTCATTTTCCTAATGTCATGCTGAAGCAGTCGGTGCCCGTAACCCAGGGGCTTCTGGGCATATGGAAATTGTTCAGCCCCAGACAGAAATGAAGTGCATGAGTGCGTAGGGTTGGAGCTGACGTGCTTCACAAAAGGTAGCTAGACTGAGCTTTTCACGGCTGCTGGACAGTTGACATGGTCGTAAGGAATTGGTATCCTAATCCCTGTGACAACATTGACCTTAATTCTGTTTGGTAATACAATTTGCGAGACTCGCTAGTGCTCTTCTCTACTGCTAAAAGTTATAGGCAGTGAGAAGAAAATGCTTTGATGGGGACTAGGATTTTCTTTAAGAAAACTAATTCTGTAAGTCTAATAGTTCATCTGTGACTATCTTGATTTTACCAGCGAGGGAGACTTGATTGTGTGAAAGCCACACTAACACAATTTCTTCTCTAGTGCTTTTATGATACTTGGCTTTCTCTTCTCCCCCCCTCCCTTCCTATTCTCCCACTGTATTTCTAGAGGAAGTAGAACATTGTTTTATTATGTCTCTTTATTCTTTGCCTCTTAAAAGTGCTTTGGAGGAAATATTAAGGAAAACTTGTTTACTTTTTGTTGCCAAAGACCAGCTTGCCTACTAATATTACTCTTGTATAATTATGCTTAGTCTCTCCTTTTTATCCTGTTTCCCTGAGGACATCTTGATGAGCACTAAATTAGCACTGATATTTTAGGACCTGCCTTTAATCCTGTTGCAGAGAAGGTTTATCGGAAACAGCATAATACGTGAAGTGAACACTTGTTGGAGAAGCCAGTACTGCCTACAGATGCAATACTTATCCCTTAAAAACGTCATATTGATCTATATTTTTAGTTAATCTTGACTTAATCCTCCCTTTGGGGACATGGGGGTCTCTTGTGTGTGGTGGTTTTTTTTTTTTTCCTCTCCCCCTCTTAAAGATATGGAAGAAAAGAATTGAAACTAAAGTATGACAGCTTTTTTCTTTAAAGGTCTATTAAATCTTCAAGTGGAAGAGCAAAGAAAAAAAATTGCTCTGAGACTAAAAAGCCTGGGACTGATAACTGGCACTTTCTGTTACGTGGGGAATATATAAAACCTGTTGTATGTGCAGTTAATATTCTTGATATTTTCCTTACTACTTGATGTATCAAAAGATTCCCCAAAGCTTTTGAACTGGTTACAAAGTTCAGGATGGCCAGTCTAAGTAGAACCAGCAGCTTGGTAAATGCCATGTGAAGGATTTACAGGTCTCTCCGGTGTTACACTGTGATTTCTGTGTTTTCACTTTGTCCCATCGGGCTGCTGTGGAGTATAAATACTTAAGTGACAATAACATTCACATCAGGATTGGATCGTACGCTGATAGGAATGTGGTATGCAGTGCTCTTCATGGCTGTGAGGGCCATTTCCCATGTAAAGGAAGAGATTCTAGAAGTAAGAAATTAAGTAGAAAAAACCGAAATCCATCATGCTGAAACAGTTTTCCACCTCCATTATTTTTGAATTTGAAGTAAAAGGAGAAACGCTTCTGTCAGCTGAACCTATTGCACACTATTTCATCTCCTTCCCCTTGCTCTTCCGTTCTGTCTCTTGGTATTAAATCTGTGTGTTTCAGGGACTGGGAAGTTACTCTCATGATTTAAATCGTTGCACCTTGTTAGACCAGCTCTGAATGAGACCCGTAGCGATTACTTATTGAACAAACTCAGTTGAACTTAGTTTCTAGAACCAGGTAATCGTATACTGCCATGTCTCTTTTTTTTTTTTTTTTTTAGTACTTTAGTGCTTGTGACAATAATTGCTAACCTTTGTCTTTGTGTAAAAAAAATGTGTTTGGATCCCTGCTCTTTCTTGGTGTTCAACCTCAAGGTTAAAAACTTAATTAAGCATAATGATATTTACAGTAAACAACTCTTCTTAAGCCTCAGTTGCTTAGAAGTGTTATGTGAAGTTACGCAAAAAAAATTAAGTCAACCACTTCAAGAAGCAACTTTCTTGTATTTAAAAATGAGACAGGGCTGACAATTGTTACAGAGAGAATTCTCAAGTTTCTTTGGTGTCTTGACTGTTTTCTCCCCACTTCTGAAGGAAAGTGTGGCAGCAGATTAGCCCGTTCCATGGTCTTTTCAGTTGATATTCTGACCAAATGATGATGATTTTAATTTTAAAACTTGCTATGCAAGCTGACCTCATAATTGAATTGTGACTGTGCTAGCCTACGGACAGGAATTCACGACTAAGTGCATCCAACTTAGGAAATCATTCATGAGATGAATCATTTTGTGCATATTACTCAGCCAGCACCTGCTTCTACTCTGAAGCTTTAGCTTAAATTAAACTCCATTTATTTTCTAGGTAGTTGTGAAATGGATAATTCACTTCTCCTTGGCTTTAGCCTTCAGATGACATACATCAAGGCATGATTGCTTGTGCAACAGAGACTTAAATGTATTCCAATCTTGTCAGCACGTAGCTCCGTAGCAGCACTGCTGGGTCTTGTGTGTTTTGCACAATAACTGGTTTTTGTCAGTCCTGTCTGCATTCCTCTGGGGTGTTGAACTCAGAGTTCAGCTATGCTCTGACTGCTACTGATAGCAATTGCAGTAGCTCCTTTTTCCTCCCCCTTCCTCTTCGCTGAAATGTCTTTGTTATACTCTGGCAGGGAAGCGACAAGAAGTAGGAGCAATTTTTATCACTTAGTGAGTGGAGAGAAGCGGTGAGGGGCTGGTGGTCGTCTGCTCTGCGTCTCCAGTAACCCAAGGCTTGCATCACCAATGTGATTACCAATTTGTAGCTCGGTGTATCTCTAGCTTCCTTTCACCTGTCCACACTTGATGCTTTCAGGAATTTGGCTGCTTAAATGCTCTTGACAGACATTGTGTATCTTCCCCAGTGATTCAGCGTTGCAAGGTGTTGTGCACCTCTGGCCTGCTGTTTCATAAATCGGGGTGAGTAAAAGCTCATGGCTTTCTGAATCCTCTGGGACGTTAAAATTCTTTTTATTCTGGGGTGTTTTCCAAGTGACGGTAAAGCCATCAGATGATGTGTAGAAGGAAAAGTCAGAAGAAAAAGCAGGAATAAAATACAACTACCTCTTTGTATGGGTATCTGTTATGAAGTAGCTTGGGAAGGTCTGACAAGGGGTAATGGGTACAAGTTACTCTTGGAGAGATTCCGATTGGACAGAAGAGGATTGTTTTTCGCAATGAGAACAATCAGCCATTGGAATAATCTCCCTGGGAAAGTTGCGGATTTCCCATCACTGGACACCTTTAAGATTGGGCTGGGCAGGGTGCTGGGCCATCTTGTCTGTGCCTGCGCCAGGAAAGGCTGGACAAGATGATGGGGCATTGAGCGACCTGGTCTAGTGGGAGGTGTCCCTGCCCAGGGCGGGTGGGTGGCACTAGATGGTCTTTAAGGTCCCTTCTAACCCAAACCATTCTATGATTCCTGAGGTCCCTTCCAACCTGGGATTCTATGAATTTTTCAGGCTGGGAATGTTCCTTGGAGGAAGACAACAGGGAATCTCAAATTGAAGGATTAGTAAATAGAAAAATGATGGTAGCAAACTGCAAGAACCAAATTCTTAAGCTCAGAGATGGAATGGGTGACTGACTAACTGTGCTGCACGGGAGCGTTTGGCACAAACCACTTGGTACCAAAGCACCCAGGTGTTAGTTACTGGGTGCCATCACTTTGAGTTCCCGTTTCAGGGCTGGGAATATGAAGACCAGCATGCTTGTGATCTGTGCCAAACACGTTGGGTAGAAACTGTTCTGAAGGATAAAACTAGCCTTTGCAGGAACATACAAATGCATATAATTTATAAATATTCCATACTGCTTTTTAAAAGAGAGGCCATGCCTCGCAAATGCATTGATCTGTGAATGAATCTGTATGCACAAGGGAGGGCTGTCTGATATGATCTGTGTGGCTTTCCAAAAGTAATTTGCTAATGATCCTAACCAGAGGCTCTTAAGTAACTGCAATACAACGAAAGGCCTTCGTACACATAAAGAACTGGTTAAAGATTGACCAATCTTGTCCATTGTTTTCTGCTTTTATGGTTTGGCAGATTTACTGCTGAAAACCCCGTGGAACGTGTGCTTGTGTTCATGCTTCTCATTTATAAACTTCTGGTCTGGAAGAGAGATGAAGGTTGTGAGGGGATGCTAGGCTTATGCTGTTATCCAGGGTAACAAAAATGAGAGCCCGGTGTGGAGAACTGCATCTTGGGGTGTACCGGGGGTTAAAAACAGTACGAGACTGTCGTTGTGGAGTGGCATGTGTGGGGTGTACTGGGGGGAATGGACTTCAGGAGTGTTGGAGCTGTTGTTGGCTTGAGTAGAAGCCCTCCATCTGTGGAAATGTAAATTCAGTGTTCAGCAATGGTTGTAAATCGGGTAGAGAACAAGGGGAGTAGCTGGAAAAGGGATCAAACCAGGAGACACTTTTGCCATAGACTTACAAAACATTTTATCTTCAACACTGTGTAGCTCTGGCCTTTCCCTGCTGGAGTGAAGAGGAAATATGACAGGAAAACAGTCAAAGAACAACTGAAGTCATCAAAACTGTATTTGGCACAGGAATAATAATTCAGGTCAGATCTAACAGAAGTCTAAAAGTGAAGTGGCGCAGGGAGAGGGAGTGGTGATCCTCCTCCCACCCCGTCTCTTCCTATGCAAGAACAAAGGGTCATTACTTGGAATTCACAAGTGACATCTTCAAAACAACAAGAAGCAGCAATTTTTTTTAACAGCATTGCTAAGCTGTGCTAGTCTGTCCCTCAGGATATATTGGGTGCTGAAAGCCTATGCTTGTCCAAAAAAGCAATTTGAGGAATTCATGAACTTGAAGTTTGAGGATGACGGATCAGGAAATTGCGGAACTTGCTGGCTGCTGGGAGGTGTTCTGGGGAATCATCCTTGCTTGCTAATTTTGGTCCTTAACGTGTCTGCTGTTGGAGTGCGTGATACCCATTCTCGTTTGTATGAGGTCTGTCTTGCTTTGTAACCCGCATATAAAAGTGCGCAGGGAGTAAATGGTAAAAGTCTGTGTCGTTTTAACCGCTGGAGGGTTGTGGAGTGCGATGGGGTAGTGGTGCGGCGCGGCAGCGCCGGGTCTGGCGGAGCTGGCTTTTCAGAGACCGATGAGACTCTTAGAAGCTGTAGCACGGCTGTAAGTTTATTATGACTGCACGGAGCTTAATTAGTCTTTATTGGGGTGCTTTCCATAAGTAGTATTTCATACTACACTGAAGTGTTAAACTCGCTGGGAAGAGGCAACTGGTAAAATGTCATTATATCTCTCTTTAAAGCAGTAGTTGTTCACGACGTTCAGCATCTCAAATGAGATAGATGTAAAAGACGAGGCTAACTTTTTCTCCACAAAACCACAGGGAAACATTGCCTTTAGTACAGGAATGAATTCACAGTAGTTACAGGGTCAAAAATTCCTACAATGACTATTGTCTCCTTTCTCGTACCCTTGTTTTATCCCCCCTTTCTTGCTGAAGACTAAGGCTGAAAGAAAGGGAGTGTTTAGGTGCTAAAAACGGGTGGAGAAATGCTGTAGTTGGTGGGGAGATGCTCCTCCTGTTCTTCTGTTCCCCTCCTGCTCTCCATAGGGAGATATCAGACTCCCCCCCGCCCCAAGTAATATACACCAGATTTTTAGATGGAAACAGTATTAAGCCACATAGAAAAACCCACCGATCGAAGCCATTCAGGAAACAATAATTGTTCGTGACCATTTCTGATAGGGAAGAATTACTCTAATTGTCAGCAGATACAGTGGAAACTATCAGATGAATGTTAGTGCTTTGCACTTCCAGAAAAATATGTTTGTGTCGGGTTCGTGTGCTCAAGGGAGAGAGAAGAGGATTTCAAGGATTTCCCCCCTGTAAATAGCATAAGGAATAGATGATGCTTGTTTTTAGAAAAATGGCAAAGGGGAGGAGAAAATGCCTGCTTGTGCACACAAATGCATGTGAGTAAAAGATCTTTTGACCTTAAAGCAACGAAGGTCAACATCTTTCCTGCAAAGGAAAGGAGATCTGAATATACCTGTGAATTTTGCTTTAAAAGCCGAAGGATAAATTTATATCGTGCAATTTCAAATTGTGGTGCTGAAATAGAATTTATTGAGAACTTCGTGGCGATTTAGGCACCAGAGGGTAGGGGAAGTGTGGTGTTTGTCCTCTGAATTGTCGAACTTTACAAACTATTCAGAATCAAACCTAAAGGAAATCTGTGTTTAAAAATTTAAGAAGGCAGCATTAACGCGGGTCCTTTGAGGAAAGGATTTTAATGTTTGAACTGGCTCACTTAACTTGAGAGATCCACCACACCATCCCCCCCCCCCAAAATCTTAATTGTAGACAAATGTTTATCTTAAACATTGCCCGGCGCATGAAGTTGGTTGTGCTGTACCTCAGCAGTTTGGTATGTAGAGTGGTGGACGCTCAGGAGCTTTTGTCTCCCGAAATGTCTCAGGAGACTGTAGCAGCGGCTTTTACAGCTTCTCTTGGGGAAGCGTTTTAGAACTACTTCGTGGTGTTCAGTGAGTGGGGAAAAGTAATGACTCCGCTGCTGAACAGAGGAATAAGGAGTCCATACAGCAAATCTGGACTTAAAAGTACTTTCAGATAAACGTACTCATCAAAAGGCTTGTAATGTGTCTTAGAAAATACCCATTAAAAATATGATTTTTAGCCCAGCTATTGCTGGGCCATGTGTCCCCATCACTGGGGTGTGTGGTGCGGCCGACCTTACCGGGGAGGGGTGATGTGCCCCATGGTCTGCGTCCCGACCTGTGTGGGACGGAGAACAAAAAGCCGAGCCGCTGAGCGTGCTGTGCTGAAGTTAAAAAGCCAGTTATGTGCTGGTATAGTACTTGCTGTCCCTCCGAACTTGTGGAGTTCAGGCGTAATGAAAAAACTTGGGAAGAGCCTGCTAGAGCGAAAGCTGGTTCACAGCCAGATCTGTTAAGTGGCTCGTGCTTGCTTATTTGTTTGGGAAAGGAGAAGAGCAGAAGTTAAATGAGTGAGCTTAAATGGCAGATATTGCAGCTAAAGGACCTCCTTGCATCGTTGTTTCGGTTGACAATGTAATCTTTGTCTAGACAAAATTGTACTATATAGGAAACAGAAGAGCTTAAGCGCGGGGTTGATGGAGGATAGAAACCACCCCTATGCTGAATACTCTGTGGTGTAAATAAAGCTTTTCCAGCGTGTGTCTTGCCAACTGCTACTAATCTTAGGTTACTTCTAAGCAGCATGCAAATAAAAACTGAAAAGTAAGCATAGGGGCGGCCTGCGTAGAAGACTTAGGACCTGCTCATTTCTACTGGGCAAGCCCTTCGGGAGCCACAAATCCAGAAGGCTGAGAACGGCTCATCTGTGTCATCCGTAGAACAGTAAGCGTAAGCGAGCAAGTCCTTGCAGCTCTGGCTGGAGCAGTTTAAGAAGTTGCTGCCTTATGGGTTGTTACTGCCCTTCAGCTAAGGTGCATGAAACGCTTCTGTGGGAACCTGTCGCTGGCTTTGAGGGTAAATCAGTCCCAGAAGCTGTCGGGGCTGGCCCGGCTGGCTGGCGGGGTGCTACAGCAGGAGTGTGCTCACAGTGGAGGCTGTTTCCCTCTGCATGTATCGACTGTTTGTACATCGCAACAGGTATGGATTTATAACCACGCTTGTTATAAATCCATACCCGTTTGAATTTGTTAGGGGAGGAATGTGTTACCCATTAACTTCTGCTCACAAATGCAGCAACTGTTTTAATTTCTAAGTTAGACTTACTAAAGCTTCTCTTGATACCTGCCGTAATAAAGGTAGCGAAAAACTGCCAGTGAAAACGTAAACCATGCTTGAGCTTCTTCAAACTTAATGAGAATTGAAAAAAATAATTCAAATTCTCTCTGGCGTGTAATGGAGAAGCTACCCACGGTGTCATTAAGTGGGCAGGACGTAGCCTGGCAGCTGTTTGTTTTCTCCTTTTATGCTGATTCAGCCCTGGCTAGCAACTGAAAACAAATGTCACAATTTTTTCTTTAGGAATTTGGATGATTTCAAGCTAATGTTGCAAATAACGAACTCGTGACTTCTAAAATAGCCTCAATTCATAGCTTGGCTTATTCTTCCAGGGTTTGACGGTGCTGTGTTGGGTTGGCCACTCGCACTGTGTCAGTGCTGGGCGCTTGTGCAGCAGCTTGAACTGTCTGGGGTGAGCGAGCGAATAATGAGTGTGGTCAGGACGTCTGCTGTAGCCATGCAAGAAATACTTGTATTCAGTGCCACGGTTCACCGTAAACGAGTTGCAGGGTAAACCGTGACTTGGGTTTGACTGACCTCTGCTATGCTTCATTTAACAATAATTAACTCAACCTACTTTGCAGTCAGTCAGCAAGCAAAACTGAAGCATGGCTGTTGTGATTTATCTCAAATCTCGCATCTTTGAGAGTAAGGGATAGAACCACATATTATTTTTTTAAAACTTTTGTTATTTTAACTTCACAAATAGCAGGAACGCCTGTAGAGTGTCTCCATCAATACCCCCACCCCACAGTGAAGAGGTGCTTTCTCAGCCCTTCACTAAAAACGTGGAGGTGTCTCGGAGTAGTTAGTCACAGGATACTAACGAGGCAGGAATGAAATACTGGTCTGCCAAAAGTGGTTTGTGGCGGTTCAGCTTGACGGCTTTCTCACATAGGCTGGTTCCTAAGCAGAGGAAATGTAGTCGATGGTGGCTGCCTGTGTCTTGTATCATGCTATATGGGAAATACTAGGGAAACAGGCAACGCTGGGAATTGGTAGTTGATTTAAACCAGAGCTGTTGTATTTGTCTCTGAAGTGGACGGCATTGGGCGGGAGGGAGAGTTTTGGTGTGATTCTTCATGGACTGGTGTCTGAGCCAGCATTGGGGGCTTTCAGTGTTTTGTGGAAAAAGTGTCTGAGCACTGGTGAAGCAAAACTGATAAATATTATTATACTATATCTTAAACCCACTGGATACCCGTGAGGAGTGGAACGCACCTGAATTTGATCTTAGTTCTAGTATAAATTAGTGTTACACGTTTTAGGACAAAGAATGAGAACTTCTGCAGGTTGATGGCTTGACAGTTTCAAAGAAATAAGACGTGGAGGTGAAAACCCGACCAACAGATGAATAAGCTGGTGATGAAAAGGCAAGAAGAAAAAGATGAATGCGGTTTCAAGGTACATCCAGAGAGAGGGTTTTTCCCTAAAGAGTGCCAGCGTCCTTGATCGCTTCTGACCTCCAGAGGTTCCTTCCAGCTTTTAGGATCCTACTTGCCTTTCTTGAATATACCTGTGATGTCTCCCTCCTTTTAGTGACCTGAAACCTGCCGAAGAGAGTAACCTGACAATGATAATTGTCCAGCTCCTTTAGCACTGGTGGATGTATCACATTGGATGCTTTGGGTATGTGTAGGTTCAGCTTCCTTAGTACTTCCTTGATTAAATTTAGGTATTATCACTTGAAATGTCAGCTTTATGGTGTTAGCAAATTACATGCTTTCTGAAAAGTTCACTTGACTCTTTAATGGGTTACTGTTGGCAAAATACCGACTGGATTCCTGTAACCTGCCCTTGTCTCTTTGTGAAGTTGCAGAAGGTACGTTGGAGAGTGAATGATGAAGCTGGACATAGCGAAGATTATTGCACAACCAGAGGCAGAGGTGAAATGTAGGATAAACAGAAATCTCATGGTGAGCTTAAGTGTGTCAGGGTATATTTGGTCTGCAGTAAGGTGGGTACTCGGCAAACAAACTTGTGCCTGTCAGTCTTCCTGTTACGCTTGTTAGAGATGTTTGTCGCAAGTCACTTCATAGTGTTAAGTGTTTGATGATAGTTTATGGAGTAACTAGGCAACATTTTGAAGACAAACACAAAATATAAAGGCATGCATCGTCTCTGTAACCAGATCTTTCTGTGCTCACCAGTCCAGTAGGACTTGGTTTAAAGAAAAGAAGGCAAAAAAAAGTTATTCAGAGGTTGGAACTGAAGAACGGCAGATTGTCGGACCACCTGCCTGCTTCGTAATGCTGTGTAGCATTTATGACCCAATCCTGTGAACGCTGTGGCAAAATCTGTGCTGATAGGAAGGTCTCTTTCCTCCAGGCAGTGACCCACTTCCACAGAACTTGTCAGGAATTCAGTTTTTAAATGTCCTTGAATAGATTGATATTTGAGCCTGTTCACCTACAGTAGAGGGCAAACATACACAGATCGTCCAAGCCTGACATCCACAACAAACAAGGCTATCGACCAGGGAACCAGGCTTTTCTTGGTTTATGCGCTATTGCACCCGAGTATTAAATATTTTCTAAAAATAAACAAGAACCCTCCATGCCCCCGACACTTACTGCCACTTTTTGGAAAGACAACGGTTTCTCCCATTTGAGAAATATCAAAGTTGCCTTCCTCCACCCCAACAAAAGCGCCAACTTCTTTAGTTACGCCAGCTACAGAAGTAAGGCTGGCATTTCATCCCTGCTGAACAGGTACTTCATGCTCTGGAGAAATAAAAGCAGGTTGATACTCCTATACATCCATTTTCACTGTTTTTTTTTGGTTTGTGTTTGTTTTTTTTTTTTTTTAGAATTAACCTTTTTATCTTGGCACACTTATTTCATGTTCTTACCTAAATAAAGGCTGTATGCAAAAGGGAAGGTGCTTATAGGAAGGGTGATGGGATTGCGAGACAGTCAATATTTGTATGAAAATTACTGTGTTTGACAAGAATTGTAGTTGCTGTCAAAGCAATCAGAGATATGTTAAATCTGAAAGCAGGTAATACGTCTGTGGAATTGTTTTCATAGATTTGCGTCTTTGTGTTAAGCTCAAAAAATGGCTTTCTAGTTGGGCAGTTCAGTGTGTGTGATAGCTCCAGATGGCCGCTTCCATGCGTTTCGAGTCAAATCATGAGGGTGAAGATCCGGGCATTTGCAATGCTTGAACTCTCAGTATAGTAAAGGGCAATTGGAGCAAAGACCAGTTGAGAGGGTGGGCGTCCGTTTACTGTTTTCTGATAAAGTTTCTGTGCTTGCAATGCCGCTGCCTTTGAGTTTCAGTAGGGAACTTGAAGACAGACTCTTCCTTTTCTGTTTGATTATCTTCTATCAATTTATGAATGACTATAGTGTGACCACAGCAGAACTAAGGCATGCTTTTAAGAAAAGCTGCTTTGTTAAAATACAGTAATTCTTTTGTAGACAGGCTTTATAGCTTTGAGCTACGACTTTTCAGAACATCCTGCTTGAACCAATTACCCAACAGAGTTAACAGGGTTTTTGTTAGGTCGGGTCTGTTAACTGGCGGGGAGTGAAGTCCTTCCATAGTTTGGTGAGAGAAGGGATCTGGAGTAAAATGTTTTGTATTCCGACAGTCAAAACTTCATGTTTGTTTGGTTTTATATATATACCTAGTAAGGTAAATGTCAGGATCTACTCTTACTGGATTTTCAAACAAGAAAACATGCAAAAGATGCAGCCAGGCAACAGGTTGGTTTGAAGAGCTGCCAGTTGCTGTCCCCAGAGCATATTCCTTTGGGTAGACAAGAGCAAAGTAGGTTTAAGAGAGTATAGGGAAAAATGGCTTTCAGAGCTGTAATTCTTCTTGTCCTCCTTGTATTCTAGTAATTCTCCCTGGCCTCTCCTTAAAGCATTTGCACCATTCAGTGTTGCATGACTGGGTTTCCCTAACGTGGCTGCTGCTTCTTGCAGTGGGACGTCCCTCAGCTCCACGGCAGTAGGTGTCAAATGCAGCAGCTGGCTCTTGCCTTGAGGTGCGGGAGTCACTCTCCCTTCGGGTGGAAGCAAGAGGAGGAGGAGAGCAAGAGTGAAAGAAATGCTTCGATGTCTGATACTTCCAGATGCTAAATATATAACTTGATACAGCGTAAGCCGATCTAACGATTAGCCTCTGCCAAAAGAGTAAGACCCGCTCTGATTATTCGTTGCTCCATCGCCCTTGTGCTGGCTGCTCTTTCTTTCGTTTTCCCCCCTCTTATATATTTTGATAGGATTAGTTTTCTGCTAGTATGACTCCCTGATGGGCTCACCATAGCTGGAGGTGACTACTAGAGCTAGCTCAAGGGAAGCAGTGTGAATGTAGGCTGGGGACAGAGGAGGTGGCACCTTCTGCTGGCAGCAGCTCACCTGAGCTTTTTCCACGGCTTTAGGGTGCCCAGCGCGTGGGTAGCTGGCACAAGAGGTGGTTCTCTCGCTTCCCATACACTAATTCCAGTGTTTGTGTGGCTCTGTTATAAACTGATCTGGCTGAAAACTAAATTTTGTTAGTTCCACCAGCTACGTGAGCATCACCTGCATCTGCACAACCGGCTGCTGGCTCAAAGGGAGGAATGGGATGGTGAAACTGGGCAGGGGAAGCAGACGTCAGTGGCAGCTGAAGTTGAATTACAGCAGCGGGGGAGCTTCAGCCTAAGGCTAGTGTCGGGTTGTGTTGCCTTCGTGCTTCCAAATTCTTCCATTCAAAAAGACATAGTCATCTACAGAAAGCAGAAAATCAAATTTTGTTTTTATTCATAGACTCTGCGTAATTTTCAGACTTTGTATTTCAAATTAAGAATATTGCAGTAACTCTCTTCTGTGCAACTTGATTGTTACAGTCTTCAGTGTAGTTTGAAGACCTTGGGATATATATAAATCCAAGATGTATATCTCTAACGTGAAGCGAGAGATTCCAATGGGACCCAAAGGGTTGGTCTTGAATTAAGACCTTGGTCCTCTCATTTCATCCCCCCACCACACACCTGTCCTCATGCTTATATTCATCTGACTGAGTTAAATGGACTTAGCGAGTAGCGTTGATTAGTGAGCTGAGTGGCTTTAACCTGCCATCGGGGGAGCACTGGAGCCTGCTTGGGGGACAGCAGCGGTGCTCTCGGTGTGGCAGAAGCGTGATAGACCTTTCCCTGAGCGACTGGAAGTTCTTCGTTTGGCTCAGCCTTATGATGTTGGGTTATAGGGGAGGAACTTGAAAGATGTTTATGCCGATAGCAAAAGTTGTGTTATCTAAGTCATCTTATAGGTGCTTTTCCCCCCTGAAATAGTGTCCTTTTGGGCTCAAAAGTGTAATGAACCTGTTGTGACTTTGTCCAGAGTAACCTTCCAGACCAATACGCTTCCTTGGCCCTCACATGGAATAAAAAGCAGCTAATGTCACATTTGCTAGTGCTGTTCACAAGAGCAATTTATTTGTGTTTCCTATTTCAGTTGCTCTAAAGGCTGGAGATGAGGATTCTCTGCAAACACATTCTGCCTCTTACTGCTGCAATGTGCTTATAAATCCCAAGGGATTTGCTGAATTGGTGTAGTCGTTATATATTCCTACAAATCTGTTTGTCAGATGTTAGAGTGCTGTTATTGCATGAAGACTTTGCTAGAGAGAGATGGTTTTGGTCTGTTCTTACGAGTCACAAGACTTATGTAGAAACTTAAGTGTTTTCCAAATATTTTTAGGTTTCCATGAACAACCATGTCAAAACTCTGTGGCTTTAATAAAAAAATTGCTATTAAAACTTCTGCAAAGGATGGCAGATTATTTTTAAGACTTAGGCACGTTCTCTGTCATAAAAACATCTGTCTTGTGGGCTGCCTCCTGCCCTTCAGCTTGAAGCTGGGTCACAGAGAATCGCACAGTTGTGTTTTTTTTGAAAGTAGTATTGAGATGCAAGTCCAAAGGTGAGGGATTTGGTGCTTCTTCCCTGCCCCGGATACCAAATGTGGCAAAAGTGGGCTCAGTCCTTTCAAAAGGCCGGCTGACGGATACGTAGGTAGTGCTCTAAGGAGCCTTTAGGAAGGGGACCAGCTGCTTTGAAATCAAGACGATGGATAAATTGTGTTGTTTGGGGGAGGAGAAAATCAAAACAAACAAACCAACCAGAAATAACTCTTCCATCTTAGTCATTTTGTCAGAATCTTTTTCAGAATGAGTCCGGAGAGATCAACTCTTCTTCTTGGGATGCAAAAGGCATCCGGCAGGCGAAAATGCATAAAGCAGCACCCTGAGCCTTCAAGCTGTAATTTTTTGTTATTAAGTGCTAGATGCTGGAACTGGCGGTTAGCAGAAGGGAGTGAGCAGAAGGCAAAGCTTGAAGCTTGCTGTTGTCTCGCTTCCACTTCCATAGTTTGTGAGGTTCGGAGTCCAGATGGACACAGAAAAATGGATTGGGAGTAACACACGTGAGTACCTGGTAACTTCAGGAGCTCTGTGTCAGTTCAGGCTCCTGGACATAGGAAATAAAAAAGCCCTGTTGAACTTGCTGGAGCTTCTGGCAATGACAGGATACATAGTTGTATGTCTGGCTTTGTAGACTTTCTCTAAGACTAAGTAGGTAAGAAAATGCATTTATACGGTGTGTCTTGCGTGTGGTGGAACACTACGTTTGCGTGGTAAACTGACGGGTAAAAGAGGTCATGATACAAAGCATTGACAAATGCCCGTTGCCTTGGAGTAAACTACTCTCAGTTTCAAGGCAAACATCACGTGTGTTCTTAAGTTCTTTTAAGAAGTGATAAACTGAAGAGCTGTAGTTTAGAGGAGACGAAGTGGCCTAGCTATAGTGACAAAATTAGAGAGAGGAGTTACTGGGAAGCGAGCAAGGGGGAAATCAATTTGTCACTGTAGAAAATGTCTCAATAAATATTAAAGCTAGGAAATACTAACTTTCCACTCTACTCATGGTACCAACTTGGCATCTATTCAGCAGTTTCTTCTAAAAGAACAAATGATTTGTGCTGTCCTATGTTATCTTGATTCGTTTGCTGGTGTATGGAGTCGCCCGTGATGCATGTGAGTCACTGTTGGCTACCCCTGGAAACGGGTCAGGGTCAGAAAGTTGCACTTTTTTCCAGTTTATGCTGACAACTGGGCAAACAATACACCCGCCTGCCCCTGGAGTTCTGGGGTTTGTCTCCTGCTGGTACCAAAAAGTTATTTCTGATTGGACTTGCAAGACCAGCTGCTGTAAATCAAAACCAGAAGAACATAAACTTTTTTAGAGTGTTCTCCTAATGTTTCTGTTGTCATTCTCCCACTGCTTTTCTCTACTCTCAGCTTTTTATTTCTCGCAGTCCTTCCCCCTTCCTCTTGTTTGTGTGTCCGTCCAGGAGCCTGCTCTACATCGTGCAGATGTAGGAGATGATCCGGTACCAGCCCTGCAGTCTTGTCAGAAAGAGCACCAACTTCTTGACTTTTATTTTCTTTCCCACTTGTAATAACCTAAACTAATATTCTTCTACTACTCCTACTACCATCATTCTGCTCTGTTTGTCACCCTGTAGGTGGGATTTTTGGCGCGAGCGTTGCCGGCCAGGCACGGGTGGTCGCTGGGATGCAGGTTTGACTTGCGCCTGCGGGGAAGCGCACCCCGCTGCGGTTTGTCTGCACCATGGCTAAGAGGATCCCTGGTATTTCTTGCTATTTTTGAGCAAGCTAGTACAAGGGGTTCAAAGTACCACTGTTCTCGTGTTTCCAATGTTTTTCAGTCAGAAAGCACCTCATATTTTCCATCATACTTGATGTTAAAACATAGTCCAACACTTGCCAGCGGTGCAGGCCACGAGCCTCTGGTGTAGCCAGCTGTGGCAATGTGCAGCAGCATCTGCCTGCTTTGAAGGCATGTCCTTCATACTTTCTATTCTCAAACTAATTAAAACAACAATATTTTGCTGAGACCAGGTCTCTTTTTAGCTGGTTTGCTTTTTTAGCTGCATTGTGCCTGTATGAACGTAGTCTTTTGATCTGAGGTCAGTTGGGGCTGCTGCGTAGCAAAGGGATCTCGGGTCTCCCTTCCACCAGTACGGCTTTTTCTACGTGACGCTCAGGTTTTCTGACATGAGCGCTGGCACGGTTGGGGGAAGGGCAGAGGACATGACTGCCCCTTCAACAGCAGCCTGTTATTTTGGCTGCGTACCCCGTCGCCAGGCTCCTGGCAGCCCGAGCTGATGTAAATGCAGACGCCTGTCTCTGCCCTGCTCGGCAGCCCCTCTCCCTGCTCACACGGCTATTTCTGGGGCTGGGTGGCAAGCCCGCTCCGGGAGCTGGTGTGCCTGGCCACCAAGTGCTTTTGTGCCTGGGTCGGTCACGTAATGGGGCAGTGTAACGGGGGCAAACACAGCTCACTGCTGTATTTTTATTATTTATTTTTTTTACATGCTACCTAGCTAAGGTTGAACTCCTGCTTCAATACTCATGGTTATGCACTAGCGCTATGAACTCGGCTTGTTTTACATAGGTAGGGTGAACGGTTTCGCACAGTCTGCAAAACTCAGCAGCAATTTGCACCTCAGTCTAATAACGCTTTTTCTGGACCCATTTAGAAACGATGTGAAATGCCATTTATGTTACTCAGCTTACCAGCAATGGTCATAAATGTAGTGAGGCTGTATATATGGACACAGAGCTGCTTCAAACCTATCGAGCACGTGGGGAAGCTGCCTTGTAGCAAGTGAAGCCGTGTGCTCATCCTGCTGGTACTGACTCTGTGTCCTAGAAGGAATAATGATCATCACGTTACCAACTGCTCCCTTTCTGCATCCCATCAGGGCATCGTGTCCAAGGAGAAGGGGCGCATGCGGAGAGAGGCAGGGAGTCTAGTGAAGTCCTGAGCTTTATTTACACTTGAGCAAAATAAAGCTTGACTTTATTTATTCTAATGTAATCCGTTACAAATTACCAATCAGAAAATCTGTTTGAAGTTCTGAGCTGGCAGGAGGCAATTGTGTTCTTTTGGAGCTAGTGACAAATGACTGAAGTGTAAATTCTGCATCTCTGATGCAGATTTATGAAAAAAGATGTTGAACTCATTGAAAGCCCTGGCTTGAAGGTGTTCTCCACCCGCTCTTTAACTGAAACGTTTCACTTTTTTTTTTTTTGGATAGATTTGAATGTTTTGATTATAGAACTTTTAATATAGAGTGTATGACGATGAAATGTATTCTGCGAAGATCCTGTAATTAGGAAATACCTCTTGCAGGGTATAACTGACCTTCAGGCATTCTTTTCAAAGGTCGTGAGTGCGGCAGTGGGTGTCGCCAAAGTGCTGAGCAGCACCATATTGCAGAGCTTTGGCTCTGTTCAGTATTTCCCTGGATGTCCTTTTGACAAGTCTTTAATGAATAAGCTAAATTATGGAAGCGCTTTAGGCTTGCATGTTCATTATAAAAAAAAAAAAAAAAAAAAAAAAAAAAAAAGTAGAGTAAAGCACTTGTTTTCTGGAGATGTTAGTGCTATTTCGAAGTGTCTGGTCGTTAGTATTGTGTACTTGAAACTGTTTTTTATTTTTCCTTACTTAGTACTTAAGATTTTAGATAATTTGATTAATCTGGGAAAGGGTGCATACAGAATAAAAGACGTGGGGCCAGCTTTGTCTGAAAAATGTGCTTAAAACTATTATTGTGGATTATTATTTAATTTAACCAAAACTTTGACTTTATTACATGAAAGGGCAGAACTTTTAGGAAATTCTGAGCTGTTGGTTGAGGCCTGTGCGTGTGAACTGGGATGTTTAAGGGATATTATTAAAATTGCTTGAAAGTATCATTATAATTGCTCAGCTGAAAAACGGATTTTTTTTTAAAAATATTCATTTAAAACTGTCTTACAGGTTAGAGGATAACATAACAAAAGACTATAACCGTGTTTGTTCTTGTTTTGCAGACCGTGAGGACCAATCAATTCTCTGCACGTAAGTGACCGCTTTTGGCCATTTTTTGACATCGGGATTGTGAAAGGGGTCTCTGGTACAGCTGGGGTAGGCAAAACTGGGTCTTCAGCCTTGGCAGCCAGAGACTAATGGTTAAAGATGTAGCACAAAGTGATATTTAATGTGGGGATATATTCTTTTAGTGCTGTAATTCACCTTATTGCAAGTTTTATAGGTATGTGCCGTTTAAGAAATGTAGTCTAAAAATGTCAGTCAAGAGACCTGAATCAGAAACAAAAAGCTTTTAAAAAGTGCCCATCTGTCTGAAACGCTGGGTTGGAACTACTCGAGGTGTAGCGCCCGAGGGGGACATGAATCAAAAGCCGGTGTAGAAACCCCGCTGAGCACCAGCTTGGCTTTGTGTCTGCTTCCAACAGAGGGCTCTGAACAAGTTGACACGAAGGTTTCCTTTTGCTTTCTCTCTGCACCTGAACTTGCCTCACCCAGCAGCAAACTGCCAGCTTCAGCTTCGTTTTCTCTGGGATCTGGAAATGCAATGGTGAGGTAGCTAGAAGAGTATGAATGCACTTCTGGGCCTATGACACCGTTGAGCTGGTCTCTCCCTGCCGTTAAAAGGGGTGATCCGGTTCCTCTCCCCACAGGCTGTGTGTTTCTGCAGCCTCTTGCGCCAGCCCTGGGGCTTGGTGGTCAGTGTTCAGAGAGCGAAGCTGGCAGAAAACTGAGGCTGCCACAAAATGCTGCTTTTCATCAGCCGAGTTCTCCGGGTCTGCGCTCTGTGGGCTCAGAGGAGCACTAGCCTGGGGCAGGAGCTGTGAACACGCAGGCGGGGAATGGTCCCTGTTGGTAGCAGCCTGGGGCTTAGGATGGTTCGTCTGGGTTGTGAAACAGCTCCTTGGCTCCATTCTGAACCTGCTTGCAGCCAGCAGTCTTGGGTATAACTGAACGTGTTCAATGATCTGAGGGGGAGAGGGAGGATACGGTAGCTCTCATGCCTCTGGCTGGGTTACGTGATCAGTTGACCGTGCTGTGTGCCAGTGCATACCGGCTGCATTGAGGCCATAGTTTGTGAGGATGCCTGCTCCCTGAAATAGCGCCATGGTTAGATTAATTGCTAAATGCAGATTAATTGCTGAACTGACCTGGGTTCAGTTTCCTTCTTGACATGAAGGGATTCAAATCTTTATCTCCTGCTTCCTACAAAAGTGCCTTAACTATCACACTCTACACAAGACTGAAGGTGGATCCTTTCAAGCCACACTTTTTTTTTGAACTATGGATGCTATGGTACAAGATTCGTGGGGCCTAAGGACAGAGAAGCAAATACAGTTCTGTAGCTAAGATAAAAGTTGATCCAGTTAACACAGGCTTGTCTAGGTCTGTGGTCTCAGCTCTTAGTGGGACTTGTGTTTTCATGTGATGACTACTTCATATGCCACGTACAAAACAGCCCTCAAAGCAGGGCCGGGATCCCAGAGTGAAAGAAATGCTTTGTTCTTGCGTGTCTGTGGATGCTTTGACAGTATGTGCTTGCCTCAGGTGAATTTTTTTGAAGTAGCTTCATGTTTTGTGCCTATGCATGAACCTTGCACTCCTTTACATGGTCAGCCGAGACCACAAAGCTTGGGATGGCAGTGCTATAGGATTTAGTGAATGGCTCGTCCGTTCATTTGCAAGTTGGAAAGCTTTTGCGTTCTCTTGCCTTCAACTTTGTTATTACCTCACCTGTAAGGTCACCATGAGCTTTTCATCTAAAGATGTCCCTGCTGACTGCAGGGGGGTTGGACTAGATGGCCTTTAAAGGTCCCTTCCAACCCAACACATCCTATAATTCTGTGATCCTTCAGTCCTGAATAGGCAATTGAACCCTGGTTTATATCTGGTACGGCACGCTTCGACGCCAAATATCTGGATCTTGTGAGACGTTCCACATCTTGGCGTGGCAGTGGATAAGCTGTTTGCTGGACGTCCATTTGCAGAGAGGAGCTTGTTTCCAGATGGGGAGGGGTGGGGAATGGAAACGCTTCCTTACAGGCAGACCTCAGGAGAATGTGACTATAAGCAGTACCGAAGCCTGGAGCTGCTGGGGACCACTCTGAGTACAGTCCTAATATTAAGACCCTCAGAGATGGTCCTGAGGACATCTCTTCTGTTGCACCTGTAAAATGCTTGGTGACAAACCTGCTCCATGTAAAACTTCAGAAGCTACTGCGAAGAAGAAGCCGTGAACAAGACATCTCTAAAGGACTTCAACACTATCCTGGAATCGTATGACAAAACGAAGTATTGAAACCGTTAGTACCATGACACTGGGCAAGTTTTGCTACCTTTAATTTCAGGGTCTTGGTTGCTCAAGTGTTAAAAGCTACACTGAACAGAAATGTGACAGAGTCTTAAAGCCGAGTTTCTAAACAACTGATTCCAGGCTCTGTTGGCTTTAACTTGCTGCTTTAACTTGTGTTTCTTGATGAAATGCTTAGGCAGCAGCATAAAGAAAAACAAGATTTAAAAAATAAAAAATCAATGTCACTGAACATAGTTTACAAGGTAATACATCTTTCCTTGGTAATGTGGCCTCAATTAGGAACTGTAAGGCATCGCATCTCCAAACTGGCCATACAGGACCGAAGAACATCCAGTCTAGGTCAGATCTTTTGAGAATATGAAGACACGTGATGTGATAGATGCTAGGATCCAAGGTGTTCCTGTCATCTTGAACACCAAAGTTTCACCATAGCCCAGGAGGCCTTGCTAATGCTGTCTGACCATCAACACCATGTAGATGCTGCCTATAAAACAGGATAGTAGGGGTTAGCAGACTGCTGTTCAGGATAATAAACACTCTTCTCTTAAAATAGGTTTGTCTTGGGCTGCTTTTCAGTCCAATTCAGTGCCATCAATACCATTTGTATTCCCCTGCTTGTATCTTTTGAACAAATAGACCATGAAGACAGCTGTCTGCTGTGGTACCGTCCGTAACGTGATTTCCCCCGTGGGCTTCATGGGAGAGCTGTGTTCGTTTGTCACGTTTGCATTATAAACTCCGTACTTGACATCTGGGTGGCTGAGATGCTAAATCCTCTTCATGAATGAGACAAGGCCATGGCAAGCTCCTTCGTGTAGCAGGCTGAAAGGAGGTCTCGTATGTTTTGACCAAGAGTGGGCTAGTATCCAGAACTTCTGTTGCATTGCTGATTCTGTGGTGAAAAGGTAAACTCTGGGTGTTTCCTTTCCATGCCACTGGTTTTACAGGTCTTAGACTAATGCAGGAATAAATAAGGTGGAAGGAGTGTGTCTCAACTGCACCAGAGGTGGTTTCAGAAACTGCTTTGGCAGTTCATAAAAGGCTTGAGACATCTTCTCACTCCAAACTTGTCTCAGGACCTGGGTCACCTGATTGACTCCAATCTTTAGTAGAGCTGAAAGTCCTTGGAATGCTTTTGCTTTTCTCCAGTAGAAGCGGTTCAAGCCAGCTAGTGAGAAAGAAAACATCCCTTGACTTGTGTACTTAGATGAGGGGACAGTTGTGGTGTGCCTGTCGTTCTCCTGTCTCTCACTGCCCTGCCTGTAACTGTCTTTATGTACACCTTGGAGATCAGTCTGCCCCAGTTGAGACCAGTGATGAGTGGTGTTTTTCAAGGGTCAGTATTGGGACCAACGCTGTTTAACATCTTTGTCGACATGGACAGTGGGATTGAGTACGCCCTCAGCAAGTTTGCCAATGACGCCAAACTGTGGTGTGGTCAGTGCACTGGAGGGAAGGGATGCCATCCAGAGGGACCTGGACAGGCTTGAGAGGAGGGCCCGTATGAACAGCATGAAGTTCAGCAAGGCCAAGTGCAAGGCCCTGCTCTGGGGTCAGGGCAATCCCAAGCACAAATCCAGGCTGGGCAGAGAATGGATTGAGAGCAGCCCTGAGGAGAAGGACTTGGGGGTATTAGTGGATGAGAAGCTCGACATGACCCAGCAATGTGCACTTTGCAGAAGGCCAACCGTGTCCTGGGCCGCATCAAAAGAAGCGTGGCCAGCAGGGTGAGGGGGTGGATTCTGCCCCTCCGCTCCAATCTGGTGAGACCCTACCTGGAGTACTGTGTCCAGCTCTGGATTCCTCAGCACAAAAAGAACATGGAGCGAGTTCGAGTGAATCCAGAAGAGGCCACGAAGATGCTCAGAGGGATGGAGCACCTCTGCTACGAAGACAGGCTGAGAGTGTCATTCAGCCTGGAGAAGAGAAGGGAGATCTTTATAGCCTCTTCCAGTCCCTAAAGGGGCTCCAGGACAGCTGGGGAGGGACTCTTGATCAGGGAGTGGAGTGATAGGATGAGGGGGAGTGATTTTAAACTGAAAGGGGGAGATTTATATTAGATATAAGGAATAAATAACTTTATTCTAAGGGTGGTGAGACCCTGGCCCAGGTTGCCCAGAGAAGCTGTGGCTGCCCCATCTCTGTAGGTGTTCAGGGCCAGGTTGGACGGGGCTTGGAGCAACCTGGTCTGGTGGGAGGTGTCCCTGCCCGGGGTAGGGGGGTTGGAATGACATGATCTTTAAGGTCCCTTTCAACTCTAACCATTCTGTGATTCTATGATTGCTTGATGAAGGTCCATGCAGTTAGCATCTTCACCTGTCTCTCCCTACCTGTAGCTGATCAAATTTTCTAGGTTTTTACCTTCTATGGCAGTTAGAGTAGGGGGCCAGACCAGCTCTCAAGTAATAGTATTTGAATGGCATCTGACCAGCTCTCTGGATCCGGCCCCCTTTTCTTGACAGCCGGGAGTGCCGCTCGCAAGGGTGTTCTTACACGTCAAGGTGTGAGATTAGTGCTATTGCAGGCCTTTGGGTTTGGTTTCAGTTCTTCTTCAAAGACTGCCTCTGCATTTTTTCCAGGTGCCTTCCTTTGTTTAGTTCTAACTTACTGAATGTCCCATCCATTCATACTTCCCTTGGAAAACCTTTAAACTCTCTTGTCTTCAGTTTTGTTATTACCTCACCTGCAAGATGCCCTTAAGCTTTTGATTTATCTGGACTCAGTAGACAGGACTCAATAGACAACTGAATTCTGATTTATATCTGGTACACGTGGTATTTGTTACCCTAGGCATGAAAGTGTGCAATTTAAATCTGGGGTTGAAGCTGTTGCATATTCTTCACCTGTCCAGATCTTTAAGAAATACCAGTCTGTTTCCCCTGGCAGGACTGCAGGACCTTCATGCAATTTCTATTCTGGTAAATAACTAGCTGTGTCCAGGCATGTCATGAAACCGCAAGGGTTATTTACTGTGTTTTCTAACATAGTTGAGACACTTCTTGGCTCAGCTTTTAGCACTAATGGGCTATATTAAAGAATGTCTTATCTCGGATATTATGTAGAGACTTGGAGATTTGGTCCCACTCTGCCTCTGGAGTAACAGTGGGTAACGATCCAGGTTGGGTCAGCACTTGGTAGAGATGAGTCACTGTTTGCGGGACGGGGCAGTCCGCAGGCAGTATGTAGCATTGAGAGAAGGTGCATGCAGGTGAACCTTCTTGAGGAACAGAGTTTGAGAACTCTCTCAATTTTTTTTCCCTCAAAGAGAACTGTGCTGAAGCATAACCTGTATTCTGTTGAAATGATGAAGATACAAATGTTCATTTCTGTCCAGTCCAGCTCTGGAGCCCTCAGCACAAGAAGGACATGGACCTGTTGGAGGGGGGCCAGAGGAGAGCCATGAAGATGCTGGGAGGGCTGGAGAGAGCTGGGGGGTTCAGCCTGGAGAAGAGAAGGCTCCGGGGAGACCTTAGAGCCCCTTCCAGTCCCTGAAGGGGTTTTACAGGAGAGATGGGGAGGGAGTTTTTATGAGGGAATGGAGCAACAGGACAAGGGGTAATGGTTTGAAACTGAAAGAGGGGAGATCTAGGTGAGATATTGTGAAGAAATTGTTTGCTGTGAGGGTGGTGAGCCCCTGGCCCAGGTTGCCCAGAGCAGCTGTGGCTGCCCCATCCCTGGAGGGGTTCAAGGCCGGGTTGGACGGGGCTTGGAGCAACCTGGGCTGGTGGGAGGTGTCCCTGCCCAGGGTAGGGGGTGGCACTGGATGGGCTTTAAGGTCCCTTCCAACCCAAACCATTCTATGGTTCTTTGATCTAAATGTGGAGTGAGCTAGCCTGGTGGGTAGCTCTCCAGGCACGCCTCTCATCACATCTTATTATTTTTTTTGAAGGTGGTGGGATTACTTGGAGGTTTTCTGTCTCAACTTCATCACCTGCTGATGTTCCATGAGGAGTTTGGGGTCTGACATGCCCTAAAGATGAGGATTTTTGCATAAACTGGTGATTTTAATGTTAGTAATATTTTCTCAAAGTCAAACTTAGTACCAGGAGTGGGGGAAAAACCAAAACAAACCCAAACCCTGCTGCTGCGCTCTCTGGATGCTTGTCTCAGCAGAACATCTTGTCCTCTACCTGACATGGAAGCAGGTTCTCCAGAGGTACTGCTCAGGCTGCCACCTGATGTGGTTGCCGCTCAGTTCTCCAGTCCAGGCTTGATGACACAGATGACTTTCTGCTCTTGCTGGAGAAATCAGAGTTGTCTCTGAACATAAAATGGTGTGCCTTCTTCCTCTCTCTTTTTTTGTTAACTTCTGATTTCTTCTCTTTCCACTCTCTATCTTCTAAGGAACCAAATACAGGCAATTATTGCTGAGGAGACTAGTCTGTGGGGCTTTATTCTGAGTTAGTGGTATATAATCTTATGGATATTTATGCACTGACTTCCTTTCTTCTGGTCTCTTTTTTTTTTTACTTGTTTCATCGTGCTCCCCTCCCATTCCCCCAGCCATGTGTGGGGGGACAGACAGCCTCAGGGACAGAGTTTGTAGGAGAAACTTTTTGATGAAATTAATACAGAGGTTTTTCTCAGAGTGAATCAAAAATCTTCTTTCCCCACGTCTAGAAGGACTCTATCTGCTCCGTGCTATAACCCTGGTTCCCTCGGGTGATGGCGGTGTGATTTCTTGTGTGCCCTTTGGCCTTTCACCAACTGAAAACCCCAAATGTATGCCCAGGCACATACGCGTGCAGTTCCGGAGTCCAATGGACAATTTATTGGACATTGGTGAAAGCCAGATTATTGCCTGGTTAATGATGAGATGGGAGGAGCTGAATGAACAATAATAGTGATGATTTTTTTTTTTTTTTTAGCTTTGAAGTTGAATGGTAGCAAACTGTCAGGAAGGTGCTGGAGCTCTCGATCGCTTTATAGTTTAGTTCATCAAGCTTTCAAATAAGAAGCCAACAAGCAGCCCCCCAAACCCAGCGCGTCTCTTAGAAGCTCGGCTTAGCTGACTTCCATCTCATCCCTCCCCCTTGGCCGGAGTGCAGATGATAATTTATTTAGGATCTTCTGTCTGTGAAGTCTTAGCTTGCTGAAAAGAAAGGAAAATATATGTAGTTCCATCAACTTGATCTTTCTGCTAGCTTTTGAGTATGTTATCAGTCTGTATTAACCCAGCATAAGAAATTAATTAGTGGTGTTAACTTTAATGTGCACACACGGAAATGAAAAGATGCACACTGAGGTAAATTGTGAAGTTGCGATGAGAAGCTTTGCAGGCTTTTTTATTTTTTTTTCTCCTTTGAGAAGCTGCAGCTGCTGATGTTTTGCTGAGTTTTGTTGTTCCTCTTTGATTATTGCTGTGAATGTTAACCGGGCACACCAGGCTGCTGCCCGAGATGAAGAAATTCCTGCTGTGGCATACGAGGAATCTGAGAGATATTCAGACCTTTCCTGGCTTTGTTGCCGTTAGCTGCGAGGCGACTTTGGGAAAGACAAATATGAAATGTGCTGCGCTGCACTTTATTTTTTTTCCTAAGCTAATATATTCTAAATTGGAGAATCTTACCACAAGCTTATGGTATTCTCAAAACTGAGACTGGGCTTGATAAACAGTCATTTGGCCGACGCTTGCGGCCGTACGAGGGTATCTAATCTGCACTGGCTTCCGTAGGAGTGGTGGGGTGTGGAGGGAATAGAGGCTGCTTAGTAAAGGACAACAGCAGCAAATGCCAAGCATTTTTGTATCCAGCCCCTGGCAGGAGTCCAGCTCAGAACATTCCCTAGCCAACGGGTGGGGAGATGATGGGAAGCATCTCAAGAGCAATGAGGGAGCCATAAAGCAGCCTTGCCGATAGTAAAGCCAATTAGTGGCTCTTCTGTGCTAGTCCAAACTATCAGTTCTACCTCTCTGTTTCAGAAAATTAGCCAAGTAATTAAGAGAACCTTTTAATTACAGGTCTTGACTGTGAGTATCTATTAATTTGTAACTGGTAGAAGATCTGCTCTATTTTCTGCAAAGATTCTCAGTTGTGTCTGAGAATCAGTTTCTCTTCTCTTCTTTGCGACTGCTGCTGTCAGGAGGACAAAAGACCATTGTTGGGGCTCTTCCTTACGCAGTTACTGTCTCCTACAGACAGTGTAAGTGCGTACTTTCATGCTTTGCTGCCTCATGGAAGTGGCTGCTGCGTATGAAACGAGGAATTGCTGGCCAGAGGACCTGTGAGCAGCAGGTCAGGATTGCTGTGTCTGGGGAAATCGGGCACTGAGGAGAACTTGCCCAGCTGCCAAGGTGGTGGTGCCCCTTCTCCTTTGCAGAAGGGTTTTCTGCTTCCAGATGAACTTCCTATCCCAGGGCTTGCTGCTGATCAGGAATGACAGACTGAAACTCCCAGGGCAGGGGAAAGGTTCAAGTGATCCAGGCTCCCAGCATGGAAAATACTGGCTTGTTTGGTTAGTTTTTCAGTAACTTAAATCACAGAGATGATCCGTAATGAGATAGATGATACGAACTGCATCTGAGCATCCTGATATATTCCAGATGCTTATCTTCACAAATGTTAGTTTGCAGGAGGGACTTGTGCACAGGTAGCAAGATGAAGAAAAGTCTGCCTTTGAATTTCAGAACTTTCTTTGTACATGTGTTTTTGTGTCCTTCTGTCTTACGTGACTCACGGCACTGCACTCTGGATGTCCTGCGTAGCCCTGACCTGGCAGTGAAATGAACGGTGAGCTGGGGCAGTGCTTGGAGGCTGCCAGTCCTTGCAGCGGGACTTCAGCAAGCGACTTTTAAACTGATTTGACTTCCTTAAAATCCAGAAACTCCTTTGCCAGTTCAGGAAGGGGCAGTGGTGTTGCCTTGTCCTGCCATACTGAGCCCTATAACTATCGCAAGAAGATGCGTAGATGCTTCAAAACTGCTTGTCGATAAGAAAAGCAACTGTTTTGCTACTGTTTTCTTTTAGAACAGGTCTTCCCCCTTAGAATCTTTCCCAGACGGATGCTTGACCTGTTGGTAGAAGGATCAGTGCTGTCAGAAGTGGGCTGCACGGGAGCACACGCTGCTCGCCGGGGAGTCAGGAGACCAGCTTCTGGTCCTGGTTGGTGCCTGTTTGCATTGTGACCTGCGAGTCGTCTCCTGCTCTGGTCGTTTTGCCTGTTTTCTAGATGGCAATCTGTTCAGCGGAGGAAATGCCTCTTAACTTCTGTGCAAGATTTGGGTTCAAGTTGCTCAGGGAAAAAACCTGGAGCTGGTTGAGCAGTCAGTCACTGATTTTTGCTAACCAAATTGTAGCCGAGATAAATTTGCCTGAAGACTACTTTCCTTTATTGAAAATAACGCTATAGCTTTACATGCAATGAATTTAAAAACCATGTAAAAAATTTAAAATGCTCAGGCTAGCTAAGCTTTTCCTATTTTAAATGTGCTTGAAGCTGCTTCAAAGCAGATTTGCTGCTCTAGGGAGAAGTGCTTTAACTCTAGATGCTGCATGAATTTACCAGGGACTGTCAGATATTCTTTGACCTGTCTCTGTGACAGAGTTTGGAAGGGAGGGATCCTCCAGTTGATGGATGGAATAACCTCATACCTCCGACTTGAGGCTATGGCTAAAGATGGTTTGTTTTCTTGGATGCGCTGTTTGATGTAGCCCGCGGCTTGAGCTGATGCAGCATCTCCATTCAGTCTCAAAAGGTGCTGTTTCTACTAATAGTGGAATTAACTGGCTGAAATAAAGGAGGTGAGATTACGGCCCAGCTGAAGTTGGCAGCAAAGATGCCATTGACCGAAGTAAGGCTAGGATCTCAGCCAGGGGTTTCAGTTGTTTAATTTATGGTAACATATTAATTGAGTTGTATTAAAACAAGGTTTTGAAAAAGTTAATCTTTAGCTTTGTGATACCATCTCCATTCCATAAATATTGCATGGAGCGTTACTAAAAGTTTACCTTTTTTGGGCAGGTTGATGGAGGTAGAAGATTTTAATTTATTTTTATAATTCGTTTGTTTGCCCTCCTGGGAAAGAACTGAAGTATGCAGATGTCATCATTTCTATAAATGAAAAGGACTTTATCCTAAATCGTCTTAATTCTTTTATTGCATATGGCAGCAGAGCTACCTAACACGATCCTGCAGGAAATACTTGGCATACTTGGGAGCTCCAGGGAGAGGAGAACTAGGATGATAACATCCATTAGTGTTGCTTTTGAATGAGAACTCGCATAAAGACTTCCTCTAAAAAAAAAAAAAAAAAAAAAAAAAAAACAAAACAAAACCCACTATTAGATTTAAGGGCTTTTTAGCGAAAGGAATGTATTGCAAGCACTTGACCTTCCTGTGCCGTATGAAGCTTTAGCGGTGCGTACGCCAGAAAAGCCCGTTGATCAGGAGACTCTTCTAAAACCATGTGCTGCTGCTGCCCTTTTAGAAAGTCGACATCTGGACTGTGTTTATTGTACTATTTTCTTCTCGCTGCATGTGTCAGATTAGATTTTCCTCCTTTAAAATTTAATAAACTTTGTTTTTCTGTAATTTGACAGAAAAGATTATTTATCTAGTTTTAAAGGCCTAGCTAATAACGCGTTCCCAAGCTCTGACGACAATAAGAACAAATTGTATTGTTTTAAAATGCAAATATATATTTCGGTGTACTTCTTTTCTTTCTTCTCTTACCTGCTGGAATAGTTTAGCATTAAGCATATTTTAATACACATCTAGAAACAGGCAGGACCGCTTCCATTATTGCTTATAGTCATGAATCATGTTATGTAAACACTGCAGTAAAGGGGAAACTAGAAATAAAGACTAATTGGGAAGCAAGAATTGACATCCGAGGTCTTTTTTTTTTTTTTTTTTCTGAGTATCAATCTTTACATTTGTCTTGTACGTGGTGACTCCGGGCCAGGTCGAAATGGGATTTTTTTCATTAAAAGTGCGTTGTTCCACTTGTAGCGGTCCCAAAGTACACCCAGTTTCTGTGTTGCATATTGATGGTATCTTGGCAAAAAGGAAACCCGGTTATCCATTAGCTAATTCTCAGAGTAATCCTCTTTGTAACCAGCTCTTCAGGTAATACCTTCCCAGGTTTTCCATGCAGCGAGCAAAGCTACCATAGGCAACGTGTTTCAAGGGAACTGCCGTCTCGGTCTCCGGAAAGTTTGGAGTAACTGAGTCCAGTGATTTCTAATCTTTCATATTCTGTATTATTTTCCAAAGTTGTTAGTCCTCTTCTGAGGAAAAATAGAATAAAACTGCTTTGTTGATGTAGTTCTGAGGAGCAGATGCCATCAATAAACTGGGGTGCCCTGGTTAATGCTCTAACATTGCAGGCTGCAATTTGAGGCTGGGGTGAATATCCCAGAGCTTCTCTGCGGAATCCTTCTCTTCAGTGTTTTCAGGTGAAGGTTTTTCTCCTGCAAAACCCAGGGGTTGATGTGGTCTGTCAGGTCAGATGCTGGGAGGGCTGGAGCCCCTCTGCTGGGAGGACAGGCTGAGAGAACTGGGGGGGTTCAGCCTGGAGAAGGCTCCGGGGAGACCTTCCAGCCCCTTCCAGTCCCTGAAGGGGTTTTACAGGAGAGATGGGGAGGGACTCTGGATCAGGGAGTGTAATGATAGGACACGGGGTAACGTTTTCAAACTGAAAGAGGGTAGATTTAGATTGGATGTTAGGAAGAAATTCTTTGCTGTGAGGCTGGTGAGCCCCTGGCCCAGGTTGCCCAGAGAAGCTGTGGCTGCCCCATCCCTGGAGGGGTTCAAGGCCAGGTTGGACGGGGCTTGGAGCAACCTGGGCTGGTGGGAGGTGTCTCTGCCCAGGGCAGGGGTGGCACTGGATGGGCTTTAAGGTCCCTTCCCACCCAAACCATTCTATGGGCTGTTTCCCCCTGAGGCTCGTCCCCAGCTCTTGGACTTACTTGTGGAGTTTTGCTGCGCTGCCATGAGGGGGTTTCTCTGTCCCTGTCACTCGCGGCTGGGGGATGCTCACGCTGCCAGAGCTCCCCCCTGCTAAGTGCCATTGTCCTGCAGGGTCTCCATAACTTAAGAGAATTGGGAGGTAAAAAGAAATGAGGTTTAGAGTCCATTCTCTCTGAAAATCTGGGGTAATATCATTTCTGCAAATGCCAAGTTAGAATTTCAAGCGTGATGTTGTCTCGTTTTTGCAGATGAGAAGTGTAACGTGAGGGTAGGGATGCTTCTAAGCTCACTGTCTGATCTAGAAGTGCAGGTCTGAAGGCACTAAATACTGAAGTAAATGCAGACTGGCTACAAAACTGGGCTGTTGCAGTGTGGTGGAGAAAGGCATTTATGAAGACTGCAAAAGAATGTGCTGAAACCCCCCCTGGAAAATTAACGTTTCCGTTATAAATGCCTTAGCTGAGAATCATGCAAGCACACAAAATGTGTATTTGTCGTTCTTACGAAGTAGTTGGCTTCCAAACTTTTAATTTCAGAACAATTGTTGAATGACACCAGTAATTTCACTCTTCCCATGCAAATGCCCATAACAGAATCCTTTTCAGTCTCATACACTCCAGAGTCGGTAGCGGCGGGCGCTGGCTCGCCTGAAACGGGCTCTTTCTGCGGTAGTTTACTGCCATTGAGTCGGGGCTGGGTGAGCCTTGGTAATCCCTTTGGTGTGTGGATTTATACAGAGACCAGACCTAGGTTTTAAAAAAAAAAAAAAAAAAAAAAAAAAAAAAGGCAGCTGTCGTAAGCTCAGTTGTGATCGCTGTGATGTGAACTGGGTCGCGTTTCCTGCCTGGAATATCACAGATGTGAACCTCGCAGTAAATTCTGTCTAAACACGTTCTGCTTTAAATCTGCCTCCGTCTTAAAAATGAAACGTGTCTTTACTATCTCTATTGATCTGTGTGCCACTCTACGCGAATAAATTCATCTCTTAATGAATTCATGTAGCCCTGTGGCCATAAATACGTCTTCAACCTAGCTGAGAGCCTGAGCTGAGTAGTGCACACAGTCTCTGGGTTTAAAATGTGTTTTGCTGTACTTTGAAACTGGCTTCTAAAGATGCTGAATGTTTCTATCAGCTTGGTAATTCTCATAACCAGCTCCTGGAATATAAAATATATGACAAGTATGCTAAACATAAAAGCGTATGTGTGTGTATATATATATAATGATTTAAAAAAATTAATATATATGTATCTGCACTCTGATAAATTCCGTCTCTGGCCTTGCGATCAAGGCAAAGGACACGTCTGTTCCTTGGTACTTAAGGTAACAAAGGAATTCAGGCATGTAGTCCAAAGCTTTTAATCAAACTAATGTTACGCGTTGTATCAACATCTTAATGCTAAAGACATCTGTAGGCTGAAGAAAGTATTTTAAACAAATACCTTGTGGTTCCCTGCCGGGTCAGTGCTTTTGGTTTTAGACAGTTTGTGAAGGTCCGTTGCGTAGTCGAAGCCATAAATGGGCTGAAAAGAGGTTGCTGTGAACAAAGGATTGATGAATTGTTGCAAATTAATTTTGAGGAAAATGTCTGAACTGTTTTGCAGAGGTGAATCTGGTGCCGGGAAGACTGAAAACACTAAGAAGGTTATTCAGTACCTTGCGCATGTTGCTTCCTCCCATAAAGGAAGAAAGGACCATAATATTCCTGTAAGTTGGGATATTTTCTCATTTGTTTCTTGTTCTTTTTGAAAACTACCATCTTCGCGTTAAAAAACCACAACTCTTTTAATTAAAGATAAGCTGTAATGTATCCACATAATTTTGCCTCAACCATTATTTTCTCTTTAGTAGTGGCTGAAATGAGCAGTTACATCAGATTTTCCAGTTAAAGTTAGCTGTTTAATTTCTGTTGTGAAATTAAATGCTTTATGCCAACAGTGTAACTAGAAACAGTATCAAAGCTTTCTGATGCAGTAAACCCCAGTTTAAAAAAAAAATAAAAAAAAAATTAATTAACTTGGGCAGTTCTTTGTGAATTTAGTTCCCAGGAGATGCAGTTTTCAGGACTCTATTTGTGAACAAGCTTTCTGTTCTTCCAAAAATTAACTTGTAGATGGGGAAAAATCATCAAGCTTAATAACTGCTGCGGACTTGCGATATCTAGAAGTCAGCAGCTAATAAAAAGCTCAGATTTTATTACCTTACAAATAAGAGCATATGCACTTCCATGTCAGAGAATCTTGAGTTTTTGTTAACTTGTCACTGATTTACATAAAATTTCAATTTTACTGCCAGCCTTCAAAATTTGCACGGATTTTTTAGCAGCTCTTTGCTTTAAGAAATGTGAATGGGTTTGAATATCGTTACTGTGAGCACTTGGAGCTCTTTGTAACGAGGAATTAATTCAATTTGGTACAAGGCAGTGGCTTTCCGTGATCAATCCCGGCGTTCGCCTGCTCTTCTCCAGCCGTACCGCGGGCGGCTCCGCTTGGAAGCTTTGAACGATATCATCCGGCTTAGCAGCAACAATTTCTGTAATTTCTAGTGCACGGCAATTAACGTTAAGACATTCTTGAATGTGTCAAGACTCAAACTCCTGGAAAAACAGGAGACGATTTTTGACCCATCTGTGAAGGGAAAAATAAAGGCAAGGCTTTGAACTGGGAGAGAAGGACAGGTTGCTCTGCAGGGAGACTTGGAGAATTCTAGTCGAGGCTATGGGGAAACCCGAATCTTTGCTTTAATCAAAAGCAAATAACGTGGCTGTGCATTGATAATTACTCAAACTGTTGCTGGTTTATCGCATCGGAAAGATCACAATTTCTTTTTCTAAGTATTTATCGTGCAGTCTGAGTGTGCTGCAGGTTGTGTCCACATCAGTTACCGTTAAAAGGAAGTTTCTCCTGGTCGGAGCGGCAGCTTATTAGGTGTGTGTTTGTGGCACACTGTCTTGGGTGTTGGGAGAATACGTGCCTCCAGGGAACGTTGTTTAGAATGCCATCCATCAGAATTGGTTTTCTTTGTAGGCTTTGATTTATGAATATTCTTGGCTTTACCGCTGTGCAGCCTTGAACAAAACCAGCACTTTTTTCCATTTCTACAGGAGTAAAAAAGCCTACAGCTATTGGAGAAGGGAATTATGCAGAGAAGGGAATTGTGCGGGGTTTGTACCAAATGCTTATGAATATACTATTGACCACTTGGAATACTTCAGGTTGAAAGAGCCTTCTGGAAGCCTGTGGTCCAGCCCCCTTTCATTCGTGCCTTCTTTCAAAGTCAGATTACGTTGCTCAAGACCTTGTTGAGTTAAGTTTTGAAATTCTCGAGGGAGGGATATTACGCAAACTTTCCGCAAACCTGTTCCAGTGCTTAACCACTTGAAGACCTCTTTTTTTATTGTTTAAAAAGCGCTCTGTGTTTATTTGGCCTTTCTCATGCCGCATTTCCGTGAGCGCTTTGTGGCAGTGCCTCTGCTGAGGAAGCTCCAGAAAGGAGCTCCCGTCATCGTAACAATTCCCGTGGCCGCTGGCTGGGCTTGGGAACTGGTGCTGGTGTTCTTAAAAAGACTATCTGGCTTTAACTGAAACAAATTTTCTTCGTTGTGTTTATTGCATGGCTGGTATGAAGGGACGGCACAGAACAGAAAGGGTAGAGTGGGGGTGGAAAAGGTCAGTGAAGGGAAGGACGAGTTGCCCTTTTTAATGCAGCGTTAGCTAATTCAATTGGAATCGCTGATTGAGCTGCAACGGGATGGTGGTGTTCATCTCAAAAGAGTTTAAGATGGTTGTTGTAACGATCTGCTTCGTGAACCATTGATAACTGAGACTGTGGAAAACCATTTTTTTTCTTTGTACAACATAATTTAAACACAACAAAAAGAACAGAGCAGTGTCCTGAGTGAAAGTTCAATGCTTTGATCGTGCACTTCATTCACTACAGAGCCACAGTAAGCACTGAATTAAGCAAACGTTTATGAAAAATGTAACCAAAACAGTTTTGAAAACACAAATGTGTCTTCCTTTTCCGTAACAATTCATTCTTATTTATATATTGCAAACCAAGAATATCTTAACTTACACACCTAACACTCAAAAGTTAGGAAGTGTCAGAGTTGGGGTTATAGAGGCAACCCTGATTTGTTGCCGATCCCATATTTGTTAGAAAACTGTGGAGGGCTGGTGGTGATCCATGGTACCCATCTGTACAACCGTCACATTCTCCTGCGCACGGAGAAGACGCTGAATAGGCATGTTAAATACACTGCTAGTCGTGGGTTTATTTTTATCCGTCCTGTTACAAATACGTGTTAGTGACATGCGTGTTACTGAGACGGTTCTGAATGCTCCATGCAGTATATTTTTTATGAAGCAACTTGTACGCTGATGAATGAATAATTATCTTCCCAACACTGTTCTGACGTCCAGAGTTAACTTTGTCTGTTTTGCCTGACGGTGCTGTAAAAGTATTTCAAACAAATGTCACCCCGTTTGACAGCTCAGGCCGTGGCCAAGCAGCGCTGATGTTCTGCTGCGTCACCACGTGCCTTCTCCAGCAGCACCGATTGTGAAATGCCCAGCTCAGGCGAGGAGCATCACGTAGGAGTTCTACCCACCCCTTGGACGTCCTCGTCATGTTTGGCATCCAGCTTCTTGTCCATGGCCGTTTTCTTTCCCAACAGCCCCCTTTCCTAACAGCTGGTGACTGTGCACCAGCAGAGGAGTCCTTGGCGTGTCCTCCTCAGACGGGGCTCCTGTGGGAAATGGAATCCATAACACGTTGTAACCACAGAGGGTGGAATTACAGCCCTGAACAGCCTTTATACCAGCACTTCCTAAATTTTGAGTGTTTGAATCTGTAGCCGCACTGTCTCATTTCCCGTTTAATCGCAAAGAATGTTAAAGGTATTGTCTTGGGCACTGCAGTAGGAAGCCTGGGTAGGTGCTGATGGTAAAAATGTCCAAGAGAAGCTTTAGTAATTGTGGGGCTTACCAGAGTTGGTGAGACTAAAGTAGTCCCTTAAATTAGGGATAGAGACTGGGCTTTCTAGAGCCAAGGAATGGAGGGGGGGGAGAAGTGCTTGGCAGTGAGTTATAACCTCTTCTAAAGCCTGAAGGTGGGATGAGAACGAGCCTGACTCCTTGGCTGTGGTGGCCTTGGTTGAGCATCAGAACTGACGCATGGACAGTCCTAGTTGGCCTGTAGCGTGGGAGAGAAGATGGAGGGTATCTGTTGTAAATAATGGAAAGCTTTAGCTTCACATCCAACAAATCTGAGCTCTAAAGCGTTTGCGGGCAGTGGGGTGGTAGTGTTGAGAGCTTTGCCGGTAAATCTGAATATTTTGCCAGCACCAAGTATATCGTGTTTATTCGGTTGCGAACTGTGCCATGCATGGGCCAGCTTTACAAAGGCAACCATTGTGCTTGAGCTCGGGTGGCTCAGACCAAAGGAGACCCACGCTGGTGTCTGTTGGCCTGGTCAGCTGTCCCATGCTCCTAGGCCACGCGCAGGAGCCCCTCTCATCTTCACTCCCAATTATTCTCTTGTAGGCTCGGGAGGTGTGGAGGAAAGGATATTTAGAATAAAAGGCGAAGAAGAGAGCAAGGACGGGTAACTGCTGAGCACGAGGAGGTGGCTGATATGTCTAGAGAGGGTTTTGGATGGATTAAGCAAGGAGGGTAGGGAGGAGATTTCCAAACTGCTTAGCTTGGGCTCGTCACCCCCATATGTACTAAGTGAGATGGGGAAGAGAGAAGGTAATGAAATAGTGTTAATGCATGTGTTAGAGCTGCTTTAATGTGGTTTAGTGAGTCTTAATTCTGACTTTTGAGTTCTCTAGTCTACAAACAGTGCAAAATATAGAAATAATTAAAAAAAAAAATAAAATTCAGTTGCATCCATGGCTTTCCAAAAGAAGGAAAAGTGCTGTTTGTCACTTACTGCCCGGGGACTGCCGTGTCCTGCAGCCCGCGTGAGGCTGGGGGTGCCCTCAGCCGTTCCTGTTGACTGTGGACGTACCTGGACCCTATTCATGGTCAAATGCATGAAGTCCGGCAGTATGTTAAGTTCTATAAATAACTGCATCCATCCACTTCCAGTCATCCTGCTGCCATGTACCTCTGGTTTAGAATTAGACTTAGACTAATTAGTCTAATTAGACTTAGGCTTTTGTTCCCTTCCCCTCTCCCCAAAAGCCTTCCCACCCCAGACTCCCTCTATTGTCGCTAAAGCTCAGCTCTCACGGCGGTGCCATTTTAAGCTTCAGAAATAGAATCGTAGAATCATTTAGGTTGGAAAAAAACATTGAGATCATTGAGTCCAACCGTAACGTAATTACTGGTACTTTTAGGTTAATGATGGCTTTCAGTGACTGCATTTGCCTTTGTAGCTGAAATACTAAATTGCTTAATCTGTTTTATTAATTTCAAAAGAAACATAATTGGTTTTGAAGGTCTTGGCTCGCTGAGATTGAAGCTCCCCTTAGTGAGGATTTCCCAGAGGAGCTTTAACTGCCCTAATTTGAACACAGAAGTTAAACGTGTGTCTGATTTGTGCTCAGTTCTGTTTCGAAGCGAGGACAGAAATGGACACCCCAAGAGAGCAATTCAGCTTGGCTGAAGACAAGCAAACGGAACGCCTCCTCATTTCCTAGGTGTGCCTATTATCCAGCGGTTACCGGAGGAGCGGTAGTTTCACACTGAAACATCTCACCTTTTTTTAGATGCCGGAGTTGTTTTCTGAGCAGGTGTGACGCCGCTTTCAGTGATTTTCAGTGATTCACATCACTGAGCTGCGTAAACCAAACCTTTGCCAGCTGCTTTACAGACCTCTCTCAAAATCTGATATTCTGCGCTAAACCAGTGCTCATTGTTTAAAATAATAGACATAAACGGCGGAAGTGCGCATCTGGCTTGGCATGAAAATTTTTGGGGGGGGGGGCGGATTGTGTTTCACCACAGTGCTTCCCCCCCCCCCGAGGCGCTCTGATGTGAAACTCAAAATTATCGAACTTGCAAACTGAGCCAGGGAAATAATAATGGAATTGACAATTTCTGCATAAACTGTGCAAATGTGGATTTTGAGCGGGTTTTAGTTTTACTTTATTACATTCCTGTGCCCTTTACCCTTCTTCCTGGCAAAATTTCAGGGTCTTCCAGTTTCTTAAGATTTTGCTGCTTCTCACGTGGATGGTCATTCTTGAAGGAAAGAAACAAAGCTTTTGTGTTGATTGTAACTTTGCGTTTCTTAAACGCTTGAAGTATAGTGCAAAACCAAACCCCCAGCCGCCTTAACTAGTGCTTTCCTCTTGGTTCTTTCATAACCTTTCTGATTTTAGAAGACTAATTATCACCTTATCTGTAGAAGACCACCTTGCAGTGACTGAGGCTGTAGAGAAAATTCCTTGGTGCTGTGGGTTTATTTTTTGTTGCTGTTTGGCAGAACTGAGGAAAGAAGTGCCCAGCTAATTAAACTGTTGCCCTTTTTCTGTGCTGCTCAAGGTCCATCTGTCATCTCGTGTTTTATTTGGAATTAATCCTTTGCGCAAATACAGGTTTTGGTATTTTTTTTCCCCGTGCAATGACAAACGAATAACTTCTCTTCTAAAATTAATTTGAACCGTTTCTCTGAAGTGAGTATATAGTTAAACTAAACCTACTGACATTAATAATTTGGGATGTGACTTGCAGCTGGAATGCTTGCTAACATATGCGTTTGTTTGTTTGCAATGGACAGCCCGAATCACCTAAACCCGTCAAGCATCAGGCAAGTGTTTTTCTTTCTGCTTTTAAAGTTATGTAGGCAAACTGATATATATTCTTCTATTTTCTGTCAATTTGTATTTATAACATGTGGGAAATCTTGTAGAGGTATACAAACTTGTAAACTTTGGAAATATTTAACTGGCTTTGAGGGAGTGGACTGGTGACCAGCTTACAAGTTCCTCAGCATTGCAGAGCACTTCTCATCGCATTCGAGGCGTCGCTCTGTCCTGTGTCCTCACAGGGTCACCCTCTCTCCAGCTGCCCTTCTCCAGTAGACTGTGCGTAGGCTTGGGTAGCGTGCTGCTGAGAGAGTGCAGAACACCTTTTTAAATATTAAGCAAAGTACTAAATAAGAGAGATTAATGGAAGCTACAGAATTCTTTTGATTAACCTACTGTGTTGTCTGAATATGTTTATAGCTTCTCAGGTAACATGATGACTTTAATCTCAAGGGTAAAAAGCTTGGCATAACCAACCATCTTCTGAAATCAAGTGTTTCCCCTGATTTCCAGGATAAGTGGTGTGAGCGACGTGGTATCTGTTCAGTGTTGCTGCCCAAAATAATGTTTGAGCTACGGCTGCTCCTATTCCCCAGGTTGGCTGGAGCTGCTGTGCAGGTCATAGAATCACAGAATGGTTTGGGTTGGAAGAGACCTTAAAGCCCATCCAGTGCCACCCCCTGCCCTGGGCAGGGACACCTCCCACCAGCCCAGGTTGCTCCAAGCCCCGTCCAACCTGGCCTTGAACCCCTCCAGGGATGGGGCCGCCACAGCTTCTCTGGGCAACCTGGGCCAGGGGCTCACCGCCCTCGCAGTGATAAATTTCTTTCCAATATCTCATCTAAATCTCCCCTCTTTCAGTTTGAAACCATTCCCCCTTGTCCTATGGCTCCCCTCCCTGATCCAGAGCCCCTCCCCAGCTTTCCTGGAGCCCCTTTAGGGACTGGAAGGGGCTCCAAGGTCTCCCTGGAGCCTTCTCTTCTCCAGGCTGAACCCCCCCAGCTCTCTCAGCCTGTCCTCCCAGCAGAGGGGCTCCAGCCCTCCCAGCATCTCTGCGGCCTCCTCTGGCCCCCCTCCAACAGGTCCATGTCCTTCCTGTGCTGAGGGCTCCAGAGCTGGAGGCAGTGCTCCAGGTGGGCTCTCCCCGGAGCGGAGCAGAGGGGCAGAATCATCTCCCTTGACATAACGCTGCCTGTTTGCTGCTTCCCTCACCCCTCCCTTCCCGGGGCAGCAGCAGTCGGGCAGCTCTAGCCCACCCTCTTGTGCGAGAGCAGGAGTCGCAGAGCTCCCGGTGCTGGGGAACCTGCTCGGCAAGGGGCAGAAAGAGGAGGGTTTGGTGGAAGTTGAGGGTAAGACTTTGGAAAGAGATAAAACAATTGCTGCCAGGTGTCATGCAAGGTAAATGCTCCACTCTCTAACCTGAGATGGTAAGTGATGCCTTTTTGTCATGGACACGAGCTTTTAAATAAAGAAAAAGCTTTGCAACAGCTCCGTGTGGTGTAACCAAGGCTTGGTAACTGAAGAAGCAACCATGGGGTCAGTTTAGCTGGTTGTATTCTTCCCCTTACGTTTTTCTGAAAGCTGACTGTAGAGCGACTTAAACTGTAGCGGAAAGGAAAATAATAAAAGAAACTTCAAGTTGGGTCTGGTATATTGGAAGCAAAAAGGAATCACCGGGACAGCTGTGATGCCTTTGCTGGTGTGTGGTAACTTGTTAAACCTCTGTAACCCAATCGTGCGTCTGAGCCCATGGTCTCATTTTCAGAAGTTACAGACATTCTTAGTATTTAACCTAATCCTCCTTCCTTGCAAACCTCAAGCCCGTTCTAAGGGTTTTTTTACTAAAATATTTCTCTGTTCCAAAAATAGAGGGAGCAGTGTTTAGTTTAACCCTCCTTTTGCTTAGAGTTACCGTGTCAGGGTTGAAATAAACCATTTGTTGGCAAACATTTTAAATGTATCAGTGGACACATGCTAATCCAGAAGTGTTGATACAGCGTAAGCCATAACCATTAACATTTCTGTTTCAATGTCATTTTGAACTACAGAGTGGATCCCTGTTGTATGTGAGTAGCATGTAGTTTTCCCTGCCTCACCCAGGCCTCACGACCAACCGAAGCACTGGGATGCTGGTTTTTCTGAAACTGAGACAATAACCCCTCCTTATCTTCATGTTGCCCTGCATGACGTATTGCATGACTTCACTTTTCCCACCATACTGCCATACTGCTTTTTCCAACTCCTGTTTAGATGGCTACGCCGGAGATACGCCCATAGGCCAAATTTACGCTCTTGCCAAAACACTGAACGCTTCTGAAGAAGAGGATTGGTTTTTGGCTGCAAAGCAGTCCATCTAAAAATGAAAACTACTAAATTGGAAGCCGTTTAACGCAGGGTGAGAGGTTGGCCATTCCTCAGCGATGGCGACGAAGTCTTCTTGCGAGCGCAAACCCCGGGGGCCGGCCGGGCTGCCATTGCTCTGCTCCCACGGGTCTCACCCACGTTTCACCCAACGAGCCACTGAGAACTTTTTGCTTTCAGTTGGCGAATTCGAGTAAGATTTTACGATGGGTTGCAGAAGTTCCTCTGCACGAACCCAAATTAAGGTTGTGGGACACAGAGGCACGTTAAAGCACGGCCAGAGCACGTCTGCAGCAAGATGCTTCAAGTGGCACGGTGATGTTCTGGGGGGGGGGGGGAGGCACATTTTTGAAGTCAGTGTGCTTTTCTTTTCCAGAATAGCTAGGATTCGAAACGTAAGCTGTGACGCGCTTGCTGCGTTTATTATACGTAAAGTGGTTTGTTTCAAGCTGGGTAGAGCACGGTAAGCGAGCTTCTCGCTTTTATACTTGGTGGCTACGCAGGAGCTGCCAGCGTGGCTGGGAGAGGGGAAGGGGAGGAATGGTGGGAGCAAACGCTTTCCCGCTCTCTGATGCCTTTACGTGGGAAGCTTTTAGAATATAAATCACAGACGTGCATATAGTGGTTACAACAGGGATCACATTTTTCTCCAGTTGTGGATTTTTTTCTGTCATTTTAAAAGTGCTCCTGAGAACTGTAACGTGTCAGACCTATCGTATAGCGCGTAGGTGCCGTGGCCCGAGCAGTGCGTAGGGTGCTCTGGGCTAAGACTCGCATCTAGTCCTCCTTCAGCTACTTGAGAATTCAGAGAATATGTAGTCCCAAAGGGAATATATTTGGAAGTAAACAAGTTTTGAGCAGATAACTTGAGGTCACATTAAAGAACGAGCAGCTGTTAGTTTCCAGAAGGACTTGAAATATGTTTCAATATACAAATAAAAGTCTCTTTTAGGTGTTAACTAATGAATTTAAAAAAATTCAGTATAGGAACTGACCTCACGTGGAAGCCTCAAGAGACTTACGTTTCCCGTTCTTTGATGCTCAGTCTGGGGCCTTTATTCATCTACGCTATAAATAATTGGAAAAAGCAGGTTTATGAACTACATTCCAGACAGCTTCATTTTTTTATTTTTTTTATTTTTTTTTTTAAACCATCCTTCAGAGCAGGAAGACAATGTCATATTTTCCTATGTCCATACGTACCTCCTGGGCTCATGGAAGCAGCACAGACTGTTTTTGTTACCAGACCTCCTCACGGACAGCCATTCTAAAAGCTGTTGTGCAATTTCCTTAAGATAAGTACTTTGATTTCTACAGCCATTGGCTTGAACTTAAAGAAATGTTTTTTTTAAAAAAAAAAAAAAAGCATTAAACATACTGAGCAACGTTGGCTGAATTGAGCAATTTGAAAATGGTCTTTGTATTTGGTGTGGCTCGGTTCCCGTTGTGCCATTCTGGGTGTTTCTCAGGTGCAGTCGGGTCAGATGGTGCAAGGATACGAATGGCTGGCTGACTGAAAATTCCGATTTCGCTGGTTTGAGAGTCAGTTTGAAAACAGGTATCCCAAAGCAGCCGTATTGTCAAATCGCTAAACAGGAAGCTTAACTTAAAACGGTTGAATTAGATTTTTCCACTTAAGTACTCAAAGTCTGTGCCTAATTTCATTAGCCCTCCATGTGAATTTTCTTTTCCGTGTTCAATGATTTGCAACATCTGTTAAGTCCTATTTGGTCACTGCTCTGTTTGTGTGTGTATGTGTGCCTGTTTAAATAAAACAAAACAACAAAAAAAACCCCAAACAAAACAAAAAAACCCTAAAAACTAAAAACCAACCAACCAAAACACGTTCTTCACTGGCTGGAGGAGACTTATCAGCGGATTTAGAAGTGAGGGGAAAATGATAAGCCCCTTCCGAAGGTGGTAGCGCTGCCACAACCTGGGTAACGTGCCTGCCAGGAGGCAGCAGAATGCAGGAACCTCGATGGCGTCGCGCTATGCTCATCTCTCTCTGTCCTTCTCTTTGTGTGGTTTTTAGGGGGAGCTGGAGCGTCAGCTTCTTCAGGCGAATCCCATTCTGGAATCCTTTGGGAATGCAAAGACGGTGAAAAATGACAACTCCTCCCGCTTTGTGAGTTACTCCTTTTCTCTGTAGAGTCTGTAAATCTGTTTATGGAGAAATTCCCTTTTTAGATATTTATCTAATTAGTATCGGAAGCTTTCTCTGTTCTTTCCTCCAGGCGTTCAGGTTCTATTACAATGCTTTTTGCATTGTTGGAGTCACCAAACACTCATCCTCACTGGCTCCTGGCAAAATTTGTGTTGATCTTATCCAGTTTCTAACTTCAACCGTCCTTGAATCCACAGGAGTGTTCACAGGAGTGTTGATATAACTGCCGTAGAGCTCTGCTGGGGCTCGCCTGCACAAATTACTGCTGAGCTACTGTAAAGTATGAAGGAGTATGGCATCAGCATGGAATCGGGCTAAATATGGCGCCTTCCTGTCAATAGCTATTGACTTTATCAATGGATTGGCTTATCAGATGGGGTTTTATGGATTTATTTATTTATTTGTATTATTTATTTTTTTTTAAAGCCCGAAACTTGCATATAAAAACTTCTCAAAAAGCCAGCGTGACTTTTTTCAAGGTGTGGGCACTTGTGTAGCTGGCCGATGTTGTTGTTGGGTCAGTGCCCTGTGTTTCACATCGTGTTTCAGGGGGAGATAACCGCTTCTGATGCATTCCATTGTTTTAAAAATAGAGGTGAAACTCGGGGTGAATAGCTATTTACCACTCCTTAAAACTTCCTTTCCTTTGAAGGGAGGAAATCAAAAGCGCCATCTCCTATTTCAGGGGAAAGATAGTTTTAATACAACTGTAAAACTGTATAGGAGGTATTAAATCTTTTTTTCTTGTGAGAACACGGCTAAAATTTACCGAACAAATGAAAGATTTCTTGGCCGCCTTGACGTGTCAACGGTTGCTTGAATTTATAACGTATGAACTCGGCTCCAGTGATAAGGACTCTGGAAAACTGTATGACTAAATCCCTCAGTCTTTTCAGTCAAGAAGGGAGAGCAGAACACTGTGGAAATTCAACTTTGATAATTTTATAGATGCATTATTTACAATTTTGCTTGAGGCATATATACGTTGGGTGTAAGATTTATGATATCAACGGGTTTCACTGCGCAATAATTCTACTTTGTACTAATTTAATGAAGATACTTTTTTTTTTTCTCCTAAAAGATGTTAGCATCTGGTTTGTATTACATCGAAGTCCGCGTTGCCATCAGGAACATAATCACTCAGATGGCTCCAGCTCTATTTTTGTAAAGGAGCAAGTATAATGCACTCCAGATGGTGTCGTCTCATGCAGAAAAAAAATAATCTTCAGTAACAAACCATTTTAAAACCTGACTTAAAAAAATACATATCCTCCCCCAAAGTGAGAAGTGCTGTCGTTCAGCCTGTCCAGGCTTGACAGCCTTCACCACGCGGCATGAAGATGCCAGCCTGGCCCTCCTTGTTGGTAACACCAGATAGGACTGAAATAAAGCTAATGTCTAATCGGTTTTTAAAATTCTTTTCTTCTACCAAAGGCGGTATTTTCTTATGTTTCAGGAAATAAAGTCTCTCCTTCGCAGTGGATGGGAGAGTGGGCTTATTGGGTTCACATTGCAGAACTAAATGCTTCCTTCTGATGTGGTTTTTACAAAGCCACGTACGTAGTTCTGTAATGACGGTGTAAGCAGAATTCAGCTGTTAGATGACCACCGCTGCAGTCGCTGACTGATTAATTAACGATTTCATAGCAAGATTTGCCAGTGCTAGCTAAAAGGATGTGTTAATATTTTGCTTTTTAGAAGATAAACTAGATAGTGACCCCTTTGGGGTCACAGTGATGACTGAAGCTGGAAGCGTGTGGGTCCCCTCTTCTGGTGCGTCACCTCGTTTAGCGGCCACATTTCCTCTCAATTATTTTTATTCATGGAATTGGTAACTTGACAGCAGAAATCAAATAACTTTTAAGAGTGAAAGAGTAAAATGGTTCTGAATTATATCAGAAAAAAACCACTGACTAGACCTTAGGTAATGCTTTATGTTTGTTTTCACATGTAACGTGGCAAATTCAAGCCATGTCATCCTGAAGGGGTCTGTGGTACCTCTTCTGGGGGAAGAAGTTGTCAGCTGCCGCTCTTGACATGCCAGTGCTGACACACGCGTGTTACATCGAGTTTATTGGCTGGAGTTCAGTAAAATGTCAGTTGCTTCTTTGTGACAGTTACAAATACAGCTTGCCGGAATTGTTACTGAGCAAAAAAGTATAAATGCTTCAGTTCCAAGCTGAGTGTAGAGCGTTGCGTTTCTTCACAGTCAGAAATCTGAGTTCAGCGCTGGTCCCTGACAGGACACGCTTTTGACAACAAGCCTGGTTCCTTGGCACGTCCTTCTCGTGCCACCGGCTTTCTGCCCAAACTCCGTCTGAGGCTGTGGGGAGTAACCATTGATGTTCCACCAGTTTTCTTAAAACTTGGAGAAATCACTCTGCGCTGAAGATGTACAACCGCAGGCACGGAGCCGTGGTTTGCTCTCGACGAGGTTGAGATCAGGCTGGTGGGTGGGTTATGGCTTCCTCTGGGCTCACCGGTGTGGCTGGGGGGAAGAGACTTGGTGGATCTCACGCACACAAATCTTTTTGATGTGAATGGGCTTTATCCGGGCAGGCGAGGAGAAGGGTGAGGTGTGCTGGTGAGAAGCTGCAATAGCTGAAATGATTGCAGTGACTTCTGCAAGGCTGCAGCGTGGCCACGTACCCCCCTCCCCGATACACACTTACTGGGGCGGGCTGTTGCTAGAGGACACATGTTCTACAAGCTTGTGGAGTAGGATATTTAATAAGACAATCAATAGTACAGTCCCTGAGCTGAATGGATCTGCCAGATGGGAATTCACCTTAACGTACTAATAGCGCTAATCAGTCAGGCTTGAGATAAATGAGGATCTAGATACTGATTATAAGAGTGCTTTCAGAAGGCCTCCACAAAGAATATTAGTAGGTGGCTTTGTGCAAATACCGTCTAAAGAAGCATTTAGATGTTAGCAAACGGCTCTGGTGCTCCCTGATCTCCAGACCCTGTTCCTACGTGGAGAGAGGACTTGCAGAAGTTGGTTGCAGTGAAAACGGAGAGCCCAGAGCAGTCACTGGCTATTCCCGCTGGTTTCTTCACGTGTTTGCAACCACGGGAATGTCGCACAGTTTCATGGGCACAAACTTGAAATACAGTAACGGTGCTGATAAAAGCGGTCCAAGTGCAAGCCGGAGCCTGGTGTCCTGTTGGGAATATTTGTAACCAAGTGACAAATCAGATGGGGCAACTGATGTGGCTTGAACTGGTATAATAGATCCACTTGCAACCGCTTTCTTTGCAAGAGCTGCTCTTCGTGTGGGAAGCGTGCGCTTTAGTTGGTCCTTCGTGGAGAAAGGTCCTGTGTGGAAGAAATGGGTATATTCGCTCTCTCTTAGTCCCGTCTTCACCAACAGCTAGCGAAGAGAGGCCGTGCAGACAGCAGCCATCCTGGCTTTGGAGATGGAAGTAGGAGCACACCGGGATCCAGGATTGCTGCCGATAAAGCAAACTTCTTGGTGCCTAAAGGCGCTATAGAAATACGCGCACTTAAAATCTAAGTGTTGCTCTCGGCCTTAGACATGTTGTGTCAATGGAAGAAATTGAGCTTCACTTTCCAGAAGTCTTTCATCAGTCTGGATTACAGACATATCGAGAATACGAGTTCTTTAATCATTAGGAAGTGTTTGTGCACAGCATAAGACATTCCACGGAGTACATTGAAGGGGAAAGATTTCGTTTGAACTTGTGTGAAACGCTTGTTACATGAATGCAAGAAGAATTACATTTTTATACAGACAGCATTGTTGTCTTAATGATAAAACTAGCAATTACAAAAAAATCTTTTTTTTTTTTTTGCAGGGCAAGTTCATTAGGATTAACTTTGATGTTACTGGTTACATTGTTGGGGCCAACATTGAGACGTGTATCCTACTTCATGCCACGTTACTGTCAAATCCAAGTTTCCCGATTTGTTTTGCTTTTAACCCGAGAATTCATTGGAATGCAGTGAAAGGTTACCACACTTCTACATGCCTTTGACAACATCCATCTCTTCCTTTGTTTCAAAATCGCGATCAGATATCAGAAAGTCAGCGTGCTTCCTCGTGCTCGGAAACCGGATACCCCAAAGTTGAGCGCTCTCAAGTCCGCTGGATTTTCAGACTGGCCTTAAACCCAGGGTTTGTTAAATAGACAAACCATTTAAAGTGGGCTTGCTCTATGAATGTTTTTAGGAAAAAACAAACAAAACCACCCCACCTTTCTCATGAGAAGCCGAGCTACTGTATTGTGCCAAAGTTTGCTTCGCTCTCGGCGGCGCTGCGGGAGCAGCTCTGCCTGGGGGAGGTGGATCCTTATCATAAAGTGATGGCGCTGGAAGCGCTGGGACACCTTCTCTTTTCTTAGGTCTTCTAGATACCAGCACAGATTCATTAACACGAGACCTACTAGCGATTAATACTGAAGCCTAATTCAGTTTTAGCTTTAAGGTTTATTTTTATTTATGATTGTGTTAAGAACAAGTGAAAATACTCGCAGTGAAAGCCTTTCTCTAAAGCTGTTTTCTTTGTGCTAAAATTAATGTGAATGTAACTTTTTTTTTTGTTTTTTTAGGATGTTTAGCCTGTTTTCTGGGGGAATAGCAGTAGGGTGGTCATAAAATTACGAAATCAGAAGTCTTGGTAAACAATATCATGTGAGTATTAAAGATAAACAGTGCTGCAGTTAAGCTTTCATTCTGTCGCTGTGAGTTAAACTGCTGAATTTTAAGTGCAGCGAATGTTTGGAAGTGTCACAAAATATAATTTCCCCATAAGGCTGGGAAAGATCTATAGTTATTCAAAATACGCTTTAATGATAAATGATTATTTTTTTTTTTTTTTATTCACGCAGCACAGGAATGAAGGCAGTTTTTGCTTTCAGATGAATTGTTTTGCCTGGAGCTTTGGCAAAACAGCAGGACCTAACTCTTAGGGAAATTTTTCTTCATGACAAGAACTCATCCTTGCTCGTAACCTGTGTCACTTCAAATCTCTGTCCCCCATTTGTTTTACGGTATGGAATAGGGAAAAAAAACAAACTTAAATAACATTACAGGGCAGTTTATTAGGCAGTATCTGCTGCCCAAATCCAGTTTGGAAGCTGTTGAAAGGCAGTGAAGGTTGTATGTAAAAATGCAGGGCTTGAGAGAAATGACAAACGCGTTTCAGATAAAACACTCCCGAGTTCAGCGGCTGCTGGGGTTTTGGTGCTACGAGTCCGCCGTGACCTTAGTAAAAGTGACTGAAAAGGAAAAGGACTGGCTGGCTCCTCGCTCACTTAGGCCTCGGCTGAGCCATTGCAGGCAACGGTCGGCTGCGTGTGGCAGGGACACGAGCCAACATCCAAGAGATGAGTTTGCTGGAATTAAACGTGCGCTTCTACCGGCCCGAATTTGAAATCTCTCATCTAAAGTTAGTGAAAGTTCAAATTGGCCCTAGTCCTGTCATTACTATTAAAGCTCTGCTTGTTCTTAAAGTAATTACATAGCCTGCTTGGAAAGTTTTGTTTGCACTGGATGTTTTTAGCCAAAAATTGCAGAAGATCCTTAACTGGTTATCATCAGACTTGTTGGAAAAGTCTCGCGCAGTTCGTCAGGCTAAAGACGAGCGGACATTTCATATCTTCTATCAACTGCTAGCTGGAGCAGGAGAACACCTGAAGTGTAAGTCAAGAGTCTCATTTTATGAGCTCCTTGTTTCTGCTGCCGCGTTTATTATTCTGGTGTTAAGACTGTCGAGTTTGAACTGTTCTTTGGTCTTGAAACAGTGCGTTTTAAAAGAAGAACGAAAAGCCAGGTGGCTCTGTTTTGAAATAAGCTCTGTGCTTTGTCAAGTTTGCTGTCAGGCAACTGTTGCATTTCAAGCAAAGGGCTCCTACGTGACAAAGTCCAGTTTGGCCAGTCTCTGGCTGGGAGTCGCTGGGTTGAAACCACGATGCTGATTAATAACAAACCCGGCCGGCAGCGACAGCCCGATCTGTTCTGGGCCGTGCCTTCAAACTGGGGAGAAAAGCAGCCATTTTACCAAAACATAATGAAACCCTGCGGCTTTCTTCAGCCACTGCAGTACTGTGTTGGTTATCTTCTACTCTTGGTTGGTTTTTTTCTTCCCCTTGGTAACTGTGAATTTCTGCTAGCTTGTGATAAGCGAAACTGCATGAAGGTACAGAGAACTGATCCACTCTTTCTGCTCCCGTGTTAGATAAACCTGTGTTTGGCGTCCTTGGGGTGGTTATCGCCAATACCTAACTCCATTTCTGCCTGTGTCTGTTATCTTTCGATAGAGATATTTCTTGTCTGATGTTCCAGATAGGGATTTGAGATGGTGGGAGCTAGATCTGAGTCAGGTAATGTTCTGTTTGCAGGCTTAATGCATTAAAGAGCTCATGTAGGTTGTTAGAGATAGAGATTCTGGGAATCTGGCTTCAGCTTTTAAGGTACGCTCACGTTTTTAGAGTTTCGGAAGCTGGTATAATGGCATGTAGCTGTGTTTGAGGAACTGATTTTGTAAAGCGCAGTTTGGGCGTTTAGCAAGAAGAGAGTACAGGTGGGTGTCAGTGCCACTTTTGAGCTTATTTTTTTCTCTCTCTTCCCCTTCTCCCAATACAGCTGACTTGCTGCTTGAAGGATTTAACAATTACAGATTTTTATCTAACGGCTACATCCCCATTCCTGGGCAACAAGACAAGGATAACTTTCAGGAGACCATGGAAGCCATGCATATCATGGGGTTTTCGCACGATGAGATCTTGTGTAAGTTACTGAGTGTAACTTGTAACCTTGTGTGCGTTGCTGAGCCTTTTGGATTTTTAAAGTGTACTCTTTTCTCTTGCGTGCGCACACACACTTGCCAATTTAACGTCACCACGTTTAACATTGCTTCGGTGTCTCGACAGCCTGCAGCAAATGTTTGCTTAACATGAGCTAGGGCTGAATTAAAGCCATTTGCCTAAAAAGTGCAGTACAAACTTTATTTCCTTTCTGAACTCTGAATACTTGGAATTTTGAAGAAAAGTAACACAAGGAATGTAAGAGAAAAATTTGTTAAGCTGCGCCCTCTTCAATGAAACTGTTGCATATGTCTTTTGTTAACACAGCAATGCTGAAAGTGGTGTCTTCAGTGCTCCAATTTGGAAATATTTCCTTTAAGAAGGAGAGAAATACTGATCAAGCTTCTATGCCAGAGAACACTGGTAAGTCGATCACGTTTGTGTGGATTCCTTTAACTCGAGCTGTAGTTTTCTTCCTGCCGTTTGTTCGGTGCAGATCTTGAAAAGTCCAGAGCAGTCTTCTGAGCTTCCTCAATAGCGTTCTGGGCCAAAAAGGGGCCAGGACCGTTGTGGTAGTAGCCAACGGGCAATTGTTGAAACTCTCCTCTTCCATTCTCGTAACACAGACAAATCTAAGTATCCATCACCAGGATTTATGCTGTTTGCATTGCTTCTAAACTTTGAATGAGTATTTCAGTTGTAGTCTTGTTTATTGCTATCTACGAAGACTTAAGCACTAGGAAAAAGCACGTGCTTAAATCAGTTTGTGTTCTTTGGTTCTTGAGGGCAGTTTTCTTGCCAATGAGAGGAGCCTGGAGGCCAAGCACAACTTCCATAGTGAAATGGCTGAACACAAGAATGCTGGTTTTAGAAAAAGCTGATTTCTGAAGTGGCATGGTAGTGTGACTATGATTGAATTGACCAGCAACGCAATCAGTATTTTTGAGGAGCGTATTTCCTCACCAAAAAAGAGAGTGGCTGAAGCAGATACCAGGTTGTTGATTTAGTACTTCAATACTGGCCTCTTAAAGGCTCTGGTGGAGAGTCAGCTTTGAGAACTGACTTCAGAGGAAAGAGCAGCAAGAACCATCGTTCACGGGACCTGCTGCACGTGCACCACTCGCATTCTTGTCTGTGGCTCCTTTGGTAATTGTCCTAAATCGCTGTGCGTGTCGGCTGCTTGCCATGCCCAAAATGTTTGTCGCTTCTCAGGGCGGTGGCCTGCTGCCCCAAGTGCTCCAGCCAGCAGGTACGGATTAAAGCGCAAAAGTCGTGGCCTCGACGCTGGGCTGGCGCTTGGCACTTTGAGTTTTGCAGTGAGGAAAAAAGGTTGGGCGAGGGATCAGGGTTTTCGGGCTTTTCGTGATAGCTGAGGCGACTCAACTGAGTCATTGTCCATTTGGAAGGTGTGATGTAAAAAGGTACAGAAACTTCTCACTGCTTGACTATCTCAGCTTTTGTATTGCCGTTGTTTTTTGGACGTAACATTCTGAATTAAAGTATTGGATATAAATATATTGATACTACCCGATATTTATAATACCGGACACAAAATTCTGAGTTACAAAGCAAAAATGCTGAAAAGCTCAGATGGCAGTTAAAGCACGTTTCTGTTCTCTTGTTCTTTGTTATTGTGTGTTTCTGAAGACACTGAGTGAAACTGAGCTCTCCTTTGTCATCTGTATTGTCACATCTCACTGTAATGGGTTTCCCAAGTGTCCTCCAGAGAAGTGAGCGTGTCCTGAGAGTGATTCATCTCAGCTAGAGGCGTGCGGCTGAAATAGGTCAGGTTAGTGTCTCCATAGATGGGAAGAAATTTGTGTGGGTAGTGGAGGTGTGAGCCTCGACAATGTGGATTTCAAAGCATATGGAAAGCAAATTCTACCCTATAGATAATAAATATAGATAAACAAATATCAGGTTCAAGCATTAGATAGAAGAGATGGCAAGAAAGCTGTATAGCCTTTGTGGATGGAGAGGAAGGAGAAGCTGTCTTCAGAGGACCGTTTCATGCCTACCAGATTTGTAAGACGCCTTTCTGCTGAAAGGGCAGAGGTTCATAAGCAACCTCATAAAGTTCACACTTCGACTATGATATGAGCTTTTCAGTATCTTTGTTTTATAATAATTCAGAATTTTATATCCAAAACCCAATAGTAATAAAACACAAGTCAGGATAGTCAGGACTTTCTACAACTGCACCTTTTAAATGGGATTTCCTCAACTATAAACAAACAAGATGAATTACACGTTTGTTTTTTTTTAAAGTGCGAGATTAATCAAGCTGAAATTGTGTGAACCAGCGCTACCTTTAGCTTCGACTTGAAAATGGTTCTGTTTCCTTCGGTCCAACCTCTGAAATGCTGGCTACAACCTCCTTCCGTGTCCGAATCGGATGGGATTTTAGCATTACCTCTGCTGTGGTTAATTGTCGTTACTGTTACCTAAGCTGTGGTTGGTTACCAACTGGAAAGGCCGGGTCAATAAATCCCCTGTTACAGGCTCATGAAAGAGGAGCCGAGTGCGGTGTTCGGAGTACTGCATGGGAGGGAAAAATACCCTCATTCCTTAAAAACTGTAATATCCTTTATATAGTAACCGTTATGCCGCAGTACCAAGCTGATGCTTCTGGCTACTTAATATTTTCAAGTTTTGTTGTTTTTTTGTTTTGTTTTTTTTTTTTTTTTTTTGAAAGATCCTCACAGCATTTGCTACTTGGCACCTAAGGTTAAGTTTTTTCTGGGTTGCTGATACGTATTTTTATAGCACTGAAATGTTCCTGTGTGTAGCTAAAGCAAAGGAGTGCCCAATTTGTGATGCTACCCTAATTTCGCTGATTTAATTGGGTGTTGATTCATGACCCTTCTGACGAATATATGGCCAGACAGAGAATCTCAACATGGAGAGCAAGTAGTAGCGTTTTTAATACCAGGAAAAAAAAAAACAACAAACAAAACAAAAAACAATGCAAAGAAGCTCTTATATACTGGTATTAAAATCTATTTTCCAATGCTGGTTTGTAAAAATAGCTTTTTTTCATTTTGACAGTAAAACACGAGCCGTCAGGTTACAAAGATAAGGAGTTAAAGTACTTTCTGGATCGTGTGGAGGGCTTCCTGCTAAAGGGCAACACTTACCCGGACCTAAAAATACCTTTAGCGTCACTCTCATTTTTAGCAGTATGGAATCATAAATACCGAACCTACTGGAAAATTCATTTAGAAAAAAGGGATTGATGCAGCAAGAACATGTAACGATGGTGTGGGCAACTGGTTATTTCAAATAATGAACGTGACACAGGGAGAGTTCCTGCCGACTAAAGAAAGTGCACTGCTGCCTGCATTGTTAGTCTATATAAAATATTACAAACCCCTGTTTTAAACAGTTTAAACAATGTATTTTGCTGTAGTCTGTAATAGAAGCATTACTCTGGCATACCTGCCTAAATTGACACAGGTTTTAAGCAACCTGTAGTACGATGGGGTTGATGTGCAGTGTCCTCGTGTTGTGCTTTTTTTCTGGAGATGAGAAAATGACTGTTCCCTGTAAGAGTAACAAAAGGAACACTTGCATGTGGGCTATGGACTGTTCATGACCTGCCTGCAATCTCAGGAAGTCTGGTGTTTTCCGCGCTCCCCTAAGGGAATTCAGCGGTGTCCTTCTGTAGAGCCTCCGTCAGCCTTGAGATGGAGGCCCTGCGTGGCAGGGGACATCTGTCCACAGGGCAGAAGTGCATCTCCCCAGCTGCGATTTCGAATGGCAGTTCAGTTTTTACACGGGCACGCTGTTGTCAGGAGCTTGTGTCACCGCTGTTGTTAGCAGCTGTGGAGGGTTTGAGTGCTTCCATTTATGACTTTGCTCCCCAGTCGCACAGAAACTCTGCCATCTGCTGGGAATGAACGTGATGGAGTTCACCCGGGCCATACTGACACCGCGCATCAAAGTCGGCAGAGACTACGTTCAGAAAGCCCAGACCAAAGAACAAGTAAGTTTTGGTGCTTTAAAGATGAAGTTGCCTCATCCTGATTAGCTCTTAATAAAGATAATTGGGGTTAAGTGTGTACTGACACTGACTTTGTTGAAGCTGTATTAAATATTGTTAGATGGTAAAAATCAATGGTAGAATAGAAGAAACTTTTCCCTTTCCCTGGCCTTCTGCTGGTTTCCTCCTTTAATGTCACTGTCATATGTATCAAACATGCAGAGAGCCTTTGGGTTTTTTATAGAACAGTTTAAAAACAATTTTTTCAAAACATTAATCAAACTATATACAGTTGCTACTGCTTGTTTTCATTCCTCGGTGGTATTAAGTCCATTAAACTTCTTCTGTTACTTAGTTATTTGGGGTAACATCCGTGTCCGTGTTCTTTTGATGACTTCTCCAGGGTAAATAAATTTTCTTGTTTGGATTTTCAGGCAGACTTTGCAGTGGAAGCTTTGGCAAAGGCCACCTATGAACGCCTCTTCCGCTGGCTTGTTCACCGCATTAATAAAGCTTTGGACAGGACCAAACGACAGGGAGCGTCTTTCATTGGAATTCTGGATATTGCTGGATTTGAAATCTTTGAGGTATGTCAGAACGCTGCTTATCAGATTTTTCTTTTCCTTATTAATGTGTGTTCAGGACTAACTGGAGAGCCACTAAACGCATGTGTGTTCCAAGGCTGCAGGAGGGTTTGGTTTCGTAGCACGCAAATGCTTTGATAACCCTAAATTACAGTGGCAAAAAGTCATACTTCGGTCTAAATTGTTCTTGTATATGTGACGTTTTTTCCTACCATACATTAGTTTAATTGTGTGTAACAGGGAACATATGAGACTTGTGTAACGCGTTTTCCAATTTTCTTTACATTATATTTGAACGTTGTGGAGTTTTAGTGAATTCCCTTGTAAGGAAATTTTTGACTTCCAGGTGTGTGATGCATCCTGTCACTGAATTATTCTTGCTTGCTAATGTTATTCTTTTAGTTGAACTCCTTTGAGCAACTCTGCATTAACTACACCAACGAGAAGCTTCAGCAGTTATTCAACCACACGATGTTTATCCTGGAGCAAGAGGAATACCAACGCGAGGGTATAGAGTGGAATTTCATTGACTTTGGACTGGATCTGCAGCCTTGCATTGACTTAATCGAAAGACCTGTAAGTGTGTGCATTAATAATGCTCTAAGGAGCAAAGGTTAGACTTCTGAATTTTACTTACTGAATCCTCCAAATTGTAGGATTGCATAACCACGTCTTGCAGAGTTGTCACAAAAAGCGAATTCACTTGAATGTTGAAGTCTAAAGCCTAAAATACCGTGTATTAGTAAAAGGATTTATCCTTATGTGATCTTGCCCTGATGCTAGGGTAGAACACTCAGCTAAAGATATGAAGCTACTATTTTTATACTTTTTTCCTAGTATTAATCATAGAATCACAAAATGGTTCGGTGGGAAGGAACCTTAAAGCCCATCCAGTCCCACCCCCCTGCCCTGGGCAGGGACACCCCCCACCAGCCCAGGTTGCTCCAAGCCCCGTCCAACCTGGCCTTGAACCCCTCCAGGGATGGGGCAGCCACAGCTTCTCTGGGCAACCTGGGCCAGGGGCTCACCACCCTCACAGCAAAGAATTTCTTCCTGATATCCAATGTAAACCATTACCCCGTGTCCTATCGTTACACTCCCTGATCCACAGCCCCTCCCCATCCTTCCTGTGGGCCCCCTTCAGGGACTGGAAGGGGCTCTAAGGTCTCCCTGGAGCCTTCTCTTCTCCAGGCTGAACCCCCGCAGCTCTCTCAGCCTGTCCTCACAGCAGAGGGGCTACAACCCTCAGATCATCTTCGTGGCCTCCTCTGGCCCCCCTCCAACAGGTCCATGTCCTTCTTGTGCTGAGGGCTCCAGAGCTGGATGCAGTGCTCCAGGTGGGGTCTCACCAGAGCAGAGCAGAGTCTTTAGTCCTGTCACTTCCCTATTAAACCATGCCATTGCATTATAGGATCTTTGGAGTGGTGGCTCAGTTCAAAAGACTTTGAACACTAAACTTTTTTTTTCATTTGAGATCAATAGCAAAATTCCTGAAACTTCACATAGTTTTCTCCATAAATCTGCCTTGCAAATAGAAAAACAGTTATCTGGAAGGCGGCTTTACTCACTCTTTAACATACTTTTCTAGTTGCTCAATACATGGAAGCTGGAGAGGGCTTCAAAGAGCAGGAGGAGCAGTTGGGCTGGGGGAGAGCAAAGGTCATCATTCCTGAAAATGATCGTTTTCACACCTCAGAACTACGCCGTCAAAGTTATTTTATGAGTTTTTAAATTAAAATTAGGGCATTGCAGTTACTACTGTCTGCATTTCAGTGTGTGTGTTCTAGAATACGCGTAAGCTCACAATGATGCTACGCATCCTGAAGAACAGAAAGGCCCATAAGCCACGTTCTTGTTTTTCTTTAGAGTAGGAAAAGGGAAAACTGGTTTCAGTGCAAAGGTTTGCACTTTGAGTGTGGAGCTTCAGGAAGTTCTGCCTCTTTGGAAGGTAAAATCCCTGCCAGAAAGCCTGAAGGGCGTTAAGTGTGGATGCTTTCAGTATGCAGATGTTTTGGTGAATATACTAAAAATGCATCAAATTACTTGATTATTTTTTTTTCCTGAAAAGCAAAGGTCAGTACCTTCGTAGTTGTCCTGTAAATGAGGTATGGGATGCTATGTAAGAGGCACGTAGAAACACCTCTCTTCAAATGTATAAACTTTACATTGACTAGAAACTTTTGAAGTATAAATTATTACAAACTCCTTTTTCCACTGCCTTCCTGTGCTACATCAAGTGTTTTCCCTGAGGAAAATGATCCTGTCGAACAATTCTACAGCTGTTATATACAGACATTGCTCGTTCCGTACTTCACTTTAAGAATAAACAAACCTTCAAACGGAGTGATTAAATCCTATGGAAAGAGAAGGGATTATCTAAAACTCTTCTGGCTGCTGAAGTTAAGCCTGCTGGATCTCTTTGGATGCTGCTACTGGATATCAGCGTGGGGCTTGGCAAGGGGAGGCTTGCTGGCTGCCATAGCAGTATCGAGTGGCTGGGAGGGATAATTGTCTTCAGTTTAGCTCATGTGAAAGCATGACATTAACTGCTGTGGAGATGTGGATGAGCTGCTGTGTATGGATGTGTCGCAGAAATGTCTGGAAGGTAACTCTGGAGGTCATCTATTCCAGGCTCTGCTCAGAGCCCAGGCAGCACTAGATCAGGTCACAGAATCATAGAATTGCTTTAGGTTGGAAGGAACCTTTCAGATCGAGTCCAACCATCCATCTCACGCTGCCAAAACCACCATGAAACCATGTCTCTCAGCATCATGTCTGCCCGTCTTCTAAATGCCTCCAGAGATGGAGATTCCACCCCTTCCCTGGGCAGCCTGTTCCAATGTTTGACAACCCTTTCAGTGAAGAAATTTCTCCTAATTTCCAACCTAAACCTCCCCTGTCACAACTTGAGGCCGTTTCCTCTTGTCCCATCGCCTGTTCCTTGGGAGAAGAGACTGACCCCCCCCCGGCTACCCCCTCCTTTCAGGGAGCTGCAGAGAGCGAGAAGGTCTCCCCTCAGCCTCCTCTTCTCCAGGCTGAACACCCCCAGCTCCCTCAGCTGCTCCTCACCAGACTTGTGCTCCAGACCCCTCACCAGCTCCGTCGCCCTTCTCTGGACACGCTCCAGCCCCTCAGTGTCTTTCTTGGAGTGAGGGGCCCAAAACTGGACACAGTATCAGGTCTGGGTCCATATGCGTTGAAATGAATTTGTTTGAACTAGTCACAATGTCGTTTATTGAACTGGAGTCCCCCACAGCTTGTTTTAATTTAAAAAAAAAAATAAAAAATTGGAATCAGTTTAGACAACTTCTTACTGGGGCATTCAATGATGTGTTTTAAATATTAATTGGTTTTTGAAAAAAAAATTTCTGTATTAAATATTAATACAATTTAAATCCGACTCTATTTCAGGCAAATCCTCCTGGCGTGTTGGCATTACTGGATGAAGAATGCTGGTTCCCTAAAGCTACTGACAAGACGTTTGTGGAAAAATTGGTGCAAGAGCAAGGAACCCACTCCAAGTTCCAAAAGCCAAGACAGCTAAAGGACAAAGCAGATTTCTGCATTATTCACTATGCAGGGAAGGTAAGGGTTAAATGTTAAACGCTTGGTTAGAAATGTCGGTTTGGGGAAAGGACTAAATGGGATAGCTACCAAATTTAGAAATCCTTGTGCAGGAGGGTGGCCTTGTGTCATTTTCTTGAACCCATTCAGGAGAGCTCTGATAGAGCTCTTGTTACCACGTAGTCAGAAACGAAAAATATAAACTAATATTAAATTAAGCAAATATTTCGGTTTCCTTTAATTTCATTGTCAGGTCTTACAGGCGCGTTTTTTCAGGACTTGTATTGAAAGGAATCTCTTCTGAATATCCGTGTTTCCGAGTTGATAGCAGTGCTTGAAGCAGGGCTGTGTCAGTACCCACTTCACTTTCATCTCCTCCGTTCACCCCAGACTTTCTGTATAACCCCTTTTATAGGTCAGCTGATACCTTTTGGTTTTACTGTTCGTTCAATCTTTACTCTCCCGTTGAGGGACAGAGCTCAGCTGTGATGCGAACAGGTCCATGGAATAACGATGCAGGTCTTGTCAGCGTTTTGTGGAACCCTCGTGACCACCGGGTCTATTCCACAGGGCCGCGCTATGCAATTAGTTTCATAACTAGTTAAAACTTAATCCTAGTAGCAGTTTTTGCCCTGATATTTAAAATAATCTGTGCAAATGATTAAAAGCCGTCCTTTAATTTTCATTTAAAGTACTATCGGCTTGTTGTTATCTATTCTTTGACGTCGGTGGTGCCAAGTCGATAATTGTAGTGAAAACCGAAATAATGACGTTGCACATTTTATTTTATCAATACCTAAAATAACAACTTAGACATAATGAAATCGTCACTGCAGTTGATAGTAGATTATATGTGAAACTAATCAGGTAATCAAAATGAAGTAAATCAGCTCGGTGCCTGACTGCTGGAAAGTAACTGTTCTGAGGAACACGCTGGTGCGGCGTCGCGCATCTTCCCCCGCTAAAAGGCATTTTTCAGTGTTCTATCAGAATGTACATTTCCTTCAAAGCTAGAATCGTTTGTAAAATAGCTTTTACTGCAAGAAGTACTGAGACGATGATCTGATTTGGTTTTGGATGCTGGAAGCATTTAAATGTGGCTTTCCTTCCCAAATCCCTTATTTAAAAATAGAAAACTCACAGTTTGTTCGAAGCAAAACCATGCTAATTTACTCCGGGAATTTTAGGGCGCTCTTTTGGGTTGGGATGAAACCCGTGCCGGTAGCACTGAGCTTTCAACTGCTGAGCGATAGTTTAATTGCAAACCACAGAATTGGTTCTTTCGAGATAAAAGCTGTGTTTGTTTTCTTGATAGTTAAACACTTTGTTCTGCTATAGTGAAATTTAAAAAAAAAAAAAATATCATGTGGCAGCACATCCTTAATTTACTCTCTAGTAATTTAAATAAAGGAATTAGCATCTATACTGGAGTTGTTTTTACATGTTCACAGTGAAGCCCTATTTTGGCAGTAGCACTAGGCTGAAAATGTATACCAGCTACTAGTAAGCAAAAAGATTGCTAAACTTTTAAGAAAAGTCCCGTTCCTTTACTCTTTCAAAAGAATAATAACTTCTCATGGTACTTTGAACCGTTCTAAGGAGGTGCAACGAACTCGTAGCAAGCAAAACATCAAGAGGAGAATAGGAGAAAAACGTCGGTATAGTATTTTGAAAGCTTTTTTTTAATGCTGGCAAATTAAAAACCGAAGCTGGCAGTTTGTCTGATCTTGTGCAACTTGGCTGCTCCACAGGTGGACTACAAGGCAGATGAGTGGCTGATGAAGAACATGGACCCCCTGAATGACAACGTGGCCACGCTCTTACACCAGTCTTCTGACAAATTTGTTGCAGAGCTTTGGAAGGACGGTAAGAGATCATACTCCCGAGTACACGACCTGTTAGCAATTTTACCTTGCTGGATGAGTTGGTGGGGTTCTTCGTATGCCTTGTTCCCTCCTCACCCTCCACCTCTACATTGTAAATATCTACAGCATTTTCTCTATTGTTTAGCCCCAAAAGTACAACAAGGAAGCTGGGTTACACCTATGGTCCCTTGCACATGTACCATTTCTGAGTAGCTGCTTCTCATGTTCATTATTTGAACTGATGTTCACTTCCTTCTTGTTACCCTGTGGCAAATTTCATCTGTAGAATCTTGTCCAAAACTCTTAGTTGGAATTGCTGCAGTTAGTCCTGAAGGTAAACGGCTGTAGTGGTACTTGCTGTTAATAAAACGTTGTCTTATGTGAGCACCAGCACAGCTGTTTCTTGTGCAGTGGTGAGTTGTATCCTGGAAATCTGCATCTCCTAAAGTAAAATTTGTTCACAGCCGTACTAGTGCTTAGGTATTGCATATTAAAATCCAATGCGATATTTTCCTATTTTAACTGTACCCTGCTGTTTAGCCCGTCTACCTGCACATCACCTTAAAGTAGTTATCAACATTTTTACCAAAATACCCCAAGAAGCAGAAATAGCCCAATAAATACTTACCCAAGGACTTCTCTATTCTAGTTTTTAACATCACAGTATATTAATCAGGTTATATTTATATGCCACAATATAAAAATCTTGTTGTTTCTTATTCCTGGAGGAAACTAAGCTTGTGATATAGATGATGCTGTAGGTTAATACTGAGTTTCCCTCTTATTCTCAGGAATACTTACTTGGTTCAGGTACAGAGAGCAGTTTTAATGAATATATAAACAACTCTTTGGTCGGGCAGCTGCTCCTTTCCTTTCGAGTACCTGCACAGAAGCAAAAGCGTGTTGGTCCAAATATGCGAAACTTGCTTCCCCAGAGAATTGAAACGTGCATGGAATATGTTGTGGCCTAATTGCTTTTGTAGCACAGTTAAGTCTGTTTGCAATTGCTGAACCTGTTCTGTATACTAACTGAAGTGTCTTGTGTATCTGCTCTTCTGTCTTTCTGTTTTTGCTGTTTCTCTGCCTTAGAGATTCAGAATATTCAGAGAGCCTGTTTCTATGACAATATTACTGGTCTTCATGATCCACCAGGTGAATGGATATAAAAACAGTAGGCCTACCAAAGGCAGGGCTGTTGTATCTCCAGGAAAACCATTTTTGCTCGTAGGCTTGCATGAACTCTTCATTTCATGCTACCCTTAGGTATACCTCCAAGGCAAACGGGCTCTGAGTGCATACCTTCAGTTGCTGCTGCATACATATAGCATCTCTATTTTATGCATTGCATTTAAGCATTGCAGGTAAAAAGGTTTGTGGCTTCCTAGTTCCATGTTGAGATGCAGAATTGCTTCTGAAGCGATTATCCCGGTAGCTCCAAGCATTTGAGAGAATGCGTAAGCTTTGTAACACTATCAAGCTTCTTTCTGCAGTCCAACATTGACAAAACTCTGGGACATTTTAGAACGCAGATGTGTTTTTTGGGAGGAGAGCTGAAGAATGTGTTGGAGTATCGGAGGGAGTGCTGCAGTTGTAGTGGGGGTAGTAAGGGAAATAAACTTCTTCCAGACTTGCTGGAATTGTTCTTCTATTTAAAAACATCTTAACTTTAATATTTCCCGTTGTAGAAGCTGCACACGTTTTTTGAGGTATCAAGAAACCAACAAATCCATTTAATTGGAATGTTTTTGAAGACGCTTTAGATATTTTATCCAACCTCTTCCTGTCCTTCCTGTCTTCCTCTCCCCGAGTTTAGAAGTATGTGTATGTCAAGGTTGTGCCTTCAGCCTTTCACTCTTTACTTGGGTTCATCTTCCACTACTCAGGATACGTCACACGCTGGAGGAAGCTTGTGGTGTCTCCTGAAGGAATTACTGGAGGCTGGACTTCCGAGGCTTTCGCCAATGGATGCCTGGCCAGTCGGGCTGTTCAATGACTGCTCTGGGCCTACAGGGAAACCTTGTATTTAACAATCCTCTTTGGAATATAAATGACCATCTTATAGTAGGAGAACAGAGGGGAGCAAAACACACAGTTGATAGATACGTTTACAAAATTTTAAAATGTATGTGGCCAAGCAAAAGCTGAATGGTGGCCAGTCGTTAGTGGTGTCTGCCGGGTGCATGTTTCTAATAATTAAAAGCTGTTACCCTCGTCCTCTGTAAGACCCATTCCCAGGAATCTCTGTCCCATTTCTGGTTTAGAACTGAATTCTGCTTCAAAGTAAATATTTGGGATATGATCTTATGAGCAACTTGCCACCTACTTAATCTTCTAACTTTAATAAGACACTTAGATTCCTGTGTTCAAAACTGCGTGGAGGATCTGGGCTCTCTGTAATACAACATGCAATATAAGTGACTATTCCAAATTATCGCCCAGTATTTTTCTGCTTTTAATTTTCCTTTCTTTTTTTTTTTTAATAGACCTTTGAAAACCAGTTGAGTGTGAAATAAAATATTGTCACTTAGTTCTCATAAATAAAACTAATTCTGGTGTAGCGAAGCACAATTTCCCCGTGCTTTGGTTTGAATGAATTTGAAGATATCTTCACAAAATTGAAATTACAGCCTATAGATAGTTGCTTGCTTCTTGCTGGCCAGCTTGGATTTCATGGAGAACCGATATAGGTTGTGTATTTTCTCAGTACTAAGAAGAGTCAACTATAATTATTAAGGTGTTAAGCCACCCGTGTATTTTTATTTAGCGAGCTGTTTAAATAATTGTCACGTGGAAACACGTTCATGTTTTTGGCCTAGAGGTTTACTGACGGCAGTCAGATTACTAATTTGTGCTTCTGAAGAAGAAACCATAGAGATCGTTACCCAAAATGTTCAAAAAAAAAATCAAAGAAAAACCTCTATTCTGATGCTTTATGGCAGCTTTGAAGTGCTTTGGTGTGCAGTTTTCCTGTTTTGAAACTTGTCTCTCGGCTAGGGAGGTCTCTGCAATTGTACAGAAAACTTGGAAGAATTCTTCGAAATAGCAGACTAGCAGAAGTCTGGCAGATGCTTTTTTATTTTTTTTCTCTCTTGTCATTGAAATTACTTTTGACTCTTCTGTAAATAGTTATCCTTTCAAAACACTTTTGAATATTCAACGAAACTCAGAGTTAATCTATATCATTACCCCACGTGACTGTGCGTTGTAAGAATTCAAATAATCGCCAGTTTCCGGGCAACTTTCTATCTCTTGAAAGTTGACTTAAGAGAAAGGAAATGGCTTTACTGGTCATGTAGAACTGCAAGTAAAGAGCTGGATGTTTTAGTGTGTACCTACTAAAGCTACACTATTCCGCTGTATAAGTTTGTGGCTTCTGGTTCCACTGCTTCTGCACAGCGTCCCCAGTACATGCTGAGCGCCTCGCCTACCGACGGCATCTCCTGTCATTTGTTCCACAAAGCTTCTGCTGCTGCACTATTGCTCCTCTTTCTGCTTATCTTGATACCTGACAAATATTGAAGCCCACTTAATTATTGTCTCTTGTCCTTCCCAGTGGATCGTATTGTGGGTCTGGATCAGGTCACTGGAATAACGGAGACGGCTTTCGGCTCTGCGTACAAGACCAAGAAGGGCATGTTTCGTACTGTTGGCCAGCTCTACAAAGAATCTCTCACCAAGCTGATGGCAACGCTCCGAAACACTAATCCCAATTTTGTTCGCTGCATCATTCCAAATCATGAAAAGAGGGTATGTACTACAGAGCACTCCTTTAATTCTTTCTCTTTATTAGAGCCTTCACCTGCATTTCAAGCTGTGCATGCTCTCTGCGTCTTCCTTTTGAAATCAGAAGCCAGGTTCCGCAAAGTTTTCACACTGGTCAAATACCTTCTCGGTATTCCCCGCACATCCCCTTATTTATACAGTTGACTTTGTAGAGGGTAGCCTGAAATACTTAAACTGCAGTTTTTCATGCATACAAACTAAAAGACTAAAAATCATACTTGTTTTGTCCAGGCTGGAAAGCTGGATCCACATCTGGTTCTAGATCAGCTTCGTTGCAACGGTGTTTTGGAAGGAATAAGGATTTGTCGACAAGGATTTCCAAACAGGATAGTGTTCCAGGAATTTAGACAGAGGTAACAGCAGGAACAGTCTCTTCAGTTTTTATGTGATAAAAAATCCTTGTTAAATAACTGTCGACGCTTCCCCACCAACCCAACCCAACTGGGAGAACGTCCAAAACCATTTGTGAAGTCTTGAAGTGGTTTGAACTTGAAGCAGTTAAATACTACAAAGTGATTCTAAAGACAGTAGGGAAGGGGAAACCGATTGAAAATGGAGTTCAGGAAGAACTTCCTGGAGAAATTCCTTAGCCAGGCACTTGGGGACTGTAGCCCTGTGGGTTTATAATAAAGTAGCTTATTGTTGAATGTAAAGGTGTTTTTTTCCATTTGACTTAAAGGTATGAGATCCTTACTCCCAATGCAATTCCGAAAGGTTTTATGGATGGTAAGCAAGCCTGTGAGCGTATGGTAAGTGTTTATACCTAAGTAGTGTCGAAACATGAAAAAGTTGAAATAAAAATTGTCCTTTTCTTGATGTAAAACTAATGTGCTTGCCTGTCCGTTTAGATCAGAGCCTTAGAGCTGGACCCCAACTTATACAGGATTGGACAGAGCAAGATCTTTTTCCGAGCTGGTGTCTTGGCGCACTTAGAAGAAGAACGAGATCTGAAGATCACAGACATTATCATCTTCTTCCAGGCCGTCTGCAGAGGATACCTGGCTAGGAAGTATGTCTGCTTTTATGATTTCATCTCCTCGTGGTCTCTTTGACAGGGAAATATGCATTAAAACTTCCATTTCAGGAGAAAATTTTTTTTTTTTCAAGAGTGTTGCCTGATAAACTGTAGTTATATCAAGGGTAAATAGGTGAATTTTTACCTAAAAATAGGAATTTGCACCGTCATTCCATAGCGATAGTTGCTTTCCGTAATCTGGCCTTTGTGACACATGCAGCTGTTTACAGTATAGCTAGTGGCTGCGAAAAAATCTCTGCTCCACCGGAGGTTTAGAGCTGCTTTGGAAAGCTGCTTTTTTGAAATGAAAGAACAGTTCAGCATCTCATCCATCCTGATTTTATTTTTTCAAGAAAATCTGGTAAGCATAAGACCAAATACCGTTTGTAATTATTGTTTTGAAAATGGTGAATCCAGCTTTTGCTCTGCCTCTTCATGTAAGGAATGAGTACTCGTAAATCAGTGTAGTCACTGAAACTTAAAAATAAGCCTATTTATGGTCTGCAAGTGTTCTAGGGTTGGGTAACCTAAAAATTAAAAACATGGACAGATGCTCAGCTGTATTTAACATGAAACGTTTTGCTCTTTCTGTCTCCAGGGCCTTTGCAAAGAAACAACAGCAGCTGAGTGCACTGAAAATCCTGCAGAGGAATTGCGCTGCGTATTTAAAGCTTAGGCACTGGCAGTGGTGGAGAGTCTTCACGAAGGTTCGTTGTATTCTGTCACGTTCTTTGGCTTTTGTAAATCGGTAGATGAAGTTTCTTACGTGTTCATCTCAAATCTTTGCAGGTGAAGCCTCTTCTTCAGGTCACTCGTCAAGAAGAAGAACTTCAAGCCAAGGACGAGGAGCTAATGAAGGTGAAAGAAAAACAGACAAAAGTGGAGGCAGAACTTGAGGAAATGGAAAGGAAACATCAACAGGTTTGTGTCCAAGATCAGCTTTTGATACGCAGAATGTATATTGGACTGTATCCTGTGTAAGGGAGCCATGTTGGGGAGACGCCTGTGAGCAAAAGCTCTGTGACTCGGGAGAGCTAACTCCTGTCACGCTTGGCTAAAATCTGGAATAGGAAGATAGGGCACAAGCTGTTCCTCCAGGAATGCAGAAGCCCCACGTTAACGAAACTAAACTTTTTTTGGTCTCTCCTAGTTTACAGGAGAACTTCAGTTGCAGCGTCACTTTCCTGCTCAGATGTGGTTTCAGGGAAGGATACTTCCGTGGTGTTCGTGTGCTGTTTAAGAAGTGGGAAGCAATTATGGCAATGATTGGGCAAAACTGAAAGTGAATGTGTACTGACAAGTAACGCTGATATCAAGTTAAAAAACAGTTGAAGGAGTGTCAGTAAAGCGAGATGTGTATCACTGTGGTAACTGAGACAGGATGGAACTGGGCTGGATATCCGGAATGGCAAAGCAGCAGTTCCTGTTGATGGAAGGGCATGGGCTGTGAGGAGCACCTGAGGACGCCGGGATTGTCTTAGTTTGGAGAAAAGGAGGCTGAGGGGCAACCTCATTGCTTTCGTAGAGTTTCCTGAGGAGGGGAAGTGGAGAGGGAGGTGTTCCACGTATCCATTGACCGAACACATGGGAATGGTTCCGTGCTGAGTCAGGGGAGTTTCAGATTGGATATTAGGAAATGTTTCTTCACTGAGAGGTTGGTCAAACCCTGGAACGGGCTTCATAGAGAGGTGGTTGATGCCCCAAGCCTGTCGGGGTTTAAGAGGCATTTGGACAACGCCCTTAATAATATGCTTTAGCTTTTGGTCAGCCCTGAAGTGGGTCAGGCAGTTGGACTAGATGATTTTTGTAGGTCCCTTCCAACTGGAACCATTCCATTCTGTTCTTGCGTTTACACAGCAAGAAATAACACGTTCCACTGACTCCCAAGTGTCAGCTTCAGCTACCCATGGCACTGGGGAATGCCACTAGGCAGGGATGAGTGTGAGGAACAGTCCAGGAAACAGGCACTTCCCTCAACTTTTTGATGCTGGTAGAATGGGACACATAGGGTAGACGCAATGGGATCTGTTCCTTAAGGAACAGTGGGTCAATACTGCTGTATTGGGGGGCAAGTGGGTCAATACTGCTGTAGCCCTACTGCGAAAGCCGGTGTCTTCTGGACCACTGATGAAGCCATCTGCTAGAAGTCATCATTTTTGGATGTTGACAGGGAGCCTAGAATTGGAGCAGAACTTGGCCTTTAAGTAACTTGGTAGTTGTCATATGTATAATCTCTCATGAGAGACTTCGAAATGTCGTTTTTGCTGCTTTACTACCTTTTCTGTATATTTACAGCTTCTAGAAGAGAAGAACATTCTTGCAGAGCAGCTGCAAGCTGAGACGGAGCTCTTTGCAGAAGCTGAGGAGATGAGGGCTCGCTTGGCTGCCAAAAAACAAGAGTTGGAAGAAATTCTCCACGATTTGGAGTCCAGGGTTGAGGAGGAAGAGGAAAGAAACCAAATACTGCAGAATGAGAAAAAGAAAATGCAGGGCCACATTCAGGTATGCCTCTTGGTAACTGGGAATAGAAAAGTACGCAAACAGGCCAGTTAAGGATGGGAAAACTCCCTCAACATCTCTACGGCACAGAGGAATTGGCTCCTTAGCACCTTATGTGCAATAAAATCAATTTGAATTTTTTTTTTCTCTTCTCTTCCTCTGTTCATTGTGAGTGTATTCAGCTCCTTGTGGTCTCCAGGCATATGAGGATGAGGAAAGAAGTCAAAATGTGCTGTTGGTAGCTGTAGCATGTGCAGATAAGAGTATTAAAGGTAGCAAGTGCTTTGGAGTGGGCAGAAACCGGGATTGACGGCGTGGACCTTACCCCTCCTTTCATGGAGAAACCAAGACTGATGGGATGGTGTCACTTATGAGAGAAATGTTCCTTTTTGACTGAAATCCAGTGAATATAATGAAGAATATTCCTTCTTAGACTCTTATGGATCTAAGACAACTTCATCTCCTCTGAGTTACTTGTTTTTTTGTGAAAATCAGAGGATTTAGATGCTTCCTTTTGAATACGTGGGGACTTTGAGAAAGGGAACACCCGAGAACCTATCTGGTTTTCAAAATATTCAAGGTACCTGAAGGGGACATAAACCCCACATCTCACAGCTCTTGGTGCTGTTTGATAAATGTCCATTAATGTATGGCTGAGAGTCTGCAGTCTGGTCTGATCTGGTTGTCATTAAGTAGATTTTTTAAAAATTTATTTTATGTTCAAAATTAGGAAGGTGAAAGACTCTCTGGTGGCGTGAGTGTATGTTGCCTGTACAGCATATTTCAGCCAAAGCTGAAATACAGAGTGAAAAGAAATTCCACGTGTTTCACATGGCCCTTAATTTCATTACCAGATCATTGATACTATAAATGAATCTAACAAAGTGAATGCATTTTTAGTGTTAGTTTAAGGCAGGTGGCTTTTCAAAATAATAATCATTTTTCACCAAGTTAAAACAAAAAAAAACAAAACCAAAAAACCCATGGGTAACCTGGAAAATGCACGGATGCAATTGCTTTTCTTCCCAGGACCTGGAGGAACAGCTTGATGAGGAGGAAGGAGCTCGACAGAAGTTGCAGCTTGAAAAAGTGACAGCTGAAGCCAAGATCAAGAAGATGGAGGAAGAGATCCTACTGTTAGAGGACCAAAATTCCAAATTTTTGAAGGTGAGACCAGTAGGCGTGGTGGAGATTCTGCACATAAGTAATAGCAGTGCCAAGTGAGAGCTCTCAAAACATCTGTGACTGCTCTTGCATTATCTATAAAGCTTGTGTCTGAAGACTTGTGGGTTTGAACAGGTTGAAGCTGAGACACTTGGAGCTTCTTTTGAACGACCTTTTGCCATGCATTCTTTCCAGTTCCATGAGTCTTCCAAATCTAAGAGCTGGAAACAGCGTTATTGTAGCTACTGTTGTTCTCTGCAAACAGATTTCCAAAAGCGTACAGCAAATGCTGTCCTAAAACCAAATTCCGAGTCTCGCTTTCTTGGAAAACAAATGTTCATGTTTCTCTACTTTTCCAATAGATCCTTAGTATTGACAGGTCAGTCACTCGAAATAAATGCTGTATTATTCATTAATGACCTAGATGAGGGGACAGAGTGTATCCTCAGCAAGTTCGCTGATGATACCAAGCTGGGAGGGGTGGCCGACACTCCAGAGGGCCGTGCTGCCATCCAGCGTGACCTGGACAGGCTGGAGAGCTGGGCAGAGAAGAACCAAATGAGGTTCAACAAAAGCAAGCGTAGGGTCCTGCACCTGGGAAGGAAGAATGCCAAACACCAGTATATGTTAGGGGCGGACATGCTGGGAAGCAGCTCTGAGGAGAAGGACCTGGGGGTCCTGGTAGACAGCAAATTATCCATGAGCCAGCAGTGTGCCCTTGTCGCCAAGAAGGCCAATGGCATCCTGGGCTGCATAGGGAAGCCTGTGGCCAGTAGGTCGAGGGAGGTCATTCTCCCCCTCTACTCTGCACTGGTGAGGCCACAACTGGAGTACTGTGTCCAGTTCTGGGCTCCCCAGTTCAAGAGGGACAGGGAACTACTGGAGCGAGTCCAGCGAAGGGCAACCAAGATGATTATGGGACTGGAGCACCTCCCTTATGAGGAAAGGCTGAAAGAGCTGGGACTCTTTAGCCTGGAGAAGAGAAGGTTGAGGGGGGACCTGATTAATGTTTACAAGTATCTAAAGGGTGGGTTTAAGGAGGACGGAGCCAGGCTCTTTTCAGTGGTTCCCAGTGACAGGACAAGGGGCAATGGGCACAAGCTGGAACATAGGAAGTTCCGATCAAATATGAGAAAAAACTTCTTTACGGTGAGGGTGACAGAGCACTGGAACAGGCTGCCCAGGGAGGTTGTGGAGTCCCCTTCTCTGGAGATTTTCAAGACCCGCCTGGATGCAGCCCTGAGGGATGTGCTTTAGGCAATCCTGCTCTAGCAGGGGAGTTGGACTAGATGATCTCTAGAGGTCCCTTCCAACTCTGAAGATTCCGTGATTATATACGCTGGATGAGACCTCTGTATGGATTTTGTACATTCAGTTATTTGTGCTGCTCAGAGACTCTTCAAATTGTATTTTAGCATTTATTCTTTCACCCCTTTCTCCTAATTAGGAAAAGAAGCTGATGGAGGATCGAATTGCTGAATGTACTTCTCAGCTGGCTGAAGAAGAAGAAAAGGCCAAAAACTTGGCCAAACTCAAGAATAAGCAGGAAATGATGATCACCGATTTGGAAGGTTTGTTCTTGCTACGTCTGCCTGTTAACAGCTTGGACATCGTGCTGGGAAGAAACGGATCACTTGTTGCGATGTGTGCAGGATCGGGTCCAGTCTGCCAAGTGGGACCTTATATGTAGATACCTTAACAGCTGTTGTTTTTGTCTAAATCTTGAGAGATTTAGATAAATCTTTCTAAAGCATTAGAAAGACGCTTGCAAGACGTGTTGGGTCTGGCTGCTCAGCGTTTCTCATGCTTAGCTTGTTAGTTTTTCATTTTTGAGAATCCATTTCGTTTATGGACACGCTCAAGTTCCTGCTGTTGCGTGCATCCCTTAGTAACAAGGTAAAACATCTCTCTCTTGGGAAGCTGCTACGCTTTTCTATGTTAACACTTTAGAACAACGTGTTTCTGGAAGAATGTTCGTAGGCATTCATTAGGCTTCTAATATTTTTTTGGATAAGCAAATCTGAATTGTTTTGCTTTTCTTAGTGCTTTGTTTATCTAAAAGGGTTCCATTTCTATGGCATTTATTTCTGATGGTTTTGCCCATGTTGTCATAGGCTGAACTAGCCCTATACGTAACCTTTCTTGATTTTATGTCTGTGGGGTTTTTTTAAATTACTTATTTTTATAGCTGTAAATAGCTATTGTGCTATGTTAATAAACTGCCAAGTCAAAGTTGCAAAATATAAGGCAAAGTCGCTCTCTGTGCCCTAATTTGGAAATATTTTTTTTCACTGACTCTATTACGGCCTGTCTTGCTACATATTTTAAAACTGATGTGCTTATGGAAGAATACCAAAATTTAATCTTACCTGTATAGGAACGTATTGAAATAATAGGGATAATAGGTGATTGATGTACCTTTTCTGTAAAAACCATATTCACAGACCTTAAGATGGGCATAAGTAAGCTTTACGCAATGGAAAATAATACTCGATTAGTTACGTGCTTAAATCAGGACTAGTGTTTCTGAAGATACTCGACAGATGTGTTTGGTTATGGTACCATTCCAAGATTGATGGCCTTAGAAATGGAAATTAAAGCTTAAATATAAGGCATGCAATTTCTTGGCTAGTAAAGCACAGTAAAATGATATTTACTCTTGGATATGATTCAAGAAGCCATTAAGATTCTCTGCTAGGGGCTTGGCACCGCTAGGCTCTGGAATTTGAGGAAAAAAAAAACCACAAAACACCCTAATTCAGTTTACTATGAACTTTCTCAATTACAAAATTGGGTCTTATGACACTGTTCTGTCACTCACCAGAAATATAATGTAAAAACAGAGGGGGAAAGTGCTATTTTTTTGGAATGAAGAACTGTTTAGAGAAAACCTGTGTTACTTTAGATTGTCTGGAAAATGCCAGATAGCGGTGGGTGGCTCGAAGAGATGATCCTTGAAGAGGGCTCCCTTTTCAAGATGATGTCCTGATCCAGTAGCAGCCTTAGGAAGGGTGTGAGAGAAATCTCTGCACTGAGGACCCATAAGTATTGAACAAGTCTAATAACTTAGGCTCATGCTAATGCATTTAGAATTACGCTAATGCCATGCTGAGCACCAGTGGTTTGGCAAAACCTTCCTGTGACTTAGATAGCTTATATACCTGGTCATTAGCTAACCGTAAACAATGCAGCCAGTAACCATCTTAATCAGACAACAGGCAGATCAACTTAATGTGTTTTGTTGTTACGGCACCGATAACTGGGTGGTTTTCACAAAGAAGTACCTTAGGGCAGGAGTTGGTCGGCTACAGCCCTCAGGGAAGCCCGCAGGGTCGCAAAGTCTTGCGAAATATCGATGGGATGCGAGTTAGTGACACAGATACTCGCAAAAACTGTTTATCCAAGTTTTCTTTAAGTTACACTGTTTTCCAGTAGACCTTTTGGAGCCTAGCCCAGCCCTTCCAAGACTATGCAAGCCATCATTTTTTCCGGTCTGTAGTTGATACTCATTTTTGAATCATGATGTCTGTGATCATTTGGCCTAGAAGCTCAAACTGCTCTTCTGTTAGATCCCGTTCCTTATTTTTTCTCAAGATGAGGTTATGTTTCTCTTCCCTTATGTCAAACTTTTTTCTCCAATAATTGGCTTTTTCTTGACTTTCTATTGAAATCATACAGTTCGACTTTGCTATTTCATCTTTCGCAGTCATCTTCCAGCTGCAGACTGGAGAAAGAACTGACACAGTATAAATTAACCTCCCCACCCTCCTTGCCACCCCAAACCTTCTGAGGATGACAAGAATAAAAATTGCATATAAATATCATTCTTTGCTTCCTTAGAGCGCTTAAAAAAGGAGGAGAAGACTCGTCAAGAACTAGAAAAAGCTAAAAGAAAACTGGATGGCGAAACGACAGACCTACAGGACCAAATCGCTGAGCTGCAAGCCCAGATTGAAGAGCTAAAGATCCAGCTGGCCAAGAAAGAGGAAGAACTCCAGGCTGCTCTCGCTAGGTCAGAGCGCGACGGGGCTTATGACTACAGAAGTGTGGTAGAAACCTGCTTTCCCAGACGGAATTGCAGTTCACTGCAAACGTATCGGAACTGGGAATGTTACAGCAGAAACCAGTTCACGTTTGTGCTAGAGCATCTGTAGGCACCTGTGCTGCGCTTCGACGCGGCAAAAAATGGCATTCAGTGTTCTATCAGCATCCTTGCTCTGCAAAGCTGCACTAAAATAAGTTTCACCGGGGTATAATAGCGTTTGGGCTCTGGAAGCTGCTTTTTGTCTCCCAGAGTTTCAGCCTCAAGAGGAAAAAAGCACGTCATTCTCAGTGAGCCTTCTTGGTAGAGGACTTTCAGTGATGGGGTAGGACAGGCCTTATCAAGACGTGTGTGGTAGCCTTGCGGTCACATGTTACAAGCTAAACACCTTTTGTGTTTTCTGAGTGATGATCTATAGTTTTGCGGGAAGAGAAAATTCTACAGATGGTGCATTTTTGGGACAGTGTAAAATGTAAACTTGAATGTAAACTTGGACGCAGGGTCATTCCGATAGTGCATCTTTAGTACCTGGGGCACTGCGCTTGTCGGGGGCTGGAGTATAACAGTAGTGGTTTTCTATCTATGAAGTTTCAGAAGGTCGGTTTTATTCTAGTGGAAAAGTTAAGATATCGTTTATGTACGTAATTTTAAATAATGCCAGACTGTTACGAGAATGGATCTGAAGGTATGGAATGTCATTAACTGTTGTGCCTCTGTTTAACAGAGGTGATGAAGAAGCAGTTCAGAAAAACAACGCACTGAAAGTGATAAGAGAGTTGCAGGCTCAAATTGCAGAACTCCAGGAGGACCTTGAATCTGAGAAGGCATCACGCAACAAGGCAGAGAAGCAGAAGAGAGATTTAAGTGAAGAGCTGGAGGCTTTAAAAACCGAACTGGAAGATACCTTGGATACCACTGCAGCACAGCAAGAGCTGAGGTAGGATCATACGTCTGTGTAAAAAGGGACCATTAAAATTAATCTTTGATTTACGAAAGACTCAAATGTTGATTTTGATAACTCTTGATGCTTCCTCTAGGACAAAGCGTGAGCAGGAGGTGGCGGAACTGAAGAAAGCAATTGAAGAGGAAACCAAAAACCATGAAGCGCAGATCCAGGAAATCAGGCAGAGGCACGCTACTGCTCTGGAAGAGCTCTCTGAACAGCTTGAACAGGCCAAAAGGGTGAGAAGAAAACGAATTACAGAAATACACTTTTCTGCTTTGGGACTTTTTATAAGTACCATAAGTGTTGCAGTCCCTTCCGCTGATACCTGCAGAGCGAAGTTGTCCTCCATACGTGCGTGACAATTGCAGTTGAATCAAATATATCGCGCTGGTTTGAGTATATTCCAACTTTTAGACAGTCTCGGCATCTGAAAGGTGTTCATTAGGCTTGGAAACGGCGCAGCTAGAGATAAATCGTGTAGTACTTCTGTAGGAATTCTCCAGCAGTCCACAAGCTAATTTGGTGAAAAGCAGTTCTCTGCAGGAGTGAACTACAAAATGCTTCCAAAGAAGGTGATGGTAACGTCAGCACTCACAAATGCTGAACTGCGGGGGGCAGGTAGTGTAAAAGTTCTTCCACCCACTCTGAACTTTGTGCTTGTGCTGTGACCTCCAGTGCCAGATACCCGTGGGTGTCAGATACCTTACCGGAGAACACAACACAGCTGTGCAAACTGGCGACCACCACTGGAGCAGGCAGGAGGCAGCACACCTGGATAGCGGGGCTCCTGCTGGTGTAGCTCGAGTGTCGCCTTCAAAAGTAGAATTATTCCCACGCTGCCAGAAAACCCCCAGTATCTTTAGTTGGTGAAATTATAGTCTTGGTCGTTCACGAATGTGTGTCTGTGAACTGTTCGTATACTGTAGTAATATTTTTATGTAGAGAATACGTCACAAGGTTCCTTAATTTAAAATACTAAGTGAGAAACGGTGCAGTTAAAGAGGGTGAAAATTATAGTTTATTCGCCTGCATGTCTTCTGCTCCTTATGCGTTAAATCTTCTCAATAAGAGTATGAGAAGATGGAAAAATACCCTGCAATCTTAAACAAAGCTCCTGATGATGTCTAGTTCTCGTGATACAGTAAGAATGGGACTTAAACATCCCGTATGCCAATTATTAGTTTTTTCAAAAGGTTTTTTGACAAATGTCAGTGCAGTGGTGAAAAGTGCTTTGTTAGGCACTTCCAGGCTGCTACGCCTACTAAAATCAGGGCAGCTTTCGTCGATATCTTTCCTTTTATTTCTGTGAGATGAGCCATGCTGATCTGTTAATGGGCACATTCCTGCCTACTTGCAGTGCTGCTGGGTCGCTGTACAGCGCCCACATCCCAGGGCTCGCTGAATTCATAGAAGTATCTTCTGGTCCTCACTGGTACCTGTGGTATCTGAGAGTGGAATAACTTGAAAAACTCATTTTTTGGGCTAACATACACAGAATGTTACATGGCAGCATTTTAAACGCTCCCTACTTACAACTTGCTGAGCACTTGGCTTTTAACTTGTAAACCTGATTTCCTGGGCTGAGTATTTTTAGCAGAAAACTTTATTGCTCTGTAACAAAGTGTTGAATTTATTTTCTTTTTGTTTTTTCCTAGTTCAAGGCAAATCTTGAAAAAAACAAGCAAGGCCTAGAGTCTGACAACAAGGAGTTAGCCTGCGAAGTGAAGGTACTGCAGCAGGTCAAGGCAGAGTCTGAGCATAAGAGGAAGAAGCTCGATGCTCAGGTGCAAGAGCTAACGGCGAAGGTCACAGAAGGAGAAAGGTTGAGGGTGGAACTGGCAGAGAAGGCTAACAAGCTACAGGTAAGGCTGTATGCAAGTCATAGAGTCATAGAATCATAGACTGGTTTAGGTTGGAAGGGACCTTAAAGGCCACCCAGTGCCACCCCCTGCCCTGGGCAGGGACACCTCCCACCAGCCCAGGTTGCTCCAAGCCCCATCCAACCTGGCCTTGAACCCCTCCAGGGATGGGGCAGCCACAGCTTCTCTGGGCAACCTGGGCCAGGGGCTCACCGCCTCATAGTGAAGAATTTCTTCCTAATGTCCACTCTAAATCTCCCCTCCTTCAGTTTAAAACTGTTACCCCTCGTCCTGTCACTCCAGTTCCTGATCCAGAGTCCCTCCCCAGCTTTCCTGTGGGCCCTGTTTAGGGACTGGAAGGGGCTGGAAGGTCTCCCCGGAGCCTTCTCTTCTCCAGGCTGAACCCCCCCAGCTCTCTCAGCCTGTCCTCACAGCAGAGGTGCTCCAGCCCTTGGATCATCTTCGTGGCCTCCTCTGGCCCCCCTCCAACAGGTCCATGTCCTTCTTGTGCTGAGGGCTCCACAGCTGGACACAGTGCTCCAGGTGGGGTCTCACCAGAGCGGAGAAGAGGGGCAGAATCTCCTCCCTCAACCTGCTGGCCATGCTTTTTTTTCATGCAGCCCAGGATGCGGTTGGCTTTCTGGGCTGCCAGTGTGCATTGCCTGCCCATGTTGAGTTTCTCAGCCATCAGCACCCCCAAGTCCTTCTCCTCAGGGCTGCTCTCAAGCCATTCTCCACCCAACCTGTATTTGTGCCTGGGATTGCCATGACCCAGGTGCAGGACCTTGCAATTGGCCTGGTTGAACTTCATGAGGTTCGCATGGGCCCACCTCTCCAGCCTGTCCAGGTCCCTCTGGATGGCATCCCTTCTCTCCAGCGTGTCGACTGTGCCACACAGCTTGGTGTCATCGGCAAACTTGCTGACGGGGGCACTCGATCCCACTGTCCATGTCACTGCCAAAGACGTTAAAGAGCACTGGTCCCAGTTCTGACCCCTGAGGAACGCCGCTCGTCACCGGTTTCCGGTGTTTCCACCAATTGAGCCATTGACTGCAACCCTTTGAGTGCGGCCATCCAGCCAGTTCCTTATCCTCCGAATGTCCTAAACTGCTGAAAAAATATGCAAGAAAGTAAAAGCCTTAAGCACGTGCAGAAATGGCTAGGAGAAATGACTTGCAAAGATGGAGCTGGGTCTACAGGAACTGGGTCTGTAGTTGATGTGGGAGGTGACGTCAGTCATACACTCATGTACTTGAGGAGCCTTAAAGTGGTGACGTGCCTCAGGTGGAGATAGCTGCACAGCCGTGATGTTAATCCTGAACTTTTTGGGCTATGTGAGAATTATAGCGGCTTTTAAATATATGGCTTCCCATCCCGGAGAGCAAATCCTGTAGGAGGCTCTGGTGACAGCTGGCCTACAGGTTTCTGGCCTGGGTGTGGAACTGAGTAGATTGGGCTGAGCTCATTTGAGTAGATTGGGCTGAGCTCCTTTGTCGGTGTGAGCAAAAACGTACTGAGTGGTGGTGGCCACAAGCTTCCTTTCGTGCTTCAAAGTCTGGAGCTTGACAGGTGGTGCTGGCAAGTCAAGGCCTGTTCTCCTGGAAAATGGAGAAAATGGACAAAATGCAGTCGGGGCTGACTTCTAAACTGCAGCAACAAGTACTTTAGGTAAATCAAGCTAAAGTGCTTCAAAAGGGGAATGGCCCTGTTCTTTTCAGGGGAAGCGTTCAGGCAGTCTCTCGCTGTGCATACAAGCGGCGTAGCCTAAAATAGCAGAGTTGGCACCTGGCAGTAACCTCTTTCTCCTGCAGTGATGCTTTTAACTCAGCTGCCACCCTGATAATCCCCGAATTAACAGTCCTGTAAAATATATGGTCCTATGATTAAAATAGCATTTAAGTGGGAATGCGGATATTGGGCCAAATAGCACGCCTGACTCTTGTGAGGTTATACCCTTGCGTTCAGGATTGACATCCCATTTCAAGTTTCTCACCAAACTTCACTATTTTTAGCTTGTTGTATCTCTGTACTGGGATCTGTTGTTGTCTTGCCATACCTGGAATTCGTTGAGGTTTTGTGTTCCGCGGTTCCAGCCTCCCGCTGGGACGTAAGCTTTGCCGTGAGTCAGCTGCACGCTGTTACCTTTAGACTGCTTGCTTTGCAGAACGAGCTGGATAATGTCTCGAGTCTCCTGGAGGAAGCAGAGAAGAAAGGCATTAAGTTTGCCAAGGATGCGGCCAGTTTGGAATCGCAGCTCCAGGATACGCAGGTGTGTGTGCAGTGAAGCTTGAACTTTGCACGGAAGCTTTGTTCCTCCTTGAAATGCTGACTGCATAACAGAAAATACATTGTCATTCATGGCTTGGAAAGTCCCTTGGGTAAAAGCTGTGTTTCCCGTTGAAGCCTAGTGAAACGTGATGTATAATGACTGCTCAGCTACGTGTGGGGCCAGTTTTTCCTGATCTAAGATTCATTACTCGATAGACTGTAGCCATTCAGTTTCTCTTTTATTTCTTAGTCTCTGTAGGAGAGAAATATAAAGTCAAAAAAGCCTTTCCAAGTAGAATGTTGATGTAAATAAGATCCTTGGGGTATATGAAAGGCACAAGGGACAATACCCTGTCTCTTACTGACAGCTTCTTTAAAACTGCCAGTGTTTGGTTTTGATTTAAATAATACAGCTTTATGTATGTATTCATCACTTAAACGTGCGCTTTTTTTGATATTTTTCCCCCCCCCTCCCTGTACAAAAATCCTAATGGTGACTACTTGAATAACGTTAATCACAATTGGAGAGGTCTGCGAGGAACAGGGTGGGGGGTGGAAATGGTCTTTACGCCTTTCATTAGTCTCCGTTACGACAGAAGTTTCCACTGCCAAATTACAGCTGTCTTCAAACTGACCTTTATATTTAAGCAGTGCAGCAAAACTTGGAAGCGTGCTGCCGGGGCAGGATTTGCTGCCATATATTCTTTCCAGGTGGTTTAAAACAGGGACTCTATTTTCCTTCTTTCAGACAAGCATATACGTTTTGAAGGTGACTCCTCTGCTTGTCCCTTTAAAGACGGAAAAGTATCATCCATTAACCTCTAGAAGAGACAGTGGCATGGATTCCCTGATCAGAAATATGCTTTATAAAGGCTTAAGCGTCCCCAAAATGAATGAGCGGGGCCTTTCTGAAAACCCAAATTCCAGATGTCTTCATAAGCGTGTCCTTGTACAAAACTGCTGTGAGAAAAATAATCAGACCTGAAATTCCATTTGCAGTAATGGAGGGTGGTAGCCCAAGGCCGCGGTTAACACACTGTGAACCAAACTGAACTTGGAATTTGCCTGTTTGTGCAACAGGAGCTGCTTCAGGAAGAGACCCGCCAGAAACTCAACCTGAGCAGTAGGATTAGGCAGCTGGAAGAGGAGAAGAACAACCTGCAAGAGCAGCAGGAAGAGGAAGAGGAGGCCAGAAAGAACTTGGAGAAGCAGATGCTCGCCTTGCAGTCACAGGTAAGCCACTGGAAATGGCGGGCCTGGTGTAGGGCCTGCGCATTTCAGGTGAGGTGAACTGGTGTCCCAAACCTCTTGGAAAAATGTCATGTAACTTGCACACGTGCTAGACCGGATTTTGGAATAACATTTCCTGTGGTCTTTCTCCATTGCAGCAATGACTGGTACAGCGAACTGGAGCAGGCAGCGCTTTCCCCCGCGTAGTGTGCTGCTAGCTCACAATTTTTGTGTTACTTCAGCAGTAACATCTATTTCTGGTTTTGTATTTTGGACCTGATGCTTTTTGTTCCTTCTCGTGATGCGCTAAGGAGCGTTATTTTCTTTTATTAAATTTCAGTTGGCTGAGGCTAAGAAAAAGGTAGATGATGACTTGGGAACCATTGAAGGCCTGGAGGAAAATAAGAAGAAATTACTGAAGGACATGGAGTCCTTAAGCCAGCGCCTAGAGGAGAAGGCAATGGCTTATGACAAACTGGAAAAGACAAAGAATCGCCTGCAGCAAGAACTGGATGACTTGATGGTAGATTTAGACCATCAGCGCCAGATTGTTTCTAACTTGGAGAAAAAGCAGAAGAAGTTTGATCAGGTAGTCTAGTTTCCTGTCATCTTCCTCCTTTCTATGATTTTTTAAGTGGCATCTTGTTTCTGTTGCTACTGCATAAACGAGCCTTGTCTAAAGAAGGGGCTGCCTAAAGTACTGTGGTTATTGATAGATCTTTTGTGAGCGGCTTGGCCTTTTTTAAGAGTAACTTGTCACTTACAGTTTCACTGAGTTAAATGCCAGCTTTGAGTCTTGTTAGATCAAGCAATGAGCTCTTTAGATACAAGAAGGAAATTATATTGGAACAAAAACTGAAGAAGAGTATTATTGTAATCCTTCAAGATAGACTAAGAAAGGATGTGAAGACTGAAAGATGAAAATAATATAAAACTTAGTTAACCTTGATTAGTGGCTTGCTCTCCTCACCTCATCCCAGAGTAGATGTAGCTGTTTTCTTACTAACGCTTTGATCAAGATTGAGACGAGACAGCTTCTGAAGGCCAATTAAACTTGGAGCATTAACCACTTCATTGACTAAACACCTGAGGCAGGAAGGACCTGATCAGAGAACTTATGAGCTGGATTAATTATTTCTTATGTTCAGATGCTGGCAGAAGAAAAGAACATTTCTGCCAGATACGCAGAGGAAAGAGATCGTGCTGAAGCAGAAGCAAGGGAGAAGGAAACCAAAGCACTGTCACTAGCTCGGGCTTTGGAAGAAGCCCTGGAAGCTAAGGAAGAATTTGAAAGACAGAACAAACAGTTGCGTGCAGATATGGAAGACTTAATGAGCTCTAAAGATGATGTGGGCAAAAACGTAAGTATGTTTCCACACCCTATTTCGTTATATACTGCGTAGGGAATAACACAGGAAAACTCCCGGGCTGGAGAAGTGTATTCGACACAAAAATAGAACTTCTTGAAGCTGACTTGTAACCCCAAATTCTGGATGAATTAATGCTCAGAATAAGAGGGTGGGCTTTATTAACATCAGGCCTTCTAAAAAGATGTGAAGACATGGAGAGCAGAAGTTGCTGGGAAAGGAGTAACAGCACCGGTGCTAGATTTAAAGAGCGTGTCCCACTGCTACGTTTTCTCTGTGACGTTGCACAGCTCATCTCTCCCAATCATCTGCTTAGATGGTTGTTGGGTTCTCTAATAGAGACTTAAAAATGCTGCTCTGCCTGTTTTGATTCATTGTCCAGTTGAGACCATCACAAAATGTAGTGTACTGAGTTCACGTAATGCCTTATTTTGCTGTTAATAACTGCTGATGTTGAGATACCTGAAGGAGAGGGTCTGATTGATGTTTGTGGCTTAGGTCCACGAGCTGGAGAAGTCAAAGAGAACTTTAGAGCAACAGGTCGAAGAGATGAGGACTCAGCTCGAGGAGCTGGAAGATGAATTGCAGGCCACAGAAGATGCTAAGCTTCGTTTGGAGGTCAACATGCAAGCTATGAAAGCCCAGTTTGAGAGAGATCTGCAAGCCAGAGATGAACAGAATGAAGAGAAAAAGAGGATGCTGGTTAAACAAGTATGTCTGTTTTACTGTACTTCATAGTGGGAAGGGTGTGATGGTCTTTTCCCAAATCTCTGTGGCTTTGGTGATAAGTAGCTACCAGAGAAATAAAACACTCTGCTTGAACGTCCCATCCTATAGAAATCCCAGTCACTGATCTTTACAAACAATAGAATAGGTGGTGTTGAGGACTAGCTGCGGTCAACCGTTAACGTTAGTCTCCCACCGATGGTCCTTCAACTCAACTGTATTTTGTCTCAAAAGCACTCCACACACAAGTAGGTTTGGCTGTTGCTCCCTGGGTGTATTTCAGGCCCATCCTATTTGGTGTACAGGAGTAAATCCATGGATGCTAACCCAGACTGGGACTGGAATTCGGTGAACAGTTTCTTAAATGAAAATCGTGGCAAAATATTCCAGATCTGCCAGACTTGAGTCTCTTCAGATCTGCTTTGTGTTACTAGAATTCTCAAGAAATGCCTTTAAAATGTCATGTTTGTAAGAGAAGGTGGTTCTAAATTAATATTTCTAAAGCTTTAAGGAAAAAAACCCACCTAATATTTCAAGATTTATCAGAAGAAAACAAAAACTTAAAATAACCGAGAATCACCGACGTGGCGATCTCTTAGAAATAAACAAAAGCGTTGGCCTAGAAGGCTTTTGGAGTTCACCGCAGTGCAAAATTGCTATTGTCTTCAGCTCTTGACCTGGCACGAGGAGGGAGGCTTGATTCAAAATGAAATATATTCTTCCATGTTGGTGACCTGTGGTATTTCTTTCTCAGTTTTATTGTTTGTATGAGTTTGTGTTGGCTACCTACTTTGCTTTTCTGTTTTGTGTTGGGAAAAAAAAAATAATGTTGGTGTGTAAATGCTAGTAGCCCAGCCGTTTCAAAGAGAATTAATTCATCTTTTTCTTGAGAAAATGCGGTGATTCTACGTCTTATTTTCCTCTTAGCGGTTCAATCAATTAGTGACGTCTGCCCCGGAGTGCTACCTAAATGTGGATAGATGCGCTGGGCAAGGAGCTAATCACTAAGTAGCTGAACAGATGAAATGGAAATGCTTCAGGCACTGAGCAATTGTCTTTGTTTTCCTGTTCCGTCAGTTCAGAGATCTCTGCTTCCAGTGTGTGCAGTTGGCTTTGCCGTCTGCAGTGTCGTCCCACGTACCTTGCGTTCTGTAGCCTCTTCCAATCGAGTAGTGTTCATTCTGCTCTGCAAAGCCCTTTCGGCTTCATCAAAACCATTTTGCCAGGGCTTGGTGTTTGCTCCGTTCCTGGAGCTGAGCCTGTTAACGCCTTGATTTCACAGGTGCGGGAGCTGGAGGCGGAACTGGAAGATGAGCGCAAACAGAAGGCTCTTGCTGTGGCGGCCAAGAAGAAAATGGAGATGGATCTCAAAGACCTGGAAGGTCAGATAGAAGCTGCAAACAAGGCTCGAGATGAAGCAATCAAACAGCTACGTAAGCTCCAGGTGGGCCCAGCTAACGAACTGAGCTGCTGTCTCTCCTGGTGACAGTCTGTCCAGGGTGTTGCTTGTCATTAAATACCTCTGTAGCTTGAAGGCAAGAGGAGTATCAGACTCGGCTATGCTGCCACGTGTCGTAGAGTGTCTGGCCTGAACTTCTCACCTGCTCGAAACTCCTCTCATCTATAAGGAATTCAGATTGTTCCCAATGTACTTCTACTCAGTAGTCATCTTCGTCCTCATTTCAACAATTTGCGTGAGGATTTACTGAGTATTGCTTTCTAGGCTGCGCTTTTAAAATTTATGGTTCTTTGTCTCTTTGAGTTTACTGATTTGAGCTCAGCTCTTGCTGACTGCTGCTTCCTCAACTCGTTGAACTTTTTTTTTTTTTTTAAGGCGTTTTCAACCAAAAACGCTCCAGAGAAAAAGGAGGAGTAAATCTTAGTTGCTTTTAAAAAGCTCCAAGATGCCCATTTCTTTTTAGTTTGGCAAGAAAAAACAAAGTCCTTGTGTCAAGGGTTTATTTCCCATTCCCAAAAAAATATTCAACATTTGGTACAGTTCAGTTTCGCCAAAGATTTTTCAGTGCTATGGCCTGAAGCTGCAGGAGTATGAGGCTGCGGCGAGACCGTGGCAAGCATACGGCAAATTAAAACTGCCTTTCCGCCCTGTCCGCTTTATTCCTTGGCCATCCCACTTCAAATCCTACTTCAACAGAAGGAGGGCAGTTCTGGAAGCGAGCCCTGGGTGAAGAGGGAGCCAGTCCCTAGCGGTACCCTGCTGCTCTGGTCCAAGGGCAGAGGGAGCCGGGGAGCTCCCACCTGAGCTCCGACACCCGCGCGAGCGCCTGAAGTAAGTGCTCTCGTGGGTGGGGGTGTTCTGCGGCTGTGGGTACAACCTAAATGCGGTTTCTCCGACTCTTATCTGGCTCTCTCAGCGTCTCGAGTCAAACTTGTGCAGATTAAGATTTCGGTCTGCGTTAACGGTGTTTCTTAAGGGAAGCGTAAATACGTCCTTCCAGGTATGCAAACCGGTGCGTTGCGTGACTTCGGCACTGAGAGTAGTTTCTGACCTTTGCATATTTGTAATAAGTTTGGGGCTTTTTAGTCCATTTAAGTGAATTTTTTTTACAAGTCGTTCCAAGAGCTTTACCTCTCCCATAAATTTCATGACAAATGTAATTGAGCAGCTCTTTAATATTAGAGTTTTTTCCTACAAGAAATATAGCAGATAAATGAGGTGAAGTCTTATAATGGGATATTTCTGACAAGGAATTCAGTGATGGGAAGACGAGAAAATTGAAGTTTTCCTATGAAAATAAGAACTGAAAATGCATTTATGGGGAATGAAGCCGCTTAGGAGGGAAGGCCTTACCTTTTAAGGGCCAAAATGCTTCAGAGCCGCTAATAAATCTTGTGGTTGTCCTAACACAGCATGGCTTTTTCTTTCCCCCACTTCCCAACTGCAGGCTCAAATGAAAGACTACCAGCGGGAGCTGGAAGAAGCCCGCGCATCCAGAGATGAGATCTTTGCCCAGTCCAAAGAGAGCGAAAAGAAGCTCAAAGGTCTCGAAGCGGAAATACTCCAGCTCCAAGAGGTGAGGTTGAAATCCAAGAAATTTGTTTTTCTTGCTAGGGTAAAGTGAAGATCGGAGAGTAAAAAAAGTAAAAAGCAATCTAGCGAGTTGAAGAGAGAAACGGGAGCCGGGAGAAGTTTCTCTTCCCCCCCTGCCCCAGGTCATCGGTGAGCTCCTTGTCCCTTCGTAGGGTCATTCCAGGAGCCTGGACTTGGCATTCCTCTGCCTGGGAAGCAGGAGAGCTTTATTGCTGCTTAAACAGATTGGAGGGCTCACTAAAATTTGCCAGGCGGCTCGAGAGTGTGTGGAAGGTGCAGTGCGGTGTCCGTACTAAAATTGATCATTGGAACTGTATAAAAAGCTGACAGGCTCCCCAGTACCCCAGTGGGCCATTTAAGTCTGTGGAGGTTTTTCACTCTGCCGTCTCAGGGCCTCATCCCTTTCTCTTTCGGGCCGGTGTTCCCTCGTTGTCGGCAATTCGTGCAAGAGCTCCGAGTCCTGCTGCGTACGGCTCCTCTCCCGTTGTCTCCCTGGTCTGTCACGCGGTCAAACGCCACCGGAATGGCCTCGTGTGAGAGACTGCCTCTTTCTTGGCCCGCGTTAGCTTCAGACTACAGTTTGAAGCAATCGTTCAGATTTCACTGTGCTCGCTGTTGGAGCCTTTACAGATCACCTACGGCTTACTTAGGGCAGCTCCGTGTCGTTCTTTTGCGGACTTCAGACTTGCTGGTCTGGCACTTGCGGTGCATTTAATTGTCCTTCGTAGCAAATGCCTGGGTGTTTCCACCGTTGAAGGCAGTTTTATAATAGAAGGTTCAGCGCTGTTTATGCTATTGTGCTAAAGCCGTTGCTGTCTGTGTTTTGCTTGCATCCGTGCTATGCACTCTGAAAGAACCTAAAAAATGGACTTAATTTAGTGCCCACTTTACACTGAGTGTGTTTGTGAGACCGTGCGACAGAATGGTTTTCTCCTGCTGTTTAGGGTGTGAATGTTACTGATTTTCACAGATGTTTTATTTTTCCTTAACTTTGTGCAAGGAAAACTTCAGGGCCAGGGAGAAGTAAATCCCTCGTAGTCGTATGGCAGCGAAAGGGGGGAAATACCAAGATGTCCTGCTAGCTTCTACAGCTGTCGCTTCTGCTTGTCCTTGAAAAGACCTCGGGAATACCGCACTTCACAGCATCTCCCAGAAGTCATTAGAAGGCTCGATTGCTTGCCGGAGTTTTTGCGATTCCTAATGCTGTGATGAATCTTTTCCTAAACCTTCGCAGGAGTTTGCTGCGTCTGAAAGAGCCCGTCGTCACGCTGAGCAAGAGAGGGACGAGCTGGCTGACGAGATTGCAAACAGCGCTTCAGGAAAGTGAGTCATCAAATGTATTAACGGTGCATCTGAAGAACTCCGGGCACCGGCAGCTGTAGTTCTCGGCAGTCCGCTTGCAAATTCTCTATTGACTTGTCTTCATGATAAAAATCCCGTGGTGTCATGAAGAGAATTGCTTACAGAGAAGCTTCTCGTGATAATTTGCAATGCCTAGAGTAGCAGAAGCAAACTAGCTGGTAGCTTTGCATCAGACCTGAACGTATCTTGACCCAAATACTTCCTTTCTAGGTCAGCGCTGCTGGATGAGAAGCGCCGGCTGGAAGCTCGTATTGCACAGTTGGAGGAAGAGCTCGAGGAAGAGCAGAGCAACATGGAGCTTCTCAACGAGCGGTTCCGAAAGACCACGCTGCAGGTGAATCGGTTCTTGGCCATGCTGTTGGGGCAATCTGTGTTTCAGTGAGCAGTTAAGTGGAGGCTCTGAATAGCACCAAATGACCTTCTATTCTTCTCCTCTGACAGGTTGACACTCTTAATTCTGAGCTAGCCGGGGAGCGGAGCGCTGCCCAGAAGAGTGAGAATGCACGGCAGCAGCTGGAAAGGCAGAACAAAGAGCTGAAAGCCAAGCTGCAGGAACTGGAGGGATCTGTGAAGTCTAAATTCAAGGCAACGATTTCTACTCTAGAAGCCAAGATTGTGCAGCTGGAAGAACAGCTCGAGCAGGAAGCCAAGTAAGGAACAAATCCGTCTGCCTGTGGTTGCTCTGTCAGCTCGATGTCTGAGCCCACCATGCCTTAAGTTTACGTAGGGCTGAGACGTGAGCTTGCAGCACGGGAGCTGGGATTTATTAGCGAGAATCCTACTGTTTAGGGGACCCGCTTTAACAAGACAGCTGTAAAGTAACTGGGATTGAAAGTTTCAGAATCTGCTTGCTCCGTAACGGCTGAACGAACTCTTGGAAGTTAACCAGGGGAATATGGTGGCTGGGGGCGCCAGGATCCACAGGCTGCTGCGGAAGTTTCTTGAGACAAGATAAAACGTTCCCTTGAGACACCTGCTCTCTGGTTAGAGGGAACAAGCTGAACAGCTGAGGTGGGACAGCTTTAGGGAGCCGAGGGGAGTCCTGTGCTCTGCCAGAACTCTTTCTGCAGCTCTTCCTGTCTGTGCTTTCCATCTTGGTCCTCCACAATTTTTGTTCGTTCTTTTTTTTTTTCGCTAGTTCCTCCCCGAAGCTGCGGGTGGGCTGTCTCATCACCATCTCCATTCTCTTTGTGCTTTTGGCTCTGCGGGAGGAGTGTGCTCCTGGGTAGCAATGACTTTAAAGCTGTTCTCCTCAATCTCATTGTGAAGAAGCACCTTCTTATCCCTCGCTCCAGCCTGCGTTACTGCCCTGGCATTGCTCCGCTGCTGAGGCTTTACGCTTTCAGAGCTACCTCCCGGCCAACCACCAGCACAATAAAACTATGTCGGTTCTGTTGATGGCGGCAGACACGTTAAGAGGACTCAAGTATCAGTTAGACAATGAGGCGAGAGCCTTTCGGAAAGGGCGGATCTGGTGTTCCTAGCCTTCAGGTACTGGGAAAAATCATGGCTTTTGGTTATTCTAGGGAAAGAGCAGCTGCTAACAAATTGGTGCGTCGCACAGAGAAGAAATTGAAAGAAGTCTTCATGCAGGTGGAGGACGAGCGTCGACACGCAGACCAGTACAAGGAGCAGGTAGGTGGAAGGGCTTTGCTTTTGAGGCCCGTTTCTCAAAAAAGGCAAATAAAACTATACTTTGAGCAAAAAGGGCTTTTTTAGAAGCATTTTAATGAAAACGTTTGAGGGAACCTCCATCTTAGTCAGTAAACCACTGGAGCAGCTCCCAGCAGTCCGTGTCCCCCTGCGTTAGCTCTGGTGTTGGTGGTTCATCAGTGTGTCCCGGAGTCCCCCGTGGAGCGGGCAGAGGGGCTGGCGGTTCATCTCCAGCCGCGTGGCCAGGGAGGGCAGGGTGTTAGCGAACCTCTCGCCTCCCAAATCCTGGGGCTGCAGCTGCCGAGTTTCATCCTGACGACCTGGTTTTGTATTTTAGATGGAAAAGGCGAATGCCAGAATGAAGCAGCTCAAACGCCAGCTGGAGGAGGCTGAAGAGGAAGCCACACGTGCAAATGCTTCCCGACGTAAACTTCAGCGTGAGCTGGATGATGCCACGGAGGCTAACGAGGGCCTGAGCCGGGAGGTCAGCACCCTGAAAAACAGGCTAAGGTAAGTGGTGCCGTAGCGGCGGGCCGGGGTTTATCGAAGCCCTTGTGTGCTGCGCCCTGGGGAGCATCCAGCTGTGGCACTGCGGAACAGCTGCCGACGTCAGGGGACGGGTCAAACCGGAGCCTGCTGGGAACTGCTGCCCCAGCCGGTTGATGATAACAAGGAAGCTGCCAGTCCGCAGGGATATTCCTGACACCTCTTGAGCCTGAACTCTTGGGAGCTGACGCTGGCAGGTTCCCTGGGGTTGCCGGTTCAGTCCAGCCATAAGTAAAGATGACAGAGGAGACGGCTCAGTCGTGCTGTTCCAGTGGCTGGTGCTTTTTTCCTGTCCCCCCGCCCCACAGCGGGAGTGTTTCAGCCCTTTCCTTGAGAGCAGGACGTTGAGATGAAGGTCTGTAGCGAGTACAGACGGGACTCAGTGGGGGTGAGGCTGGTGCCGAGCAGAAGCCACCTCCGGAGGTCCAGCGCGGCGGGGCGGGCTGGCTCGTAGGACCGGCAGGAGGGATGTGGTGCAGCGCGTCACAAGCGAGCAGTCGATATGTTTTTTTTTTTAGAGGAACTGCTCCGTTCAGCGCTTGCTCTGCGCTTGGTGCTTGTACGGAGACAATATTTTTAGTTACTTGGGACCAGCCAACTGAAGGTGATGGTGTAAACTGAGCAGGAATGCCAGAGTGCCGGAAGGGGTTTGCACCCAGCGCGTTGACCCCTCGGGCAGAGAGAGGGTTTCAAAAAGCCACCCATGAAATTTTCCCCGCGGGTGCCCTGGAGCTGGGCTGCCGCGTCCCCCCGCAGTTCCGCAGGGAGACCTTTCAGGGGCGGCCACCAGCACCCCGGGACTCTGGCTGCCAGAGAGACGGGACCCGTCACCGATGGCTGTCTGCTTGTTGTTGGCAGGAGGGGGGGCCCCATCACCTTCTCCTCCAGCCGGTCCGGGAGACGCCAGCTGCACATTGAAGGGGCCTCTCTGGAGCTCTCGGACGACGACGCGGAGAGCAAAGGCAGCGACGTGAACGAAGCGCAACCGGCCCCTGCCGAGTAGAGCCCCGTCACACCGTTTGCATGCAGAGACCTTTTACACAAGAGTCGGCAGAAGGAGGAGGACTTTTCCTGACCACCCAACTGCCTTGTGGCCCTAAACCTGCCTTACGAGACATCGGCACGCTACAAGGTTACTTACCATAGGTCAACTATGTCTTAAGGCTCTCCAGCCTCACCATACTGTACCCTGCTTCAGATATAGGTACAACTGCTTTTTTATATATAGTAAACAAAATGGGATCGTCTCTGTTCAGTGCATCTATTTTCCAGATACTCATTGTAAAGCCATTTTATAAAGCATCATGTGAAGGATGAACCGTTGGGGTTTTTTTGTTTTGTTTTGTTTGGTTTTTTTTTTTTATCAGTACAGAAACTTCATTCCCGGGGGGGGTAGGTGGTTGGGACAGGCCCATTGTCATGACTGTGCATGCTTTGTTGTACCGCGACATCCTTCCATTTCTTCTGTGCGCAGATGGCCCTTGGCTGGGGCGAGTCTGTTGGATCATTGAAGACCAAACTGCACCTCTTTTACCTTTCTTTCCTCCTAATTGTTGTGATCCGCACACAATCAGCGAGTGAACTGTGAAAAGGCCTTGGGAAGTGTTAGAGGGAAGTGTAGGGATGACCGAGTAGTGTCCATTTTTTTTTTTTTTAACCTGCAATATCATTTTTGAAGTGTTCTCAGCACCTGCTTCATCGGTTAGTGTTCCTGCAGTACAGGCAAACTGAACTCTAGCGTCACCGTTCCTCATCTGTACAGTACTTCTGCGTTTGCAGAGACCTGCTCGCACCGTGCCCACCAGATCCGTGTATATATTAAGGCTAGTATAATGTGAACACCAGTGGAAAAAATAAACATACGACACAGGCAAAATTAATTTATTAATTTATGGCTGAGTGAGTTAGTCTTCAGGACATGGAGCCGAGCGGCTGCCCCGTGGGAGGAGGCTACGTGACAGCTGAGCAGCCAGCCTGGTGTTCTGGGCAGCCGCCGCGCCGGCCGCCAGCAGCCGGGCCAGTACTGGGCAGCGTGGGGCTCGCGTGGAGCCCGCGGTCGCAGGGGTTCAGCGATGGGTGTTGCCTGCCTACGAGTTAACATGCCAGTGGATGTGAATCCTTTTTTTTTTTTGTTGTTGTTGTTGTTGTTTTGTTTTTTTTTTTTTTATTTTGAACAGTATTACAGGGAGTAGTTAGCATTCTTTTTGTTTAAATAGCTGAAAAACTGACATTACAGAAAGTGCCTTAGACACTACAGTACTAAGACAATGTTACATATATAATTTGCCTATATAACAATGATTTAATGTATTAATTTTGACTGTGCTTCATATCATGTACCTCTCTAGTCCAAGTGGTATTATTGATATTAGTGACAATGAATCAGTGTTAACTAGGAAACTTCCTCTGCCACATGCTCAGAAACCATGGATTTCCCTTTTTGGTTAAAAGCTTTAACATCTGTCGCAAAGGTTTTGTTGTGTGTGTTTGGATATTTTTAATCAAACTGGCTGTTGACCACCAGGCATCTGACTGCAAATATCTTGTTTTCTTGTATACCCATATTTCTAGACAATGATTTTTGTAAGACAATAAATTTATTCATTATAGATGCAGCCGCCTGCTCTGTTTACTTACAGGAAGAGCTTTCTCCTGAGGCTGGCATAGACCTTAATAAACGAGAATATGACTGGAAGCTGCCTTTTCCCTTCTTACTGTTTTGTTTGCTCGGGGGTTTATTGTCCTGTATTTTGACCTAAATTAGAACTTGAATGGCCTGGTCAAGGCTGAGCCTTTGCCTTTGAACTCTAATGGCAACACAGAGCTGGAGCACAAAGGGCCGTCTGAAACCTTGAGCTCGCCTTCAGGCACAGCCCCGCGTCGGCCTTCAATGGGGCCTGGTCTTTTCTCTGAGCAGGGAACTTTCCGCTTCCCTGGGTGCAGCACCTGCTCCCGACGGCCGGCTCGGGCAGAGCTCCGGCAGCAGGTAGAGAGCTCCGGGTAAGGCCGAGGCTGGGGGGCAGCTGCTGGCACCGATGGCTGGGCTGATCCCTGCTCAGCTCCGCCGTTGGGCGAAGGTGGGTGTTTGTGAAAGCAGGGACCAGGGTGCACCCGGATCCACTCGGGAGGGGAGAGGAGTGAGGAAGATGATGGGGGTTAAAAAATGGGATGAGGAGAAAGGAGTGTAGCAGACAATGGTGGCAGCTCCTGGCCAGGCTCTGCCAGCCAGAGGGGGGAGCTGCTCTGGTACAGTGCTACCTCTGCTTCCAGCCGCTGGGCCTGGCCTCCGAAAGCCTCCCAGCGCCGAGGGGCTGCGGGGGACAGGGGCTGGTCCCAGCTCCTGGAGCCCTGGTCAGGCCTGGGCGCCTTTTCCCCTGGGCCTGCTGCTCCTGCAACGTGCAGAAGGCCCAGGCTCTGTGCAAGAGCAGCTTACTCTGACCGGGGGAGTTTTAAGCTGGGGGGGGGGCATTGGCTGTGATGAGGGTGACCCTGCACCCCCAGGAGGGGGCTGGTCCCAGAGGAGGAACATGATCTCCCCCTGCCTGGGACGGGAGCTGGGGGGAGTGTGCTGCCAGGTGTCCATCCATCATGGGGCGGGGCCGGCCGGGTCAGCAGCAGCACCCGTGGGTGGCTGTGGGTGGGCAGTGGGTGCTGAACAGGGTCGGCTGCCCCAGTGCGGAGTCTCAGGAGCGCCTGGGCTGGAGCTGAGCCCAGCGGCCTGGGAGAGGCAGCACCGACCTTTGTGTCAGGCGAAGCGCAGCCGTGCTGGCACAGCCGAGGGTGCTGCCGCAGCCCCATCAGCCCACAGGGACACGGGAAGGGGAACAGCCCCAGCCCCGTGGTTCTGCAGAGGAAACACCGTTCAGCGCCTCCCAGGAGGCAAAAATCCCTGGTGGATGGATCTGGATGCTGCGAACAATGGCCCAGGCTCTTCCCAAAAATAGTAGAATCACAGACTCTTCATGGTTGGAAAGGACCTTTGAGATCATCGAGTCCAACCAACCACCCTACAATCTCTGCCACTAGAGCGTGCCCTGAAGTGCCACATCTAGACGTTTCTTAAACACCTCTAGGGACGGTGACTCCACCCCCTCCCTGGGCAGCTGTTCCAGGGCCTGACCACTCTGTCAGTAAAGTAATTCTTCCTCATATCTAACCTAAACCTCCCCTGCCACAACTTCAGCCCATTTCCTCTGCTCCTGTTGTTATTCCCCTGGGAGAAGAGGCCAACCCCCACCTCTCTCCACCCTCCTTTCAGGGAGTTGTGGAGGGCAATGGGGTCTCCCCTCAGCCTCCTCTTCTCCAAGCTGAACATGCCCAGCTCCCTCAGCCTCTCCTCACATGCCCTGGTCTCCAGACCCCTCCCCAGCCTGGTCGCTCTCCTCTGGACACGCTCCAGCACCTCCATGTCCCTCCTGTACAGCGAGGCCCGGAGCTCAGCTTCCCGTGCCAGGAGCAGAGGCTGCAGCGAGGAACGGTGTTTGCTGAGCGCCGGTTCCAGCAGCAAAGGGAAGTGTGAAGCACCCGGCCCAGGGAAGGGGAGCACAGAGCAGCATCGCCAACCCCAGAATAAAATACAGCCACCGCCAGCGTTTCTGCAAAATCCACTGATTCCACATTAAAAGAACTTTATTTTTGGAAGATTACTCTCAGTTGGTTCTGTTGTTTATGACCCACATCATGATCTGTGTCACCAGGGTGGTACGGTACACTGTCCTATTGAAACATGCCATATAGATTTTTGAATAAATAAAGCTACAAAGCCCAAGTTATGTACAAAGACCTTAGGCAAAGATATTATGTTTACAAACCTATGTACAATAAAACAAATGTAAACAGTCAAATGCAGCAGAGGATGCACAGGAAAGGAGGACCACAGAAACCCTAACAGCCCGGGGCGGGGGGGGAGACTTCCCACCTCCCTGCTGCTGGGGCCAATGGTTTTTCTCAGCGCTTGTAAATAAACCAACTCGGAGCTGCGGAGCCAACTGAAGGTGATGGACCTGACCGGGAACGAAGATTTCTAAACCCACAGATCAAACCCCAGCTGGGGTTGCTGGTTCATTTTAAAATCCACCGACTCTGAGGCACATAAGACAGAGAAATCGCACAAATACGTTGCTTGAAAGACCCACAAGGTACACAGTCGCCCAAAACTGTCACAGAAGCCCGCAGGTGACGTAAAATCCAGTCATACGTTACACAGATGGGAACGTGGTTGTGATGGTTACAGGGTCCTGGGAGGGGGTTTCACGGGCAGCGCGGACAGTTGGATTAGTGGCTTCCTAATGCTTCTGCCGAGTCCCTGGTGTGGAGGTGGGTGGAAGTTTGCCTGATGAAGGGCGGGTGGCGTTGGCCTGAGCTGTGCCCCAGGCCCGGGGCCGGCGGGAGCACCCTACGGCAGCTCCCTGTGTCACTGCCCTGCAGCTGCGAGGGGGCAGGAGCACGGAGGGAGAACGCTTCAGCCCTGCCAGCTCACACTAAGGCATCTGATATTGCAACTGACGGGCGACAGTCGCCTCCAGCGCTCCGCCAGCCAGCAGCTCCCTCCCTCCCTGTCCCTGCTGGGCCCCGGCCCCCCAGGAGCCGGGCACCGATGTGCACGGCCACCTCTGCCAGCTGGAGCTGGGGCCGTACAGGGCTGGGGGACACGCTCATCCTCCCCAGCCCACTCCACCACAAGGCAGGAGGCCGACACACGCCAGCAGCGACAGCCGCGCATCTGCCTGGCAGTAATTTAAGCTGCGGTAACTGAGTCACTTACCTGGACCCAAGTCCCAGGCGCAAATGTCCAAAGTGCCATCGCGCAGCCTCCCCCAGGGGCCTGCTCAAGAGGTCAGAGCCTTACTGGGAGGAGCAGGATGCTGGAGCAGGCAGGGGAAAGAGGAGCAGCCAACGTTTGTGTCATGCCAAACCTAAGTTAGAGATAAAGCAAGGGGCCGAGGACCGCCTGGCCAAGGTTTGGTGAGCAAGACTCCTGCATCCCCTGAAACAGAGCACTGCGTGTGTCAGCCCGTGCGGCACAGGGCGTGGGGCCAAGTCAGAGAACGTTCACTACAGCAAGAGGAGAAAATAAGCTGTATTAACATGACATGAAGGGCCGTGAGCACAGGGTCTCCTCGGGCAGCACAGTGCGGGTCGTGTTCCAGCGGGGTGGGAAGGGGGAGGAATCGGGAGAAGTTCTTCTCTTGGTGAGCTGAGAAAAGCATCCGCAAGTCCGAACACGACCTCCCGCAGGATCATATGCTCAGGGGGAGCATGCCAGGCGCTGAGGATGGTCGAGAAGCTCCCAGGCCGGGGGGACCTTGATCAAAGCCGTTTACCGCCCTGAAAAACAAGAGACAGGCCGTTAAGCGACGAGCATCCCCAGGAGATGGCACCGCTCACCTCTCCCCACCACCAGCAGCTGGAAGATAGACCAGAGCCCTCTCCTGCCTCCTCGCTGCGGTACAGTGGCTGCTCGAGCAGGGCCAACATATGACCACCTCCAGCTGTGAGGATCGGTGCTCACCCTGAGCTGGGGCCAGGCACAAGCGGGTGCTCAACGCCTTGCCCAGAGCAGGCACGTGCTGGCCGAGGTGACCAGCCTGGGAGGACAAAGGGCTCCTGCGCAGACCCTGAGCCCACGGAGGCTACACAATGGGGGCCGTGCAGCTGAAGGCACCAAGGCACAGCAGTGGCCCAGGCTTGGTCGCCACCGTCAGCTCCCCTTCCCTCTCACTCGCTGCCTGTTCACCCGGCGCGGCCCTTTGCAGATGCCTGCGAGCAGCGCGCAGCCCCCGGCGCCGTGCAGGCAGTGCTGCGGCACCATCACCCAGGGGTCTGCAGTAGGGCCAGGGACGACTTTGTCTGCATCCTCAGGTCCTTCACGGCTGGCTCTACGCACGCTCTGCCCAATAATGGGGACGGACACACCCAGAGCAGTGGTCCACGGGCTCCGCGAGAGCGGGCAGGCACACGTTAAAGCACCAGCAGAGCTGCTCGGTGCTACGCTACCCCCGGCTGAGATGCGGCGGGGGGTCCGTGTGCCTCCGCACCCCCAGGATGCATGGGTTCCCCTCTTCCCAAGGCTGCTGGGAGGGGTGAAGGCGTGGAGAACCTGGCTTCCTGGTGGGCTGGGAGAGGAGCGCGTGGGTCTGACAGCTTTTCCATCTCTACTCTGTTTATGGCTTTGACAGATCTTCTGTCATTAGGCTCAACACACAGCGTCTGCCCAGGCTTGCCATCTGCTGATCGCCATCACCACAGCCTCGACAGCCAGAAACGACAACACCCCTGGATCAGGACAGCATGTCCACCCCCGCTGCTGTCCCAGCCCCAGCCCCCTGCCCTCATGGCCGGCTTTGTAATAGTGAAGGTGGGGGAGACACCCCCCTCCCCCCACCCAGGCCCCTGCAAGGCAGGGCAGGTCCCCGCCTCCATGGCTGCCTGCTCCCAAGAAGTGTCTCTGCAGCACTTCACCAGCTCTGCCCGAACCACCGGCACCCCAGGGGACGCCATTCGGATCTCTCCTGGCGCAGCTGTGCTTCTGAGAAGGGACACTTCAGGAGACAGCCTTTGCTCCTTACAGCCGGGAGCTGCAGGCGGCAAAAGCAAGAGAAAAAGGAGTGTGAGGGCTCCGGTGATGTGGAAAAAAAGCCAAGCCGGGAGCTGGTGGCTCTGGGGTCCCAGGCTGCAGCTGGCGCAAGTGCTCAGAGAGGGGAGCGTGTCCCTGACTAAGGGACCAACGTGCCAGCAGCTCACTCACAGGTGGCTCGCGGCAGCGTCCCCAGGACAGAGCAGGGCTGTTCCCACGCTGCCTCCCGTGTGGCACGCCGTTCCCGTGCGGCTTACGCTCACTGGCGACCTTGCACCTCCTGCATCAGGGATGCAAAACCCTGCCAGCGAACCCCGAAGGCTGCTGCCGGTGCACTGGGCAGCTAAAAAATCCTCCAGGAGAGCAGATGAAGAGAGAAATTCTCAACACTTGCTAGCAAGGACAGATTCCCATGGTAACACGGCTCACTGCCGTACGGAGCCGGCTGCTTCCTTTCCCTCTGTTCAACACCCTCACTAGCACAGCCCGGGTCAAAGCAGGGAGAAACCACCTTTCCCACCTCCTTCCCGTTAAGCTGGAAACTTCAGCTCCCATTCGAGTGTGCCTCCCTGGCTGCAGGTAATAAAAAGCTGCTGGAAGAGGCTTAGGGGCAGATGTATTTCGCTCTTGGCATTTGGATGAAGGGGCATGAAGCCAACCTGATCCCGACATGACTCTGCAAATTAGTTATCAGCTACAAAGCACCTCTGCCAAGTAGGACAGGGGAAAAAACAAACAATCAAGCAGACCAAAACAGGATTAAAATGTGGTAGTTTGCTCCCTTTTGAAAAGGTTAGAGAAATTCAGCATCAGCAGCCTGGAAGCGCTCGTGTTTGATGAGTCACGTTAAAGCCCAGCTCTATGGATTTATCACGTTTCCTGCACTAAATTCAGAGCGGCTCTTTGTGATGGACACCGCGGGACGGCACTTGGTCCCTGCTGCACGCAGGACGTGGCCCAGCCAACACCAGCGCCCTGGACGCGCTGGCCGGGTCCGCAGCTCGGCTGAACGAGCACCGGTCTGCCCCGGGACCTCCCGGCCGTGCTGCCCCCGGCACAGCACGGCAGGACGGGCAGGCTGGGGAGGACAACTGAGCCCTTTCAAGCCCGTAGCAGGTGCCATCGCTCCCCGCGCAGCCTGTGCTCGCAGCCCAGCGCTCCCCCGCAGCTCAAGCTTTGGCGCATCCCTCCCCGCCGCACCACGCCAGCTGCCTTCCCCGCCACCAGGCGCCTCCTCGCCGCCGCCTCTCTGCCTGCCTGACGTGACGTATTTGAATCAAAACCCAACGCGTGGTCTTAGCACATGGCGCTACACCAGGGACAGGCCGAATCAAGCAGCAGAAACTTCTCAAATATTGCAATTTCTGTGGCACCAACTGCTCCCAAACTGGGTTTCCAGCACCCAAGTTCTGCCTGTGGGGAGAACGCCTCCCTGCAGCCGTCACCATTCAACAGACCTGCCTCTGCAGGTAGTTTTTTCTTTTAAATGAAGCAACGCCATGTCTAACCCTCCTCAGCTCCTGCTCAGAGGCACCTTTTCCACCTCCCAGAGGAACACGAAACAAGTCCAGCAGCCAGGCAGCAACGAGGCGCTCAGCACCGATGCCACACGGACATGGCAGCCCTCTGCCGAAATCACCAGTGTTGCAAATGGCCCAGCAACGCGCCCAAGGCAAGAAGGGAGACGAAGCCCCCCCGCAGAGCTGGGGCAGCAAGAGGATGAGCGCCCCAAGTGCTAAGGGTTACAAGTGTCAACCAGCACAAGACGGGGAGCGCTCACAGCACCACAGTGCACAGGGGAGACACGAGCAGGCTTTCTGCTGAAGATGGAAAAGACAGAAACCCCATTTAGAAGCCTTTTGAGGTTTCCCCATTGTTTGCTAATTAAAGAAAAAAAAAAAAGAGAGCAGGAAGGCAGCGCAGAGCGCTTCTTTGTGGCAGCTTCTCCCAGGATCAGCTCCTGGAGTCAGTTACCTGCATTGTTCTTTGCATCCTGCCGGCCCAAACCCGCCCTCGCTGCAGAAACAGAGAGATAAAGCAGCGGTTTTGATTTGCTGAAAGCTGCTTCATGAAGCGGGGCACAGGAAAAGGCTTCAAATAGTAGCAGCAACTGGGGGGGATACTGAAAGCTGGCGTTATGGCTGAGCTTACGGACGTCTTACCCAGCTGTGGATTTCTGTTAGTAACATGAAAATGCACAAAAAAAAAAAAAAAAAAAAAAGGGAAAGAAATCAGCATCACTGCAGTTAGAAACAAAGTGAAAGGAAAATAAATTACATTAAACAGAGCAACTGTAAAAAATAGCAAACAAAATGCGCTGGATGACTCCTGCCTGCCCTCCCAGGAGCAAGCCGGGAAGAGAAGTCCTTGTGCGCGGTCCCCAAGGTCTCAGACAGCACCGGGAGGAGCACACGCATTGCTCCAGCCTCCAGCCTCTCTGGCCAGGCCCAGCACGCGTGCGGGGCTGCTGCACGGAGCTGACACTGCCCAACGGCCCGGAAACCTGCCCGCAGTAATTAATCCCAGCCAGCTCACTTGCCTCCTGCTTCTGCCTGGTTTCCCCGTCCCTCAGACCCGATGTCCTCTGCGGAGCCTGCGCTGTGCCCTTGCTTTGGGCTTCCTGAGAAATTGGGCTCCGGTGCTTCAAAGGGAGCCAAAAAGCACCAGTTCCTGCTGGAAACGTCCCCTGCAGCGGTTTCTGATGGACGTTTCTGCCTGCCTGTTCCTGCAGCGGCGTGGATTTCATGCCCGTTTCCAACTGCTCTCTCTGCCCTGTCATTGCTAAAGATAAGATTTTTTTTTTTTTTCCTACTCCTTAATCTTTATTTCAAGCTGTATTTTATACTTAGCACCTTATCTCCAAGACTCTCTCAACTTTTAAGTACCCAACAAAGTCTCAGGAGAAGATTCTTCTGTAGCTGAGCAGCCCAGCCTGGGGATGTGGTCAAAGCCCCCCCAAGGAAACAAGAGCAAAAGTGAGTTTCCAGGCAGGTCGGTGCTTTGAAACACACCACTCACTCACACAAGCAGCAGTAACGGCACAAGACGGCAGAGGAACACCCAGCACGGAGATGTAAGGAGCAGAACGGGGACAAGGCTGTGGCAGATTAGGCTGGTGGGGACCTGCACTGTTCGACAGCATGGGGAGCCCTCCCCGCTCCCTCGAGAGGTGGATAAACGAGATGAGTCCGACCCCCGGCGCCTGCTGGCTGTTACCTGCACGGAGCCCGGGTGCCGCAGGATCCCCTCCTGCAGAGCCCGCGGCCCCGGTACCTGCGCAGCCTTGCTGGGGTGACCGTGCCACCACGGGTGCTTCCAGCTGGCACGGCAGTGCCAGGCAGGGACGGTGACACCGAGCAGGAGCACCGCTGCCTCCAGCCATGTGCTTCAGACCACGCTGGCCTCTCCCCCTGCTCTGTAACCCTGGCCGGCTCTCAGCACATCCGTGCCTTTGTTTGCTTTCCCATTAGCCAGAACCAGAGCAACCGAGCACCGCCAAGCAGATAGCCAAAAGAGGTTGAAGGAAAAACATGACCGAACACTACCTTTCAAAATTAACTGAATTAACAGCTGCGATACTTCATCCCTTATCTCTGATGTGGCCAATTAAATCAGAAACATGCATGTATTTGAAGAAATATTAGTTAGATCAAGAAAGCAAGCAGCACTCTTATAGTTGCGACAGGTCACAGCACCAGAGAAGTTTATCTAAAGTAAGGAGAAAGAGAGAGATGATTGATAGCCTCAGGCTTTGATCAGGGACTATTAGTTTGTAACGCTAAGAGAACTACCTCATGCAGTTAGCACAACCATCAACTCTGCACCTCCCTCCAAGCACCCAGTTAAAAACGCATGCAGCTTATCATTGCAAATGAATTCATTTACCCATGACCAAGGTGGGGAATATGACCTTTTCACGCCTAGTGGAGAAAAATTGAAACAGGTTATGCACACAACACAGACATAACCCTGGATGCAAGAAATGGGGCAGAGCAAAGGTGTGAAACTAGACCTCACCAGACCTCTGTATAACGAGACTCTGCTCGGCATGGGCAGGTGAGGGGTCCTATTTCAGCGACAACCAGCACTCCCACCACGCTCCACTGCTGCAAGCGCATGACCCAGATAGAAGCCTAGAGCATTGCAAAGCACATTACAGGACATGGGATTACTCACCTGCATCTGAGTTACCTACAGTTCCCTCTTTTCCAGGGAAACTTTTTTATAAGGTGGACTAGGGCAATGGAAAGAAGACCCTGATTTCACAGTCGGAGGCGTTACAATCAGGGCTGTGGATAACGGTGTCCACTGTGTAAATATACCTACATGCTTGACGGGACTGCTAGAAGCGTGCAACCAGAGGCACTTCTCACATTCGAACTTTAGCTGGTTTTATTAAAATAAAGCCCAACAGATTCACAAACACACCCTAGGAATAGACATCAACTGCAAGGACTTTGACATTCAAGAGTGTAGGAAGGGGAACAGTGAACAAGGAGTTAACGCCCCAAGGAACAAACACCCAGTGCTGGCTTAAATGCTGTCTCAGCTCTGCTATTCCAATGCCAGGCCTCTGCGGAGTCCATCAAGGTCAGAGCCATTTTGTTCCCCCAAGTGGATCGAAGTTAATAACCAATTAAGAACATTTACAACAGCAAGAGATGAGTATCCATCCGAGAACATCCTCAGGTGCTGTTCTACCGAGACCTGGCATCTGGACAGAAACAGCACGTTCCTGAAAGAACAAGTCTGCAGGAAGCTAATCTTACAGCAGATTTTGTTGAGCTTTAAAAAATAAATAAAAAAAAAAAGTAGGTAAATCCTGACTCTTCCAATCCTCCAGCAAAGCTTTGGTGCAAGCCCAGCTGTCCTCCAGGCTTCCCCTAAAGCGATGCTCCCCCGTGCCAGCTCCTGCCTATCACTGTCTTCAGCTGCCAGCTCAGCTCCCCTCTGCAAGGAGCGGGTGTTTGATGGGAGACGGAGACTCGTCAAACATTTTAATCAACAAAATGGCAGAGGAAGGAAAGTAAGTGGAACTGTAATGACGTGGCTGAGTTACCTCCGTCCAAATCCACAACAATCCCCAATCCACCCAACAACCGAGCTGTTCTTTAGGCAGTGGCTGCAGAGTGGATTGGATCAACCATCACATGTGGCTGTTTCAGGCTCCAACAACAATTGGGAGCCGGGAGGAGAGTACAGGGGCTGGAGAGAGAGGAGAAGGAGAGGGGAGGAGGAAGGGCATGCCTCAGCATGGCTGGGAGCTCGGGGGCTGCTGCAGTGTGCGAGCACGACGGGGCTCACCTCATTTAGGCAACAGCTTGGTTTAGCTTACATCTGCAGACAAAATTATAGAGGTTTTACACAGCAGCCGTGGAGACGTGCACACAGCAGAGACACTGCGATCACCCCCAGCGCGCGCAGACCTCGACAGGGGCAGCAAAGGCAGAGCAGGAGAGGTGAGCAGCATTCGGGGGTGCAGAGGAGAGGCACAGGACAGCAGGGCCATGCAAGGATCTCTAATAACTTGCGGATAAGCACATCAGTCATTTCCACCCCCTTTTCTAGCCCACTTATAACCTCCAACTCTGCTGGAGAAGTTATCTTTCAGGAGGCTGGGTTTCTGAGCCTTTTTCAGCTCCAACCTGCTCCTAACTCCAGGCAGCCAGCAGAGATAACAAGTGTGATGACAATCTGGATAATTAAAAGTGACCCCCACCCCACAGAGCAATCAGCTTACTCGTCACACCACAACTCAATATAGCCATGCTGCCTCCTAAGATCAGCTCTAATCTCTCCCTAGCAACTACCCTGACAGCTTGCACCCGAAACACAGCCTGCGCACTGCAAGCGGGAGCACGCTGCCGTGATGCACAGACCCCACTTAGCCTTGCAGTATACAGGCAACCTGACACTGACTTCGTTAAGTCTCCCAACTCTTCCTTTCCAAAAGCAGTAAACAAGAGCAGCTCTAGAAACCCTGAGTGCCGTTTTCTAAGATGCAACTTGCCCTGCTACCCACGCAGCAACACGATTCAGCTCAAACGAGGATGACTGTAGGAAGCTCAGCTTGTCTGCGCTCTATATGGTGCTCTTTAGGTTGGTAACAGCTCGTTTAACTCTCTAAAATAAATTCTGTACTGAGGATGTGCTGAATATTAGCATTAAATTGCACTGGCTTGAGGTTTAGCATGGAAGATCACCACCGTGCGGGGAGCATGGAGGGTGTTTTGCCCAACGACGCCAAGCACAGCTCGCAGTACCACTGTGCTAACACTGGAGGAGCGCTGATGCTTTTGGCCCTGCTCCTCAGGGCTGCTCGTACAACCGCGGGGCCCTGCGCTTTGAGGGACTGTGGGGAAAATCCTCCTGCTGAACCACTTCCCAGTATCCGAGAGGAAGCTCTGACCACGGGCAAGTCACAGGAAACACATGGGGTAGTTTTTCTGTGAAAGCAGTTTCTGGCTTCAGGGCTGACGCACGGCACAGCCAGCATGGAGGCAGCTGCCCCCCTCAATCAACCAGAATTACGCCATTAATGGTATTTTATTTTCCCCTAATAGAGGGGGAAGTAGAGCAAACAGGGCACCAGCCTCCAAGTGTGCATTTGCTGCCTGCACTCAGCTGTTCTCACCAAGGGAATCTCCAGATTTGCGGTTAATGTACTTCCCCACGCACGAGTGCACCAGTAGCTATGGCAACTCCATCACTACTTACTTGAGATCCCTTCAAAAGGGCACGTTCACTCCGCCAGCGGGTTTGCTGACTGGGTTTTTGTATTACCCGAGATGCAGCCGCCAAGAGATTAGGCAGCAGAGAGACAGAACAGGCGCTGACATCCTACCAGCTAAGGGACAACCACGCTCTTTTCTCTTTGCTTTACAGAAATCAGCACTGTCACCTTCCCCATCCCCTTGAGACTCTGGCTCCACAAATTATTTGTCCTGTAGGATGAAAGCTGCGGTGGGGTAAAGACAAGCCAAGAAAAACTTCTGCTCCAAGCAGCATCCTGAAACACACTCCCCTTTAGGGCAAAAATATATCCTTACTTACCCTTTGTCAAAGAAAGAAGTATGCGCCGGATGAGGGTATTTTGTGCCATTGCTGTTCATTATGCCACTGTTAACATTCCCTGAAATGTAGGATTTCCGTGATGCCTGGTCCTTTGCAAAATTTCTGCAAGCAGCTAATTTGGATTCTAAGGCCTGTGAAAGGGGGAAGAAAAAAAAAAAAAAAAAGGTCAAAAAAGTAATACCATTAAGAGAAAGCATGCTCGAGTTCAGGCTTTGTCACGACCACACGATCACGATCATCATGACTCCACTTAATCACCTTTGGCAAAAATCTGAACTAAATGGGAACAAAGCTGTCCATTTTCTCTGTCACCCAACCCCAGAGGAAACCCACACAACGAGATGCTGATGCAGACTGCCAGGCATGACTCAGTTCCATTAGGGCTCAGATTTTAGAGTGTATCAACTCTCAATTAATTTCCTAAAATAAGGAAGCCAACGCCTAGCAGAAGTTACCAAAACTTCTTGCTTCAGCAGCTGCAGTAAGGCTGGCATAAGCTAATCAGAAGACTAAAACAGAGCCTAAAGCAGAATCCTCAAGTTTTGGGAGGGGCTGTATATTTGAAAAGTTGATTTTCTTCCCCAGGACAATACCTTCTACCATTTCTTTCTTAATCTTGGCCTGCAAAACAAAGCCAGTTTCTTAAGCCCCACTGATATGCTTCAGAACAAGAGGTGCTACAGCCACAGCATCAGGAGGAGGAATCAAAAGCAGCAGCTAAGCCCATCTCCATGGTCTCTACCGGTGAGATCTTTTACCCCTATACAAGGTGACTGCCTCTGCCTCATCCACTGACTCCTGGCAGGAGAGAGACCAAAATCCCAATTCTCTCCTTCCCTTCAGAACATCACCTGCCCTTTCTGCTGTCGGCCACAATCTGAGGCTTAACTTGAATATCCATCTGGTCTAGCAGAAAGTCCTTGCAACTACCTGTTGCATCCACCCCGTGCATGGGGGCGTGCACACACTCGTGAATGCATGCACTGGAGTCAAAAACTCATCTCCCCAAACACGGGGTTCGGTCCTGTTCCACATAGAAAAATATTCCATTAATAAGGCTAGCACAAGTAAGTGAACACTAGACAGTCTTCTAGAAATCCACGTAAGCTTACCAAGTGACTATAGAGGCAGATACAGATAAACACCTACCTCTTGCTCTCAAAGCACCTATGAGCTGGAAACAGCCTGTGTGATCCTTGCCAAGGGACTCCCTGTCTCAGCCGCAAGCGAGAAAGCGGAGGGGAAACTTCTTGCAGGAGTCTAAGGCATCCTATGAGTAGCCAAACCCAAAAGAAATCCTGAAGATCCTATAATTGTTACTAAACAAATGCATGAGCTGGAATTTTGTACCAGTGGCAGAGCGTGTGCCTAAGAGCAGGCTGGGAAAGAAGCATGCTTATTTGGCATTTCCTGTCCTTGCAGAGTAATCACACAGGATTGTGATTAAGCTCCCTAAATCCCCTGCAGACTCTTACTCACAATGATCCCATTTTAAACATGTCACTCCGTAACCCCGAGTCATCCTGCTGCCCTTTCAAACCAACTACGAGCTCACTGGCTCCAAATGCGACCAACGAGGTAATTTTTAATTTCAAACTTTGCTAGAACAACTGTGTCTACTGCAGCTATTGCCATTCTCAGTGTTAACCACAAGAGACCAAGGAAAGCCAGCACCGGAGGCTAGACACCGAGGCTATCCATGCTTCCATTCAACACACTAACCACTGAGGCACGTCAACAAGCTTCTCATAACTCAAAAGTCTTGTCTTCGTTCAGCTGGAAAGCCTGGCAGCCCCAACAACCCTGTAACAGATGTGTAAACCACTTCTTCCCTGCTTATAGTGGTAATCCCTTTAAAGACTCACGCATTTCACTTCCCCATCGACAACTACAGATGGGAACATTTGGCTTTCTCCTGATTTATTTTCTCACTTTCTGCTCAAAGGTTTCTAGATTATAATTTTTTTTTTCACCCCCTTTTTCAGCACCTGTTGCAAATCTCCCCAGGCACGAGAGGAGACACTGGCAGCGTCATCTCGGCTCCTCTCCCATGACATACAGTAACTGCAGAGCAGGCACCCAGCGTCTGAGGTCCAGTTCTGCATCTTGCTCTCATTAGAGAGGAAGCCACAGGCTCCATCTGAAGTAAGAACAAGTGGCTGACGGTGTCTAAACCCATATACCGAAGTGCTTGAGAAACTTTTTTCCTCCAAATATGAATTTCATCACCCAAAGTTGGCATCAGAACCTTAGTAACGAGCTTTACAAATCAAGATAATTTAAAAAAAAAATAATTACATTGTCACCTACTGAACACTGAATGTGGATGATTTGGAAACTACAGCATGCACTCGGCATGGGCCAAGGCCTTGTGATCGCGCACTAGGATGACAGCTCAGCGAGAGCAGCACAGAGCTAGGAATACTTCAGTTCAGAGCACTCACCCCCACTTTCCGTAACAGATCTCCCACAATGTTGAGTGCAGATATTCTAGCTGAAGGAGTAAGGGGGCTGGTACCAAATCCATTTGGTATAGCTGCAAACACAGACACTTTTTATTATATGCTCCACTCCTCCACAGTTCATGTCTTTTTTTTTAATTTGAATATATCAGCTTCTACATAAAAAGGTAAATCTAAAATCCTACAACAGATTATTCATGCAATCACCCCACAATAACACACAGGCTACACCATCACTAGCCATGGGAAAACGAAAAAGCTTAATTCCTGTCCAGTGCCCTCTTTCCCGTTAGACCTACACACAGAGTTCACGCACTCTCCATCTGCAAGGCAATCCACCTAATCCAGCCAGAGCTTCCTCTGGAATCTACTCTTTCTAATTTGAAAAATAATGTATTAATCCCTGTGATTGTCCAGAGCCTTCCAGATGGGAAAGGGGACTGGACTAACATCCTGCTGCCTCACAGAGAAAACAGGACCCCTGAACAGTACGTGTGGTAACAGAGGCGGTCTGGATTGATTGAATTACTGCCCACCCTTTACCCACCACTGCTACTCCGCATTGAAGCGGAAATATCAGTCACTGTAATTCCAAACATCTTCAGTGCTCTACTGCAGGCACCCACTGCAGAGCGCAAACCCCCACCTCCCCAAAAGCAGTATCTAAGCTTCACTGTCCTTCTTTTCCATGCTATTTACTCATTATACTATTTAAATGCACCTGACGCTACCCCAGGATTTACTTCAAGTCCACTGACAAGCACCTGGTCTGAAACTGTTTCTTAACAAGCTGAACATACTGCTAAACAACTAGACACATTTTCTACGAATTGTACCTTTTGGGGAAGGAAAACTATTCTCTGATCCTTTTCCAACGGGCGTAGCTGGCAAGGAGAGAGATGCCTGGACAGCCGAATCCATCTTCTCGCAGTCTAGAGTCGGAGAACTGGGCGCTGACTTTCGGGTCACTTCTTGTTGCCTCTCCCGTACGGCTAGCTCTTGCCGTAAGTCTGAGGGTTGAAAGAAGAAAAAAAAACCCCACATATCAGTGACTGATTTCTCAAAGAAACACACTCTCTCTATTCATTTGGGAGGGAGCAGGAGGAGACACTTTGCAACAACACCTTTAATTGCCTGCTGTTGGCTTTCTCCAGCAGCGAGGACCCCCACCTCAGAGCAGGCACAGCGCCATACCAGCACCTCCGTTACAGCAAACGGAGCCCTCCCCCGACCAGAGCCCTGCGTGGCCCCAGCGAGCACAGCAGGTGACCCATGCTACAGACATGGAAAAATATGGAGGCAGAGTCCCGTGGAAAGCGTGTTACAGAAACTGCAGCTGGACACAAATGCCTGCTGAATAACCTTCAGCCCCTGCTCAAACAGAGGTTGGGAAAAGGGAGGAACGACCAATTCTCGCATTTCTGATTCCCCACGTTATTCTTCCAGTTAATAATCCACAGGACTCCACGCTAGCCAAAGACAAAGAGTTGTATCCTGTTTCTTGATGCCTCGACAAATAAAAGAGCAGACAGGAGAGGGCCAGGTATTCCAAACGCCAGGGAAAGAGACCTGAGATTAGGAAACCCGTGTTTTATTCTCACCTCCTCTTATTCTCTTAACTACTACCTTGCCCCCTCCCATTTCCACACACATTTGCTATAAAGGGCATCCAGCACAGCTCAGCAATGAATCTATAAAATCCTTTGAAAGGGACTAGATGCAAATAAACAATACATTACAAGAGGGTTGTTCCTTTTTGGGTAGAGCAACTTAACTTTTTACAGACCTCTTATTCCTTGTCTCAATCTGGTACAATGTGCAAAAGAAAATGAACTGTACATTATAGCTTTTAAATTACCATAAATATTTAGAACTGATCTTAAGTAAAACAGCACAGCTGAAATGAAAATCTGTTTGGGCTCCCAGAAGAGGAATCGTGGCTCTTCAATCCAAAATGTTAAATTGGAGTTTTATACCGTATCAGTCCTCTTAGGAGCTAGTGTTTGTGCTTGCTGTCAGGGGGAGTAACATGTAGCTTTGCTACCCTAGCAGATGCTAAGAATTTCCAAACGCCCCATCTAAAACAAGATGTCTTTTTTACCGATTATTCCAGTGTTCAAGACCAGTCCCTAGGTTTTCCTGGGTTTTCCAGTATTATTGCCCTAACCCCAAATTATAACAGATGTATTTCCTCAGAAAATACTTAATCTCCCTTTGCACATTCATTATAAAAATCCTGTCCTTCCAATAGAGGCCTTCAATTTGTGGGGCACAGACTTGGTTCAAAGGGGTTCACAAAGGTGAACAACAACAGAAAACCCCAGCCTGCTGTCAAGTGTGTTGTCTTACACTCAGATCTAGGCCGTAACTGAGGAATTATTTTAGAAAGCTTCACTTGGGAGACAAAGTTGAAAACCACTAATCTCTAAACTACATTAATGGCAGGCAGCGGCTTAGGAGCAGATCATCCCCACTATTAGAGAAATCAGTTTCCACCAACCATTAAAAAAATGCTTCCACAGCATCCTCGATGTGAAATCCATTGGGGAACTCCCAATTTCTAATCATACCCCAGAACGCTATCCCAAACATCTCTGATCCCAAAGGTCTAACCAGGTCTAAGCTCTGAATATCTTAAGTAAACCAGGCAGTTTCCAAGAGGTTTAGAAGGAACACAGGAAACCGGATTTTTAAAGTTACTTAACCGTTTATCATCTCTTCCCCTATCATTTCCCGTGCTTTCCCTTCCTACAAAAGGCACAAAACCACAGCACGTGGTAACTTTTGGAGCACACTTCCTCAACTCTGGTACATGTGTGGAAGACAGTATTTTTGTACTCATCTGGGTTAAAAATCCTGAATGAATCTGGTATTAGTTTTGCCCTGCATGAGGTAATTTTTCCTCTTAGCTACACTGGGCATACAAAGAATAGAGAACATACTGTTAGCGATACCTAACGCTTACATTACACATCCAGTTCAAGTCTCATTATGTGAGGCTTTCTATAAACATGAGCTTTGGTTGCTACACGTCTCTGTTAGCAAGCCAAAAACGTACCAAGACACAGAACTAATCAAGCAAGCCATACCTCTCGCTTCATCCTTTAATCTCTGTACAGAAACTAGCAACGATTCCTTGTCATCCAGTTCACTTTCTAAAAAGGCATTTCTCTCAATAGCCTGGTTCAGCCTTTGTTCAAAGTCTTCCAATGAAACTATTGTTGCCCTAGAAACAAAATCCAGAATATTAGGTTCTTCAGCTCAGCTAACATAAAAGCGTATTCAAAAACATAATGGAGGAAAAATGTTAGCAAGGTCTATATTCAAGTTAGTCATTTGAAAGCTATGGAAATGCTTCTTAGGAAAGACTAATAAGCTCCAAAGAAACAGGGCAACAAGATGAAAAGAACATGATAGCATCTGGCTCTCGGAGATGTACCAAAGAGCTGGGAAAGAGCCGATCCAGCATACCCACCTCCATTTTTCCCAAGCCATGCTCCAAAGCCATATATTTAATCAGTGCATTAGCTCAGGTGGTGCTGTACTCTCCCGAGCTCGGGACAGGCAGCAGCCCAGCAAGTGCAGAAAGCACTTGGGATATTACCTAAGACCCAATTCGTTCCATGATTTCAGTGGGATAACTCATGTGTGTCAGAAGTTAGTCATGAGGTTAACAGCCTTGTGGAAACAGGGCCTCAGCTCTCAGATCTTTCTGCCAGATAGCCAGAGGCTCATTCCTGGTCCCACTGAATCAATGGCAGAATTCCCATTCAGCGAAACGGAAGCATGACCTACTCCTAAACTGGGCGTTTCTAACAGCAGCCTGTTCATTTTGTGCGCTTATACGGGACACATTTGTTCCCCACAGTCATTAAGCTGTTATGCAAGGGAAGAAGAGACTCCTTTGGCCTGTTTTATTTAAAAGGGACTATGTAAAGCATTAGCTGCTTACTTCAAAGGGGCTTTGAGCCACAAAGATCACAAATATAAGAGTCACCTAGCTGGTAGTATCGAAAGCAGCACTCTGGCCTAGCTTGCTCTGACCCTGCTTGTTTCTCACAAGAACACGAAGCCCTTTGGTCCCCCCGCCTCTCTTGCTGTGGCGTAACGCTACCAGCTGACGGAGGTGAACTCCAAGGGTAAACTGCACTCTTTAAAGAATCGAGGGTCTTGAGAGCTGTTTGGGTTTCTTTCAGTGTGCATTATTTTCCCTTTTAAAGAAAAATAAGATGATCAGAGTAGCAAAGAGAACTTTAAGAAAAGGTTTGCAGCCTTCACCTCTTTGCACGTTCCAAGTCGTCGTTGGCCTGTTCCAGCTCCCTCACGTACTTATGCAGCTGATCTTTAACGGCCCGCGTCTGGCTCAGGTCATCCTCTAACAACGACACTTGCTTGTAACTTTGTGCATACTGGTGCTCCAGTTTCTCCTGGAAGAAAGAAGCAGCGAGATAAATATCAGTCACATACGCTCTCCAAGTCATCAGTAGTAAAACGGGACACAGAAAGTCACATACTCGCTGCACTCTGCTGACGTGGGATTGCTGGTAATAAGAGAGCAAAAGCTGAGAGGTAGAAGGAACAGGCTCTGGACGTCAGAGCTGGACACAGTATATAAAAAAAAAAAAAAAAAAAAAAAAAAATCACAAATGCTGCATTGTGCAGAGACATCTCGCCATGACACAGCTGGCTGCTCAGAGACGCATCCCTGCATCTGTTCCCAACAGCCTGCACTGCCAGCTGCTCTGAGGCCTCAAACATTTAGGAAGCCAAGGAGAAGTCTAGCTGCACAGCCTCCCCTTCAGTGCCTCTCCCTTGACAATAGCCACGCTGTTTCCAGAACTTGCCTGACATCTCCATTAGCAGAAGCGAGAGCCACTGAATCTGTTACAAAACCTCCAGGTCCGCAAGCTCATCTTTGAAAGACTGGAAGAATTCATTCCCAAACACACTCTCACCAGCTCTGAGGGTACAGACAGGGGCTCATAGAAAAACTACTGACCTTATAAAACACATACTGACCTGACAGATATAGCTGGGACTGGATACGCAAACAAGTAATTCCATAAACTCTATTTCCACTCGGTAAGTTTCCAACCTTTGCCTTCGCTAAAATAACCTAAAACTACCAAAAATTATGCTTTTCCAAGATTCCAAAAGAGGCAAGGACTTATTAACATAGAGTCATCAATTAAAAGTCACGTTCTGCACATGCAGATCCTTATGCAATTCCTGTTGCCACAGATACGGCCGTTAAGGAAGACTGAAGAGATTTTCTCTGAAAGACAGGCACAAATCTTCAGCTCTCTTTGAGGTCTCATAAAAATCAAGGAGACCTTCTGAGCAACAAAACTAGTACGCAAAGAACGATGATAACACAGTGTTCTGAAAAAACATGCTTGTGTTGTCCACCCTGTTGCTATGCTGACGTTGCCCATGTAACTAATAAAGCTACTACTTGGCAAAGCCCAGAGAATTCAAACAAACGAGCACAAACTCCATGACAAGCGTTTCATGATGTGAACCAGAAAAATTCTGCCAGAAATTTCTGTGGTAAGTTGCTGGCCTTATTTGGAGTACATGCCATACTCAAGTCTGGATCTTAAACAGACAACTCCTTTACTTCATTTGGATATTCAGTGACCAAGAACAGACCAGACAATCTAAAATCAGATCCAAAACGTACCTGTAAGAAGAGTCAATGCTATTACAGAATAGACCTACCTTTAATGTTTCTACTTCATACTTCAGCCTTTGGTTATCTGCTTGCAAATCTCTATTCCTCTGCTCAGCTTGCACTAACTGTGCCTCCAACTCAGCTTCTAATTCTCTGCTTCCCTCCTGAAATTCAGCCAGCTCTTCGCGAGCTTCCTGGAAGCTGTAAAGAGAGGATTTAATCAGTTGAAAATTCATCCATCTCCCAAGTTAAAACCCACAGCATTTTTAAAATAATAAGCTGAAAAAACAAGAGTTTTGCAGTGCTCAAGTGTCACCCACAAACCTCTACGGGGAAAAACGGGGAAATAGAGAAATTACATCATTAAGCTTAGCTATAAAAGGAAATTAATTCTCTTACATCAAACAGCTACATTAAATGCATGTGTGAATACAAATTTGTATCAAAGCTATTTACAGGATTCATGGGAGTCTGACAACCACTTTATTCTCCATTAGAATTTCACTGCTAGGAGGACAGAGTCAATGACTTTAATAAACATTTAACATGGTTTTGGTCAAAAACTGTAAGAGAGAACAAAGGCTTCTGGATCTCTGCACTACCTGGAAATTTAAGGTTCTTGAAAAGCGTGAAGGTTTGAATCTTGGGGTGATTGAGCACTGCGGCAGGAAGCCAGCACATACCAACCTTATATTACTGCAAGTTATTAAATACTAGAAGTAGCCACTCCACATACTTTGCTTATTAAATTTGCATCTGTAGCATATGTAATAGCTCAGCTCTTAGCAAGCAGCAGAGAAAACTAACAAGGTTTTAGGAAACAACATATATCCACTGGTGTCCAAGAGACAGAATTTTCTGACACCTCAAACCAGCTTAACTTTTTGTCACGTGAACAGGCCCCTCCACATGCCCACCCCCCTGCCCCAGAAAAACACCAAAACCAACCAAACAAGCAACTTGCAGCTTGAGCTCTTTGGTCTTGAGAGAGATTTAAATGGCTTCATCTTGATTGCACATGACTAATACTGAATGCAAGGAAAGCTTTCCAAAGAAAGTCAACCGGGAGCCTCCAATGCCCCCCACTCCAGAAAACCCCCAAACAAACCTCACCCACACAAGAAGCACAGCATTACTCAAGACAACAACTTTCTTGTCATTTTTGGTAACCAAAAAGCCCTGTGCCCCCTAGAAGATGCAAACCACTGGTATGGGCTGGACCATGAGGTACAATCCACTTCAATAAATTGCAGCAGACACCAAATCAGCCACTTTTCATACCAGTACTTCAACTACAAGAACCTACAGGGATGTAATGATACATGGCAAGCCCAAAGGCACCTTCTTAGGATAAAACATCAAGATACTACTTAAGGCAGCACTTTAATTATACAAAGATGCACATGATCGCAAAAGAGCTCTGCTCTTGCTTAAACACGCGCGAAACATAGCCTGGAGATCATGGCACGGTAACGCTGTGCAAGAAACACTCAGCTCCCACAAGGCTGGAAATTTTAAAGCTCGATTTAAAGCTGGAAATGCAAAAATTCTTTCTAAAACGTCTACTACCCATCTTGATGTAGCCTTGCAGAGAAACAGATTAAACAATGTTCTGGTCACTAAGAACCAAATCCAGGCTGCAAATCTACGTCAGTACCTTTGTTTGTATTTCAAGGAAAGCTCTTTCCAATATGCAGTTTCCTCCTTTGGACTCGAAAAAGTTGGGATTTCTTCACTGTCCATGATCAATACGACCTGCAGGACACAAACAGAAGAATACACTTAGGATAAACAGACAGGCAGATCGCCCCCGAAACTGCTGCTAAGCACTGGGCTTCATCGCCACAGCCTTTCTGACAGCGGCACCCAGACTTGGCACCCGCCAGCGGGATGTTAACGATCCCTAATGAGCATCATTCAGCACAGAGACCTGCCGCAACAAGCAACATCATTTTATCCAGCTTCTGGAAACGTTCGTGCAGCAGCCTGAAATGAGACAAGAAATTTTGTCTGCATTTTGTACCTGCCACCGAAACAGTAGTTAATGCCACAAGCCCACTTAGGATCAGAGTTGGTAAAGATATTGAAATTTACAGCTATCACAGTTTCCACTTTCCTTTGTAAAATGTTCTTAAAGAGATGTTTGTGTTGCCAACACAGTGATGTACAATACGACTCCTGTTAGAGTTGCAAAGGCATGTAATGAACAAGGACAAACACTCTGAGGTCAACCACTAACACGCTGTGGAGACTAAAATTCAATTTACGCTGCCTGTGTTGAATCCTAGCTAACTCCTGCTTTCCTGTAAAACATGCAGGTAGCCGAAGTTATCCACGTAATGTTGCTCCCTCTGTCCTCTCAAACAGACACAAGACAGATCAGCCTCTCGTAAAATTCCACGGTCACGTCATACAACAGTGCTTCCAGCCTGGAGGTGTGCAGAGGACCAGCTTCCCACGCCAAGGGGAACCACGCTCTTTGGATGAGGACCTCCTTTCTTCACCTGTGTGGACCACTGGATGCCGTCTGCATTGCTGCTCGGCTCTTGGCCAGTGTAAGAAAAACAACCCAACATGTACTTTTTATACCGCTGCTCAGTAACAGAGGAATACACAGCCCAGGGAGACACAAGACATTCGAGGCCTCACCACACACCAGCTCTCAGAAGCTGATGAAGATGAAGAGGTGGTCGTGGTCCTGCAGGACCAGGAGCAGTGTTCAGATAGGCATGGTTCCTGACCACAGCCAGGAGATGTATCATGTACCATTCTCTCTCCACGCAATGCCCCGACCCACTCACTCGCAGGCATTTCCCCCCCCCTCCCCCCCCCAAAAGCCAAGACTCAAATTCTGTTATTAACATCCAGAAAAGAATAAGCTGAAACCAAACTCTTCTGTTTAAAGCAGAGGCTTTAAACAACGCTTGCATCAAGCTCATCAATCAGAAATAGCTGACCTAGAAGCCCTGACTTTCACACTCTAACAGGCATCAACAGCCAACACTGTCCCTTCAGGCCTAAAATTGTCACACTAATATGTCCTGCATCTCAGTGACCCACATTTTAGACACCTAAAAGTAGGACAAAACAATCCCATGCTTTCATCAGAGTGCAGACAGGCTCATTTCAGAGACTGGCACTTATCTCACAAATGAAGTGCGGCAGAACTGGCACATTTGTTCTTCAGCTGAGACTGCAGCTGCCATAGTCCAAGGGTACGAGATCAAATTTATCCCGAGGGTGCTCAAACCCACCCCAACTCTTGCATTGTGTTTATTTAACTTTGCAGCTTTATTATAGAAGCAAATTTGTCATGAATCAGGGCTCCACGCTGCCTGAGAGAACGGATGGTGTTTCATTTTCTGCATGGCCCTGTACTGGGAAAATAAAACATACCTGTGGAGCCATTGTAATTCCCCCAGCACATATATTTTCAGTCCTGCTGTATCTCTTTGGATAACTATTTCTTTGGGTGTACTTGCTTCAGTAGTTGTACCTGTTACCAAGGCTGCTTCATTACAGCATAGGGACAAATCCCAAATCCTATGCAAAAGACTGTTTACAGTGGAGGTAGAGCCCATGACTCACCTCCCGAACTGTCGTGGTTTCGCAGGCGGGTGCACTAAGGCAAGCAGACATCTGCTGCGGCTCCGGCACGCGTCAGGCAGCTCCTGAACCGCGATTCAGATGGCCAGGAAGAGGAAGAGGTGAACAGCTTGGCTCGGCTACCGCTGCGTGCCGTTCATAACATCAGCCCCACACCCACCTTACTGAAACTGCTGCCATAAAAGCCTTCCGACCTTTCCCTCCAAGGCACTCGGCTTTAAACTGGCACACTCCGAGGGGTTTAGATCAGCAAGAAGCACACCTTCCCCGCAATAAATGAGGCATAGCACAGAACAGGGTCAGCTCCCACAGCTCCAGAGGAGCTGATCTCGAAAGGTAAACAGCCAGGAAGCCACCCGTCAGCAAAATTCAGGATGCATTTAGAGAAAACTTTGTAGAAGGAAGCATCTTACATCATTTCCTAGAAGTAGCCAAGATAAGGTACGCCCAGGCCCACGACTCCTTCCTGTCTGCTCTCCCAGGGCACACCCTCGGAAACAAACACCCCGGGAATCCCTGCACACAGGGGTCTGCAGAGGAGGAGGGTGCCTGGGACCACAAGTACTTACAGAGTCACCAGCTGTCCGTGCAGGAGATTTTTATTTTTCTTTTTCCCCATTCCCTTGTCAAAAGGCCCTTTCCTTTGAGACACCAGAGGGAGGACATTCAGCACTGTGGTACTTCAAGCCCCTGAGCAGTAACTCTTCCTTCCCAATCCCGCCCCGTGGGAGCAAGCTGACCTTTTCCAAGTCTGCCATCCCTTTCCTGCCTTGGTTAAACAGGTGATAATTCATGATCGCCCATGCCCCATGTCTTCCATCATGCCTAGCGCTATCAGCATGGATTTTTGATCTAACTGCACCGTATGAACAGCTACATCGGATATGAATGCCAGCGTGCAATACTAAGCTCCAACATGCGTATCCTAGTTTTTGTACACAGTTACATCACTCGTCTTCCCTCGCATGCATGGGGGACAAGAGAAAAGAGATAATAGCACATATACACACTCTGCAAATAAGGTGGTTCAGGGACGAAATACTGGTCTGAGAGCTGGGAGATGCAGACAGTTTCCAAATCTGCCACTACTACATACACAGCCACGAGTAAATCACTTCACTTCTGCCAACCTTTGCCCATTCCTTCTATTTAAGGCATAGAAACAGAGGCCTGTCTAAGCACACGTACATGCTTGGCAGAAAGCGACTCCTAGGCATTATCAGAACATAACTAGACAATTTCAAACATCTCATGTGTGGGAGAGCGGATGCCCACAGAATACCAAGAGTTTAACAAAAACTGCTTTGCTTCAGCCTGTTGTCCGGGCATTATGTGAGGAGCTGAGAACCAGCACAGCGAGCCCTTCCTATTCACGGGCTTCTTTGCATACGTGGCACTTGCAGAATCAAGCCTTTGACAAACAACACTGAGGCTTTCAGGATACAGACAAGACAATGCAGCAGCGTCTTCCAGGGAAAATGAGAGCAGGCTTATGCGGCTGCCCACTCGGAATTCATTACAACAGAGCTTAGCATTCACACAGCACCCTGGGAAAAACTCGGCTACGCGGGCATAACTCCAGGATCCGAAGCAGCTGTCAAACAAGAACGATGTTCAAAATGCGGTGGCTCCTTTCAAGCCCCCCCTTACACAGTCAGCAGGACAGAATAACTCTCCACTGTTAAAATGAAACAGCTTTTCCACGCTGTGATTACTCCAAAAAACTGCAGCTTGTAAATTAAGAACTCCTCTAAATCCAGGGGGTTTTGTACAGGACAAATCTGGTTTCCCACCAAACCTCCAAAAGCATCCTTACAAGTGAGATGCTCAGTATCCTCCGGACATTACAAGGGCCAACAGCTGAATCTAACATGTAGTAGAAGCAATTAAACTAACATGCAGACAGAATTTTTCAAGTACCTTAAAGAACCTTGCATTCAAGGCTGAACTGAAATCTTTATGGAGCCTCCTTTCAGCTAAGTCATGAAAACACAAACACAGCTTGAAGTGTAACACAGTACCTTAAAAAAGCTTCCTGGGCTCACCATGTGGCTGGAGGCTGCTGCAAGGGTTTGGATCACATATCAGACCAAAACACTAAGCTTGAAATATAACACGGTGCTTTGACCCCTACCCATCCCTTCCCACAGTCAGGAATCCACTCCTCCCCACTCTCAAAGTCAACTCAATTCACTGACACATCGCGGGAAGGATGAGCTACAGACGTGCGTCCCAAATGATTCCGAGTACTGCTCGGAGGCAGCTGCAATTCACCCAGGATGTATCTCAGCATCTCAAGTGGCTGGATAAACCATTCTTCCTGATTTTAACCAACCCGCATTCTCCCATTTAAAACTAGCTTCTAAATATTTGCTGTATAAATGGAAAAAATATTGTTTAATGTTCAGTAACAGATCACTTTTCTGCACATAGGCCACCGGCTTTCTTCCCCACAGTCCTGTTTGCCCAGTGTTCTCAGACAGCAAACACAAAGACTTAAGCAGAGGCAAACGAAGGCCACTCGAGTGCAACAAGCCACAGTGCCAAGACTCCCCCATCCACACTTTGCTGCCCCCCCACCGAAGGCAATGCAAATGTCTACTGACCTTTGGAATTAAACAAGTAACCACCTAAAATAGGACTTGATAAAGAAATTCTGCCAAGCTCACATCTGGCCTGCAGCTCTTGAGATAATGACCCATTCTGGCTATCACAGGCCCCAAAACTGCCAAGTGCCACGTAATTGCCGCAGTCATCCCCTTCTCGCAGGGGACAACTCTGCCGCTGAGTGCTGGCACCGTCCAGAGCTGCCACGAAGAGCAGGAAGGATCATCAGCAACCAGGTCTTCTTCCTTTTCCCATTTTATGCTGATTCACAGACAGAAATGCAGAAGAAATCTTGTTTCCACCATTCTTCACGTTCTCAAACCACGAGAACCAACAGGTAAGCCCCCAAGCTCCTGAAGCTCTGGATTTTTTCCCCAAATCCAATCAGGATTCAATGCAAAGGAACCTGAGTGCTCCAGCCAAAAACCAACGCGAATTTGCATTGTCTTTCACTTATTAGAATATGGAAAACAAACAAACAAAAGCCCTGGATGAGATTTCACCAATCAATTTGTGCTTCTTTTTCTCATCCTGAAACAGGAGCTGGAGGCATTTTCATACGCGTTTTGGAAGGCTGCCTGCATCCATCACCGCTTCGGAAAATGAACCTCTGTCTTTTCCTGCAATACTATTTTTGAACTGAATGTTCTCTGGTGAACCACAACAAATGACTCCTTGCCTCTTACAACAGCAGCATATGAGCTTTCACGAAAAAAAGAGTCACAGAGCACAGCGTCAGCACAACACTCCTTCCTCTGCCGTAACAATAAATCCTGCATTTCCAATTTGGACAGCACAGGAGGCAGAAAATAACCAAACCAGGTTCAGGCTAAAAGCCTTTAAGATAACCAAACACCATGCAGTAAAGCCTTGTTATCTCAACAGCCTCTCGTGCCTCTTGAGCCTTGGTAATCAAATAAACCAGGTATGCTTTACACCACATGCCCAAGGCCCCCACACCTTGTGAATATATGATATCCAGTGGGGCAAAAAACCTCTTGATGCCAGTGCTGGGACGCAAACCTTTGGAACCAGAAGGAAGGTACTGACGCAAGAAGACTCTTTTCAGGAATCAAGCTACAACTACCAAAAACATCGGAATTCAGTATTAAAAAACATTTTTCCCTTTTACAAACACGGGAAGTTTAAGATATCTGGCCTCTATTTGTTCCTATGTAACACCATGCCTTACAAAGGAAAATCTGAAGAGGTTGGTGCTCCTGATACAGGTTCAGTATCTGCAGAGATGAGGGAGAGGCCCCTGAAGTCAGCCATGTCCCAGAATAACCTGGGCCCGGCCACGAGAACAGTTTGCTCCCATCTCCACACCCGGGAAGCCCAGAGGGACGAATCCATGCAGAACAGAAAGGTGTGGAGTAAACAGCAAACCAAAAAGGAAATTAAGGCTGTGAAAAAGAGATGCTTCTCCCTGCCTCAGCCTCCGCTCTCTGCAAAGCCACCTCTTCGGAAAGTCGGTGAGATATGGTGAGCACCAGGAGCACTGATGCTGACTCTACACCTGAAGCTGACAGCTGGCACCAGCCGCCACATGCCTGCACACCCCCACCCACCTCTAGAGGTTGTCCACCCAACCTGCATCTTCCCAAACTCCCAGCTGCCTAGTGTCTCTTAAACCTTTAAAAATTACAGAGCATCCTACCCAGAAGCAACCACTTTACCTGAGAGCTTATGACACACACAGCAAAAAGCTTGTGACAAATGACAGCATGCAGGTCCCCTGGGCCTCCCTATTATCTCAGCAATTAAAACCATCCCGATGACGACATTCCCTGGAAAGGTGGTGGCCAGAGGGCTAAGATGCTTCTGAACGCTGCAGAATGACAAGTGACTTAGCACAGGTTTCCTCCAAGAGGAGTGAATTCTATTGCTTTTTAAATCTCTGAAGTTCTACCAGCACCAGGGAGGGGAAAATGTTTTTCAAAAATACTACCCAAAAGCTAGTCACAGGCCAGCCATCAACACTGAGGGCCTTAGGTCTCTTCAGTAAGCACTTAACAAGATGAGAGTTAAAAATAAATCCCCAAGCTCTACGTTGATCAGGAGAGTGAAGCAGCACAATCTGCTACCGAGCTGTATTGACAGAAGAGCCCTCCAGGGACACAACTGCATCAAGAAAAATATGCTTTGATGGGTAAGCCTCATTTTGCCCATGGACGAGCGCAGGACAGAAGTAAAAAGACAGTTAGTTTCCTTGAACACGCTTCACAGTTTATCTTAATTATGTTTGTGGTGTCACAAACATCAAGAAGGACTGCAAAAAGACCATTTCCTTTCTGTAGTCTGACTTCTGCTTCTCAAACGTAACTGTAGTAGACTGAGGGAATAAATAGTACAGAGTCAGGGCGGAAAAAAAAAAAAGGAAAAAGAAGAAAAAAAAAAAATAAAAAAGAGGGCTTTACTCCGAAGAGGGGGGAAGAAAATTAAATCACTATGCCCCTGAACACATACCTTTACCTTTATAACTCCCAATGGCATGCAGGATCAAATCTTCACATGTGCAAACCAAAAGGAGGATGCCTGAGGTCTGGCTCCATGTACACAACATAAACACACAGCCCAGCCGGGTCTGTGCCTGAAAGCAAGACAGAAGAACTCTTCCAGGGCAAACCTAACACTAGTAATCCAAAAAAACACACTACTTATCCACACTTGTCATATCCTGAACAACCGCAGCTAACTGGCACCATCAACCAGCATGCTTGTGCAGTCACATTGCTGACAGATCAAATTTAAATATAAGTAAAAAAAAATATAAAAGCTTCCTAGTCACTTTCCTACCCTAGGACAGCTCCTTCCTCTTAGTCACCAATACCTCCAACAAAACACTGACCTTGACAAGGCCACCTACCCTCTGTGGTGTCCAGGAATTGTTCGGGGGGGGGGGGGGGGGGGGGGGCAGGGCGGAACCAACAAAAAAACCCCAACAAACAAAAAACACAAAAAAAAACCACACACAAAAAAATTTGCTTAAATAGCCCAAGAACTCTTCTTCTGTGGTTTCACATATTTAACCACCCCTCAGTGCAATAAACGCCAAAGGCTCCCAGAAATGCCCTCTGCCTCTTCTCCGCACTCATGAGCAAGCCAAGATAGTTTCAGAGGGAACAGGGCAGCCCTGAGTCACCGAATACTCCCAGCACAAACTGGTCGAGAGCCATAAAGCTGGGCTGCGAGTGGGCAAGGACAGCTCTCCTCACTAGGAAGGAGAGAGAAATGTGTTAATGGGAAGTCATTTAACTGGAAGTCTTAACTCTAGTAATGTATTTCCTCTTGTGTTGGATGTGTTCATCCTTTACGGCATGTCTGCTGCAATTTGGGTCAAACTCGTCCAACTGGGAGCACGAGACAGGGACTGTTCAAGTTTGGTCATGTTTATACGAAATACAACAGGACTTGCTAAGCTGGGAGGAAGGCATTAAAAAAAAAAAATCAGAGAAAAACCTTCACAGAATTACTGAAAAATATTTAATAGAGATGTACACTAAGCATCTGATCTACCAAGTATCTTATGAGAATGGAGGCAAATCATACGCCCAGCATCCTGTCACTGCCTGGGGATGGATGACAGAAAAATAAACACCTTCTGGGACAAAGCCACCTACAAAAGAGGCACTGTGACTGTAAAGGGAGCAGCTGTGCTTCCCGATGACAACCAGGCAAGTCACCAAACTTACTCTGCCGCATGTTCCTGCACACACACACGGCCAAGTCCCTTTGCATCTGAAATCGCTCTGAGGAAGGACTGAAGTCAAAAGCCATTTGCCACCATCACAGCCATCCCGGCTGCCCTCCTCCCGCAGGCAGCGTGGGGACAGACAGGGAGCGCAGCCCACCGCATTTAAGTGGAAAGCAAGGAGGACAGGAGTCCTCTCTATCAGGCATTGCATGAGGGAGGGATTGCCACAGCCCAGGGGACGCCAGACCCAGGAGTGAGTCACCCCGCCGGCCTGCAGACCAGAGAACGCGCCAGGAATAGCTGCGGAGCTGGACGGGCTCCGTAGGCTGGGCGGTCTGGGCTTAACCCATCCAAATTCTGCAATTTCGCTCTGACCCTTGCCACACAAGTGCACCGCTGGGCACCCAGCCACCTTCCTTCCCTCCCCGCCAGCCGCCCTGACCCGGGCTTGCCCCAACCCGCCGTGTTCGCAGGCCGAGGTCCGCGTTCGCAGGCCGAGGTCCGTCTCCGCGACGAGGCGTGACGAGGGGAAGCGAGGCGCGATGGTGCCGTAACAAAACACTCTCCCTTCCGACGGGCCTGGCGACAGCAGGCACCCACAGCCCAGGCACCGCCAGCGCCCAGGAGGGGAGCAGGTAGCTCGGGGCACGGAACCCGAGGTGCGAAGGCAGGAGGGCAGCCCCAGGCCGGACACGGCTCCTTCCCACACGCTCGACTGAAAATACCTTTGAAAACGGGGCTTCTCCCCCGCAGGCCGCGGCTCCCGGGCAGGCACGACCGGCCCCGGCGGGAAGGGCTGCCCGCACCCCGCGGACCCCGGCCCAGGTCCCGCCGGCCCCTCAGGAGGCGGCGGGGGAGGAACAACACCGGCTCGCGTAGGGCGGAGGCCGGGGGGGGCAGGGCCGAGCCGGGCCGGGCCGTGACAGCCACTCCCTTTGACCAATGGGAGGCGGCGGGGCTGCGCCGCTGGCCAACGGCGGGCGGGGGAGGGCGGGACCTGCCCCGTTGTCAGTTTGCAGCCAATCGGCGGAGGGGTGCGGGGCCCGCAGCCCCCGGCACCCCGAGGGGCGACCACCACCACCCCCCCCCTGCTCCGCTCCCCTCCCCTCTTCCCCGCGCCCCCCACCGGGACCGGCCATCCCGGGCCGCCGCCGCCACTTACCGGGGCGCATCCTCTGCCACAGCCGCAGCACCACCCGCCGGCACCGGAGCTGCCTCATCCGGGTACACCGGGGGGCGGGGCCGCGCCGCTGATGCAACAGCGGGGCGGGGGCATCCCGGCGGGCCGTGCCCGTGATCACCGTTCCGGTGCGGCTCTCGGAGCCCACACCGGCCCGGCCCGTCCTTTCCGTCCGCTGCCGGGAAGCACCGCCCCGGCTGGCCGCTCCCGGGGCACGGCGCCGCCCGTCCAACCGCCGCTGCCCCATTTGGGAGCTGCCGCTTTCGGGAGCTGCCCCCTTCCCTGCCCCCCGCAGCTCCGTCCCGCCGGTGCCCCCGAGAGGGGCCGATCCGGGCACCGGCACCGCGGACCTGGGCCGCTGGACACGCGTCCCCGGGGGCGAGCGGCGGCGAGGGGGGGCGGGCTGGCACCGCACCCGCCGTCACCTGCTGCCTTGTCCCCCCCGCACGGCGTTTCTGTCCCAGAAGAGCCCGTGGACCAGGGACACTCACTGCGGGCAGGGGCTTTTTGAACCCCACCCCGCCCGGGGACCCCGCTGGCCCCGAGCCAAGCTTGGGGACAGCCGATGGCCTCCAAGACCGTCCCTGTCCACCCTGCTCTCCCCGTTCTTTGCTTCCCCGGCGCGGCGTTTCCCCCCACCCATCGCCCCGCTTCGCTGCCCTCCTGCCCTCCGCACGTGCCCCCGCAGCCCCCCGGCGCCACCGGCCGAGACGTGCCCCACAGCCGACCTCCTGGCTCCCTTGCGTTGACCTAATACTTAAGCTTCGTTGTCATGCTTAATTTCCTGCTCTCTGTAATTAGCTGGCTGGCCTGTCATTAGCAGCAGGCGGTGCTGTTAGGGTGACCTCGTGCTTCCCTTATTTTGGGCCGATGCTGCTGGCAGCGTGGCGAGGCGGTGGCCGAAACTGCGGCCGTGCCAGCTGCCCTCACCAGGACAGTCCACATCCTCCATGGGCACAGCGCCACCAAAGCCACCTCTGTCCCTGCATGCATCCCCATGGCCTCTCCTCTGCTGCGTCCCATCCACACGTGTGGGGTTATCCAAGGCTGATGCTCTGGTGTTTTCCCACCTTTTCCTGCTGCAGACAGAACAGGTGGTTATGGACAACCTAAGGATGGAGAGCACACACTGCTTGCCATCCAGCCGGGTGTCCAGCCGGCACCATGGATGGCCCGATGCCTGCACAGGACTTTCCAGGTCACCCTGCGTGACCTGGCTATTGCACAAGTCCAGAAATGCTGCTGGGCAGCGTCAGTGCCGAGCCCGGGACGTGCGGCAGAGCGTGGCTCCGAGCTGCATGCTTCACCTGAATTAGAGGCTGTGAGAGGTGGGGAAGCCACAGCGTCCTGTGAGAAGTCATCCCAACAGCAAGTTGTCCTTGGAGCTGTCTCATCCCTTCTGGAAACAGAGCTTTTTCCAGTGTGTATTTGTGCACCTTGTGTATTCCCTGTTCATGGCCACACCCGGCTGATGCAGGTGATGTTCACAACCCTGGTCCACCCCATCCACCTCCCGCCTTCTCGTTTCAACGCACCCCCTCCTTGGCCCTCTCTGGAGGGCAGAGCAGGAGATCGAGGTGGCTGTGAAGAGCTGGCTGGGAGAACGTCTCCTTGCTGAACTTGGCAGGGGATGCTGAGAATAACAAGAAGGACTTCTACAGGCTTGTCAACCAGAAAAGGAAGGTTAAAGAAACACACACCCCACCCCCAATAAGCAAACTAACTGGTAACAACAGATGAGGAGAAGGCTGAGGTTCTCAACAAGTTTTTTGCCTCGGTCTTCACTGCCAGCCTCTCTCCTCACACCTCCTGAGTGGAAGGACCACAAGACGGGGACCTGGGGGACAAAGTCCCTCCCACTGTAAGTGAAGACAAGGTTCGTGACCACCTGAGGAACCTGAGCATATACAAGTCCATGAGGCCTGATGAGATGCATCCCAGAATCCTGAGGGAACTGGCTGATGTACTTACCAAGACACTCTCCATGATATTTGAAAAGTCATGGCAGTCAGGTGAAGTCCCTGGCAACTGGAAAAAGGGAAACATTACACCCATTTTTAAAAAGGGTAGAAAGGAGGACCTCAGGAACTACCAACCCGTCAGCCTCACCTCTGTGCCTGGGAAGATCGTGGAACAGATCCTCCTAGAAGCTATGCTAAGGCATATGGAGGACAAGGAGGTGACTTGAGACAGCCAGCACGGCTTCACCAGGGGCAAGTCCTGCCTGACCAACCTAGTGGCTTTCTACAATGGATCAGTGGACAAGGGAAGAGCAATGGATATCATCTACCTGGACTTCTGCAAGGCCTTTGACACGGTCCCCCACAACATTCTTCTCTCTAAGTTGGAGAGATACGGATTTGATGGGTGGACTGTTCAGTGGATAAGGAACTGGCGGGATGGTTGCATTGCGGGACCACCACGCGGGTGCTGGTCAATGCCTCGATGTCCAGATGGAGAGGGGCGACAAGTGGTGTCCCTCAGGGATCTGTACTGAGACCACTGCTGTTCAACATCTTCATCAATGATATCGACAGTGGGATCGAGTGCACACTCAGAACATTTGCAGATGACACCAAGCTGAGTGGTGTGGTCGACATGCCAGAGGGATGGGATGTCATCCAAAACCTGGACCTGGACAAGCTAGAGAAGTGGGCCCATGCAAATCCCATGAAGTTCACCAAGACCAAGTGCAAAGTCCTACACTTGGGTCGGGACAGCCCTCATTATCAATACAGGCTGGGGGATGATGTGATAGAGAGCAGCCCTGTGGAAAAAGACTTGGGGGTACTTGTGGATGAAAAGCTGGACATGAGCCAACAATGTGCACTTGCAGCCCAGACGGCCAATAGATTCCTGGGTTTCACCCAAAGAACCGTGGCCAGCAAATCTAGAGAGGTGATTCTCCCCCTCTACTCTGCTCTCATGAGACCCCACCTGAAGCACTGTGTCCAGCTTTGGAGTCCTCAGCACAAGAAGGACATGGACCTGTTGGAGCGGGGCCAGAGGAGGCCAAGAAGATGATCCAAGGGCTGGAGCACCTCTGCTGTGAGGACAGGCTGAGAGAGTTGGAAGGGGTTCAGCCTGGAGAAGAGAAGGCTCCAGGGAGACCTTAGAGCAGCCTTCCAGTCCCTGAAGGGGGCCTACAGGAAGGATGGGGAGGGACTCTGGATCAGGGAGTGGAGCGACAGGACGAGGGGTAACAGTTTTAAACTGAAAGAGGGGAGATTTAAGTTGGATATCAGGAAGAAATTCTTCACTATGAGGGTGGTGAGACACTGGCCCAGGTTGCCCAGAGAGGGGGTGGAGACCCCATCCCTGGAGACATTCAAGGCCAGGCTTGGTGAGGCTCTGAGCAACCTGATCTAGTTAAAGATGTCCCTGATGACTGCGGGGGGGTTGGACTAGATGGCCTATAAAGGTCCCTTCCAACCCAACACATTCTATGATTCTCTCTCTTTTACCAGCATCCAGCCCTGTGCTGCTCCGAGCCAACAGCACAGCCCAGCTCTGGTCAGGTGCCCACCATCGTGCTCTGGAGCAGACTGGGTGCCCATCACACTCTGAAGCAGGTCAGATGCTCATCCTTGAGCTTTGGTGAAGGCTGGGTGCCCACTATCATACTCTGGAACACGCTGGGTGCCAACCATGCTCTGGAGCAGATTGGGTGCCCATTTCTGTGCTCTAGAACAAGCTGGGTGCCCACCATTGCATGCTGGAGCAGGCTAGGTGCCCGGTTTCCTCACCGAACTTCAGAAGCCGTGAGGAAGAGCCATGCAGTGTTTGCGTCGTGCGTCACACGTGGGTCAGGTGCGTTTTCTCCCTCACTCTTCATTTACAGAGCGGCCTCGCCAAGGGGATGAAGGTGCAGTACCAGCATCTGTACCGCAGATGGAGCACGGGCCACTGCCTGGAGAAGGTGGAGGCTCTCTGATAGATCAGGCAGCTTGGCCACAGGAAGGAGCAAGTGGCCCAGCTGGAAGCCACCAAGTCGGACCACACAGAGCTGGAGAAGCTGCGGCTGCTTTTCCCGGAGGGAGGTGGGCACCCTGGAGGGGGTGGCAGGTGGATGTTTGGCATGGGGACACCCTGGGTCGGGGGCTCGTGCACTGAGTTTTGCCCCAAGGGTGAGACCCCCTCACTGACAGTGTGTCCCCTTGGACCGTGTCCCTCTAGATGACGAGAGCATCACCCTCCGGGGCTGGGTGTCCTCCCTGCAGGGCCAGGCCAGGGACCTGCAGGATGAGAAGGGGAAGGGGAATTGGCGACAGTCCCCGAGGGGGCTGTGGGGATGCCAGGGGGGGTTTGGGCAAGGAGGGGGCAGACGAAGGACCCCCACGCTGCGATGACACGGGGGGCCGTGCCCTGACTCTGCCACAACTGCCATCCCCAGATCAGGCCACTAGAGGATGCCCGTGGAAAGCCCAGAGTGGCTGGAGCTGACTGGAAATTGCGTGGCAGCGCCCAGATCAGCCTGCAGCTGGGGTAAGAGGTCGGGAAGGGGCTTCCTACCCCAGGGGGCTGCAGGGGAGCTCAACAGGGCTGGGAGTGTCCCGGTTTGTGGGACAAGGGACACCCCCTGAGCCCCAGCCTGCCCGTGCCAACATCTCCCCGGGCCAGGTCCACGCTGCAAAAGTTAAAGCAGGAGCTGGTGGAGCTGGGCGTGCAGGAGAGGACCCAGGCCACACTGAAGCACTTGGTGACCCAACCCACCCGTGGGGCAGCCTGGCGTGGACAGCTAGGGTTAGAAAAGAGATTTTTAAAAAAATTTTTGAATTCATTAGTATTAATGAATTACATTAATTATTATTCTTCAAATAATAAAACCCATTCAAACTGTTCTTTGCTGGGGTTTTCTGTTTGCTTTTTTTTAAGTAAGATCGGTGTAGAAAACTGAACACCACCACAACCCCCAGCTCCCCCCTGGGGAAGTCCAGGCAGGAACCTGGCACAGGCAGCGCCACGGCAGCTCCTCGGCTGCCCCGACAGACAGACCTCCTGCGCTGCCTGTGGCAGGGACGTCTCACAGCAGCCCCTCCGGGGGACAAGGGAGCACCTGAACCCGGGGCATACAAAGGACCCCCGTGCTGGGATGACACGGGGGGCCGTGCCCTGACTCCGCCAACACCCCCGTTCCCAGACCAGGCAGCTGGAGGATACACGTGGAAAGCCCAGGGTGGATGGAGCCAACTGGAAATTGCATGGAAGCGCCCAGATGGGGTAAGAGGATGGGAGGGGGTTTCCTACCCCAGGGGGCTGCAGGGGAGCCCAGGGGGGCTTGGAGCACCCTGGTCTGGGGGGTGACGAACACCCCCGAGCAGCCCAATGGAGGATAAACCTCCCCGTGCCCCCATCTCCCTGGCCAGGTCCATGCTGCAAAAAATGAAGCAGGAGCTGATGGAGATGAAGGACCTGGGCCTGCAGGAGATAGAGCGGGAACTAAAGGAGCTGGGAGAGCATCAGCAGAGGACTGAGGCCAGGCTGAAGCTCCTGGCGATGCAGACGGACGAGCAGCTGAAGGCACAGGTGAGGTAGCGCTCCCTTCACCCACCACCTCGGGGGGGTGGTTCTGGCGAGGTTCCCAGCCACCTCCCTGGGCTGGCTGGGGCCATCGAGCCTCCAGGGCACCTGGGCTCCTTGGCTGCATCCATCCCAGCTCACAGCCCATCCCTTCTCCCATTCCTGCAGAAACACAAGCTGAGGGCGATACAGCACATGGGGCAGGAGGAGGCAGAGGCGCAGGCAGCACGCAACGTCTCCAGCACGGACACCGGAGTGAAGGTGGGGCAGCTTCTCCAGCGCCATGAGAAGCTCCAGGAAATGGTGAACACCTTCATGTCCTGGCAGGTGGTGGGCAAGCTGGTGAGGCAAACCACCGCTGCAAGGGTGCAGTCAGGGTCCCCTCGACCCCAGACCACCACCCTGGGCACAGAGCCACAGTCCCTGGGCACCCAGACCATGATCTGGGGACAAAGCCATGGTTCCTGGCACCCCCGACTACCACCCTTAGGACACAGCCAGGGAACCCTGGGAACCCAGACCACCACCCCAAGGGTTCAGCCATGCTCCCCTCGACCCCAGACCACCACCCTGCGGCCACAGCCAGGGGCAAGGTGGTGAAGCAGCTGCCGAGGAGTAGCCACGTAGGGAGAGGCCGGTGTGGGGGGCTTGGCAGGGGGCTCCTAGGAACCCCGTGGCTGGTTGTGCTTTGCAGTAACGTGGGGGAGCCCCTCACCGCCCCCCAGACTGGCTTGTACAAGTCAGCAGCATGGAAGGAAATTACAGTCTGGTGTAAATGTCCTGCTGGCACTGATAGCCCATGGCCACCAGCCAAGTAACCTGGGTCTGTCCCCACGGGGCAGCCACTCCCCCCTTGCATGGCACTGCCTCCTCATCTTCCTCCCTGAAGCAGGATGAAGAACTGCTGAAGAGCACCCAGGCCACCACGCTGCAGGTACAAGGGGACTGTGAGAAACTCAGCTCCGTCGTGGGGGACGTCCTGGCTGACAGTCACCAGGAGCACAAAGATACCGAGGTAGGTGGCTGAAAGCCCCGTGGGGTCAGAGCATCCTCCAGGCAGAGCCCAGGCTGGGCACCACAAGCCGTTTGTCCCCCTGCCAACCTGCTCGCAGCCCTGCACAGCTTCCAAATGCCTTTCCTGGGGGAGTTTGAGAAGCCGAGGAGGCCAGCGTTCTGGGCTGGCTGGGAGGCAGCTCTGACCCTGCCGTGGCATCATGGGGTGCTGTCTGCATGGGAAGGCTCCGTTCCAGGCCCTGGAGAGGCTGGAGAAGGAGAAAGCGGACAAGGAGGACCCGGTGCTGGGAATTGCTCTGCTACACCCTTGAGGGGCCACAGCACCAGCCAAGGGGGTCCCAGGCAGGGTGACAAACACCCCTGGTCCCTTGGGTGCTCGGTGACAGAACCAGCCGAGGGGAGGGAGGATTTCCAGGATTTCCCTCGCCGGGTCCTGCTCTTTCCCCCCAGGTCCCTTTGGCTGCTGGGACCAAGCCCACGGGGGTGACGGGGCGAGCAGGGCCATGTAGCTGCTTCTCCCTCTCCTCCCGACACGACCTGGCCCTGCCCATCGTACCGCCGTCCTTTCCCCACCGCTCTCCTGCCTTTCCCTCTTGCTAGAAAGCAGAGACAGCCCTGGCCACCAATGTCAACTTCACCGAGTTTAACACAAGCATGAAGCGGCTGAATGACGCGATTGAGGAGCTGCTGAGCCAGGTTATAGGCCAGGAGAAGGTCCAGCAACAGTTCAGTGAAGAGACGGCCTCCAAGGTGAGGGTTGGCTTGTCCCCACCACACAAAACTGGCACCATCGGGCCTTGGGGGCCTATGGCGGCCTGCCTGCAAGGGCCCTCCCCTCCCAGCTGTCCCCCCCGGGGACAATGATGTCCCATCGCGGGGTGGCTGGCTGAGGGTGTGCACCCATCCACAGCTGGACCGCCTGGAGCTGGGGGCTTTCCGGCAGCAGCTGGAGGAGCACGGCAAGAGGATCGTGGGGCAGCTCCAGGAGAAGGCACCGCAGCCAGGGGCTGAGGATGCCGCTGGGATTAAGGAGTGAGTGCGATGGGGTCAGTGGTGGCTGCAGGCACAACGCTCGCCCCGGTCCCTCTGGCTCCCCGACTGGTGCCCACGTGGTCCCTGGCACGGGAACAATTTCCCAGCGATCCGTGGGCATGCTGACAAAGTAGCTGCTGAGCCATGTCCACAGCCTGTCCTGGGACCGGCCCCCCAGCATGCGGCTGCTTGGCCCCGAGTAGGACCCGGCACCGTGGGTGGGACGGGGGAGACGGGTGCTGGCACGGGGGTGCGGGTGTCTGCCTAGGGGGTGCGACCCTGCCAAGCCCCGTCGCAGCCTTGCCCGGCAGCAGGGACCCAGGGAGCCCTCCCCAGGGGGAAGAGCGGGGATGGAGGTGCCATGGGGTACAAGCCTGTGAATTTGAGGACGCTGCCCCGAGCAGGGTGGGGGCGGAGGCTTCCAGGGGGGCTTGGGCAGGGCAGGGGAGCAGAGATGTGCTGCGCAGGGGCAGCTGTGCTTGCCCCCGCTCTGTGGGGTTTTACAGCCTGCCCACACTGCCCCACCTGGCCCAGGTCTCTGTCTCAAGGGTGCTGAAGCCACATGTGACGAGTTCTGTCGGGTCTCAGCCTGAACTTGGGCTTGGGGAGCTGTGGGGAAAGAGCAGATCCAGGATGGCTGGACGGGTGGAGGGTCTCCTGCCGCAGTGGGAGGGGAGACGGAAGGGACAGATACCACCGGGGAGCACCCCCTGGCCCCCTCCCTGCCGTAGCAGGCTGGAGCACGGGCTGCCACAGTACTGGGCACTGAGCATCCCTGTGCCCCGTCCAACAGGGCGCCAGCGGCCGAGGGCAGGGACCCCACCGTGCCACGCAGCTGCGGGGGCTCGCACAAGGACACCACCCCACTGCAGCACATGCACTGCCTCCAGCCCCCCACAGCCTTCCAGCCCCTCCTGCTTCCCGGCAAGGTAGGAATAACAATGGTGGGGATGCAAAAGGGGAGACTGAGGGTGGGAGGGAGATGCTGAGCATCTCGGGGAGCCGTGCCTCAGTTTCCCAGATGCGGAGTTCGGCCCCGGGGCTCAGCCAGCCCGCTCTCTCCTTCCAGCACAACGTGAGGGATCTGCTGGGGAAGGACGGCCACACCTGCAGGGACCGGCTGGACGAGCAGCTGCCTGCTGAGCAGGGGCCCCACGGGACGGACCCAGCACCCAGGCAGCCAGCCAGGAACAGCTGGTGCTATGAACGGGATTTTTCATTTTTTTTTTAAGTTCATCAATCTTAATTAAATAATTAAATTAATAATTCTTCTTTAAATAATAAAACACCTTGTAACTGTTTTTTACTGGGGTCTTGGGTGGGCTGGTTTGTTTCTTGTTTTAAGCAAGGTTGATTTGAAAACTAAACCCCCCCAGCTCCCCTCTTGCCCAGGGAAGGGCCAGGAACGGTGCTCACAGGCTGGGGGGGGCATCACGTTGACAAATCACAGCCCCCACTTCTGCTTCCCCCCTGCCCGGCAGAGGTGCAGAGGGAGGGAGGACGGGGTGAGGGGGTGTTCAGGGGGGTCTGTGCAAGAAGCCGTGCTGAATTTCGGAAGCCAGAGGAGGGGCTTCTACTTAAATATAACAACAAGACCCAGACAATGATTCCCGTGTGTTTCTGGGGGACTCCCCGCTCCCAACACACTGGCCCAGACCCCCCGATTCTCCCCCCTCACCAACCCAGCTTTGTCTCTGGCCGTCCATGGTGTCCAGGGCCTTTGTGGGGGGGGCAGGTGGGGGGCACGGGGGCCAGGTGGGCTGGTGGCCATGGGGCGAGGATGTCCAGAGGGGCTGCAGCTGCCCGTGGGGAGCAGGCCATGGAGGGGATGGGGCTGTTCATGCTCTGCAGGCTCTTCGAGGTCCACAGCTTGGAGAACGTGTCCAGAACACCCGGGAAGTTGGGCAGTGTGGCCGGCGTGTTGCTGGGGGTTGCAGCACCTCCATCTGCCGGGGAGAGGAGAGGGTGGACATCAGGTGGGTCACGGATGCTTTTGGGGTCCCAAGCCACCTGCAAGAGCTGGACCAGTCACCGGGGATCCCAACTGCGTCCCACACCTGCAACCCCTGGCCCCACTGGATGCTCGGAGCCCAGCTGTGGCTGTTGCTCCAGTGCCTGAAAACAGATTTCCCGTATCTTTTAGAAGAGCAACTCTCTGCTCCCTTCCCTGCTTCCTCACCCGCCTCCTTTCCTGGGAACTCTCTTGGAGTGCCTCACCGAAGGAGGGAGATGGCAGTGCCCTCACTGTGGAATGGTCGGGCTTGGAGGACTGTAAGGGAAAAGAAGTTCTTGCTGATTCTTTTCCTACGTACTTGTCTGACGGATCACTCGGATTCAGAGATTTTCCCAGTGTTTGAATCCTTCCTAGGCTTGTCTGGAAACATGTGTTTATCTGTGTTTCTTTTTCCCTGCTTCTGTGGCTCTTTGCTTTGGAGCAAGATGCTAGAAATCAAAGGGAGTTGGTGCTGTCACCAGCAGTCTTTGATGTCTAAGGGAGAAGTTAAAATCTGTCTTGCACTTCGATTCCCCCCCAAAAAAATATTCGTGGTGGCTCCCAGCGGGGCCTGGTCTCCTGCGGGACGTGTCACCGGAGCGGGCTGAGTGACCGGGACAGCCCTGCGAGGGAGCTGCCTCTGCCCGGGCTCGGGCTGCGCTGGCTGCGGCCACAGATCAGCCTGCGCCAGCTGCGCCTCAGGGATGGAGGTGGAAAAGGCAGCCGGGACCCTCGGCCTCTCCCATCCCTGTGGACCTTGAGTGCGACAGGTGTTGAATACCAACTGGTGATGCTGCATTGTCCATTCTCACTGCTCCCACTGCCGCTATGACAACTCTGCTGCGAGGACGCAACACAGGAGGAGGAGGAGGAAGCAGAAGACAAGCACAAGTACTAGGAAGATGATGATGAGGAGGAAGGCTTCGATTGCCCATACCTCCCTGCCACCCATCCTGGTCTCCCCCAGGCAGAAAGCCCCTCTCAGGTCCCCCATGGTTTCAGGCAGGGCAGCAGCCATGCCCCAGCTCAGCCTGGCCCAGCTGCTGGATGTCACCCTCAGGACGACCGAGATCAGGGCCATTGACTTCATGGCGCTGCGCAGCCTGCTGCTGGCCATGCTCTGGCACCTGGGCCTGCAGGACCTCCCTCTGCAGAAGTGGGGACACAGCCCGACCCCCCTCCTGGAGAGGCACCAGCCTGCCAAGGCACCCCCTGTTCTGGAGAAGAAGGGGGACAGGGCCCAGGGCACGCGGCAGCAGCCCCAGGAGCCAGGGGAGCGGCTGCAGGAGACAACGAGCGGCCCCCAGTTCACCTGCGAGACCACCTACGCCCGGAAGATAGAGAAGAAAATCAAAGAGCACGGGAGCTGCATCTTCAACATAGGGGCTTTTGCCAGTCTCCTGGGTGCTCCTGGGTGCAGGAGCAGGACCCAGTGGGACCGCAGGCCCCAGCACCTCCAGCCGCTGCACGTCCCAGGGCTCTGCAGGGGTTTGCTCAGCCCTTCTCTTCCCTGCGCATCCTGCTGGGAGGCAGGACCTTGCACAGGTGCCACATCACCCATCTGCAGCTCCAGACCTCCCCAGGTACACTGTGGCCACCCCCGACCATGCTGCTGCTGTACCCCCGGCTCACCTGGTGCCCCCCTACCGAATCCAAGCTGGAGCAAAATCAGCAGGACGGCCACAGACAGGGGACATGGGGACCCATCCCCGGCCCCTGGAGTGCAGGGTGGCCCTGCCCCGGCGAGGGAGAGCTCTTCCCCAGGTGGGGGCGGAGGGGTCCGGGGGAGCCTGGGCAGGGCAGGGGAGCAGAGGTGTGCTGCGCAGGGGCAGCTGTGCTTGCCCCGGCTCTGTGGGGCTTTACAGCCCCCCCACGCTGCCCAGGTCTCTGTCTCAAGGGTGCTGAAGACACATGTGACGAGTTGTGTGTGGTCTCAGCCTGACCTTGCCCCTGGGGAGCTCAGGTGCCTCCTCTGAAACAAGTTGCCAAAATTAAGTGCTGCAGCTGGCACAGCCCAGTTCCTGCCTCCTGGTGTCCCTGGCATGGGTGCAGGGACCTGCCACAGCCACTGCCAGCTCCGCAGGGCTGCGGGGAAAGAGCTCATCCAGCACGGCTGGATGGGTGGGGGGGTCTCCTGCAGCAGCGGGAGGGGAGCCAGGAGGGACAGACCCCACCGGGGAGCAGCCCCTGGCCCCCTCCCTGCCGTAGCAGGCTGGAGCACGGGGTGCCACAGGCACTAAGCATCCCTGTGCCCCATCCCATAGGGAGCAGGCGCCGAAGGCAGGTACCCCACCGTGCCACGGAGCTGCAGGGGCCGGCACACTGACACCACCCCACTGCGGCGCCTGCAGTGCCTCTGGCCCCCTCTGTGCCTTCCAGCCCCCCCTGCTCCTCAACAAGGCAGGGATGGCAGAGGGAGGGATGACAAAGGGGGCGACTGAAGCTGGGAGGGAAACGCTGAGCATCTGGGGGGGCCATGCCTCAGTTTCCCCAGGGAGAGCTGGGTGTGGGGGGCTTGCCTGGGGATGCTGAGTTCGGCCCCGTGGCTCAGCCAGCCCGCTCTCTCCTTCCAGCACAACGTGAGGGATCTGCTGGGGAAGGACGGCCGCACCTGCAGGGACCGGCTGGACGAGCAGCTGCCTGCACTCGGGGCAAGGAGGGTACGGCCGGGGCCAGCGTGGGGAGAGGAGAGGTTCCCATGGGTGTGATGGGGAAAGCGGGGAGGGCAGGGTGCCTGTACAGTGCAGGCCTTTCCCCAACCCGCGTCCCCATGGCCCCCTCTGGTCTCTCCTGCCAGCCTTGCTGCCTGCCCCGGCCTGGGCTGGCAGAGCTGCCCCCGGGGCTGCAGGGGGCCAAGCCCTGCCCCTCGCCCCAGAGCCCAGCCCCGGGCAGCCCAAGCCAGGGCTGCACAAGGCAGCGGAGCCCACTCGGCCCACGGCTGGGGGCCAGTCTGCCCACGCTGAGCCCCCATTTGGATGGGAACACCCAGTGCGGGGCAAGCTCAGCACTGGGACTACGGGTCCAGGGACACGGCCTGTGCAAGGGACCCGCAAGCGGACTGCAGGGACACAGCCTGGCTCCCGGGGGACACAACTGGGGACACAGAGGGCACCAGTGACCCCCGAGAAGTGGGGAGGGGCTCCTTCCAGTGGAGGACTTTAGATGCCCTGGCGGCCACCACTGCCGTTCCCCTTCTGGCAGCACCCAGATCAGCCTGAACCTGGGGTAAAAGAACAGGAGGGGGTTTCCTACCCCAGGGCAGGGGGGCCTGGGGGGGGCTGGGAGCATCCCGGTTTGGGGGGCGAGGGACACCCTCTGAGCAGCCCCGTGGAGGCTAAGCCTGCCTGTGCCCCCATCTCGCTGGCCAGGTCCGTGCTGCAGGAGATAAAGCAGGAGCTGATGGAGCTGAAGGACCTGGGACTACAGGAGACAGAGCAGGAGCTGAAGGAGCTGGATGTGGCACCTCCCCGGGCTGGCTGGGGCCATCGACCCTCCACGGCACCTGGGCTCCTTGGCTGCAGAGTTATATATTGAAAAAAACAATAAAATGGAGGAAGAAAAGACCAGCTAGAGGCTCTCATGCGCCAGGGAAGGCTTAGATTGGAAATTAGGAAATATTCATTCACAGACAGGGTTGCCAAGAATTGGAAGAGGTTGGGAAGGACATTTTGAACCATCCAGGGTGCTCAAAGTGCTGGGAGGCAGGAGCTTTGGGGAGGGGGACACTGCTCTGATGCCAGCTGCCCTGTGGTCTTACTTTTGGCCATCCATGGTGGCCATGGCTTTCTATGGAGGGGCAGGAGGCCAGGAGGACTGCGGGTGGTGCAGGTGGTGGTGGTGGTGGTTTTGGAGGCCCCCTCCTCAGGGGTCCACACTACTGGGATGACACGGGGCACCGTGCCCTGACTCTGCCACCACCGCCGTTCCCAGACAAGGCAACTGCAACATGCCTGTGGAAAGGTGGAGGTGGCTGGAACTGACTGGAAAGAGGATGGCAGCTCCCAGATCAGCCTGCGGCTGGGGAAAAGGATGGGAGAGGGTTTCCTAGCAGGGCTGGGAGCATCCTGGTTTGAGGAGTGAGGGACACTCACGAGCAGTGCCATGGAAGCTAACCCTGCCCATGCTCCCGTCTCGCTGGCCAGGTCCACACTGCAGGAGATAAAACAGGAGCTGATGGAGCTGGGCGTGGCACGTCCCCTGGCTGGATGGGGCCATGGAGCCTCCACGGCACCTGGGCTCCTTGGCTGCATCCATCCCGGCTCAGAGCCCATTCCTTCTCCCCTTCCTGCAGCAGCGCAAGCAGCACAACTGCTGCTTTGTACTCACTGGATTTATAGATGTTAGAAATATTTATTCATATTTATCTTATGTATTTCATAAAGAAAAAAAGGGGAGTGGGAGAAAAGACCAGCTAGAAGCTCTCATGGGACAGTGCCTTCCATGGGCCAGTGCTGCTCCGGCTGCCCTTGGTCCTCCCCATAGTGCCATCAGTGAGTCCTGGTAGGTCCGATACAGCCCCTGCTGCCCTTGGCCCCACTAGCTGGAGGCTCAGCAGCCCTGGAGGTGCTGAAGGACCTGGGACCGCAGGAGACAGTGTGTTACCAAAGACAGGCCTCTGCTTTGTTTCTAAAATACTTGGTTCTTACTAACCTTCCTACTGTGTGACAAAATAGCTCGTTAGTGACTTTCTTACCCTGTGAGAAAATGGTTAGTCACTGAGCTGATGTTACAGATAGTGATAATGGGGAGACCACCGCAAGTAGTCAATCACTTCAAGGTTCTTCTATACGTCACGTATGTACACCTATACCAATTAGGACAGAGTTATGGCTGCTTCCAGGAACACCCTTATTATCTTCAAGAAGTTGGCAAACTCACAGTAAACTTTTACTGTCCTGACATGAGTCAATACTGTAAAGGGATGATGTGAGGAAGGGTCTCCTTACCCAAACGACCACCGAGACACTCACGCTTGCGCAGAAGTGTTTTGCCGATGCAGCAAAATTTGGCATGCATGTGCAAAAGGGCTATTGGGTCATCCTAATGAATGTGTAAGCCTAGGTGGAGTTAGGGATTAGGTAGGTGGAAAAATGAGAATATTTTGTGTATAAATAATGGGTGAATATCCACGGTAAGCTGTGCTAGATTTGTGGGTTTTCCCCCTAGCGCTCAACGTCGAATAAAGCAATGTCACCTCTTTAAACTACTTTTGGTTTCGAGGGCTTTTATTTCAGGTAACAAGAGCAGGAGCTGAAGGAGCTGGATGTGGCACCTCCCCGGGCTGGCTGGGGCCATCGACCCTCCACGGCACCTGGGCTCCTTGGCTGCAGAGTTATATATTGAAAAAAACAATAAAATGGAGGAAGAAAAGACCAGCTAGAGGCACCCATGCGCCACTGCCCTCCCCAGCAGCATTCCCCCCTTCCTCAATTAACAATAAAACTTAGAAAAACATTTCAGTACGTTTCTGGGGGAGCCCCCGTTCCCAGTGCTCTACCCCACGCCTCTACCAACCCCCCCAACTCCAAAACCACCCCCCCACACCAATTTCTGCACGATCTGGGTTTATTTGACGTCACTATGGTATGGAGAACACTGAAAGTTGCAGAATTTGACACCAAAAACTGTAGAATCGTGCTCCTCTTCTGTTGGGGAAGATACTCAACTTCCCACCCTCAATACTCTTCAGGCTGCAGCGGGGCACGGATGTGAATCTCGGCGGGGGAACTGTCTCATGGATTTATACAACTCTGGCGTTCTATTCTTTGAAGCCTTCTCGACACGCATAGAGCATATTGCCCTTCTGCGTTATTTCCAAGCAAACAGTGATGATGTTAAGATGTCTGCCTACAGCGTTTGTTAGATGTCGGTTCCTTCTCTTGCCACAGTTCTCAAGTCTTTGCAGGTACAAAGGTTTTCAAACAATCCCTAACGGAACCACCTGAAAAAGCCTGTGGACCCAGTTTTCTGACACCTTCTGCCCAAGTCAGGAGCCCAAAGAGCAGCACCTGGGAATGGGCAGCGGGGGCAGGAGGAACGGCTGCCCTGGGGAACGTGCAAAATGATGGCAACAAGTGAGGCCAGAAAGTCACCATGTGGCCCTTTCCACGCCTCATCTTTCAAAAATCTTATGTTCCTTCTTATTTCACACATGCCTTCACTGAGCACCCTGGAAACCCCTGCCCCAAGAGCCAAAACTGGTGGTGATTAGCTTGGAGAGAAAACCAACCTTGAATGAGAAACTCCTTCTGTGGGGGTCTGTGTCCTCTAACTCCCACCCGGGGTCACAAGGAATGATGGCAAAGGAGGCTGCACGGAGAAAACAGGAGCGCAAGGACACAAACAGGCTCAGTGCAGGCGGACAGCATTGGAGAATTCTAGGAGGTTGACTGCTAAGCAGTTTTTAAAGTGACTACATGCTTCCTTGGTCGACAGCAGACACTCCAGTCGAGCCTGCCATGTTCTCTGGGATTGTCTCCTTTGGTATGGAAAACCAGAGCGGGAGGAAGAATCCTCCTGACGAGCAAGCAGGTGGCTGAGCGGGCAGCGGCCGAGCCCTGTCCCATCCGCATAGCCCGGCTGGGGAATCCTAGAAATGCCTAGGTTGGAAGGAATCTTTCAGGTCATTGAGTCCAACCATCAACCTAACACCGACAAAACCACCACTAACCCATGTCCCTCAGCACCACGTCTGCCCAGCTTTTTAATAGCTCCAGGGACGGTGATGCCACCACTTCCCTGGGAAGCCTGTTCCAATGCTTCGTAAGCCTTTCTGTGAAGAAATTTTTCCTAATAACCACCCTAAACTTCCCCTGGTGCAACGTGAGGCCATTTTCTCTCATCCTATCGCTTCTTACTCGTGTGAAATGTGCTTAACTGATTCGTGTCAGTGTGGAACAGTGTTAGGGCCACAGGGTGAAGTGTGACCTTTGATTGTTTTGTCTGTATGGCCGCAGACGAGACAGTGTGTCTATCGTGTCTGTGTTTTGCAGGAGCCACCTGACGAACATTCTAGAATACCAACTTAGACCGGTCCTGTTGGTATCTGCATAGTGACCTGTAAGAGGGGGGATACACCCATTTTTGGCAAGGGCCAACCATTTTAGAGGCAGTTATGAATATGTATTAGTACAGGAGATATAAACCAAAAATGGGGTCTGTAAGGTGTGTGTCTTGGTTGGGCAGAGACCCCCGGCACACCCAGCGCTGTTTGCTTGCCTTTATTCCTTTAATAAATTATAAATTCTAATTGGAATCCTGTTTGCGATTAAATCATTTATCACAATTTGGGGGCTCGTCCGGGATGGTCTTAGTTCCTGAATTCTGACTTGATCTAGGAGGGGCGCCCCACCATTAGGTGGCTCCTGATCAGGTCAGGTCGGGACTAACGCCATCCTGAACCTGAGTAAAGGCAAGCAAAGAAAAGATTTTGATTTTTATTTTTATGAGCTCCCTTGCCGGCTGCAGCAGTTTATTTTACCCGTAATTCTGCGCGTGAAGATCCGAACGAAGATGACGGAGTCGTAAGTATTTAAAGTGTATACCGTTCGGTTGGGTGGGATTTGGTTGCCTGTGTGTAAGAGTGTGATTGAGACGGAACCTGGTTCCGAAGTGATTGTGGAGGTCTTCTAACCGCGGTTCCAATCTCCCGCGAGGGACTTGCCGGTGAAGGACCGAAGCAATTCCTATAGGATTCGTGGGTGGGTGATAGGTCCTAAACACCCTGCAAGACACTCTTACTGGTAACCAAGGGCTGTAGGAATTGCCACAGTATAATTCCTAGATGGGTCAGACAAAATCGAAGACCCAGGACCAGAGGAAAGGGAGCAAATTACCAGATATACCATTGGAAAGTCCATTAGGAATAATGATTAGGAATTGGAATGAAAGGGGCCCCAGAAAAGGAAAAAGTAAATTAAAATTAGTTCACTATTGTATGATTGAATGGCCGAAGAAACCTTTAAAACCACATGTCTTTTGGCCTGGTTTTGGATCCTTTGAAGACTGGATTTGCCAGGCCTTAAATCTGTATGTTAATTCAAAGGAACCTTTTAGTCAGGAGGAAAGAGATTATGCAGGATTATGGATCAGGACTTCACGTCCTTTTCCGGCTTCAATACTTACATTAAAAATGGATGAAAAGTCTGAGAAAGAAGAAGGAAACAAAGACGAAAAAGGGAAGGAAAAAATGATAAAGGGGAACCACTGGATAACTTACCACCTCCATATCCTAACAATCCTCCTCCGATGGCGGCTCTCCCTCCAGGGGCCGCAGTACCCCCACCAGTGCCACCGTTACCCCTGCCTCCACCACCGACAGCACCGGAATTAGATCGACCTCCGGCTGCATGTACGAGAAGTAGAACTGCCACATCTGGGGGAGCTTCTCTATATCCCTTACGAGAAGTACCCCTCGGAGGCAATCAGGGAGGCATCGGGTTTGTGGCAGTTCCATTAAATACCACAGATGTAAGGAATTTCAAGAAAGAAATGGGGACCCTATTAGATGATTCCCTTGGAGTAGCAGAAAAACCAGACCAATTTTTAGGACCTAATACTTATACCTAGGAAGAAATACAATCTTTTTTAGGGATCTTATTTACTGCTGAGGAAAAGGGACAAAAATTTTTGTAGCAGCAGTAAAAGAAAGTCAGAAAAATCAGAATCCGTTTAGAGAGAAAAGGGAAAAAAGAATAGAGCAGACACCCAGAGGACAGCCTCATAGGGAGAGATTCACAATTCCTGTCTGTTAACTATTGTAACAAGAGGGGACACGTTTAGAGGAACTGTTGTAAGCGAGAACAAGATGAGAAAATGTTCAAAGAAGAATAGGGGTGTCAGGGGCTATATCTTTTGGGGACTTCAACATCAACAGAGCCCTTGATAAAATTATTAATAGGTCCCCGTAAGGAGGAGGTTTTCTTTTTAGTGGATACAGGAGCTGAAAAATCAACCATTCAGAAACTTCCAAAAGGAATAGAGATAGGGAAGAATTATATGTCAGTAGTTGGGGCAAAAGGAGAACCTTTTAAAGTCCCTGTCTTGAAAGATGTAGAAGTAGAAACAGAAAAGAAAATTTGTCTTAATGATTTACTTTTGCTCCCTGAAGCGGAATACAATTTACTAGGAAGGGATCTGATTTTACAGTTAAACTTGAGCATTCAGAGTCAGGGGAACAAACTGCAGATCAAATTATATACTTTAACACAGGAGGATGAAGAAGCTATTAACCCCTCGGTGTGGTATAAAGAAGGGGAAACTGGAAAAATAAAAATGGACCCCATAAGCGTTCAAATAATAGATCCACATCGTTTGATTAGAATCAAGCAATACCCTATACCCATGGAGGGTCGAAAGGGATTAAAACCTGTAGTTGACAGACTTTTGGAAAAAGGAACCTTGGAACCATGTATGTCACCTCATAACACACCCATCCTCCCTGTAAAGAAACCGGACGGGTCATACAGAATGGTACAGGATTTAAGAGCTGTAAATCAGCGAATGATTACTAAATTCCCTGTAGTGGCAAATCCCTATACTTTATTAAGTCCTATTTCTCCCAGACATACTTGGTATAGTGTGATAGATTTGAAAGATGCTTTTTGGGCCTGTCCTCTGGACGAGGGATGTAGAGATTATTTTGCTTTCGAATGGGAGGACCCCGAAACGGGATGGAAACAGCAATTAAGATGGACGGTATTACCACAGGGGTTTACGGAGTCACCAAATTTATTTGGGCGAACTTTAGAGAAAATCTTACAGGATTTTACATTACCCCAGGAGATAAAATTATTGCAATATGTAGATGATTTATTAGTAGCAGGAGAAACTGAAGAGGGGACCCGAGAAGCTACTATTAAATTGTTAAATTTTCTAGGGGAGAAGGGATTGAAAGTGTCCCGATCAAAACTACAGTTTGTAGAACAGGAAGTAAAATACTTAGGACATTGGCTAAGTAAGGGAAAGAAGAAACTAGATTCTGATAGGATATCTGGGATTCTATCTTTAAGACCCCCACAAACTAAAAAGGAGGTTTGGCAAATATTGGGATTATTAGGATATTGTAGATCATGGCTTGAAAATTATAGTGACAAGGTAAAATTTCTATATGAAAAATTAACTAGTAACCAACTGAAGTGGTTTACAGAAGATGACCAGAAATTCGAGGAAATAAAAAAGGCATTAATGCAAGCACCTGTATTGAGCCTCCCAGATTTAGAAAAACCTTTCCATCTTTTTGTGAATACATCAAATCAGACAGCATATGGAGTTCTTACTCAAGACGGGGCAGGAATAAAAAAACCTGTGGGGTACTGTTCTAAATTACTTGATCCAGTAAGTAGAGGATGGCCTGCTTGTCTCCAAGCTTTGGTAGCTACCGCATTATTAATAGAGGAAGTTTGGAAAATTACCTTTAGTGCTCCTTTAAAAGTGTATACCCCACACAATGTCAGGAGTGTTTTACAACAAAAGGCAGAAAAATGGTTAACGGACAGCCGGATCTTGAAATATGAAGCAATATTAATAGACTCCCCCGATTTAGAACTGAGGGTGACTTCTGCTCAGAGTCCAGCACAGTTTTTGTTTGGAGAGCCATCAAAGGAAGTACAACATAATTGTTTAGAGGTAATTGAGACCCAGACTACGGTGAGGCCGGACTTAAGAGATACTGAGTTAGAAAATGCAGAAGTGTTATTTGTAGATGGCTCCTCCCGTGTGGTGGAAGGGAGGAGAAAATCAGGATATGCCATAATTAATAAAAATTTAGAACTTATAGAATCAGGACCTCTGAGTCCATCATGGTCAGCTCAAGCTTGTGAGCTGTATGCCCTTTGTAGAGCCCTGGAATTATTACAAGGAAAAAGCGGGACCATATTTACGGATTCTAAATATGCGTATGGAGTAGTCCACACTTTTGGAAAAATTTTGGAGGAAAGAGGTTTAATTAATACCCAAGGAAGGTATCTAATACATCAAGAACTAACAGTGAAAATTTTAAAGGCGTTAAGAAAACCAAAGGAGATAGCAGTGGTACACGTGAGAGGACACCAAAAGGGATTAGATTATCGAACCAGAGGGAATAACCTAGCCGATAGAGAGGCCCAGGAAGCAGCCCTGAGGACTCAGGTCGCTAAAATTAATGTAGTACAAGTACAAGGAGACATTAGTGAAAAAAAACTAGAGGAGAAAGAAAAGAAATTTACCCCTGAGGAACAGGCAAAATTAGAGAAAATAGGAGCTAAGTTAGAACAGGGAAAATGGATGCTGCCCGACGGGTGAGAGATGTTGCCAAAAGCTTATGCCAGGCAAATATTAGAACGATTGCACACACAAAGACATTGGGGTACAAAGGCGGTAAGTGATCATTTCCTTAAACCATTTGGCTGTATTGGGATTTTTGAAATAGCAAAGCAAATCACGCGAGGATGTTTAACTTGTCAAAAAGTAAACAAGAAAGTGTTTCGACAAGCAGCCACGGGAGGAAGGAAAACAGCTTACAGACCTTTTGAAAGAATACAAGTCGATTTTAGTGAATTGCCTAAGGTAGGGAGAATAAAATACTTACTAGTAATAGTAGATCATTTAACACAGTGGGTAGAAGCTTACCCTGTAGCACGAGCTACGGCACAGATGGTAGTAAAAATCTTATTAGAACACTTAATACCTAGATATGGGATAATCCAGTATATTGATTCTGATCAGGGCACACATTTTACTTCTAAAATAATAAAATAATTATGTCAGTCGCTAGGTATTCAATGGGAATACCACACTCCGTGGCACCCACAAAGCTCAGGGAAAGTAGAAAGAATGAATCAAACAATAAAACAGCAATTGGCTAAATTAATGATTGAGACACAGATGTCCTGGACGAAATGCCTACCATTGGCACTATTAAACGTAAGAACTAAGCCACACAGTGAGACTGGATTATCGCCGTATGAAATGTTATATGGAATGCCTTACTCCCAAGGGATGCCCCTGGGGAACAATGTAGTTGAAGATTATAGTATCCAAAAATATATAATGTCCATTGGAAAAAGGTTAAAAGAACTACGAGAGATTGGGATGATGGCTCAAACACCACCATTAGGATTTGACACATGTGTCGCGAGTGAAAGGTCCAGTGAAGGAGTGGAGAGTCACATCTGAGCCCGGAGAAGCCAAGCTAACCATCAGACGAACTTAAGAGAGACCTTCATCAAGAAGCATAAGCTAAGTTGCTGTGGGAATTTCATTGTAACTACTCCTGTAGAATTAGTGGACAGGGATAAATACCTATTAGGAAAAGTAATTTAGTCCATTGTGTAAACGGTGTTGTTTATTTTTAAGGGCAAAGTGTTCTACATGTTTTAAAATATATCGTTTTCCAAAAAAGAAGTCAAGGATCTAGGAAACAGTTTAGAATTTTTGTGCATTCGCTGTGGGGCCACCACTCCCCTATATAACCTACCATGGGTTAGGCTTTATTGTTGTCAATTTAATCAAAGAGTGTTTCTTGACTAAAGGTTACCCCTTAAAAGATTAAGGAAGAGGGCAAGACCGGAGGGGAACGAGTGGTGCGGCTTGAAAGGTCTGCCAAGGGCTGCAACCCCTTCGGGCTGTGACCGCCGATCACTACGGCCCTGACCAGACCTCTTCTGGTCCTCTTTGGGGTAAGCTCCTTGACTCTGGTTATGGCAAACAACTGCAGCCAGTGCGTAGGAACTACTAGGAGGGGACAGGTAAGTTCCCAGACTTTGGTTTATAATATCGAAATAAAAGAAAGAATAAGGGAATCGGTACAGCACAGACTATTTAACTCATTTTATCATGAAATAGAAACAGGAGTGGAATATGAAATTCCCACAGTCGCTAAAAATCTATTTGTAAATCTTGCTGAAAACATTGCTAAATCATTAAATGTAACTAATTGTTATGTTTGTGGTGGAACAAACCAAGGTGAACGATGGCCATGGGAGGCTATGGAGAGCAACATTAGTAATCCTCAAATATGGAAAACAATAGGAAAGGGTAACAGGAAACAACAGTGGGTACTTCAAACGAGTATAATTGGAAGGAGTTGTTGGCAAAATTTAAAAGAGAATGGAAAACAAGGAGGTAATCTAGAGCGTGAAGGAGGTTACCTATGGAACGAAACTCAGAATAAATGGGATAAGTGGGGGAGTCCATGGGAAATGAGTGATCAATTTAAAAATTGGACCAATGGAACAAACATACCAAATGGATGGCCCACTCCTGAAGGACATTATTGGATTTGTGGTAAACTAGCTTATGCGTTTTTGCCACAAAATTGGACGGGATCCTGTGTATTGGGAATGATAAGGCCCAGTTTTTTCCTGTTACCTATAAATTGAGGAGAGCGATTGGGAGTCCAAGTGTATGCTGAAGCTGGTGAATTAAGAAAAAGGCACTATAAACGGAGTCTACAAATTGGACATTGGAAAGATCAAGATTGGCCTCCCGAAAGAGTCATTGCCTACTATGGTCCAGCCACATGGGCAGAAGATGGATCCTGGGGCTATAGAACTCCAATATATATGCTAAATAGAATAATTAGATTACAAGCTGTATTAGAAATAATTGTAAATACAACTGGAGATGCCCTTGGACGAATTGCGAGACAAAATACCAAGATGAGAACTGCTTTGTATCAAAATCGCTTAGCCTTGGATTATTTGCTAGCACAAGAGGGAGGTGTTTGTGGGAAGTTTAACCTTAGTAATTGTTGTTTAGAAATTGATGATGAAGGGGAAGCTGTAAATGAACTTGTAAAAGAAATGAAGAAAATTGCACATGTCCCAGTTCAGACTTGGACTGGAGTCGACCTAGAAGAATTCTGGGAAAACTTTACGGGAGGTGATTGGCTTACTAAAATTGGGATTGTTATATTGGGGGCATTTGCAGGATTGTTAATAATTCCATGTTTTATACCTTGTTTTATTAGACTAATACACTCAGTTATACAAGGAATGCAGATAGCTACAGTACCTGTTGATCCAGAACCAGGGAAAGAGAAAACTCTTTCCCTGATGATACTAAAGACAAAAGAAGATTCGAAACTAATACCCATTCGTCAAGTATTAACTCGGTTGGAAACAAAAACACGAATCAATGCCATAGAAAAAGAAAATGGGGGATTGTGAAATGTGCTTAACTGATTCGTGTCAGTGTGGAACAGTGTTAGGGCCACAGGGTGAAGTGTGACCTTTGATTGTTTTGTCTGTATGGCCGCAGACGAGACGGTGTGTCTATCGTGTCTGTGTTTTGCAGGAGCCACCTGGCGAACATTCTAGAATACCAACTTAGACCGGTCCTGTTGGTATCTGCATAGTGACCTGTAAGAGGGGGGATACACCCATTTTTGGCAAGGGCCAACCATTTTAGAGGCAGTTATGAATATGTATTAGTACAGGAGATATAAATCAAAAATGGGGCCTGTAAGGTGCGTGTCTTGGTTGGGCAGAGACCCTCAGCACACCCAGCGCTGTTTGCTTGCCTTTATTCCTTTAATAAATTATAAATTCTAATTGGAATCCTGTTTGCGATTAAATCATTTATCACAAGTCCAACCATCAACCTAACACTGACAAAACCACCACTAACCCATGTCCCTCAGCACCACGTCTGCCCAGCTTTTTAATAGCTCCAGGGACGGTGATGCCACCACTTCCCTGGGAAGCCTGTTCCAATGCTTCGTAAGCCTTTCTGTGAAGAAATTTTTCCTAATAACCACCCTAAACTTCCCCTGGTGCAACGTGAGGCCATCTTCTCTCATCCTATCGCTTCTTACTTGGGAGAAGAAACCAACCCCCAACTCTCTACGCCCTCCTTTCAGGCAGCTGGACAGAGCGAGAAGGTCTCCCCTCAGCCTCCTTTTCTCCAGGCTGAACAACCCCAGCTCCCTCAGCCACTCCTCACAGGACTTGTTCTCTATAATAAAGTACAGTGTGCCAAGTCCCGTGGGCGAGCACTGAAGAAATGGCCGCCTCTGCCCCCTGCCGCTCCCGCCGGCTCCCCGCTCCCCGCTTCTCCCTCAGACCGCAGCGCACGAGTCCCCTCAACTCGCGGAAAAAGGGCGGGAAGCGGCGCGCGCCAGACGGGGCGGGGGGGGAAAGGGCGGGAAGGGGCGCGCGCCAGACGGGGCGGGGGGGAAAGGGCGGGAAGGGGCGCGCGCCAGACGGGACGTGGCGTCCTGTCGCGCGGGGAGGGCGTGGTCAGTCGGGGCCGTCCCCGCGCGGCAGCAGCTCGGCCCTGGCCGGCCCGCCGCGGCGCCGTGTGGTGTCCGCCCGGGCGGCGGGAGGGAGGCGGCGGCCCGGCCAGCGCTGGGGCTGCAGAGAGCGCCAGAGCCCGTCCCCGAGAGGGCTGGCAGCCGAGAGGGCAGCGGCGCGGCGGGGGGGAACGGGAGACGATCTGCTCAGGCTGGCGGCAGGGCTGCGAGGGCCGTGAGAAGGGCTGAGGAGCGCCAGGGAGCCTGAGGCGGGGAGAGGCAGGTGGAACCGTGTTCTGCCCTCCCCGAGACAGGAACGGGAATGGCCGCTAGAAAATGCCCAGTGTGGAGGGGATCCTGTATCCTGCCGCGGCCAGGCTGAGGAGGTGCTGGCAGAGGCAGAAAGGCCTGCCCCACGTATCATGGCCACCTCGTGGAAGAAAAGAGGGGTTAAAGTCGTAGGCGATTCCTTTCTGAGGGCAACAGAGGGTCCCCTATGGCAACATTTCGATGGTGGGATGGCCGGCACGGCACCAGGCTTCCTGGCGTCAGATGGGGTTCACCTTTGTCAAAGGGGGAAGAGGGTCTTTGCTCACGAGCTGGCGGGGCTGATTGACAGAGCTTTAAACTAGGCCTGAAGGGAGAGGGGGACAGTATCAGGCTTGCCCGTGACAAGCTGTGGGACGACACGCCAAGGTTGGAGGAGCAGGGTGCCAGCGAGGGCCCGCAGCCTGTTGCTCTGAGACGCTTTGGTGACGCTGCCGCACACTTGCAGTCATAGAGAGATGAGGCAGGGGCTGCCGAGGTCCCAGGAGCCAAGAGGGAAACACCAGTGCCAATACCCCAAAGGAACCTAGGGGCGTTCCTCGAAGAAGTTGACATGGCCGACAGCCCAGCTGAAGTGCCGCTCCACCAACACCTGCAGCACGGGCACCAAACAGGAGAGGCTGGAAGCCACTGTGCTGCCAGAATGCTAAACCTAGTTGCCATTATTGAAACTTGGCAGGATGAATCCCATGGCTGGAGTGTGGCTGTTGAAGGTTACAGGCTGTTCAGGAGGAGGGACAGGCAAGGAGGGAGAGGCGTTGGGGTAGCGCTGTATGTTAGGGAGGGTTTGGATTGTCTGGAGTTTAATGATGGTTGGGGGTTTATTGGTAAGAATCGGGGAAGGCCAACAAGGCAGATACCCTGGGGGGAGTCTGTGCCAGGCCAGCCAAGCAGGATGACAAGGCAGATGAAATAGTCTAGAAGTGGGTGGGAGAAGTCTCACAATGGCTAGTCCTTGATCTTGGGGGCCTTCAACTTGTCAGATGGCTGCTGGAAACAGCAGCAGAGAGGAACCAGTCTAGGGGGTTCCTGGAGTGTGTGGAAGAGACCTTCCTGACACTGCTGCTGAGGGAGCCAACTGGGGAAGGTGCCCTGCTGGACCAGTCATTTGTCAGCAGGCGAGGAGTGGTGGGCAATGTGACGGTTGGAGGCTCTTGGGCATAGCGACCCCAAAATGGCAGAGTTTTTGTTCCTTGGGGAGGGAAGGAGGGGGGTCAGCAGAACTCGCTGATCAAAGCGAATGAGAGCAGCATCTAGAGGTAGAGGCTCTTGCCCATCCCCTAGGTGCTTCCAGAGACACACTCCCTCTTCAGGGGTCCACACTGCTTGGACAATACGGGGGGCTGCTCCCGGAGTCTGCCAGCACCACCCTTCCCAGACCAGGTAACTGGACGAAGCCCTTGGAAAGGTGGGGGTGGCTGGAACTGATGGGAAGGTGGGTGTCAGCGCCCAGATCCTCCTGCAGCTGGGGTAGAAGGACCCGAGGGGGTTGCAGGGGAGCCAGAGGGGCTGGGAGCATTAGGGCTTGAGGGACAAGGGACATCCCCTGAGTGGCCCTGTGGAGGCTAAGCCTGCCCGTGCCCCTGCTGGCCAGGCCAATGCTGCAGGAGATAAATCAGCAGGATTTATCCATCAGCAGGAGCTGATGGAGCTGAAGGCCCTGGGACTGCAGGAAACAGAGCACAACCTGAAGGAGCTGGATGTGGCGCCTCCCCGGACTGGCTGGGGCCATCAAGCCTCCATGGCACCTGGGCTCCTTGGCTGCATCCATCCCAGCTCAGAGCCCATTCCTTCTCCCATTCCTGCAGAAACACAAGCTGAGGGCGATACAGCACATGGGGCAGGAGGAGGCAGAGGCGCAGGCAGAACGCCCCGTCTCCAGCACGGACACCGGAGTGAAGGTGGGGCAGCTCCTCCAGCGCCATGAGAAGCTCCAGGAAAAGGTGAACACCTTCATGTCCTGGCAGGCAGTGGGCAAGCTGGTGAGGCAAACCACCGCTGCAAGGGTGCAGTCAGGGTCCCCTTGACCCCAGACCACCACCCTGGGGACAGAGCCACGGTCCCTGGGCACCCAGACCATGATCTGGGGACAAAGCCATGGTTCCTGGCACCCCCGACTACCACCCTTAGGACACAGCCAGGGAACCCTGGGAACCCAGACCACCACCCCAAGGGTTCAGCCATGCTCCCCTCGACCCCAGACCACCACACTGCGGCCACAGCCAGGGGCAAGGTGGTGAAGCAGCTGCCGAGGAGGAGCCTCGTAGGGAGATGCCGGTGTGGGGGGCTTGGCAGGGGGCTGCTAGGAACCCCCTGGCTGGTTGTGCTTCGCTGTAACGTGGGGGAGCCCCTCACCGCCCCCCAGACTGGCTTGTACAAGTCAGCAGCATGGAAGGAAATTACAGTCTGGTGTAAATGTCCTGCTGGCACTGATAGCCCATGGCCACCAGCCAAGTAACCTGGGTCTGTCCCCACGGGGCAGCCACTGCCCCCTTGCATGGCACTGCCTCGTCACCTTCCTCCCTGAAGCAGGATGAAGAACTGCTGAAGAGCACCCAGGCCACCACGCTGCAGGTACAAGGGGACTGTGAGAAACTCAGCTCCGTCGTGGGGGACGTCCTGGCTGACAGTCACCAGGAGCACAAAGATACCGAGGTAGGTGGCTGAAAGCCCCGTGGGGTCAGAGCATCCTCCAGGCAGAGCCCAGGCTGGGCACCACAAGGCGTTTGTCCCCCTGCCAACCTGCTCGCAGCCCTGCACAGCTTCCAAATGCCTTTCCTGGGGGAGTTTGAGAAGCCGAGGAGGCCAGTGTTCTGGGCTGGCTGGGAGGCAGCTCTGACCCTGCCGTGGCATCATGGGGTGCTGTCTGCATGGGAAGGCTCCGTTCCAGGCCCTGGAGAGGCTGGAGAAGGAGAAAGCGGACAAGGAGGACCCGGTGCTGGGAGTTGCTGTGCTACACCCTTGAGGGGCCACAGCACCAGCCAAGGGGGTCCCAGGCAGGGTGACAAACACCCCTGGTCCCTTGGGTGCTCGGTGACAGAACCAGCCGAGGGGAGGGAGGATTTCCAGGATTTCCCTCGCCGGGTCCTGCTCTTTCCCCCCAGGTCCCTTTGGCTGCTGGGACCAAGCCCACGGGGGTGACGGGGCGAGCAGGGCCATGTAGCTGCTTCTCCCTCTCCTCCCGACACGACCTGGCCCTGCCCATCGTACCGCCGTCCTTTCCCCACCGCTCTCCTGCCTTTCCCTCTTGCTAGAAAGCAGAGACAGCCCTGGCCACCAATGTCAACTTCACCGAGTTTAACACAAGCATGAAGCGGCTGAATGACGCGATTGAGGAGCTGCTGAGCCAGGTTATAGGCCAGGAGAAGGTCCAGCAACAGTTCAGTGAAGAGACGGCCTCCAAGGTGAGGGTTGGCTTGTCCCCACCACACAAAACTGGCACCATCGGGCCTTGGGGGCCTATGGCGGCCTGCCTGCAAGGGCCCTCCCCTCCCAGCTGTCCCCCCCGGGGACAATGATGTCCCATCGCGGGGCGGCTGGCTGAGGGTGTGCACCCATCCACAGCTGGACCGCCTGGAGCTGGGGGCTTTCCGGCAGCAGCTGGAGGAGCACGGCAAGAGGATCGTGGGGCAGCTCCAGGAGAAGGCGCCGCAGCCAGGGGCTGAGGATGCCGCTGGGATTAAGGAGTGAGTGCGATGGGGTCAGTGGTGGCTGCAGGCACAACGCTCGCCCCGGTCCCTCTGGCTCCCCGACTGGTGCCCACGTGGTCCCTGGCACGGGAACAATTTCCCAGCGATCCGTGGGCATGCTGACAAAGTAGCTGCTGAGCCATGTCCACAGCCTGTCCTGGGACCGGCCCCCCAGCATGCGGCTGCTTGGCCCCGAGTAGGACCCGGCACCATGGGTGGGACGGGGGAGACGGGTGCTGGCACGGGGGTGCGGGTGTCTGCCTAGGGGGTGCGACCCTGCCAAGCCCCGTCGCAGCCTTGCCCGGCAGCAGGGACCCAGGGAGCCCTCCCCAGGGGGAAGAGCGGGGATGGAGGTGCCATGGGGTACAAGCCTGTGAATTTGAGGACGCTGCCCCGAGCAGGGTGGGGGCGGAGGCTTCCAGGGGGGCTTGGGCAGGGCAGGGGAGCAGAGATGTGCTGCGCAGGGGCAGCTGTGCTTGCCCCCGCTCTGTGGGGTTTTACAGCCTGCCCACACTGCCCCACCTGGCCCAGGTCTCTGTCTCAAGGGTGCTGAAGCCACATGTGACGAGTTCTGTCGGGTCTCAGCCTGAACTTGGGCTTGGGGAGCTGTGGGGAAAGAGCAGATCCAGGATGGCTGGGCGGGTGGAGGGTCTCCTGCCGCAGTGGGAGGGGAGACGGAAGGGACAGATACCACCGGGGAGCACCCCCTGGCCCCCTCCCTGCCGTAGCAGGCTGGAGCACGGGCTGCCACAGTACTGGGCACTGAGCATCCCTGTGCCCCGTCCAACAGGGCGCCAGCGGCCGAGGGCAGGGACCCCACCGTGCCACGCAGCTGCGGGAGCTCGCACAAGGACACCACCCCACTGCAGCACACGCACTGCCTCCAGCCCCCCACAGCCTTCCAGCCCCTCCTGCTCCCCGGCAAGGTAGGAATAACAATGGTGGGGATGCAAAAGGGGCGACTGAGGCTGGGAGGGAGATGCTGAGCATCTCGGGGAGCCGTGCCTCAGTTTCCCCAGATGCGGAGTTCGGCCCCGGGGCTCAGCCAGCCCGCTCTCTCCTTCCAGCACAACGTGAGGGATCTGCTGGGGAAGGACGGCCACACCTGCAGGGACCGGCTGGACGAGCAGCTGCCTGCTGAGCAGGGGCCCCACGGGACGGACAAGCACCCAGGCAGCCAGCCAGGAACAGCTGGTGTTATGAACGGGATTTTTCATTTTTTTTAAGTTCATGAATCTTAATTAAATAATTAAATTAATAATTCTTCTTTAATTAATAAAAAACCTTGTAACTGTTTTTTACTGGGGTCTTGGGTGGGTTGTTTTTTTTCTTGTTTTAAGCAAGGTTGATTTGAAAACTAAACCCCCCCAGCTCCCCTCTTTCCCAGGGAAGGGCCAGGAACGGTGCTCACAGGCTGGGGGGGGCATCACGTTGACAAATCACAGCCCCCACTTCTGCTTCCCCCCTGCCCTGCAGAGGTGCAGAGGGAGGGAGGACAGGGTGAGGGGGTGTTCAGGGGGGTCTGTGCAAGAAGCCGTGCTGAATTTTGGAAGCCAGAGGAGAGGCTTCTACTTAAATATAACAACAAGACCCAGACAATGATTTCCGTGTGTTTCTGGGGGACTCCCCGCTCCCAACACACTGGCCCAGACCCCCCGATTCTCCCCCCTCACCAACCCAGCTTTGTCTCTGGCCGTCCATGGTGGCCAGGGCCTTTGCGGGGGGGGCAGGTGGGGGGCACGGGGGCCAGGTGGGCTGGCGGCCATGGGGCGAGGATGTCCAGAGGGGCTGCAGCTGCCCGTGGGGAGCAGGCCATGGAGGGGCTGGGGCTGTTCATGCTCTGCAGGCTCTTCGAGGTCCACAGCTTGGAGAACGTGTCCAGAGCACCCGGGAAGTTGGGCAGTGTGGCCGGCGTGTTGCTGGGGGTTGCAGCACCTCCATCTGCCGGGGAGAGGAGAGGGTGGGCATCAGGTGGGTCACGGATGCTTCTGGGGCCCCAAGCCACCTGCAAGAGCTGGACCAGTCACCGGGGATCCCAACTGCGTCCCACACCTGCAACCCCTGTCCCCACTGGATGCTCGGAGCCCAGCTGTGGCTGTTGCTCCAGTGCCTGAAAACAGATTTCCCGTATCTCTTAGAAGAGCAACTTTCTGCTCCCTTTCCTGCTTCCTCACCCGCCTCCTTTCCTGGGAACTCTCTTGGAGTGCCTCACCGAAGGAGGGAGATGGCAGTGCCCTCACTGTGGAATGGTCGGGCTTGGAGGGCTGTAAGGGAAAAGAAGTTCTTGCTGATTCTTTTCCTACGTACTTGTCTGACGGATCACTCGGATTCAGAGATTTTCCCAGTGTTTGAATGCTTCCTAGGCTTGTCTGGCAGCTCATGTTTATTTGCGTTTCTTTTTCCCTGCTTCTGTGGCTCTTTGCTTTGGAGCAAGATGCTAGAAATCAAAGGGAGTTGGTGCTGTCACCAGCAGTCTTTGATGTCTAAGGGAGAAGGTAAAATCTGTCTTGCACTTCGATTCCTCAAAAAAAAAATATTTGTGGTGGTTCCCAGCGGGGCCTGGTCTCCTGCGGGACGTGTCACCGGAGCGGGCTGAGTGACCAGGACAGCCCTGCGAGGGAGCTTCCTCTGCCCGGGCTCGGGCTGCGCTGGCTGCGGCCACAGATCAGCCTGCGCCAGCTGCGCCTCAGGGATGGAGGTGGAAAAGGCAGCCGGGACCCTCGGCCTCTCCCATGCCTGTGGATAACCCCATCCCAAGGACCGGCCGGGAGCGGGGCATCGCCCAGCAACGGGGGACGCTGCATTGTCCCTTGTCACCCGTCCCACCGCTGTGACCACTCTGCTGCTAGGAGGCAACAGAGGAGGAGGAGGAGGAGGAGAAGCACGAGGACAAGGAGGACGCGCACAGGGAGGAGGACGAGGACGAGGGGAGGAGGAGGAAGCCTTTGACTGCCCATCCCTCCCACCCATCCCAGTCTCCCCCAGGCAGAAAGGCCCCCCTGGGCAGCTCTTTCTCCCACTCCCCCAGGAGCTCAGGTCCCGCTCAGGTCCCTCTGTCGCTTCAGGCACGGCAGCAGCCATGGCCCAGCTCAGCCTGGCCCAGCTGCTGGATGTCGCCATCGGGACGACCAAGGTCAGGGCCATCGACTTCGTGGCCCTGCGCAGACTGCTGCTGGCCATGCTCTGGCACCTGGGCCTGCAGGACCTCCCTGTGGAGGATCTGTTCAGGCTGGTGGCAAATAAAGCAGTATTTCCTCTCTAAACTACTTTTGATTTCGAGAGCTTTTATTTCAGGTAACAGCACCATCACACCCAGGGACCCTCACTCCACACTCCTGCTAGCTAATTTACATCATTGGCATTGTTATTTCCAACATCAAAACGGGCTCTGCAGAAACTAAAGTGCTTTAACTGCCTCTTTTGAGAACCCTTGACATATTTTCCCCAAAAAAGTGGTTAGAAAGTACACAGAATTACAGAATGTGTTGGGTAGGAAGGGACCTCTCAAGGCCATCTAGTCCAACCCCCCTGCAGTCAGCAGGGACATCTTCAACTGGATCAGGTTGCTCAGAGCTTCATGCAGCCTGGCCTTGAATGTCTCCAGGGATGGGGCCTCCCCCACCTCTCTGGGCAACCTGGGCCAGGGTCTCCCCACCCACCTCCAAGGGGGAAGAGGGTCTTTGCTCAGGAGGTAGCGGGGCTCATTGACAGAGCTTTAAACAAGGCTTGAAGGGAGAGGGGGACAATATCGGGCTGTCCCTGTGGGATGAGATGCCAAGGTTGGAGGGACGGGGTGCCAGCGAGGGCCTGTTGCTCTGAGATGCGCTGGTGACGCTGCCTCACACTTGAAGTCTTGGAGAGATGAGCCGTGGTCTCCTGAGGTCACAGGAGCCAGGAGGGAAACACCGGTGCAATACCCCAAAGGAATCAAGGGGTGTTCCTGCAAGAAGGTGGTATTTGAAAAGTCATGGCATCAGGTGAAGTCCCCGGGGACTGGAAAAAGGGAAACATTGCACCCATTTTTAAAAAGGGTGGAAAGGAGGGTACCGACCTGTCGGCGTCACCTCTGTGGCTGGGAAGGTCATGGGGCAGATCCTCCTAAAAGCCACGCTAAGGCCCATGGAGGACAAGGAGGTGATTCGAGACATGGCTTCACCCTGTGCTTTTTCCACATCAGACTCCAAAGGAGGAGGACACGACATTTTTCACCTAAAATCACAGACTGAATGGGTAGGAATGAATCCCCGTGGGTGGATTTACTCTTAGTTGCATCCAGGATATTTTCAGTTACTTTCTGGCACGCCGTGAAAGAGCAGTGGAAAGAGAAAAACCAAAGGGAAAAAAAAAATACTCCTGCTAGACTATGTGACATGCAAAGCGATAATTTAATTTCTACCCAGGCTTCCATCAGGAAGTGGAAAGTTAATCATGTACTATTTAAAGCATATAGAGAAAACTGATAACTCCGGTAAGGGATGCCGTGGGGTGGGCTGAGCCCAGCCTAGATGGGACCCAGCAGCCGCGCGGTGCTGGGAAAGGTCTTGCGCATCGCCATGCACTTCTCCTCATCGATGAACAGGGAGTTGGCTTTGACGGCCAGGTCGTGCTGCAGGACCGCCTTGGCACGAACCAGCATTTGCAAGGTGTCCTGGCTGTCTCTCAGCTGCTGCTGAAGAGTCTGCACCGTCTCATGGATGTCACGGACCTCGTTGACAAGGCTGGAAAACAGCAAGGAGCCCTCATTAGAAGTCCCGTCACGTGAGTGGTTTCTAGCATGGCGTTGCTGATGGGCCCCTGGGGCATGGGTTTCCCCCTTCAGCGCGCTCAGTGAACATCTGCTCGAAGGCTTCGGCAACGCGCAGCCGCGTCTGCCAGAGCAGGTGGTGCCACCAAGCAGAGGGACGAGCAGCTGTGGTTTCCTGTTCCTGTTTGGTTTTGTGGGTTTCTTGGCTCCCCCTCCTGGATTTCCCCGGGCAAGGGTCCTCCCCACACCCACGGGTGCACACGCAGCGAAAGAGGACAGCTGGGAGAGGCTAAAAGCGAAGGTGAAACAAGTGGAGGATGGAAGAAAGGATGGCGTGAGAGATGCTAAACCGGCTCTGGGGCTGGGTTTAAATTGCTTTGAAAAGGCTTCCCAGGGAGCCTCACCCAGCGGGCTGCCAGGAGGAGGTGTGAAGTTCAGGGTGCCTGATCCTCCACAGCCCCTCGGGGTGCAATGCCAAAGAGCTCCCTCTGTCCTTGACAGGATTTCCAGTGTCCCCAGGGGAGGTGAGCACAGCCCTCACTGCTTCTCCATGTGGTGCACAGAATCCCAGGCTGGCGGGGGTTGGCAGGGACCTCTGGAGATCACCCAGTCCAACCCCCTGCCAGAGCAGGGTCACCCAGAGCAGGTGGCACAGGAACGCCTCCAGGCGGGTTTGGGATGTCTCCAGAGACGGAGACTCCCCCACCTCTCGGGGCAGCCTGGGCCAGGGCTCTGCCACCCTCACAGCAAAGAAGTTCCTCCTCGTGTTTAGGTGGAACTCCCTATGCTCAAGTTTGTGCCCGTTACCCCTTGTCCTGTCCCCGGGCACCACTGAAAAGAGCCTGGCCCCATCCTCCTGACACCCCCCCTTTCAGTATTGATAAGCGTTGAGAAGGTCCCCCCTCAGGCGTCTTTTTTCCAGCCTGAAGAGACCCAAATCCCTCAGCCTTTCTTCACAAGAGAGGTGTTCCAGTCCCCTCATCCTCTTGGTAGCCATTTGCTGTCCCCTCTCCAGCAGTTCCCTGTCCTTCTGGAACCGGGGAGCCCAGCACTGGACACAGCACCTTGCACAGCAGCTGCACCCTTGCGGTTACCCAAAAGGAAGGACCTAAGAGCTCTCAGCATGTGCCTGTTGGAGAGTAAAGGGCTTGTCCTTCAAACCTGAGCCCATCCAGCCGCCGGGAAGCAGGCAGGAGAGAAGACGGGGTTGACGCAAGTAGGAAAAATCCAGCACCTCATGGGGTGGCATCAGGCCGCCCCCGGCCATGGGGTACAGCCTCCGTTGTGGGCGCAGAGCTCTCCCAGCACCCAAAGGCTGGGATACCCGCTCATTGCTTTTGATTATGTCGGTGCACTTCTGGAAGGACTCTTTAGGAAAAAGAACCAACCCCCCATGGTTAATTTTGTCATCCAGTGATGCTCCCGAGTGCTACCACCCGTGAGCCCTCGAGGTCCCCGCTGGCCCCGCGCTCCTGCCTTACCGCAGCTGGGCAGTGTCCCGGCACAGCTCCATGTTTGGCCTCCGAGTGCGCTGGTCCAGCCGGGTCTGAGCCACCTTTAATGGAGGCCCCTGGTCCCTAATGGCCTTTTGGATGGCTTCTATATTCCTCTCCGTCTGGAATATTTCCTGCACTGTCTGGCGTAAGAAAGAAACACATGCATAAATTTAAAAAATGTATTCTCCAGCGGCAACGGGATTTCCCTTTTCTGCCATCCATCTGCAGAAAAAAACCAAGTTCAATTAGCAGACCCCGGGCTCAGACTGCTCTCACTCTGCCATAGATGGAGGCACAGATCCAGCAGCCATTTCTCTGCGGGGAAAAGCCTCTCTTTGCTCTTGCTGTCACATCAGAGGAGGTTTTGGAGCAGTGATGGATCTACTGAATTACCCGCTCCCCAAAATTACTGCTTGCAGGAACTGATCGTCCATCACTAGCAACTAACAGAGGGCAGGTTTTTGGTGGATGCTGCTCGCTGAAGGATGTGGCACCAGCCCGCGATGCTGCAAGCCCAGTTTCTGCTCGGTTAATCTGTGCCGAGCACTTTTCAGGAAGCTTTCCATGAGAGCCAGTGGTGCGAGCCTGCTGCCCATGGCTGATCTCCACTTCATCTGCTTGGCGGAGCAAACACACCCATACCTGTGCAGCAACCACAGAGTGCTGAGACCAAAAACACGTCCTTGGAGGAGCAGCAAAGCTGCAAACCCCACAGCAGACACCCCAGCAGAGTCCCAGTAAAGCCCTTCTGCAGGGCAGCCAGCGCCTCTGAAGTAACTAGCGCTGATGCAAGTAGCGCTGGCATTTTCTGCTGGAAATCCCTGTGCTAGCAGGCTGTCAGCTGGGATGAGCAACGGGCAGTATCCCTTGGGATGAAATTACACTGCCAACTCATCCTGCTCCAAGAAGAAAGTCCCCAAGAAAGCTGGGCAGGGGCTGTTTGCAAGGGCATGTAGCGAGAGGACGAGGGGCAATGGTTTCAACTAGAGCAGGGCGGGTTTAGATGAGACATTAGGCAGAAGTTCTTTGCACTGAGGGTGGTGAGACACTGGCCCAGGTTGCCCAGAGAGGTGGGGGAGGCCCCACCCCTGGAGACATTCAAGGCCAGGCTGCACGAGGCTCTGAGCAACCTGATCCAGTTGAAGATGTCCCTGCTGACTGCAGGGGGTTGGACTAGGTGGCCTTGAGAGGTCCCTTCACACCCAACACATCCTATGGCTCTATGATTCTAAATGATGCTATAACCAGGTTCTTGAGGTGACCGTTCCTCTGCTGGGGCCAGGTCTGCGTGGAGGGTCGCGCTTTGGAGGTGTCACCGAGAAGTGACAGTGTCACACCAAAAGGGAGGGGTTCAGGCTACCTTGGCCAGGTGGGTCTGAATCTTTCTCTTGGCATCGGCTGTCTCGGCGATGCGGTTGGTGAAGGCGACGTTCACGGCGTTGAACTGCTTCCACATCTGGCTGTCCGTCACCGCCAGCAGGTTCTCGATGTCGTCCCGCAGCTTGGCGGAGGCCGCCCGCTGGCTCTGGGAGCGGAGGATGTTGTCGTTGGTGAACTTGGCCCAGGACTGCGGCACCGAGATCCTGGCGGGGAAAAGGAGAGGCCCCCGGTAAGCTGGATGTGGGCAGGCATGGACCCTGCCAGGGAGCAGCGTGGATTCACTATAGCTTAAATCTACACTTTTAATTGGACTGTATGTCATAGTTTAACCCCAGCCAGCAGCCAGGACCACGCATGCGCTGGTGCAGTTCTCCCCCTTCCCCCCAGAAGGGAGAAGAGGGAGAAAAGGAGGGGAAAGGGAAAGGGAAAAACTCGTGGGTGGAGATAAGGACAGTTTAATAGAACAATAACAGAAACGAACAATAATAGTAATAGTAATAATAATAATAATAATAATAATGAGAGAAGTCACTCTCACCACCCAGTGAACTGGCACCTTCCCGAGCCCCGACCGCATATTCCCACCCCGCACCAACCCCCATTTATATCCTGAGCATGGCATCTATGGTACGGAATATTCCGTTGGCCTTTCCCTTGTTCTGCCTATGCTCCTCCTCACTTCTATGGGAAGTTGAAAAGAGTCCTTGAAAAGTATAAACATCGCCTAGCATCATCTAAGACACATCTTTGAAAATATGCATTAACTTAGTGAGCTGTTTCAGCAGAGGTGCTCCGCTGAATTAATTGGCAGGCTGATCTCTCAACCCCTGGTAGAATGTTTAATGGGGTGGGACTGGCTTTCACCCTCTGGATGTTTGGCATCCAACTGTCAGCAGAGGGTTGTGCTCCCTTTCCGGGGAGCAGAGAGAAATGACCGCTCTGAGGGAGGTGTCTCCAGGTGGGATGGATCTGGGTTGGGGACAAGCAGCTCCCGGCCAGGGAGAGGCACCGCGTATCCCGGGGACAGCTTGCTGCTGGGGACCGACAGCGTGCACTCACGTGGCATCGACCTGCTCCACCCCTCGGTAGTAACTGATGCCGTGGGAGGTGTTCATCAGGTGGTGGCACCTGTCGTCGATCCGGTGGGCCACCTGCTTGTTGGCCAGATCCTTCTCCAGATTCTGCTGGGCCGCCCGGTTGGACCTTCAACATGCAAACAGCAGCCATCGGTGGGGACGTACGGGTGGAATGGCTTCCTCCCCGTTCCACTCCCCACAGCAGCTCCCGGCCCCCCGCGCAGCTCTGTCCTCCCACGAGCATCACCGCCCGCATGCCATGGAGCCTCCATGGGCTTTACGCCTGCGGGGTGTGGGGAGAGACAGGCTTCTTCTGGGGGTTCACATCTGCTGGGGTTCTGCTGGGCTTCTGCTGTGACCACAAATGCACATCAGCCCTACGACATGAGAGAAGGAGCTCCTCCTTACGTGATCTGGGCTTTGGCCTTGTCCAGGACCTGCTGCATCTTCTCCTGGCACGACCTGATGACATCGACTTCCTGGGCAAAGGCAAAAGAGGACCCCATCAGCGTCCATACTCACTCGTCCTGGTCACACTCCTCCCCTTGGACCTCTCCAGCCCTGCACACAGCAAGAACTTGCCTGCTTGTCTTCCTGCCCAAAGCAAACAGGCAGGAAAACTCGCAGCTGAGCCTGCGCCCAGCGCCCTGGAGGGGACAGAAGGGTGCTGTGGCTGCAGCCACGGCCTTTGCGTTCCCTTTCAGGGTGGGTCAATAAGGATTTTTTCACCTTGACCTCAGTGTCAAGCGGTGGTTAGTCCCACTACACGGACAGGGACACATCCTGGTGTGGAGAGGCAGAGCGGTTCCCTGGACCACTACACACCTCCGTCCCCAGATCAGCACCTGCCCTTTTTGCTCCCAAAATGTTTTCCTCCCCAGGAGGAATCCCATCCGTACGGGACAAGAGGAGATGGACTTGACTGCGGTGTAAATGCCCAGGCTGAATTTCTGAGACACATTCAGCTCCACCGGAGGAAGTGTGTTGCTCTCAGCTCACTTGACTTCAGCACAAACCCATTGCCTTTGTGAAGCTCCGGCTGCTGGAGGCAGGTGATCAGTGCTCCAAATCCCATAACTTTGAAATCCGGTAAAAATAGCTTCAACGCATGATCTGAGTTGCCCAACTTACTGTTAAGAGCTGTTCCTCCACGTTGTCGTGGACCAGGTCAATGCCCATCCTCTTCTCCCGGTGAAGTAAGCACTCCTGAGCGACCTGTTGGGGACACGCCATCACCGCTGGCTGCAGGGGCAGGGCTCTCTATGGGGACTGTCCCCATCTCCAGTAATGTGAGAAAAGAAATTCTAGGTGGGCACGGAGATGCAAGAGGGGGAAAAAAGTGGCCCGGGGCAGCTGGTCTAGCTGACAAGGAGCAGGCGAGCTGCAACATCAGCATTAAACCATCATGAGGGAGCAGATGTGTCCCTGGCGCAGCCACAGCTGAAATGGGGGACCTGTGTCAGCCTTGACGCCCACCTCGCCAGAGCCTCGTGGTAAGACACGGGCTTTTGTCTCCCAAATCAGGACTCTGGATGTCCCGCGTCTAAAAATATTGAGTTAAGCAAACGCTGCTCTGACGTGCTCAGCCTGTGCTGATAGGGGATCCAGCAGATGGCAAGGGGGGTTTGGTTACTACTAACTTAACTAATGGCCTCTTAATAAAAGCTTTCTAGACGTTCCGGAGCTGCAGTGAAACTTAATGAGACGTTTGAAGGGCTGCAGATGTTTCAGCAGTAGGCTACAGCTTGCAGCGCGCCGGGACGGGTGCTTACCCGGAGAGGGGCGTCCGCCTCGGCCAAGGCTCTCTCCAGCCTGGTCTTCACCTCTGTGAGCGCGTTGGTCTCCCCGATCACCTCATCTAGCTCGTGGCAGAGCTCCGATTTCCAAAACGCGATGTCATTGGCGCGCACTCCCAGGTTTTTGGTGCTTTCTACTTGCGTTTTCTTGGTCTGCTGGTATTTGTGGTCAATGATGCGGGAGGTATCGGCTCTCAGGCGCTCCGCGTTCTTCTGGGAGGTCTCCGACTCCCTGTAATTGGTCACGTTGGACTTGTACCAGTCTTCAGGGGTGTACTGGGTGAAGACAGTGGTTCTGGTGGAAACAGATGGAAGCTTCTCGCCAGCAGTTATCCCCTGGGAACTCTTGGAAAAGGCAGCCAAAGTTGGTTTGCTGGCAGCCGTTTTGTAGTAGGTGCTGGGCATCCAGGGGAGGCTGTAGCTCTGAGGCAAGGGGCGGTAAGGAAATCGGTTCTTATAGCTTGACGCCATGGTGTGGATGGCAGGGAGAAACCTGGTGGGTATGGCTCTGGGATGGGCGAACTTTGCTGGTAAGGGAGAGCCGACAGACTCCATGCTCGACCGCTGCTATTCGTGTGTCCCGTCCGTGTCCTGCACAGAGGAGGAGAGAGAGGACAACCTCAGCAACCTCCTGCACTTGCCTTACTTCTTACAGCAACACCCGCAACTGCAAACACAAACAGCGACGCACAGAGCGCCCTCACAGCGCCCTCACAGGCCTAAACCCCTTGACAACAAATCCCTCCTGACAGCATCCCAAACATTTGTATATAAAAGCGTTTGACTTGGTTGTTAGTATCTAGCATCAGGTCTTGGAAGGCGGAGAAAAACAAATCACAGCCGTAAGGAGAATGACAGATACCGTGCCTTCCTTTTCCTTAAATCTGTCAATCCAGTCAAACTGGAGTTGCTCCTTCTCTGCTGTTCCTTTGTTTCTTTTGGCTGGCGTATCTGCTGATCTTCTGATACTCCAGAGGTCATTTACTCTGTAAAAGTTCCATTCCCAGCCCCGAGAGCTGCGTCCCTTTTGGACACACATCTGCTACCGGCCCAGCGCCATTTGTGGGTGGGTGAGGGACTCCATCCTCACCCCCTCTATCTTCCCTTGCCTTAAATGCTGGAGTGAGGAGCCTGCAGGTGAGCTGAGCTTTGCAGGACTATATCCAAATTTGAGCCCCCCACACCCCTATTTCAGCCTCAAAAGAGGGGCCGCCTCTTGCCTTGCAAAGGAGGAAAGGTGTCGATGGCTCACCTGGTGTAAGATCAGTGTGCGTGGGAAGGAGATGGCCCACAGTCTTTTCAGAGCGCTTGGGAAACACCAGCCTTGCAGTAGCCCTAGGAGGAATGGCCACACATGAAGATTTTGCTACCAAGAATTGCATATTGTCCTCTCCAGCTTGAGGCTGTCAATCGATGGTTATCAGCAAGATAAGGCAGGGGGCCACCAAACACACCTCATCTGAGGACAAACACTCCGGAGGGGTACGTGGTGCTCGGTACGAAGCTCTTGTGAGGTTACGAGTGTCACCCAGGGGCAGGAATAAGTCCCTCAATACGGCTGTTGTAGCCAGCCTGACGTGTCCTTCCCCTAACACCGTCCCGTCCCCACTGCTCCCAGCCTGGCTCGGAGCCTCAGGGGAAGATGAGGACACGGGTGTGCTACAGCAAGATCCCTGATGGGAGTGGCTGTGGCACAGGCAGCGGGAAACTCACACCCTCAAATTTAGCAGAAAAAGAAGCTTTCGCAAACACGACCCTCCGAGGCAGTTTGGCAGAACCGAGGACGAAATGTCTGCGCTCAGGTCCAACAGAAACCACCGTGTGTGCCGCTTCCCACAAACCGCTCCCTTCAGCCCTTTTGTCCCGGCTAGGGATAAATGACGGCGCTTTCCCTAGCTCCGTGCCGCTTTATACCTGAGAAACAGCCTTGGGAGGGTGGGAGGCAGCTTCCCTGGCTCCCACCCCCACAAATAAACTCTGCCCTTTCAGACACTGACAGACACACGTTTAGGAAAGGGAGGGAAAAACCCACTTTGTGCCATCCCTGAACACGGACACACGACAGGAGCCCCGACCACCTCATCTGGGTACATTTAGAGGACAGAAGAGATATGGAGGGGGATTAGGAGAATGACCTGTTTTTTTCCCTCCCAGTTCAGGGACATACTCACCCTGCAGAGGCTTGGGGGTGTGCGGGGGGGGCTGCTACTCAGTGCTGTGCTGTCAGGTTGGGTGGCAGCACTGCCAGACACTGCAGCATCCCCAGTGCCCTCTGTGTCACAGAACCAGGGCAGCGTTGCCGCTGGCGCAGGGTGCTCAGTAACCGGGTTCTACGCGGGCAACTCCCTGCAGCCGCTCTGGCAACCCGATGCAGCCGCTGGGCAACGCATTGCTGTGGATGGGCAAGCCGGGGCCAGCCCTGGGCAAGAAAATACCCTCACATGGCATCCTAGATCCTGCCCTGGACAACCTACTGCCCTCCATGGGCAGGTTTTGCAGCCCCTGGGCAACCAGGTGCAGCTTTTGGGCAACTGTTGAGCGCCTTAGTCATATCATTTAGTTTTAGGGAAGTGCAATAATTACTAAATTGGCCAAGAATACAAAAATACAGCGTTGTTCACACAGTAAGGAAATCATAAAATCCAGAGGCTTCTGAGGTAGAATACAGCCGCAGCTGGCACGCGAAGAATGCAACATCTGTGATTCCCTGTACTAGGTTGTTTGCGAAACTACACGAGGGATGGAATGGAACTGTGTGGAGTTTTGCAGGACACAAAAAAGGATTAGACACAGTTAAATTGGGCCTGTTAGAAACTTCTCTACCTTTGCCTCCCTCTAAAATTACCAACGTCCGACAGTACCCACTGCCTGCAGCTGCACTTGCAGGAGCAGACGGGGTGGCATCAGATTTAGAAAAAAGAAACATCATTAAGAGCACTCACTCGCCTTATAATTCACCGGTGTGGCCAGTAAAGCAACCAACCGGGCAATGGCATTTCACAGTAGTTTACCGAAACTGCCAACACTGCACCCCTGACCGCTGGGGTTCCGAATATCGCGGAAATTGTGACAATGATAAAAGGAGCTGCCCGTCTTTGGATGGCTGCCTTAGATGTAAAAGACAGGTTTTTTATGATTCCCCTCCTTGAGCAGGACAAAGCGCGGTTTGCATTCCCGTGGAAAGGAGCCCAATATATTTTAACCGACTTCCACAAGGATACGAGCATTCCCCCACCATTGCTCCTAATGCTTTAGCTAAAGTGCCATCAGAGATTCCTGTTTCACAGGGATGTACGATATACCAATATATTGATGACATCCTAATAGGGGGAGAGAGCCAAGAAAGTGCACAAGACATGACGCAAAACATCCGACAAACATTATCGGATTTAGGATTGGAAATTCCAGACGCAAAGTGTAAGGGACGCGCAGAGGAAGTTAAATTCCTGGGGGTCTGGTGGATTAAGGGAGCTGCTTCTGTCCCTCAGGATACCCTGAAAAAAACAGAACATGGAGAGAATCCTTCCAGCACGAAGGAGTTACAGCAAGTTCTGGGAACTTTAAGTTATTGCCGTAAACACATCCCTGGCTTTTCCATCATTGCTCGCCCCCTTTATTGGTTGCTGAAAAAGGGTAGATCCTGGGAGTGGACGGAACAACATACTGATGCACTGGAATTGCTAATAAAGGAGCTAAGGTTATTCCAACAACTTGGCCCCATCCCTCCAACTGACCCTGTCCATGTGGAATGGGGCTTCAGTGAACATGGTTCTCATTGTAACTTGTGGCAGAAGGGACCAGCAGGACCGGAGAGACCATTAGAATTTAGCTCTCACTCCTTCAATGATACTGAGAGCAGATATTCAGACCTTGAGAAGGGTTTACTGTCCCTGGTGCGAGCATTGCAACGAGCAGAGCAGATAAGGAGAGAACAAAGCGTGGTTGCTCGGGGCCCTTTTCGTCTCCTAGATGTGGTCCGTCAAGGGACAGCACCACCAGCCGGCATTGCCCCGAAAGCCACAGTTCGAAAGTGGTATGCTTATTTCGAAGGCATTAATGAAATCATGCCAGTCTCTGAAGGCAGTGTTAAAGTATCCAAGCTCCAGAAGGATAGAGATGGTGCCCTATTGTTCCAATCCCCACCAAACAGACCATCTCCAATCCAAGCAGCACCTCCTCTGAAAGAAGGCAGCGATCTTACAGGAGTGTGGTTTACTGATGCGTCGTCTCACCATGAGAACAATAAGTGGAAATACAAAGCCGTAGCACTGGAAGTAGCAACGGTGGAAAGAGCAATTGAAACAGGAGAAGGTAGCGTGCAAGTAGGGGAACTCAGAGCTGTCCTAGTAGCTGCACGACATGGGGCTACTCACATTTACACTGACTCATATGCTGTTTTTAAAGGAGCCACTGAATGGATCGGACACTGGGCAGCCAACGATTGGCAGGTGAACAGAGTCCCAATTTGGGAGACAGATGGAAGCAACTGTTAGAAGGAGGAGTCAGAGAGCATTGCACATTGGTTGGGTAAAAGGTCATGATCGTTCGAACTCGATCACTGCTCAGTTCAACCAACAGGTAGATAGCCTCACGCGGCTGCAGCACATTGACATTGTAGATGATGGTGGGGAATGGGAACGCTTACTCGAATGGTTACGTGTTAAGCGTGGCCACACAGGCCGTGCTGATGTGTATCAGGAAGGACTAGCCCGGGGGTGGCCTGTATCAGCTGAACTGTGCGAACAAGTAGTAACTGCCTGTTCACAATGTCGCCTACGGCTCAATAAAGATCATCCGAGTAAGGCGCCTCCCTTACCCATTCGGGACAAGAAACCGTTGTGGCATTCCTGGCAAATTGATTATATTGGGCCCTTGAGATCATCAGGTGAGAAAAGAGACGTCCTAGTAGGAGTGGAGATTATCTCTGGCCTCACTATGGCCACCAGCTTCAAATCAGCTACCGGGGACAACACAGTGAAAGGCCCACAAGGGTGGTACAGCACCCTTCCCCTTCCTGAGGCAATCCAAAGTGATAACGGTTCACACTTTACCGCTACGGTGGTACAAGATTGGGCCAAAGAAGAAGGGATTCGATGGGTATTTCATACTCCCTGTTATCCTCAGGCTAATGGCATTGTTGAACGCACCAATGGATTGGTTAAGCGTTTTGCAAAAGCTCATGAACCTGGTTGGCATTTGCGATGGGATGATGCCACCTATCAATTAATAACAGATGGAGTGGAGATGGCTGTCCTAAAATGAAAGCTTTCTGTGTATCTGCCAATATCATCACTCCAAAAGTTCCCAATGAACCAGGAAAATACCTAGGACAATTTCAGCCTGGGCAACCTGTGTTAGTGAAAATGCCTCAAATTGGCACAGTACCAATGGTGCTAGCTACTCCCCAAAATCCCCATGCATGGGAAGCCAAAGACTGTTCAGGGAAGATACACCGGATCAGCACCCGGTGGATCTTGCCCTCTTTTTGACCCCGTCGGTCAAAGAAGACCGAGCAGATTCCCTTTTCTTTTGTGTCTTACAGGAACCTTAGATGAACTGTACGTGGACAGACAAACTGTTGCCACCTCACAACGACTGAAGAGAGATGTGACTGGTATCTTAGGAACAGGACTGGGAGTCTTAAATAGTATAGATACTTGCAAACAAACTAGTCACAACTACTAGTGATCTAGACAAATTAAAAGATCCTCTACAGTCCTCTCGATCAGCATTGGGAAATCACCAATGGCTTTTATCGAATATATTGTATTGCCTCAGTGGGAAGAAACAGGTCAAAAAGGACCACCAGCTGATCACAAATGCACTTGGTACAACCCAAAACAATGTTTCTTTGGCTCTTAGTTGTACCCAAGCCCAAGTGTGGATTTGTAGGAATGTATCTGAGAGAAAACGGCCATGTGAGCCAGCCTCCCTACTCTGAGAGATTAGATTAAGAGCAAAACAGGCGGTAGAAGATGGAATTAGTACATGGGGAAAACGGGAACTGAGAAGGTAGAAAACATGTTGTGCTAATGACTAAGCAATTTACTATGCGAATTCTTGTAACCAATCTGATGTGTGAACGAACTGCATGCACAGCGCGTGGACAGTGTAACTCGCTGATCAGAAATAAGCGAGTACGTGTACGGCTACAACACAGGGTATAAAAGATGATGATCGGTGCTTAATAAACGGCTTCTGTTGATTCACACTGGATCGTCTGGAGTGCAGTTATTTCTCCTCAATCAAACACAGTAGAAGCAGCCGGCCAAGGGAGGGGATTGTCCCGCTGTGTTCAGCGCTGGCGCGGCTTCACCTGGAGCACTGTGTGCGGTGCTGGGCCCCACCATTGGAGAAGGATGGGAAGGTCCTCGGATGGTGCAGAGGAGGGCAAGCAAGGTGGTGACAGGGCTGGAAGGCATGTCCTCTGCGGAGCGTCTGAGCGCTGGGGGTTGGTCTCGTCTGGAGAGCAGGAGGCTGAGGGGCGAGCTCGTGGCTCTGTGCAGCTTCCCGAGGAGGGGACGTGGAGAGGGAGGTGCTGAGCTCTTCTCCTGGGCATCCAGGGACAGGATGCGTGGAAATGGCTCAAGGCCGCACCAGGGGCGATTCAACCTGGGCATTAGGAAGCGTTTTTTCACCAAGAGGGCAGTGAAACCCTGGAACAGGGGTCCTCGAGAGGTGGTTGGTGCCCCAAGTCTCTCTGTGCCCAAGAGGACTTGGACAATGCCCTTAAGAACACGCTTTAACTCGTGGTGAGCCCTGCAGTTTGGGTTCTGGTCTTTCTCTTCCCTTTTCCTCCTTCTCTGGCGCAGAGCAGCTCCCTGCGGCCCCCGGGAGCTGCGGGCGGTGGCGGTGCAGCTGCTGCAGGGGACGGGAGTTTTGGGTGCAGGAGGGTGCTCGGGGCGGGGGGTTGGGAGGCCGGACGCGGAGCAGCAGCGGTGCCGGGAGCTGCGCCGGGCCCTGCCGAGGCCAAGGGGACTGCGCCCACCTGGGGCCCGCAGCAGCTCCCCCCACCCCGGCGGCGTCCCTGGGGCTGCCCTGGGGCAGGGGCTCAGCCCCCGACGCCGGGGGTGCCCCGTCGGGGACCGGGGACCTCCCCCCGCACCTTCTGCGCACCGGACCCACAAAGGGGCGGCCGCTGCCTGAGGGCGCCCTTGGCTGCGTTGGCCCCGGGCTGTGGAGCTGGGAGGGGGAACGGGCAATAAAGAGCTGGGGTTTCCAGGCACTTTTGGCCCCTGACGTGATTTCTTTGTTTGTTTCTTTCCTTATTTCCCCCCTGGCTGGTGTCGGGGCTGCCCAAGGCGCAGGCCGAGGAGGGGAGGAGGGTCCCTGCCTGGCCGGCAGCTCCCCCCTGGCCGTTGTGGGGGTGATTTGGGGTGATTGGGCAGCGCAGGGAGGCAAAGCCGGGCTGCGCAGCCGTGGATGGGGGTGATTGTGCCGAGGCTTTGGGGGCTTTGCCCCGAGCCCTGTCCCCGCGGGAGGGGACGCTGGCCGGGGTCCAGCCGAAGGCCTGGCAGCCCTTGTGGTCATGTGTGTCCGTCCCCTTGCACTCCCCAAGGTCTGTCCTTGTCCCAGGGGCTCCGTGCTGCTTTCTGCGTGGGGCCGTGTCCGTGGGTCCTGCGGGGACCCGTCTGTCCTGGCTGCCCCTGGGGAAGGGGACAGGGGAGTCCCCCCCCGCCACTGCCACCCCGCTGGTGGTGACTCGGCCCTGGGGGGGGCTCGGTGCCCTTCGGGGTCCCATGTGGGGCTGAGGCACCTGGTGGGGGCCGATTCCCGCTGTCCCCCGTGCTCCCTCCCCTCCCAGACAGGCACGGAGCGGGGCTGGAGAAACAACTTTTAATGGAAAAACACAAGAGAAAAGGCCCTATCGAAGCTACTCTAACCCCCCCTCCCTCAAACGCACCCCCCTCCCCTAAACACATCCCTCCCCCCAAATACACTGCCCACCGCAACCTTTAATGGAAAAACACAGGAGAAAAGGTCCTATCGAAGCTACTCTAAACCCCCCTCCCTCAAAGGCACCCCCCTCCCCTAAACTCACCCCCCCATCTCTCAAAATACACTACCCCCCCTTTAAATATACCTGCCTCCCCTAAACACACCCACCTCCCCAAACACCCTGCCCGCTACAACTTTTAACGGAAAACCAGGAGAGAAAAGGCCCTATCGAAGCTACTCTAACCCCCCCTCCCCTAAACATGTCCCTCTCCCCAACCCCCCCAAACACACCATCCCTCCAGATACAGTCCCCTCCCTTAAATCTGCCCCCCACCCTCCTCTCCTAAACACAACCCTCCCCCCACCCCCTAAATGTAGCCCCCCTCTGCCCCCCATCATCTGCGTCTCCTCGCTGGGGGGCATCTCTTCCCCCCCGGCACCCCCGGCCTGTCCGCCAGAGCCCTGCGCTTCCTGGGTGGCAGCGACGGGGAGCTCGTCCCCCGCTTCGTCCCGCGCTTCCCTGCCATGGTGGGCTGGGCTGGCGGCAGCTCCATCCCCGCGTCCCCACACGGCTCCTGGGACTTTGTCCTGGAGAAGATATCTTCCAGGACAACAACGGCCTTCCAGGTCACCTCCATGCCGAAGTACTTGACGGGCACCTCCTGGGGCACTGCAAGGTGGCCGGCCGTGTCCCCGAGGGCTTGGCTGTGGGGGACAGCAGAGGGGCTCCTGGGGACACCGCTCTCAAGGTGGCTGTCCGCGTCCCCAAGGGCTTGGCTGTGGGCGACTGCAGAGGAGGTGCTGGGGACGTCGCTCTCTGTCCCGTAGAGGAATTCTTCCAGGATACAGGCACCCTCCAGGAGCTCCTCCATGCTGCAATCAAGCATCAGCAGATCCTCGGGCAGCGAAAGAGAGTCGATGTCGCAGACCGGGGCGGCTTCGCCAGTGCCACCGGGGTCAGAGTCCAAGAGCCTCAGGGCCTCCTTGAGAGAAACTGCGTGGGGCACAGCAAGGTGGCCGGCCACGTCCCCGAGGGCTTGGCTGTGGGGGACAGCAGAGGGGCTGGTGGGGACATTGCTCTCGGAGGAGTTGTTGCTGCTTGAGGAGGTGTCACTCTTTAGGGAGATGCTGTCGTACTCTGAGATGTCCTGCTCTGAGTAAGTGATGTTCTTTGGGGAGCAGGTGAGCTCTGGGGAGATGTCTCTCTCGGAGATGTCGCTCCTTGGAGAGACGTTGCTCTTTGGGGAGCTGATGGTGCTCCAGGAGATGTCGCTGCCCAGGGGTGTCTGCGCGGAGGAGGCCCTGCTGGAGCTGTTGGTCTCTGAAGACCATTCCTCTGCGTTCTCAGAGGCAGGGATGGAGGTTGGCAGCTCGGTGGGTGCTGGGGCCACCACTCTCCCCTCTCTGCCAGTGCCACCGCGGTCCCCAGGCCTGGTGATGCTGGTGTCAGGGTCCTGGCCATCCTCCACTGCCTCCGGGGAGGAACCCAAGAGCCTGAGGGGCTCTTGGGGGAGCATCTCCTCGGTCACGTCAATGTTGGCATCCGCGTCGCCAGGAGCTTCTTTGTGGGGGACAGCAGCGGGTCTGGTGGGGGGGACGCAGGCGCCCATGGGGACGCGGCTGACAGGGGGTGCCCCCACAGGGGTGGCCTTGAGGTGCTGGCATCCGGGGATGGAGGTGAGCAGCAGCGTGGGGGCTGCGGGCACCGCTGTACCCTGGTGGCTGTAAGCTGGGAACTGCGTCGCGTGGGGCGGTGGATGTTGTCCCTGGGGGGTGCCCGGGGCTGCCAAGGCCGGGAGGGTCCCGCAGCCCCTGGGGCCCCACAGGGCAGCGCCTGGTGGAGCAGCGGTGCCGTGGCCGAGGGTGGCGGTGGCTGGCGCAGGCCCATTGGTGGTGGTCCACTCAACGTGGAGGAGACGGGGGTCGTCGCAGCAGCAGCCGCATGGGGCCCTGTGCAGCCCTGTGTGGGTAGGAAGGAGCCGTGGTGGGCCGGGGGCACCCTCCAGGGCACCCGCCGAGCCGCCCCCCATGGCCATCAGGGCACTGATGGTGTCAGGGTGGCAGAGGGGACAGGGGTGCCATACCTGGTGGTGGGGCCTGTGGGGCTGCCCCCACTGGGGGTGCCCAGGCTGCAGGGAATGGCTGCTGCTGCCCGGGCAGTGGGAACAGGGTGGCTGCGCCTGGAAGAGAGACAGGAGCCATGGCCGGTGGTCACCTCCTGCGCTCTTGTCCCCGAGAGGTGGCCCCAGGTATTGGGGAAATTCTCAGGAACTGGGATTCACTGGGCAGGCGAAGGCAGGGACACTCAGCCGGGCTTGCTGAGCCCCCGTGCCAGAACTGCTGGGGGGGAACAGGGGAGGTGGGATGGTGAAGGTGACCATGGAGAGGGGAGGGGAAGGCCGAAGGTGCCCAGGGTTCTTGGGTGCCCAAAGGTGTTGGGGTGGCCGAGGGGACAGGGGTGCCATACCTGGTGGTGGGGCCTGTGGGGCCGCCCCCACTGGGGGTGCCCAGGCTGCAGGGAATGGCTGCTGCTGCCCGGGCGGTGGGAACAGGGTGGCTGTGCCTGGAAGAGAGACAGGAGCCATGGTCACCTCCTGCACTCTTGGCCCCGAGAGCGTCCCCGGGCTGTGGGTCGGGGTCTGTCCCTACCTTTGGGGTAGAAGGTATGTGGGAGCACAAAAGCCTGAAGGCTCTGGGGCGCTGGGGGAGCGCAGGGGCCGCGCAGTGGGAGCCACGGAGGTGGCAGCGCCATGGTGGGTCCCCTCAGTCTCTCCGCTGCTAAGGACTCTTTGGTGTCTCCAGGATGGAATGTTGGGGCTCCCTGTGCTGCGCCCCCTCCCAACGGCCCCCCCAACAGCCCCCCCAGCTCCTCCTGGGGAGGGAAGGGGCTCGGGGGGGCTGAGGGCCTGCAGCCCCTACGGGCGGCTACCGGGGGCTGTGGGTGCAAGTGCCTTTGGCTGGAGCCTTGGTGTGTTCCCAGAGCTGGGGTGTCCTCGGGGTGAGTGGGGCTCGGTGGGACTGTCCGACGGCTGGGGGACTGTGCTGGAGGTGCCAGGCTGGGCCAGGGGGGTGGCAGGGCAGGGGTGGAGGGGTCGCACCGTACCCAAGGGAGAGGTTTGATGGTCCAGCCACGATGGTGCGGTGGGGGTCTGCGACCCATCGCCCAGCCAGGATGCCGGCACTGAGGCCGTGAGTCTCTGAATCTCTAGGGGATGAGGAGACACCTCTGTGTCAGGAGGCCTTCTCCTTCTGGCAGATTTCATCTTCCCAGACAGCATCTGGGAAGCCCCTGGTGCTGTGAGGAGCAGGGCTGGGCAGTTCCTGCAGTTTGTGGGAGATGGGAACTTCTTGTCAGCAGCGCTCGGGGGCCAGCGAGGAAAGATGTCCTCCGAGACATGGTGGTTGTGAGCGGAGAAGGACTCGTGGGAGACGGGAAGGTCTCGGCTGCAGACATCATGAAATGGTTGAGTTTCAAATTGTCAGAAAAAGGGTGGGCAGAGTTGCTCCCCTGGATTTTGGGAGCTGAATGCCCCATTAGGAAGGTTGCTGGTGATCCCAAACTGGGAGGTGCTGTTGAGTCTGTTGAGGGCCAAGAGGCCTTGCAGAAGGCTCTAGATGGCTTGGAGTGTTGGGCAATCCTGAGCAGCGTGAAGTTGAACCAGTCCAAGTGCCGCGTTCTGCAGGTGGGAGGGAGGGAGTAACGGTGGCCCCAGTGGGAATGGGGAGGGGGCGTCTGGGGAGGAGCCCTGCAGAAAGGGGTGTGGGGGTGGTGAGCAGCTCAGGAGGAGCCAGCAGTGTCCCCTGGCACCAAGAGGGCAAGTGCACCGTGGGGGGCATCAAATGTAGGAATGTGTCTGAGAGAAAATGGCCATGTGAGCCAGCCTCCCTACGGTGAGAGATTAGATTAAGAGCAAAACAGGCGGTAGAAGATGGCATTAGTACATGGGAAAAACGGGAACTGAGAAGGTAGAAAACATGTTGTGCTAATGACTAAGCAATTTACTATGCGAATTCTTGTAACCAATCTGATGTGTGAATGAACTGCATGCACAGCGCGTGGACAGTGTAACTCGCTGATCAGAAATAAGCGAGTCGCGTGTACGGCTACAACACAGGGCATAAAAGATGATGATCGGTGCTTAATAAACGGCTTCTGTTGATTCACACTGGATCGTCTGGAGTCCAGTTATTTCTCCTCATGGATGCAATCTATGACAGCCACAATCATAAGGGAAGGTGAACAAGGCGCCTTGCCCACTGAAATTCAAAAAGTAATATGGGATAACGCAATTGAGCTTGAGAAAAAATTTCAATCCTGGTGGTATCTGGTTAATTTCCCCTACGATCCCACTGAGAGCAAGGCCACAGCTTTTGTCTTAACGATACGCAATGCCTCAGTGTACACCATATACCCAGTCATCGCCCTGGGGTTGAATCACCATGGAGCCATACTCCATCCGGTAGAGCACAGAGTGTGGGCACAACAAAATGAGAAGAAATGGCAAACTGTTGATGTTGAAGCATGCATTTCACGAGATCAACAAGGATTCATTTGTGAAAGTAATACTCTCAAGGCACAAGACATTTGTCTTGACACCAACCAGAATGTTTGTCACTTTGAGATACATCCCGATGAAACCCCAGAAACTGTGCTTCTATATATTGGGAAAGGGTGTGTTTGCTGAGGTCTCCCTGTACTCTTGTATGCGTAGATGACATAGCAGTAGATAGAAGTAATCACTCAAATCTTTGTTTGTAACTTTACTAATGTCATTGGATGTGACTTCAATTCTTCAGCTCCTGTTACGTCTTTTCAATTGCTACAATCTAATTACACGTTGATTCGAGATTTGCTGCCCACCCCTATCGGAATGAATCTCTCACTAGTGAAAAGTTGCTGCAACACGATGAAGTGAAGCGATTGTTGAAAGAGGCCCAAGAAAATGGACAAAGAATTCTGATTACTGTCCATCGTGATGTTGAAGAAATACACCACGTACTGGAAAGGGTCAAGAGAGATGGGGGACAGGAATGGTGGGACAGCCTTTTTGGATGGTCACCAACAGCTACAGGACTTTTGAACAAGATGCTCCATCCTGTTGTCGTTTTACTAGTACTCACTGTATTGTGCTTTGCTTTGACAGTTGTTTTGTACGTTTGACTTTGGATTATGATGAAAAGCTTAACTCACTTAATCACCCCACAAGGTGTATTTGCACTTGATATCCCTCGCCACAAGAGGACATGTGATATTCCCCATCAGTATTGAGTATCGTGGAGCTTGAGTGACGGTAGTCATGGGGTGGATTATGTGGAAGAATTACTAAATTGGCCAAGAGTGCAAAAATACAGCATTGTTCACACATGAAGGAAAGTCCTAAAATCCAGAGGCTTCTGAGGTAGAATACAGCCGCAGCTGGCACGCGAAGAATGCAACATCTGTGATTCCCTGTACTAGGTTACTTGCGAAACTACAGGAGGGATGGAACGGAACGCACTTGTTCCGTGGCCTTCCCTTGTGACGAATAGCAGATATGGGGACGAGATGGTACTACGGAACAGATAAGCGGCCTACACGCTACCCGAGCCAACATTTCGTCAAATGTTGATGAAATGCTGTCCTTTGTGCGAACTTTGCTCACTACAATGTACCAAAACACACCTCCATCCCGGAGACTACCCGCCCCGCGAGGTGCGAACACTCCTCCTTGAGTACATTAATCATACTAAAAGTACGTATGACTAAAGTCACTCAAACTCCACTTTGAAGATAAAAAAATAGTCTAAAAATAGCCCAAGAGAGAGGGGATGCCAGGGAAGACACCATCGCGAAGAATTCCCTTGCTGATTTACGGGATCAGTCGACGGGCTGAGCCTTTCTTCCCCTGCATAGGGACGCCTTTGGGTAAGACTTCGATGACACCGAGTGCTTTCTCGGGGACTTTAGAAATTTCTCTAGAGAATCTCTACCCTACATTTATAGCCAGGCTGGATTGCTTATAATATTGTCGCGCGTTTTGTATACTTAACAATATCTTTATTTGCACGTGCTTTGCAGACTGTGTATTTATCACCGGCAATCCTAAAGAACCTGTATATCTGTTGTTTAAATAAACCACGCTGTTTAAGTAGCCAGTCATTTCGCTTTCTCACTGAACGCGACCAAAGACTAGAGAGAGGCCGTGCTGGTTCAGGAGCACGACTAGACTGAAGGTGCAGTCCACTATTAGTGTATCCAAATCGTAATAGTTTAATACATATTAAACGCGACTGGACTGATAGTGCTGGATTGGACATCACTCGGAATTTAAACCCAGACGCACCTGGCCTCCCACCTGGGTGAGGAGTTTTAGAACGCAAGGGGGTTTATCTTCTGCCAAAACCGCTTGGCCCCTTTTCACGCAACAAGGTACTCCTGCAAGGAGCAGGGAGATGGACTCGATGATCCTCATGGGTCTCTCTCGACTTGAGACGTTCTATGATCCTATGAACTCACGGCCCTCAGTGGGCAACCCAGTGCCACCCCTGGGCAAGTCAGTGCATCCTAGTGCCTCTGCTGGGCAACTTGATCCCTTGCCTGGACAACCCCCAGCACCGTCAATGGGCAACCCAAAGAGCCCTTGGGCATCCGAGTGGCCCCCCTGGGCAACCAAGTGCCACCCCTGGGCAAACTGGTGCCCTCATTGGACAAGGCGGTGGCAGCAGTGGTGCTGCTGGGCCAGCCCGTGGGCGAGCAGAGGGCTCGCTGGGGCAGGCAGGTAGACCATGGTGGGGGTGCTGGTGAGGAGATGCACGGTGTCCCCAGCAGCCCCACCACGGCACAGCCTCTCGCAGCACCAGGGCACCGTGCACCAGTGACACTGGGAACTTCTCCTGGGAGAGGGTCCTTCCCCACTTATTTCAGGCTTTAGCCTGAGAAAAGGCATTGGAAGAGGAGGAGCCCAGCCCAGCCGGGGGTGGTTAGCACAGCTGCTCCGGCTAACCCAAGGGGCTTTCTCTCCAGCTTCTGAAAATACCCATCAAGTCTGCTGCCATGACCTCTGTGTCCCGCTTTATCCAGAGGAAACATTCTCATTGGCTTCATTTTACCGCTTTAGATGAACTGTGAGCTGTGTGAATGGCTCGTGCCAGGCTGACACCTCTGTCTTCTCATAGCTGTTTTCCGTCGCCTCTCCTTTTCCCAGCTCTTGCAGCTGCGGACCGAATCACAGAATCATAGCATTGCCCAGGTTGGAAGGGACCTTTCAGATCATCGAGGCCAACCATTGACCCAACACTGACAAAAACCATCACTAAACCCTATCTCTAAGCACCACGTCTGCCCATCTGTTAAATCCCTCCAGGGATGGTGACTCCACCACTGCCCTGGGCAGCCTGTTCCAGTGCCTAAAACCCTTTCAGTGCCAAAATGTTTCCTCATATCCATCCTAAACCTCCCCTGGCGCAACTTGAGGCCGTTTCCTCTTGTCCCATGGCCTGTTCCTTGGGAGAAGAGACCGACCCCCCCTGGCTACCCCCTCCTTTCAGGGAGCTGCAGAGAGCGAGAAGGTCTCCCCTCAGCCTCCTCTTCTCCAGGCTGAACATAACCAGCTCCCTCAGCTGCTCCTCACCAGACTTGTACCCCAGACCCCTCACCAGCTCCGTCGCCCTTCTCTGGACACGCTCCAGCCCCTCAGACCATACCAACATGTTTTACAGCTTCTCGTGAGCGCAGTGACACCCTGCCCCAGCGCTCCTGCTTTCTGTGCGCACACACACACGGAGCCGGCCTCCACGGGAAAGCCGTGCCTCTGCTGCCAGAGATCTGACAGAAAAGATGGCTCAAACTCTTTTGCGTATACAAAGGTTTTCTTAGGCAACAAAAAGAGGTATGGCCCTTGGATTACTACCCATTCCTGTTCTCCCGTGTGGGTGGCAATGAAGCCACAACGCGTAATCCAAGGGGTCTTGATCATAGGATCATAGAATGGTCTGGGTTGGAAGGGACCTTTAAGATCACCAAGTCCAACCATCAACCTAACACTGCCAAAACCATCACTAAACCATGTCCCTCAGCATCCCATCTAGCCATCTTGTAAGTACCTCCAGGGCTGGTGACTCAAACACTTCCCTGGCAGCCTGTTCCAATGCTTGATAACCCATCAAAGGAGAATTCGGGGCCTTGGGAAAGTTGGTAAGGGAATCTGGGAGGCAGGTTGTTTTTTCCTCTCCTCCCAGTTGCAGGCAATGACATTGGAAGGAACAGGTGGGACCAGCCTATTAATACGTGGCTCCGTGGCTGGTGTCACCAACTCCATTTTGGGTTTTATGGTAATGGGATGGCATACACGGCACCAGGCTTGCTGGTGTCAGATGGGGTTCACCTCTCATAGAATCCAAGACTCATAGAATGCGTTGGGTTGGAAGGGACCTCTCAAGGGCATCTAGTCCAACCCCCCTGCAGTCAGCAGGGACATCTTCAACTGGATCAGGTTGCTCAGAGCCTCATCCAGCCTGGCCTTGAATGTCTCCAGGGATGGGGCCTCCCCCACCTCTCTGGGCAACCTGGGCCAGGGTCTCCCCACCCACCTCCAAGGGGGAAGAGGGTCTTTGCTCAGGAGGTAGCGGGGCTCATTGACAGAGCTTTAAACAAGGCTTGAAGGGAGAGGGGGACAATATCGGGCTGTCCCTGTGGGATGAGATGCCAAGGTTGGAGGGACGGGGTGCCAGCGAGGGCCTGTTGCTCTGAGACGCGCTGGTGACGCTGCCTCACACTTGAAGTCTTGGAGAGATGAGCCGTGGTCTCCTGAGGACACAGGAGCCAGGAGGGAAACACCAGTGCAATACCCCAAAGGAATCAAGGGGTGTTCCTGCAAGAAGGTGGTATTTGAAAAGTCATGGCATCAGGTGAAGTGCCCGGGGACTGGAAAAAGGGAAACATTGCACCCATTTGTAAAAAGGGTGGAAAGGAGGGTACGGACCTGTCGGCGTCACCTCTGTGCCTGGGAAGGTCATGGGGCAGATCCTCCTAAAAGCCACGCTAAGGCCCATGGAGGACAAGGAGGTGATTTGAGACATGGCTTCACCCTGTGCTTTTTCCACATCAGACTCCAAAGGAGGAGGACACGACACTTTTTCTCCTAAAATCACAGACCGAATGGGTAGGAATGAATCCCCGTGGGTGGATTTACTCTTAGTTGCATCCAGGATATTTTCAGTTACTTTCTGGCACGCCGTGAAAGAGCAGTGGAAAGAGAAAAACCAAAGGGAAAAAAAAATACTCCTGCTAGACCATGTGACATGCAAAGTGATAATTTAATTTCTAGCCAGGCTTCCATCAGGAAGTGGAAAGGTAATCATGTACTATTTAAAGCATATTGACAAAACTGATAACTCCGGTAAGGGATGCCGTGGGGTGGGCTGAGCCCAGCCTAGATGGGACCCAGCAGCCGCGCGGTGCTGGGAAAGGTCTTGCGCATCGCCATGCACTTCTCCTCATCGATGAACAGGGAGTTGGCTTTGACGGCCAGGTCGTGCTGCAGGACCGCCTTGGCACGAACCAGCATTTGCAAGGTGTCCTGGCTGTCTCTCAGCTGCTGCTGAAGAGTCTGCACCGTCTCATGGATGTCACGGACCTCGTTGACAAGGCTGGAAAACAGCAAGGAGCCCTCATTAGAAGTCCCGTCACGCGGGTGGTTTCTAGCATGGCGTTGCTGATGGGCCCCTGGGGCATGGGTTTTCCCCCTTCACCGCGCTCAGTGAACATCTGCTCGAAGGCTTCGGCAACGCGCAGCCGCATCTGCCAGAGCAGGTGGTGCCACCAAGCAGAGGGACGAGCAGCTGTGGTTTCCCGTTCCTGTTTGGTTTTGTGGCTTTCTTGGCTCCCCCTCCTGGATTTCCCCGGGCAAGGGTACTCCCCACACCCACGGGTGCACACGCAGCGAAAGAGGACAGCTGGGAGAGGCTAAAAGCGAAGGTGAAACAAGTGGAGGATGGAACATAGGATGGCGTGAGAGATGCTAAACAGGCTCTGGGGCTGGGTTTAAATTGCTTTGAAAAGGCTTCCCAGGGAGCCTCACCCAGCGGGCTGCCAGGAGGAGGTGTGAAGTTCAGGGTGCCTGATCCTCCCCAGCCCCTCGGGGTGCAATGCCAAAGAGCTCCCTCTGTCCTTGACAGGATTTCCAGTGTCCCCAGGGGAGGTGAGCACAGCCCTCACTGCTTCTCCGTGTGGTGCACAGAATCCCAGGCTGGCGGGGGTTGGCAGGGACCTCTGGAGATCACCCAGTCCAACCCCCTGCCAGAGCAGGGTCACCCACAGCAGGTGGCACAGGAACGCCTCCAGGCGGGTTTGGGATGTCTCCAGAGACGGAGACTCCACCACCTCTCGGGGCAGCCTGGGCCAGGGCTCTGCCACCCTCACAGCAAAGAAGTTCCTCCTCGTGTTTAGGTGGAACTCCCTATGCTCAAGTTTGTGCCCGTTACCCCTTGTCCTGTCCCCGGGCACCACTGAAAAGAGCCTGGCCCCGTCCTCCTGACACCCCCCCTTTCAGTATTGATAAGCGTTGAGAAGGTGCCCCCTCAGGCGTCTTTCTTCCAGCCTGAAGAGACCCAAATCCCTCAGCCTTTCTTCACAAGAGAGGTGTTCCAGTCCCCTCATCCTCTTGGTAGCCCTTTGCTGTCCCCTCTCCAGCAGTTCCCTGTCCTTCTGGAACCGGGGAGCCCAGCACTGGACACAGCACCTTGCACCGCAGCTGCACCCTTGCGGTTACCCAAAAGGAAGGACCTAAGAGCTCTCAGCATGAGCCTGTTGGAGAGTAAAGGGCTTGTCCTTCGAACCGGAGCCCATCCAGCCGCCAGGAAGCAGGCAGGAGAGAAGACGGGGTTGACGCAAGTAGGAAAAATCCAGCCCCTCATGGGGTGGCATCAGGCCGCCCCCGGCCATGGGGTACAGCCTCCGTTGTGGGCGCAGAGCTCTCCCAGCACCCAAAGGCTGGGATACCCGCTCATTGCTTTTGATTATGTCGGTGCACTTCTGGAAGGACTCTTTAGGAAAAAGAACCAACCCCCCATGATTAATTTTGTCATCCAGCGATGCTCCCGAGTGCTACCACCCGTGAGCCCTCGAGGTCCCCGCCGGCCCCGCGCTCCTGCCTTACCGCAGCTGGGCAGTGTCCCGGCACAGCTCCATGTTTGGCCTCCGAGTGCGCTGGTCCAGCCGGGTCTGAGCCACCTTTAATGGAGGCCCCTGGTCCCTAATGGCCTTTTGGATGGCTTCTATATTCCTCTCCGTCTGGAATATTTCCTGCACTGTCTGGAGTAAGAAAGAAACACATGCATAAATTTAAAAAATATATTCTCCAGCGGCAACGGGATTTCCCTTTTCTGCCATCCATCTGCAGAAAAAAACCAAGTTCAATCAGCAGACCCCGGGCTCAGACTGCTCTCACTCTGCCATAGATGGAGGCACAGATCCAGCAGCCATTTCTCTGCGGGGAAAAGCCTCTCTTTGCTCTTGCTGTCACATCAGAGGAGGTTTTGGAGCAGTGATGGATCTACTGAATTACCCGCTCCCCAAAATTACTGCTTGCAGGAACTGATCGTCCATCACTAGCAACTAACAGAGGGCAGGTTTTTGGTGGATGCTCGCTGAAGGATGTGGCACCAGCCCGCGATGCTGCAAGCCCAGTTTCTGCTCGGTTAATCTGTGCCGAGCACTTTTCAGGAAGCTTTCCATGAGAGCCAGTGGTGCGAGCCTGCTGCCCATGGCTGATCTCCACTTCATCTGCTTGGCGGAGCAAACACACCGATACCTGTGCAGCAACCACAGACTGCTGAGACCGAAAACACGTCCTTGGAGGAGCAGCAAAGCTGCAAACCCCACAGCAGACACCCCAGCAGAGTCCCAGTAAAGCCCTTCTGCAGGGCAGCCAGCGCCTCTGAAGTAACTAGCGCTGATGCAAGTAGCGCTGGCATTTTCTGCTGGAAATCCCTGTGCTAGCAGGCTGTCAGCTGGGATGAGCAATGGGCAGTATCCCTTGGGATGAAATTACACTGCCAATTCATCCTGCTCCAAGAAGAAAGTCCCCAAGAAAGCTGGGCAGGGGCTGTTTGCAAGGGCATGTAGCGACAGGACGAGGGGCAATGGTTTCAACTAGAGCAGGGCGGGTTTAGATGAGACATTAGGCAGAAGTTCTTTGCACTGAGGGTGGTGAGACACTGGCCCAGGTTGCCCAGAGAGGTGGGGGAGGCCCCATCCCTGGAGACATTCAAGGCCAGGCTGCATGAGGCTCTGAGCAACCTGATCCAGTTGAAGATGTCCCTGCTGACTGCAGGGGGTTGGACTAGGTGGCCTTGAGAGGTCCCTTCACACCCAACACATCCTATGACTCTATGATTCTAAATGATGCTATAACAAGGTTCTTGTGGTGACCGTTCCTCTGCTGGGGCCAGGTCTGCGTGGAGGGTCGCGCTTTGGAGGTGTCACCGGGAAGTGACAGTGTCACACCAAAAGGGAGGGGTTCAGGCTACCTTGGCCAGGTGGGTCTGAATCTTTCTCTTGGCATCGGCCGTCTCGGCGATGCGGTTGGTGAAGGCGACGTTCACGGCGTTGAACTGCCGCCACATCTGGCTGTCCGTCACCGCCAGCAGGTTCTCGATGTCGTCCCGCAGCTTGGCGGAGGCCGCCCGCTGGCTCTGGGAGCGGAGGATGTTGTCGTTGGTGAACTTGGCCCAGGACTGCGGCACCGAGATCCTGGCGGGGAAAAGGAGAGGCCCCCGGTAAGCTGGATGTGGGCAGGCATGGACCCTGCCAGGGAGCAGCGTGGATTCACTATAGCTTAAATCTACACTTTTAATTGGACTGTATGTCATAGTTTAACCCCAGCCAGCAGCCAGGACCACGCATGCGCTGGTGCAGTTCTCCCCCTTCCCCCCAGAAGGGAGAAGAGGGAGAAAAGGAGGGGAAAGGGAAAGGGAAAAACTCGTGGGTGGAGATAAGGACAGTTTAATAGAACAATAACAGAAACGAACAATAATAATAATAGTAATAATAATAATAATAATGACAGAAGTCACTCTCACCACCCAGTGAACTGGCACCTTCCCGAGCCCCGACCGCATATTCCCACCCCGCACCAACCCCCATTTATATCCTGAGCATGGCATCTATGGTACGGAATATTCCGTTGGCCTTTCCCTTGTTCTGCCTATGCTCCTCCTCACTTCTATGGGAAGTTGAAAAGAGTCCTTGAAAAGTATAAACATCGCCTAGCATCATCTAAGACACATCTTTGAAAATATGCATAAACTTAGTGAGCTGTTTCAGCAGAGGTGCTCCGCTGAATTAATTGGCAGGCTGATCTCTCAACCCCTGGTAGAATGTTTAATGAGGTGGGACTGGCTTTCACCCTCTGGATGTTTGGCATCCAACTGTCAGCAGAGGGTTGTGCTCCCTTTCCGGGGAGCGGAGAGAAATGACCGCTGTGAGGGAGGTGTCTCCAGGCGGGATGGATCTGGGTTGGGGACAAGCAGCTCCCTGCCAGGGAGAGGCACCGCGTATCCCGGGGACAGCTTGCTGCTGGGGACCGACAGCGTGCACTCACGTGGCATCGACCTGCTCCACCCCTCGGTAGTAACTGATGCCCTGGGAGGTGTTCATCAGGTGGTGGCACCTGTCGTCGATCTGGTGGGCCACCTGCTTGTTGGCCAGATCCTTCTCCAGGTTGTGCTGGGCCGCCCGGTTGGACCTTCAACATGCAAACAGCAGCCATCGGTGGGGACGTACGGGTGGAATGGCTTCCTCCCCGTTCCACTCCCCACAGCAGCTCCCGGCCCCCCGCGCAGCTCTGTCCTCCCACGAGCATCACCGCCCGCATGCCATGGAGCCTCCATGGGTTTTACGCCTGCGGGGTGTGGGGAGAGACAGGCTTCTTCTGGGGGTTCACATCTGCTGGGGTTCTGCTGTGACCACAAATGCACATCAGCCCTACGACATGAGAGAAGGAGCTCGTCCTTACGTGATCTGGGCTTTGGCCTTGTCCAGGACCTGCTGCATCTTCTCCCGGCACGACCTGATGACATTGACTTCCTGGGCAAAGGCAAAAGAGGACCCCATCAGTGTCCATACTCACTCGTCCTGGTCACACTCCTCCCCTTGGACCTCTCCAGCCCTGCACACAGCAAGAACTTGCCTGCTTGCCTTCCTGCCCAAAGAAAACAGGCAGGAAAACTCGCAGCTGAGCCTGCGCCCAGCGCCCTGGAGGGGACAGAAGGGTGCTGTGGCTGCTGACCACCTTTCAGGGTGGGTCAATAAGGATTTTTTCACCTTGACCTCAGTGTCAAGCGGTGGTTAGTCCCACTGCCGGGACAGGGACACTTCCTGGTGTGGACAGGCAGAGCGGTTCCCTGGACCACTACACACCTCCATCCCCAGATCAGCACCTGCCCTTTTTGCTCCCAAAATGTTTTCCTCCCCAGGAGGAATCCCATCCGTACGGGACAAGAGGAGATGGACTTGACTGCGGTGTAAATGCCCAGGCTGAATTTCTGAGACACATTCAGCTCCACCGGAGGAAGTGTGTTGCTCTCAGCTCACTTGACTTCAGCACAAACCCATTGCCATTGTGAAGCTCCGGCTGCTGGAGGCAGGTGATCAGTGCTCCAAATCCCATAACTTTGAAATACGGTAAAAATAGCTTCAACGCATGATCTGAGTTGCCCAACTTACTGTTAAGAGCTGTTCCTCCACGTTGTCGTGGACCAGGTCGATGCCCATCCTCTTCTCCCGGTGAAGTAAGCACTCCTGAGCGACCTGTTGGGGACATGCCATCACCGCTGGCTGCAGGGGCAGGGCTCTCTATGGGGACTGTCCCCATCTCCAATAATGTGAGAAAAGAAATTCTAGGTGGGCACGGAGATGACAAGAGAGGGAAAAAAGTGGCCCGGGGCAGCTGGTCTAGCTGACAAGGAGCAGGCGAGCTGCAACATCAGCATTAAACCATCATGAGGGAGCAGATGTGTCCCTGGTGCAGCCACAGCTGAAACGGGGGACCTGTGTCAGCCTTGACGCCCACCTCGCCAGAGCCTCATGGTAAGACACGGGCTTTTGTCTCCCAAACCGGGATTTTGGATGTACCGCGTCTAAAAATATTGAGTTAAGCAAACGCTGCTCTGACGTGCTCAGCCTGTGCTGATAGGGGATCCAGCAGATGGCAAGGGGGGTTTGGTTACTACTAACTTAACTAATGGCTTCTTAATAAAAGCTTTCTAGACGTTCTGGAGCTGCAGTGAAACTTAATGAGACGTTTGAAGGGCTGCAGATGTTTCAGCAGTAGGCTACAGCTTGCAGCGCGCCGGGACGGGTGCTTACCCGGAGAGGGGCGTCCGCCTCGGCCAAGGCTCTCTCCAGCCTGGTCTTCACCTCTGTGAGCGCGTTGGTCTCCCCGATCACCTCATCTAGCTCATGGCAGAGCTCCGATTTCCAAAACGCGATGTCATTGGCGCGCACTCCCAGGTTTTTGGTGCTTTCTGCTTGCGTTTTCTTGGTCTGCTGGTATTTGTGGTCAATGATGCGGGAGGTATCGGCTCTCAGGCGCTCCGCGTTCTTCTGGGAGGTCTCCGACTCCCTGTAATTGGTCACGTTGGACTTGTACCAGTCTTCAGGGGTGTACTGGGAGAAGACGGTGGTTCTGGTGGAAACAGATGGAAGCTTCTCGCCGGCGGTTATCCCCTGGGAACTCTTGGAAAAGGCAGCCAAAGTTGGTTTGCTGGCAGCCGTTTTGTAGTAGGTGCTGGGCATCCAGGGGAGGCTGTAGCTCTGAGGCAAGGGGCGGTAAGGAAATCGGTTCTTATAGCTTGACGCCATGGTGTGGATGGCAGGGAGAAACCTGGTGGGTATGGCTCTGGGATGGGCGAACTTTGCTGGTAAGGGAGAGCCGACAGACTCCATGCTCGACCGCTGCTATTCGTGTGTCCCGTCCGTGTCCTGCACAGAGGAGGAGAGAGAGGACAACCTCAGCAACCTCCTGCACTTGCCTTACTTCTTACAGCAACACCCGCAACTGCAAACACAAACAGCGACGCACAGAGCGCCCTCACAGCGCCTAAACAGGCCTAAACCCCTTGAAAACAAATCCCTTCTGACAGCATCCCAAACATTTGTATATAAAAGCGTTTGACTTTGTTGTTAGTATCTAGCATCAGGTCTTGGAATGCGGAGAAAAACAAATCACGGCCGTAAGGAGAATGACAGATACCGTGCCTTCCTTTTCCTTAAATCTGTCAATCCAGTCAAACTGGAGTTGCTCCTTCTCTGCTGTTCCTTTGTTTCTTTTGGCTGGCGTAGCTGCTGATCTTCTGATACTCCAGAGGTCATTTTCTCTGTAAAAGTTCCATTCCCAGCCCCGAGAGCTGCGTCCCTTTTGGACACACATCTGCTACCGGCCCAGCGCCATTTGTGGGTGGGTGAGGGACTCCATCCTCACCCCCTCTATCTTCCCTTGCCTTAAATGCTGGAGTGAGGAGCCTGCAGGTGAGCTGAGCTTTGCAGGACTATATCCAAATTTGACCCCCCCACACCCCTATTTCAGCCTCAAAAGAGGGGCCGCCTCTTGCCTTGCAAAGGAGGAAAGGTGTCGATGGCTCACCTGGTGTAAGATCAGTGTGCGTGGGAAGGAGATGGCCCACAGTCTTTTCAGAGCGCTTGGGAAACACCAGCCTTGCAGTAGCCCTAGGAGGAATGGCCACACATGAAGATTTTGCTACCAAGAATTGCATATTGTCCTCTCCAGCTTGAGGCTGTCAATCGATGGTTATCGGCAAGATAAGGCAGGGGGCCACCAAACACACCTCATCTGAGGACAAACACTCCGGAGGGGTACGTGGTGCTCGGTACGAAGCTCTTGTGAGGTTACGAGTGTCACCCACGGGCGGAATAAGTCCCTCAATACGGCTGTTGTAGCCAGCCTGACGTGTCCTTCCCCTAACACCGTCCCATCCCCACTGCTCCCAGCCTGGCTCGGAGCCCCAGGGGAAGATGAGGACACGGGTGTGCTACAGCAAGATCCCTGATGGGAGTGGCTGTGGGACAGGCAGCGGGAAACTCACACCCTCAAATTTAGCAGAAAAAAAAGCTTTCGCAAACACGACCCTCCGAGGCAGTTTGGCAGAACCAAGGACGAAATGTCTGCGCTCAGGTCCAACAGAAACCACCGTGTGTGCCGCTTCCCACAAACCGCTCCCTTCAGCCCTTTTGTCCCGGCTAGGGATAAATGACGGCACTTTCCCTAGCTCCGTGCCGCTTTATACCTGAGAAACAGCCTTGGGAGGGTAGGAGGCAGCTTCCCTGGCTCCCACCCCCACAAATAAACTCTGCCCTTTCAGACACTGACAGACACACGTTTAGGAAAGGGAGGGAAAACCCCTTGGGAACGGCCCAGGGCTACTTTTCCCTGCATTTCCAGCTGAAATAAATGCCCCTGCATCCCCCTTGGGATAAGCCATCCCAGGGCGACACTTTGTGCCACCCCTGAACACGGACACACGACAGGAGCCCCGACCACCTCATCCGGGTACATTTAGAGGACAGAAGAGATATGGAGGGGGATTAGGAGAATGACCTGTTTTTTTCCCTCCCAGTTCAGGGACATACTCACCCTGCAGAGGCTTGGGGGTGTGCGGGGGGGGCTGCTACTCAGTGCTGTGCTGTCAGGTTGGGTGGCAGCACTGCCAGACACTGCAGCATCCCCAGTGCCCTCTGTGTCACAGAACCAGGGCAGCGTTGCCGCTGGCGCAGGGTGCTCAGTAACCGGGTTCTACGCGGGCAACTCCCTGCAGCCGCTCTGGCAACCCGATGCAGCCGCTGGGCAACGCATTGCTGTGGATGGGCAAGCCGGGGCCAGCCCTGGGCAAGAAAATACCCTCACATGGCATCCTAGATCCTGCCCTGGACAACCTACTGCCCTCCATGGGCAGGTTTTGCAGCCCCTGGGCAACCAAGTGCAGCTTTTGGGCAACTGTTGAGCAGCTTAGTCATATCATTTAGTTTTAGGTAGTCCTGCAAGGAGCAGGGAGATGGACTCGATGATCCTCATGGGTCTCCTCGACTTGAGACGTTCTATGATCCTATGAACTCACGGGCCCCAGTGGGCAACCCAGTGCCACCCCTGGGCAAGTCAGTGCAGACTGCGTGCATCCTAGTGCCTTTGCTGGGCAACTTGATCCCTTGCCTGGACAACCCCCAGCACCGTCAATGGGCAACCCAAATCTAGCTTGCTGACTGATGTTGATAGCATTTGGCATGCTACGTTGCAAAATCGAGCGGCTGTTGATTTTTTGCTGTTAGCTCAGGGTCATGGATGTGAAGGTTTTGAAGGTATGTGTTGTATGAACCTTTCCGACCACTCATCATCCATTCATAAGCAGTTACGGGAGCTGAAGGATAACATGTCCAAATTAAAAGTGGTCAAAAACGGTTTTGATGATTGGTTAAGCTCATGGGGTATAACGGGATGGTTATCAGATTTACTAAAGCAAGGGCTCATGCTATTGTTGGTTATATTATTATTGATTATGGCAGCCTCGTGTGTTCTCCGCAAAGTGACTGACATGATAGAAAATGCCATGCATAAGGTCTGGCTGGCTCAAGAAGAAAAAGGGGGTATTGTAGGAATGTATCTGAGAGAAAACGGCCATGTGAGCCAGCCTCCCTACTGTGAGAGATTAGATTAAGAGCAAAACAGGCGGTAGAAGATGGAATTAGTACATGGGAAAAACGGGAACTGAGAAGGTAGAAAACATGTTGTGCTAATGACTAAGCAATTTACTATGCGAATTCTTGTAACCAATCTGATGTGTGAACGAACTGCATGCACAGCGTGTGGACAGTGTAACTGGCTAATCAGAAATAAGCGAGTCGCGTGTACGGCTACAACACAAGGCATAAAAGATGATGATCGGTGCTTAATAAACGGCTTCTGTTGATTCACATTGGATCGTCTGGAGTCCAGTTATTTCTCCTCAACAGGGTGCGGGAGGAGAAGCCATGCTCTCTGCTAAGACACTAGAGGAACCCACTAGCAGGGTTTGACCAGCCACATTTTAACCAAAAGAGGCAGAAAATGCCAGCGATGACACTGTGAGCACCCGGAGATCTGCGGAAAGGTCTGAAAGTCCATTCAGTCCCTGGCCAGATGAGAGAGAGCTTCACCTGGAGCCAAAAGGTCATGGTCTGGAGTCTAGGACACCCTGGCTGCATCCTTAGGGTGGTGGTCAAGGTGCTCGGGGACCCTTAGTGCACCTTTGGGGTTGCGGTCTGTATGTCCAGGGACCACAGCTGTCTACTCCGGGTGGGGGTCTGGGTGCCAGAGGACCCTGCCTGTGTCCCCAGGGTGGTGCTACGGGGATCTGACCCCCACACCAGTATCTCCCTACATTCCTCCTCCTCAGCAGCAGCCTCACCAGCTTGCCCACCGCCTGCCAGGACATGAAGGTGTTCACCTTTTCCTGGAGCTTCTCATGGCACTGGAGAAGCTGCCCCACCTTCACTCCGGTGTCCGTGCTGGAGACGGGGCGTGCTGCCTGCGCCTCTGCCTCCTCCTGCCCCATGTGCTGTATCGCCCTCAGCTTGTGTTTCTGCAGGAATGGGAGAAGGAATGGGCTCTGAGCTGGGATGGATGCAGCCAAGGAGCCCAGGTGCCATGGAGGCTTGATGGCCCCAGCCAGTCCGGGGAGGCGCCACATCCAGCTCCTTCAGCTTGTGCTCTGTTTCCTGCAGTCCCAGGTCCTCAGCTCCATCAGCTCCTGCTGATGGATAAATCCTGCTGATTTATCTCCTGCAGCATGGGCCTGGCCAGCAGGGGCACGGGCAGGCTTAGCCTCCACAGGGCCACTCAGGGGATGTCCCTTGTCCCTCAAGCCCTAATGCTCCCAGCCCCTCTGGCTCCTCTGCAACCCCCTCGGGTCCTTCTACCCCAGCTGCAGGAGGATCTGGGCGCTGACACCCACCTTCCCATCAGTTCCAGCCACCCCCACCTTTCCAAGGGCTTCGTCCAGTTACCTGGTCTGGGAAGGGTGGTGCTGGCAGACTCCGGGAGCAGCCCCCCGTATTGTCCAAGCAGTGTGGACCCCTGAAGAGGGAGTGTGTCTCTGGAAGCACCTAGGGGATGGGCAAGAGCCTCTACCCCTGAGATGCTGCTCTCATTCGCTTTGATCAGCGAGTTCTGCTGACCCCACTCCTTCCCTCCCCAAGGAACAAAAACTCTGCCATTTTGGGGTCGCTATGCCCAAGAGCCTCCAACCGTCACATTGCCCACCACTCCTCGCCTGCTGACAAATGACTGGTCCAGCAGGGCACCTTCCCCAGTTGGCTCCCTCAGCAGCAGTGTCAGGAAGGTCTCTTCCACACACTCCAGGAACCCCCTAGACTGGTTCCTCTCTGCTGCTGTTTCCAGCAGCCATCTGACAAGTTGAAGGCCCCCAAGATCAAGGACTAGCCATTGTGAGACTTCTCCCACCCACTTCTAGGCTGTTTCATCTGCCTTGTCATCCTGCTTGGCTGGCCTGGCACAGACTCCCCCCAGGGTATCTGCCTTGTTGGCCTTCCCCGATTCTTACCAATAAACCCCCAACCATCATTAAACTCCAGACAATCCAAACCCTCCCTAACATACAGCGCTACCCCAACGCCTCTCCCTCCTTGCCTGTCCCTCCTCCTGAACAGCCTGTAACCTTCAACAGCCACACTCCAGCCATGGGATCCATCCTGCCAAGTTTCAATAATGGCAACTAGGTTTAGCATTCTGGCAGCACAGTGGCTTCCAGCCTCTCCTGTTTGGTGCCCGTGCTGCAGGTGTTGGTGGAGCGGCACTTCAGCTGGGCTGTCGGCCATGTCACCTTCTTCGAGGAACGCCCCTAGGTTCCTTTGGGGTATTGGCACTGGTGTTTCCCTCTTGGCTCCTGGGACCTCGGCAGCCCCTGCCTCATCTCTCTATGACTGCAAGTGTGCGGCAGCGTCACCAAAGCGTCTCAGAGCAACAGGCTGCGGGCCCTCGCTGGCACCCTGCTCCTCCAACCTTGGCGTGTCGTCCCACAGCTTGTCACGGGCAAGCCTGATACTGTCCCCCTCTCCCTTCAGGCCTAGTTTAAAGCTCTGTCAATCGGCCCCGCCAGCTCGTGAGCAAAGACCCTCTTCCCCCTTTGACAAAGGTGAACCCCATCTGACGCCAGGAAGCCTGGTGCCGTGCCGGCCATCCCACCATCGAAATGTTGCCATAGGGGACCCTCTGTTGCCCTCAGAAAGGAATCGCCTACGACTTTAACCCCTCTTTTCTTCCACGAGGTGGCCATGATACGTGGGGCAGGCCTTTCTGCCTCTGCCAGCACCTCCTCAGCCTGGCCGCGGCAGGATACAGGATCCCCTCCACACTGGGCATTTTCTAGCGGCCATTCCCGTTCCTGTCTCGGGGAGGGCAGAACACGGTTCCACCTGCCTCTCCCCGCCTCAGGCTCCCTGGCGCTCCTCAGCCCTTCTCACGGCCCTCGCAGCCCTGCCGCCAGCCTGAGCAGATCGTCTCCCGTTCCCCCCCGCCGCGCCGCTGCCCTCTCGGCTGCCAGCCCTCTCGGGGACGGGCTCTGGCGCTCTCTGCAGCCCCAGTGCTGGCCGGGCCGCCGCCTCCCTCCCGCCGCCCGGGCGGACACCACACGGCGCCGCGGCGGGCCGGCCAGGGCCGAGCTGCTGCCGCGCGGGGACGGCCCCGACTGACCACGCCCTCCCCGCGCGACAGGACGCCACGTCCCGTCTGGCGCGCGCCCCTTCCCGCCCTTTCCCCCCCCGCCCCGTCTGGCGCGCGCCGCTTCCCGCCCTTTTTCCCCGAGTTGCGGGGACTCGTGCGCTGCGGGCTGAGGGAGAAGCGGGGAGCGGGGAGCCGGCGGGCGCGGCAGGGGGCAGAGGCGGCCATTTCTTCAGTGCTCGCCCACGGGACTTGGCACACTGTACTTTTATAGAGAACAAGTCCTGTGAGGAGCGGCTGAGGGAGCTGGGGTTGTTCAGCCTGGAGAAAAGGAGGCTGAGGGGAGACCTTCTCGCTCTGTCCAGCTGCCTGAAAGGAGGGCGTAGAGAGTTGGGGGTTGGTTTCTTCTCCCAAGTAAGAAGCGATAGGATGAGAGAAGATGGCCTCACGTTGCACCAGGGGAAGTTTAGGGTGGTTATTAGGAAAAATTTCTTCACAGAAAGGCTTACGAAGCATTGGAACAGGCTTCCCAGGGAAGTGGTGGCATCACCGTCCCTGGAGCTATTAAAAAGCTGGGCAGACGTGGTGCTGAGGGACATGGGTTAGTGGTGGTTTTGTCAGTGTTAGGTTGATGGTTGGACTTGTGATAAATGATTTAATCGCAAACAGGATTCCAATTAGAATTTATAATTTATTAAAGGAATAAAGGCAAGCAAACAGCGCTGGGTGTCCTGAGGGTCTCTGCCCAACCAAGACACACACCTTACAGGCCCCATTTTTGGTTTATATCTCCTGTACTAATACATATTCATAACTGCCTCTAAAATGGTTGGCCCTTGCCAAAAATGGGTGTATCCCCCCTCTTACACGTCACTATGCAGATACCAACAGGACCGGTTTAAGTTGGTATTCTAGAATGTTCGCCAGGTGGCTCCTGCAAAACACAGACACGATAGACACACCGTCTCGTCTGCGGCCATACAGACAAAACAATCAAAGGTCACACTTCACCCTGTGGCCCTAACACTGTTCCACACTGACACGAATCAGTTAAGCACATTTCACACGAGTAAGAAGCGATAGGATGAGAGAAAATGGCCTCACGTTGCACCAGGGGAAGTTTAGGGTGGTTATTAGGAAAAATTTCTTCACAGAAAGGCTTACGAAGCATTGGAACAGGCTTCCCAGGGAAGTGGTGGCATCACCGTCCCTGGAGCTATTAAAAAGCTGGGCAGACGTGGTGCTGAGGGACATGGGTTAGTGGTGGTTTTGTCAGTGTTAGGTTGATGGTTGGACTCAATGACCTGAAAGATTCCTTCCAACCTAGGCATTTCTAGGATTCCCCAGCCGGGCTATGCGGATGGGACAGGGCTCGGCCGCTGCCCGCTCAGCCACCTGCTTGCTCATCAGGAGGATTCTTCCTCCCGCTCTGGTTTTCCACACCAAAGGAGACAATCCCAGAGAACATGGCAGGCTCGACTGGAGTGTCTGCTGTCGACCAAGGAAGCATGTAGTCACTTTAAAAACTGCTTAGCAGTCAACCTCCTAGAATTCTCCAATGCTGTCCGCCTGCACTGAGCCTGTTTGTGTCGTTGCGCTCCTGTTTTCTCCGTGCAGCCTCCTTTGCCATCATTCCTTGTGACCCCGGGTGGGAGTTAGAGGACTCAGACCCCCACAGAAGGAGTTTCTCATTCAAGGTTGGTTTTCTCTCCAAGCTAATCACCACCAGTTTTGGCTCTTGGGGCAGGGGTTTCCAGGGTGCTCAGTGAAGGCATGTGTGAAATAAGAAGGAACATAAGATTTTTGAAAGATGAGGCGTGGAAAGGGCCACATGGTGACTTTCTGGCCTCACTTGTTGCCATCATTTTGCACGTTCCCCAGGGCAGCCGTTCCTCCTGCCCCCGCTGCCCATTCCCAGGTGCTGCTCTTTGGGCTCCTGACTTGGGCAGAAGGTGTCAGAAAACTGGGTCCACAGGCTTTTTCAGGTGGTACTTTTAGGGATTGTTTGAAAACCTTTGTACCTGCAAAGACTTGAGAACTGTGGCAAGAGAAGGAACCGACATCTAACAAACGCTGTAGGCAGACATCTTAACATCATCACTGTTTGCTTGGAAATAACGCAGAAGGGCAATATGCTCTATGCGTGTCGAGAAGGCTTCAAAGAATAGAACGCCAGAGTTGTATAAATCCATGAGACAGTTCCCCCGCCGAGATTCACATCCGTGCCCCGCTGCAGCCTGAAGAGTATTGAGGGTGGGAAGTTGAGTATCTTCCCCAACAGAAGAGGAGCACGATTCTACAGTTTTTGGTGTCAAATTCTGCAACTTTCAGTGTTCTCCATACCATAGTGACGTCAAATAAACCCAGATCGTGCAGAAATTGGTGTGGGGGGGTGGTTTTGGAGTTGGGGGGGTTGGTAGAGGCGTGGGGTAGAGCACTGGGAACGGGGGCTCCCCCAGAAACGTACTGAAATGTTTTTCTAAGTTTTATTGTTAATTGAGGAAGGGGGGAATGCTGCTGGGGAGGGCAGTGGCGCATGGGTGCCTCTAGCTGGTCTTTTCTTCCTCCATTTTATTGCTTTTTTCAATATATAACTCTGCAGCCAAGGAGCCCAGGTGCCGTGGAGGGTCGATGGCCCCAGCCAGCCCGGGGAGGTGCCACATCCAGCTCCTTCAGCTCCTGCTCTTGTTACCTGAAATAAAAGCCCTCGAAACCAAAAGTAGTTTAAAGAGGTGACATTGCTTTATTCGACGTTGAGCGCTAGGGGGAAAACCCACAAATCTAGCACAGCTTGCCGTGGATATTCACCCATTATTTATACACAAAATATTCTCATTTTTCCACCTACCTAATCCCTAACTCCACCTAGGCTTACACATTCATTAGGATGACCCAATAGCCCTTTTGCACATGCATGCCAAATTTTGCTGCATCGGCAAAACACTTCTGCGCAAGCGTGAGTGTCTCGGTGGTCGTTTGGGTAAGGAGACCCTTCCTCACATCATCCCTTTACAGTATTGACTCATGTCAGGACAGTAAAAGTTTACTGTGAGTTTGCCAACTTCTTGAAGATAATAAGGGTGTTCCTGGAAGCAGCCATAACTCTGTCCTAATTGGTATAGGTGTACATACGTGACGTATAGAAGAACCTTGAAGTGATTGACTACTTGCGGTGGTCTCCCCATTATCACTATCTGTAACATCAGCTCAGTGACTAACCATTTTCTCACAGGGTAAGAAAGTCACTAACGAGCTATTTTGTCACACAGTAGGAAGGTTAGTAAGAACCAAGTATTTTAGAAACAAAGCAGAGGCCTGTCTTTGGTAACACACTGTCTCCTGCGGTCCCAGGTCCTTCAGCACCTCCAGGGCTGCTGAGCCTCCAGCTAGTGGGGCCAAGGGCAGCAGGGGCTGTATCGGACCTACCAGGACTCACTGATGGCACTATGGGGAGGACCAAGGGCAGCCGGAGCAGCACTGGCCCATGGAAGGCACTGTCCCATGAGAGCTTCTAGCTGGTCTTTTCTCCCACTCCCCTTTTTTTCTTTATGAAATACATAAGATAAATATGAATAAATATTTCTAACATCTATAAATCCAGTGAGTACAAAGCAGCAGTTGTGCTGCTTGCGCTGCTGCAGGAAGGGGAGAAGGAATGGGCTCTGAGCCGGGATGGATGCAGCCAAGGAGCCCAGGTGCCGTGGAGGCTCCATGGCCCCATCCAGCCAGGGGACGTGCCACGCCCAGCTCCATCAGCTCCTGTTTTATCTCCTGCAGTGTGGACCTGGCCAGCGAGACGGGAGCATGGGCAGGGTTAGCTTCCATGGCACTGCTCGTGAGTGTCCCTCACTCCTCAAACCAGGATGCTCCCAGCCCTGCTAGGAAACCCTCTCCCATCCTTTTCCCCAGCCGCAGGCTGATCTGGGAGCTGCCATCCTCTTTCCAGTCAGTTCCAGCCACCTCCACCTTTCCACAGGCATGTTGCAGTTGCCTTGTCTGGGAACGGCGGTGGTGGCAGAGTCAGGGCACGGTGCCCCGTGTCATCCCAGTAGTGTGGACCCCTGAGGAGGGGGCCTCCAAAACCACCACCACCACCACCTGCACCACCCGCAGTCCTCCTGGCCTCCTGCCCCTCCATAGAAAGCCATGGCCACCATGGATGGCCAAAAGTAAGACCACAGGGCAGCTGGCATCAGAGCAGTGTCCCCCTCCCCAAAGCTCCTGCCTCCCAGCACTTTGAGCACCCTGGATGGTTCAAAATGTCCTTCCCAACCTCTTCCAATTCTTGGCAACCCTGTCTGTGAATGAATGTTTCCTAATTTCCAATCTAAGCCTTCCCTGGCGCATGAGAGCCTCTAGCTGGTCTTTTCTTCCTCCATTTTATTGTTTTTTTCAATATATAACTCTGCAGCCAAGGAGCCCAGGTGCCGTGGAGGGTCGATGGCCCCAGCCAGCCCGGGGAGGTGCCACATCCAGCTCCTTCAGCTCCTGCTCTGTCTCCTGTAGTCCCAGGTCCTTCAGCTCCATCAGCTCCTGCTTTATCTCCTGCAGCACGGACCTGGCCAGCGAGATGGGGGCACAGGCAGGCTTAGCCTCCACGGGGCTGCTCAGGGGGTGTCCCTCGCCCCCCAAACCGGGATGCTCCCAGCCCCCCCCAGGCCCCCCTGCCCTGGGGTAGGAAACCCCCTCCTGTTCTTTTACCCCAGGTTCAGGCTGATCTGGGTGCTGCCAGAAGGGGAACGGCAGTGGTGGCCGTCAGGGCATCTAAAGTCCTCCACTGGAAGGAGCCCCTCCCCACTTCTCGGGGGTCACTGGTGCCCTCTGTGTCCCCAGTTGTGTCCCCCGGGAGCCAGGCTGTGTCCCTGCAGTCCGCTTGCGGGTCCCTTGCACAGGCCGTGTCCCTGGACCCGTAGTCCCAGTGCTGAGCTTGCCCTGCACTGGGTGTTCCCATCCAAATGGGGGCTCAGCGTGGGCAGACTGGCCCCCAGCCGTGGGCCGAGTGGGCTCCGCTGCCTTGTGCAGCCCTGGCTTGGGCTGCCCGGGGCTGGGCTCTGGGGCGAGGGGCAGGGCTTGGCCCCCTGCAGCCCCGGGGGCAGCTCTGCCAGCCCAGGCCGGGGCAGGCGGCAAGGCTGGCAGGAGAGACCAGAGGGGGCCATGGGGACACGGGTTGGGGAAAGGCCTGCACTGTACAGGCACCCTGCCCTCCCCGCTTTCCCCGTCACACCCATGGGATCCTCTCCTCTCCCCACGCTGGCCCCGGCCGTACCCTCCTTGCCCCGAGTGCAGGCAGCTGCTCGTCCAGCCGGTCCCTGCAGGTGCGGCCGTCCTTCCCCAGCAGATCCCTCACGTTGTGCTGGAAGGAGAGAGCGGGCTGGCTGAGCCACGGGGCCGAACTCAGCATCCCCAGGCAAGCCCCCCACACCCAGCTCTCCCTGGGGAAACTGAGGCACGGCCCCCCCAGATGCTCAGCGTTTCCCTCCCAGCTTCAGTCGCCCCCTTTGTCATCCCTCCCTCTGCCATCCCTGCCTTGTTGAGGAGCAGGGGGGGCTGGAAGGCACAGAGGGGGCCAGAGGCACTGCAGGCGCCGCAGTGGGGTGGTGTCAGTGTGCCGGCCCCTGCAGCTCCGTGGCACGGTGGGGTACCTGCCTTCGGCGCCTGCTCCCTATGGGATGGGGCACAGGGATGCTTAGTGCCTGTGGCACCCCGTGCTCCAGCCTGCTACGGCAGGGAGGGGGCCAGGGGCTGCTCCCCGGTGGGGTCTGTCCCTCCCGGCTCCCCTCCCGCTGCTGCAGGAGACCCCCCCACCCATCCAGCCGTGCTGGATGAGCTCTTTCCCCGCAGCCCTGCGGAGCTGGCAGTGGCTGTGGCAGGTCCCTGCACCCATGCCAGGGACACCAGGAGGCAGGAACTGGGCTGTGCCAGCTGCAGCACTTAATTTTGGCAACTTGTTTCAGAGGAGGCACCTGAGCTCCCCAGGGGCAAGGTCAGGCTGAGACCACACACAACTCGTCACATGTGTCTTCAGCACCCTTGAGACAGAGACCTGGGCAGCGTGGGGGGGCTGTAAAGCCCCACAGAGCCGGGGCAAGCACAGCTGCCCCTGCGCAGCACACCTCTGCTCCCCTGCCCTGCCCAGGCTCCCCCGGACCCCTCCGCCCCCACCTGGGGAAGAGCTCTCCCTCACCGGGGCAGGGCCACCCTGCACTCCAGGGGCCGGGGATGGGTCCCCATGTCCCCTGTCTGTGGCCGTCCTGCTGATTTTGCTCCAGCTTGGATTCGGTAGGGGGGCACCAGGCGAGCCGGGGGTACAGCAGCAGCATGGTCGGGGGTGGCCACAGTGTACCTGGGGAGGTCTGGAGCTGCAGATGGGTGATGTGGCACCTGTGCAAGGTCCTGCCTCCCAGCAGGATGCGCAGGGAAGAGAAGGGCTGAGCAAACCCCCGCAGAGCCCTGGGACGTGCAGCGGCTGGAGGTGCTGGGGCCTGCGGTCCCACTGGGTCCTGCTCCTGCACCCAGGAGCACCCAGGAGACTGGCAAAAGCCCCTATGTTGAAGATGCAGCTCCCGTGCTCTTTGATTTTCCTCTCTATCTTCCGGGCGTAGGTGGTCTCGCAGGTGAACTGGGTGCCGCTCGTGGTCTCCTGCAGCCGCTCCCGTGGCTCGTGGGGCTGCTGCCGCGTGCCCTGGGCCCTGTCCCCCTTCTTCTCCAGAACAGGGGGTGCCTTGGCACGCTGGTGCCTCTCCAGGAGGGGGGTCGGGCTGTGTCCCCACTTCTGCAGAGGGAGGTCCTGCAGGCCCAGGTGCCAGAGCATGGCCAGCAGCAGGCTGCGCAGCGCCATGAAGTCAATGGCCCTGATCTCGGTCGTCCTGAGGGTGACATCCAGCAGCTGGGCCAGGCTGAGCTGGGGCATGGCTGCTGCCCTGCCTGAAACCATGGGGGACCTGAGAGGGGCTTTCTGCCTGGGGGAGACCAGGATGGGTGGCAGGGAGGTATGGGCAATCGAAGCCTTCCTCCTCATCATCATCATCCTAGTACTTGTGCTTGTCTTCTGCTTCCTCCTCCTCCTCCTGTGTTGCGTCCTCGCAGCAGAGTTGTCATAGCGGCAGTGGGAGCAGTGAGAATGGACAATGCAGCATCACCAGTTGGTATTCAACACCTGTCGCACTCAAGGTCCACAGGGATGGGAGAGGCCGAGGGTCCCGGCTGCCTTTTCCACCTCCATCCCTGAGGCGCAGCTGGCGCAGGCTGATCTGTGGCCGCAGCCAGCGCAGCCCGAGCCCGGGCAGAGGCAGCTCCCTCGCAGGGCTGTCCCGGTCACTCAGCCCGCTCCGGTGACACGTCCCGCAGGAGACCAGGCCCCGCTGGGAGCCACCACGAATATTTTTTTGGGGGGGAATCGAAGTGCAAGACAGATTTTAACTTCTCCCTTAGACATCAAAGACTGCTGGTGACAGCACCAACTCCCTTTGATTTCTAGCATCTTGCTCCAAAGCAAAGAGCCACAGAAGCAGGGAAAAAGAAACACAGATAAACACATGTTTCCAGACAAGCCTAGGAAGGATTCAAACACTGGGAAAATCTCTGAATCCGAGTGATCCGTCAGACAAGTACGTAGGAAAAGAATCAGCAAGAACTTCTTTTCCCTTATAGCCCTCCAAGCCCGACCATTCCACTGTGGGGGCCCTGCCATCTCCCTCCTTCGGTGAGGCACTCCAAGAGAGTTCCCAGGAAAGGAGGCGGGTGAGGAAGCAGGAAAGGGAGCAGAGAGTTGCTCTTCTAAAAGATACGGGAAATCTGTTTTCAGGCACTGGAGCAACAGCCACAGCTGGGCTCCGAGCATCCAGTGGGGCCAGGGGTTGCAGGTGTGGGACGCAGTTGGGATCCCCGGTGACTGGTCCAGCTCTTGCAGGTGGCTTGGGACCCCAAAAGCATCCGTGACCCACCTGATGCCCACCCTCTCCTCTCCCCAGCAGATGAAGGTGCTGCAACCCCCAGCAACACGCCGGCCACACTGCCCAACTTCCCGGGTGCTCTGGACACGTTCTCCAAGCTGTGGACCTCGAAGAGCCTGCAGAGCATGAACAGCCCCATCCCCTCCATGGCCTGCTCCCCACGGGCAGCTGCAGCCCCTCTGGACATCCTCGCCCCATGGCCACCAGCCCACCTGGCCCCCGTGCCCCCCACCTGCCCCCCCCGCAAAGGCCCTGGCCACCATGGACGGCCAGAGACAAAGCTGGGTTGGTGAGGGGGGAGAATCGGGGGGTCTGGGCCAGTGTGTTGGGAGGGGGGAGTCCCCCAGAAACACACGGGAATCATTGTCTGGGTCTTGCTGATATATTTAAGTAGAAGCCTCTCCTCTGGCTTCCAAAATTCAGCACGGCTTCTTGCACAGACCCCCCTGAACACCCCCTCACCCCGTCCTCCCTCCCTCTGCACCTCTGCAGGGCAGGGGGGAAGCAGAAGTGGGGGCTGTGATTTGTCAACGTGATGCCCCCCCCAGCCTGTGAGCACCGTTCCTGGCCCTTCCCTGGGCAAGAGGGGAGCTGGGGGGGTTTAGTTTTCAAATCAACCTCGCTTAAAACAAGAAACAAACCAGCCCACACAAGACCCCAGTAAAAAACAGTTACAAGGTTTTTTATTAATTAAAGAAGAATTATTAATTTAATTATTTACTTAAGATTCATGAACTTAAAAAAAACCTGAAAAATCCCGTTCATAACACCAGCTGTTCCTGGCTGGCTGCCTGGGTGCTGGGTCCGTCCCGTGGGGCCCCTGCTCAGCAGGCAGCTGCTCGTCCAGCCGGTCCCTGCAGGTGTGGCCGTCCTTCCCCAGCAGATCCCTCACGTTGTGCTGGAAGGAGAGAGCGGGCTGGCTGAGCCCCGGGGCCGAACTCCGCGTCTGGGGAAACTGAGGCATGGCTCCCCGAGATGCTCAGCATCTCCCTCCCAGCCTCAGTCCCCCCTTTTGCATCCCCACCATTGTTATTCCTACCTTGCCGGGGAGCAGGAGGGGCTGGAAGGCTGTGGGGGGCTGGAGGCAGTGCATGTGCTGCAGTGGGGTGGTGTCCTTGTGCGAGCCCCCGCAGCTGCGTGGCACGGTGGGGTCCCTGCCCTCGGCCGCTGGCGCCCTGTTGGATGGGGCACAGGGATGCTCAGTGCCCAGTACTGTGGCAGCCCGTGCTCCAGCCTGCTACGGCAGGGAGGGGGCCAGGGGGTGCTCCCCGGTGGTATCTGTCCCTTCCGTCTCCCCTCCCACTGCGGCAGGAGACCCTCCACCCGTCCAGCCATCCTGGATCTGCTCTTTCCCCACAGCTCCCCAAGCCCAAGTTCAGGCTGAGACCCGACAGAACTCGTCACATGTGGCTTCAGCACCCTTGAGACAGAGACCTGGGCCAGGTGGGGCAGTGTGGGCAGGCTGTAAAACCCCACAGAGCGGGGGCAAGCACAGCTGCCCCTGCGCAGCACATCTCTGCTCCCCTGCCCTGCCCAAGCCCCCCTGGAAGCCTCCGCCCCCACCCTGCTCGGGGCAGCGTCCTCAAATTCACAGGCTTGTACCCCATGGCACCTCCATCCCCGCTCTTCCCCCTGGGGAGGGCTCCCTGGGTCCCTGCTGCCGGGCAAGGCTGCGACGGGGCTTGGCAGGGTCGCACCCCCTAGGCAGACACCCGCACCCCCGTGCCAGCACCCGTCTCCCCCGTCCCACCCACGGTGCCGGGTCCTACTCGGGGCCAAGCAGCCGCATGCTGGGGGGCCGGTCCCAGGACAGGCTGTGGACATGGCTCAGCAGCTACTTTGTCAGCATGCCCACGGATCGCTGGGAAATTGTTCCCGTGCCAGGGACCACGTGGGCACCAGTCGGGGAGCCAGAGGGACCGGGGCGAGCGTTGTGCCTGCAGCCACCACTGACCCCATCGCACTCACTCCTTAATCCCAGCGGCATCCTCAGCCCCTGGCTGCGGCGCCTTCTCCTGGAGCTGCCCCACGATCCTCTTGCCGTGCTCCTCCAGCTGCTGCCGGAAAGCCCCCAGCTCCAGGCGGTCCAGCTGTGGATGGGTGCACACCCTCAGCCAGCCGCCCCGCGATGGGACATCATTGTCCCCGGGGGGGACAGCTGGGAGGGGAGGGCCCTTGCAGGCAGGCCGCCATAGGCCCCCAAGGCCCGATGGTGCCAGTTTTGTGTGGTGGGAACAAGCCAACCCTCACCTTGGAGGCCATCTCTTCACTGAACTGTTGCTGGACCTTCTCCTGGCCTATAACCTGGCTCAGCAGCTCCTCAATCGCGTCATTCAGCCGCTTCATGCTTGTGTTAAACTCGGTGAAGTTGACATTGGTGGCCAGGGCTGTCTCTGCTTTCTAGCAAGAGGGAAAGGCAGGAGAGCGGTGGGGAAAGGACGGCGGTACGATGGGCAGGGCCAGGTCGTGTCGGGAGGAGAGGGAGAAGCAGCTACATGGCCCTGCTCGCCCCGTCACCCCCGTGGGCTTGGTCCCAGCAGCCAAAGGGACCTGGGGGGAAAGAGCAGGACCCGGCGAGGGAAATCCTGGAAATCCTCCCTCCCCTTGGCTGGTTCTGTCACCGAGCACCCAAGGGACCAGGGGTGTTTGTCACCCTGCCTGGGACCCCCTTGGCTGGTGCTGTGGCCCCTCAAGGGTGTAGCACAGCAATTCCCAGCACCGGGTCCTCCTTGTCCGCTTTCTCCTTCTCCAGCCTCTCCAGGGCCTGGAACGGAGCCTTCCCATGCAGACAGCACCCCATGATGCCACGGCAGGGTCAGAGCTGCCTCCCAGCCAGCCCAGAACGCTGGCCTCCTCGGCTTCTCAGACTCCTCCAGGAAAGGCATTTGGAAGCTGTGCAGGGCTGCGAGCAGGTTGGCAGGGGGACAAACGGCTTGTGGTGCCCAGCCTGGGCTCTGCCTGGAGGATGCTCTGACCCCACGGGGCTTTCAGCCACCTACCTCGGTATCTTTGTGCTCCTGGTGACTGTCAGCCAGGACGTCCCCCACGACAGAGCTGAGTTTCTCACAGTCCCCTTGTACCTGCACCGTGGTGGCCTGGGTGCTCTTCAGCAGTTCTTCATCCTGCTTCAGGGAGGAAGATGACGAGGCAGTGCCATGCAAGGGGGGAGTGGCTGCCCCGTGGGGACAGACCCAGGTTACTTGGCTTGTGGCCATGGGCTATCAGTGCCAGCAGGACATTTACACCAGACTGTAATTTCCTTCCATGCTGCTGGCTTGTACAAGCCAGTCTGGGGGGCGGTGAGGGGCTCCCCCACGTTACAGCGAAGCACAACCAGCCACGGGGTTCCTAGCAGCCGCCTGCCAAGCCCCCCACACCGGCCTCTCCCTACGTGGCTCCTCCTCGGCAGCTGCTTCACCACCTTGCCCCTGGCTGTGGCCGCAGGGTGGTGGTCTGGGGTCGAGGGGAGCATGGCTGAACCCTTGGGGTGGTGGTCTAGGTTCCCAGGGTTCCCTGACTGTGTCCTAAGGGTGGTAGTCGGGGGTGCCAGGAACCATGGCTTTGTCCCCAGATCATGGTCTGGGTGCCCAGGGACTGTGGCTCTGTGCCCAGGGTGGTGGTCTGGGGTCAAGGGGACCCTGACTGCACCCTTGCAGCGGTGGTTTGCCTCACCACCTTGCCCACTGCCTGCCAGGACATGAAGGTGTTCACCATTTCCTGGAGCTTCTCATGGCGCTGGAGAAGCTGCCCCACCTTCACTCCGGTGTCCGTGCTGGAGACGTTGCGTGCTGCCTGCGCCTCTGCCTCCTCCTGCCCCATGTGCTGTATCGCCCTCAGCTTGTGTTTCTGCAGGAAGGGGAGAAGGGATGGGCTCTGAGCTGGGATGGATCCAGCCAAGGAGCCCAGATGCCCTGGAGGCTCGATGGCCCCAGCCAGCCCAGGGAGGTGGCTGGGAACCTCGCCAGAACCACCCCCCTGAGGTGGCGGGTGAAGGGAGCGCTACCTCACCTGTGCCTTCAGCTGCTCGTCCGTCTGCATCGCCAGGAGCTTCAGCCTGGCCTCAGTCCTCTGCTGATGCTCTCCCAGCTCCTTTAGTTCCCGCTCTATCTCCTGCAGGCCCAGGTCCTTCATCTCCATCAGCTCCTGCTTCATTTTTTGCAGCGTGGGCCTGGCCAGGGAGATGGGGGCACGGGGAGGTTTATCCTCCATTGGGCTGCTCGGGGGTGTTCGTCACCCCCCAGACCAGGGTGCTCCAAGCCCCCCTGGGCTCCCCTGCAGCCCCCCTGGGGTAGGAAACCCCCTCCCGTCCCCTTACCCCATCTGGGTGCTTCCATGCAATTTCCAGTTGGCTCCATCCACCCTGGGCTTTCCACGCGTATCCTCCAGCTGCCTGGTCTGGGAACGGGGGTGTTGGCGGAGTCAGGGCATGGCCCCCGTGTCATCCCAGCACCGGGGTCGTTTGTATGCCCCGGGTTCAGGTGCTCACTTGTCCCCCGGAGGGGCTGCTGTGAGACGTCCCTGCCACAGGCAGCGCAGGAGGTCTGTCTGTCGGGGCAGCCGAGGAGCTGCCGTGGCGCTGCCTGTGCCAGGTCCTGCCTCCCGGCGGGATGCGCAGGGAAGAGAAGGGCTGAGCAAAGCTCCGCAGAGCCCCGGGGCGTGCAGTGGCTGGAGGCACTGGGGGCTGCGGTCCCACTGGGTCCCGCTCCCGCAGCCGGGATGCCCCAGCACTCAGCGCCGACAGAGCTCAGGCTCCTCGGCCTCCTCCTCCTCCTTCTCCCCCCTCTCCCAATATGCTGCCCACCAGGCCATCCATCCCCCAGCACCTCCCAGCCCACCATGCTGCTCACCTCCTCCGGGGCCGGGCAGAGGCTCTGCCTTTCCTTCAGCCTTTGCTGGGGAAGGAAGGGATCAAGGGGTCAGGCCGGACACGGGGCTGGGGGGAACGGACCCACAGGGACATCAGTGCCCAGCACCGCCAAGCCGTGGACCATGGCCCGACACAGGAGGACTGGTCTCCGCGAGGGAGCTGGGGATGCAGCTGCCCCCTGTCCCGGTGCAGGATCCAGGCGGGATTGTGGCCGTAGCCCATCACGCTCCAGCACTGTCTGGTCCCAGGGGCCCGGCAGGCGGCCAGCAGCATCCTGGAGTTTCCTCTGGAGCGGGGCGAGGGGAGGGGCACCAGTCTGGATGTGGGAGCGGGATTTAAAAGGAGCATTTGGGCACAAGACAAAGGGAGAGCGGGCAGGCAGCCTGGGGTCTGTGGCTGGCTTGCCCAGGGCAGAGCCTTATCCCCCTCCTTCCCAGCTCCCACGTTTCTTTTTTTCTGCCTGTTAGTTCAGAAGTGCCCCAGCATCCCTTTGGCTGATGCCCGCAGTTCCCTCTACCCGCAGCCCGACTTGCAGGCAGCGGCGTCCGTTTGTGCCCTCGCCGGGGCAGTGGTGTGGGGCAGAGGGTGGGGGGCTGCAGGAGGGTGGGCTGAGCTCCCCTGCTCCCCCCTTGGGACACCCTTCCCACTTTGGGGTGGCGACAGGGAGAGGGGCAGGGAGGGGGCAAGGGCCCAGCTCCCTCCCGGGGCACCAGCGGCAGCTCACCAAGCCAAGCGCCTCCTGCATCCTGCGGATGTCCTCTGCCATGCGGGACTGCGCCACCTTCATGGTGTGGATCTCCTCGAGCAGCTCCTGGGGGAGAGCCATGGCCCACGAGAGGGGGGTGGTGGGGTGAGCCCCAGGGGAGGGTCCCTGGGGACCAGGACCTTGACCCCTGCTGTGCTCTTAACTTGAACCTGGGCTTATTTCTGCCCACGGGGGATAGCTGGGGGGCAAAGCACGGCCGCCAGCGTTTCAGCGCTGTGCAGGATGAGGCCCCTGTCTGTTCCCCACCAGTGCTGGCTTTAGCCCTTGGGCGAGCCGAGGGGATTTGGGGTGGGAGATGAGGCCCATGAGGGACTGATGGAGCCTCCCAGCTGCCCCAGGAGCGGATGCGGTAGCAGCCGTGGGTCAGGAGCGGGGAATGGAGGGATGGAGAGGGCGATGGGGCCAGAGCTCCAGGGCTGCTGAGCCTCCAGCTAGTGGGGCATTTCAGCCCCAGCTCTTCCTCCCCAAAACTCCAGTTCTTTCCGGCTGTGAAGGCCCACGTGCTGCCATGGGCTCAGGCTTAAAGCAGACCTCGGTGTAAGGGGATGCAACGGCGGCGTGGACCCTGGAGGAGGGGGTGTCTCGTGGGGGAGCACCCAGGAGACTGGCAGAAGCCCCTACCTTGAAGATGCTGCTCCCATTCTCTTTGATTTTCCTCTCTATCTTCCGGGCGTAGGTGGTCTCGCAGGTGAACTGGGGGCCGCTCGTGGTCTCCTGCAGCCGCTCCCGTGGCTCCTGGGGCTGCTGCCGCGTGCCCTGGGCCCTGTCCCCCTTCTTCTCCAGAACAGGGGGTGCCTTGGCAGGCTGGTGCCTCTCCAGGAGGGGGGTCGGGCTGTGTCCCCACGTCTCCACAGGGAGGTCTTGCAGGCCCAGGTGCCAGAGCATGGCCAGCAGCAGTCTGCGCAGGGCCACGAAGTCGATGGCCCTGACCTTGGTCGTCCCGAAGGCGACATCCAGCAGCTGGGCCAGGCTGAGCTGGGCCATGGCTGCTGCCGTCCCTGAAGCGACAGAGGGACCTGAGCGGGACCTGAGCTCCTGGGGGAGTGGGAGAAAGAGCTGCCCAGGGGGCCCTTTCTGCCTGGGGGAGACTGGGATGGGTGGGAGGGACGGGCAGTCAAAGGCTTCCTCCTCCTCCCTTCGTCCTCGTCCTCCTCCCTGTGCGCGTCCTCCTTGTCCTCCTGCTTCTCCTCCTCCTCCTCCTCCTCTGTTGCCTCCTAGCAGCAGAGTGGTCACAGCGGTGGGACGGGTGACAAGGGACAATGCAGCGTCCCCCGTTGCTGGGTGACGCCCCGCCCCACTCCCGGCCGGTCCTTGGGATGGGGTTATCCACAGGGATGGGAGAGGCCGAGGGTCCCGGCTGCCTTTTCCACCTCCATCCCTGAGGCGCAGCTGGCGCAGGCTGATCTGTGGCTGCAGCCAGCGCAGCCCGAGCCCGGGCAGAGGCAGCTCCCTCGCAGGGCTGTCCCGGTCACTCAGCCCGCTCCGGTGACACGTCCCGCAGGAGACCAAGCCCGGCTCCCAACCGCCGCCATTATTGTGTTTTTCTGAGGCAGCAAAGGGTTGGCGCGGAGGGGAGTTGGGGGGGTCCGGGCCAGGGCATTGGGAGCGGGGGCTCCCCCAGGAACTCACTGGGATCATTGTCTGGGTTTTGTTATTGTCTTTAAGGGGAAGACGTGCTGCTGGGGTGGGCACCGGCCCATGGGATCCTCTAGCTGGCCTTTTCTTCCCCCACTTTATTTTTTTAATCTATCGCTATAATCTATGAGTATCATATATATATAAATCCAGGGAGAAGGAAGCAGCATCCCAGAGGTACTGAAGGGTGTGTGGGGGTTCTCTAACAGCCCACTTCATGCCCGAGCAGCCCTGCAGCAGGGCAGGAGAGGGCAGAGGGGGAATAATGAAAAATAAATGGATGGAGGTGGCTGTCGAGAGCCCGGATCATGGCCACGGCGGCACGGAGCCACTGGTGCCGCCCCAGCTCTGGATTTCCCCGACAGGTGCTGCAGCGCCCAGAGCAACATGCGCCTCTCCTCTGGCTTCTGGAATTCAGCACGGCTTCTTGCACAGACCCCCCTGAACCCCCCCTCACCCCGTCCTCCCTCCTCTGCACCTCTGCAGGGCCGGGGCGAAGCAGAACTGGGGGCTGCGCTTTGTCAATGTGTTCCCCCCAGCCCTGTGACCACCGTTCATCTCCCTTCTCCAGGGAATTAATTTTACTAATTAAAGAATAGTAATGCATTTAAATTTTAAATCACAATCATGATTTTATTAATTAAAAATCTATATATTACTTTTGGAACACCAGCTCTCCCTGCCCGTCTGTCTGGGTGCTGGATCCGTTCCCAGTGTCCCCGGTGCCTGGGAGAGGTGGCTGTTGCCTGAGTCCGGCTCCGTTGGCTCAGCACGGACTGGAAAGCTCAGCGCTGGGTCCGACGGGACCAGGCACACAGGCTGTGCCCAGGACCATCAAAGGCACTCCAGGGACACATCCTGGTTCCTTGGGAATGCAAGCAGGGACACGTAGAGCAACGGTGACATCTGAGACGGGGGCAGGCGCTCCCTCAGATGGAGGAGGACTTCTGATGCCAGCGCCACCACCCCAGGGATGCAGGCAGGGTCCCCTGGTACCCAGGCCATCATCTCAGGGATGCAGCCGGCACCTCCAGGGAGCCAAGGAGAAGAAGCAGGGGGTCAGCCAAGCCCAGCCCCCCCCTCCGCCTCCCCCACATGCAGCCTAGCCTTCCTAGTGCTGAGAAGGTCCAGGGGAAAGGAGGCTTTGGGCAAAGGAGAAACAGGGATGGGGAGGGAAACAGCCCCGGGAGCTGGGCACTGGTCTGTGCTGGGAGGCAGCATCCATCTCTGCTTGTGGCTCTGGAGCTGTGAGTGTTGACCCTGGGGATGTGATCTGGGAACTGTCGACTCATTGCATCTCAAGAGCTTTGTGAGGCTCGAACTTGCCAAGCCTGGCTGCTCCTGGTCTCAAGAAAGATGACCTCAGACCCAGCAGTTTTCTGACCACTAGAAAAAGCCTGGCCAACCTTTGGCCTTGCATGGCTCCCACCCTGGACCCCATGTCACGAGTCTGGCAGGTGCTGGGGAATATCAGCTTTCCTGCTCAGACTGATGTTTGCCTCCAAACAGCCTTGCTCTTATACCCCCACCCTGCTGCCTCCTTCCCTGTCTGCCCGAGGATAGTGTTTGGTGCAGGACTCGCCATGTGCATGCGAGATCAGCTGCTCACACCTACTCACAGTCCCCATCCAGGTGCCGTGGTGACAACATCAGCAGCAATATTTCATCCTTGTAAGCCAGTGGGTTGAATCATGGCTATTTGGAGCCCACAAGAGGGGCCGTGGGGGTCTGTGTGCCCCCAGCGAGGGGAAGGAAGGGCTGGGGCTGGGGTGGGGGTAGGGAGGGATGAGAGTGGAGGAGCTGTAGAGAGAGCTGGGTTTGGGGAGGGTATAGGGCTGGGAGGGATATGGGAGATCATACAGGGAAGGGTGGGGCTGGGAGAGGTATAGGGATACATGGGGCTGGGAGGGGTGTAAGGAGGGATGGAGCTGGGAGGGATGTGGGGAGAGATGGGGTGGGGAGAGATGAGGGGAGATGAGGCTGGGAAGGATGTGGTTTGGATGGGACTGGGAAGGATGAGACTGGGCAGGGAGTGGGAGTAGGGGGAATGGAGGGAGTACAGCTCTGTGAAAGACATGGCATGGCCATGCTGTAGGGAGTGTACAGAGAGGCAGGGATCTAGGAGGGCTTTGGGGAGCAGGGGTCGATGGGCAACAGCTCTGGGGGACCATGTGGCAGGGCAGTGGCTCTGGGAGGGTTGCCAGAGGGACAAGTGGCCCAGGCAGAGCCCCCCAGTGCTCCCTGCCCAGCCCCTGCAGTGAGGCTTTGCAGATGGGGACATCCCATGGCTTTGCCGGGGGCGGGGGACCTGATGGCTCTGTGCTGACGTGTCCCCCAGCCCACTGCCCAGTGCTGGCAGTGGGGTCGGCAGAGACTCGGCTTGTCTGGCGCGTGCCGTATCCTCGCAGCCTGCTGGGATGTTGCAAGAGCCGGGAAAGCAAAGTCACCGCCGCTCTGCGAGCTGCCCCCGCATACACATAACATACACATACACATAACAGGGCACTTCTTCAAGCATGAAGGCAGCAGACCCTCTGTTGTACGCAACAACGCCGATCACTTCATTTATCCTCCCTTTATGCCTCACCCGAAGTCCCCCTTTGAGCTGGCTGTGTCCATCCACATGGAGCCTTTTTTTGATAAATGTAGCTATTTTTCTTGACTACTGTGAGTGCCACCTTTGGTGCCTGGGCAGTATTTGCTGAATCGCTCCTTTAACAGACTTTGCCAGCGATGCCTAAAAGTACTGTTTTGCAGCTCAGCTTGGCTGCCAAAAGCACAGCCACCCTGAAACGCTGATTGTCTTGGTTATTGCCAGGCTGCTCGTGGGCTGCAGGGGTGACCTCTTAGGCACCCTGGATCTGCTTGTGCCCATTTTCCTGGGGGTCCTTAACGATGGACATGGAGGGCCAAGGAGATGTGGGAAACTGCTGTGACACCAGCCACAGCCCCGATGCCGGCTCGGGAGCGTCTCTGTGCTGGACCCATCATCCTCCCAGGATGCAGAAGGGGACAGCTGGGCACCACCTGCCCTGTCCCTCATGGGACACCGTGGGTTGGGGGTTGTCAGGACCCTTGTGTGTTTTCCAGCTGACCCCATCTGGAAGGGAGGACTGGGGTTATCCTTCCTATATTTTGACTACGGGGACTGCAGAGCCCACAGGATGGTGGGACGGGGACAGTAGCCCTCCTGCCTTGTGCCAGCATGTCTGGGCAGATGCATTTTTTCCCAAGCATCCTCCTATCAATAACCCACTTGTGTTTCTGGTTGATGATCCACCAGCTGACCCTGGCTGGTGGAGCAGCTCTGCCTGCAAACTCTCTGCTCACAGCACCATGCTGACTGCATGGTCATAAGACCCTGGAAAAATCATGAAATGAACCAAAATCCAGTATTTAGTGCTCCTTTTATGGAGCCTTTCCTTTCCGGGCCGCTCCAGCGTGTGTGGTGTTGCAGGGCTAGAAGCTGACCTCTACTTGTTCCCATTAAAGGCAGCAACCCCTCTGCAGTCTCGGCCCTCCGGGAGACAGGGCTTGGAGGAAAAAGCCAAACTGCAACACAACCTGGCAGCCAAAACCACAGGGAACCTCCCGTTTTGGTAAAAGCCCCCCAGTCCCTAAGCCCGGCAGCCTTTTCTCCTGACGTTGCAGGGATTCTGTGCATTGTCCCCCAGAATAAGGCTCGAGGGAGCTGCCTGGTAAAAAGGCAGCCAGAGGGGATGGCGTAAAAGAGTCCGGCAATACCCGCTGCTGCAGGGGACGTGGGTGGTAAAACACCCCTGGAGTGGCATGGCTCATGGCACAGCAGGGACGGGTCACAGTGACCGCGGAGGGTCTGCAGCAGGTTTGTGTGCTTCCCCCGAGGGGCTGGTGTGGGCACCTGGGAAGGGGGGACAAGCCATTTTGCCCCCACATCCAGGGGTTTTGTGGAGCCCTGGCCTTGCTCATCATCTGAGGCGCTTGCCTTGGGCTGCCCCCGGGCTCACTGAGCTGACGCTGTGTTGGTGGAGCGGGGAAAGAAGCTGAAGGAGCCCCTGGAGAGTGCAGTTGCCCTCCCAGGTATGGGAAAACCCCATGCACCGTGGGGCTGTGTGGCTCGGCCTGGACTGGACGAGACAGATTCCCAAGTTTTGCTGTCAGAATAAGGCTCCAAGGGCTCACACCAGGCTCGGGGTCATTCCTGGGAGGGTTTGTTGGAGGCAGAGGCAGGTGGTGCTGTGATGCCCAGGTACTGTGCAGGTGCCTTCGCAAAACCGCAGCATCTGGTGGGAAAACAGGCATTGGAGAGGGGTTTGGGGATGTACCCCGTTGTTCCTTGGTGTTTGATAAGCATTCGTCATGTCAAATGACTGGATGTAAATTTCTGGTCATCAGGAGGATAAGCAGATCCCATCCATCCTGGTGGGGAAGAGGCAGCATCCCAGCTGGTGGGGACCACCAGCTGCAGACCTTGGCACCCCTGGAGAGGCAGGCCCAGGGCTTTTTTTTACGGTGCGGATGGGTCTTTTTTTTTTTTTTTTTTTTTTTTAGGGTGGCCACAGCAGATCCGAGAGTACCAGCTGCTGGGCACGGCAAAAAGCGCTGAGGAGAAAGCTGTCGGAAGAGCTTCTGCTAGGTGTTTTGGGCTGTCTTGGCTAAATCAGCAGCTTGATGGTGGGTCTGCATCCTGCCAGGTGCCTGACAGGCAGGATGGAGACATGCAGAAGGAAAAGACACTTATTTTCCCACTCTGAATTCAAGTAAAGCAAGTATGGGAAAAGATGGACCCCCTTAAAGGGCTTGGGTGCCTCCAAACTCATCCATCTTTTCCATCTATGTGAGTTTATTTTGACAGCACGGGAATGGATACAGCTAAGACAGGGGCCAGGACCCTTGGACCCTCCACCCCTTGGATTTACTTTTTCCCCTCTTCCCTTCACCTGGTTCCCAGCAGTGCCAACTATTCACCATGTTTGAGCCGGGGCTGGGAAGTGGTGGGAGGAGAACGGGCTGAGCAGAAACTTGGAGAAAGCCTCAGATTTGCAGGTTGAGCCATCACTAAGGAAAAACCTGGGGGAGTTCGGGAGGACTGGCCGTGTCGTGGGAGGGATGGGGCAGGTGTCCCCAGGTGAGGGACGCTTCAGCCAGCCCATCCTTTCCAGCAGCCACCAGCCATGTGGATGGGTTGTGGCTGCATGGCAAAGCTCCGCGCGTGCATCTTGCCGTCAGGAATAAAGCCATGATTTTTCTCACCGGGATCCTCGCCCTCGTTGAGAGAAGGGATGGAGGACACGTCTCTGCTCATTGGAAATGTCCCTGCTTCATCTCTTATGATTTGGAGAAGTGCAGCATGGGTTTGTTATGGAAATATCGAGACCTATAGTGAATATTTGCCTGGCACCAGGCTCACATATAGTTCGATCTTCTGGCTTTAAATGTGCTTTGAAAATAAGCACTTTCACGTAACTATATCTAATATTATTTTCCCTCCTCCCCACCTGGTCGGTGACAGTGGGAAGTTGGGGTGATGCTGTGGAAGACGAGGGCTGTCTGCAGCATCCTCTTGTCCTTGCAAAAGGCTGCAGAGCTCTGCCCAAAAGCCATCGCAGTGTTAGTGAAGGGACCCCCGGCCACCCCCGCCTGTAGGGAGGGCTGTGTCCTCTTCTGGGTCAGAAATGTTCCTTGTTCCCTGGAAGCCACCAACCCCAGAGCAGAGAAGGTCTCAGCTGTGGTCCCTGGAGAGAAGCTGAGCCTGATGCTGCCTTCTTGCTTGGATAAAAGGATCCTGGAGACCTTGACCCTGCACTGGGTTTGAGGGGGCTGAAACACTGGCCGTGAGCTGCATTGCTTAAAGCCGGAGAAAAACACACAGGCAGCGTATAGGGACTTGCTTTGCTCCTGAAACTGGTTTCTTCTCCCTCAAGCACCAGCAGACTCAATCCCGTCATTCAGGAAAGATGCTGCTGCATGTGGAAGTGGGGCAAAGGCAGCGAGAAAAGCCATGCCCAGGAAAGAACGAAAGTGCTCACAGAGCCAGGGCTGTGATATGCCAAAATCCCTTTGATTTTGGCGTGGTCAAAGCGGCAAAGGGAGGCAGACTCGTTTTTCCAGTGCCTATGTATAGAGCCGTGAGCTCATAGTTTGCGACGGCGGGGAGCATTCAAAGTATGGGAAACAGGAATTTCCACCCCGCCTTGGTGCTGGCAGAGAGCAAACTGAAGCTGGGGAGATGCTCGGCTGCCCCAAATCTGCTCTCGCTGGCCCAGATCACTCATTCAGCAATGGAGATGTCGGTGGGTGCAACCCTGGCACCTCCAGCAGCTTCAAGGAGGGGCCAGGGAGGGGGATGGGGATGCCCACCCCAGGGGTGACTGTGCAACCTCAGCCCCGGCACAATCTGACTCATGAGCCACCTGCGGCTGCTGAGATGGCCAAGCTCGGGGCTTCTACCTGCCCTGAGCCCACAGGGCTCCTGCCGCTGCCTGGACTGCAGTTCCCAAAGATGCTGGAAACCCCCTCCAGGGCAGGTTCAAGGCAGCAGTGGCCCTCGAGCCTGCTGGAGTGTGTTTGCTGGGCTGTGTGCTGCCACACCGGTGCTTGGGTGAGCGTCTGATGGTGTAGGGCGGGGAGCGCAGGGCTGGAGTGCGGAGTGTTTGGGGGATGAGGAGGGGAGGGGGCGTAGGGATGAAGATGTGGCCAGGGCGAGGAACAGGGAGCTGTGGCGGCTGGAGGCAAGAATTGTTTGGCAGGAGCCCAGCCCTGGTGCCGGTCACCCTGCTCTGCAGCAACAGAGGGAATTTGGGCTCCCGACATCCCCTTTAGCGACTGTTTCATTGGGGTTTGAGCTCAGGGATGAGCCCGACTACAGGTGCCCATCACATGAGGGAAAGCAGGCAGGACCGTGCTGCCTGTCCCTGCCCTCCGATGCCTGACACTGGCTCCTCGCCCCCTCCCTGGCCAACCAGGCAAATATCAGGCCTTTAAAACGGGGAATGAGTTCCTCCGCATTCAATCCCCGGGAGCTGGCCCTGTCCCTGCTCCAGCTTCTGCGCAACGCGCCCGCATGACACGCGCAGCCAACACCTCCGTGTTAGATAGGTGTCCCAGTCCTCTCCCCAGCTGGTGCTCGGTGCTGGGGCACGGCCAGCCCCGCTTCTGGGGACAGCAGTGGAGTGCATGGAGGGGCTCCCGCCCTGGTGCCCTGCAGCAGGTAAGGGGGCTTTGGGGGCACAGAGGAGCTGGTGCACAGGGTCAGGGTCTCCTTCTGCAGCACTTTGGGGGACCAAGTCCCTGATCCCTCTTAAAGCAGAGCAGGAGCCTGCATCTTTCTTCTCTTTGATTGGGAGGGGATGGTTTGTTGTGTTCTTGTGACCGTCCTGGCGCAGGGGATGGCTCCCAAGGAAGAGGAGGTCAGCCAAGGAGGGGATGGCAAAACCTCCAGAGACAGCTGTGAGGATGCCCATGGGCACAGTCATGCGTGAGAAAAGGGGTGCAGGTTGGGTCGGGTCTGACAATGCTGCAAGGTCTGGAAAAACCTGCAGGTTTTATGAAGCTCCAGTTTTAAGAGAAAGGAGCTGAGCTGAGCATCCCTCCTCCCTTCTCCCCTCTCTCCTCTCCCCTTTCCCCTCTCCTCTCTTCCTCCGCCCTTCACCCATCTCCCGCTCCCTTCTCCCTTTTCCCCTCTCCTCTCTCCCTTCTTCCCGCTCCCCTCTCCCTTCCTTGAGCCGCCGCATGAATGCTCCCTGCCCTGGGAGACGCACGGCAGAGCTTCAGACCCAGCCCAGACGCGGGTCTGGGGATCCCAGCGGCCCCGCGCTCCCCCTGGCGCCCCAGGCTGGGGCAGGGGCCAGGCGGGATGGCTGGGCTCTGCCCTCCCTGCTCTGACTAAGAGGAGACGCCGGGCTCCGGGGCTTGCTGACCACACCATGCTCCGGTGTGAGGAGCACAGCCTGGAGATGGCTGTGGCCTGGCCACCAGCCTGGGACATGCTCCAGCAGCCTGGAAGGAGCCTGGCGTGTGTGCTCGCTGCCTGCCCCGGGTCCAGCACGCCCCCTCTCCATCCCCGGGGGGTCCTGTGCTCCCACCTGTCCCACTGCCCTGGCCTCCCCCTGCTCCCGCTGGCCCCTCTGTGTCCCCTGGGATGGGAGCATCTCCCTTTCCATGGCAGGTTTCTTTGTGGGATGGGAGTTCCCACCTCCCGTGCACCTGGAGCTGGCAGCAGTGCACGGAGGCACTCGTGACACAAGCTGAAACTGCTTTATCTGTACCACGTGCTGAGCAGGTCCATCCAGGGGCTCGTGCATGTGATTTTGCAGCCGGGGATTGTTGCCCCCGCTGGCTCTGGAGTTGGGGTCCTCCCGTCATCTCTCTCTTGCCCCAAGGGCCACACTGAGAGGCGTAATGCTCCTGAAAATGCCCTGTCTTGTTGAGAGGATGCCTAGTAGCTGTCAAGTGCATCTGTTAGGGGCAAGAGGGCAAAAGCAAGAGAGCAGGGAGGAGGAGGAGAGATGAAGAGATGGATCATGCTTATCATTTCAACCTTATTAACCCATCGTGCCTCTTCCTCGCAGCTGGGGAGCGCCTGTGGCCAACAGAGCAGGGATGTCTGAGGCCTCGTCCAGCAAGGAGGGACCCCCGGCCAAGTGCCCCATGTGCTACGAGAAGTTCCACCCGCTGGAGGCCATGCACCGCCAGCTCAGCTGCGGGCACACCTTCTGCCACGACTGCCTGGTGAAGTGCTTGCTCTCCGCCAAGCTTGACGGCCAGGTCCAGAGCAGCATCATCTGCCCATCTGCCGCTACGTGACTTTCCTCAGCAAGAAGGCGGCTCTATGGCCGCCCAAGGCAGGCACCAACCTCCGGGCCCTGGAGATGCCTCTGTCACCTTCCTCCTTGTCCCATCTGACCAAATTGGAGGCCAGCAACACCTTGGTGGTGCCCAGCCATTTTGTGATGCCGGTGCAGAGCTCCGACCGGTGCTGCAGCACGGGGAACAGCCCCATGGACTCGCAGGGGGTCCCAGGAGAGCTGGCACGAGAAGCCCACATCTTTGTCATCAGTGACCATGGGATGCCACTGGTGGGTGTGGACTGCAGCTCCCTGGGGAAGACAAGCAGAACAGAAACACGAAGCTCGGTGTCATCCAGCTCGGCTTTGGGGGTGAAATGCTGCCAGTCACCCATCGCCCTCGCCGTCCAGCTCATATTGACGGTGGCCATGCTGGTGGCTGTGCTCCCTCGGCTGCTGCTGGTGAAGAGGGACTCGTAGCAGGGATGGGATCAGCTCAGATGCTGGAGGTGTCACTGATGCTGGGACAGAGCTAGGGCTGGGACCTCTCTCAAAAGATCCCATGAGAAAGTCCAGAAGCAGCTCCAGGTGAAGCTCTCTCTCATCTGGCCAGGGACTGAACGGACTTTCAGACCTTTCTGCAGATCTCCGGGTGCTCACAGTGTCGTCGCTGGCATTTTCTGCCTGTTTTGGTTAAAATGTGGTTGGTCAAACCCTGCTAGTGGGTTCCTCTAGTGTCTTAGCAGAGAGCATGGCTTCTCCTCCCGCACCCTGTTGAGGAGAAATAACTGGACTCCAGACGATCCAATGTGAATCAACAGAAGCCGTTTATTAAGCACCGATCATCATCTTTTATGCCTTGTGTTGTAGCCGTACACGCGACTCGCTTATTTCTGATCAGCGAGTTACACTGTCCACACGCTGTGCATGCAGTTCGTTCACACATCAGATTGGTTACAAGAATTCGCATAGTAAATTGCTTAGTCATTAGCACAACATGTTTTCTACCTTCTCAGTTCCCGTTTTTCCCATGTACTAATTCCATCTTCTACCGCCTGTTTTGCTCTTAATCTAATCTCTCACAGTAGGGAGGCTGGCTCACATGGCCATTTTCTCTCAGATACATTCCTACAATACCCCCTTTTTCTTCTTGAGCCAGCCAGACCTTATGCATGGCATTTTCTATCATGTCAGTCACTTTGCGGAGAACACACGAGGCTGCCATAATCAATAATAATATAACCAACAATAGCATGAGCCCTTGCTTTAGTAAATCTGATAACCATCCCGTTATACCCCATGAGCTTAACCAATCATCGAAACCGTTTTTGACCACTTTTAATTTGGACATGTTATCCTTCAGCTCCCGTAACTGCTTATGAATGGATGATGAGTGGTCGGAAGGGTTCATACAACACATACCTTTAAAACCTTCACATCCATGACCCTGAGCTAACAGCAAAAAATCAACAGCCGCTCGATTTTGCAACGTAGCATGCCGAATGCTATCAACATCAGTCAGCAAGCTAGATTTGGGTTGCCCAATGACGGTGCTGGGGGTTGTCCAGGCAAGGGATCAAGTTGCCCAGCAAAGCCACTAGGATGCACGCAGTCTGCACTGACTTGCCCAGGGGTGGCACTGGGTTGACCACTGGGGCCCGTGAGTTCATAGGATCATAGAACGTCTCAAGTCGAGGAGACCCATGAGGATCATCGAGTCCATCTCCCTGCTCCTTGCAGGACTACCTAAAACTAAATGATATGACTAAGCTGCTCAACAGTTGCCCAAAAGCTGCACTTGGTTGCCCAGGGGCTGCAAAACCTGCCCATGGAGGGCAGTAGGTTGTCCAGGGCAGGATCTAGGATGCCATGTGAGGGTATTTTCTTGCCCAGGGCTGGCCCCGGCTTGCCCATCCACAGCAATGCGTTGCCCAGCGGCTGCATCGGGTTGCCAGAGCGGCTGCAGGGAGTTGCCCGCGTAGAACCCGGTTACTGAGCACCCTGCGCCAGCGGCAACGCTGCCCTGGTTCTGTGACACAGAGGGCACTGGGGATGCTGCAGTGTCTGGCAGTGCTGCCACCCAACCTGACAGCACAGCACTGAGTAGCAGCCCCCCCCGCACACCCCCAAGCCTCTGCAGGGTGAGTATGTCCCTGAACTGGGAGGGAAAAAAACAGGTCATTCTCCTAATCCCCCTCCATATCTCTTCTGTCCTCTAAATGTACCCGGATGAGGTGGTCGGGGCTCCTGTCGTTGTGTCCGTGTTCAGGGGTGGCACAAAGTGGGTTTTTCCCTCCCTTTCCTAAACGTGTGTCTGTCAGTATCTGAAAGGGCAGAGTTTATTTGTGGGGGTGGGAGCCAGGGAAGCTGCCTCCCACCCTCCCAAGGCCGTTTCTCAGGTATAAAGCGGCACGGAGCTAGGGAAAGCGCCGTCATTTATCCCTAGCCGGGACAAAAGGGCTGAAGGGAGCGGTTTGTGGGAAGCGGCACACACGGTGGTTTTTGTTGGACCTGAGCGCAGACATTTCGTCCTCGGTTCTGCCAAACTGCCTCGGAGGGTCGTGTTTGCAAAAGCTTTTTTTTCTGCTAAATTTGAGGGTGTGAGTTTCCCGCTGCCTGTCCCACAGCCACTCCCATCAGGGATCTTGCTGTAGCACACCCGTGTCCTCATCTTCCCCTGGGGCTCCGAGCCAGGCTGGGAGCAGTGGGGATGGGACGGTGTTAGGGGAAGGACACGTCAGGCTGGCTACAACAGCCGTATTGAGGGACTTATTCCTGCCCCTGGGTGACACTTGTAACCTCTCAAGAGCTTCGTACCGAGCACCACGTACCCCTCCGGAGTGTTTGTCCTCAGATGAGGTGTGTTTGGTGGCCCCCTGCCTTATCTTGCTGATAACCATCGATTGACAGCCTCAAGCTGGAGAGGACAATATGCAATTCTTGGTAGCAAAATCTTCATGTGTGGCCATTCCTCCTAGGGCTACTGCAAGGCTGGTGTTTCCCAAGCGCTCTGAAAAGACTGTGGGCCATCTCCTTCCCACGCACACTGATCTTACACCAGGTGAGCCATCGACACCTTTCCTCCTTTGCAAGGCAAGAGGCGGCCCCTCTTTTGAGGCTGAAATAGGGGTGTGGGGGGGTCAAATTTGGATATAGTCCTGCAAAGCTCAGCTCACCTGCAGGCTCCTCACTCCAGCATTTAAGGCAAGGGAAGATAGAGGGGGTGAGGATGGAGTCCCTCACCCACCCACAAACGGCGCTGGGCCGGTAGCAGATGTGTGTCCAAAAGGGACGCAGCTCTCGGGGCTGGGAATGGAACTTTTACAGAGAAAATGACCTCTGGAGTATCAGAAGATCAGCAGATACGCCAGCCAAAAGAAACAAAGGAACAGTAGAGAAGGAGCAACTCCAGTTTGACTGGATTGACAGATTTAAGGAAAAGGAAGGCACGGTATCTGTCATTCTCCTTACGGCCGTGATTTGTTTTTCTCCGCCTTCCAAGACCTGATGCTAGATACTAACAACCAAGTCAAACGCTTTTATATACAAATGTTTGGGATGCTGTCAGGAGGGATTTGTTTTCAAGGGGTTTAGGCCTGTGAGGGCGCTGTGAGGGCGCTCTGTGCGTCGCTGTTTGTGTTTGAAGTTGCGGGTGTTGCTGTAAGAAGTAAGGCAAGTGCAGGAGGTTGCTGAGGTTGTCCTCTCTCTCCTCCTCTGTGCAGGACACGGACGGGACACACGAATAGCAGCGGTGGAGCATGGAGTCTGTCGGCTCTCCCTTACCAGCAAAGTTCGCCCATCCCAGAGCCATACCCACCAGGTTTCTCCCTGCCATCCACACCATGGCGTCAAGCTACAAGAACCGATTTCCTTACCGCCCCTTGCCTCAGAGCTACAGCCTCCCCTGGATGCCCAGCACCTACTACAAAACGGCTGCCAGCAAACCAACTTTGGCTGCCTTTTCCAAGAGTTCCCAGGGGATAACCACCGGCGAGAAGCTTCCTTCTATTTCCACCAGAACGACCGTCTTCACCCAGTACACCCCTGAAGACTGGTACAAGTCCAATGTGACCAATTACAGGGAGTCGGAGACCTCCCAGAAGAACGCGGAGCGCCTGAGAGCCGATACCTCCCGCATCATTGACCACAAATACCAGCAGACCAAGAAAACGCAAGTAGAAAGCACCAAAAACCTGGGAGTGCGCGCCAATGACATCGCGTTTTGGAAATCGGAGCTCTGCCACGAGCTAGATGAGGTGATCGGGGAGACCAACGTGCTCACAGAGGTGAAGACCAGGCTGGAGAGAGCCTTGGCCGAGGCGGACGCCCCTCTCCGGGTAAGCACCCGTCCCGGCGCGCTGCAAGCTGTAGCCTACTGCTGAAACATCTGCAGCCCTTCAAACGTCTCATTAAGTTTCCCTGCAGCTCCAGAACGTCTAGCCCGTGTCTTACCACGAGGCTCTGGCGAGGTGGGCGTCAAGGCTGACACGGGTCCCCGTTTCAGCTGTGGCTGCACCAGGGACACGTCTGCTCCCTCATGATGGTTTAATGCTGATGTTGCAGCTCGCCTGCTCCTTGTCAGCTAAACCAGCAGCCCCGGGCCACTTTTTTCCCCCTCTTGTCATCTCCGTGCCCACCTAGAATTTCTTTTCTCACATTACTGGAGATGGGGACAGTCCCCATAGAGAGCCCTGCCCCTGCAGCCAGCGGTGATGGCGTGTCCCCAACAGGTCGCTCAGGAGTGCTTACTTCACCGGGAGAAGAGGATGGGCATCGACCTGGTCCACGACAACGTGGAGGAACAGCTCTTAACAGTAAGTTGGGCAACTCAGATCATGCGTTGAAGCTATTTTTACCGGATTTCAAAGTTATGGGATTTGGAGCACTGATCACCTGCCTCCAGCAGCCGGAGCTTCACAAAGGCAGTGGGTTTGTGCTGAAGTCAAGTGAGCTGAGAGCAACACACTTCCTCCGGTGGAGCTGAATGTGTCTCAGAAATTCAGCCTGGGCATTTACACCGAAGTCAAGTCCATCTCCTCTTGTCCCGTACGGATGGGATTCCTCCTGGGGAGGAAAACATTTTGGGAGCAAAAAGGGCAGGTGCTGATCTGGGGATGGAGGTGTGTAGTGGTCCAGGGAACCGCTCTGCCTGTCCACACCAGGATGTGTCCCTGTCCCTGCAGTGGGACTAACCACCGCTTGACACTGAGGTCAAGGTGAAAAAATCCTTATTGACCCACCCTGAAAGGGAACGCAAAGGCCGTGGCTGCAGCCACAGCACCCTTCTGTCCCCTCCAGGGCGCTGGGCGCAGGCTCAGCTGCGAGTTTTCCTGCCTGTTTGCTTTGGGCAGGAAGACAAGCAGGCAAGTTCTTGCTGTGTGCAGGGTTGGAGAGGTCCAAGGGGAGGAGTGTGACCAGGACGAGTGAGTATGGACGCTGATGGGGTCCTCTTTTGCCTTTGCCCAGGAAGTCGATGTCATCGGGTCATGCCGGGAGAAGATGCAGCAGGTCCTGGACAAGGCCAAAGCCCAGATCACGTAAGGAGGAGCTCCTTCTCTCATGTCGTAGGGCTGATGTGCATTTGTGGTCACAGCAGAACCCCAGCAGATGTGAACCCCCAGAAGAAGCCTGTCTCTCCCCACACCCCGCAGGCGTAAAGCCCATGGAGGCTCCATGGCATGCGGGCGGTGATGCTCATGGGAGGACAGAGCTGCGTGGCAGGGCGGGAGCTGCTGTGGGGAGTGGAACGGGGAGGAAGCCATTCCACCCGTACGTCCCCACCGATGGCTGCTGTTTGCATGTTGAAGGTCCAACCGGGCGGCCCAGCACAACCTGGAGAAGGATCTGGCCAACAAGCAGGTGGCCCACCGGATCGACGACAGGTGCCACCACCTGATGAACACCTCCCAGGGCATCAGTTACTACCGAGGGGTGGAGCAGGTCGATGCCACGTGAGTGCACACTGTCGGTCCCCAGCAGCAAGCTGTCCCCGGGATACGCGGTGCCTCTCCCTGGCAGGGAGCTGCTTGTCCCCAACCCAGATCCATCCCGCCTGGAGACACCTCCCTCAGAGCGGTCATTTCTCTCCGCTCCCCAGAAAGGGAGCACAACCCTCTGCTGACAGTTGGATGCCAAACATCCAGAGGGTGAAAGCCAGTCCCACCTCATTAAACATTCTACCAGGGGTTGAGAGATCAGCCTGCCAATTAATTCAGCGGAGCTTTATGCATATTTTCAAAGATGTGTCTTAGTTGTTGCTAGGCGATGTTTATACTTTTCAAGGACTCTTTTCAGCTTCCCATAGAAGTGAGGAGGAGCATAGGCAGAACAAGGGAAAGGCCAACGGAATATTCCGTACCATAGATGCCATGCTCAGGATATAAATGGGGGTTGGTGCGGGGTGGGAATATGCGGTCGGGGCTCGGGAAGGTGCCAGTTCACTGGGTGGTGAGAGTGACTTCTCTCATTATTATTATTATTATTACTATTATTATTATTGTTCGTTTCTGTTATTGTTCTATTAAACTGTCCTTATCTCCACCCACGAGTTTTTCCCTTTCCCTTTCCCCTCCTTTTCTCCCTCTTCTCCCTTCTGGGGGGAAGGGGGAGAACTGCACCAGCGCATGCGTGGTCCTGGCTGCTGGCTGGGGTTAAACTATGACATACAGTCCAATTAAAAGTGTAGATTTAAGCTATAGTGAATCCACGCTGCTCCCTGGCAGGGTCCATGCCTGCCCACATCCAGCTTACCGGGGGCCTCTCCTTTTCCCCGCCAGGATCTCGGTGCCGCAGTCCTGGGCCAAGTTCACCAACGACAACATCCTCCGCTCCCAGAGCGAGCGGGCGGCCTCCGCCAAGCTGCGGGACGACATCGAGAACCTGCTGGCGGTGACGGAGAGCCAGATGTGGCGGCAGTTCAACGCCGTGAACGTCGCCTTCACCAACCGCATCGCCGAGACGGCCGATGCCAAGAGAAAGATTCAGACCCACCTGGCCAAGGTAGCCTGAACCCCTCCCTTTTGGTGTGACACTGTCACTTCCCGGTGACACCTCCAAAGCGCGACCCTCCACGCAGACCTGGCCCCAGCAGAGGAACGGTCACCACAAGAACCTGGTTATAGCATCATTTAGAATCATAGAGCCATAGGATGTGTTGGGTGTGAAGGGACCTCTCAAGGCCATCTAGTCCAACCCCCTGCAGTCAGCAGGGACATCTTCAACTGGATCAGGTTGCTCCGAGCCTCGTGCAGCCTGGCCTTGAATGTCTCCAGGAATGGGGCCTCCCCCACCTCTCTGGGCAACCTGGGCCAGTGTCTCACCACCCTCAGTGCAAAGAACTTCTGCCTAATGTCTCATCTAAACCCGCCCTGCTCTAGTTGAAACCATTGCCCCTCGTCCTGTCGCTACATGCCCTTGCAAACAGCCCCTGCCCAGCTTTCTTGGGGACTTTCTTCTTGGAGCAGGATGAGTTGGCAGTGTAATTTCATCCCAAGGGATACTGCCCGTTGCTCATCCCAGCTGACAGCCTGCTAGCACAGGGATTTCCAGCAGAAAATGCCAGCGCTACTTGCATCAGCGCTAGTTACTTCAGAGGCGCTGGCTGCCCTGCAGAAGGGCTTTACTGGGACTCTGCTGGGGTGTCTGCTGTGGGGTTTGCAGCTTTGCTGCTCCTCCAAGGACGTGTTTTCGGTCTCAGCACTCTGTGGTTGCTGCACAGGTATCGGTGTGTTTGCTCCGCCAAGCAGATGAAGTGGAGATCAGCCATGGGCAGCAGGCTCGCACCACTGGCTCTCATGGAAAGCTTCCTGAAAAGTGCTCGGCACAGATTAACCGAGCAGAAACTGGGCTTGCAGCATCGCGGGCTGGTGCCACATCCTTCAGCGAGCATCCACCAAAAACCTGCCCTCTGTTAGTTGCTAGTGATGGACGATCAGTTCCTGCAAGCAGTAATTTTGGGGAGCGGGTAATTCAGTAGATCCATCACTGCTCCAAAACCTCCTCTGATGTGACAGCAAGAGCAAAAAGAGGCTTTTCCCCGCAGAGAAATGGCTGCTGGATCTGTGCCTCCATCTATGGCAGAGTGAGAGCAGTCTGAGCCCGGGGTCTGCTGATTGAACTTGGTTTTTTTCTGCAGATGGATGGCAGAAAAGGGAAATCACGTTGCCGCTGGAGAATATATTTTTTAAATTTATGCATGTGTTTCTTTCTTACTCCAGACAGTGCAGGAAATATTCCAGACGGAGAGGAATATAGAAGCCATCCAAAAGGCCATTAGGGACCAGGGGCCTCCATTAAAGGTGGCTCAGACCCGGCTGGACGAGCGCACTCGGAGGCCAAACATGGAGCTGTGCCGCGACACTGCCCAGCTGCGGTAAGGCAGGAGCGCGGGGCCGGCGGGGACCTCGAGGGCTCACGGGTGGTAGCACTCGGGAGCATCGCTGGATGACAAAATTAATCATGGGGGGTTGCTTTTTTTTCCTAAAGAGTCCTTCCAGAAGTGCACCGACATAATCAAAAGCAATGAGCGGGTATCCCAGCCTTTGGGTGCTGGGAGAGCTCTGCGCCCACAACGGAGGCTGTACCCCATGGCCGGGGGCGGCCTGATGCCACCCCATGAGGGGCCGGATTTTTCCTACTTGCGTCAACCCCGTCTTCTCTCCTGCCTGCTTCCCGGCGGCTGGATGGGCTCAGGTTTGAAGGACAAGCCCTTTACTCTCCAACAGGCTCATGCTGAGAGCTCTTAGGTCCTTCCTTTTGGGTAACCGCAAGGGTGCAGCTGCTGTGCAAGGTGCTGTGTCCAGTGCTGGGCTCCCCGGTTCCAGAAGGACAGGGAACTGCTGGAGAGGGGACAGCAAAGGGCTACCAAGAGGATGAGGGGACTGGAACACCTCTCTTGTGAAGAAAGGCTGAGGGATTTGTGTCTCTTCAGGCTGGAAAAAAGACGCCTGAGGGGGGACCTTATCAACGCTTATCAATACTGAAAGGGGGGGTGTCAGGAGGATGGGGCCAGGCTCTTTTCAGTGGTGCCCGGGGACAGGACAAGGGGTAACGGGCACAAACTTGAGCATAGGGAGTTCCACCTAAACACGAGGAGGAACTTCTTTGCTGTGAGGGTGGCAGAGCCCTGGCCCAGGCTGCCCCGAGAGGTGGTGGAGTCTCCGTCTCTGGAGACATCCCAAACCCGCCTGGAGGCGTTCCTGTGCCACCTGCTGTGGGTGACCCTGCTCTGGCAGGGGGTTGGACTGGGTGATCTCCAGAGGTCCCTGCCAACCCCCGCCAGCCTGGGATTCTGTGCACCACACGGAGAAGCAGTGAGGGCTGTGCTCACCTCCCCTGGGGACACTGGAAATCCTGTCAAGGACAGAGGGAGCTCTTTGGCATTGCACCCCGAGGGGCTGGGGAGGATCAGGCACCCTGAACTTCACACCTCCTCCTGGCAGCCCGCTGGGTGAGGCTCCCTGGGAAGCCTTTTCAAAGCAATTTAAACCCAGCCCCAGAGCCTGTTTAGCATCTCTCACGCCATCCTATGTTCCATCCTCCACTTGTTTCACCTTCGCTTTTAGCCTCTCCCAGCTGTCCTCTTTCGCTGCGTGTGCACCCGTGGGTGTGGGGAGGACCCTTGCCCGGGGCAATCCAGGAGGGGGAGCCAAGAAACCCACAAAACCAAACAGGAACGGGAAACCACAGCTGCTCGTCCCTCTGCTTGGTGGCACCACCTGCTCTGGCAGACGCGGCTGCGCGTTGCCGAAGCCTTCGAGCAGACGTTCACCGTGCCCCCCCGCCGAGACCCCGAGGAGCTCTGCCCTCAGCTTCCCCATGGATCTGCCACAAACAGAGGGGGTCTGAGCGAGTCTGAGCGCGCTGAAGGGGGAAAACCCATGCCCCAGGGGCCCATCAGCAGCGCCATGCTAGAAACCACCCGCGTGACGGGACTTCTAATGAGGGCTCCTTGCTGTTTTCCAGCCTTGTCAACGAGGTCCGTGACATCCATGGGACGGTGCAGACTCTTCAGCAGCAGCTGAGAGACAGCCAGGACACCTTGCAAATGCTGGTTCGTGCCAAGGCCGTCCTGCAGCATGACCTGGCCGTCAAAGCCAACTCCCTATTCATTGACCAGGAGAAGTGCATGGCGATGCGCAAGACCTTTCCCAGCACCGCGCGGCTGCTGGGTCCCATCTAGGCTGGGCTCAGCCCACCCCATGGCATCCGTTGCCAGAGTTATCAGTTTTCTCTATATGCTTTGAAAATTACAAGATTAAACTTCCACTTCCTGATGGAAGCCTGGGTAGAAATTAAATTATCGCTTTGCATGTCACATGGTCTAGCAGGAGTATTTTTTTTTCCCTTTGGTTTTTCTCTTTCCACTGCTCTTTCACGGTGTGCCAGAAAGTAACTGAAAATATCCTGGATGCAACTAAGAGTAAATCCACCCATGGGGATTCATTCCTACCCATTCGGTCTGTGATTTTAGAAGAAAAAGTGTCGTGTCCTCCTCCTTTGGAGTCTGATGTGGAAAAAGCAGAGTGTGAAGCCATGTCTTGATTCAACTCCTTGTCCTCCATGGGCCTTAGCATGGCTTTTAGGAGGATCTGCCCCATGACCTTCCTAGGCACAGAGGTGACGCCGACAGGTCGGTACCCTCCTTTAAACCCTTTTTAAAAATGGGTGCAATGTTTCCCTTTTTCCAGTCCCCGGGGACTTCACCTGATGCCATGACTTTTCAAATACCACCTTCTTCCAGGAACACCCCTTGATTCCTTTGGGGTATTGCACCGGTGTTTCCCTCCTGGCTCCTGTGACCTCAGGAGCCCCCGGCTCATCTCTCCAAGACTTCAAGTGTGAGGCAGCGTCACCAGCGCGTCTCAGAGCAACAGGCCCTCGCTGGCACCCCGTCCCTCCAACCTTGGCATCTCATCCCACAGGGACAGCCCGATATTGTCCCCCTCTCCCTTCAAGCCTTGTTTAAAGCTCTGTCAATGAGCCCTGCTACCTCCTGAGCAAAGACCCTCTTCCCCCTTGGAGGTGGGTGGGGAGACCCTGGCCCAGGTTGCCCAGAGAGGTGGGGGAGGCCCCATCCCTGGAGACATTCAAGGCCAGGCTGCATGAGGCTCTCAGCAACCTGATCCAGTTGAAGATGTCCCTGCTGACTGCAGGGGGGTTGGACTAGATGCCTTTGAGAGGTCCCTTCCAACCCAACGCATTCTATGAGTCTTGGATTCTATGAGAGGTGAACCCCATCTGACACCCGCAAGCCTGGTGCCGTGTATGCCATCCCATTACCATAAAACCCAAAATGGTGGTGGTGACACCACCCACGGAGCCACGTATTAATAGGCTGGTCCCACCTGTTCCTTCCAATGTCATTGCCTGCAACTGGGAGGAGAGGAAAAAACAACCTGCCTCCCAGATTCCCTCACCAAGCGTCCCAAGGCCCTGAAGTCTCCTTTGATGGGTTATCAAGCATTGGAACAGGCTGCCAGGGAAGTGTTTGAGTCACCAGCCCTGGTGGTACTTAAAAGATGGCTAGATGGGATGCTGAGGGACATGGTTTAGTGATGGTTTTGGCAGTGTTAGGTTGATGGTTGGACTTGATGATCTTAAAGGTCCCTTCCAACCCAGACCATTCTATGATCCTATGATCGAGACCCCTTGGATTACGCGTTGTGGCTTCATTGCCACCCACACGGGAGAACAGGAATGGGTAGTAATCCAAGGGCCATACCTCTTCTTGTTGCCTAAGAAAACCTTTGTATACGCGAAAGAGTTTGAGTCATCTTTTCTGTCAGATCTCTGGCAGCAGAGGCACGGCTTTCCCGTGGAGGCCGGCTCCGTGTGGATATGCTATGATATGGGCAATGCTATGATTCTGTGATTCAGTCCGCAGCTGCAAGAGCTGGGAAAAGGAGAGGCGACGGAAAACAGCTATGAGAAGACAGAGGTGTCAGCCTGGCACGAGCCATTCATACAGCTCACAGTTCATCTAAAGCGGTAAAATGAAGCCAATGAGAATGTTTCCTCTGGATAAAGCGGGACACAGAGGTCATGGCAGCAGACTTGATGGGTATTTTCAGAAGCTGGAGAGAAAGCCCCTTGGGTTAGGGGGAGCAGCTGTGCTAACCACCCCCGGCTGGGCTGGGCTCCTCCTCTTCCAATGCCTTTTCTCAGGCTAAAGCCTGAAATAAGTGGGGAAGGACCCTCTCCCAGGAGAAGTTCCCAGTGTCACTGGTGCACGGTGCCCTGGTGCTGCGAGAGGCTGTGCCGTGGTGGGGCTGCTGGGGACACCGTGCATCTCCTCACCAGCACCCCCACCATGGTCTACCTGCCTGCCCCAGCGAGCCCTCTGCTCGCCCACGGGCTGGCCCAGCAGCACCACTGCTGCCACCGCCTTGTCCAATGAGGGCACCAGTTTGCCCAGGGGTGGCACTTGGTTGCCCAGGGGTTGCACTCGGATGCCCAAGGGCTCTTTGGGTTGCCCATTGATGGTGCTGGGGGTTGTCCAGGCAAGGGATCAAGTTGCCCAGCAGAGGCACTAGGATGCACTGACTTGCCCAGGGGTGGCACTGGGTTGCCCACTGAGGGCCGTGAGTTCCTAGGATCATAGAACGTCTCAAGTCGAGAGAGACCCATGAGGATCATCGAGTCCATCTCCCTGCTCCTTGCAGGACTACCTTGTTGCGTGAAAAGGGGCCAAGCGGTTTTGGCAGAAGATAAACCCCCTTGCGTTCTAAAACTCCTCACCCAGGTGGGAGGCCAGGTGCGGCTGGGTTTCAATTCTGAGTGATGCCCAATCCAGCACTATCAGTCCAGTCGCGTTTATTATGTATTAAACTATTACGATTTGGATACACTAGTAGTGGACTGCACCTTTAGTCTAGTCGTGCTCCTGAACCAGCACGGCCTCTCTCTAGTCTTTGGTCGCGTTCAGTGAGAAAGCGAAATGACTGGCTACTTAAACAGCGTGGTTTATTTAAACAACAGATATACAGGTTCTTTAGGATTGCCGGTGATAAATACACTGTCTGCAAAGCACGTGCAAATAAAGATATTGTTAAGTATACAAAACGCGCGACAATATTATAAGCAATCCAGCCTGGCTATAAATGTAGGGTAGAGATTCTCTAGAGAAATTTCTAAAGTCCCCGAGAAAGCACTCGGTGTCATCGAAGTCTTACCCAAAGGCGTCCCTATGCAGGGGAAGAAAGGCTCAGCCCGTCGACTGATCCCGTAAATCAGCAAGGGAATTCTTCGCGATGGTGTCTTCCCTGGCATCCCCTCTCTCTTGGGCTATTTTTAGACTATTTTTTTATCTTCAAAGTGGAGTTTGAGTGACTTTAGTCATACGTACTTTTAGTATGATTAATGTACTCAAGGAGGAGTGTTCGCACCTCGCGGGGCGGGTAGTCTCCGGGATGGAGGTGTGTTTTGGTACATTGTAGTGAGCAAAGTTCGCACAAAGGACAGCATTTCATCAACATTTGACGAAATGTTGGCTCGGGTAGCGTGTAGGCCGCTTATCTGTTCCGTAGTACCATCTCGTCCCCATATCTGCTATTCGTCACAAGGGAAGGCCACGGAACAAGTGCGTTCCGTTCCATCCCTCCTGTAGTTTCGCAAGTAACCTAGTACAGGGAATCACAGATGTTGCATTCTTCGCGTGCCAGCTGCGGCTGTATTCTACCTCAGAAGCCTCTGGATTTTAGGACTTTCCTTCATGTGTGAACAACGCTGTATTTTTGCACTCTTGGCCAATTTAGTAATTCTTCCACATAATCCACCCCATGACTACCGTCACTCAAGCTCCACGATACTCAATACTGATGGGGAATATCACATGTCCTCTTGTGGCGAGGGATATCAAGTGCAAATACACCTTGTGGGGTGATTAAGTGAGTTAAGCTTTTCATCATAATCCAAAGTCAAACGTACAAAACAACTGTCAAAGCAAAGCACAATACAGTGAGTACTAGTAAAACGACAACAGGATGGAGCATCTTGTTCAAAAGTCCTGTAGCTGTTGGTGACCATCCAAAAAGGCTGTCCCACCATTCCTGTCCCCCATCTCTCTTGACCCTTTCCAGTACATGGTGTATTTCTTCAACATCAGGATGGACAGTAATCAGAATTCTTTGTCCATTTTCTTGGGCCTCTTTCAACAATCGCTTCACTTCATCGTGTTGCAGCAACTTTTCACTAGTGAGAGATTCATTCCGATAGGGGAGGGCAGCAAATCTCGAATCAACGTGTAATTAGATTGTAGCAATTGAAAAGACGTAACAGGAGCTGAAGAATTGAAGTCACATCCAATGACATTAGTAAAGTTACAAACAAAGATTTGAGTGATTACTTCTATCTACTGCTATGTCATCTACGCATACAAGAGTACAGGGAGACCTCAGCAAACACACCCTTTCCCAATATATAGAAGCACAGTTTCTGGGGTTTCATCGGGATGTATCTCAAAGTGACAAACATTCTGGTTGGTGTCAAGAGAAATGTCTTGTGCCTTGAGAGTATTACTTTCACAAATGAATCCTTGTTGATCTCGTGAAATGCATGCTTCAACATCAACAGTTTGCCATTTCTTCTCATGTTGTTGTGCCCACACTCTGTGCTCTACCGGATGGAGTATGGCTCCATGGTGATTCAACCCCAGGGCGATGACTGGGTATATGGTGTACACTGAGGCAGTGCGTATCGTTAAGACAAAAGCTGTGGCCTTGCTTGAAATTAACCAGATACCACCAGGATTGAAATTTTTTCTCAAACTCAATTGCGTTATCCCATATTACTTTTTGGACTTCAGTGGGCAAGGTGCCTTGTTCACCTTCCCTTATGATTGTGGCTCTCATAGATTGCATCCACATTTGGGCTTGGGTACAACTAAGAGCCAAAGAAACATTGTTTTGGGTTGTACCAAGTGCATTTGTGATCAGCTGATGGTCCTTTTCACCTGTTTCTTCCCACTGAGGCAATATATTCGTTAAAAGCCATTGGTGATTTCCCAATGCTGATCGAGAGGACTGTAGAGGATCTTTTAATTTGTCTAGACCACTAGTAGTTGTGACTAGTTTCTTTGCAAGTATCTATACTATTTAAGACTCCCAGTCCTGTTCCTAAGATACCAGTCACATCTCTCTTCAGTCGTTGTGAGGTGGCAACAGTTTGTCTGTCCACGTACAGTTCATCTAAGGTTCCTGTAAGACACAAAAGAAAAGGGAATCTGCTCGGTCTTCTTTGAGCGACGGGGTCAAAAAGAGGGCGAGATCCACCGGGTGCTGATCCGGTGTATCTTCCCTGAACAGTCTTTGGCTTCCCATGCATGGGGATTTTGGGGAGTAGCTAGCACCATTGGTACTGTGCCAATTTGAGGCATTTTCACTAACACAGGTTGCCCAGGCTGAAATTGTCCTAGGTATTTTCCTGGTTCATTGGGAACTTTTGGAGTGATGATATTGGCAGATACACAGAAAGCTTTCATTTTAGGACAGCCATCTCCACTCCATCTGTTATTGAATTGATAGGTGGCATCATCCCATCGCAAATGCCAACCAGGTTCATGAGCTTTTGCAAAACGCTTAACCGATCCATTGGTGCATTCAACAATGCCATTAGCCTGAGGATAACAGGGAGTATGAAATACCCATCAAATCCCTTCTTCTTTGGCCCAATCTTGTACCACCGTAGCGGTAAAGTGTGAACCGTTATCACTTTGGATTGCCTCAGGAAGGGGAAGGGTGCTGTACCATCCTTGTGGGCCTTTCACTGTGTTGTCCCCGGTAGCTGATTTGAAGCTGGTGGCCATAGTGAGGCCAGAGATAATCTCCACTCCTACTAGGACGTCTCTTTTCTCACCTGATGATCTCAAGGGCCCAATATAATCAATTTGCCAGGAATGCCACAATGGTTTCTTGTCCCGAATGGGTAAGGGAGGCGCCTTACTCGGATGATCTTTATTGAGCCGTAGGCGACATTGTGAACAGGCAGTTACTACTTGTTCGCACAGTTCAGCTGATACAGGCCACCCCCGGGCTAGTCCTTCCTGATACACATCAGCACGGCCTGTGTGGCCACGCTTAACACATAACCATTTGACTAAGCGTTCCCATTCCCCACCATCATCTACAATGTCAATGTGCTGCAGCCGCGTGAGGCTATCTACCTGTTGGTTGAACTGAGCAGTGATCGAGTTCGAACGATCATGACCTTTTACCCAACCAATGTGCAATGCTCTCTGACTCCTCTTTCTAACAGTTGCTTCCAACTATCTGTCTCCCAAATTGGGACTCTGTTCACCTGCCAATCGTTGGCTGCCCAGTGTCCGATCCATTCAGTGGCTCCTTTAAAAACAGCATATGAGTCAGTGTAAATGTGAGTAGCCCCATGTCGTGCAGCTACTAGGACAGCTCTGAGTTCCCCTACTTGCACGCTACCTTCTCCTGTTTCAATTGCTCTTTCCCCCGTTGCTACTTCCAGTGCTACGGCTTTGTATTTCCACTTATTGTTCTCACGGTGAGACGACGCATCAGTAAACCACACTCCTGTAAGATCGCTGCCTTCTTTCAGAGGAGGTGCTGCTTGGATTGGAGATGGTCTGTTTGGTGGGGATTGGAACAATAGGGCACCATCTCTATCCTTCTGGAGCTTGGATACTTTAACACTGCCTTCAGAGACTGGCATGATTTCATTAATGCCTTCGAAATAAGCATACCACTTTCGAACTGTGGCTTTCGGGGCAATGCCGGCTGGTGGTGCTGTCCCTTGACGGACCACATCTAGGAGATGAAAAGGGCCCCAAACAACCACGCTTTGTTCTCTCCTTATCTGCTCTGCTCGTTGCAATGCTCGCACCAGGGACAGTAAACCCTTCTCAAGGTCTGAATATCTGCTCTCAGTATCATTGAAGGAGTGAGAGCTAAATTCTAATGGTCTCTCCGGTCCTGCTGGTCCCTTCTGCCACAAGTTACAATGAGAACCATGTTCACTGAAGCCCCATTCCACATGGACAGGGTCAGTTGGAGGGATGGGGCCAAGTTGTTGGAATAACCTTAGCTCCTTTATTAGCAATTCCAGCGCATCAGTATGTTGTTCCGTCCACTCCCAGGATCTACCCTTTTTCAGCAACCAATAAAGGGGGCGAGCAATGATGGAAAAGCCAGGGATGTGTTTACGGCAATAACTTAAAGTTCCCAGAACTTGCTGTAACTCCTTCATGCTGGAAGGATTCTCTTCATGTTCTGTTTTTTTCAGGGTATCCTGAGGGACAGAAGCAGCTCCCTTAATCCACCAGACCCCCAGGAATTTAACTTCCTCTGCACGTCCCTGACACTTTGCGTCTGGAATTTCCAATCCTAAATCCGATAATGTTTGTCGGATGTTTTGCGTCATGTCTTGTGCACTTTCTTGGCTCTCTCCCCCTATTAGGATGTCATCAATATATTGGTATACCGTACATCCCTGTGAAACAGGAATCTCTGATGGCACTTTAGCTAAAGCATTAGGAGCAATGGTGGGGGAATGCTCGCATCCTTGTGGAAGTCGGTTAAAAGTATATTGGGCTCCTTTCCACGGGAATGCAAACCGCGCTTTGTCCTGCTCAAGGAGGGGAATCATAAAAAACCTGTCTTTTACATCTAAGGCAGCCATCCAAGGACGAGCAGCTCCTTTTATCATTGTCACAATTTCCGCGATATTCGGAACCCCAGCGGTCAGGGGTGCAGTGTTGGCGTTTAACTTTCGGTAATCTACTGTGAAACGCCATTGCCCGGTTGGTTTCTTTACTGGCCACACCGGTGAATTATAAGGCGAGTGAGTACTCTTAATGATGTTTCTTTTTTCTAAATCTGATGCCACCCCGTCTGCTCCTGCAAGTGCAGCTGCAGGCAGTGGGTACTGTCGGACGTTGGTAATTTTAGAGGGAGGCAAAGGTAGAGAAGTTTCTAACAGGGCCAATTTAACTGTGTCTAATCCTTTTTTGCATCCTGCAAAACTCCACACAGTTCCATTCCATCCCTCGTGTAGTTTCACAAACAACCTAGTACAGGGAATCACAGATGTTGCATTCTTCGCGTGCCAGCTGCGGCTGTATTCTACCTCAGAAGCCTCTGGATTTTATGATTTCCTTCATGTGTGAACAACGCTGTATTTTTGTATTCTTGGCCAATTTAGTAATTATTCCACTTCCCTAAAACCAAATGATATGACTAAGCCGCTCAACAGTTGCCCAAAAGCTGCACCTGGATGCCCAGGGGCTGCAAAACCTGCCCATGGAAGGCAGTAGGTTGTCCAGGGCAGGATCTAGGATGCCATGTGAGGGTATTTTCTTGCCCAGGGGTGGCCCCAGCTTGCCCATCCAGAGCTATGCGTTGCCCAACGGCTGCATCGGGAATAACCTTAGCTCCTTTATTAGCAATTCCAGTGCATTAGTATGTTGTTCAGTTCAACGGCCTCAAGTTGCCCAGGGCAGGGGGTGGCCAAGGAGGTGACCCCAAAACGTCACCTTGTGCGAACTTGGTTGGAAGAACAAAGCTCCCCATCAGGCTCCTGGCAGGTCCCAAGGAGGCAGAGACGTGGTGTGATGTTCTGCATCCTCTGCTCCAGGCTTGTGCTCATCTTTTCTCACGCCGATGTCTAGGCTTTTCATACGACCGTGAATCAGCGAGCGTGCGCAGGGCTGTCTCCTACTTGCTTGTATGCCCATTTGCTTGTGCATTTGATTGAATTTGAATCCTTCTACGTTTTCTGAGCTCACGAATGCTGTGATTACATGTCGTCTGTGGCTTCACCTCGTGGATGCGCAGCACGGCCTGCCCCGAGCATCTGTGGTTTGGTGGTTGTGACTCATCACGAGAGCGCAAGGAGGGATTTGTAATGGTTTATTCATGCCCCGTTTATTGTTTGGAAAGCTCAGTCAAACGCTGCTATGGTTAGACTGAATAATTCATCTGCCAGTTCTCTTTCTGATCTCTTTATCGGTTTCTCTCTTTGTTAAGAGCCTCGTGTTCGGAGGTGAGGATCCCCTAGGTCTAGAGGCAATATTCCATGCTTGATATCTTTGGAACCCAAAACTTTGAGGTTAGATTTGCAGTAGGTCTGGTCTTGCTGAAGGACTGAGGGTGTTTTCAAGAGAGCCCGGCTTCATCTGCCCTGGGTCAGTTAGACGTTTGGGTCTGGGTGTTGCTCTCTACGTCTCGTATGGGGTATGCGAGAAATGCACCTTCCCTTGCGCCATTTGCCTAATCCTTAAAAAAGCACCTAAGATAGTGCAGATAAAGGAGAGGCCTATTTCTTCCGACTGACTGTAAAAGAAAGTTATGGAGGATGCAATGTCTAAACTCAGGTGAGGTGACTCCTGTTCAGCGTGTCCCCCATGGGCCAAATTGGGGCAGGTGGGCTCCTATCACACATCACGTGTAGCTCCTGAGCATCCCGAGCTCCAGGGCAATATTGTGTGAGGTATATCCGTGTAAAATGGCATTTGCGTCTCCACACAGCGGGTCTCGCTGGTTTAACTCCATCATTTTCTCAGTGCCCTTGAGAAATTTGGTGAAATGTCTTCTTGTAGATGAGACCTGACCCCTCAGTGGGGCTGGAGGTGGGACGTGCTCTGGTATCCGTCAGCACAAGGGTGCCAGAGGGATGGGAATGGCCACCCTGCCTTTGCACCAGGACAATGAGGGGGTGGTTGGCAGGACAGGGCAGAGGTTTGGCTGTGCCTCCCCTCGCTGCAGCCTGCCCTTGTCCACTTGCAGTTGGCTCAAACTCATCCCCTAAGTTTATTGATAGAGAAGCCAGGCTGGAAAAGGAGATGGGAGCTTCAGCAGAAAACGCAGGTTCTGGGAAAACCGTCACTAACCCCCTCCAGAATGTTAAAAAAATGCACATGAAACACATAAATAAGGAATGATTCACTTGAGGTAGCTGTCACTGATTTGTCAAAATATTTGGACTGTTGCTCATGCCTCTTCCAGGGCAATAGGATACACACAACATGCTTCCATCTCAGGGAAAGGAAAGGTTTCACAACACGCATTTTTAACAGTTTTTCTATGAACAGCTGCTGTGTCAGAACTGGGCGCAGGACAGGACGGCACATACTGACCTGCTGACAAGGCAAAGTGGTTTCTCGAGCCTTCGCCAGCACGTGCAGACAGTCCCGGCTGCACTGCAGCATCACAGAATCACAGAATGGTTTGGGTTGGAAGGGAGCTTAGAGATCATCTAGCTCCACCCCCCTGCCCTGGGCAGGGACACCTCCCACCAGCCCAGATTGCTCCAAGCCCCGTCCAGCCTGGCCTTGAACCCCTCCAGGGATGGGGCGTTGACTCAGCTGTGGGCTGGTTCTTCCCTGCCTTATGGTCTATTTACTGCAGAACATCTCATGAACATCTCAAAGGTCATCCCACCTTAAACCAAAGCACAGGAGAGGCGTCAGGTCCTGCTGGGGCAGCCTGCTGATGGATTGCGTTTTTGTAGCCATTGAAGGACAGCAAGGAAGTGACGCAAATGTTGCAATTAACCCCAGATTTGAATTTGGCATTGCCCCTTATTTATATGTGGATATTTGCCCTGCTGGGCTCACCTGTCTGCCTGCAGAGTGCAGAGAGGTGCCTGTCAGCAGACTGGGGAGATGGGTGTTTGTCCTGGTTCTGGCAGGGATAGGGTTAATTTTTCCTGGTATTCCATGCCATGTGAGCCATGCCCACCCTGAGCTGCGGGGAAGGGGGCAGGAAGTCGAGTTTTGGAGTGGCGGGGAGCAGTGGTTCCATAATCGTGTTTGTATATTCCTCTGTCCGTGTTATTGTTGTTGGTTGCTTGTTCCCTTTGCTGTTCTGTTAAACTGCCTTTGTCTCAACCCGAGAGTCTTGCCTTTTTCTTCTGATTCTTCCTGTATCAGGAAGGCCCGAGCGAGCGGCACATGGTTCTTTGTTGCCGTCTGAGGCTAAACCACAACAGTCCTTTTTGGCGCCCAACGTGGGGCTCGAAGGGTTGAGATAACGACAGAATCCAACTAGAACGTGGAAAAACAAATTTTTTGTATGCATTTATTTTATTAGGTAAATAGTCGCTGGTCATCATGTTGCTTGGTTTGTTCTCATGGCTGTGTTATATAAATTCCTATGTGGCTTACGTACTCCCTGCAATGCTGTTTACCGTGTCTGGAAGAGGGATGAGGATTATCATTCTGCTGTCCTGTGCGATATCTGTTTATGATATGATAACATCACTGTTCAGACAGCTATTTTGGGGTGTTTATGTGGTTTTGCTGTCCTGTCCATACATTGGGCACCGTCTCCTAGAATTTATTAATAATTACATCCAGTCTGTGGGGGAAACAGGGGGGGACACTTTCCCCAGCTCTTTTGCCTACCTTTTCTCCTTTGGGTCAGGTATGACAACTTTTGAGAATGTTTAACATCCTTGGGATACTCAAACCAGCACGTTCCTAGTGTTATGTCTCCTGAATACGTTCCAGGTCTTGTTTAGGATTAAGCGACTATTTAAGACTACCACCCGGAGATCTGCTCCGAGGCTGGATAGTCAGGGGTGGCACGGCATGTGGGAGAGCATGGGCAGGTACCTAGAGAACTTCTCACCTCCAATGGTCTGGGACTTCACCCCTGAACAATTACAGGACCCTGATAAAGTGGTAGAATATTTGAGGGGAAAATGCTGTGGCTATTCTAGAGAGGCACAACTCACCGCGCTGTGCTGGGCCCTGGCCAGTATCTATCAGGCACTGCTCAGAATTATGCAGCACCCTCAGGGGGAAGAGATGGAAACCAGACCGGCAGACACTGCAGCTACTGCAACCCCTGCGATGGACACTGCAGCTACTCTGACCCCTGTGGCAGCCACTGCGGCTACTCCAACCCCTGAGGCAGCCACTGCAGTTACTCCAACCCCTGTGGCAGCCACTGCAACTACTCCAACCCCCATAGCAGCCACTGCCACTGAACCGGGGAACCAACCCGTGCCAGTATCAGTTGCCCCCATACAGAAGAAGAAGTACACAAAGAAATCGGTTCGCTTAGTAAGAGATGATGATGAACCAGGGCCATCATGAGAGCAGGAGGAAGAGGCAGAACCAGAGATAGTTACTCCATCCCTATCCTTGAGTGAGCTACGGGATATGCGAAAAGATTTTAGCCGACTTTCAGGCGAGCACATTGTCACCTGGCTGCTCCGGTGCTGGGATAACGGGGCCAGTAGCCTGGAATTAGAGGGTAGGGAGGCCAGGCAGCTGGGATCCCTGTCTAGGGAAGGCGGCATTGACAAGGCAATTGGGAAGAAGACCCAAGCCCTCAGCCTCTGGAAACGACTCCTGTCAGGCGTGAGGGAGAGGTACCCCTTCAGTGAGGATGTTGTATGTCAACCAAGCAAGTGGACTACCATGGAAAGAGGTATCCAGTACCTGAGAGGATTAGCCGTGCGGGAGATGATTTATTATGACTTGGACAATGCACAGTTACCCACAGACCCTGATGAGGTGCAATGCACAAGGCCCATGTGGCGGACGTTTGTACGGAGCGCACCATCGCCATATGCCAACTCCCTGGCAGTAATGGAATGGAAAGGTGAAGAGGGACCAATGGTGGATGAGGTGGCTGGCCGGCTCCGGCAATATGAAGAAAGTCTCTCTTCCCCCCTTGTCTCAGCTGTGGAGAAACTGTTGCGGAAGGTCCAGCAACTTGAAGAGAATATCTCCTACTCCCCACCTGCACAGGCCAGCATCTCAGCTATTAGAAGCAGGCATTTCCCCACTCAAGAGAGAGTGTGCAGAGGGTACACACCACGAGGCACCCTGTGGTTCTACCTGTGTGACCACGGAGAGGACATGAGGAAGTGGGATGGACAACCTACTTCGATCCTGCGGACACGGGTACAGGAGTTGCAAGGAAGGACAACCACAAAAGGGGATCCCTCCAGGAAAAGTGCTGCCCCAGTTTCCAGTGGGCCATTCCCCAGACAGAGCAGAAGGCCTGATCTTGCTTCTGATCCTCTGGAAGGAACTTCCAAGTCATTTATGCAAGAAGTGAGTAACGGATACTATGACCAGTATTAGAGGGGCCCTGCCTCCGGCCAGGTGGAGGAAAGGGACAACCGGGTTTATTGGACGGTGTAGATTCGATGGCCTGGCATATCAGACCCACAGGAGTATAAGGCTCTAGTGGACATGGGTGCACAGTGTACTTTAATACCATCAAGCTATAGAGGGGCAGAACCCATCTGTATTTCTGGGGTGACAGGGGGATCCCAAGAGTTGACTGTACTGGAGGCGGAAGTGAGCCTAACTGGGAATGAGTGGCAAAAGCATCCCATTGTGACTGGCCCAGAGGCTCCATGCATCCTTGGTATAGATTACCTCAGGAGAGGGTATTTTAAGGACCCAAAAGGGTACCGCTGGGCCTTTGGCATAGCTGCTTTGGAGACAGAGGAAGTTAAACAGTTGTCTACCTGGCCTGGTCTCTCGGAGGATTCTTCTGTTGTGGGGTTGTTGAGGGTCAAAGAACAACAGGTGCCGATTGCTACCACAACGGTGCATCGGCGGCAATATCGCACTAACCGAGACTCTCTGATTCCCATCCATAAGCTGATTCGTCAACTAGAGGTTCAAGGAGTGATCAGCAAGACTCGCTCACCCTTTAACAGTCCCATATGGCCGGTGCGAAAATCTAATGGAGAGTGGAGGCTAACTGTGGACTATCGTGGTCTGAATGAAGTCACGCCACCGCTGAGTGCTGCCGTGCCGGACATGCTAGAACTCCAGTACGAACTGGAGTCCAAGGCAGCCAAGTGGTATGCCACGATTGATACAGCGAATGCATTCTTCTCAATCCCTTTGGCAGCAGAGTGCAGGCCACAGTTTGCTTTCACTTGGAGGGGCGTCCAATACACCTGGAATCGATTGCCCCAGGGGTGGAAACACAGTCCCACCATTTGCCATGGACTGATCCAGACTGCACTGGAACAGGGTGAAGCTCCAGAACATCTGCAGTACATTGATGTCATCATTGTATGGGGAAACACAGCAAAAGAAGTTTTTGAGAAAGGGAGTAAAATAGTCCAAATCCTTCTGAACGCTGGTTTTGCTATAAAACGAAGCAAGGTCAAGGGACCTGCACAGGAGATCCAGTTTTTAGGAATAAAATGGCAAGATGGACGCCGTCAGATTCCAATGGATGTGATCAACAAAATAGCAGCTATGTCTCCACCAACTAGTTAAAAGGAAACACAGGCTTTCTTAGGTATTGTGGGTTTTTGGAGAATGCATATCCCAGATTACAGTCAAATTGTAAGCCCTCTGTATCAAGTAACCTGGAAGAAGAATGATTTTAAATGGGGTCCTGAGCAACGACAAGCTTTTGAACAAATCAAACAGGAAATAGTCCATGCAGTGGCCCTGGGGCCAGTCCGGGCAGGACAAGATGTTAAAAATGTGCTCTATACCGCAGCCGGGGAGAACGGCCCTACCTGGAGCCTCTGGCAGAAAGCACCAGGGGAGACTCGAGGTCGACCCCTAGGGTTTTGGAGTCAGGGATACAGAGGATCCGAAGCCCGCTACACTCCAACAGAAAAAGAGATATTGGCAGCATATGAAGGGGTTCGAGCTGCTTCGGAAGTGGTTGGCACAGAAGCACAGCTCCTCTTAGCACCTCGACTGCCGGTGCTGGGTTGGATGTTCAAAGAAAGGGTCCCCACCACACATCATGCAACTGATGCTCCATGGAGTAAGTGGATTGCATTGATCACACAGCGAACTCGAATGGGAAACCCCAGTTGCCCCGGAATTCTGGAAGTGATCATGGACTGGCCAGAAGGCAAGGATTTCGGAATGTCACCAGAGGAGGAGGTGACGCGTGCAGAAGAGGCCCCACCGTATAATAAACTGCCAGAAAATGAGAAGAAAGATGCCCTGTTCACTGATGGGTCCTGCCGGATTGTGGGAAAGCATCGAAAGTGGAAGGCTGCTGTGTGGAGTCCTACACGACGGGTTGCAGAAACCAGTGAGGGACAGGGTGAATCGAGCCAGTTTGCAGAGGTGACAGCCATTCAGCTGGCTTTGGACATTGCTGAGCCAGAAAAATGGCCAGTACTTTATCTCTACACTGACTCATGGATGGTGGCAAATGCTCGGTGGGGGTGGTTACAGCAGTGGAAGCAGGGCAACTGGCAGCGCAGAGGCAAACCCATCTGGGCTGCTGACCTATGGCAAGATATTGCTGCCCGGATAGAGAATCTGGTTGTGAAAGTACGCCATGTAGATGCCCATGTACCGAAGAATGGGGCCACGGAGGAACATCAGAACAACCAGCAGGTGGATCGGGCCGCTAGGATTGAAGTGGCTCAGGTGGATCTGGACTGGCAACGTAAGGGTGAACTATTCATAGCTCGGTGGGCCCATGACTCCTCAGGCCATCAAGGGAGAGATGCGACATATAGATGGGCTCGTGACCGAGGGGTGGACTTGACCATGGACACTATTGCACAGGTCATCCATGAATGTGAGACATGCGCTGCGATCAAACAAGCCAAGCGTTTGAAGCCTCTTTGGTATGGAGGGCGATGGCTGAAATACAAATATGGGGAGGCCTGGCAGATTGATTATATCACACTGCCACAAACCCGTCAAGGCAAGCGCTATGTGCTCACAATGGTGGAAGCAACCACTGGATGGCTGGAAACATACCCTGTGCCCCATGCCACTGCCCGGAACACTAACCTGGGCCTTGAAAAGCAAGTCCTGTGGCGACATGGTACCCCAGAGAGAATTGAGTCGGACAACGGGACTCATTTCCGAAACAGCCTCATAGACACCTGGGCCAAAGAGCATGGTATCGAGTGGGTGTATCACATCCCCTATCACACACCAGCCTCTGGGAAGATAGAACGATACAATGGACTGTTAAAAACTACACTGAGAGCAATGGGTGGTGGGACTTTCAAACACTGGGATACACATTTAGCAAAAGCTACCTGGCTAGTTAACACCAGGGGATCTACCAATCGGGCTGGCCCTGCCCAATCAAAACTTCCATGTACCGTCAAAGGGGATAAAGTCCCCGTAGTGCACATGAAGAATATGCCAGGGAAGACAGTCTGGGTTAGTCCTGCCTCAGGCAAAGGCAAACCCATCCGTGGGATTGCTTTTGCCCAAGGACCTGGGTGCACTTGGTGGGTGATGCGGCAGGATGGGGAAGTCCGATGTGTACCTCATGGGGATCTGATTTTGGGCGAGAATAGCCAATGAATCAGATTGTGTGCTGTTAATTGCTAAGTAACACTGTCACTGTATGTCCTCATTGCTATAATTGCTATCAGTTGTACTACGAGTAAGGCACAGGGATGATGGGATAAGAACTGATCTCAGCAGCTGGCACCCAGCAGTTTCCTCAAGATCTACATCTTCAGCCCACAGACTGTGTGCATGAGCCACACCGGGTGCACCACTCACAAGCTCCGAAAAATACAGCATGCAACAGACCAGCACCACCCAGCATCTCACCTGCCCTGAGAGACTGTTCTAACAGATGGAGCCCAAAGCCGTGGATTAAAAGAACTCAACGGACACTTTGGAGGGATGACCCATAAACTAAGGCCATTATATGTGTGTATATATATATATATATATAACAGGGGAAAGTGCTGGCAATTCATTGGAACCTGCTGGGCATGGCATAGATGGTATGGAATAAGGGGTGGATAATGTCCTGGTTCCGGTGGGGATAGGGTTAACTTTTCCTGGTATTCCATGCCATGTGAGCCACGCCCACCCTGAGCTGCCGGGGGAGGGGGCAGGAAGTTGCTGCTTAAAAGTGGGCTGGGGCGTCCCGGGTCCAGCTGGTCGGCGAGCGGTGGGGAGCGGCGGTTCCGTAATCGCGTTTGTATATTCCCCTATCCGTGTTGTTATTGTTGTTGTTTACCTGTTCCCTTTGCTGTTCTGTTAAACTGCCTTTGTCCCAACCCAAGAGTCTTGCCTTTTCTTACGATCCTTCCTGTATTAGGAAGGCACGTGCGAGCGGCACGTGGTTCTTTGTTGCCATCTGAGGCTAAACCACGACACACTTCCCTGGCAGCCTGTTCCAATGCTTGATAACCCATCAAAGGAGACTTCAGGGCCTTGGGAAAGTTGGTAAGGGAATCTGGGAGGCAGGTTATTTTTTCCTCTCCTCCCAGTTGCGGGCAATGACACTGGAAGGAACAGGTGGGACCAGCCTATTAATACGTGGCTCCGCGGCTGGTGTCACCAACACCATTTTGGGTTTTATGGTAATGGGATGACATACACGGCACCAGGCTTGCTGGTGTCAGATGGGGTTCACCTCTCATAGAATCCAAGACTCATAGAATGCGTTGGGTTGGAAGGGACCTCTCAAGGCCATCTAGTCCAACCCCCCTGCAGTCAGCAGGGACATCTTCAACTAGATCACGTTGCTGAGAGCCTCATGCAGCCGGGCCTTGAATGTCTCCAGGGATGGGGCCTCCCCCACCTCTCTGGGCAACCTGGGCCAGGGTCTCACCACCCACCTCCAAGGGGGAAGAGGGTCTTTGCTCAGGAGGTAGCGGGGCTCATTGACAGAGCTTTAAACAAGGCTTGAAGGGAGAGGGGGACAATATCGGGCTGTCCCTGTGGGATGAGATGCCAAGGTTGGAGGGACGGGGTGCCAGCGAGGGCCTGTTGCTCTGAGACGCGCTGGTGACGCTGCCTCACACTTGAAGTCTTGGAGAGATGAGCCGGGGGCTCCTGAGGTCACAGGAGCCAGGAGGGAAACACCAGTGCAATACCCCAAAGGAATCAAGGGGTGTTCCTGGAAGAAGGTGGTATTTGAAAAGTCATGGCACCAGGTGAAGTCCCCGGGGACTGGAAAAAGGGAAACATTGCACCTATTTTTAAAAAGGGTTTAAAGGAGGGTACGGACCTGTCGGCGTCACCTCTGTGGCTGGGAAGGTCATGGGGCAGATCCTCCTAAAAGCCACGCTAAGGCCCATGGAGGACAGGAGGTGATTTGAGACATGGCTTCACCCTGTGCTTTTTCCACATCAGACTCCAAAGGAGGAGGACACGACACTTTTTCTCCTAAAATCACAGACCGAATGGGTAGGAATGAATCCCCGTGGGTGGATTTGCTCTTAGTTGCATCCAGGATATTTTCAGTTACTTTCTGGCACGCCGTGAAAGAGCAGTGGAAAGAGAAAAAACAAAGGGAAAAAAAAATACTCCTGCTAGACCATGTGACATGCAAAGTGATAATTTAATTTCTACCCAGGCTTCCATCAGGAAGTAGAAGGTTAATCATGTACTATTTATAACATATAGGGAAAACTGATAACTTTGGCAACGGATGCCGTGGGGTGGGCTGAGCCCAGCCTAGATGGGACCCAGCAGCCGCGCGGTGCTGGGAAAGGTCTTGCGCATCGCCATGCACTTCTCCTGGTCGATGAACAGGGAGTTGGCTTTGACGGCCAGGTCGTGCTGCAGGACAGCCTTGGCACGAACCAGCATTTGCAAGGTGTCCTGGCTGTCTCTCAGCTGCTGCTGAAGAGTCTGCACCGTCCCATGGATGTCACGGACCTCGTTGACAAGGCTGGAAAACAGCAAGGAGCCCTCATTAGAAGTCCAGTCACGCGGGTGGTTTCTAGCATGGCGCTGCTGATGGGCCCCTGGGGCATGGGTTTTCCCCCTTCAGTGCGCTCAGACTCACTCGGACCCCCCCTGTTTGTGTCAGATCCATGGGGAAGCTGAGGGCAGAGCTCCTCGGGGTCTCGGCGAGGAGGCACGGTGAACGTCTGCTCGAAGGCTTCGGCAACGCGCAGCCGCGTCTGCCAGAGCAGGTGGTGCCACCAAGCAGAGGGACGAGCAGCTGTGGTTTCCCGTTCCTGTTTGGTTTTGTGGGTTTCTTGGCTCCCCCTCCTGGATTTCCCCGGGCAAGGGTCCTCCCCACACCCACGGGTGCACACGCAGCGAAAGAGGACAGCTGGGAGAGGCTAAAAGCGAAGGTGAAACAAGTGGAGGATGGAACAAAGGATGGCGTGAGAGATGCTAAACCGGCTCTGGGGCTGGGTTTAAATTGCTTTGAAAAGGCTTCCCAGGGAGCCTCACCCAGCGGGCTGCCAGGAGGAGGTGTGAAGTTCAGGGTGCCTGATCCTCCCCAGCCCCTCGGGGTGCAATGCCAAAGAGCTCCCTCTGTCCTTGACAGGATTTCCAGTGTCCCCAGGGGAGGTGAGCACAGCCCTCACTGCTTCTCCGTGTGGTGCACAGAATCCCAGGCTGGCGGGGCTTGGCAGGGACCTCTGGAGATCACCCAGTCCAACCCCCTGCCAGAGCAGGGTCACCCACAGCAGGTGGCACAGGAACGCCTCCAGGCGGGTTTGGGATGTCTCCAGAGACGGAGACTCCACCACCTCTCGGGGCAGCCTGGGCCAGGGCTCTGCCACCCTCACAGCAAAGAAGTTCCTCCTCCTGTTTAGGTGGAAATCCCTATGGTCAAGTTTGTGCCCGTTACCCCTTGTCCTGTCCCCGGGCACCACTGAAAAGAGCCTGGCCCCATCCTCCTGACACCCCCCCTTTCAGTATTGATAAGCGTTGGGAAGGTGCCCCCTCAGGCGTCTTTCTTCCAGCCTGAAGAGACCCAAATCCCTCAGCCTTTCTTCACAAGAGAGGTGTTCCAGTCCCCTCATCCTCTTGGTAGCCCTTTGCTGTCCCCTCTCCAGCAGTTCCCTGTCCTTCTGGAACCGGGGAGCCCAGCACTGGACACAGCACCTTGCACAGCAGCTGCACCCTTGCGGTTACCCCAAAGGAAGGACCTAAGAGCTCTCAGCATGAGCCTGTTGGAGAGTAAAGGGCTTGTCCTTCAAACCTGAGCCCATCCAGCCGCCGGGAAGCAGGCAGGAGAGAAGACGGGGTTGACGCAAGTAGGAAAAATCCGGCCCCTCATGGGGTGGCATCAGGCCGCCCCCGGCCATGGGGTACAGCCTCCGTTGTGGGCGCAGAGCTCTCCCAGCACCCAAAGGCTGGGATACCCGCTCATTGCTTTTGATTATGTCGGTGCACTTCTGGAAGGACTCTTTAGGGAAAAGAACCAACCCCCCATGATTAATTTTGTCATCCAGCGATGCTCCCGAGTGCTACCACCCGTGAGCCCTCGAGGTCCCCGCCGGCCCCGCGCTCCTGCCTTACCGCAGCTGGGCAGTGTCCCGGCACAGCTCCATGTTTGGCCTCCGAGTGCGCTCGTCCAGCCGGGTCTGAGCCACCTTTAATGGAGGCCCCTGGTCCCTAATGGCCTTTTGGATGGCTTCTATATTCCTCTCCGTCTGGACTATTTCCTGCAGTGTCTGGCGTAAGAAAGAAACACATGCATAAATTTAAAAAATATATTCTCCAGCGGCAACGTGATTTCCCTTTTCTGCCATCCATCTGCAGAAAAAAACCAAGTTCAATTAGCAGACCCCGGGCTCAGACTGCTCTCACTCTGCCATAGATGGAGGCACAGATCCAGCAGCCATTTCTCTGCGGGGAAAAGCCTCTCTTTGCTCTTGCTGTCACATCAGAGGAGGTTTTGGAGCAGTGATGGATCTACTGAATTACCCGCTCCCCAAAATTACTGCTTGCAGGAACTGATCGTCCATCACTAGCAACTAACAGAGGGCAGGTTTTTGGTGGATGCTCGCTGAAGGATGTGGCACCAGCCTGCGATGCTGCAAGCCCAGTTTCTGCTCGGTTAATCTGTGCCGAGCACTTTTCAGGCAGCTTTCCATGAGAGCCAGTGGTGCGAGCCTGCTGCCCATGGCTGATCTCCACTTCATCTGCTTGGCGGAGCAAACACACCGATACCTGTGCAGCAACCACAGAGTGCTGAGACCGAAAACACGTCCTTGGAGGAGCAGCAAAGCTGCAAACCCCACAGCAGACACCCCAGCAGAGTCCCAGTAAAGCCCTTCTGCAGGGCAGCCAGCGCCTCTGAAGTAACTAGCGCTGATGCAAGTAGCGCTGGCATTTTCTGCTGGAAATCCCTGTGCTAGCAGGCTGTCAGCTGGGATGAGCAACGGGCAGTATCCCTTGGGATGAAATTACACTGCCAACTCATCCTGCTCCAAGAAGAAAGTCCCCAAGAAAGCTGGGCAGGGGCTGTTTGCAAGGGCATGTAGCGAGAGGATGAGGGGCAATGGTTTCAACTAGAGCAGGGCGGGTTTAGATGAGACATTAGGCAGAAGTTCTTTGCACTGAGGGTGGTGAGACACTGGCCCAGGTTGCCCAGAGAGGTGGGGGAGGCCCCACCCCTGGAGACATTCAAGGCCAGGCTGCATGAGGCTCTGAGCAACCTGATCCAGTTGAAGATGTCCGTGCTGACTGCAGGGGGTTGGACTAGGTGGCCTTGAGAGGTCCCTTCACACCCAACACATCCTATGACTCCATGATTCTAAATGATGCTATAACCAGGTTCTTGTGGTGACCGTTCCTCTGCTGGGGCCAGGTCTGCGTGGAGGGTCGCGCTTTGGAGGTGTCACCGGGAAGTGACAGTGTCACACCAAAAGGGAGGGGTTCAGGCTACCTTGGCCAGGTGGGTCTGAATCTTTCTCTTGGCATCGGCCGTCTCGGCGATGCGGTTGGTGAAGGCGCCGTTCACGGCGTTGAACTGCCGCCACATCTGGCTGTCCGTCACCGCCAGCAGGTTCTCGATGTCATCCCGCAGCTTGGCGGAGGCCGCCCGCTGGCTCTGGGAGCGGAGGATGTTGTCGTTGGTGAACTTGGCCCAGGACTGCGGCACCGAGATCCTGGCGGGGAAAAGGAGAGGCCCCCGGTAAGCTGGATGTGGGCAGGCATGGACCCTGCCAGGGAGCAGCGTGGATTCACTATAGCTTAAATCTACACTTTTAATTGGACTGTATGTCATAGTTTAACCCCAGCCAGCAGCCAGGACCACGCATGCGCTGGTGCAGTTCTCCCCCTTCCCCCCAGAAGGGAGAAGAGGGAGAAAAGGAGGGGAAAGGGAAAGGGAAAAACTCGTGGGTGGAGATAAGGACAGTTTAATAGAACAATAACAGAAACGAACAATAATAATAATAGTAAGAATAATAATAATAGTAATAATAATAATAATAATGAGAGAAGTCACTCTCACCACCCAGTGAACTGGCACCTTCCCGAGCCCCGACCGCATATTCCCACCCCGCACCAACCCCCATTTATATCCTGAGCATGGCATCTATGGTACGGAATATTCCGTTGGCCTTTCCCTTGTTCTGCCTATGCTCCTCCTCACTTCTATGGGAAGCTGAAAAGAGTCCTTGAAAAGTATAAACATCGCCTAGCATCATCTAAGACACATCTTTGAAAATATGCATAAACTTAGTGAGCTGTTTCAGCAGAGGTGCTCCGCTGAATTAATTGGCAGGCTGATCTCTCAACCCCTGGTAGAATGTTTAATGAGGTGGGACTGGCTTTCACCCTCTGGATGTTTGGCATCCAACTGTCAGCAGAGGGTTGTGCTCCCTTTCCGGGGAGCGGAGAGAAATGACCGCTCTGAGGGAGGTGTCTCCAGGCGGGATGGATCTGGGCTGGGGACAAGCAGCTCCCTGCCAGGGAGAGGCACCGCGTATCCCGGGGACAGCTTGCTGCTGGGGACCGACAGCGTGCACTCACGTGGCATCGACCTGCTCCACCCCTCGGTAGTAACTGATGCCGTGGGAGGTGTTCATCAGGTGGTGGCACCTGTCGTCGATCCGGTGGGCCACCTGCTTGTTGGCCAGATCCTTCTCCAGGTTGTGCTGGGCCGCCCGGTTGGACCTTCAACATGCAAACAGCAGCCATCGGTGGGGACGTACGGGTGGAATGGCTTCCTCCCCGTTCCACTCCCCACAGCAGCTCCCGCCCTGCCACGCAGCTCTGTCCTCCCACGAGCATCACCGCCCGCATGCCATGGAGCCTCCATGGGCTTTATGCCTGCGAGGTGTGGGGAGAGACAGGCTTCTTCTGGGGGTTCACATCTGCTGGGGTTCTGCTGTGACCACAAATGCACATCAGCCCTACGACATGAGAGAAGGAGCTCGTCCTTACGTGATCTGGGCTTTGGCCTTGTCCAGGACCTGCTGCATCTTCTCCCGGCACGACCTGATGACATCGACTTCCTGGGCAAAGGCAAAAGAGGACCCCATCAGTGTCCATACTCACTCGTCCTGGTCACACTCCTCCCCTTGGACCTCTCCAACCCTGCACACAGCAAGAACTTGCCTGCTTGTCTTCCTGCCCAAAGCAAACAGGCAGGAAAACTCGCAGCTGAGCCTGCGCCCAGCGCCCTGGAGGGGACAGAAGGGTGCTGTGGCTGCAGCCACGGCCTTTGCGTTCCCTTTCAGGGTGGGTCAATAAGGATTTTTTCACCTTGACCTCAGTGTCAAGCGGTGGTTAGTCCCACTGCACGGACAGGGACACATCCTGGTGTGGACAGGCAGAGCGGTTCCCTGGACCACTACACACCTCCGTCCCCAGATCAGCACCTGCCCTTTTTGCTCCCAAAATGTTTTCCTCCCCAGGAGGAATCCCATCCGTACGGGACAAGAGGAGATGGACTTGACTGCGGTGTAAATGCCCAGGCTGAATTTCTGAGACACATTCAGCTCCACCGGAGGAAGTGTGTTGCTCTCAGCTCACTTGACTTCAGCACAAACCCATTGCCTTTGTGAAGCTCCGGCTGCTGGAGGCAGGTGATCAGTGCTCCAAATCCCATAACTTTGAAATCCAGTAAAAATAGCTTCAACGCATGATCTGAGTTGCCCAACTTACTGTTAAGAGCTGTTCCTCCACATTGTCGTGGACCAGGTCGATGCCCATCCTCTTCTCCCGGTGAAGTAAGCACTCCTGAGCGACCTGTTGGGGACACGCCATCACCGCTGGCTGCAGGGGCAGGGCTCTCTATGGGGACCGTCCCCATCTCCAGAAACGTGAGAAAAGAAATTCTAGGTGGGCACCGAGATGACAAGAGGGGGAAAAAAGTGCCCCGGGGCAGCTGGTTTAGCTGACAAGGAGCAGGCGAGCTGCAACATCAGCATTAAACCATCATGAGGGAGCAGACGTGTCCCTGGTGCAGCCACAGCTGAAACGGGGGACCTGTGTCAGCCTTGACGCCCACCTCGCCAGAGCCTCGTGGTAAGACACGGGCTTTTGTCTCCCAAACCGGGATTTTGGATGTACCGCGTGTAAAAATATTGAGTTAAGCAAATGCTGCTCTGACGTGCCCAGCCTGTGCTGACAGGGGATCCAGCAGATGGCAAGGGGGGTTTGGTTACTACTAACTTAACTAATGGCCTCTTAATAAAAGCTTTCTAGACGTTCCGGAGCTGCAGTGAAACTTAATGAGACGTTTGAAGGGCTGCAGATGTTTCAGCAGTAGGCTACAGCTTGCAGCGCGCCGGGACGGGTGCTTACCCGGAGAGGGGCGTCCGCCTCGGCCAAGGCTCTCTCCAGCCTGGTCTTCACCTCTGTGAGCGCGTTGGTCTCCCCGATCACCTCATCTAGCTCGTGGCAGAGCTCCGATTTCCAAAACGCGATGTCATTGGCGCGCACTCCCAGGTTTTTGGTGCTTTCTACTTGGGTTTTCTTGGTCTGCTGGTATTTGTGGTCAATGATGCGGGAGGTATCGGCTCTCAGGCGCTCCGCGTTCTTCTGGGAGGTCTCCGACTCCCTGTAATTGGTCACGTTGGACTTGTACCAGTCTTCAGGGGTGTACTGGGTGAAGACGGTCGATCTGGTGGAAATAGAAGGAAGCTTCTCGCCGGTGGTTATCCCCTGGGAACTCTTGGAAAAGGCAGCCAAAGTTGGTTTGCTGGCAGCCGTTTTGTAGTAGGTGCTGGGCATCCAGGGGAGGCTGTAGCTCTGAGGCAAGGGGCGGTAAGGAAATCGGTTCTTGTAGCTTGACGCCATGGTGTGGATGGCAGGGAGAAACCTGGTGGGTATGGCTCTGGGATGGGCGAACTTTGCTGGTAAGGGAGAGCCGACAGACTCCATGCTCCACCGCTGCTATTCGTGTGTCCCGTCCGTGTCCTGCACAGAGGAGGAGAGAGAGGACAACCTCAGCAACCTCCTGCACTTGCCTTACTTCTTACAGCAACACCCGCAACTTCAAACACAAACAGCGACGCACAGAGCGCCCTCACAGCGCCTGAACAGGCCTAAACCCCTTGAAAACAAATCCCTTCTGACAGCATCCCAAACATTTGTATATAAAAGCATTTGACTTTGTTGTTAGTATCTAGCGTCAGGTCTTGGAAGGCGGAGAAAAACAAATCACGGCCGTAAGGAGAATGACAGATACCGTGCCTTCCTTTTCCTTAAATCTGTCAATCCAGTCAAACTGGAGTTGCTCCTTCTCTACTGTTCCTTTGTTTCTTTTGGCTGGCGTATCTGCTGATCTTCTGATACTCCAGAGGTCATTTTCTCTGTAAAAGTTCCATTCCCAGCCCCGAGAGCTGCGTCCCTTTTGGACACACATCTGCTACCGGCCCAGCGCCGTTTGTGGGTGGGTGAGGGACTCCATCCTCACCCCCTCTATCTTCCCTTGCCTTAAATGCTGGAGTGAGGAGCCTGCAGGTGAGCTGAGCTTTGCAGGACTATATCCAAATTTGAGCCCCCCACACCCCTATTTCAGCCTCAAAAGAGGGGCCGCCTCTTGCCTTGCAAAGGAGGAAAGGTGTCGATGGCTCACCTGGTGTAAGATCAGTGTGCGTGGGAAGGAGATGGCCCACAGTCTTTTCAGAGTGGTTTGGAAACACCAGCCTTGCAGTAGCCCTAGGAGGAATGGCCACACATGAAGATTTTGCTACCAAGAATTGCATATTGTCCTCTCCAGCTTGAGGCTGTCAATCGATGGTTATCAGCAAGATAAGGCAGGGGGCCACCAAACACACCTCATCTGAGGACAAACACTCCGGAGGGGTACGTGGTGCTCGGTACGAAGCTCTTGTGAGGTTACAAGTGTCACCCAGGGGCAGGAATAAGTCCCTCAATACGGCTGTTGTAGCCAGCCCGACGTGTCCTTCCCCTAATACCGTCCCGTCCCCACTGCTCCCAGCCTGGCTCGGAGCCCCAGGGGAAGATGAGGACACGGGTGTGCTACAGCAAGATCCCTGATGGGAGTGGCTGTGGGACAGGCAGCGGGAAACTCACACCCTCAAATTTAGCAGAAAAAAAAGCTTTTGCAAACACGACCCTCCGAGGCAGTTTGGCAGAACCGAGGACGAAATGTCTGTGCTCAGGTCCAACAGAAACCACCGTGTGTGCCGCTTCCCACAAACCGCTCCCTTCAGCCCTTTTGTCCCGGCTAGGGATAAATGACGGCGCTTTCCCTAGCTCCGTGCCGCTTTATACCTGAGAAACGGCCTTGGGAGGGTGGGAGGCAGCTTCCCTGGCTCCCACCCCCACAAATAAACTCTGCCCTTTCAGACACTGACAGACACACGTTTAGGAAAGGGAGGGAAAAACCCACTTTGTGCCACCCCTGAACACGGACACACGACAGGAGCCCCGACCACCTCATCCGGGTACATTTAGAGGACAGAAGAGATATGGAGGGGGATTAGGAGAATGACCTGTTTTTTTCCCTCCCAGTTCAGGGACATACTCACCCTGCAGAGGCTTGGGGGTGTGCGGGGGGGGCTGCTACTCAGTGCTGTGCTGTCAGGTTGGGTGGCAGCACTGCCAGACACTGCAGCATCCCCAGTGCCCTCTGTGTCACAGAACCAGGGCAGCGTTGCCGCTGGCGCAGGGTGCTCAGTAACCGGGTTCTACGCGGGCAACTCCCTGCAGCCGCTCTGGCAACCCGATGCAGCCGCTGGGCAACGCATTGCTGTGGATGGGCAAGCCGGGGCCAGCCCTGGGCAAGAAAATACCCTCACATGGCATCCTAGATCCTGCCCTGGACAACCTACTGCCCTCCATGGGCAGGTTTTGCAGCCCCTGGGCAACCAAGTGCAGCTTTTGGGCAACTGTTGAGCGGCTTAGTCATATCATTCGGTTTTAGGTAGTCCTGCAAGGAGCAGGGAGATGGACTCGATGATCCTCATGGGTCTCTCTCGACTTGAGACGTTCTATGACCCTACGAACTCATGGCCCCCAGTGGGCAACCCAGTGCCACCCCTGGGCAAGTCAGTGCAGACTGCGTGCATCCTAGTGCCTCTGCTGGGCAACTTGATCCCTTGCCTGGACAACCCCCAGCACCGTCAATGGGCAACCCAAATCTAGCTTGCTGACTGATGTTGATAGCATTCGGCATGCTACGTTGCAAAATCGAGCGGCTATTGATTTTTTGCTGTTAGCTCAGGGTCATGGATGTGAAGGTTTTGAAGGTATGTGTTGTATGAACCTTTCCGACCACTCATCATCCATTCATAAGCAGTTACGGGAGCTGAAGGATAACATGTCCAAATTAAAAGTGGTCAAAAACGGTTTCGATGATTGGTTAAGCTCATGGGGTATAACGGGATGGTTATCAGATTTACTAAAGCAAGGGCTCATGCTATTGTTGGTTATATTATTATTGATTATGGCAGCCTCGTGTGTTCTCCGCAAAGTGACTGACATGATAGAAAATGCCATGCATAAGGTCTGGCTGGCTCAAGAAGAAAAAGGGGGTATTGTAGGAATGTATCTGAGAGAAAACGGCCATGTGAGCCAGCCTCCCTACTGTGAGAGATTAGATTAAGAGCAAAACAGGCGGTAGAAGATGGAATTAGTACATGGGAAAAACGGGAACTGAGAAGGTAGAAAACATGTTGTGCTAATGACTAAGCAATTTACTATGCGAATTCTTGTAACCAATCTGATGTGTGAATGAACTGCATGCACAGCGTGTGGACAGTGTAACTCGCTGATCAGAAATAAGCGAGTCGCGTGTACGGCTACAACACAGGGTATAAAAGATGATGATCGGTGCTTAATAAACGGCTTCTGTTGATTCACATTGGATCGTCTGGAGTCCAGTTATTTCTCCTCAACAGGGTGCGGGAGGAGAAGCCATGCTCTCTGCTAAGACACTAGGGGAACCCACTAGCAGGGTTTGACCAGCCACATTTTAACCAAAAGAGGCAGAAAATGCCAGCGACGACACTGTGAGCACCCGGAGATCTGCGGAAAGGTCTGAAAGTCCATTCAGTCCCTGGCCAGATGAGAGAGAGCTTCACCTGGAGCTGCTTCTGGACTTTCTCATGGGATCTTTTGAGAGAGGTCCCAGCCCTAGCTCTGTCCCAGCATCAGTGACACCTCCAGCATCTGAGCTGATCCCATCCCTGCTACGAGTCCCTCTTCACCAGCAGCAGCCAAGGGAGCACAGCCGCCAGCATGGCCACCGTCAAGACGAGCTGGACGGCGAGGGCGATGGGCGACTGGCAGCATTTCACCCCCAGGGCCGAGCTGGATGACACCGAGCTTCGTGTTTCTGTTCTGCTTCTCCTCCCGAGGGAGCTGCAGTCCACACCCACCAGTGGCATCCCATGGTCACTGATGACAAAGATGTGGGCTTCCCGCGCCAGCTCTCCTGGGACCCCCTGCAAGTCCATGGGGCTGTTCCCCGTGCTGCAGCACTGGCCGGAGCTCTGCACCGGTATCATAAAATGGCTGGGCACCACCAAGGTGTTGCTGGCCTCCAATTTGGTCAGATGGGACAAGGAGGAAGGTGACAGAGGCATGTCCAGGGCCCGGAGGTTGGTACCTGCCTTGGGCGGCCATAGAGCCGCCTTCTTGCTGAGGAAAGTCACGTAGCGGCAGATGGGGCAGATGATGCTGCTCTGGACCTGGCCGTCAAGCTTGGCGGAGAGCAAGCACTTCACCAGGCAGTCGTGGCAGAAGGTGTGCCCGCAGCTGAGCTGGCGGTGCATGGCCTCCAGCGGGTGGAACTTCTCGTAGCACATGGGGCACTCGGCCGGGGGTCCCTCCTTGCTGGACGAGGCCTCAGACATCCCTGCTCTGTCGGACACAGGCGCTCCCCAGCTGCGAGGAAGAGGCACGATGGGTTAATAAGGTTGAAATAATTAGCATGATCCATCTCTTCATCTCTCCTCCTCCTCCTCCCTGCTCTCTTGCTTTTGCCCTCTTGCCCCTAACAGATGCAGTTGACAGCTACTAGGCATCCTCTCAACAAGACAGGGCATTTTCAGGAGCATTACGCCTCTCAGTGTGGCCCTTGGGGCAAGAGAGAGATGACGGGAGGACCCCAACTCCAGAGCCAGCAGGGGCAACAATCCCCGGCTGCAAAATCACATGCACGAGCCCCTGGATGGACCTGCTCAGCACGTGGTACAGATAAAGCAGGTTCAGCTTGTGTCACGAGTGCCTCCGTGCACTGCTGCCAGCTCCAGGTGCACGGGAGGTGGGAACTCCCATCCCACAAAGAAACCTGCCATGGAAAGGGAGATGCTCCCATCCCAGGGGACACAGAGGGGCCAGCGGGAGCAGGGGGAGGCCAGGGCAGTGGGACAGGTGGGAGCACAGGACCCCCCGGGGATGGAGAGGGGGCGTGCTGGACCCGGGGCAGGCAGCGAGCACACACGCCAGGCTCCTTCCAGGCTGCTGGAGCATGTCCCAGGCTGGTGGCCAGGCCACAGCCATCTCCAGGCTGTGCTCCTCACGCCGGAGCATGGTGTGGTCAGCAAGCCCCGGAGCCCGGCGTCTCCTCTTAGTCAGAGCAGGGAGGGCAGAGCCCAGCCATCCCGCCTGGCCCCTGCCCCAGCCTGGGGCGCCAGGGGGAGCGCGGGGCCGCTGGGATCCCCAGACCCGCGTCTGGGCTGGGTCTGAAGCTCTGCCGTGCGTCTCCCAGGGCAGGGAGCATTCATGCGGCGGCTCAAGGAAGGGAGAGGGGAGCGGGAAGAAGGGAGAGAGGAGAGGGGAAAAGGGAGAAGGGAGCGGGAGATGGGTGAAGGGCGGAGGAAGAGAGGAGAGGGGAAAGGGGAGAGGAGAGAGGGGAGAGGGGAGGAGGGATGCTCAGCTCAGCTCAGCTCCTTTCTCTTAAAACTGGAGCTTCATAAAACCTGCAGGTTTTTCCAGACCTTGCAGCATTGTCAGACCTGACCAAACCTGCACCCCTTTTCTCACGCATGACTGTGCCCATGGGCATCCTCACAGCTGTCTCTGGAGGTTTTGCCATCCCCTCCTTGGCTGACCTCCTCTTCCTTGGGAGCCATCCCCTGCGCCAGGACGGTCACAAGAACACAACAAACCATCCCCTCCCAATCAAAGAGAAGAAAGATGCAGGCTCCTGCTCTGCTTTAAGAGGGATCAGGGACTTGGTCCCCCAAAGTGCTGCAGAAGGAGACCCTGACCCTGTGCACCAGCTCCTCTGTGCCCCCAAAGCCCCCTTACCTGCTGCAGGGCACCAGGGCAGGAGCCCCTCCATGCACTCCACTGCTGTCCCCAGAAGCGGGGCTGGCCGTGCCCCAGCACCGAGCACCAGCTGGGGAGGGGACTGGGACACCTATCTAACACGGAGGTGTTGGCTGCGCGTGTCATGCGGGCGCGTTGCGCAGAAGCTGGAGCAGGGACAGGGCCATCTCCTGGGGACTGAATGCGGAGGAACTCGTTCCCCGTTTTAAAGGCCTGATATTTGCCTGGTTGGCCAGGGAGGGGGCGAGGAGCCAGTGTCAGGCGTCGGAGGGCAGGGACAGGCAGCACGGTCCTGCCTGCTTTCCCTCATGTGATGGGCACCTGTAGTCGGGCTCATCCCTGAGCTCAAACCCCAATGAAACAGTCGCTAAAGGGGATGTCGGGAGCCCAAATTCCCTCTGTTGCTGCAGAGCAGGGTGACCGGCAGCACCCTGCACCAGGGCTGGGCTCCTGCCAAACAATTCTTGCCTCCAGCCGCCACAGCTCCCTGTTCCTCGCCCTGGCCACATCTTCATCCCTACGCCCCCTCCCCTCCTCATCCCCCAAACACTCCGCACTCCAGCCCTGCGCTCCCCGCCCTACACCATCAGACGCTCACCCAAGCACCGGTGTGGCAGCACACAGCCCAGCAAACACACTCCAGCAGGCTCGAGGGCCACTGCTGCCTTGAACCTGCCCTGGAGGGGGTTTCCAGCATCTTTGGGAACTGCAGTCCAGGCAGCGGCAGGAGCCCTGTGGGCTCAGGGCAGGCAGAAGCCCCGAGCTTGGCCATCTCAGCAGCCGCAGGTGGCTCATGAGTCACTGTTTGGCCAGGTGCCGGCTGGAAACACACATGGAGAAGGTTCCCTGTGGCCTTACATGTGTCCCAGGGTGCTGCCCATCCCTCACTCGACCCCCAGGCGAGAAGCTGAGAGGTGTCTCCCCTGCAAAGCCTTGAAAAAACTGCCACGGGGTGGGTCACTCCTCCCACAGTCTCGACTCTTTCCAGCCACCCCTGCCACCCCTCAGCCCGGCCAGTGGCCACGGGGCTGCCAGCCCACACTCAGGGTTGCTGAGCGGCTCCACAGGGATGTGAGGATGAGATTCCCAGAGCAGGCACAGTGACCCCAAGGCGCCCCGCCTGCACGCCTTCCCCAGCTCTGGCTGTGGCAGTGCAGCCACGGGACCTGGATTTGAACCATCAAGGGGCCCCAATGGCCCCTGCAGGGCCTGGAGTCTCCATCATGGAAAGCCTTCCGGAGAACCCTGACATAGTGGGGAGTCTTGCCTTGGGGCAGAGAGATGCTCCGCACAAGCATTCCCAGCCCTGTGGTCCTCCCGCCCCAAGAAGATGCCCAGGGCTCTGCAGGATCCGTGGGGCAGGCAGAAGAGGAGATGCACCTCTGGCACCCAAACCCCAGTGAGATGGGCCCTGGAGTTCCTCTATGGGCAGGAGGGGTGGTTTCGTGCGGCTGGCTGTCGCGGCAGGGCTGCAGGCGTGGGCAGCAGTATCAGTCGCTCGTGGGTGCAGCGGTTGCAGCAGTTACAACATGGGGCTGGTTTCTGGAAGGAGCAGGGGAGGTGCAGCCCCGCCGAGCCGTCCCGTGCACTGGGGCAGCTGCCAAAAGAGAGCACCCATGGTGGGAGACATGCGCCGGGGGGGATGTCTCAAGCCGTGAAGCCCTGTCCCTCGCTGGAAGGAGACCCGGAGCATGTCAACACCTTCCACACCCCCCGCTTAAGATCAGGGACCAAGCCACTCCACTCATTATCCCAGTTTTCTTGGGATGGTCCAGAAATTGAGGCTGAAACCTCTCCAGACAGATCGTGCCAGGGCTGAGGTTGCACAGTCACCCCTGGGGTAGGCATCCTCATCCCCCTCCCTGGCCCCTCCTTGAAGCTGCTGGAGGTGCCCGGGTTGCACCCACCGACATCTCCATTGCTGAATGAGTGATCTGGGCCAGCGAGAGCAGATCTGGGGCAGCCGAGCATCTCCCCAGCTTCAGTTTGCTCTCTGCCAGCACCAAGGCGGGGTGGAAATTCCTGTTTCCCATACTTTGAATGCTCCCTGCCGTTGGAAACTGTGAGCTCACGGCTCTATACATAGGCACTGGAAAAACGAGTCTGCCTCCCTTTGCCGCTTTGACCACGCCAAAATCAAAGGGATTTTGGCATATCACAGCCCTGGCTCTGTGAGCACTTTCGTTCTTTCCTGGGCATGGCTTTTCTCGCTGCCTTTGCCCCACTTCCACATGCAGCAGCATCTTTCCTGAAGGACGGGATTGAGTCTGCTGGTGCTTGAGGGAGAAGAAACCAGTTTCAGGAGCAAAGCAAGTCCCTATACGCTGCCTGTGTGTTTTTCTCCGGCTTTAAGCAATGCAGCTCACGGCCAGTGTTTCAGCCCCCTCAAACCCAGTGCAGGGTCAAGGTCTCCAGGATCCTTTTATCCAAGCAAGAAGGCAGCATCAGGCTCAGCTTCTCTCCAGGGACCACAGCTGAGACCTTCTCTGCTCTGGGGTTGGTGGCTTCCAGGGAACAAGGGACATTCTGACCCAGAAGAGGACACAGCCCTCCCTACAGGCGGGGGTGGCGGGGGGTCCCTTCACTAAAACTGCGATGGCTTTTGGGCAGAGCTCTGCAGCCTTTTGCAAGGACAAGAGGATGCTGCAGACAGCCCTCGTCTTCCACAGCATCACCCCAACTTCCCACTGTCACCGACCAGGTGGGGAGGAGGGAAAATAATATTAGATATAGTTACGTGAAAGTGCTTATTTTCAAAGCACATTTAAAGCCAGAAGATCAAACTATATGTGAGCCTGGTGCCAGGCAAATATTCACTATAGGTCTCGATATTTCCATAACAAACCCATGCTGCACTTCTCCAAATCATAAGAGATGAAGCAGGGACATTTCCAATGAGCAGAGACGTGTCCTCCATCCCTTCTCTCAACGAGGGCGAGGATCCCGGTGAGAAAAATCATGGCTTTATTCCTGACGGCAAGATGCACGCGCGGAGCTTTGCCATGCAGCCACAACCCATCCACATGGCTGGTGGCTGCTGGAAAGGATGGGCTGGCTGAAGTGTCCCTCACCTGGGGACACATGCCCCATCCCTCCCACGACACGGCCAGTCCTCCCAAACTCCCCCAGGTTTTTCCTTAGCGATGGCTCAACCTGCAAATCTGAGGCTTTCTCCAAGTTTCTGCTCAGCCCGTTCTCCTCCCACCACTTCCCAGCCCCGGCTCAAACATGGTGAATAGTTGGCACTGGTGGGAACCAGGTGAAGGGAAGAGGGGAAAAAGTAAATCCAAGGGGTGGAGGGTCCAAGGGTCCTGGCCCCTGTCTTAGCTGTATCCATTCCCGTGCTGTCAAAATAAACTCACATAGATGGAAAAGATGGATGAGTTTGGAGGCACCCAAGCCCTTTAAGGGGGACCATCTTTTCCCATACTTGCTTTACTTGAATTCAGAGTGGGAAAATAAGTGTCTTTTCCTTCTGCATGTCTCCATCCTGCCTGTCAGGCACCTGGCAGGATGCAGACCCACCATCAAGCTGCTGATTTAGCCAAGACAGCCCAAAACACCTAGCAGAAGCTCTTCCGACAGCTTTCTCCTCAGCGCTTTTTGCCGTGCCCAGCAGCTGGTGCTCTCGGATCTGCTGTGGCCACCCTAAAAAAAAAAAAAAAAAAAAAAAGACCCGGGTGCACCGTAAAAAAAAGCCCTGGGCCTGCCTCTCCAGGGGTGCCAAGGTCTGGAGCTGGTGGTCCCCACCAGCTGGGATGCTGCCTCTTCCCACCAGGACGGATGGGATCTGCTTATCCTCCTGATGATCAGAAATTTACATCCAGTCATTTGACATGACTAATGCTTATCAAACACCAAGGAACAACGGGGTACATCCCCAAACCCCTCTCCAATGCCTGTTTTCCCACCAGATGCTGCGGTTTTGCGAAGGCACCTGCACAGTACCTGGGCATCACAGCACCCACCTGCCTCTGCCTCCAACAAACCCTCCCAGGAATGACCCCGAGCCTGGTGTGAGCCCTTGGAGCCTTATTCTGACAGCAAAACTTGGCGATTTGTCTCGTCCAGTCCAGGCCGAGCCACACAGCCCCACGGTGCATGGGGTTTTCCCATACCTGGGAGGGCAACTGCACTCTCCAGGGGCTCCTTCAGCTTCTTTCCCCCCTCCACCAACACAGCGTCAGCTCAGTGAGTCCGGGGGCAGCCCAAGGCAAGCGCCTCAGATGATGAGCAAGACCAGGGCTGCGCAAAACCCCCGGATGTGGGGGCAAAATGGCTTGTCCCCCCTTCCCCGGTGCCCACACCAGCCCCTCGGGGGAAGCACACAAACCTGCTGGAGACCCTCCGCGGTCACTGTGACCCGTCCCTGCTGTGCCATGAGCCATGCCACTCCAGGGATGTTTTACCACCCGCGTCCCCTGCAGCAGCGGGTATTGCCGGACTCTTTTACGCCATCCCCTCTGGCTGCCTTTTTACCAGGCAGCTCCCTCGAGCCTTATTCTGGAGGACAATGCACAGAATCCCTGCAACGTCAGGAGAAAAGGCTGCCGGGGTTAGGGACTGGGGGGCTTTTACCAAAACGGGAGGTTCCCTGTGGTTTTGGCTGCCAGGTTGTGTTGCAGTTTGGCTTTTTCCTCCAAGCCCTGTCTCCCGGAGGGCCGAGACTGCAGAGGGGTTGCTGCCTTTAATGGGAACAAGTAGAGGTCAGCTTCTAGCCCTGCAACACCACACACGCTGGAGCGGCCCGGAAAGGAAAGGCTCCATAAAAGGAGCACTAAATACTGGATTTTGGTTCATTTCATGATTTTTCCAGGGTCTTATGACCATGCAGTCAGCATGGTGCTGTGAGCAGAGAGTTTGCAGGCAGAGCTGCTCCACCAGCCAGGGTCAGCTGGTGGATCATCAACCAGAAACACAAGTGGGTTATTGATAGGAGGATGCTTGGGAAAAAATGCATCTGCCCAGACATGCTGGCACAAGGCAGGAGGGCTACTGTCCCCGTCCCACCACCCTGTGGGCTCTGCAGTCCCCGTAGTCAAAATATAGGAAGGATAACCCCAGTCCTCCCTTCCAGATGGGGTCAGCTGGAAAACACACAAGGGTCCTGACAACCCCCAACCCACGGTGTCCCATGAGGGACAGGGCAGGTGGTGCCCGGCTGTCCCCTTCTGCATCCTGGGAGGATGATGGGTCCAGCACACAGACGCTCCCGAGCCGGCATCGGGGCTGTGGCTGGTGTCACAGCAGTTTCCCACATCTCCTTGGCCCTCCATGTCCATCGTTAAGGACCCCCAGGAAAATGGGCACAAGCAGATCCAGGGTGCCTAAGAGGTCACCCCTGCACCCCACGAGCAGCCTGGCAATAACCAAGACAATCAGCGTTTCAGGGTGGCTGTGCTTTTGGCAGGCAAGCTGAGCTGCAAAACAGTACTTTTAGGCATCGCTGGCAAAGTCTGTTAAAGGAGCAATTCAGCAAATACTGCCCAGGCACCAAAGGTGGCACTCACAGTAGTCAAGAAAAATAGCTACATTTATCAAAAAAAGGCTCCATGTGGATGGACACAGCCAGCTCAAAGGGGGACTTCGGGTGAGGCATAAAGGGAGGATAAATGAAGTGATCGGCGTTGTTGCGTACAACAGAGGGTCTGCTGCCTTCATGCTTGAAGAAGTGCCCTGTTATGTGTATGTGTATGTTATGTGTATGCGGGGGCAGCTCGCAGAGCGGCGGTGACTTTGCTTTCCCGGCTCTTGCAACATCCCAGCAGGCTGTGAGGACACGGCACGCGCCAGACAAGCCGAGTCTCTGCCGACCCCACTGCCAGCGCTGCCAGTGGCTGGGGGACACGTCAGCACAGAGCCATCGGGTCCCCCGCCCCCGGCAAAGCCATGGGATGTCCCCATCTGCAAAGCCTCGCTGCAGGGGCTGGGCAGGGAGCGCCGGGGGGCTCTGCCTGGGCCACTTGTCCCTCTGGCAACCCTCCCAGAGCCACTGCCCTGCCACATGGTCCCCCAGAGCTGTTGCCCCCCGACCCCTGCTCCCCAAAGCCCTCCTAGATCCCTGCCTCTCTGTACACTCCCTACAGCATCGCCATGCCGTGTCTTTCACAGAGCTGTACTCCCTCCATTCCCCCTACTCCCACTCCCTGCCCAGTCTCATTCTTCCCAGTCCCATCCAAACCACATCCCTCCCAGTCCCATACCTCCCAGTTCCATCCCTCCCCACACCCCTCCCAATCCCATCCTTCCCAGTCCCATCCAAACCACATCCTTCCCAGCCTCATCTCCCCTCATCTCTCCCCACCCCATCTCTCCCCACATCCCTCCCAGCTCCATCCCTCCTTACGCCCCTCCCAGCCCCATGTTTCCCTATACCTCTCCCAGCCCCACCCTTCCCTGTATGATCTCCCATATCCCTCCCAGCCCTATACCCTCCCCAAACCCACCTCTCTCTACAGCTCCTCCACTCTCATCCCTCCCTACCCCCACCCCAGCCCCAGCCCTTCCTTCCCCTCGCTGGGGGCACACAGACCCCCACGGCCCCTCTCGTGGGCTCCAAATAGCCATGATTCAACCCACTGGCTTACAAGGATGAAATATTGCTGCTGATGTTGTCACCATGGCACCTGGATGGGGACTGTGAGTAGGTGTGAGCAGCTGATCTCGCATGCACATGGCGAGTCCTGCACCAAACACTATCCTGGGGCAGACAGGGAAGGAGGCAGCAGGGTGGGGGTATAAGAGCAAGGCTGTTTGGAGGCAAACATCAGTCTGAGCAGGAAAGCTGATATTCCCCAGCACCTGCCAGACTCGTGACATGGGGTCCAGGGTGGGAGCCATGCAAGGCCAAAGGTTGGCCAGGCTTTTTCTAGTGGTCAGAAAACTGCTGGGTCTGAGGTCATCTTTCTTGAGACCAGGAGCAGCCAGGCTTGGCAAGTTCGAGCCTCACAAAGCTCTTGAGATGCAATGAGTCAACAATTCCCAGATCACATCCCCAGGGTCAACACTCACAGCTCCAGAGCCACAAGCAGAGATGGATGCTGCCTCCCAGCACAGACCAGTGCCCAGCTCCCGGGGCTGTTTCCCTCCCCATCCCTGCTTCTCCTTTGCCCAAAGCCTCCTTTCCCTGGACCTTCTCAGCACTAGGAAGGCTAGGCTGCATGGGGGGGGGGGGGCGGGGCTTGGCTGACCCCCTGCTTCTTCTCCTTGGCTCCCTGGAGGTGCCGGCTGCATCCCTGAGATGATGGCCTGAGATGCCTGGTCCCGTCGGACCCAGCGCTGAACTTTCCAGTCCGTTCTGAGCCAACGGAGCCGGACTCAGGCAACGGCCACCTCTCCCAGGCACCGGGGACACTGGGAACGGATCCAGCACCCAGACAGACGGGCAGGGAGAGCTGGTGTTCCAAAAGTGATATATAGATTTTTAATTAATAAAATCATGATTGTGATTTAAAATTTAAATGCATTACTATTCTTTAATTAGTAAAATTAATTCCCTAGAGAAAAGAGATGAACAGTGGTCACAGGGCTGGGGGGAACACATTGACAAATCGCAGCCCCCAGTTCTGCTTCGCCCCGGCCCTGCAGAGGTGCAGAGGAGGGAGGACGGGGTGAGGGGGGGTTCAGGGGGGTCTGTGCAAGAAGCCGTGCTGAATTCCAGAAGCCAGAGGAGAGGCGCGTGTTGCTCTGGGCGCTGCAGCACCTGTCGGGGAAATCCAGAGCTGGGGGGGCACCAGTGGCTCCGTGCCGCCGTGGCCATGATCCGGGCTCTCGACAGCCACCTCCATCCATTTATTTTTCATTATTCCCCCTCTGCCCTCTCCTGCCCTGCTGCAGGGCTGCTCGGGCATGAAGTGGGCTGTTAGAGAACCCCCACACACCCTTCAGTACCTCTGGGATGCTGCTTCCTTCTCCCTGGATTTATATATATATGATACTCATAGATTATAGCGATAGATTAAAAAAATAAAGTGGGGGAAGAAAAGGCCAGCTAGAGGCTCCCATGGGCCGGTGCCCACCCCAGCAGCACGTCTTCCCCTTACAGACAATAACAAAACCCAGACAATGATCCCAGTGAGTTCCTGGGGGAGCCCCCGCTCCCAATGCCCTGGCCCGGACCCCCCCAACTCCCCTCCGCGCCAACCCTTTGCTGCCTCAGAAAACCACAATAATGGCGGCGGTTGGGAGCCGGGCCTGGTCTCCTGCGGGACGTGTCACCGGAGCGGGCTGAGTGACCGGGACAGCCCTGCGAGGGAGCTGCCTCTGCCCGGGCTCGGGCTGCGCTGGCTGCGGCCACAGATCAGCCTGCGCCAGCTGCGCCTCAGGGATGGAGGTGGAAAAGGCAGCCGGGACCCTCGGCCTCTCCCATGCCTGTGGATAACCCCATCCCAAGGACCAGCCGGGAGTGGGGCGGGGCGTCACCCAGCAACGGGGGACGCTGCATTGTCCCTTGTCACCCGTCCCATCGCTGCTGTGACCACTCTGCTGCTAGGAGGCAACAGAGGAGGAGGAGGAGGAGGAGAAGCACGAGGACAAGGAGGACGCGCACAGGGAGGAGGACGAGGACGAGGGGAGGAGGAGGAAGCCTTTGACTGCCCATCCCTCCCACCCATCCCAGTCTCCCCCAGGCAGAAAGGGCCCCCTGGGCAGCTCTTTCTCCCACTCCCCCAGGAGCTCAGGTCCCGCTCAGGTCCCTCTGTCGCTTCAGGGACGGCAGCAGCCATGGCCCAGCTCAGCCTGGCCCAGCTGCTGGATGTCGCCGTCGGGACGACCAAGGTCAGGGCCATCGACTTCGTGGCCCTGCGCAGACTGCTGCTGGCCATGCTCTGGCACCTGGGCCTGCAAGACCTCCCTGTGGAGACGTGGGGACACAGCCCGACCCCCCTCCTGGAGAGGGACCAGCCTGCCAAGGCACCCCCTGTTCTGGAGAAGAAGGGGGACAGGGCCCAGGGCACGCGGCAGCAGCCCCAGGAGCCACGGGAGCGGCTGCAGGAGACCACGAGCGGCCCCCAGTTCACCTGCGAGACCACCTACGCCCAGAAGATAGAGAAGAAAATCAAAGAGAACGGGAGCAGCATCTTCAAGGTAGGGGCTTCTGCCAGTCTCCTGGGTGCTCCCCCACGAGACACCCCCTCCTCCAGGGTCCACGCCGCCGTTGCATCCCCTTACACCGAGGTCTGCTTTAAGCCTGAGCCCATGGCAGCACGTGGGCCTTCACAGCCGGAAAGAACTGGAGTTTTGGGGAGGAAGAGCTGGGGCTGAAATGCCCCACTAGCTGGAGGCTCAGCAGCCCTGGAGCTCTGGCCCCATCGCCCTCTCCATCCCTCCCTTCCCCGCTCCTGACCTACGGCCGCTACCGCATCCGCTCCTGGGGCAGCTGGGAGGCTCCATCAGTCCCTCATGGGCCTCATCTCCCACCCCAAATCCCCTCGGCTCGCCCAAGGGCTAAAGCCAGCACTGGTGGGGAACAGACAGGGGCCTCATCCTGCACAGCGCTGAAACGCTGGCGGCCGTGCTTTGCCCCCCAACTATCCCCCGTGGGCAGAAATAAACCCGGGTTCAAGTTAAGAGCACAGCAGGGGTCAAGGTCCTGGTCCCCAGGGACCCTCCCCTGGGGCTCACCCCACCGCCCCCCTCTCGTGGGCCATGGCTCTCCCCCAGGAGCTGCTCGAGGAGATCCACACCATGAAGGTGGCGCAGTCCCGCATGGCAGAGGACATCCGCAGGATGCAGGAGGCGCTTGGCTTGGTGAGCTGCCGCTGGTGCCCCGGGAGGGAGCTGGGCCCTTGCCCCCTCCCTGCCCCTCTCCCTGTCGCCACCCCAAAGTGGGAAGGGTGTCCCAAGGGGGGAGCAGGGGAGCTCAGCCCACCCTCCTGCAGCCCCCCACCCTCTGCCCCCCACCACTGCCCCGGCGAGGGCACAAACGGACCCCGCTGCCTGCAAGTCGGGCTGCGGGTAGAGGGAACTGCGGGCATCAGCCAAAGGGATGCTGGGGCACTTCTGAACTAACAGGCAGAAAAAAAGAAACGTGGGAGCTGGGAAGGAGGGGGATAAGGCTCTGCCCTGGGCAAGCCAGCCACAGACCCCAGGCTGCCTGCCCGCTCTCCCTTTGTCCTGTGCCCAAATGCTCCTTTTAAATCCCGCTCCCACATCCAGACGGGTGCCCCTCCCCTCGCCCCGCTCCAGAGGAAACTCCAGGATGCTGCTGGCCGCCTGCCGGGCCCCTGGGACCAGACAGTGCTGGAGCGTGATGGGCTACGGCCACAATCCCGCCTGGATCCTGCACCGGGACAGGGGGCAGCTGCATCCCCAGCTCCCTCGCGGAGACCAGTCCTCCTGTGTCGGGCCATGGTCCACGGCTTGGCGGTGCTGGGCACTGATGTCCCTGTGGGTCCGTTCCCCCCAGCCCCGTGTCCGGCCTGACCCCTTGATCCCTTCCTTCCCCAGCAAAGGCTGAAGGAAAGGCAGAGCCTCTGCCCGGCCCCGGAGGAGGTGAGCAGCATGGTGGGCTGGGAGGTGCTGGGGGATGGATGGCCTGGTGGGCAGCATATTGGGAGAGGAGGGAGGAGGAGGCCGAGGAGCCTGAGCTCTGTCGGCGCTGAGTGCTGGGGCATCCCGGCTGCGGGAGCGGGACCCAGTGGGACCGCAGCCCCCAGTGCCTCCAGCCACTGCACGCCCCGGGGCTCTGCGGAGCTTTGCTCAGCCCTTCTCTTCCCTGCGCATCCCGCCGGGAGGCAGGACCTGGCACAGGCAGCGCCACGGCAGCTCCTCGGCTGCCCCGACAGACAGACCTCCTGCGCTGCCTGTGGCAGGGACGTCTCACAGCAGCCCCTCCGGGGGACAAGTGAGCACCTGAACCCGGGGCATACAAACGACCCCCGTGCTGGGACGACACGGGGGGCCGTGCCCTGACTCCGCCAACACCCCCGTTCCCAGACCAGGCAGCTGGAGGATACGCGTGGAAAGCCCAGGGTGGATGGAGCCAACTGGAAATTGCATGGAAGCACCCAGATGGGGTAAGGGGACGGGAGGGGGTTTCCTACCCCGGGGGGCTGCAGGGGAGCCCAGGGGGGCTTGGAGCACCCTGGTCTGGGGGGTGACGAACACCCCCGAGCAGCCCAATGGAGGATAAACCTCCCCGTGCCCCCATCTCCCTGGCCAGGCCCACACTGCAAAAAATGAAGCAGGAGCTGATGGAGATGAAGGACCTGGGCCTGCAGGAGATAGAGCGGGAACTAAAGGAGCTGGGAGAGCATCAGCAGAGGACTGAGGCCAGGCTGAAGCTCCTGGCGATGCAGACGGACGAGCAGCTGAAGGCACAGGTGAGGTAGCGCTCCCTTCACCCGCCACCTCAGGGGGGGTGGTTCTGGCGAGGTTCCCAGCCACCTCCCTGGGCTGGCTGGGGCCATCGAGCCTCCAGGGCACCTGGGCTCCTTGGCTGCATCCATCCCAGCTCAGAGCCCATCCCTTCTCCCCTTCCTGCAGAAACACAAGCTGAGGGCGATACAGCACATGGGGCAGGAGGAGGTAGAGGCGCAGGCAGCACGCAACGTCTCCAGCACGGACACCGGAGTGAAGGTGGGGCAGCTTCTCCAGCGCCATGAGAAGCTCCAGGAAATGGTGAACACCTTCATGTCCTGGCAGGCGGTGGGCAAGGTGGTGAGGCAAACCACCGCTGCAAGGGTGCAGTCAGGGTCCCCTTGACCCCAGACCACCACCCTGCGGCCACAGCCAGGGGCAAGGTGGTGAAGCAGCTGCCGAGGAGGAGCCACGTAGGGAGAGGCCGGTGTGGGGGGCTTGGCAGGGGGCTGCTAGGAACCCCGTGGCTGGTTGTGCTTCGCTGTAACGTGGGGGAGCCCCTCACCGCCCCCCAGACTGGCTTGTACAAGTCATCAGCATGGAAGGAAATTACAGTCTGGTGTAAATGTCCTGCTGGCACTGATAGCCCATGGCCACCAGCCAAGTAACCTGGGTCTGTCCCCACGGGGCAGCCACTGCCCCCTTGCATGGCACTGCCTCGTCACCTTCCTCCCTGAAGCAGGATGAAGAACTGCTGAAGAGCACCCAGGCCACCACGCTGCAGGTACAAGGGGACTGTGAGAAACTCAGCTCCGTCGTGGGGGACGTCCTGGCTGACAGTCACCAGGAGCACAAAGATACCGAGGTAGGTGGCTGAAAGCCCCGTGGGGTCAGAGCATCCTCCAGGCAGAGCCCAGGCTGGGCACCACAAGCCGTTTGTCCCCCTGCCAACCTGCTCGCAGCCCTGCACAGCTTCCAAATGCCTTTCCTGGGGGAGTCTGAGAAGCCGAGGAGGCCAGTGTTCTGGGCTGGCTGGGAGGCAGCTCTGACCCTGCCGTGGCATCATGGGGTGCTGTCTGCATGGGAAGGCTCCGTTCCAGGCCCTGGAGAGGCTGGAGAAGGAGAAAGCGGACAAGGAGGACCCGGTGCTGGGAATTGCTCTGCTACACCCTTGAGGGGCCACAGCACCAGCCAAGGGGGTCCCAGGCAGGGTGACAAACACCCCTGGTCCCTTGGGTGCTCGGTGACAGAACCAGCCGAGGGGAGGGAGGATTTCCAGGATTTCCCTCGCCGGGTCCTGCTCTTTCCCCCCAGGTCCCTTTGGCTGCTGGGACCAAGCCCACGGGGGTGACGGGGCGAGCAGGGCCATGTAGCTGCTTCTCCCTCTCCTCCCGACACGACCTGGCCCTGCCCATCGTACCGCCGTCCTTTCCCCACCGCTCTCCTGCCTTTCCCTCTTGCTAGAAAGCAGAGACAGCCCTGGCCACCAATGTCAACTTCACCGAGTTTAACACAAGCATGAAGCGGCTGAATGACGCGATTGAGGAGCTGCTGAGCCAGGTTATAGGCCAGGAGAAGGTCCAGCAACAGTTCAGTGAAGAGACGGCCTCCAAGGTGAGGGTTGGCTTGTCCCCACCACACAAAACTGGCACCATCGGGCCTTGGGGGCCTATGGCGGCCTGCCTGCAAGGGCCCTCCCCTCCCAGCTGTCCCCCCCGGGGACAATGATGTCCCATCGCGGGGCGGCTGGCTGAGGGTGTGCACCCATCCACAGCTGGACCGCCTGGAGCTGGGGGCTTTCCGGCAGCAGCTGGAGGAGCACGGCAAGAGGATCGTGGGGCAGCTCCAGGAGAAGGCGCCGCAGCCAGGGGCTGAGGATGCCGCTGGGATTAAGGAGTGAGTGCGATGGGGTCAGTGGTGGCTGCAGGCACAACGCTCGCCCCGGTCCCTCTGGCTCCCCGACTGGTGCCCACGTGGTCCCTGGCACGGGAACAATTTCCCAGCGATCCGTGGGCATGCTGACAAAGTAGCTGCTGAGCCATGTCCACAGCCTGTCCTGGGACCGGCCCCCCAGCATGCGGCTGCTTGGCCCCGAGTAGGACCCGGCACCGTGGGTGGGACGGGGGAGACGGGTGCTGGCACGGGGGTGCGGGTGTCTGCCTAGGGGGTGCGACCCTGCCAAGCCCCGTCGCAGCCTTGCCCGGCAGCAGGGACCCAGGGAGCCCTCCCCAGGGGGAAGAGCGGGGATGGAGGTGCCATGGGGTACAAGCCTGTGAATTTGAGGATGCTGCCCCGAGCAGGGTGGGGGCGGAGGCTTCCAGGGGGGCTTGGGCAGGGCAGGGGAGCAGAGATGTGCTGCGCAGGGGCAGCTGTGCTTGCCCCCGCTCTGTGGGGTTTTACAGCCTGCCCACACTGCCCCACCTGGCCCAGGTCTCTGTCTCAAGGGTGCTGAAGCCACATGTGACGAGTTCTGTCGGGTCTCAGCCTGAACTTGGGCTTGGGGAGCTGTGGGGAAAGAGCAGATCCAGGATGGCTGGACGGGTGGAGGGTCTCCTGCCGCAGTGGGAGGGGAGACGGAAGGGACAGATACCACCGGGGAGCACCCCCTGGCCCCCTCCCTGCCGTAGCAGGCTGGAGCACAGGCTGCCACAGTACTGGGCACTGAGCATCCCTGTGCCCCGTCCAACAGGGCGCCAGCGGCCGAGGGCAGGGACCCCACCGTGCCACGCAGCTGCGGGAGCTCGCACAAGGACACCACCCCACTGCAGCACACGCACCTCCTCCAGCCCCCCACAGCCTTCCAGCCCCTCCTGCTCCCCGGCAAGGTAGGAATAACGATGGTAGGGATGCAAAAGGGGGGACTGAGGCTGGGAGGGAGATGCTGAGCATCTCGGGGAGCCGTGCCTCAGCTTCCCCAGACGCGGAGTTCGGCCCCGGGGCTCAGCCAGCCCGCTCTCTCCTTCCAGCACAACGTGAGGGATCTGCTGGGGAAGGACGGCCACACCTGCAGGGACCGGCTGGACGAGCAGCTGCCTGCTGAGCAGGGGCCCCACGGGACGGACCCAGCACCCAGGCAGCCAGCCAGGAACAGCTGGTGTTATGAACGGGATTTTTCATTTTTTTTTTAAGTTCATCAATCTTAAGTAAATAATTAAATTAATAATTCTTCATTAAATAATAAAAAACCTTGTAACTGTTTTTTACTGGGGTCTTGGGTGGGCTGGTTTGTTTCTTGTTTTAAGCAAGGTTGATTTGAAAACTAAACCCCCCCAGCTCCACTCTTTCCCAGGGAAGGGCCAGGAACGGTGCTCACAGGCTGGGGGGGGCATCACGTTGACAAATCACAGCCCCCACTTCTGCTTCCCCCCTGCCCTGCAGAGGTGCAGAGGGAGGGAGGACGGGGTGAGGGGGTGTTCAGGGGGGTCTGTGCAAGAAGCCGTGCTGAATGTTGGAAGCCAGAGGAGAGGCTTCTACTTAAATACAACAACAAGACCCAGACAATGATTCCCGTGTGTTTCTGGGGGACTCCCCGCTCCCAACACACTGGCCCAGAACCCCCGATTCTCCCCCCTCACCAACCCAGCTTTGTCTCTGGCCGTCCATGGTGGCCAGGGCCTTTGCGGGGGGGGCAGGTGGGGGGCACGGGGGCCAGGTGGGCTGGTGGCCATGGGGCGAGGATGTCCAGAGGGGCTGCAGCTGCCCGTGGGGAGCAGGCCATGGAGGGGATGGGGCTGTTCATGCTCTGCAGGCTCTTCGAGGTCCACAGCTTGGAGAACGTGTCCAGAGCACCCGGGAAGTTGGGCAGTGTGGCCGGCGTGTTGCTGGGGGTTGCAGCACCTCCATCTGCCTGGGAGAGGAGAGGGTGGGCATCAGGTGGGTCACAGATGCTTCTGGGGTCCCAAGCCACCTGCAAGAGCTGGACCAGTCACCGGGGATCCCAACTGCGTCCCACACCTGCAACCCCTGGCCCCACTGGATGCTCGGAGCCCAGCTGTGGCTGTTGCTCCAGTGCCTGAAAACAGATTTCCCGTATCTTTTAGAAGAGCAACTCTCTGCTCCCTTTCCTGCTTCCCCACCCGCCTCCTTTCCTGGGAACTCTCTTGGAGTGCCTCACCGAAGGAGGGAGATGGCAGTGCCCTCCCTGTGGAATGGTCGGGCTTGGAGGGCTGTAGAGAAAAAGAAGCTCTTGCTGATTCTTTTCCTACGTACTTGTCTGACAGATCACTCGGATTCAGAGATTTTCCCAGTGTTTGAATCCTTCCTAGGCTTGTCTGGAAACATGTGTTTATCTGTGTTTCTTTTTCCCTGCTTCTGTGGCTCTTTGCTTTGGAGCAAGATGCTAGAAATCAAAGGGAGTTGGTGCTGTCACCAGCAGTCTTTGGTGTCTAAGGGAGAAGGTAAAATCTGTCTTGCACTTCGATTCCTCAAAAAAAAAATATTGGTGATGGTTCCCAGCGGGGCCTGGTCTCCTGCGGGACGTGTCACCGGAGCGGGCTGAGTGACCGGGACAGCCCTGCGAGGGAGCTGCCTCTGCCCGGGCTCGGGCTGCGCTGGCTGCGGCCACAGATCAGCCTGCGCCAGCTGCGCCTCAGGGATGGAGGTGGAAAAGGCAGCCGGGACCCTCGGCCTCTCCCATGCCTGTGGATAACCCCATCCCAAGGACCGGCCAGGAGTGGGGGCATCAGCCAGGAACGGGGGACGCTGCATTGTCCTTTGTCACCTGTCCCATCGCCGCCGTGACCACTCTGCTGCTAGGAGGCAACAGAGGAGGAGGAGGAGGAGGAGAAGCACGAGGACAAGGAGGACACGGACAGGGAGGAGGACGAGGACGAGGGGAGGAGGAGGAAGCCTTTGACTGCCCATCCCTCCCACCCATCCCAGTCTCCCCCAGGCAGAAAGGGCCCCCTGGGCAGCTCTTTCTCCCGCTCCCCCAGGAGCTCAGGTCCCGCTCAGGTCCCTCTGTCGCTTCAGGCACGGCAGCAGCCATGGCCCAGCTCAGCCTGGCCCAGCTGCTGGATGTCGCCATCGGGACGACCAAGGTCAGGGCCATCGACTTCGTGGCCCTGCGCAGACTGCTGCTGGCCATGCTCTGGCACCTGGGCCTGCAGGACCTCCCTGTGGAGGCTGGTGCTTTTTCCACATCAGACTCCAACGGAGGAGGACACGACACTTTTTCTCCTAAAATCACAGACCGAATGGGTAGGAATGAATCCCCGTGGGTGGATTTACTCTTAGTTGCATCCAGGATATTTTCAGTTACTTTCTGGCACGCCGTGAAAGAGCAGTGGAAAGAGAAAAACCAAAGGGAAAAAAAAATACTCCTGGTAGACCATGTGACATGCAAAGCGATAATTTAATTTCTACCCAGGCTTCCATCAGGAAGTAGAAGGTTAATCATGTACTATTTATAACATATAGAGAAAACTGATAACTCTGGCAACGGATGCCGTGGGGTGGGCTGAGCCCAGCCTAGATGGGACCCAGCAGCCGTGCGGTGCTGGGAAAGGTCTTGCGCATCGCCATGCACTTCTCCTCATCGATGAACAGGGAGTTGGCTTTGACGGCCAGGTCGTGCTGCAGGACAGCCTTGGCACGAACCAGCATTTGCAAGGTGTCCTGGCTGTCTCTCAGCTGCTGCTGAAGAGTCTGCACCGTCTCATGGATGTCATGGACCTCGTTGACAAGGCTGGAAAACAGCAAGGAGCCCTCATTAGAAGTCCCGTCACGCGGGTGGTTTCTAGCATGGCGCTGCTGATGGGCCCCTGGGGCATGGGTTTTCCCCCTTCAGTGCGCTCAGACTCACTCGGACCCCCTCTGTTTGTGGCAGATCCATGGGGAAGCTGAGGGCAGAGCTCCTCGGGGTCTCGGCGAGGAGGCACGGTGAACGTCTGCGCGAAGGCTTCGGCAACGCGCAGACGCGTCTGCCAGAGCAGGTGGTGCCACCAAGCAGGGGGACAAGCAGCTGTGATTTCCCGTTCCTGTTTGGTTTTGTGGGTTTCTTGGCTCCCCCTCCTGGATTTCCCCGGGCAAGGGTCCTCCCCACACCCACGGGTGCACACGCAGCGAAAGAGGACAGCTGGGAGAGGCTAAAAGCGAAGGTGAAACAAGTGGAGGATGGAACAAAGGATGGCGTGAGAGATGCTAAACAGGCTCCGGGGCTGGGTTTAAATTGCTTTGAAAAGGCTTCCCAGGGAGCCTCACCCAGCGGGCTGCCAGGAGGAGGTGTGAAGTTCAGGGTGCCTGATCCTCCCCAGCCCCTCGGGGTGCAATGCCAAAGAGCTCCCTCTGTCCTTGACAGGATTTCCAGTGTCCCCAGGGGAGGTGAGGACAGCCCTCACTGCTTCTCCATGTGGTGCACAGAATCCCAGGCTGGCGGGGGTTGGCAGGGACCTCTGGAGATCACCCAGTCCAACCCCCTGCCAGAGCAGGGTCACCCACAGCAGGTGGCACAGGAACGCCTCCAGGCGGGTTTGGGATGTCTCCAGAGACGGAGACTCCACCACCTCTCGGGGCAGCCTGTGCCAGGGCTCTGCCACCCTCACAGCAAAGAAGTTCCTCCTCCTGTTTAGGTGGAACTCCCTATGGTCAAGTTTGTGCCCGTTACGCCTTGTCCTGTCCCCGAGCACCACTGAAAAGAGCCTGGCCCCATCCTCCTGACACCCCCCCTTTCAGTATTGATAAGCGTTGATAAGGTCCCCCCTCAGGCATCTTTTTTCCAGCCTGAAGAGACCCAAATCCCTCAGCCTTTCTTCACAAGAGAGGTGTTCCAGTCCCCTCATCCTCTTGGTAGCCCTTTGCTGTCCCCTCTCCAGCAGTTCCCTGTCCTTCTGGAACCGGGGAGCCCAGCACTGGACACAGCACCTTGCACAGCAGCTGCACCCTTGCGGTTACCCCAAAGGAAGGACCTAAGAGAACTCAGCATGAGCCTGTTGGAGAGTAAAGGGCTTGTCCTTCAAACCTGAGCCCATCCAGCCGCCGGGAAGCAGGCAGGAGAGAAGACGGGGTTGACGCAAGTAGGAAAAATCCAGCCCCTCATGGGGTGGCATCAGGCCGCCCCCGGCCATGGGGTACAGCCTCCGTTGTGGGCGCAGAGCTCTCCCAGCACCCAAAGGCTGGGATACCCGCTCATAGCTTTTGATTATGTCGGTGCACTTCTGGAAGGACTCTTTAGGAAAAAAAAGCAACCCCCCATGATTAATTTTGTCATCCAGCGATGCTCCCGAGTGCTACCACCCGTGAGCCCTCGAGGTCCCCGCCGGCCCCGCGCTCCTGCCTTACCGCAGCTGGGCAGTGTCCCGGCACAGCTCCATGTTTGGCCTCCGAGTGCGCTGGTCCAGCCGGGTCTGAGCCACCTTTAATGGAGGCCCCTGGTCCCTAATGGCCTTTTGGATGGCTTCTATATTCCTCTCCGTCTGGAATATTTCCTGCACTGTCTGGCGTAAGAAAGAAACACATGCATAAATTTAAAAAATATATTCTCCAGCGGCAACGTGATTTCCCTTTTCTGCCATCCATCTGCAGAAAAAACCAAGTTCAATTAGCAGACCCCGGGCTCAGACTGCTCTCGCTCTGCCATAGATGGAGGCACAGATCCAGCAGCCATTTCTCTGCGGGGAAAAGCCTCTCTTTGCTCTTGCTGTCACATCAGAGGAGGTTTTGGAGCAGTGATGGATCTACTGAATTACCCGCTCCCCAAAATTACTGCTTGCAGGAACTGATCGTCCATCACTAGCAACTAACAGAGGGCAGGTTTTTGGTGGATGCTCGCTGAAGGATGTGGCACCAGCCCACGATGCTGCAAACCCAGTTTCTGCTCGGTTAATCTGTGCCGAGCACTTTTCAGGCAGCTTTCCATGAGAGCCAGTGGTGCGAGCCTGCTGCCCATGGCTGATCTCCACTTCATCTGCTTGGCGGAGCAAACACACCGATACCTGTGCAGCAACCACAGAGTGCTGAGACCGAAAACACGTCCTTGGAGGAGCAGCAAAGCTGCAAACCCCACAGCAGACACCCCAGCAGAGTCCCAGTAAAGCCCTTCTGCAGGGCAGCCAGCGCCTCTGAAGTAACTAGCGCTGATGCAAGTAGCGCTGGCATTTTCTGCTGGAAATCCCTGTGCTAGCAGGCTGTCAGCTGGGATGAGCAATGGGCAGTATCCCTTGGGATGAAATTACACTGCCAACTCATCATGCTCCAAGAAGAAAGTCCCCAAGAAAGCTGGGCAGGGGCTGTTTGCAAGGGCATGTAGTGAGAGGACGAGGGGCAATGGTTTCAACTAGAGCAGGGCAGGTTTAGATGAGACATTAGGCAGAAGTTCTTTGCACTGAGGGTGGTGAGACACTGGCCCAGGTTGCCCGGAGAGGTGGGGGAGGCCCCACCCCTGGAGACATTCAAGGCCAGGCTGCATGAGGCTCTCAGCAACCTGATCCAGTTGAAGATGTCCCTGCTGACTGCAGGGGGGTTGGACTAGATGGCCTTGAGAGGTCCCTTCACACCCAACACATCCTATGACTCTATGATTCTAAATGATGCTATAACCAGGTTCTTGTGGTGACCGTTCCTCTGCTGGGGCCAGGTCTGCGTGGAGGGTCGCGCTTTGGAGGTGTCACCGGGAAGTGACAGTGTCACACCAAAAGGGAGGGGTTCAGGCTACCTTGGCCAGGTGGGTCTGAATCTTTCTCTTGGCATCGGCCGTCTCGGCGATGCGGTTGGTGAAGGCGACGTTCACGGCGTTGAACTGCCGCCACATCTGGCTGTCCGTCACCGCCAGCAGGTTCTCGATGTCGTCCCGCAGCTTGGCGGAGGCCGCCCGCTCGCTCTGGGAGCGGAGGATGTTGTCGTTGGTGAACTTGGCCCAGGACTGCGGCACCGAGATCCTGGCGGGGAAAAGGAGAGGCCCCCGGTAAGCTGGATGTGGGCAGGCATGGACCCTGCCAGGGAGCAGCGTGGATTCACTATAGCTTAAATCTACACTTTTAATTGGACTGTATGTCATAGTTTAACCCCAGCCAGCAGCCAGGACCACGCGTGCGCTGGTGCAGTTCTCCCCCTTCCCCCCAGAAGGGAGAAGAGGGAGAAAAGGAGGGGAAAGGGAAAGGGAAAAACTCGTGGGTGGAGATAAGGACAGTTTAATAGAACAATAACAGAAACGAACAATAATAATAATAGTAAGAATAATAATAATAGTAATAGTAATAATAATGACAGAAGTCACTCTCACCACCCAGTGAACTGGCACCTTCCCGAGCCCCGACCGCATATTCCCACCCCGCACCAACCCCCATTTATATCCTGAGCATGGCATCTATGGTACGGAATATTCCGTTGGCCTTTCCCTTGTTCTGCCTATGCTCCTCCTCACTTCTATGGCAAGCTGAAAAGAGTCCTTGAAAAGTATAAACATCGCCTAACAACAACTAAGACACATCTTTGAAAATATGCATAAACTTAGTGAGCTGTTTCAGCAGAGGTGCTCCGCTGAATTAATTGGCAGGCTGATCTCTCAACCCCTGGTAGAATGTTTAATGAGGTGGGACTGGCTTTCACCCTCTGGATGTTTGGCATCCAACTGTCAGCAGAGGGTTGTGCTCCCTTTCCGGGGAGCGGAGAGAAATGACCGCTCTGAGGGAGGTGTCTCCAGGCGGGATGGATCTGGGTTGGGGACAAGCAGCTCCCTGCCAGGGAGAGGCACCGCGTATCCTGGGGACAGCTTGCTGCTGGGGACCGACAGCGTGCACTCACGTGGCATCCACCTGCTCCACCCCTCGGTAGTAACTGATGCCGTGGGAGGTGTTCATCAGGTGGTGGCACCTGTCGTCGATCCGGTGGGCCACCTGCTTGTTGGCCAGATCCTCCTCCAGGTTGTGCTGGGCCGCCCGGTTGGACCTTCAACATGCAAACAGCAGCCATCGGTGGGGACGTACGGGTGGAATGGCTTCCTCCCCGTTCCACTCCCCACAGCAGCTCCCGGCCCCCCGCGCAGCTCTGTCCTCCCACGAGCATCACCGCCCGCATGCCATGGAGCCTCCATGGGCTTTACGCCTGCGGGGTGTGGGGAGAGACGGGCTTCTTCTGGGGGTTCACATCTGCTGGGGTTCTGCTGGGCTTCTGCTGTGACCACAAATGCACATCAGCCCTACGACATGAGAGAAGGAGCTCCTCCTTACGTGATCTGGGCTTTGGCCTTGTCCAGGAACTGCTGCATCTTCTCCTGGCACGACCTGATGACATCGACTTCCTGGGCAAAGGCAAAAGAGGACCCCATCAGTGTCCATACTCACTCGTCCTGGTCACACTCCTCCCCTTGGACCTCTCCAACCCTGCACACAGCAAGAACTTGCCTGCTTGTCTTCCTGCCCAAAGCAAACAGGCAGGAAAACTCGCAGCTGAGCCTGCGCCCAGCGCCCTGGAGGGGACAGAAGGGTGCTGTGGCTGCAGCCACGGCCTTTGCGTTCCCTTTCAGGGTGGGTCAATAAGGAGTTTTTCACCTTGACCTCAGTGTCAAGCGGTGGTTAGTCCCACTACACGGACAGGGACACATCCTGGTGTGGACAGGCAGAGCGGTTCCCTGGACCACTACACACCTCCGTCCCCAGATCAGCACCTGCCCTTTTTGCTCCCAAAATGTTTTCCTCCCCAGGAGGAATCCCATCCGTACGGGACAAGAGGAGATGGACTTGACTTCGGTGTAAATGCCCAGGCTGAATTTCTGAGACACATTCAGCTCCACCGGAGGAAGTGTGTTGCTCTCAGCTCACTTGACTTCAGCACAAACCCATTGCCTTTGTGAAGCTCCGGCTGCTGGAGGCAGGTGATCAGTGCTCCAAATCCCATAACTTTGAAATCCAGTAAAAATAGCTTCAACGCATGATCTGAGATACCCAACTTACTGTTAAGAGCTGTTCCTCCACGTTGTCGTGGACCAGGTCGATGCCCATCCTCTTCTCCCGGTGAAGTAAGCACTCCTGAGCGACCTGTTGGGGACACGCCATCACCGCTGGCTGCAGGGGCAGGGCTCTCTATGGGGACCGTCCCCATCTCCAGTAATGTGAGAAAAGAAATTCTAGGTGGGCACGGAGATGACAAGAGGGGGAAAAAAGTGGCCCAGGGCAGCTGGTTTAGCTGACAAGGAGCAGGCGAGCTGCAACATCAGCATTAAACCATCATGAGGGAGCAGACGTGTCCCTGGTGCAGCCACAGCTGAAACGGGGGACCTGTGTCAGCCTTGACGCCCACCTCGCCAGAGCCTCGTGGTAAGACACGGGCTTTTGTCTCCCAAATCAGGACTCTGGATGTACCGCGTCTAAAAATATTGAGTTAAGCAAACGCAGCTCTGACGTGCTCAGCCTGTGCTGATAGGGGATCCAGCAGATGGCAAGGGGGTTTTGTTTACTACTAACTTAACTAATGGCCTCTTAATAACAACTTTCTAGACGTTCCGGAGCTGCAGTGAAACTTAATGAGACGTTTGAAGGGCTGCAGATGTTTCAGCAGTAGGCTACAGCTTGCAGCGCGCCGGGACGGGTGCTTACCCGGAGAGGGGCGTCCGCCTCGGCCAAGGCTCTCTCCAGCCTGGTCTTCACCTCTGTGAGCGCGTTGGTCTCCCCGATCACCTCATCTAGCTCGTGGCAGAGCTCCGATTTCCAAAACGCGATGTCATTGGCGCGCACTCCCAGGTTTTTGGTGCTTTCTACTTGCGTTTTCTTGGTCTGCTGGTATTTGTGGTCAATGATGCGGGAGGTATCGGCTCTCAGGCGCTCCGCGTTCTTCTGGGAGGTCTCCGACTCCCTGTAATTGGTCACGTTGGACTTGTACCAGTCTTCAGGGGTGTACTGGGTGAAGACGGTGGTTCTGGTGGAAACAGATGGAAGCTTCTCACCGGCGGTTATCCCCTGGGAACTCTTGGAAAAGGCAGCCAAAGTTGGTTTGCTGGCAGCCGTTTTGTAGTAGGTGCTGGGCATCCAGGGGAGGCTGTAGTTCTGAGGCAAGGGGCGGTAAGGAAATCGGTTCTTGTAGCTTGACGCCATGGTGTGGATGGCAGGGAGAAACCTGGTGGGTATGGCTCTGGGATGGGCGAACTTTGCTGGTAAGGGAGAGCCGACAGACTCCATGCTCCACCGCTGCTATTCGTGTGTCCCGTCCGTGTCCTGCACAGAGGAGGAGAGAGAGGACAACCTCAGCAACCTCCTGCACTTGCCTTACTTCTTACAGCAACACCCGCAACTGCAAACACAAACAGCGACGCACAGAGCGCCCTCACAGCGCCTGAACAGGCCTAAACCCCTTGACAACAAATCCCTCCTGACAGCATCCCAAACATTTGTATATAAAAGCGTTTGACTTGGTTGTTAGTATCTAGCATCAGGTCTTGGAAGGCGGAGAAAAACAAATCACGGCCGTAAGGAGAATGACAGATACCGTGCCTTCCTTTTCCTTAAATCTGTCAATCCAGTCAAACTGGAGTTGCTCCTTCTCTGCTGTTCCTTTGTTTCTTTTGGCTGGCGTATCTGCTGATCTTCTGATACTCCAGAGGTCATTTTCTCTGTAAAAGTTCCATTCCCAGCCCCGAGAGCTGCGTCCCTTTTGGACACACATCTGCTACCGGCCCAGCGCCGTTTGTGGGTGGGTGAGGGACTCCATCCTCACCCCCTCTATCTTCCCTTGCCTTAAATGCTGGAGTGAGGAGCCTGCAGGTGAGCTGAGCTTTGCAGGACTATATCCAAATTTGAGCCCCCCACACCCCTATTTCAGCCTCAAAAGAGGGGCCGCCTCTTGCCTTGCAAAGGAGGAAAGGTGTCGATGGCTCACCTGGTGTAAGATCAGTGTGCGTGGGAAGGAGATGGCCCACAGTCTTTTCAGAGTGCTTGGGAAACACCAGCCTTGCAGTAGCCCTAGGAGGAATGGCCACACATGAAGATTTTGCTACCAAGAATTGCATATTGTCCTCTCCAGCTTGAGGCTGTCAATCGATGGTTATCAGCAAGATAAGGCAGGGGGCCACCAAACACACCTCATCTGAGGACAAACACTCCGGAGGGGTACGTGGTGCTCGGTACGAAGCTCTTGTGAGGTTACAAGTGTCACCCAGGGGCAGGAATAAGTCCCTCAATACGGCTGTTGTAGCCAGCCTGACGTGTCCTTCCCCTAACACCGTCCCGTCCCCACTGCTCCCAGCCTGGCTCGGAGCCCCAGGGGAAGATGAGGACACGGGTGTGCTACAGCAAGATCCCTGATGGGAGTGGCTGTGGGACAGGCAGCGGGAAACTCACACCCTCAAATTTAGCAGAAAAAGAAGCTTTTGCAAACACGACCCTCCGAGGCAGTTTGGCAGAACCGAGGACGAAATGTCTGCGCTCAGGTCCAACAAAAACCACCGTGTGTGCCGCTTCCCACAAACCGCTGCCTTCAGCCCTTTTGTCCCGGCTAGGGATAAATGACGGCGCTTTCCCTAGCTCCGTGCCGCTTTATACCTGAGAAACAGCCTTGGGAGGGTGGGAGGCAGCTTCCCTGGCTCCCACCCCCACAAATAAACTCTGCCCTTTCAGACACTGACAGACACACGTTTAGGAAAGGGAGGGAAAAACCCACTTTGTGCCACCCCTGAACACGGACACACGACAGGAGCCCCGACCACCTCATCTGGGTACATTTAGAGGACAGAAGAGATATGGAGGGGGATTAGGAGAATGACCTGTTTTTTCCCTCCCAGTTCAGGGACATACTCACCCTGCAGAGGCTTGGGGGTGTGCGGGGGGGGCTGCTACTCAGTGCTGTGCTGTCAGGTTGGGTGGCAGCACTGCCAGACACTGCAGCATCCCCAGTGCCCTCTGTGTCACAGAACCAGGGCAGCGTTGCCGCTGGCGCAGGGTGCTCAGTAACCGGGTTCTACGCGGGCAACTCCCTGCAGCCGCTCTAGCAACCCGATGCAGCCGTTGGGCAACGCATTGCTGTGGATGGGCAAGCCGGGGCCAGCCCTGGGCAAGAAAATACCCTCACATGGCATCCTAGATCCTGCCCTGGACAACCTACTGCCCTCCATGGGCAGGTTTTGCAGCCCCTGGGCAACCAAGTGCAGCTTTTGGGCAACTGCTGAGCGGCTTAGTCATATCATTTGGTTTTAGGTAGTCCTGCAAGGAGCAGGGAGATGGACTCGATGATCCTCATGGGTCTCTCTCGACTTGAGACGTTCTATGATCCTATGAACTCACGGCCCTCAGTGGGCAACCCAGTGCCACCCCTGGGCAAGTCAGTGCAGACTGCGTGCATCCTAGTGCCTTTGCTGGGCAACTTGATCCCTTGCCTGGACAACCCCCAGCACCGTCAATGGGCAACCCAAATCTAGCTTGCTGACTGATGTTGATAGCATTCGGCATGCTACGTTGCAAAATCGAGCGGCTGTTGATTTTTTGCTGTTAGCTCAGGGTCATGGGTGTGAAGGTTTTGAAGGTATGTGTTGTATGAACCTTTCCGACCACTCATCATCCATTCATAAGCAGTTACGGGAGCTGAAGGATAACATGTCCAAATTAAAAGTGGTCAAAAACGGTTTCGATGATTGGTTAAGCTCATGGGGTATAACGGGATGGTTATCAGATTTACTAAAGCAAGGGCTCATGCTATTGTTGGTTATATTATTATTGATTATGGCAGCCTCGTGTGTTCTCCGCAAAGTGACTGACATGATAGAAAATGCCATGCATAAGGTCTGGCTGGCTCAAGAAGAAAAAGGGGGTATTGTAGGAATGTATCTGAGAGAAAACGGCCATGTGAGCCAGCCTCCCTACTGTGAGAGATTAGATTAAGAGCAAAACAGGCGGTAGAAGATGGAATTAGTACATGGGAAAAACGGGAACTGAGAAGGTAGAAAACATGTTGTGCTAATGACTAAGCAATTTACTATGCGAATTCTTGTAACCAATCTGATGTGTGAACGAACTGCATGCACAGCGCGTGGACAGTGTAACTCGCTGATCAGAAATAAGCGAGTCGCGTGTACGGCTACAACACAGGGTATAAAAGATGATGATCGGTGCTTAATAAACGGCTTCTGTTGATTCACATTGGATCGTCTGGAGTCCAGTTATTTCTCCTCAACAGGGTGCGGGAGGAGAAGCCATGCTCTCTGCTAAGACACTAGGGGAACCCACTAGCAGGGTTTGACCAGCCACATTTTAACCAAAAGAGGCAGAAAATGCCAGCGATGACACTGTGAGCACCCGGAGATCTGCAGAAAGGTCTGAAAGTCCATTCAGTCCCTGGCCAGATGAGAGAGAGCTTCACCTGGAGCTGCTTCTGGACTTTCTCATGGGATCTTTTGAGAGAGGTCCCAGCCCTAGCTCTGTCCCAGCATCAGTGACACCTCCAGCATCTGAGCTGATCCCATCCCTGCTACGAGTCCCTCTTCACCAGCAGCAGCCGAGGGAGCACAGCCGCCAGCATGGCCACCGTCAAGATGAGCTGGACGGCGAGGGCGATGGGCGACTGGCAGCATTTCACCCCCAGGGCCGAGCTGGATGACACCGAGCTTCGTGTTTCTGTTCTGCTTCTCCTCCCCAGGGAGCTGCAGTCCACATCCACCAGTGGCATCCCATGGTCACTGATGACAAAGATGTGGGCTTCCCGTGCCAGCTCTCCTGGGACCCCCTGCGAGTCCATGGGGCTGTTCCCCGTGCTGCAGCACCGGCCGGAGCTCTGCACCGGCATCACAAAATGGCTGGGCACCACCAAGGTGTTGCTGGCCTCCAATTTGGTCAGATGGGACAAGGAGGAAGGTGACAGAGGCATCTCCAGGGCCCGGAGGTTGGTGCCTGCCTTGGGCGGCCATAGAGCCGCCTTCTTGCTGAGGAAAGTCACGTAGCGGCAGATGGGGCAGATGATGCTGCTCTGGACCTGGCCGTCAAGCTTGGCGGAGAGCAAGCACTTCACCAGGCAGTCGTGGCAGAAGGTGTGCCCGCAGCTGAGCTGGCGGTGCATGGCCTCCAGCGGGTGGAACTTCTCGTAGCACACGGGGCACTCGGCCGGGGGTCCCTCCTTGCTGGACGAGGCCTCAGACATCCCTGCTCTGTCGGACACAGGCGCTCCCCAGCTGCGAGGAAGAGGCACGATGGGTTAATAAGGTTGAAATGATAAGCATGATTCATCTCTTCATCTCTCCTCCTCCTCCCTGCTCTCTTGCTTTTGCCCTCTTGCCCCTAACAGATGCACTTGACAGCTACTAGGCATCCTCTCAACAAGACAGGGCATTTTCAGGAGCATTACGCCTCTCAGTGTGGCCCTTGGGGCAAGAGAGAGATGACGGGAGGACCCCAACTCCAGAGCCAGCGGGGGCAACAATCCCCGGCTGCAAAATCACATGCACGAGCCCCTGGATGGACCTGCTCAGCACGTGGTACAGATAAAGCAGGTTCAGCTTGTGTCACGAGTGCCTCCGTGCACTGCTGCCAGCTCCAGGTGCACGGGAGGTGGGAACTCCCATCCCACAAAGAAACCTGCCATGGAAAGGGAGATGCTCCCATCCCAGGGGACACAGAGGGGCCAGCGGGAGCAGGGGGAGGCCAGGGCAGTGGGACAGGTGGGAGCACAGGACCCCCCGGGGATGGAGAGGGGGCATGCTGGACCCGGGGCAGGCAGCGAGCACCCACGCCAGGCTCCTTCCAGGCTGCTGGAGGATGTCCCAGGCTGGTGGCCAGGCCACAGCCATCTCCAGGCTGTGCTCCTCATGCTGGAGCATGGTGTGGTGAGTAAGCCCCGGAGCCCGGCGTCTCCTCTTAGTCAGAGCGCGGAGGGCAGAGCCCAGCCATCCCGCCTGGCCCCTGCCCCAGCCTGGGGCGCCAGAGGGAGCGCGGGGCCGCTGGGATCCCCAGACCCGCGTCTGGGCTGGGTCTGAAGCTCTGCCGTGCGTCTCCCAGGGCAGGGAGCATTCATGCGGCAGCTCAAGGAAGGGAGAGGGGTGCGGGAAGAAGGGAGAGAGGAGAGGGGAAAAGGGAGAAGGGAGCGGGAGATGGGTGAAGGGCGGAGGAAGAGAGGAGAGGGGAAAGGGGAGAGGAGAGAGGGGAGAGGGGAGGAGGGATGCTCAGCTCAGCTCCTTTCTCTTAAAACCTGAGCTTCATAAAACCTGCAGGTTTTTCCAGACCTTGCAGCATTGTCAGACCCGACCCAACCTGCACCCCTTTTCTCACGCATGACTGTGCCCATGGGCATCCTCACAGCTGTCTCTGGAGGTTTTGCCATCCCCTCCTTGGCTGACCTCCTCTTCCTTGGGAGCCATCCCCTGCGCCAGGACGGTCACAAGAACACAACAAACCATCCCCTCCCAATCAAAGAGAAGAAAGATGCAGGCTCCTGCTCTGCTTTAAGAGGGATCAGGGACTTGGTCCCCCAACGTGCTGCAGAAGGAGACCCTGACCCTGTGCACCAGCTCCTCTGTGCCCCCAAAGCCCCCTTACCTGCTGCAGGGCACCAGGGCAGGAGCCCCTCCATGCACTCCACTGCTGTCCCCAGAAGCGGGGCTGGCCGTGCCCCAGCACCGAGCACCAGCTGGGGAGGGGACTGGGACACCTATCTAACACGGAGGTGTTGGCTGCGCGTGTCATGCGGGCGCGTTGCGCAGAAGCTGGAGCAGGGACAGGGCCAGCTCCCGGGGATTGAATGCGGAGGAACTCGTTCCCCGTTTTAAAGGCCTGATATTTGCCTGGTTGGCCAGGGAGGGGGCGAGGAGCCAGTGTCAGGCGTCGGAGGGCAGGGACAGGCAGCACGGTCCTGCCTGCTTTCCCTCATGTGATGGGCACCTGTAGTCGGGCTCATCCCTGAGCTCAAACCCCAATGAAACAGTCGCTAAAGGGGATGTCGGGAGCCCAAAATCTTCCCGTCCTACACCATCAGACACTCACCCAAGCACCGGTGTGGCAGCACACAGCCCAGCAAACACACTCCAGCAGGCTCGAGGGCCACTGCTGCCTTGAACCTGCCCTGGAGGGGGTTTCCAGCATCTTTGGGAACTGCAGTCCAGGCAGCGGCAGGAGCCCTGTGGGCTCAGGGCAGGCAGAAGCCCCGAGCTTGGCCATCTCAGCAGCCGCAGGTGGCTCATGAGTCAGATTGTGCCGGGGCTGAGGTTGCAGAGTCACCCCTGGGGTGGGCATCCCCATCCCCCTCCCTGGCCCCTCCTTGAAGCTGCTGGAGGTGCCAGGGTTGCACCCACCGACATCTCCATTGCTGAATGAGTGATCTGGGCCAGCGAGAGCAGATTTGGGGCAGCCGAGCATCTCCCCAGCTTCAGTTTGCTCTCTGCCAGCACCAAGGCGGGGTGGAAATTCCTGTTTCCCATACTTTGAATGCTCCCCGCAGTCGGAAACCACGCGCTATGAACTATGAATGACAGGATTGAGTCTGCTGGTGCTTGAGGGAGAAGAAACCAGTTTCAGGAGCAAAGCAAGTCCCTATACGCTGCCTGTGTGTTTTTCTCCGGCTTTAAGCAATGCAGCTCACGGCCAGTGTTTCAGCCCCCTCAAACCCAGTGCAGGGTCAAGGTCTCCAGGATCCTTTTATCCAAGCAAGAAGGCAGCATCAGGCTCAGCTTCTCTCCAGGGACCACAGCTGGGACCTTCTCTGCTCTGGGGTTGGTGGCTTCCAGGGAACAAGGGACATTCTGACCCAGAAGAGGACACGGCCCTCCCTACAGGCCGGGGTGGCCGGGGGTCCCTTCACTAAAACTGCGATGGCTTTTGGGCAGAGCTCTGCAGCCTTTTGCAAGGACAAGAGGATGCTGCAGACAGCCCTTGTCTTCCACAGCATCACCCCAACTTCCCACTGTCACCGACCAGGTGGGGAGGAGGGAAAATAATATTAGATATAGTTACGTGAAAGTGCTTATTTTCAAAGCACATTTAAAGCCAGAAGATCGAACTATATGTGAGCCTGGTGCCAGGCAAATACTCACTATAGGTCTCGATATTTCCATAACAAATCCATGCTGCACTTCTCCAAATCATAAGAGATGAAGCAGGGACATTTCCAATGAGCAGAGACGTGTCCTCCATCCCTTCTCTCAACGAGGGCGAGGATCCCGGTGAGAAAAATCATGGCTTTATTCCTGACGGCAAGATGCACGCGCGGAGCTTTGCCATGCAGCCACAACCCATCCACATGGCTGGTGGCTGCTGGAAAGGATGGGCTGGCTGAAGCGTCCCTCACCTGGGGAGACCTGCCCCATCCCTCCCACGACACGGCCAGTCCTCCCGAACTCCCCCAGGTTTTTCCTTAGCGATGGCTCAACCTGCAAATCTGAGGCTTTCTCCAAGTTTCTGCTCAGCCCATTCTCCTCCCACCACTTCCCAGCCCCGGCTCAAACATGGTGAATAGTTGGCACTGCTGGGAACCAGGTGAAGGGAAGAGGGGAAAAAGTAAATCCAAGGGGTGGAGGGTCCAAGGGTCCTGGCCCCTGTCTTGGTTGTATCCATTCCCGTGCTGTCAAAATAAACTCACATAGATGGAAAAGATGGATGAGTTTGGAGGCACCCAAGCCCTTTAAGGGGGTCCATCTTTTCCCATACTTGCTTTACTTGAATTCAGAGTGGGAAAATAAGTGTCTTTTCCTTCTGCATGTCTCCATCCTGCCTGTCAGGCACCTGGCAGGATGGAGACGCACCATCAAGCTGCTGATTTAGCCAAGACAGCCCAAAACACCTAGCAGAAGCTCTTCCGACAGCTTTCTCCTCAGCGCTTTTTGCCGTGCCCAGCAGCTGGTACTCTCGGATCTGCTGTGGCCACCCTAAAAAAAAAAAAAAAAAAAAGAGACCCGGCTGCACCGTAAAAAAAAGCCCTGGGCCTGCCTCTCCAGGGGTGCCAAGGTCTGGAGCTGGTGGTCCCCACCAGCTGGGATGCTGCCTCTTCCCCACCAGGATGGATGGGATCTGCTTATCCTCCTGATGATCAGAAATTTACATCCAGTCATTTGACATGACGAATGCTTATCAAACACCAAGGAACAACGGGGTACATCCCCAAACCCCTCTCCAATGCCTGTTTTCCCACCGGATGCTGCGCTTTTGCGAAGGCACCTGCACAGTACCTGGGCATCACAGCACCCACCTGCCTCTGCCTCCAACAAACCCTCCCAGGAATGACCCCGAGCCTGGTGTGAGCCCTTGGAGCCTTATTCTGACAGCAAAACTTGGCGATTTGTCTCGTCCAGTCCAGGCCGAGCCACACAGCCCCACGGTGCATGGGGTTTTCCCATACCTGGGAGGGCAACTGCACTCTCCAGGGGCTCCTTCAGCTTCTTTCCCCCCTCCACCAACACAGCGTCAGCTCAGTGAGTCCGGGGGCAGCCCAAGGCAAGCGCCTCAGATGATGAGCAAGACCAGGGCTGCACAAACCCCCTGGATGTGGGGGCAAAATGGCTTGTCCCCCCTTCCCCGGTGCCCACACCAGCCCCTCGGGGGAAGCACACAAACCTGCTGGAGACCCTCCGCGGTCACTGTGACCCGTCCCTGCTGTGCCATGAGCCATGCCACTCCAGGGGTGTTTTACCACCCACGTCCCCTGCAGCAGCGGGTATTGACGGACTCTTTTACGCCATCCCCTCTGGCTGCCTTTTTACCAGGCAGCTCCCTCGAGCCTTATTCTGGGAGACAATGCACAGAATCCCTGCAACGTCAGGAGAAAAGGCTGCCGGGCTTAGGGACTGGGGGGCTTTTACCAAAACGGGAGGTTCCCTGTGGTTTTGGCTGCCAGGTCGTGTTGCAGTTTGGCTTTTTCCTCCAAGCCCTGTCTCCCGGAGGGCCGAGACTGCAGAGGGGTTGCTGCCTTTAATGGGAACAAGGAGAGGTCAGCTTCTAGCCCTGCAACACCACACACGCTGGAGCGGCCCGGAAAGGAAAGGCTCCATAAAAGGAGCACTAAATACTCCATTTTGGTTCATTTCATGATTTTTCCAGGGTCTTATGACCATGCAGTCAGCATGGTGCTGTGAGCAGAGAGTTTGCAGGCAGAGCTGCTCCACCAGCCAGGGTCAGCTTGTGGATCATCAGCCAGAAACACAAGTGGGTTAGTGATAGGAGGATGCTTGGGAAAAAATGCATCTGCCCAGACATGCTGGCACAAGGCAGGAGGGCTACTGTCCCCGTCCCACCATCCTGTGGGCTCTGCAGTCCCCGTAGTCAAAATATAGGAAGGATAACCCCAGTCCTCCCTTCCAGATGGGGTCAGCTGGAAAACACACAAGGGTCCTGACAACCCCCAACCCACGGTGTCCCATGAGGGACAGGGCAGGTGGTGCCCGGCTGTCCCCTTCTGCATCCTGGGAGGATGATGGGTCCAGCACACAGACGCTCCCGAGCCGGCATCGGGGCTGTGGCTGGTGTCACAGCAGTTTCCCACATCTCCTTGGCCTTCCATGTCCATCGTTAAGGACCCCAGGAAAATGGGCACAAGCAGATCCAGGGTGCCTAAGAGGTCACCCCTGCACCCCACGAGCAGCCTGGCAATAACCAAGACAATCAGCGTTTCAGGGTGGCTGTAAAGACCAAGTTCTGCCAAAAATTCCCGACCGAGGATTTCTTGCTCTTAGCCCAGAGCAGACCTTGGCACTCGGCGATTAACCGTTGAGTACCGTCCTTGGCACAGGCACAGAGAAACAAATCCTTACCGCTTTCTACAACGCCGTGCGGCATGCACAGCCTGTGTTTTGAGAGAGACTTAAATGAGAACGGTTTGTGGTTATTTGGTATAGGATCTTTCGTATTTTGGAAAATAAGCACGTTCCTTGCAAAGAGAGTCTGAGGAGCGTTAACAAGGAGCGGGCAGGGGATGAGGGCGAGCCCCGGAGTTGGTCCTGCCACAGCATCCTTGTTCCGTGTCCCTCTTATCGCTCCGAATCGTGGCCGACCGCGGGTCCCCCGGCAGCGGAGGGGCTCGGAGACGGGCAGCAGGGAGGGAGGGCACAGGGACCCACCGGAAAGGATACTGCGGGCTATTTTTATTCCATTTTTACCGACAGATTTTAAAAGCCTTGCTTTAAAAGCCCAGGAAATATCTTTTGATTCTCTCTTCCTACAGCACCGGTGAGTTCTGGCTCCTGCATCCAGGGTCCCACCAGATGAAGACTGGTCCTCAGCGGCGTTGCTCCCCCAGCCCGGCCGCAGGGTGGATGGGGCAGAAGCTTTTGCCCAAGCAAAACCTCCTTTTCCTGATGCCAGAGCAGAGCCTTCACATCAATAAGAGCTGGCAGAGAGCTCTTTAAGGCTCGAGCACAATGCACCTCTACCCAAAGAGCTGCCCACTGGGGCACCTCATGAACCAAACTCAGCAGCTTGACGGCGTTTCTAGCAGGGCCTTTCCGACTATAGTCCCTTCAATGACAAAAATTCACCACTGAAAGGATCCAGAGGGAAGCCCCTCTTCGAGCAGCTCCTGGGAACGGGGCAATATAGACTGGCAACCCCCAGCAGGGCAGTCAGACGTGGAGGAAACCACCCCAACCACGTTTTGGACAAGCCCCTCTCAACACTTAAAAACTCCCCAACACACGGCACCCTGCAAACACCCAGGAAAAAAAAAAAAAAAAGCGGTGGAGATTTGAAAAGCAAAAGATTTGAGGAGGCTTTAGAGCCAAGGACCCCCCCAGAGCACCCATCTCCCCACGTCGGGGACCCACAAGAGTTTTACTCCCACCAGGCTGGGGACTAGGGCGACATGAATCTCCACAAACCCCTGACAGTCTCCCATCACCGCAAGACCCTTTGAAAGCACACAGTGCTCTTCCCTGCAACTTGCCAAGACCACGTGGCATCGGTTTGCTCCTACGCCAGGAGCGTGTTTCCGGCGTAGTGTGACATCGGTATGATTCACAACTGGTTTCACTGGGAGAATCCGTCTCCAGGGGAAAGCAAAACCCAGGCTAACTGAAAACAAACGCTGGACGCGGCACCACCGGCATTAGCCCTGCCTTGTGGGGAAACTGAGGCACGGGCTTGCCTGACTCCTTGAGCACAGGTCTCATGACACTGGTACCGCTAGGTGCCCTGCAAACTGCGTCACGGCATCTCAGCAAGCACCCCTCCCCTGCTGACCTCAGCACACAGCTCGCTGGGTGACGTCACCCAGCGCCACAGCAGCCTCCACCCAGCCCAGGCCAGAGGTGGCCGTTCGGCCACTCCAGATGTGCAGGTGCCGCGTCAGCGGCGGGATGAGGCAGGGCCTGAGGGCTCAGCACGTCCCACCCCATGGGGCTCGGCAGCGAACCACGGAGCGAGGAGAGTGCCCCAAAACTCAGCCTGTCGCAGCGGCAGAAAGCAGGGCAACTTTCTGGATAGGGGACAGGGTGTCCCCTGGAGACGGGGTGTCCTCAGGGCACCGCGGCACCTTTAAACCACTTTAACACAGGCAAGAGGGAGGCGTGATGAAAACGGCCCCTCCACTCCCAGCAGGGCGATGGGCGCCCAGCGAGCCCTGCTCCAAGGACTGCCTCGCGTTTATACATCCCAGTGTCATCGAAAGGGGCTAATAACAGGAGGCTACCGAAAAGCACTCGAGCCGGTCACCTCCGCTGCGGCTGGGCGCGCTGAACACCCTGCCACGGTGCTGCCAGGAGCTGCCCCACAGCTGGGGGGCAGAGCAATGGGCATCGGGGCTGGGACCCACGCTAAGCCCCAGACCAGTTTCAGGGACTGGTAAAGCTGGGGGGGGGCGCAATCTCCCCACCAGGACACCGGGAATGCGGTGGGTCCCTGTCCCTCCATCTGGGGACAGAGCAGAGGAGGGGAGGGGATGGGGAGGGAGGGAATAATTTCGGGGGCGGAGGGGGGGTGTGCAGTGAAAAGCAAGAGGGAATCGCAAGTAACCCACACAGGCAAATCCCCCTTGATTTCCTAAGGCTGGGGAGGAGAATAAAAGCGAGGGGCAGCGATTTGCGGCGGGGGAGCACTCACCGCTCGTGGAGGAGGTCAGGCAGTGGAAGACGCTACCGGAGGTGCAGTTCTGCCAGAGGTGCGCCGTGTGCCCGCCGTTCACCAGCCATTGCTGCAAAGAGACGCAGCCCCGTGAGCAGCGCCCTGGCAGGAGGGGGCAGGCAGCCGTGTGCCCCCCGCCAGGGCTTCGGCACCCAGCAGCCCCAGGGCGTACCGGCCGGGGGCTCCCAGGCACATGCTTTTCCACAGAAAAGGGGTTTGGAAAGGAAATACTGATAGTTGCTTTTAGCTGCTTTCACCCCAACGGCAGAAAAAACACAGAAGCTCTTTATTCTCTTTAAACACGGACCAAGTCCCGCGGGGGACGCGCGCTTCCCTCCCCTCTGCCGTCCTCGCCCAGCGCCGGGCCGGGCTATTTGAATGGTTCCACGTCATTTCTAACGACTCGCAAGATTTATTTTTTTTTTTAACGTCTTCTACTACTATGACCACCCAAAAAAAAACAAAATAAGAAAAAAAAAATTAAGGGAAAGAAGAACCTGGTGAAGCAAGCCTGGAACTCACCAGCTCTACAAAACTGCTGCCTTAAAACCAAGGCTTCCTAAGTAGATGACGTGTTAACTGGGCTCTGGACCGAGAACGGTGCCGGGAACCCTCTGTGCAGCATCCAACCCTCCATCTTCCCACTGCTTGCACAGCTTAAGCCTTGAACATCGCCAGGAGGAGCCCATGCGGGTGGGGAGCGAGAGGCTGTGCCCAACGCACAGCCCCAGAGGAGCAGAGCTGCAGAGCAAAACTGCTGGTGCTGAGGAGCCAGTGCCCAAACCAGTCCCGTTTCAAGGGGTTTTGCTCAGACTGGCTGTACTGGTCCTGTGGCCTGAAGCCCGTTAGCAGGTGGAGCTCCTTTATGAAAGGGGAGTGTGGCGTCACCCCCACCGAGGGTCTTTTGGGTGCTCTATGATGTGACATGGGGACGGTGAGGAGATGGCCTTCAACAGCCCTCTCCTCTGGACTGATGGGGATGTCCTGAGCACCCGCTGCCGCACACAACCAAGCGACCCCCCCCATTACACCTGACTGACCCACCCCCCCAGTGACACCTGACAGCACAAATACGGAAAAGAGCTTTCTGTGCAAAATTCTCCAAAATCCCACCGTTAGGAAGACCAGCAGTCGGCAAGTAACAATTCCTGCTAAAAGCCAGGCTGGAAAATAAACCAAAAATAAAAACACCACCTTCTGGTTTTGCCATGCCATAACCCCGCCGCCGGCCGCTCCCTGCCTCGCTGGTACCCCGGTGCCGCAGGAAAAGTCCGTACTTACGCTAACGATGGTGGAGACGAAGAGGAGCACCAGCACGGTGACGTGGAGCACGATGATCCCCAGCAGCAAAAGCAGCATCTTGGCGGCCCGGATGCCCCCGGGGATCCCCCAAGCTCCCCCCAAGCCCGCTCACCGAGGGGCTCCCTCAGCCCCTCTCCTCCGAAGGGGGGGCTCCCATCCCTCTCCCCGAGGGCAGCGTGCTCCTCGGCAACCCCGGCGGGGGGGTGTGTGTGTGTGTGTGTCTATCTCGGTGCATCTCAGCCGAGGGGCTAGCCCGGCCCCCCTCCGCCGGGATGGAGGGTCCCCTGCCCACCTACCCATGGGGACCACCGGGGGTCATTCTGCCGGCCCCTCTCCCCAGGGGGGGCTTTCCCTGGCCCATCTCCCCTGGCGACCCCCGCAGAGGACGGCTGCGGGAAGGAGGGGGAGCCACCTATCTAGGCGCATCTCCCCCCGGGTTGGGGGGGGTGTTCTTCTCGACCCATCTCCCCTCGACACCCCCAACAGGGGCTTTCTTTGCCCCTCTCCCGCCCCGGGGTGTGTGTGGGGGGGCTTTCCATCTCCATCTCCCTTTCCATCTCCCCTGGGGACCCGCGGAGAAGGAAGGACGGGCTGCCCTGAGCCCTCTCCCTACAAGACCCCCGTAGGGGGGGTGTCTCCTCGGCTTATCTGCCCTCGACACCCCCAGCAGGGGCTCTCATTGCCCTTCTCCCCCGGGAGCGGGACGGGTGGGGGGGGTCTTTCCGCAGCCCATCTCCCCGCGGAGAAGCAGGGAGGGGCTGCCCCGACCGCTCTCCCTAGAGGACCCTCGCAGCGGGGGGACGGGGGTGCGCTCCCCGCTCCCTCTCCACTGTGGACCCCCCGGAGGGTCTCTCTGGCCCTTCTCCCCATCGAGAGCCCTTCCCTTCCCTTCCCCTTCCCCTTCCCCTTCCCCTTCCCTTCCCCTTCCCCTTCCCGGCGGAGCCCGCAGCAGCCGCCCCCCTCCCGGGCCGGGCCGTACTCACGTCGCGGCGGAGCCGAGGGGCGCGGGGCGGCAGCGGCGGAGCGGAGCGGGCGGCGGCGCTGACAAGTTTCCCCTTTAACCGGGGCCACGGCCCCGCTGGCGGCTGCGGGACGGGGAGGGCCCTGCCGCGGCGCCCGGCCGCTCCTCCTGTAAATGCGGCAGCGCCCCGGCCCCGCCAGCACCCACCCCCCCTCCGCCGGCCCCCCCCAGCCGGGGGTCACTCCCTGCCCCATCCCCGTCCCCGCACACAGGCGCGGCCGATCCCGCTGGCTCAGCGGGGGGATTTTTTTGTTTGTTTTCGGTTTTTTTTTGGGCGGGGGGCAACCATCCCTCTTTGCTTCCCCAGCCAGGACCCCCAGCTTCCCCATCGTGGACGCCCCCCCCGCCCCGGGGGGGCTGTGCCGGGGGGCGGCTCTGCCCCGTTCCGCTCTCCGGAGCGGCCGCGGGTGGGGGGCGGGGGCGGGGGGCGCAGCACGGCGGGGTGCGGGGCTGTAGGAAGCCCGGGGTGCCGGAGGCGGCCGGTGGCCGGCGGCTGCAGCCGCGTGTGTTGCTGAGCAGATAAGTGAGTTCTGGTGAGGGCTGGCAGGGAGCTTCCCTCCCCCGGGGATGCTCGGGGAGGGGGACGCGGTCAGCGAGGAGGTGACACGCAGAGGACAGAGAGCTCCGCTGCACCGGGTGGCCCCCCACGCCCCGGCGGAGGCGGTTCGTGTAGCCTCAGCCAGGGATCCGTGGGGCGGGATTTGGGGAACGGGCTGTGCTGCAGTCGGGGGCAATGTCCCCTCTGGTTTACACGGTGCGGCTGCGGCCAGGAAAGTGACACCTCTGCAATTTGCTCCCGCGATGGGCAATGGGCTTCTGGCTCCGGGGGCTGGGGCTTTTTTGAGCGCTTGAAAAAGCCGAATCCTGTGGGACTGAGCAACCTTTCACTAAATGGAGATTTTCCGAAAAGCTGGAGGACTTAGGTGCTGGGAGCAGAAGGGGTGGCTGCACTCCGGTACAGCAGCCTTCGCTCATCCCTCAACCCCAGCTAATCTGTTGAAATCAACCTCACGCGCAGACCTCCCCCATAGTCCCCGCAGGAGACCCGCGCACCCCTGGGAGCCCTGAGCGCTAGCACCTGCCTCCCCGTCACCTTTCCCCATCACCTCTGCCCCTCTTCACGCACCAGCTCCGAACTAGTCCTGCTTGCTGAGACGAGAGAACTCGGCATCCAGCCACCAAAACTGCAAATCCTGGGAGAAAGAGGGAGAGAAGCGTGCTTGGCTCCCTCCTCCTGGCAAGCACAGGCGCGTTCCCTGCAGCATGGGCTCTGGCTCCTCCGCGCTGGTGTTAAGTGGTCCCGTCACACACATCGGCCAGCAAGTGGGAGTTCGGAGCACTCTATGGGGATGGGGGGGGAGATGGGCCAGCGGCTGAAATGAGCCCCCCCCCGGACTCCCACCGTGCTCGAGCCCCTGGTTCCGTACATGCCTGCACGCCCCGCCGCGATGCTGCCGAGCCAAACTCTGCTCTAGCAGCGCCGGCTCTGCCTTGTGCAGGTTTGCCCAGCCTGGTTTCGAAGGAGGCAATTTGCCCTTCCCTCTGAAAAATACCCCACCCATTTCTGTGCCACCCCCCCTGCCCCCTGTGACACTGCTGCCTGCCATCGCAGGCATCGCCGGCAGCCAGTGCCATCCGTGACTGCAAGCCCCAGAGGACTAAAACATCTGGACCAACATCAGTCCATTCCTCGCTAACGAGGCTATTTCGGGCTCTGCGGGTTGAGCTGTCTGCTGCTTTCAGAGCAGAAGGAGCCGCCGCGCTTGGGGCTGCGCAAACACAGGGCGAGAAGGGTCTTGTCCCCAAGGACTGCCACCCAACCTGCCGTTAGAGACCATCTTCTGAGTCGGGTTTGTAGGGCTGAGCTCTCGGCGGCTGTGTTTCTCTGGATAAATTATCTGACCCGCTTCCCCAGAAGCAGAGCAGGGAGATGCACAGCAGTGACAGGCAGCCGGGGGGTGTGGGGGGGCACGTACGCACCCGAGCTCCTCCGTGAACGTGGGAGAGCAAACCCACTTTGGTTCCAGCTCTGAAAACGCTGCCAAAAGCAGCTTTTTAGGCGCCGGAGAAACACCTGAAACTCCAATCAGGGCAAAGAGTAGCCTGCGGGTAATGAAGCCTGTCTTGGCGGAGAGTTGCGGATTAGAAACGGAGGAGGAAGCCCAGAGAGAAGAGCACATCAATCCCGTGCTCCTCAGACGCTCCTCTTCTTGGAAAGGTGCATCATCCAAACGGAGCAGGGCTTTGGAAAACCATCTGCTGAGTACGTGCCATCACGGCAGCTCTGGTGCCGGGGGACCAGGATGCTCCCGGGAGTTCATCTGAAAACACGGGAGGCAAATCTGGAGGTGCCGGATGGCGCCTCTGGGCCAGAAGGAGGTGAGAAAGGGGGGTGTTCACAGCAGAACCCTGGGCATCAGACGGCATCGCCTTCCCGGCACAAGCCAGGGAATTGCACCCTGCTTCCCATCGAGGGGCTCGACGGCTGCCCGGCTTCCCCAGCTCCGTCCGAGCGTGGCTAGCAGTGGTCACCGCCTAAATACAGGCAGGCGCCACAAGAAATTTGAAAAATCTTTTGTGTACAAACAAGATTTGCCACAGGCTGCGCTGGGAATACTGGAAGATCAACGGGTTTTATAAACACGGGGTAAAAACCAGAAAAAGTGGATTTCTCACTTTGAATCTCTTCCACGGGATCCCTTAAAATTCTTGCAATGCTTCAGCTTGAATTTCTAGAATAAAATAATGAGAATTTAGGAGGGAAAGTGGGTTTTATAGCAATTCAAGGGGCTCGGATCTAATCTGACAAGGCAGTGACGGACTTTGAGGGCTTTGCTGAAAAGGGTCGAAGCCTCGTTTAACCGTGTCTGCGGCATCACCTGAACCAGCACATCATGGGCTCGGCCGCCATCGGTCCAGCGTACACGTACACCACCCCCTTCCCCAGGGCAGGCGAATGAAACCGCTCTGAAAACAAGCATTTTCAAACGACACCAAAGGACAACTTTTTCTCCGTGTGTCTTCTCGGGTGCCCCATCCCTGGAGGGGTTCAAGGCCAGGCTGGACGGAGCTTGGAGCAACCTGGGCTGGTGGGAGGTGTCCCTGCCCAGGGCAGGGGGTGGCACTGGATGGGCTTCAAGGTCCCTTCCAACCCGAACCATTCTATGGTCCTACGATTCTTGTGGATTAACTTCTTTAACCCCCAGATTTTGCTCTGTCATCACAATTTTAGGGACTCGCTTCCAGTTCCTTACCCTGAGACCATTGGCAACAGAGGACTTGAAATGCAAAGGGCAAAAGGGCAGAAATCTGGAAACGGGGAAAATAAAAATAAAAAAAAAAGATCCTGGTTTCAAACATCTGTGCTGCTAGGGAAATGAGGAGAGCAATATACGGTTTGACTCGCATTGTACGGAGAACCGATAGTGCTCCCCCAAACAACGCAGTTCCCATCCGTCGCTGAGTCCAGTCTGTGACTTTCCCAGTGCCTGCTGGTGACGTGATCTCATCCTCGGAGCTTGATACAGTTTATATATATGGTATATATTTCATTTTACTTTTTTTTTATTTTATTAATATTTCATTAAAGTAGTTTAGTCCCTTCTAAACTCCTAATTCTCTTTCTTTCTCTCCCTCCTCTCCTTGGGGGTGGGGGAGAGCATCTATCGTTCATCTCACCGGCCCAAACCACGATAATAATTCTATAAAAATACAGAGAGAAATAACTCTCTAAATAAGTCTTTCCAGCCGAAGGCCTGGGGGAAGGCTCTCCACCCCGAGAGCACGTCCCCAGCTGGCAGCGAGCGCGGAGGGTGCCAGGATCTCCCCCTTTCCCCGGCTCCGGGAGGTGCCGGGGGGGAGGCGGGTGCCGTGCCCCGGGAAGGATGCTGCTGTGGGTTACCAAGCCCCACGGCTGCCCCACGGCAGGGCTGCGTGGGGCACGGGCCTTGGCTGCAGCATGAAATGCTGTTTGGATCAAATTGCACTGAGGGAGAGTGGGTTTTTTTACCTTTTCTGGTCAAACTGGTGGAATGGCGATCTGAAAAGCCATTTCAAGGAGAAAAAAAAAAGACAGAAGGGGAGACATTCAAGTTCAGCAAACTTCTAAAACAAGAGCCCTAATACATCTTGGAGACATTTACTTACTTTTCCTGACATTTGTTTTCCACCAAACCAAGAAGAATTCATAAAATGTTGGAGTCCCGTCTGCATTCATGCCCCAAGACCCGACTTCATCCAACTTTTTCCCTTTCACCTCCAAGCCAGTTGTCATCATTGATAGAGTCAGGCTGAAATCCCTGGAGAAAATCCCACTGGCTTCAAGGAAACCAAAATTTACCCACTGATTCCAAAAGCCAAAAAAACAAAAACCAACCGAGGTTCCCAGCTGGGACGTGACTCTGTGTCAGGACACACTCAGATACTTCCAGAAACTGGGATTTGTGCTCGTCTCCTGCGTGTTGACAGCCAAGCCCCTGCCAGCTCCTTTGTTGAACCTACCGAGGATACCGATCTAAACCAGCTTTTTGCTCAAGCTCTTGAGTTTTAGACTTTTGGCTTCAGCAGTGCCAGGTCTGGAGACCTTTTTCGGTCTCCTCCAGGGTCCCGAGAGCGGCCGCCGATGCTCCGAGGGTGACGATGCTCCGTCCCCTGCAGCTGCCGGCTGAGGGACACGGCGGATGCTGCAAGTCTGCACGGGCTCGAGGAACAACTGGAACAAGCTCATGTGAAACAAATCCACGGGGGGATATTAAATTCAAGGACAGCCCTGGCAGCTCAGGAAGTCCTTGAGATGCTAATTGCTGGAAGCTGGGAAAGTAGACTGGGAAAGTATCACAGGGTGCTTGCCTTCTTTTGGTGCTTTTATCCAAGCATCTGCTGTTGGCTCTGTCAGAGGCTGAATGTGGGGCTCGCTGCACTTTGCTCTGAGCCAGCACAGCCATTCCTATGATCCTACACTGCCCAAATTTTCCTTACCATTTTGCCAAAGTTTTCTCCCTTTTTTCTTTTTTTTTTTCATAAAAGCAATGAGTTTGGGTTTTTTTTTTCTGAACCGCTGATACTGTTTTGGGAATTCTCTCTCCCTCAAGCCGGATAATATGCCTTAGTTATGCAATATCCTGTTAACATGTTTTGTGGCAAGCTTTGATTTCACCCAAATTCATATCAGACTCCTCCAGGACATTCTCTCCTTCTTCGTTTCTTAGGCAACAAGAAGAGGTATGGCCCTTGGATTACTACCCATTCCTGTTCTCCCGTGTGGGTGGCAATGAAGCCACACGCGTAATCCAAGGGGTCTCGATCATAGGATCATAGAATGATCTGGGTTGGAAGGGACCTTTAAGATCATCAAGTCCAACCATCAACCTAACGCTGCCAAAACCATCACTAAACCATGTCCCTCAGCATCCCATCTACCCATCTTTTAAGTACCTCCAGGGGTGGTGACTCAAACACTTCCCTGGCAGCCTGTTCCAATGCTTGATAACCCATCAAAGGAGACTTCAGGGCCTTGGGACGGTTGGTGAGGGAATCTGGGGGGCAGGTTATTTTTTCCTCTCCTCCCAGTTGCAGGCAATGACATTGGAAGGAACAGGTGGGACCAGCCTATTAATACGTGGCTCCGTGGCTGGTGTCATCAACACCATTTTGGGTTTTATGGTAATGGGATGGCATACACGGCACCAGGCTTGCTGGTGTCAGATGGGGTTCACCTCTCATAGAATCCAAGACTCATAGAATGCGTTGGGTTGGAAGGGACCTCTAAAGGCCATCTAGTCCAACCCCCCTGCAGTCAGCAGGGACATCTTCAACTGGATCAGGTTGCTCAGAGCCTCATGCAGCCTGGCCTTGAATGTCTCCAGGGATGGGGCCTCCCCCACCTCTCTGGGCAACCTGGGCCAGTGTCTCCCCACCCACCTCCAAGGGGGAAGAGGGTCTTTGCTCAGGAGGTAGCGGGGCTCATTGACAGAGCTTTAAACAAGGCTTGAAGGGAGAGGGGGACAATATTGGGCTGTCCCTGTGGGATGAGATGCCAAGGTTGGAGGGACGGGGTGCCAGCGAGGGCCTGTTGCTCTGAGACGCGCTGGTGACGCTCCTCACACTTGAAGTCTTGGAGAGATGAGCCGGGGGCTCCTGAGGTCACAGGAGCCAGGAGGGAAACACCAGTGCAATACCCCAAAGGAATCAAGGGGTGTTCCTGGAAGAAGGTGGTATTTGAAAAGTCATGGCATCAGGTGAAGTCCCCGGGGACTGGAAAAAGGGAAACATTGCACCCATTTGTAAAAAGGGTTTAAAGGAGGGTACCGACCTGTCGGCATCACCTCTGTGCCTGGGAAGGTCATGGGGCAGATCCTCCTAAAAGCCACGCTAAGGCCCATGGAGGACAGGAGGTGATTTGAGACATGGCTTCACCCTGTGCTTTTTCCACATCAGACTCCAAAGGAGGAGGACACGACACTTTTTCTCCTAAAATCACAGACCGAATGGGTAGGAATGAATCCCCGTGGGTGGATTTGCTCTTAGTTGCATCCAGGATATTTTCAGTTACTTTCTGGCACACCGTGAAAGAGCAGTGGAAAGAGAAAAACCAAAGGGAAAAAAAAAATACTCCTGCTAGACCATGTGACATGCAAAGTGATAATTTAATTTCTAGCCAGGCTTCCATCAGGAAGTGGAAAGTTAATCATGTACTATTTAAAGCATATTGACAAAACTGATAACTCCGGTAAGGGATGCTGTGGGGTGGGCTGAGCCCAGCCTAGATGGGACCCAGCAGCCGCGCGGTGCTGGGAAAGGTCTTGCGCATCGCCATGCACTTCTCCTGGTCGATGAACAGGGAGTTGGCTTTGACGGCCAGGTCATGCTGCAGGACAGCCTTGGCACGAACCAGCATTTGCAAGGTGTCCTGGCTGTCTCTCAGCTGCTGCTGAAGAGTCTGCACCGTCTCATGGATGTCACGGACCTCGTTGACAAGGCTGGAAAACAGCAAGGAGCCCTCATTAGAAGTCCAGTCACGCGGGTGGTTTCTAGCATGGCGCTGCTGATGGGCCCCTGGGGCATGGGTTTTCCCCCTTCAGTGCGCTCAGACTCACTCGGACCCCCCCTGTTTGTGTCAGATCCATGGGGAAGCTGAGGGCAGAGCTCCTCGGGGTCTCGGCGAGGAGGCACGGTGAACGTCTGCTCGAAGGCTTCGGCAACGCGCAGCCGCGTCTGCCAGAGCAGGTGGTGCCACCAAGCAGAGGGACGAGCAGCTGTGGTTTCCCGTTCCTGTTTGGTTTTGTGGGTTTCTTGGCTCCCCCTCCTGGATTTCCCCGGGCAAGGGTCCTCCCCACACCCACGGGTGCACACGCAGCGAAAGAGGACAGCTGGGAGAGGCTAAAAGCGAAGGTGAAACAAGTGGAGGATGGAACAAAGGATGGCGTGAGAGATGCTAAACCGGCTCTGGGGCTGGGTTTAAATTGCTTTGAAAAGGCTTCCCAGGGAGCCTCACCCAGCGGGCTGCCAGGAGGAGGTGTGAAGTTCAGGGTGCCTGATCCTCCCCAGCCCCTCGGGGTGCAATGCCAAAGAGCTCCCTCTGTCCTTGACAGGATTTCCAGTGTCCCCAGGGGAGGTGAGGACAGCCCTCACTGCTTCTCCGTGTGGTGCACAGAATCCCAGGCTGGCGGGGCTTGGCAGGGACCTCTGGAGATCACCCAGTCCAACCCCCTGCCAGAGCAGGGTCACCCACAGCAGGTGGCACAGGAACGCCTCCAGGCGGGTTTGGGATGTCTCCAGAGACGGAGACTCCACCACCTCTCGGGGCAGCCTGTGCCAGGGCTCTGCCACCCTCACAGCAAAGAAGTTCCTCCTCTTGTTTAGGTGGAACTCCCTTTGCTCAAGTTTGTGCCCGTTACCCCTTGTCCTGTCCCCGGGCACCAGTGAAAAGAGCCTGGCCCCATCCTCCTGACACCCCCCCTTTCGGTATTGATAAGCGTTGAGAAGGTGCCCCCTCAGGCATCTTTCTTCCAGCCTGAAGAGACCCAAATCCCTCAGCCTTTCTTCACAAGAGAGGTGTTCCAGTCCCCTCATCCTCTTGGTAGCCCTTTGCTGTCCCCTCTCCAGCAGTTCCCTGTCCTTCTGGAACCGGGGAGCCCAGCACTGGACACAGCACCTTGCACAGCAGCTGCACCCTTGCGGTTACCCAAAAGGAAGGACCTAAGAGCTCTCAGCATGTGCCTGTTGGAGAGTAAAGGGCTTGTCCTTCAAACCTGAGCCCATCCAGCCGCCGGGAAGCAGGCAGGAGAGAAGACGGGGTTGACGCAAGTAGGAAAAATCCAGCCCCTCATGGGGTGGCATCAGGCCGCCCCCGGCCATGGGGTACAGCCTCCGTTGTGGGCGCAGAGCTCTCCCAGCACCCAAAGGCTGGGATACCCGCTCATTGCTTTTGATTATGTCGGTGCACTTCTGGAAGGACTCTTTAGGAAAAAGAACCAACCCCCCATGGTTAATTTTGTCATCCAGTGATGCTCCCGAGTGCTACCACCCGTGAGCCCTCGAGGTCCCCGCTGGCCCCGCGCTCCTGCCTTACCGCAGCTGGGCAGTGTCCCGGCACAGCTCCATGTTTGGCCTCCGAGTGCGCTGGTCCAGCCGGGTCTGAGCCACCTTTAATGGAGGCCCCTGGTCCCTAATGGCCTTTTGGATGGCTTCTATATTCCTCTCCGTCTGGAATATTTCCTGCACTGTCTGGAGTAAGAAAGAAACACATGCATAAATTTAAAAAATATATTCTCCAGCGGCAACGGGATTTCCCTTTTCTGCCATCCATCTGCAGAACAAAACCAAGTTCAATTAGCAGACCCCGGGCTCAGACTGCTCTCGCTCTGCCATAGATGGAGGCACAGATCCAGCAGCCATTTCTCTGCGGGGAAAAGCCTCTCTTTGCTCTTGCTGTCCCATCAGAGGAGGTTTTGGAGCAGTGATGGATCTACTGAATTACCCGCTCCCCAAAATTACTGCTTGCAGGAACTGATCGTCCATCACTAGCAACTAACAGAGGGCAGGTTTTTGGTGGATGCTCGCTGAAGGATGTGGCACCAGCCTGCGATGCTGCAAGCCCAGTTTCTGCTCGGTTAATCTGTGCCGAGCACTTTTCAGGCAGCTTTCCATGAGAGCCAGTGGTGCGAGCCTGCTGCCCATGGCTGATCTCCACTTCATCTGCTTGGCGGAGCAAACACACCGATACCTGTGCAGCAACCACAGAGTGCTGAGACCGAAAACACGTCCTTGGAGGAGCAGCAAAGCTGCAAACCCCACAGCAGACACCCCAGCAGAGTCCCAGTAAAGCCCTTCTGCAGGGCAGCCAGCGCCTCTGAAGTAACTAGCGCTGATGCAAGTAGCGCTGGCATTTTCTGCTGGAAATCCCTGTGCTAGCAGGCTGTCAGCTGGGATGAGCAACGGGCAGTATCCCTTGGGATGAAATTACACTGCCAACTCATCCTGCTCCAAGAAGAAAGTCCCCAAGAAAGCTGGGCAGGGGCTGTTTGCAAGGGCATGTAGCGACAGGACGAGGGGCAATGGTTTCAACTAGAGCAGGGCGGGTTTAGATGAGACATTAGGCAGAAGTTCTTTGCACTGAGGGTGGTGAGACACTGGCCCAGGTTGCCCGGAGAGGTGGGGGAGGCCCCATCCCTGGAGACAATCAAGGCCAGGCTGCATGAGGCTCTGAGCAACCTGATCCAGTTGAAGATGTCCCTGCTGACTGCAGGGGGTTGGACTAGGTGGCCTTGAGAGGTCCCTTCACACCCAACACATCCTATGGCTCTATGATTCTAAATGATGCTATAACCAGCTTCTTGTGGTGACCGTTCCTCTGCTGGGGCCAGGTCTGCGTGGAGGGTCGCGCTTTGGAGGTGTCACCGGGAAGTGACAGTGTCACACCAAAAGGGAGGGGTTCAGGCTACCTTGGCCAGGTGGGTCTGAATCTTTCTCTTGGCATCGGCCGTCTCGGCGATGCGGTTGGTGAATGCGACGTTCACGGCGTTGAACTGCCGCCACATCTGGCTGTCCGTCACCGCCAGCAGGTTCTCGATGTCGTCCCGCAGCTTGGCGGAGGCCGCCCGCTCGCTCTGGGAGCGGAGGATGTTGTCGTTGGTGAACTTGGCCCAGGACTGCGGCACCGAGATCCTGGCGGGGAAAAGGAGAGGCCCCCGGTAAGCTGGATGTGGGCAGGCATGGACCCTGCCAGGGAGCAGCGTGGATTCACTATAGCTTAAATCTACACTTTTAATTGGACTGTATGTCATAGTTTAACCCCAGCCAGCAGCCAGGACCACGCATGCGCTGGTGCAGTTCTCCCCCTTCCCCCCAGAAGGGAGAAGAGGGAGAAAAGGAGGGGAAAGGGAAAGGGAAAAACTCGTGGGTGGACATAAGGACAGTTTAATAGAACAATAACAGAAACGAACAATAATAATAATAATAATAATGAGAGAAGTCACTCTCACCACCCAGTGAACTGGCACCTTCCCGAGCCCCGACCGCATATTCCCACCCCGCACCAACCCCCATTTATATCCTGAGCATGGCATCTATGGTACGGAATCTTCCGTTGGCCTTTCCCTTGTTCTGCCTATGCTCCTCCTCACTTCTATGGGAAGCTGAAAAGAGTCCTTGCAAAGTATAAACATCGCCTAACAACAACTAAGACACATCTTTGAAAATATGCATAAACTTAGTGAGCTGTTTCAGCAGAGGTGCTCCGCTGAATTAATTGGCAGGCTGATCTCTCAACCCCTGGTAGAATGTTTAATGAGGTGGGACTGGCTTTCACCCTCTGGATGTTTGGCATCCAACTGTCAGCAGAGGGTTGTGCTCCCTTTCCGGGGAGCGGAGAGAAATGACCGCTCTGAGGGAGGTGTCTCCAGGCGGGATGGATCTGGGTTGGGGACAAGCAGCTCCCTGCCAGGGAGAGGCACCGCGTATCCCGGGGACAGCTTGCTGCTGGGGACCGACAGCGTGCACTCACGTGGCATCGACCTGCTCCACCCCTCGGTAGTAACTGATGCCCTGGGAGGTGTTCATCAGGTGGTGGCACCTGTCGTCGATCCGGTGGGCCACCTGCTTGTTGGCCAGATCCTTCTCCAGATTCTGCTGGGCCACCCGGTTGGACCTTCAACATGCAAACAGCAGCCATCGGTGGGGACGTACGGGTGGAATGGCTTCCTCCCTGTTCCACTCCCCACAGCAGCTCCCAGCCCCCCGCGCAGCTCTGTCCTCCCACGAGCATCACCGCCTGCATGCCATGGAGCCTCCATGGGCTTTACGCCTGCGGGGTGTGGGGAGAGATGGGCTTCTTCTGGGGGTTCACATCTGCTGGGGTTCTGCTGGGCTTCTGCTGTGACCACAAATGCACATCAGCCCTACGACATGAGAGAAGGAGCTCCTCCTTACGTGATCTGGGCTTTGGCCTTGTCCAGGAACTGCTGCATCTTCTCCTGGCACGACCTGATGACATCGACCTCCTGGGCAAAGGCAAAAGAGGACCCCATCAGTGTCCATACTCACTCGTCCTGGTCACACTCCTCCCCTTGGACCTCTCCAACCCTGCACACAGCAAGAACTTGCCTGCTTGTCTTCCTGCCCAAAGCAAACAGGCAGGAAAACTCGCAGCTGAGCCTGCGCCCAGCGCCCTGGAGGGGACAGAAGGGTGCTGTGGCTGCAGCCACGGCCTTTGCGTTCCCTTTCAGGGTGGGTCAATAAGGATTTTTTCACCTTGACCTCAGTGTCAAGCGGTGGTTAGTCCCACTGCACGGACAGGGACACATCCTGGTGTGGACAGGCAGAGCGGTTCCCTGGACCACTACACACCTCCGTCCCCAGATCAGCACCTGCCCTTTTTGCTCCCAAAATGTTTTCCTCCCCAGGAGGAATCCCATCCGTACGGGACAAGAGGAGATGGACTTGACTTCGGTGTAAATGCCCAGGCTGAATTTCTGAGACACATTCAGCTCCACCGGAGGAAGTGTGTTGCTCTCAGCTCACTTGACTTCAGCACAAACCCATTGCCTTTGTGAAGCTCCGGCTGCTGGAGGCAGGTGATCAGTGCTCCAAATCCCATAACTTTGAAATACAGTAAAAATACCTTCAACGCATGATCTGAGTTGCCCAACTTACTGTTAAGAGCTGTTCCTCCACGTTGTCGTGGACCAGGTCGATGCCCATCCTCTTCTCCCGGTGAAGTAAGCACTCCTGAGCGACCTGTTGGGGACACGCCATCACCGCTGGCTGCAGGGGGAGGGCTCTCTATGGGGACCGTCCCCATCTCCAGAAATGTGAGAAAAGAAATTCTAGGTGGGCACGGAGATGACAAGAGGGGGAAAAAAGTGGCCCGGGGCAGCTGGTTTAGCTGACAAGGAGCAGGCGAGCTGCAACATCAGCATTAAACCATCATGAGGGAGCAGACGTGTCCCTGGTGCAGCCACAGCTGAAACGGGGGACCTGTGTCAGCCTTGACGCCCACCTCGCCAGAGCCTCGTGGTAAGACACGGGCTTTTGTCTCCCAAACCGGGATTTTGGATGTACCGCGTGTAAAAATATTGAGTTAAGCAAACGCAGCTCTGACGTGCTCAGCCTGTGCTGATAGGGGATCCAGCAGATGGCAAGGGGGGTTTGGTTACTACTAACTTAACTAATGGCCTCTTAATAAAAACTTTCTAGACGTTCTGGAGCTGCAGTGAAACTTAATGAGACGTTTGAAGGGCTGCAGATGTTTCAGCAGTAGGCTACAGCTTGCAGCGCGCCAGGACAGGTGCTTACCCGGAGAGGGGCCTCCGCCTCGGCCAAGGCTCTCTCCAGCCTGGTCTTCACCTCTGTGAGCGCGTTGGTCTCCCCGATCACCTCATCTAGCTCGTGGCAGAGCTCCGATTTCCAAAACGCGATGTCATTGGCGCGCACTCCCAGGTTTTTGGTGCTTTCTGCTTGCGTTTTCTTGGTCTGCTGGTATTTGTGGTCAATGATGCGGGAGGTATCGGCTCTCAGGCGCTCCGCGTTCTTCTGGGAGGTCTCCGACTCCCTGTAATTGGTCACGTTGGACTTGTACCAGTCTTCAGGGGTGTACTGGGTGAAGACGGTCGTTCTGGTGGAAACAGATGGAAGCTTCTCGCCGGCGGTTATCCCCTGGGAACTTTTGGAAAAGGCAGCCAAAGTTGGTTTGCTGGCAGCCGTTTTGTAGTAGGTGCTGGGCATCCAGGGGAGGCTGTAGCTCTGAGGCAAGGGGCGGTAAGGAAATCGGTTCTTATAGCTTGACGCCGTGGTGTGGATGGCAGGGAGAAACCTGGTGGGTATGGCTCTGGGATGGGCGAACTTTGCTGGTAAGGGAGAGCCGACAGACTCCATGCTCGACCGCTGCTATTCGTGTGTCCCGTCCGTGTCCTGCACAGAGGAGGAGAGAGAGGACAACCTCAGCAACCTCCTGCACTTGCCTTACTTCTTACAGCAACACCCGCAACTGCAAACACAAACAGCGACGCACAGAGCGCCCTCACAGCGCCCTCACAGGCCTAAACCCCTTGAAAACAAATCCCTCCTGACAGCATCCCAAACATTTGTATATAAAAGCATTTGACTTTGTTGTTAGTATCTAGCATCAGGTCTTGGAATGCGGAGAAAAACAAATCACGGCCGTAAGGAGAATGACAGATACCGTGCCTTCCTTTTCCTTAAATCTGTCAATCCAGTCAAACTGGAGTTGCTCCTTCTCTGCTGTTCCTTTGTTTCTTTTGGCTGGCGTATCTGCTGATCTTCTGATACTCCAGAGGTCATTTTCTCTGTAAAAGTTCCATTCCCAGCCCCGAGAGCTGCGTCCCTTTTGGACACACATCTGCTACCGGCCCAGCGCCGTTTGTGGGTGGGTGAGGGACTCCATCCTCACCCCCTCTATCTTCCCTTGCCTTAAATGCTGGAGTGAGGAGCCTGCAGGTGAGCTGAGCTTTGCAGGACTATATCCAAATTTGAGCCCCCCACACCCCTATTTCAGCCTCAAAAGAGGGGCCGCCTCTTGCCTTGCAAAGGAGGAAAGGTGTCGATGGCTCACCTGGTGTAAGATCAGTGTGCGTGGGAAGGAGATGGCCCACAGTCTTTTCAGAGTGGTTTGGAAACACCAGCCTTGCAGTAGCCCTAGGAGGAATGGCCACACATGAAGATTTTGCTACCAAGAATTGCATATTGTCCTCTCCAGCTTGAGGCTGTCAATCGATGGTTATCAGCAAGATAAGGCAGGGGGCCACCAAACACACCTCATCTGAGGACAAACACTCCGGAGGGGTACGTGGTGCTCGGTACGAAGCTCTTGTGAGGTTACGAGTGTCACCCAGGGGCAGGAATAAGTCCCTCAATACGGCTGTTGTAGCCAGCCTGACGTGTCCTTCCCCTAACACCGTCCCGTCCCCACTGCTCCCAGCCTGGCTCGGAGCCCCAGGGGAAGATGAGGACACGGGTGTGCTACAGCAAGATCCCTGATGGGAGTGGCTGTGGGACAGGCAGCGGGAAACTCACACCCTCAAATTTAGCAGAAAAAGAAGCTTTCGCAAACACGACCCTCCGAGGCAGTTTGGCAGAACCGAGGACGAAATGTCTGCGCTCAGGTCCAACAGAAACCACCGTGTGTGCCGGTTCCCACAAACCGCTCCCTTCAGCCCTTTTGTCCCGGCTAGGGATAAATGACGGCGCTTTCCCTAGCTCCGTGCCGCTTTATACCTGAGAAACGGCCTTGGGAGGGTGGGAGGCAGCTTCCCTGGCTCCCACCCCCACAAATAAACTCTGCCCTTTCAGACACTGACAGACACACGTTTAGGAAAGGGAGGGAAAAACCCACTTTGTGCCATCCCTGAACACGGACACACGACAGGAGCCCCCGACCACCTCATCCGGGTACATTTAGAGGACAGAAGAGATATGGAGGGGGATTAGGAGAATGACCCGTTTTTTTCCCTCCCAGTTCAGGGACATACTCACCCTGCAGAGGCTTGGGGGTGTGCGGGGGGGGCTGCTACTCAGTGCTGTGCTGTCAGGTTGGGTGGCAGCACTGCCAGACACTGCAGCATCCCCAGTGCCCTCTGTGTCACAGAACCAGGGCAGCGTTGCCGCTGGCGCAGGGTGCTCAGTAACCGGGTTCTACGCGGGCAACTCCCTGCAGCCGCTCTGGCAACCCGATGCAGCCGCTGGGCAACGCATTGCTGTGGATGGGCAAGCCGGGGCCAGCCCTGGGCAAGAAAATACCCTCACATGGCATCCTAGATCCTGCCCTGGACAACCTACTGCCCTCCATGGGCAGGTTTTGCAGCCCCTGGGCAACCAGCTGCAGCTGTTGGGCAACTGTTGAGCGGCTTAGTCATATCATTTGGTTTTAGGTAGTCCTGCAAGGAGCAGGGAGATGGACTCGATGATCCTCATGGGTCTCTCTCGTCTTGAGACGTTCTATGATCCTATGAACTCACGGCCCTCAGTGGGCAACCCAGTGCCACCCCTGGGCAAGTCAGTGCAGACTGCGTGCATCCTAGTGCCTCTGCTGGGCAACTTGATCCCTTGCCTGGACAACCCCCAGCACCGTCAATGGGCAACCCAAATCTAGCTTGCTTACTGATGTTGATAGCATTCGGCATGCTACGTTGCAAAATCGAGCGGCTATTGATTTTTTGCTGTTAGCTCAGGGTCATGGATGTGAAGGTTTTGAAGGTATGTGTTGTATGAACCTTTCCGACCACTCATCATCCATTCATAAGCAGTTACGGGAGCTGAAGGATAACATGTCCAAATTAAAAGTGGTCAAAAACGGTTTTGATGATTGGTTAAGCTCATGGGGTATAACGGGATGGTTATCAGATTTACTAAAGCAAGGGCTCATGCTATTGTTGGTTATATTATTATTGATTATGGCAGCCTCGTGTGTTCTCCGCAAAGTGACTGACATGATAGAAAATGCCATGCATAAGGTCTGGCTGGCTCAAGAAGAAAAAGGGGGTATTGTAGGAATGTATCTGAGAGAAAATGGCCATGTGAGCCAGCCTCCCTACTGTGAGGGATTAGATTAAGAGCAAAACAGGCGGTAGAAGATGGCATTAGTACATGGGAAAAACGGGAACTGAGAAGGTAGAAAACATGTTGTGCTAATGACTAAGCAATTTACTATGCGAATTCTTGTAACCAATCTGATGTGTGAACGAACTGCATGCACAGCGTGTGGACAGTGTAACTCGCTGATCAGAAATAAGCGAGTCGCGTGTACGGCTGCAACACAGGGTATAAAAGATGATGATCGGTGCTTAATAAACGGCTTCTGTTGATTCACATTGGATCGTCTGGAGTCCAGTTATTTCTCCTCAACAGGGTGCGGGAGGAGAAGCCATGCTCCCTGCTAAGACACTAGGGGAACCCACTAGCAGGGTTTGACCAGCCACATTTTAACCAAAAGAGGCAGAAAATGCCAGCGACGACACTGTGAGCACCCGGAGATCTGCAGAAAGGTCTGAAAGTCCATTCAGTCCCTGGCCAGATGAGAGGGAGCTTCACCTGGAGCTGCTTCTGGACTGTCTCATGGGATCTTTTGAGAGAGGTCCCAGCCCTAGCTCTGTCCCAGCATCAGTGACACCTCCAGCATCTGAGCTGATCCCATCCCTGCTACGAGTCCCTCTTCACCAGCAGCAGCCGAGGGAGCACAGCCGCCAGCATGGCCACCGTCAAGATGAGCAGGACGGCGAGGGCGATGGGCGACTGGCAGCATTTCACCCCCAGGGCTGAGCTGGATGACACCGAGCTTCATGATTCCGTTCTGCTTCTCCTCCCCAGGGAGCTGCAGTCCATATCCACCAGTGGCATCCCATGGTCACTGATGACAAAGATGTGGGCTTCCCGCGCCAGCTCTCCTGGGACCCCCTGCGAGTCCATGGGGCTGTTCCCCGTGCTGCAGCACCGGTCGAAGCTCTGCACCAGCATCACAAAATGGCTGGGCACCACCAAGGTGTTGCTGGCCTCCAATTTGGTCAGATGGGACAAGGAGGAAGGTGACAGAGGCATCTCCAGGGCCCGGAGGTTGGTGCCTGCCTTGGGCGGCCATAGAGCCTTCTTCTTGCTGAGGAAAGTCACGTAGCGGCAGATGGGGCAGATGATGCTGCTCTGGACCTGGCCGTCAAGCTTGGCGGAGAGCAAGCACTTCACCAGGCAGTCGTGGCAGAAGGTGTGCCCGCAGCTGAGCTGGCGGTGCATGGCCTCCAGCGGGTGGAACTTCTCGTAGCACATGGGGCACTCGGCCGGGGGTCCCTCCTTGCTGGACGAGGCCTCAGACATCCCTGCTCTGTCGGACACAGGCGCTCCCCAGCTACGAGGAAGAGGCACGATGGGTTAATAAGGTTGAAATGATAAGCATGATCCATCTCTTCATCTCTCCTCCTCCTCCCTGCTCTCTTGCTTTTGCCCTCTTGCCCCTAACAGATGCAGTTGACAGCTACTAGGCATCCTCTCAACAAGACAGGGCATTTTCAGGAGCATTACGCCTCTCAGTGTGGCCCTTGGGGCAAGACGGGAGGACCCCAACTCCAGAGCCAGCGCGGGCAACAATCCCCGGCTGCAAAATCACATGCACGAGCCCCTGGATGGACCTGCTCAGCACGTGGTACAGATAAAGCAGGTTCAGCTTGTGTCACGAGTGCCTCCGTGCACTGCTGCCAGCTCCAGGTGCACGGGAGGTGGGAACTCCCATCCCACAAAGAAACCTGCCATGGAAAGGGAGATGCTCCCATCCCAGGGGACACAGAGGGGCCAGCGGGAGCAGGGGGAGGCCAGGGCAGTGGGACAGGTGGGAGCACAGGACCCCCCGGGGATGGAGAGGGGGCGTGCTGGACCCGGGGCAGGCAGAGAGCACCCACGCCAGGCTCCTTCCAGGCTGCTGGAGGATGTCCCAGGCTGCTGGCCAGGCCACAGCCATCTCCAAGCTGTGCTCCTCATGCTGGAGCATGGTGTGGTCAGCAAGCCCCGGAGCCCGGCGTCTCCTCTTAGTCAGAGCAGGGAGGGCAGAGCCCAGCCATCCCGCCTGGCCCCTGCCCCAGCCTGGGGCGCCAGGGGGAGCGCGGGGCCGCTGGCATCCCCAGACCCGCGTCTGGGCTGGGTCTGAAGCTCTGCCGTGCGTCTCCCAGGGCAGGGAGCATTCATGCGGTGGCTCAAGGAAGGGAGAGGGGAGCGGGAAGAAGGGAGAGAGGAGAGGGGAAAAGGGAGAAGGGAGCGGGAGATGGGTGAAGGGCGAGGGAAGAGAGGAGAGGGGAAAGGGGAGAGGAGAGAGGGGAGAGGGGAGGAGGGATGCTCAGCTCAGCTCCTTTCTCTTAAAACTGGAGCTTCATAAAACCTGCAGGTTTTTCCAGACCTTGCAGCATTGTCAGACCCGACCCAACCTGCACCCCTTTTCTCACGCATGACTGTGCCCATGGGCATCCTCACAGTTGCCTCTGGAGGTTTTGCCATCCCCTCCTTGGCTGACCTCCTCTTCCTTGGGAGCCATCCCCTGCGCCAGGACGGTCACAAGAACACAACAAACCATCCCCTCCCAATCAAAGAGAAGAAAGATGCAGGCTCCTGCTCTGCTTTAAGAGGGATCAGGGACCTGGTCCCCAAAGTGCTGCAGAAGGAGACCCTGACCCTGTGCACCAGCTCCTCTGTGCCCCCAAAGCCCCCTTACCTGCTGCAGGGCACCAGGGCAGGAGCCCCTCCATGCACTCCACTGCTGTCCCCAGAAGCGGGGCTGGCCGTGCCCCAGCACCGAGCATCAGCTGGGGAGAGGACTGGGACACCTATATAACACAGAGGTGTTGGCTGCGCGTGTCATGCGGGCGCGTTGCGCAGAAGCTGGAGCAGGGACAGGGCCAGCTCCCGGGGATTGAATGTGGAGGAACTCGTTCCCCGTTTTAAAGGCCTGATATTTGCCTGGTTGGCCAGGGAGGGGGCGAGGAGCCAGTGTCAGGCGTCGGAGGGCAGGGACAGGCAGCACGGTCCTGCCTGCTTTCCCTCATGTGATGGGCACCTGTAGTCGGGCTCATCCCTGAGCTCAAACCCCAATGAAACAGTCGCTAAAGGGGATGTCGGGAGCCCAGAATCCCTCTGTTGCTGCAGAGCAGGGTGACCGGCAGCACCCTGCACCAGGGCTGGGCTCCTGCCAAACAATTCTTGCCTCCAGCCGCCACAGCTCCCTGTTCCTCGCCCTGGCCACATCTTCATCCCTACGCCCCCTCCCCTCCTCATCCCCCAAACACTCCGCACTTCAGCCCTGCGCTCCCCGCCCTACACCGTCAGACGCTCACCCAAGCACCGGTGTGGCAGCACACAGCCCAGCAAACACACTCCAGCAGGCTCGAGGGCCACTGCTGCCTTGAACCTGCCCTGGAGGGGGTTTCCAGCATCTTTGGGAACTGCAGTCCAGGCAGCGGCAGGAGCCCTGTGGGCTCAGGGCAGGCAGAAGCCCCGAGCTTGGCCATCTCAGCAGCCGCAGGTGGCTCATGAGTCACTGTTTGGCCAGGTGCCGGCTGGAAACACACGTAAAGAAGGTTCCCTGTGGCCTTACATGTGTCCCAGGGTGCTGCCCATCCCTCCCTCGACCCCCAGGCGAGAAGCTGAGAGGTGTCTCCCCTGCAAAGCCTTGAAAAAACTGCCACGGGGTGGGTCACTCCTCCCACAGTCTCGACTCTTTCCAGCCACCCCTGCCACCCCTCAGCCCGGCCAGTGGCCACGGGGCTGCCAGCCCACACTCAGGCTTGCTGAGCGGCTCCACAGGGATGTGAGGATGAGATTCCCAGAGCAGGCACAGTGACCCCAAGGCGCCCTGCCTGCACGCCTTCCCCAGCTCTGGCTGTGGCAGTGCAGCCACGGGACCTGGATTTGAACCATCAAGGGGCCCCAATGGCCTGGAGGGCCTGGAGTCTCCATCATGGAGAGCCTTCCGTAGAACCCTGACATAGCGGGGAGCCTTGCCTTGGGGCAGAGAGATGCTCCGCACAAGCATTCCCAGCCCTGTGGTCCTCCAGCCCCAAGAAGATGCCCAGGGCTCTGCAGGATCCGTGGGGCAGGCAGAAGAGGAGATGCACCTCTGGCACCCAAACCCCAGTGAGATGGGCCATGGAGGTCCTCTATGGGCAGGAGGGGTGGTTTCGTGCGGCTGGCTGTCGCGGCAGGGCTGCAGGCGTGGGCAGCAGTATCAGTCGCTCGTGGGTGCAGCGCTTGCAGCAGTTACAACATGGGGCTGGTTTCTGGAAGGAGCAGGGGAGGTGCAGCCCCGCCGAGCCGTCCCGTGCACTGGGGCAGCTGCCAAAAGAGAGCACCCATGGTGGGAGACATGCCCCGGGGGTGATGTCTCAAGCCGTGAAGCCCTGTCCCTCGCTGCAAGGAGACCCGGAGCATGTCAACACCTTCCACACCCCCCGCTTAAGATCAGGGACCAAACCACTCCACTCGTTATCCCAGTTTTCTTGGGATGGTCCAGAAATTGAGGCTGAAACCTCTCCAGACAGATCGTGCCGGGGCTGAGGTTGCACAGTCACCCCTGGGGTAGGCATCCCCATCCCCCTCCCTGGGCCCTCCTTGAAGCTGCTGGAGGTGCCAGGGTTGCACCCACCGACATCTCCATTGCTGAATGAGTGATCTGGGCCAGCGAGAGCAGATTTGGGGCAGCCGAGCATCTCCCCAGCTTCAGTTTGCTCTCTGCCAGCACCAAGGCGGGGTGGAAATTCCTGTTTCCCATACTTTGAATGCTCCCCGCCGTCGGAAACTATGAGCTCACGGCTCTATACATAGGCACTGGAAAAACGAGTCTGCCTCCCTTTGCCACTTTGACCACGCCAAAATCAAAGGGATTTTGGCATATCACAGCCCTGGCTCTGTGAGCACTTTCGTTCTTTCCTGGGCATGGCTTTTCTCGCTGCCTTTGCCCCACTTCCACATGCAGCAGCATCTTTCCTGAAGGACGGGATTGAGTCTGCTGGTGCCTGAGGGAGAAGAAACCAGTTTCAGGAGCAAAGCAAGTCCCTATACGCTGCCTGTATGTTTTTCTCCGGCTTTAAGCAATGCAGCTCACGGCCAGTGTTTCAGCCCCCTCAAACCCAGTGCAGGGTCAAGGTCTCCAGGATCCTTTTATCCAAGCAAGAAGGCAGCATCAGGCTCAGCTTCTCTCCAGGGACCACAGCTGGGACCTTCTCTGCTCTGGGGTTGGTGGCTTCCAGGGAACAAGGGACATTCTGACCCAGAAGAGGACACAGCCCTCCCTACAGGCGGGGGTGACCGGGGGTCCCTTCACTAACACTGCGATGGCTTTTGGGCAGAGCTCTGCAGCCTTTTGCAAGGACAAGAGGATGCTGCAGACAGCCCTTGTCTTCCACAGCATCACCCCAACTTCCCACTGTCACCGACCAGGTGGGGAGGAGGGAAAATAATATTAGATATAGTTACGTGAAAGTGCTTATTTTCAAAGCACATTTAAAGCCAGAAGATCAAACTATATGTGAGCCTGGTGCCAGGCAAATACTCACTATAGGTCTCCATATTTCCATAACAAATCCATGCTGCACTTCTCCAAATCATAAGAGATGAAGCAGGGACATTTCCAATGAGCAGAGATGTGTCCTCCATCCCTTCTCTCAACGAGGGCGAGGATCCCGGTGAGAAAAATCATGGCTTTATTCCTGACGGCAAGATGCACGCGCGGAGCTTTGCCATGCAGCCACAACCCATCCACATGGCTGGTGGCTGCTGGAAAGGATGGGCTGGCTGAAGCGTCCCTCACCTGGGGACACCTGCCCCATCCCTCCCACGACACGGCCAGTCCTCCCGAACTCCCCCAGGTTTTTCCTTAGTGATGGCTCAACCTGCAAATCTGAGGCTTTCTCCAAGTTTCTGCTCAGCCCGTTCTCCTCCCACCACTTCCCAGCCCCGGCTCAAACATGGTGAATAGTTGGCACTGCTGGGAACCAGGTGAAGGGAAGAGGGGAAAAAGTAAATCCAAGGGGTGGAGGGTCCAAGGGTCCTGGCCCCTGTCTTAGCTGTATCCATTCCCGTGCTGTCAAAATAAACTCACATAGATGGAAAAGATGGATGAGTTTGGAGGCACCCAAGCCCTTTAAGGGGGTCCATCTTTTCCCATACTTGCTTTACTTGAATTCAGAGTGGGAAAATAAGTGTCTTTTCCTTCTGCATGTCTCCATCCTGCCTGTCAGGCACCTGGCAGGATGCAGACCCACCATCAAGCTGCTGATTTAGCCAAGACAGCCCAAAACACCTAGCAGAAGCTCTTCCGACAGCTTTCTCCTCAGCGCTTTTTGCCATGCCCAGCAGCTGGTACTCTCGGATCTGCTGTGGCCACCCTAAAAAAAAAAAAAAAAAAAAAAAAAAAAAGACCCGGGTGCACCGTAAAAAAAAGCCCTGGGCCTGCCTCTCCAGGGGTGCCAAGGTCTGGAGCTGGTGGTCCCCACCAGCTGGGATGCTGCCTCTTCCCCACCAGGACGGATGGGATCTGCTTATCCTCCTGATGATCAGAAATTTACATCCAGTCATTTGACATGACGAATGCTTATCAAACACCAAGGAACAACGGGGTACATCCCCAAACCCCTCTCCAATGCCTGTTTTCCCACCGGATGCTGCGCTTTTGCGAAGGCACCTGCACAGTACCTGGGCATCACAGCACCCACCTGCCTCTGCCTCCAACAAACCCTCCCAGGAATGACCCCGAGCCTGGTGTGAGCCCTTGGAGCCTTATTCTGACAGCAAAACTTGGCGATTTGTCTCGTCCAGTCCAGGCCGAGCCACACAGCCCCACGGTGCATGGGGTTTTCCCATACCTGGGAGGGCAACTGCACTCTCCAGGGGCTCCTTCAGCTTCTTTCCCCCCTCCACCAACACAGCGTCAGCTCAGTGAGCCCGGGGGCAGCCCAAGGCAAGCGTCTCAGATGATGAGCAAGGCCAGGGCTGCACAAACCCCCTGGATGTGGGGGCAAAATGGCTTGTCCCCCCTTCCCCGGTGCCCACACCAGCCCCTCGGGGGAAGCACACAAACCTGCTGTAGACCCTCCGCGGTCACTGTGACCCGTCCCTGCTGTGCCATGAGCCATGCCACTCCAGGGGTGTTTTACCACCCGCGTCCCCTGCAGCAGCGGGTATTGACGGACTCTTTTACGCCATCCCCTCTGGCTGCCTTTTTACCAGGCAGCTCCCTCGAGCCTTATTCTGGGGGACAATGCACAGAATCCCTGCAACGTCAGGAGAAAAGGCTGCCGGGGTTAGGGATTGGGGGGCTTTTACCAAAATGGGATGTTCCCTGTGGTTTTGGCTGCCAGGTTGTGTTGCAGTTTGGCTTTTTCCTCCAAGCCCTGTCTCCCGGAGGGCCGAGACTGCAGAGGGGTTGCTGCCTTTAATGGGAACAAGTAGAGGTCAGCTTCTAGCCCTGCAACACCACACACGCTGGAGCGGCCCGGAAAGGAAAGGCTCCATAAAAGGAGCACTAAATACTGGATTTTGGTTCATTTCATGATTTTTCCAGGGTCTTATGACCATGCAGTCAGCATGGTGCTGTGAGCAGAGAGTTTGCAGGCAGAGCTGCTCCACCAGCCAGGGTCAGCTGGTGGATCATCAACCAGAAACACAAGTGGGTTAGTGATAGGAGGATGCTTGGGAAAAAATGCATCTGCCCAGACATGCTGGCACAAGGCAGGAGGGCTACTGTCCCTGTCCCACCATCCTGTGGGCTCTGCAGTCCCCGTAGTCAAAATATAGGAAGGATAACCCCAGTCCTCCCTTCCAGATGGGGTCAGCTGGAAAACACACAAGGGTCCTGACAACCCCCAACCCACGGTGTCCCATGAGGGACAGGGCAGGTGGTGCCCGGCTGTCCCCTTCTGCATCCTGGGAGGATGATGGGTCCAGCACACAGACGCTCCCGAGCCGGCATCGGGGCTGTGGCTGGTGTCACAGCAGTTTCCCACATCTCCTTGGCCCTCCATGTCCATCGTTAAGGACCCCCAGGAAAATGGGCACAAGCAGATCCAGGGTGCCTAAGAGGTCACCCCTGCAGCCCACGAGCAGCCTGGCAATAACCAAGACAATCAGCGTTTCAGGGTGGCTGTAAAGACCAAGTTCTGCCAAAAATTCCCGACCGAGGATTTCTTGCTCTTAGCCCAGAGCAGACCTTGGCACTCGGCGATTAACCGTTGAGTACCGTCCTTGGCACAGGCACAGAGAAACAAATCCTTACCGCTTTCTACAACGCCGTGCGGCATGCACAGCCTGTGTTTTGAGAGAGACTTAAATGAGAACGGTTTGTGGTTATTTGGTATAGGATCTTTCGTATTTTTGAAAATAAGCACGTTCCTTGCAAAGAGAGTCTGAGGAGCATTAACAAGGAGCGGGCAGGGGATGAGGGCGAGCCCCGGAGTTGGTCCTGCCACAGCATCCTTGTTCCGTGTCCCTCTTATCGCTCCGAATCGTGGCCGACCGCGGCTCCCCCGGCAGCGGAGGGGCTCGGAGACGGGCAGCAGGGAGGGAGGGCACAGGGACCCACCGGAAAGGATACTGCGGGCTATTTTTATTCCATTTTTACCGACAGATTTTAAAAGCCTTGCTTTAAAAGCCCAGGAAATATCTTTTGATTCTGTGTTCCTACAGCACCGGTGAGCTCTGGCTCCTGCATCCAGGGTCCCACCAGATGAAGACTGGTCCTCAGCGGCGTTGCTCCCCCAGCCCGGCCGCAGGGTGGATGGGGCAGAAGCTTTTGCCCAAGCAAAACCTCCTTTTCCTGATGCCAGAGCAGAGCCTTCACATCAATAAGAGCTGGCAGAGAGCTCTTTAAGGCTCGAGCACGATGCACCTCTACCCAAAGAGCTGCCCACTGGGGCACCTCATGAACCAAACTCAGCCGCTTGACGGCGTTTTTAGCAGGGCCTTTCCGACTATAGTCCCTTCAATGACAAAAATTCACCACTGAAAGGATCCAGAGGGAAGCCCCTCTTCGAGCAGCTCCTGGGAACGGGGCAATATAGACTGGCAACCCCCAGCAGGGCAGTCAGACGTGGAGGAAACCACCCCAACCACGTTTTGGACAAGCCCCTCTCAACACTTAAAAACTCCCCAACACACGGCACCCTGCAAACACCCAGGAAAAAAAAAAAAAAAAAAAAAAGCGGTGGAGATTTGAAAAGCAAAAGATTTGAGGAGGCTTTAGAGCCAAGGACCCTCCCAGAGCACCCATCTCCCCACGTCGGGGACCCACAAGAGTTTTACTCCCACCAGGCTGGGGACTAGGGCGACATGAATCTCCACAAACCCCTGACAGTCTCCCATCACCGCAAGACCCTTTGAAAGCACACAGTGCTCTTCCCTGCAACTTGCCAAGACCACGTGGCATCGGTTTGCTCCTACGCCAGGAGCGTGTTTCCGGCGTAGTGTGACATCGGTATGATTCACAACTGGTTTCACTGGGAGAATCCGTCTCCAGGGGAAAGCAAAACCCAGGCTAACTGAAAACAAACGCTGGACGCGGCACCACCGGCATTAGCCCTGCCTTGTGGGGAAACTGAGGCACGGGCTTGCCTGACTCCTTGAGCACAGGTCTCATGACACTGGTACCGCTAGGTGCCCTGCAAACTGCGTCACGGCCTCTCAGCAAGCACCCCTCCCCTGCTGACCTCAGCACACAGCTCGCTGGGTGACGTCACCCAGCGCCACAGCAGCCTCCACCCAGCCCAGGCCAGAGGTGGCCGCTCGGCCACTCTAGATGTGCAGGTGCCGCGTCAGCGGCGGGATGAGGCAGGGCCTGAGGGCTCAGCACGTCCCACCCCATGGGGCTCGGCAGCGAACCACGGAGCGAGGAGAGCGCCCCAAAACTCAGCCTGTCGCAGCGGCAGAAAGCAGGGCAACTTTCTGGATAGGGGACAGGGTGTCCCCTGGAGACGGGGTGTCCTCAGGGCACCGTGGCATCTTTAAACCACTTTAACAAAGGCAAGAGGGAGGCGTGATGAAAACGGCCCCTCCACTCCCAGCAGGGCGATGGGCGCCCAGCGAGCCCTGCTCCAAGGACTGCCTCGCGTTTATACATCCCAGTGTCATCGAAAGGGGCTAATAACAGGAGGCTACCGAAAAGCACTCGAGCCGGTCACCTCCGCTGCGGCTGGGCGCGCTGAACACCCTGCCACGGTGCTGCCAGGAGCTGCCCCACAGCTGGGGGGCAGAGCAATGGGCATCGGGGCTGGGACCCACGCGAAGCCCCAGCCCAGTTTCAGGGACTGGTAAAGCTGGGGGCGGGGCGCAATCTCCCCACCAGGACACCGGGAATGCGGTGGGTCCCTGTCCCTCCATCTGGGGACAGAGCAGAGGAGGGGAGGGGATGGGGAGGGAGGGAATAATTTCGGGGGCGGAGGGGGGGTGTGCAGTGAAAAGCAAGAGGGAATCGCAAGTGACCCACACAGGCAAATCCCCCTTGATTTCCTAAGGCTGGGGAGGAGAATAAAAGCGAGGGGCAGCGATTTGCGGGGGGGGAGCACTCACCGCTCGTGGAGGAGGTCAGGCAGTGGAAGACGCTACCGGAGGTGCAGTTCTGCCAGAGGTGCGCCGTGTGCCCGCCGTTCACCAGCCATTGCTGCAAAGAGACGCAGCCCCGTGAGCAGCGCCCTGGCAGGAGGGGGCAGGCAGCCGTGTGCCCCCCGCCAGGGCTTCGGCACCCAGCAGCCCCAGGGCGTACCGGCCGGGGGCTCCCAGGCACATGCTTTTCCACAGAAAAGGGGTTTGGAAAGGAAATACTGATAGTTGCTTTTAGCCGCTTTCACCCCAACGGCAGAAAAAACACAGAAGCTCTTTATTCTCTTTAAACACGGACCAAGTCCCGCACGGGACGCGCGCTTCCCTCCCCTCTGCCGTCCTCGCCCAGCGCCGGGCCGGGCTATTTGAATGGTTCCACGTGATTTCTAACGACTTGCAAGATTTATTTTTTTTTTTAACGTCTTCTAGTACTATGACCACCCAAAAAAAAACAAAATAAGAAAAAAAAAATTAAGGGAAAGAAGAACCTGGTGAAGCAAGCCTGGAACTCACCAGCTCTACAAAACTGCTGCCTTAAAACCAAGGCAAACCTCTTCCTAAGTAGATGACGTGTTAACTGGGCTCTGGACCGAGAACGGTGCTGGCAACCCTCTGTGCAGCATCCAACCCTCCATCTTCCCACTGCTTGCACAGCTTAAGCCTTGAACATCGCCAGGAGGAGCCCATGCGGGTGGGGAGCGAGAGGCTGTGCCCAACGCACAGCCCCAGAGGAGCAGAGCTGGAGAGCAAAACTGCTGGTGCTGAGGAGCCAGTGCCCAAACCAGTCCCGTTTCAAGGGGTTTTGCTCAGACTGGCTGTACTGGTCCTGTGGCCTGAAGCCCGTTAGCAGGTGGAGCTCCTTTATGAAAGGGGAGTGTGGCGTCACCCCCACCGAGGGTCTTTTGGGTGCTCTATGATGTGACATGGGGACGATGAGGAGATGGCCTTCAACAGCCCTCTCCTCTGGACTGATGGGGATGTCCTGAGCACCCGCTGCCGCACACAACCAAGCGACCCCCCCCATTACACCTGACTGACCCACCCCCCCAGTGACACCTGACAGCACAAATACGGAAAAGAGCTTTCTGTGCAAAATTCTCCAAAATCCCAACGTTAGGAAGACCAGCAGTCGGCAAGTAACAATTCCTGCTAAAAGCCAGGCTGGAAAATAAACCAAAAATAAAAACACCACCTTCTGGTTTTGCCATGCCCTAACCCCCCCGCCGGCCGCTCCCTGCCTCGCTGGTACCCCGGTGCCGCAGGAAAAGTCCGTACTTACGCTGACGATGGTGGAGACGAAGAGGAGCACCAGCACGGTGACGTGGAGCACGATGATCCCCAGCAGCAAAAGCAGCATCTTGGCGGCCCGGATGCCCCCGGGGATCCCCCAAGCTCCCCCCAAGCCCGCTCACCGAGGGGCTCCCTCAGCCCCTCTCCTCCGAAGGGGGGGCTCCCATCCCTCTCCCCGAGGGCAGCGTGCTCCTCGGCAACCCCGGCGCGGGGGTGTGTGTGTGTGTGTCTATCTCGGCGCATCTCAGCCGAGGGGCTACCCCGGCCCCCCTCCGCCGGGATGGAGGGTCCCCTGCCCACCTACCCATGGGGACCACCGGGGGTCATTCTGCCGGCCCCTCTCCCCAGGGGGGGCTTTCCCTGGCCCATCTCCCCTGGCGACCCCCTGCAGAGGACGGCTGCGGGAAGGAGGGGGAGCCACCTATCTAGGCCCATCTCCCCCCGGCTTGGGGGGGGTGTTCTTCTCGACCCATCTCCCCTCGACACCCCCAACAGGGGCTTTCTTTGCCCCTCTCCCGCCCCGGCGTGTGTGTGGGGGGGCTTTCCCCAGCCCATCTCCCCTGGGGACCCCTGCATAGGGTGGGAGTGGGGGGAGCGTCTATCTCGGACCATCTCCCCCGACAGCTGCTCCTTCCTCTCTTCTGCAGGGGGGGTCTCCTCGGCCCATCTCCCTCCGGCCCCCCCAGCAGGGGCTCTCATTGCCCTTCTCCCCCGGGAGCGGGACGGGTGGGGGGGGTCTTTCCGCAGCCCATCTCCCCGCGGAGAAGCAGGGAGGGGCTGCCCCGACCGCTCTCCCTAGAGGACCCTCGCAGCGGGGGGACGGGGGTGCGCTCCCCCCTCCCTCTCCCCTGTGGACCCCCCGGAGGGTCTCTCTGGCCCTTCTCCCCATCGGGAGAGCCCTTCCCTTCCCCTTCCCCTTCCCCTTCCCCTTCCCCTTCCCCTTCCCCTTCCCCTTCCCCTTCCCGGCGGAGCCCGCAGCAGCCGCCCCCCTCCCGGGCCGGGCCGTACTCACGTCGCGGCGGAGCCGAGGGGCGCGGGGCGGCAGCGGCGGAGCGGAGCGGGCGGCGGCGCTGACAAGTTTCCCCTTTAACCGGGGCCACGGCCCCGCTGGCGGCTGCGGGACGGGGAGGGCCCTGCCGCGGCGCCCGGCCGCTCCTCCTGTAAATGCGGCAGCGCCCCGGCCCCGCCAGCACCCACCCCCCCTCCGCCGGCCCCCCCCAGCCGGGGGTCACTCCCTGCCCCATCCCCGTCCCCGCACACAGGCGCGGCCGATCCCGCTGGCTCAGCGGGGGGATTTTTTTTTATTTGTTCTTGGTTTTTTTTTGGGGGGGGCAGCCATCCCTCTTTGCTTCCCCAGCCAGGACCCCCAGCTTCCCCATCGTGGACGGACCCCCCCCCCCCCTCGCCCCGGGGGGGCTGTGCCGGGGGGCGGCTCTGCCCCGTTCCGCTCTCCGGAGCGGCCGCGGGTGGGGGGCGGGGGCGGGGGGCGCAGCACGGCGGGGTGCGGGGCTGTAGGAAGCCCGGGGTGCCGGAGGCGGCCGGTGGCCGGCGGCTGCAGCCGCGTGTGTTGCTGAGCAGATAAGTGAGTTCTGGTGAGGGCTGGCAGGGAGCTTCCCTCCCCCGGGGATGCTCGGGGAGGGGGACGCGGTCAGCGAGGAGGTGACACGCAGAGGACAGAGAGCTCCGCTGCACCGGGTGGCCCCCCACGCCCCGGCGGAGGCGGTTCGTGTAGCCTCAGCCAGGGATCCGTGGGGCGGGATTTGGGGAACGGGCTGTGCTGCAGTCGGGGGCAATGTCCCCTCTGGTTTACACGGTGCGGCTGCGGCCAGGAAAGTGACACCTCTGCAATTTGCTCCCGCGATGGGCAATGGGCTTCTGGCTCCGGGGGCTGGGGCTTTTTTGAGCGCTTGAAAAAGCCGAATCCTGTGGGACTGAGCAACCTTTCACTAAATGGAGATTTTCCGAAATGCTGGAGGACTTAGGTGCTCGGAGCGGTTTATATTTCATTTTAATTCTTTTTTATTTTATTAATATTTCATTAAAGTAATTTAGTCCCTTCTAAACTCCTAATTCTCTTTCTTTCTCTCCCTCCTCTCCTTGGGGGTGGGGGAGAGCATCTATCGTTCATCTCACCGGCCCAAATCACGACTATAATTCTATAAAAATACAGAGAGAAATAACTCTCTAAATAAGTCTTTCCAGCTGAAGGCCTGGGGGAAGGCTCTCTTTCATAAAAGCAATGAGTTTGGGTTTTTTTCTTTCTGACCGCTGATGCTGTTTTGGGAATTCTCTCTCCCTCAAGCCGGATAATATGCCTTAGTTATGCAATATCCTGTTAACATGTCTTGTGGCAAGCTTTGATTTCACCCAAATTCATATCAGACTCCTCCAGGACATTCTCTCCTTCTTCTTTTCTTAGGCAACAAGAAGAGGTATGGCCCTTGGATTACTACCCATTCCTGTTCTCCCCTGTGGGTGGCAATGAAGCCACAATGCGTAATCCAAGGGGTCTCGATCATAGGATCATAGAATGGTCTGGGTTGGAAGGGACCTTTAAGATCATCAAGTCCAACCATCAACCTAACACTGCCAAAACCATCACTAAACCATGTCCCTCAGCATCCCATCTAGCCATCTTTTAAGTACCTCCAGGGCTGGTGACTCAAACACTTCCCTGGCAGCCTGTTCCAATGCTTGATAACCCATCAAAGGAGACTTCAGGTAAGGGAATCTGGGAGGCAGGTTATTTTTTCCTCTCCTCCCAGTTGCGGGCAATGACATTGGAAGGAACAGGTGGGACCAGCCTATTAATACGTGGCTCCGTGGCTGGTGTCATCAACACCATTTTGGGTTTTATGGTAATGGGATGGCATACACGGCACCAGGCTTGCTGGTGTCAGATGGGGTTCACCTCTCATAGAATCCAAGACTCATAGAATGCGTTGGGTTGGAAGGGACCTCTCAAGGGCATCTAGTCCAACCCCCCTGCAGTCAGCAGGGACATCTTCAACTGGATCAGGTTGCTCAGAGCCTCATGCAGCCTGGCCTTGAATGTCTCCAGGGATGGGGCCTCCCCCACCTCTCTGGGCAACCTGGGCCAGGGTCTCCCCACCCACCTCCAAGGGGGAAGAGGGTCTTTGCTCAGGAGGTAGCGGGGCTCATTGACAGAGCTTTAAACAAGGCTTGAAGGGAGAGGGGGACAATATCGGGCTGTCCCTGTGGGATGAGATGCCAAGGTTGGAGGGACGGGGTGCCAGCGAGGGCCTGTTGCTCTGAGACACGCTGGTGACGCTGCCTCACACTTGAAGTCTTGGAGACATGAGCCGGGGGCTCCTGAGGTCACAGGAGCCAGGAGGGAAACACCAGTGCAATACCCCAAAGGAATCAAGGGGTGTTCCTGGAAGAAGGTGGTATTTGAAAAGTCATGGCATCAGGTGAAGTGCCCGGGGACTGGAAAAAGGGAAACATTGCACCCATTTGTAAAAAGGGTGGAAAGGAGGGTACGGACCTGTCGGCGTCACCTCTGTGGCTGGGAAGGTCAAGGGGCAGATCCTCCTAAAAGCCACGCTAAGGCCCACGGAGGACAAGGAGGTGATTCGAGACATGGCTTCACCCTGTGCTTTTTCCACATCAGACTCCAACGGAGGAGGACGTGACACTTTTTCTCCTAAAATCACAGACCGAATGGGTAGGAATGAATCCCCGTGGGTGGATTTACTCTTAGTTGCATCCAGGATATTTTCAGTTACTTTCTGGCACGCCGTGAAAGAGCAGTGGAAAGAGAAAAACCAAAGGGAAAAAAAAAATACTCCTGCTAGACCATGTGACATGCAAAGTGATAATTTAATTTGTAGCCAGGCTTCCATCAGGAAGTAGAAGGTTAATCATGCACTATTTAAAGCATATTGGCAAAACTGATAACTCCGGCAAGGGATGCCGTGGGGTGGGCTGAGCCCAGCCTAGATGGGACCCAGCAGCCGCGCGGTGCTGGGAAAGGTCTTGCGCATCCCCATGCACTTCTCCTGGTCGATGAACAGGGAGTTGGCTTTGACGGCCAGGTCGTGCTGCAGGACAGCCTTGGCACGAACCAGCATTTGCAAGGTGTCCTGGCTGTCTCTCAGCTGCTGCTGAAGAGTCTGCACCGTCTCATGGATGTCACGGACCTCGTTGACAAGGCTGGAAAACAGCAAGGAGCCCTCATTAGAAGTCCCGTCACACGGGTGTTTTCTAGCATGGCGTTGCTGATGGGCCCCTGGGGCATGGGTTTTCCCCCTTCAGTGCGCTCAGACTCACTCGGACCCCCCCTGTTTGTGGCAGATCCATGGGGAAGCTGAGGGCAGAGCTCCTCGGGGTCTCGGCGGGGAGGCACGGTGAACGTCTGCTCAAAGGCTTCGGCAACGCGCAGCCGCGTCTGCCAGAGCAGGTGGTGCCACCAAGCAGAGGGACGAGCAGCTGTGGTTTCCCGTTCCTGTTTGGTTTTGTGGGTTTCTTGGCTCCCCCTCCTGGATTTCCCCGGGCAAGGGTCCTCCCCACACCCACGGGTGCACACGCAGCGAAAGAGGACAGCTGGGAGAGGCTAAAAGCGAAGGTGAAACAAGTGGAGGATGGAACAAAGGATGGCGTGAGAGATGCTAAACCGGCTCTGGGGCTGGGTTTAAATTGCTTTGAAAAGGCTTCCCAGGGAGCCTCACCCAGCGGGCTGCCAGGAGGAGGTGTGAAGTTCAGGGTGCCTGATCCTCCCCAGCCCCTCGGGATGCAATGCCAAAGAGCTCCCTCTGTCCTTGACAGGATTTCCAGTGTCCCCAGGGGAGGTGAGGACAGCCCTCACTGCTTCTCCCTGTGGTGCACAGAATCCCAGGCTGGCGGGGGTTGGCAGGGACCTCTGGAGATCACCCAGTCCAACCCCCTGCCAGAGCAGGGTCACCCAGAGCAGGTGGCACAGGAACGCCTCCAGGCGGGTTTGGGATGTCTCCAGAGACGGAGACTCCCCCACCTCTCGGGGCAGCCTGTGCCAGGGCTCTGCCACCCTCACAGCAAAGAAGTTCCTCCTCCTGTTTAGGTGGAACTCCCTATGGTTAAGTTTGTGCCCGTTACCCCTTGTCCTGTCCCCGGGCACCACTGAAAAGAGCCTGGCCCCATCCTCCTGACACCCCCCCTTTCAGTATTGATAAGCGTTGAGAAGGTGCCCCCTCAGGCGTCTTTTTTCCAGCCTGAAGAGACCCAAATCCCTCAGCCTTTCTTCACAAGAGAGGTGTTCCAGTCCCCTCATCCTCTTGGTAGCCCTTTGCTGTCCCCTCTCCAGCAGTTCCCTGTCCTTCTGGAACCGGGGAGCCCAGCACTGGACACAGCACCTTGCACAGCAGCTGCACCCTTGCGGTTACCCCAAAGGAAGGACCTAAGAGCTCTCAGCATGAGCCTGTTGGAGAGTAAAGGGCTTGTCCTTCAAACCTGAGCCCATCCAGCCGCCGGGAAGCAGGCAGGAGAGAAGACGGGGTTGACGCAAGTAGGAAAAATCCAGCCCCTCATGGGGTGGCATCAGGCCGCCCCCGGCCATGGGGTACAGCCTCCGTTGTGGGCGCAGAGCTCTCCCAGCACCCAAAGGCTGGGATACCCGCTCATTGCTTTTGATTATGTCGGTGCACTTCTGGAAGGACTCTTTAGGGAAAAGAACCAACCCCCCATGATTAATTTTGTCATCCAGCGATGCTCCCGAGTGCTACCACCCGTGAGCCCTCGAGGTCCCCGCCGGCCCCGCGCTCCTGCCTTACCGCAGCTGGGCAGTGTCCCGGCACAGCTCCATGTTTGGCCTCCGAGTGCGCTGGTCCAGCCGGGTCTGAGCCACCTTTAATGGAGGCCCCTGGTCCCTAATGGCCTTTTGGATGGCTTCTATATTCCTCTCCGTCTGGAATATTTCCTGCAGTGTCTGGCGTAAGAAAGAAACACATGCATAAATTTAAAAAATGTATTCTCCAGCGGCAACGGGATTTCCCTTTTCTGCCATCCATCTGCAGAACAAAACCAAGTTCAATCAGCAGACCCCGGGCTCAGACTGCTCTCGCTCTGCCATAGATGGAGGCACAGATCCAGCAGCCATTTCTCTGCGGGGAAAAGCCTCTCTTTGCTCTTGCTGTCCCATCAGAGGAGGTTTTGGAGCAGTGATGGATCTACTGAATTACCCGCTCCCCAAAATTACTGCTTGCAGGAACTGATCGTCCATCACTAGCAACTAACAGAGGGCAGGTTTTTGGTGGATGCTCGCTGAAGGATGTGGCACCAGCCCGCGATGCTGCAAGCCCAGTTTCTGCTCGGTTAATCTGTGCCGAGCACTTTTCAGGCAGCTTTCCATGAGAGCCAGTGGTGCGAGCCTGCTGCCCATGGCTGATCTCCACTTCATCTGCTTGGCGGAGCAAACACACCGATACCTGTGCAGCAACCACAGAGTGCTGAGACCGAAAACACGTCCTTGGAGGAGCAGCAAAGCTGCAAACCCCACAGCAGACACCCCAGCAGAGTCCCAGTAAAGCCCTTCTGCAGGGCAGCCAGCGCCTCTGAAGTAACTAGCGCTGATGCAAGTAGCGCTGGCATTTTCTGCTGGAAATCCCTGTGCTAGCAGGCTGTCAGCTGGGATGAGCAACGGGCAGTATCCCTTGGGATGAAATTACACTGCCAACTCATCCTGCTCCAAGAAGAAAGTCCCCAAGAAAGCTGGGCAGGGGCTGTTTGCAAGGGCATGTAGCGAGAGGACGAGGGGCAATGGTTTCAACTAGAGCAGGGCGGGTTTAGATGAGACATTAGGCAGAAGTTCTTTGCACTGAGGGTGGTGAGACACTGGCCCAGGTTGCCCAGAGAGGTGGGGGAGGCCCCATCCCTGGAGACATTCAAGGCCAGGCTGGATGAGGCTCTGAGCAACCTGATCCAGTTGAAGATGTCCCTGCTGACTGCAGGGGGTTGGACTAGGTGGCCTTGAGAGGTCCCTTCACACCCAACACATCCTATGACTCCATGATTCTAAATGATGCTATAAAAGCTTCTTGTGGTGACCATTCCTCTGCTGGGGCCAGGTCTGCGTGGAGGGTCGCGCTTTGGAGGTGTCACTGGGAAGTGACAGTGTCACACCAAAAGGGAGGGGTTCAGGCTACCTTGGCCAGGTGGGTCTGAATCTTTCTCTTGGCATCGGCCGTCTCGGCGATGCGGTTGGTGAAGGCGCCGTTCACGGCGTTGAACTGCCGCCACATCTGGCTGTCCGTCACCGCCAGCAGGTTCTCGATGTTGTCCCGCAGCTTGGCGGAGGCCGCCCGCTGGCTCTGGGAGCGGAGGATGTTGTCGTTGGTGAACTTGGCCCAGGACTGCGGCACCGAGATCCTGGCGGGGAAAAGGAGAGGCCCCCGGTAAGCTGGATGTGGGCAGGCATGGACCCTGCCAGGGAGCAGCGTGGATTCACTATAGCTTAAATCTACACTTTTAATGGGACTGTATGTCATAGTTTAACCCCAGCCAGCAGCCAGGACCACGCATGCGCCGGTGCAGTTCTCCCCCTTCCCCCCAGAAGGGAGAAGAGGGAGAAAAGGAGGGGAAAGGGAAAGGGAAAAACTCGTGGGTGGAGATAAGGACAGTTTAATAGAACAGTAACAGAAATGAACAATAATAATAATAGTAATAATAATGAGAGAAGTCACTCTCACCACCCAGTGAACTGGCACCTTCCCGAGCCCCGACCGCATATTCCCACCCCGCACCAACCCCCATTTATATCCTGAGCATGGCATCTATGGTACGGAATATTCCGTTGGCCTTTCCCTTGTTCTGCCTATGCTCCTCCTCACTTCTATGGGAAGCTGAAAAGAGTCCTTGAAAAGTATAAACATCGCCTAGCATCATCTAAGACACATCTTTGAAAATATGCATAAACTTAGTGAGCTGTTTCAGCAGAGGTACTCCGCTGAATTAATTGGCAGGCTGATCTCTCAACCCCTGGTAGAATGTTTAATGAGGTGGGACTGGCTTTCACCCTCTGGATGTTTGCATCCAACTGTCAGCAGAGGGTTGTGCTCCCTTTCCGGGGAGCGGAGAGAAATGACCGCTCTGAGGGAGGTGTCTCCAGGCGGGATGGATCTGGGTTGGGGACAAGCAGCTCCCTGCCAGGGAGAGGCACCGCGTATCCCGGGGACAGCTTGCTGCTGGGGACCGACAGCGTGCACTCACGTGGCATCGACCTGCTCCACCCCTCGGTAGTAACTGATGCCGTGGGAGGTGTTCATCAGGTGGTGGCACCTGTCATCGATCCGGTGGGCCACCTGCTTGTTGGCCAGATCCTTCTCCAGATTCTGCTGGGCCACCCGGTTGGACCTTCAACATGCAAACAGCAGCCATCGGTGGGGACGTACGGGTGGAATGGCTTCCTCCCCGTTCCACTCCCCACAGCAGCTCCCGGCCCCCCGCGCAGCTCTGTCCTCCCACGAGCATCACCGCCCGCATGCCATGGAGCCTCCATGGGCTTTATGCCTGCGGGGTGTGGGGAGAGACAGGCTTCTTCTGGGGGTTCACATCTGCTGGGGTTCTGCTGTGACCACAAATGCACATCAGCCCTACGACATGAGAGAAGGAGCTCCTCCTTACGTGATCTGGGCTTTGGCCTTGTCCAGGACCTGCTGCATCTTCTCCCGGCACGACCTGATGACATCGACTTCCTGGGCAAAGGCAAAAGAGGACCCCATCAGTGTCCATACTCACTCGTCCTGGTCACACTCCTCCCCTTGGACCTCTCCAGCCCTGCACACAGCAAGAACTTGCCTGCTTGTCTTCCTGCCCAAAGCAAACAGGCAGGAAAACTCGCAGCTGAGCCTGCGCCCAGCGCCCTGGAGGGGACAGAAGGGTGCTGTGGCTGCAGCCACGGCCTTTGCGTTCCCTTTCGGGGTGGGTCAATAAGGACTTTTTCACCTTGACCTCAGTGTCAAGCGGTGGTTAGTCCCACTGCACGGACAGGGACACATCCTGGTGTGGAGAGGCAGAGCGGTTCCCTGGGCCACTACACACCTCCATCCCCAGATCAGCACCTGCCCTTTTTGCTCCCAAAATGTTTTCCTCCCCAGGAGGAATCCCATCCGTACGGGACAAGAGGAGATGGACTTGACTGCGGTGTAAATGCCCAGGCTGAATTTCTGAGACACATTCAGCTCCACCGGAGGAAGTGTGTTGCTCTCAGCTCACTTGACTTCAGCACAAAGCCATTGCCTTTGTGAAGCTCCGGCTGCTGGAGGCAGGTGATCAGTGCTCCAAATCCCATAACTTTGAAATACAGTAAAAATACCTTCAACGCATGATCTGAGTTGCCCAACTTACTGTTAAGAGCTGTTCCTCCACGTTGTCGTGGACCAGGTCGATGCCCATCCTCTTCTCCCGGTGAAGTAAGCACTCCTGAGCGACCTGTTGGGGACACGCCATCACCGCTGGCTGCAGGGGCAGGGCTCTCTATGGGGACTGTCCCCATCTCCAGTAATGTGAGAAAAGAAATTCTAGGTGGGCACGGAGATGACAAGAGGGGGAAAAAAGTGGCCCGGGGCTGCTGGTTTAGCTGACAAGGAGCAGGCGAGCTGCAACATCATCATTAAACCATCATGAGGGAGCAGACGTGTCCCTGGTGCAGCCACAGCTGAAACGGGGACCCGTGTCAGCCTTGACGCCCACCTCGCCAGAGCCTCGTTGTAAGACACGGGCTTTTGTCTCCCAAACCGGGATTTTGGATGTACCACTTCTAAAAATATTGAGTTAAGCAAACGCAGCTCTGACGTGCTCAGCCTGTGCTGATAGGGGATCCAGCAGATGGCAAGGGGGGTTTGGTTACTACTAACTTAACTAATGGCCTCTTAATAACAACTTTCTAGACGTTCCAGAGCTGCAGTGAAACTTAATGAGACGTTTGAAGGGCTGCAGATGTTTCAGCAGTAGGCTACAGCTTGCAGCGCGCCGGGACGGGTGCTTACCCGGAGAGGGGCGTCCGCCTCGGCCAAGGCTCTCTCCAGCCTGGTCTTCACCTCCGTGAGCGTGTTGGTCTCCCCGATCACCTCATCTAGCTCGTGGCAGAGCTCTGATTTCCAAAACGCGATGTCATTGGCGCGCACTCCCAGGTTTTTGGTGCTTTCTGCTTGCGTTTTCTTGGTCTGCTGGTATTTGTGGTCAATGATGCGGGAGGTATCGGCTCTCAGGCGCTCCGCGTTCTTCTGGGAGGTCTCCGACTCCCTGTAATTGGTCACGTTGGACTTGTACCAGTCTTCAGGGGTGTAGCGGGTGAAGACGGTCGTTCTGGTGGAAACAGATGGAAGCTTCTCGCTGGCAGTTATCCCCTGGGAACTCTTGGAAAAGGCAGCCAAAGTTGGTTTGCTGGCAGCCGTTTTGTAGTAGGTGCTGGGCATCCAGGGGAGGCTGTAGCTCTGAGGCAAGGGGCGGTAAGGAAATCGGTTCTTATAGCTTGACGCCGTGGTGTGGATGGCAGGGAGAAACCTGGTGGGTATGGCTCTGGGATGGGCGAACTTTGCTGGTAAGGGAGAGCCGACAGACTCCATGCTCCACCGCTGCTATTCGTGTGTCCCGTCCGTGTCCTGCACAGAGGAGGAGAGAGAGGACAACCTCAGCAACCTCCTGCACTTGCCTTACTTCTTACAGCAACACCCGCAACTTCAAACACAAACAGCGACGCACAGAGCGCCCTCACAGCGCCTGAACAGGCCTAAACCCCTTGAAAACAAATCCCTCCTGACAGCATCCCAAACATTTGTATATAAAAGCATTTGACTTTGCTGTTAGTATCTAGCATCAGGTCTTGGAATGCGGAGAAAAACAAATCACGGCCGTAAGGAGAATGACAGATACCGTGCCTTCCTTTTCCTTAAATCTGTCAATCCAGTCAAACTGGAGTTGCTCCTTCTCTGCTCTTCCTTTGTTTCTTTTGGCTGGCGTATCTGCTGATCTTCTGATACTCCAGAGGTCATTTTCTCTGTAAAAGTTCCATTCCCAGCCCCGAGAGCTGCGTCCCTTTTGGACACACATCTGCTACCGGCCCAGCGCCATTTGTGGGTGGGTGAGGGACTCCATCCTCACCCCCTCTATCTTCCCTTGCCTTAAATGCTGGAGTGAGGAGCCTGCAGGTGAGCTGAGCTTTGCAGGACTATATCCAAATTTGACCCCCCCACACCCCTATTTCAGCCTCAAAAGAGGGGCCGCCTCTTGCCTTGCAAAGGAGGAAAGGTGTCGATGGCTCACCTGGTGTAAGATCAGTGTGCGTGGGAAGGAGATGGCCCACAGTCTTTTCAGAGTGGTTTGGAAACACCAGCCTTGCAGTAGCCCTAGGAGGAATGGCCACACATGAAGATTTTGCTACCAAGAATTGCATATTGTCCTCTCCAGCTTGAGGCTGTCAATCGATGGTTATCAGCAAGATAAGGCAGGGGGCCACCAAACACACCTCATCTGAGGACAAACACTCCGGAGGGGTACGTGGTGCTCGGTACGAAGCTCTTGTGAGGTTACGAGTGTCAACCACGGGCGGAATAAGTCCCTCAATACGGCTGTTGTAGCCAGCCTGACGTGTCCTTCCCCTAACACCGTCCCGTCCCCACTGCTCCCAGCCTGGCTCGGAGCCCCAGGGGAAGATGAGGACACGGGTGTGCTACAGCAAGATCCCTGATGGGAGTGGCTGTGGGACAGGCAGCGGGAAACTCACACCCTCAAATTTAGCAGAAAAAGAAGCTTTCGCAAACACGACCCTCCGAGGCAGTTTGGCAGAACCGAGGACGAAATGTCTGCGCTCAGGTCCAACAGAAACCACCGTGTGTGCCGCTTCCCACAAACCGCTCCCTTCAGCCCTTTTCTCCCGCCTAGGGAGATAAATGACGGCGCTTTCCCTAGCTCCGTGCCGCTTTATACCTGAGAAACGGCCTTGGGAGGGTGGGAGGCAGCTTCCCTGGCTCCCACCCCCACAAATAAACTCTGCCCTTTCAGACACTGACAGACACACGTTTAGGAAAGGGAGGGAAAACCCCTTGGGAACGGCCCAGGGCTACTTTTCCCTGCATTTCCAGCTGAAATAAATGCCCCTGCATCCCCTTGGGATAAGCCATCCCAGGGCGACACTTTGTGCCACCCCTGAACACGGACACACGACAGGAGCACCGACCACCTCACCCGGGTACATTTAGAGGACAGAAGAGATATGGAGGGGGATTAGGAGAATGACCCGTTTTTTTCCCTCCCAGTTCAGGGACATACTCACCCTGCAGAGGCTTGGGGGTGTGCGGGGGGGGCTGCTACTCAGTGCTGTGCTGTCAGGTTGGGTGGCAGCACTGCCAGACACTGCAGCATCCCCAGTGCCCTCTGTGTCACAGAACCAGGGCAGCGTTGCCGCTGGCGCAGGGTGCTCAGTAACCGGGTTCTATGCGGGCAACTCCCTGCAGCCGCTCTGGCAACCCGATGCAGCCGCTGGGCAACGCATTGCTGTGGATGGGCAAGCCGGGGCCAGCCCTGGGCAAGAAAATACCCTCACATGGCATCCTAGATCCTGCCCTGGACAACCTACTGCCCTCCATGGGCAGGTTTTGCAGCCCCTGGGCAACCAGGTGCAGCTTTTGGGCAACTGTTGAGCGCCTTAGTCATATCTTTTGGTTTTAGGTAGTCCTGCAAGAAGCAGGGAGATGGACTCGATGATCCTCATGGGTCTCTCTCGACTTGAGACGTTCTATGATCCTATGAACTCACGGCCCTCAGTGGGCAACCCAGTGCCACCCCTGGGCAAGTCAGTGCAGACTCCGTGCATCCTAGTGCCTCTGCTGGGCAACTTGATCCCTTGCCTGGACAACCCCCAGCACCGTCAATGGGCAACCCAAATCTAGCTTGCTGACTGATGTTGATAGCATTCGGCATGCTACGTTGCAAAATCGAGCGGCTGTTGATTTTTTGCTGTTAGCCCAGGGTCATGGATGTGAAGGTTTTGAAGGTATGTGTTGTATGAACCTTTCCGACCACTCATCATCCATTCATAAGCAGTTACGGGAGCTGAAGGATAACATGTCCAAATTAAAAGTGGTCAAAAACGGTTTTGATGATTGGTTAAGCTCATGGGGTATAACGGGATGGTTATCAGATTTACTAAAGCAAGGGCTCATGCTATTGTTGGTTATATTATTATTGATTATGGCAGCCTCGTGTGTTCTCCGCAAAGTGACTGACATGATAGAAAATGCCATGCATAAGGTCTGGCTGGCTCAAGAAGAAAAAGGGGGTATTGTAGGAATGTATCTGAGAGAAAACGGCCATGTGAGCCAGCCTCCCTACGGTGAGAGATTAGATTAAGAGCAAAACAGGCGGTAGAAGATGGCATTAGTACATGGGAAAAACGGGAACTGAGAAGGTAGAAAACATGTTGTGCTAATGACTAAGCAATTTACTATGCGAATTCTTGTAACCAATCTGATGTGTGAACGAACTGCATGCACAGCGTGTGGACAGTGTAACTCGCTGATCAGAAATAAGCGAGTCGCGTGTACGGCTACAACACAGGGTATAAAAGATGATGATCGGTGCTTAATAAACGGCTTCTGTTGATTCACATTGGATCGTCTGGAGTCCAGTTATTTCTCCTCAACAGGGTGCGGGAGGAGAAACCATGCTCTCTGCTAAGACACTAGAGGAACCCAGTAGCAGGGTTTGACCAGCCACATTTTAACCAAAAGAGGCAGAAAATGCCAGCGATGACACTGTGAGCACCCGGAGATCTGCGGAAAGGTCTGAAAGTCCATTCAGTCCCTGGCCAGATGAGAGAGAGCTTCACCTGGAGCTGCTTCTGGACTTTCTCATGGGATCTTTTGAGAGAGGTCCCAGCCCTAGCTCTGTCCCAGCATCAGTGACACCTCCAGCATCTGAGCTGATCCCATCCCTGCTACGAGTCCCTCTTCACCAGCAGCAGCCAAGGGAGCACAGCCGCCAGCATGGCCACCGTCAAGACGAGCTGGACGGCGAGGGCGATGGGCGACTGGCAGCATTTCACCCCCAGGGCCGAGCTGGATGACACCGAGCTTCGTGTTTCTGTTCTGCTTCTCCTCCCCAGGGAGCTGCAGTCCACATCCACCAGTGGCATCCCATGGTCACTGATGACAAAGATGTGGGCTTCCCGTGCCAGCTCTCCTGGGACCCCCTGCGAGTCCATGGGGCTGTTCCCCGTGCTGCAGCACCGGTCGAAGCTCTGCACCAGCATCACAAAATGGCTGGGCACCACCAAGGTGTTGCTGGCCTCCAATTTGGTCAGATGGGACAAGGAGGAAGGTGACAGAGGCATCTCCAGGGCCCGGAGGTTGGTGCCTGCCTTGGGCGGCCATAGAGCCGCCTTCTTGCTGAGGAAAGTCACGTAGCGGCAGATGGGCAGATGATGCTGCTCTGGACCTGGCCGTCAAGCTTGGCGGAGAGCAAGCACTTCACCAGGCAGTCGTGGCAGAAGGTGTGCCCGCAGCTGAGCTGGCGGTGCATGGCCTCCAGCGGGTGGAACTTCTCGTAGCACATGGGGCACTCGGCCGGGGGTCCCTCCTCTCTGGACGAGGCCTCAGACATCCCTGCTCTGTCGGACACAGGCGCTCCCCAGCTGCGAGGAAGAGGCACGATGGGTTAATAAGGTTGAAATGATAAGCATGATCCATCTCTTCATCTCTCCTCCTCCTCCCTGCTCTCTTGCTTTTGCCCTCTTGCCCCTAACAGATGCAGTTGACAGCTACTAGGCATCCTCTCAACAAGACAGGGCATTTTCAGGAGCATTACGCCTCTCAGTGTGGCCCTTGGGGCAAGAGAGAGATGACGGGAGGACCCCAACTCCAGAGCCAGCGCGGGCAACAATCCCCGGCTGCAAAATCACATGCACGAGCCCCTGGATGGACGTGCTCAGCACGTGGTACAGATAAAGCAGGTTCAGCTTGTGTCACGAGTGCCTCCGTGCACTGCTGCCAGCTCCAGGTGCACGGAAGGTGGGAACTCCCATCCCACAAAGAAACCTGCCATGGAAAGGGAGATGCTCCCATCCCAGGGGACACAGAGGGGCCAGCGGGAGCAGGGGGAGGCCAGGGCAGTGGGACAGGTGGGAGCACAGGACCCCCCGGGGATGGAGAGGGGGCGTGCTGGACCCGGGGCAGGCAGCGAGCACCCACGCCAGGCTCCTTCCAGGCTGCTGGAGGATGTCCCAGGCTGGTGGCCAGGCCACAGCCATCTCCCTCACGCCGGAGCATGGTGTGGTCAGCAAGCCGCGGAGCCCGGCGTCTCCTCTTAGTCAGAGCGGGGAGGGCAGAGCCCAGCCATCCCGCCTGGCCCCTGCCCCAGCCTGGGGCGCCAGGGGGAGCGCGGGGCCGCTGGCATCCCCAGACCCGCGTCTGGGCTGGGTCTGAAGCTCTGCCGTGCGTCTCCCAGGGCAGGGAGCATTCATGCGGCGGCTCAAGGAAGGGAGAGGGGAGCGGGAAGAAGGGAGAGAGGAGAGGGGAAAAGGGAGAAAGGAGCGGGAGATGGGTGAAGGGCGGAGGAAGAGAGGAGAGGGGAAAGGGGAGAGGAGAGAGGGGAGAGGGGAGGAGGGATGCTCAGCTCAGCTCAGCTCCTTTCTCTTAAAACCTGAGCTTCATAAAACCTGCAGGTTTTTCCAGACCTTGCAGCATTGTCAGACCCGACCCAACCTGCACCCCTTTTCTCACGCATGACTGTGCCCATGGGCATCCTCACAGCTGTCTCTGGAGGTTTTGCCATCCCCTCCTTGGCTGACCTCCTCTTCCTTGGGAGCCATCCCCTGCGCCAGGACGGTCACAAGAACACAACAAACCATCCCCTCCCAATCAAAGAGAAGAAAGATGCAGGCTCCTGCTCTGCTTTAAGAGGGATCAGGGACTTGGTCCCCCAACGTGCTGCAGAAGGAGACCCTGACCCTGTGCACCAGCTCCTCTGTGCCCCCAAAGCCCCCTTACCTGCTGCAGGGCACCAGGGCAGGAGCCCCTCCATGCACTCCACTGCTGTCCCCAGAAGCGGGGCTGGCCGTGCCCCAGCACCGAGCACCAGCTGGGGAGAGGACTGGGACACCTATCTAACACAGAGGTGTTGGCTGCGCGTGTCATGCGGGCGTGTTGCGCAGAAGCTGGAGCAGGGACAGGGCCAGCTCCCGGGGATTGAATGCGGAGGAACTCGTTCCCCGTTTTAAAGGCCTGATATTTGCCTGGTTGGCCAGGGAGGGGGCGAGGAGCCAGTGTCAGGCGTCGGAGGGCAGGGACAGGCAGCACGGTCCTGCCTGCTTTCCCTCATGTGATGGGCACCTGTAGTCGGGCTCATCCCTGAGCTCAAACCCCAATGAAACAGTTGCTAAAGGGGATGTCGGGAGCCCAAATTCCCTCTGTTGCTGCAGAGCAGGGTGACCGGCAGCACCCTGCACCAGGGCTGGGCTCCTGCCAAACAATTCTTGCCTCCAGCCGCCACAGCTCCCTGTTCCTTGCCCTGGCCACATCTTCATCCCTACGCCCCCTCCCCTCCTCATCCCCCAAACACTCCGCACTCCAGCCCTGCGCTCCCCGCCCTACACCATCAGACGCTCACCCAAGCACCGGTGTGGCAGCACACAGCCCAGCAAACACACTCCAGCAGGCTCGAGGGCCACTGCTGCCTTGAACCTGCCCTGGATCTTCAAGTTAGGGGCTTCTGCCAGTCTCTTGGGTGCTCCCCCACGAGACACCCCCTCCTCCAGGATCCACGCCGCCGTTGCATCCCCTTACACCGAGGTCTGCTTTAAGTCTGAGCCCATGGCAGCACGTGGGCCTTCACAGCCGGAAAGAACTGGAGTTTTGGGGAGGAAGAGCTGGGGCTGAAATGCCCCACTAGCTGGAGGCTCAGCAGCCCTGGAGCTCTGGCCCCATCGCCCTCTCCATCCCTCCCTTCCCCGCTCCTGACCTACGGCCGCTACCGCATCCGCTCCTGGGGCAGCTGGGAGGCTCCATCAGTCCCTCATGGGCCTCATCTCCCACCCCAAATCCCCTCGGCTCGCCCAAGGGCTAAAGCCAGCACTGGTGGGGAACAGACAGGGGCCTCATCCTGCACGGCGCTGAGACGCTGGCGGCCGTGCTTTGCCCCCCAACTATCCCCCGTGGGCAGAAATAAACCCGGGTTCAAGTTAAGAGCACAGCAGGGGTCAAGGTCCTGGTCCCCAGGGACCCTCCCCTGGGGCTCACCCCACCACCCCCCTCTCGTGGGCCATGGCTCTCCCCCAGGAGCTGCTCGAGGAGATCCACACCATGAAGGTGGCGCAGTCCCGCATGGCAGAGGACATCCGCAGGATGCAGGAGGCGCTTGGCTTGGTGAGCTGCCGCTGGTGCCCCGGGAGGGAGCTGGGCCCTTGCCCCCTCCCTGCCCCTCTCCCTGTCGCCACCCCAAAGTGGGAAGGGTGTCCCAAGGGGGGAGCAGGGGAGCTCAGCCCACCCTCCTGCAGCCCCCCACCCTCTGCCCCCCACCACTGCCCCGGCGAGGGCACAAACGGACGCCGCTGCCTGCAAGTCGGGCTGCGGGTAGAGGGAACTGCGGGCATCAGCCAAAGGGATGCTGGGGCACTTCTGAACTAACAGGCAGAAAAAAAGAAACGTGGGAGCTGGGAAGGAGGGGGATAAGGCTCTGCCCTGGGCAAGCCAGCCACAGACCCCAGGCTGCCTGCCCGCTCTCCCTTTGTCCTGTGCCCAAATGCTCCTTTTAAATCCCGCTCCCACATCCAGACGGGTGCCCCTCCCCTCGCCCCGCTCCAGAGGAAACTCCAGGATGCTGCTGGCCGCCTGCCGGGCCCCTGGGACCAGACAGTGCTGGAGCGTGATGGGCTACGGCCACAATCCCGCCTGGATCCTGCACCGGGACAGGGAGCAGCTGCATCCCCAGCTCCCTCGCGGAGACCAGTCCTCCTGTGTCGGGCCATGGTCCACGGCTTGGCGGTGCTGGGCACTGATGTCCCTGTGGGTCCGTTCCCCCCAGCCCCGTGTCCGGCCTGACCCCTTGATCCCTTCCTTCCCCAGCAAAGGCTGAAGGAAAGGCAGAGCCTCTGCCCGGCCCCGGAGGAGGTGAGCAGCATGGTGGGCTGGGAGGTGCTGGGGGATGGATGGCCTGGTGGGCAGCATATTGGGAGAGGAGGGAGGAGGAGGCCGAGGAGCCTGAGCTCTGTCGGCGCTGAGTGCTGGGGCATCCCGGCTGCGGGAGCGGGACCCAGTGGGACCGCAGCCCCCAGTGCCTCCAGCCACTGCACGCCCCGGGGCTCTGCGGAGCTTTGCTCAGCCCTTCTCTTCCCTGCGCATCCCGCCGGGAGGCAGGACCTGGCACAGGCAGCGCCACGGCAGCTCCTCGGCTGCCCCGACAGACAGACCTCCTGCGCTGCCTGTGGCAGGGACGTCTCACAGCAGCCCCTCCGGGGGACAAGTGAGCACCTGAACCCGGGGCATACAAACGACCCCGGTGCTGGGACGACACGGGGGGCCGTGCCCTGACTCCGCCAACACCCCCGTTCCCAGACCAGGCAGCTGGAGGATACGCGTGGAAAGCCCAGGGTGGATGGAGCCAACTGGAAATTGCATGGAAGCGCCCAGATGGGGTAAGAGGATGGGAGGGGGTTTCCTACCCCGGGGGGCTGCAGGGAAGCCCAGGGGGGCTTGGAGCACCCTGGTCTGGGGGGTGACGAACACCCCCGAGCAGCCCAATGGAGGATAAACCTCCCCGTGCCCCCACCTCCCTGGCCAGGTCCACGCTGCAAAAAATCAAGCAGGAGCTGATGGAGATGAAGGACCTGGGCCTGCAGGAGATAGAGTGGGAACTAAAGGAGCTGGGAGAGCATCAGCAGAGGACTGAGGCCAGGCTGAAGCTCCTGGCGATGCAGACGGACGAGCAGCTGAAGGCACAGGTGAGGTAGCGCTCCCTTCACCCACCACCTCGGGGGGGTGGTTCTGGCGAGGTTCCCAGCCACCTCCCTGGGCTGGCTGGGGCCATCGAGCCTCCAGGGCATCTGGGCTCCTTGGCTGCATCCATCCCAGCTCACAGCCCATTCCTTCTCCCCTTCCTGCAGAAACACAAGCTGAGGGCGATACAGCACATGGGGCAGGAGGAGGCCGAGGCACAGGCAGCACGCCCCGTCTCCAGCACGGACACCGGAGTGAAGGTGGGGCAGCTTCTCCAGCACCATGAGAAGCTCCAGGAAAAGGTGAACACCTTCATGTCCTGGCAGGCGGTGGGCAAGGTGGTGAGGCAAACCACCACTGCAAGGGTGCAGTCAGGGTCCCCTCGACCCCAGACCACCACCCTGGGCACAGAGCCACGGTCCCTGGGCACCCAGACCATGATCTGGGGACAAAGCCATGGTTCCTGGCACCCCCAACTACCACCCTTAGGACACAGCCAGGGAACCCTGGGAACCTAGACCACCACCCCAAGGGTTCAGCCATGCTCCCCTCGACCCCAGACCACCACCCTGCGGCCACAGCCAGGGGCAAGGTGGTGAAGCAGCTGCCGAGGAGGAGCCACGTAGGGAGAGGCCGACGTGGGGGGCTTGGCAGGGGGCTGCTAGGAACCCCCCGGCTGCTTGTGCTTCGCTGTAACGTGGGGGAGCCCCTCACCGCCCCCCAGACTGGCTTGTACAAGTCAGCAGCATGGAAGGAAATTACAGTCTGGTGTAAATGTCCTGCTGGCACTGATAGCCCATGGCCACCAGCCAAGTAACCTGGGTCTGTCCCCACGGGGCAGCCACTCCCCCCTTGCATGGCACTGCCTCCTCATCTTCCTCCCTGAAGCAGGATGAAGAACTGCTGAAGAGCACCCAGGCCACCACGCTGCAGGTACAAGGGGACTGTTGGAAACTCAGCTCCGTCGTGGGGGACGTCCTGGCTGACAGTCACCAGGAGCACAAAGATACCGAGGTAGGTGGCTGAAAGCCCCGTGGGGTCAGAGCATCCTCCAGGCAGAGCCCAGGCTGGGCACCACAAGCCGTTTGTCCCCCTGCCAACCTGCTCGCAGCCCTGCACAGCTTCCAAATGCCTTTCCTGGAGGAGTCTGAGAAGCCGAGGAGGCCAGCGTTCTGGGCTGGCTGGGAGGCAGCTCTGACCCTGCCGTGGCATCATGGGGTGCTGTCTGCATGGGAAGGCTCCGTTCCAGGCCCTGGAGAGGCTGGAGGAGAAAGCGGACAAGGAGGACCCGGTGCTGGGAGTTGCTGTGCTACACCCTTGAGGGGCCACAGCACCAGCCAAGGGGGTCCCAGGCAGGGTGACAAACACCCCTGGTCCCTTGGGTGCTCGGTGACACAACCAGCCAAGGGGAGGGAGGATTTCCAGGATTTCCCTCGCCGGGTCCTGCTCTTTCCCCCCAGGTCCCTTTGGCTGCTGGGACCAAGCCCACGGGGGTGACGGGGCGAGCAGGGCCATGTAGCTGCTTCTCCCTCTCCTCCCGACACGACCTGGCCCTGCCCATCGTACCGCCGTCCTTTCCCCACCGCTCTCCTGCCTTTCCCTCTTGCTAGAAAGCAGAGACAGCCCTGGCCACCAATGTCAACTTCACCGAGTTTAACACAAGCATGAAGCGGCTGAATGACGCGACTGAGGAGCTGCTGAGCCAGGTTATAGGCCAGGAGAAGGTCCAGCAACAGTTCAGTGAAGAGACGGCCTCCAAGGTGAGGGTTGGCTTGTCCCCACCACACAAAACTGGCACCATCGGGCCTTGGGGGCCTATGGCGGCCTGCCTGCAAGGGCCCTCCCCTCCCAGCTGTCCCCCCCGGGGACAATGATGGCCCATCACGGGGCGGCTGGCTGAGGGTGTGCACCCATCCACAGCTGGACCGCCTGGAGCTGGGGGCTTTCCGGCAGCAGCTGGAGGAGCACGGCAAGAGGATCGTGGGGCAGCTCCAGGAGAAGGCGCCGCAGCCAGGGGCTGAGGATGCCGCTGGGATTAAGGAGTGAGTGCGATGGGGTCAGTGGTGGCTGCAGGCACAACGCTCGCCCCGGTCCCTCTGGCTCCCCGACTGGTGCCCACGTGGTCCCTGGCACGGGAACAATTTCCCAGCGATCCGTGGGCATGCTGACAAAGTAGCTGCTGAGCCATGTCCACAGCCTGTCCTGGGACCGGCCCCCCAGCATGCGGCTGCTTGGCCCCGAGTAGGACCCGGCACCGTTGGTGGGACGGGGGAGACGGGTGCTGGCACGGGGGTGCGGGTGTCTGCCTAGGAGGTGCGACCCTGCCAAGCCCCGTCGCAGCCTTGCCCGGCAGCAGGGACCCAGGGAGCCCTCCCCAGGGGGAAGAGCGGGGATGGAGGTGCCATGGGGTACAAGCCTGTGAATTTGAGGACGCTGCCCCGAGCAGGGTGGGGGCGGAGGCTTCCAGGGGGGCTTGGGCAGGGCAGGGGAGCAGAGATGTGCTGCGCAGGGGCAGCTGTGCTTGCCCCCGCTCTGTGGGGTTTTACAGCCTGCCCACACTGCCCCACCTGGCCCAGGTCTCTGTCTCAAGGGTGCTGAAGCCACATGTGACGAGTTCTGTCGGGTCTCAGCTCCTTGGGGAGCTGTGGGGAAAGAGCAGATCCAGGATGGCTGGGCGGGTGGAGGGTCTCCTGCCGCAGTGGGAGGGGAGACGGAAGGGACAGATACCACCGGGGAGCACCCCCTGGCCCCCTCCCTGCCGTAGCAGGCTGGAGCACGGGCTGCCACAGTACTGGGCACTGAGCATCCCTGTGCCCCGTCCAACAGGGCGCCAGCGGCCGAGGGCAGGGACCCCACCGTGCCACGCAGCTGCGGGGGCTCGCAAAAGGACACTACCCCACTGCAGCACATGCACCTCCTCCAGCGCCCCACAGCCTTCCAGCCCCTCCTGCTTCCCGGCAAGGTAGGAATAACAATGGTGGGGATGCAAAAGGGGGGACTGAGGCTGGGAGGGAGATGCTGAGCATCTCGGGGAGCCGTGCCTCAGTTTCCCCAGACGCGGAGTTCGGCCCCGGGGCTCAGCCAGCCCGCTCTCTCCTTCCAGCACAACGTGAGGGATCTGCTGGGGAAGGACGGCCACACCTGCAGGGACCGGCTGGACGAGCAGCTGCCTGCTGAGCAGGGGCCCCACGGGACGGACCCAGCACCCAGGCAGCCAGCCAGGAACAGCTGGTGTTATGAACGGGATTTTTCAGTTTTTTTTTAAGTTCATGAATCTTAAGTAAATAATTAAATTAATAATTCTTCTTTAATTAATAAAAAACCTTGTAACTTTTTTTTACTGGGGTCTTGGGTGGGCTGGTTTGTTTCTTGTTTTAAGTGAGGTTGATTTGAAAACTAAACCCCCCCAGCTCCCCTCTTGCCCAGGGAAGGGCCAGGAACGGTGCTCACAGGCTGGGGGGGGCATCACGTTGACAAATCACAGCCCCCACTTCTGCTTCCCCCCTGCCCGGCAGAGGTGCAGAGGGAGGGAGGACGGGGTGAGGGGGTGTTCAGGGGGGTCTGTGCAAGAAGCCGTGCTGAATTTTGGAAGCCAGAGGAGGGGCTTCTACTTAAATACAACAACAAGACCCAGACAATGATTCCCGTGTGTTTCTGGGGGACTCCCCGCTCCCAACACACTGGCCCAGACCCCCCGATTCTCCCCCCTCACCAACCCAGCTTTGTCTCTGGCCGTCCATGGTGGCCAGGGCCTTTGCGGGGGGGCAGGTGGGGGGCACGGGGGCCAGGTGGGCTGGCGGCCATGGGGCGAGGATGTCCAGAGGGGCTGCAGCTGCCCGTGGGGAGCAGGCCATGGAGGGGCTGGGGCTCTTCATGCTCTGCAGGCTCTTCGAGGTCCACAGCTTGGAGAACGTGTCCAGAGCACCCGGGAAGTTGGGCAGTGTGGCCGGCGTGTTGCTGGGGGTTGCAGCACCTCCATCTGCCGGGGAGAGGAGAGGGTGGGCATCAGGTGGGTCACGGATGCTTCTGGGGCCCCAAGCCACCTGCAAGAGCTGGACCAGTCACCGGGGATCCCAACTGCGTCCCACACCTGCAACCCCTGGCCCCAGTGGATGCTCGGAGCCCAGCTGTGGCTGTTGCTCCAGTGCCTGAAAACAGATTTCCCGTATCTTTTAGAAGAGCAACTCTCTGCTCCCTTCCCTGCTTCCTCACCCGCCTCCTTTCCTGGGAACTCTCTTGGAGTGCCTCACTGAAGGAGGGAGATGGCAGTGCCCTCTCCGTGGAATGGTCGGGCTTGGAGGGCTGTAAGGGAAAAGAAGCTCTTGCTGATTCTTTTCCTACGTACTTGTCTGACAGATCACTCGGATTCAGAGATTTTCCCAGTGTTTGAATCCTTCCTAGGCTTGTCTGGCAGCTCATGTTTATCTGTGTTTCTTTTTCCCTGCTTCTGTGGCTCTTTGCTTTGGAGCAAGATGCTAGAAACCAAAGGGAGTTGGTGCTGTCACCAGCAGTCTTTGATGTCTAAGGGAGAAGGTAAAATCTGTCTTGCACTTCGATTCCTCAAAAAAAAAAATATTGGTGGTGGTTCCCAGCGGGGACTGGTCTCCTGCGGGACGTGTCACTGGAGCGGGCTGAGTGACCGGGACAGCCCTGCGAGGGAGCTGCCTCTGCCCGGGCTCGGGCTGCGCTGGCTGCGGCCACAGATCAGCCTGCGCCAGCTGCGCCTCAGGGATGGAGGTGGAAAAGGCAGCCGGGACCCTCGGCCTCTCCCATGCCTGTGGATAACCCCATCCCAAGGACCGGCCGGGAGCGCGGCATCGCCCAGCAACGGGGGACGCTGCATTGTCCCTTGTCACCCGTCCCACCGCCGCTGTGACCACTCTGCTGCTAGGAGGCAACAGAGGAGGAGGAGGAGGAGGAGAAGCACGAGGACAAGGAGGACGCGCACAGGGAGGAGGACGAGGGGAGGAGGAGGAAGGCTTTGACTGCCCATCCCTCCCACCCATCCCAGTCTCCCCCAGGCAGAAAGGGCCCCCTGGGCAGCTCTTTCTCCCGCTCCCCAGGAGCTCAGGTCCCGCTCAGGTCCCTCTGTCGTTTCAGGCACGGCAGCAGCCATGGCCCAGCTCAGCCTGGCCCAGCTGCTGGATGTCGCCGTCGGGACGACCAAGGTCAGGGCCATCGACTTCGTGGCCCTGCGCAGACTGCTGCTGGCCATGCTCTGGCACCTGGGCCTGCAGGACCTCCCTGTGGAGGATCTGTTCAGGCTGGTGGCAAATAAAGCAATTTCCTCTCTAAACTACTTTTGATTTCGAGAGTTTTTATTTCAGGTAACAGCACCATCACACCCAGGGACCCTCACTCCACACTCCTGCTAGATAATTTACATCATTGGCATTGTTATTTCCAACATCAAAACGGGCTCTGCACAAACTAAAGTGCTTTAACTGCCTCTTTTGAGAACCCTTGACATATTTTCCCCAAAAAAGTGGTTAGAAAGTACACAGAATTACAGAATGTGTTGGATAGGAAGGGACTTCTCAAGGGCATCTAGTCCAACTCCCCTGCAGTCAGCAGGGACATCTTCAACTGGATCAGGTTGCTGAGAGCCTCATCCAGCCTGGCCTTGAATGTCTCCAGGGATGGGGCCTCCCCCACCTCTCCGGGCAACCTGGGCCAGTGTCTCCCCACCCACCTCCAAGGGGGAAGAGGGTCTTTGCTCAGGAGGTAGCGGGGCTCATTGACAGAGCTTTAAACAAGGCTTGAAGGGAGAGGGGGACAATATCGGGCTGTCCCTGTGGGATGAGATGCCAAGGTTGGAGGGACGGGGTGCCAGCGAGGGCCTGTTGCTCTGAGACGCGCTGGTGACGCTGCCTCACACTTGAAGTCTTGGAGAGATGAGCCGGGGGCTCCTGAGGTCACAGGAGCCAGGAGGGAAACACCGGTGCAATACCCCAAAGGAATCAAGGGGTGTTCCTGGAAGAAGGTGGTATTTGAAAAGTCATGGCATCAGGTGAAGTCCCCGGGGACTGGAAAAAGGGAAACATTGCACCCATTTTTAAAAAGGGTTTAAAGGAGGGTACGGACCTGTCGGCGTCACCTCTGTGGCTGGGAAGGTCATGGGGCAGATCCTCCTAAAAGCCACGCTAAGGCCCATGGAGGACAAGGAGGTGATTTGAGACATGGCTTCACCCTGTGCTTTTTCCACATCAGACTCCAAAGGAGGAGGACACGACACTTTTTCTCCTAAAATCACAGACCGAATGGGTAGGAATGAATCCCCGTGGCTGGATTTGCTCTTAGTTGCATCCAGGATATTTTCAGTTACTTTCTGGCACGCCGTGAAAGAGCAGTGGAAAGAGAAAAACCAAAGGGAAAAAAAAATATTCCTGGTACACCATGTGACATGCAAAGTGATAATTTAATTTCTAGCCAGGCTTCTATCAGGAAGTGGAAGTTTAATCATGTACTATTTATAACATACTGGCAAAACTGATAACTCTGGCAATGGATGCTGTGGGGTGGGCTGAGCCCAGCCTAGATGGGACCCAGCAGCCGCGCGGTGCTGGGAAAGGTCTTGCGCATCGCCATGCACTTCTCCTCATCGATGAACAGGGAGTTGGCTTTGACGGCCAGGTCGTGCTGCAGGATGGATTTGGTGCGAACCAGCATTTGCAAGGTGTCCTGGCTGTCTCTCAGCTGCTGCTGAAGAGTCTGCACCGTCCCATGGATGTCACGGACCTCGTTGACAAGGCTGGAAAACAGCAAGGAGCCCCCATTAGAAGTCCTGTCACGTGAGTGGTTTCTAGCATGGCGTTGCTGATGTGCCCCTGGGGCATGGGTTTTCCCCCTTCACCGCGCTCAGTGAACATCTGCTCGAAGGCTTCGGCAACGCGCAGCCGCGTCTGCCAGAGCAGGTGGTGCCACCAAGCAGGGGGACGAGCAGCTGTGGTTTCCCGTTCCTGTTTGGTTTTGTGGGTTTCTTGGCTCCCCCTCCTGGATTTCCCCGGGCAAGGGTCCTCCCCACAGCCACGGGTGCACACGCAGCGAAAGAGGACAGCTGGGAGAGGCTAAAAGCGAAGGTGAAACAAGTGGAGGATGGAACAAAGGATGGCGTGAGAGATGCTGAACCGGCTCCGGGGCTGGGTTTAAGTTGCTTTGAAAAGGCTTCCCAGGGAGCCTCACCCAGCGGGCTGCCAGGAGGAGGTGTGAAGTTCAGGGTGCCTGATCCTCCACAGCCCCTCGGGGTGCAATGCCAAAGAGCTCCCTCTGTCCTTGACAGGATTTCCAGTGTCCCCAGGGGAGGTGAGCACAGCCCTCACTGCTTCTCCGTGTGGTGCACAGAATCCCAGGCTGGCGGGGCTTGGCAGGGACCTCTGGAGATCACCCAGTCCAACCCCCTGCCAGAGCAGGGTCACCCACAGCAGGTGGCACAGGAACGCCTCCAGGCGGGTTTGGGATGTCTCCAGAGACGGAGACTCCACCACCTCTCGGGGCAGCCTGGGCCAGGGCTCTGCCACCCTCACAGCAAAGAAGTTCCTCCTCGTGTTTAGGTGGAACTCCCTATGGTCAAGTTTGTGCCCGTTACCCCTTGTCCTGTCCCCAGGCACCACTGAAAAGAGCCTGGCCCCATCCTCCTGACACCCCCCCTTTCAGTATTGATAAGCGTTGAGAAAGTGCCCCCTCAGGCGTCTTTTTTCCAGCCTGAAGAGACCCAAATCCCTCAGCCTTTCTTCACAAGAGAGGTGTTCCAGTCCCCTCATCCTCTTGGTAGCCCTTTGCTGTCCCCTCTCCAGCAGTTCCCTGTCCTTCTGGAACCGGGGAGCCCAGCACTGGACACAGCACCTTGCACAGCAGCTGCACCCTTGCGGTTACCCCAAAGGAAGGACCTAAGAGCTCTCAGCATGAGCCTGTTGGAGAGTAAAGGGCTTGTCCTTCAAACCTGAGCCCATCCAGCCGCCAGGAAGCAGGCAGGAGAGAAGACGGGGTTGACGCAAGTAGGAAAAATCCAGCCCCTCATGGGGTGGCATCAGGCCGCCCCCGGCCATGGGGTACAGCCTCCGTTGTGGGCGCAGAGCTCTCCCAGCACCCAAAGGCTGGGATACCCGCTCATTGCTTTTGATTATGTCGGTGCACTTCTGGAAGGACTCTTTAGGAAAAAAAAGCAACCCCCCATGATTAATTTTGTCATCCAGCGATGCTCCCGAGTGCTACCACCCGTGAGCCCTCGAGGTCCCCGCCGGCCCCGCGCTCCTGCCTTACCGCAGCTGGGCAGTGTCCCGGCACAGCTCCATGTTTGGCCTCCGAGTGCGCTGGTCCAGCCGGGTCTGAGCCACCTTTAATGGAGGCCCCTGGTCCCTAATGGCCTTTTGGATGGCTTCTATATTCCTCTCCGTCTGGAATATTTCCTGCAGTGTCTGGCGTAAGAAAGAAACACATGCATAAATTTAAAAAATATATTCTCCAGCGGCAACGGGATTTCCCTTTTCTGCCATCCATCTGCAGAAAAAAACCAAGTTCAATTAGCAGACCCCGGGCTCAGACTGCTCTCGCTCTGCCATAGATGGAGGCACAGATCCAGCAGCCATTTCTCTGCAGGGAAAAGCCTCTCTTTGCTCTTGCTGTCACATCAGAGGAGGTTTTGGAGCAGTGATGGATCTACTGAATTACCCGCTCCCCAAAATTACTGCTTGCAGGAACTGATCGTCCATCACTAGCAACTAACAGAGGGCAGGTTTTTGGTGGATGCTCGCTGAAGGATGTGGCACCAGCCCGCGATGCTGCAAGCCCAGTTTCTGCTCGGTTAATCTGTGCCGAGCACTTTTCAGGCAGCTTTCCATGAGAGCCAGTGGTGCGAGCCTGCTGCCCATGGCTGATCTCCACTTCATCTGCTTGGCGGAGCAAACACACCGATACCTGTGCAGCAACCACAGAGTGCTGAGACCGAAAACACGTCCTTGGAGGAGCAGCAAAGCTGCAAACCCCACAGCAGACACCCCAGCAGAGTCCCAGTAAAGCCCTTCTGCAGGGCAGCCAGCGCCTCTGAAGTAACTAGCGCTGATGCAAGTAGCGCTGGCATTTTCTGCTGGAAATCCCTGTGCTAGCAGGCTGTCAGCTGGGATGAGCAACGGGCAGTATCCCTTGGGATGAAATTACACTGCCAACTCATCCTGCTCCAAGAAGAAAGTCCCCAAGAAAGCTGGGCAGGGGCTGTTTGCAAGGGCATGTAGCGAGAGGACGAGGGGCAATGGTTTGAACTAGAGCAGGGCAGGTTTAGATGAGACATTAGGCAGAAGTTCTTTGCACTGAGGGTGGTGAGACACTGGCCCAGGTTGCCCAGAGAGGTGGGGGAGGCCCCATCCCTGGAGACATTCAAGGCCAGGCTGCATGAGGCTCTGAGCAACCTGATCCAGTTGAAGATGTCCCTGCTGACTGCAGGGGGTTGGAATAGGTGGCCTTGAGAGGTCCCTTCACACCCAACACATCCTATGACTCTATGATTCTAAATGATGCTATAACCAGGTTCTTGTGGTGACCGTTCCTGTGCTGGGGCCAGGTCTGCGTGGAGGGTCGCGCTTTGGAGGTGTCACCGGGAAGTGACAGTGTCACACCAAAAGGGAGGGGTTCAGGCTACCTTGGCCAGGTGGGTCTGAATCTTTCTCTTGGCATCGGCCGTCTCGGCGATGCGGTTGGTGAAGGCGACGTTCACGGTGTTGAACTGCCGCCACATCTGGCTGTCCGTCACCGCCAGCAGGTTCTCGATGTCGTCCCGCAGCTTGGCGGAGGCCGCCCGCTGGCTCTGGGAGCGGAGGATGTTGTCGTTGGTGAACTTGGCCCAGGACTGCGGCACCGAGATCCTGGCGGGGAAAAGGAGAGGCCCCCGGTAAGCTGGATGTGGGCAGGCATGGACCCTGCCAGGGAGCAGCGTGGATTCACTATAGCTTAAATCTACACTTTTAATTGGACTGTATGTCATAGTTTAACCCCAGCCAGCAGCCAGGACCACGCATGCGCCGGTGCAGTTCTCCCCCTTCCCCCCAGAAGGGAGAAGAGGGAGAAAAGGAGGGGAAAGGGAAAGGGAAAAACTCGTGGGTGGAGATAAGGACAGTTTAATAGAACAATAACAGAAACGAACAATAATAATAATAATAATAATGAGAGAAGTCACTCTCACCACCCAGTGAACTGGCACCTTCCCGAGCCCCGACCGCATATTCCCACCCCGCACCAACCCCCATTTATATCCTGAGCATGGCATCTATGGTACGGAATATTCCGTTGGCCTTTCCCTTGTTCTGCCTATGCTCCTCCTCACTTCTATGGGAAGTTGAAAAGAGTCCTTGAAAAGTATAAACATCGCCTAGCATCATCTAAGATACATCTTTGAAAATATGCATAAACTTAATGAGCTGTTTCAGCAGAGGTGCTCCGCTGAATTAATTGGCAGGCTGATCTCTCAACCCCTGGTAGAATGTTTAATGAGGTGGGACTGGCTTTCACCCTCTGGATGTTTGGCATCCAACTGTCAGCAGAGGGTTGTGCTCCCTTTCCGGGGAGCGGAGAGAAATGACCGCTCTGAGGGAGGTGTCTCCAGGCGGGATGGATCTGGGTTGGGGACAAGCAGCTCCCTGCCAGGGAGAGGCACCGCGTATCCCGGGGACAGCTTGCTGCTGGGGACCGACAGCGTGCACTCACGTGGCATCGACCTGCTCCACCCCTCGGTAGTAACTGATGCCGTGGGAGGTGTTCATCAGGTGGTGGCACCTGTCGTCGATCCGGTGGGCCACCTGCTTGTTGGCCACATCCTTCTCCAGGTTGTGCTGGGCCGCCCGGTTGGACCTTCAACATGCAAACAGCAGCCATCGGTGGGGACGTACGGGTGGAATGGCTTCCTCCCCGTTCCACTCCCCACAGCAGCTCCCGCCCTGCCACGCAGCTCTGTCCTCCCACGAGCATCACCGCCCGCATGCCATGGAGCCTCCATGGGCTTTATGCCTGCGGGGTGTGGGGAGAGACAGGCTTCTTCTGGGGGTTCACATCTGCTGGGGTTCTGCTGGGCTGCTGCTGTGACCACAAATGCACATCAGCCCTACGACATGAGAGAAGGAGCTCCTCCTTACGTGATCTGGGCTTTGGCCTTGTCCAGGACCTGCTGCATCTTCTCCCGGCACGACCTGATGACATCGACTTCCTGGGCAAAGGCAAAAGAGGACCCCATCAGCGTCCATACTCACTCGTCCTGGTCACACTCCTCCCCTTGGACCTCTCCAACCCTGCACACAGCAAGAACTTGCCTGCTTGCCTTCCTGCCCAAAGCAAACAGGCAGGAAAACTCGCAGCTGAGCCTGCGCCCAGCGCCCTGGAGGGGACAGAAGGGTGCTGTGGCTGCAGCCACGGCCTTTGCGTTCCCTTTCAGGGTGGGTCAATAAGGATTTTTTCACCTTGACCTCAGTGTCAAGCGGTGGTTAGTCCCACTGCAGGGACAGAGACACATCCTGGTGTGGACAGGCAGAGCGGTTCCCTGGACCACTACACTCCTCCATCCCCAGATCAGCACCTGCCCTTTTTGCTCCCAAAATGTTTTCCTCCCCAGGAGGAATCCCATCCGTACGGGACAAGAGGAGATGGACTTGACTTCGGTGTAAATGCCCAGGCTGAATTTCTGAGACACATTCAGCTCCACCGGAGGAAGTGTGTTGCTCTCAGCTCACTTGACTTCAGCACAAACCCATTGCCTTTGTGAAGCTCCGGCTGCTGGAGGCAGGTGATCAGTGCTCCAAATCCCATAACTTTGAAATCCAGTAAAAATACCTTCAACGCATGATCTGAGTTGCCCAACTTACTGTTAAGAGCTGTTCCTCCACGTTGTCGTGGACCAGGTCGATGCCCATCCTCTTCTCCCGGTGAAGTAAGCACTCCTGAGCGACCTGTTGGGGACACGCCATCACCGCTGGCTGCAGGGGCAGGGCTCTCTATGGGGACCGTCCCCATCTCCAGAAATGTGAGAAAAGAAATTCTAGGTGGGCACTGAGATGACAAGAGGGGGAAAAAAGTGGCCCGGGGCAGCTGGTTTAGCTGACAAGGAGCAGGCGAGCTGCAACATCAGCATTAAACCATCATGAGGGAGCAGACGTGTCCCTGGTGCAGCCACAGCTGAAACGGGGGACCCGTGTCAGCCTTGACGCCCACCTCGCCAGAGCCTCGTGGTAAGACACGGGCTTTTGTCTCCCAAATCAGGACTCTGGATGTACCGCGTCTAAAAATATTGAGTTAAGCAAACGCTGCTCTGACGTGCTCAGCCTGTGCTGATAGGGGATCCAGCAGATGGCAAGGGGGGTTTGGTTACTACTAACTTCACTAATGGCCTCTTAATAAAAGCTTTCTAGACGTTCCGGAGCTGCAGTGAAACTTAATGAGACGTTTGAAGGGCTGCAGATGTTTCAGCAGTAGGCTACAGCTTGCAGCGCGCCGGGACGGGTGCTTACCCGGAGAGGGGCGTCCGCCTCGGCCAAGGCTCTCTCCAGCCTGGTCTTCACCTCTGTGAGCGCGTTGGTCTCCCCGATCACCTCATCTAGCTCGTGGCAGAGCTCCGATTTCCAAAACGCGATGTCATTGGCGCGCACTCCCAGGTTTTTGGTGCTTTCTACTTGCGTTTTCTTGGTCTGCTGGTATTTGTGGTCAATGATGCGGGAGGTATCGGCTCTCAGGCGCTCCGCGTTCTTCTGGGAGGTCTCCGACTCCCTGTAATTGGTCACGTTGGACTTGTACCAGTCTTCAGGGGTGTAGCGGGTGAAGACGGTGGTTCTGGTGGAAACAGATGGAAGCTTCTCGCCGGCGGTTATCCCCTGGGAACTCTTGGAAAAGGCAGCCAAAGTTGGTTTGCTGGCAGCCGTTTTGTAGTAGGTGCTGGGCATCCAGGGGAGGCTGTAGCTCTGAGGCAAGGGGCGGTAAGGAAATCGGTTCTTATAGCTTGACGCCATGGTGTGGATGGCAGGGAGAAACCTGGTGGGTATGGCTCTGGGATGGGCGAACTTTGCTGGTAAGGGAGAGCCGACAGACTCCATGCTCCACCGCTGCTATTCGTGTGTCCCGTCCGTGTCCTGCACAGAGGAGGAGAGAGAGGACAACCTCAGCAACCTCCTGCACTTGCCTTACTTCTTACAGCAACACCCGCAACTGCAAACACAAACAGCGACGCACAGAGCGCCCTCACAGCGCCTGAACAGGCCTAAACCCCTTGAAAACAAATCCCTCCTGACAGCATCCCAAACATTTGTATATAAAAGCATTTGACTTTGCTGTTAGTATCTAGCATCAGGTCTTGGAATGCGGAGAAAAACAAATCACGGCCGTAAGGAGAATGACAGATACCGTGCCTTCCTTTTCCTTAAATCTGTCAATCCAGTCAAACTGGAGTTGCTCCTTCTCTGCTGTTCCTTTGTTTCTTTTGGCTGGCGTATCTGCTGATCTTCTGATACTCCAGAGGTCATTTTCTCTGTAAAAGTTCCATTCCCAGCCCCGAGAGCTGCGTCCCTTTTGGACACACATCTGCTACCGGCCCAGCGCCATTTGTGGGTGGGTGAGGGACTCCATCTATTAGTGTATCCAAATCGTAAGAGTTTAATACATATTAAACGCGACTGGACTGATAGTGCTGGATTGGGGATCACTCAGAATTGAAACCCAGCCGCACCTGGCCTCCCACCTGGGTGAGGAGTTTGAGAACGCAAGGGGGTTTATCTTCTGCCAAAACCGCTTGGCCCCTTTTCACGCAACAAGGTAGTCCTGCAAGGAGCAGGGAGATGGACTCGATGATCCTCATGGGTCTCTCTCGACTTGAGACGTTCTATGATCCTATGAACTCACGGCCCTCAGTGGGCAACCCAGTGCCACCCCTGGGCAAGTCAGTGCATCCTAGTGCCTCTGCTGGGCAACTTGATCCCTTGCCTGGACAACCCCCAGCACCATCAATGGGCAACCCAAAGAGCCCTTGGGCATCCGAGTGCAACCCCTGGGCAACCAAGTGCCACCCCTGGGCAAACTGGTGCCCTCATTGGACAAGGCGGTGGCAGCAGTGGTGCTGCTGGGCCAGCCCGTGGGCGAGCAGAGGGCTCGCTGGGGCAGGCAGGTAGACCATGGTGGGGGTGCTGGTGAGGAGATGCACGGTGTCCCCAGCAGCCCCACCACGGCACAGCCTCTCGCAGCACCAGGGCACCGTGCACCAGTGACACTGGGAACTTCTCCTGGGAGAGGGTCCTTCCCCACTTATTTCAGGCTTTAGCCTGAGAAAAGGCATTGGAAGAGGAGGAGCCCAGCCCAGCCGGGGGTGGTTAGCACAGCTGCTCCCCCTAACCCAAGGGGCTTTCTCTCCAGCTTCTGAAAATACCCATCAAGTCTGCTGCCATGACCTCTGTGTCCCGCTTTATCCAGAGGAAACATTCTCATTGGCTTCATTTTACCGCTTTAGATGAACTGTGAGCTGTGTGAATGGCTCGTGCCAGGCTGACACCTCTGTCTTCTCATAGCTGTTTTCCGTCGCCTCTCCTTTTCCCAGCTCTTGCAGCTGCGGACCGAATCACAGAATCATAGCATTGCCCAGGTTGGAAGGGACCTTTCAGATCGTCGAGGCCAACCACCGACCTAACACTGACAAAAAGCATCACTAAACCCTATCTCTAAGCACCACGTCTGCCCATCTTTTAAATCCCTCCAGGGATGGTGACTCCACCACTGCCCTGGGCAGCCTGTTCCAGTGCTTAAAACCCTTTCAGTGCCAAAATGTTTCCTCATATCCATCCTAAACCTCCCCTGGCGCAACTTGAGGCCGTTTCCTCTTGTCCCATGGCCTGTTCCTTGGGAGAAGAGACCGACCCCCCCCGGCTACCCCCTCCTTTCAGGGAGCTGCAGAGAGCGAGAAGGTCTCCCCTCAGCCTCCTCTTCTCCAGGCTGAACACCCCCAGCTCCCTCAGCCGCTCCTCACCAGACTTGTGCTCCAGACCCCTCACCAGCTCCGTCGCCCTTCTCTGGACACGCTCCAGCCCCTCAGACCATACCAACATGTTTTACAGCTTCTCGTGAGCGCAGTGACACCCTGCCCCAGCGCTCCTGCTTTCTGTGCGCACACACACACGGAGCCGGCCTCCACGGGAAAGCCGTGCCTCTGCTGCCAGGGATCTGACAGAAAAGATGACTCAAACTCTTTCGCATATACAAAGGTTAGCACGCTTTGATTTCACCCTAAACACGCGTCTTGCTTTAGCCGGGTGAAGAATCACCTTAGTCAAACCGAAGTAAAAAGCTCAGCACACGCAAGCTGCTTTTCCACAGCTAAACCAGGGAAAAGAATTTCAATTCCAGCAAGGCAACCTCTGCCCCTCGGCAGGACCCTCGGCCCAGCCCTGCTCTCTGGTCCTCGCAACCCTCCCGGCCTCCATCTTCACCCGCTCTCCCTCCCTGCCCGGAGCTAATTTTGCTCAGATGAATCACTGCATGATGAGGGATACCACTAATTGCTGTAGGCAACCACACCATTTTCGAAGTATTTGCTAAATTAAGCAATAATAATTGGATAATATTGTAAAAGGCCCAGGGGTGCTCTGCAAAGCACGCAGAGCAGGGCTCTCTGGGGAAGCTCCCATGGGCCCCGCGATGGGGAGGGACAGCAGGGGACACCAGAATGGATGAAGCTTTGGTCCCCCCATCGCATCTGGAGCGGCTTTTCAAGTGCAGGGCTCATGACGTACCTAAAAGCTGCAAAGACAAGGAAAATCGGCATGGGTAAAACCGTCAAATCCACAAGCTAAGGGACCCTCAGGCAAGAAGTTATCAACGGCACACATTAAGTGGTCCCCAAATCCCTCGTGCTCTGGGTACCACACCAAATTAAGTAGACTATTCACACAGTAATTAAACTGGGTTCCTTAATTATGACGACAACTCCAACAGCAGCAAATTCGCTAAAATTACAAAACTACCACTCCCGGTTCTGGTGGGGCATGTCCAGTTTTGACGGACACAGTTTCTCCCGAAGCCTTGACCGTTTAAGCTCAGAATAAAAATAAAACAAAACAAAAGAAAACAAACAACAAACCAACCCAGGTGAAAATGGAGGCTGACGTTAAGCCAGGGGGGCCGATTTTCAGCACGTCAGCCCAGGTTTGCCTTAGTTGACTAAACTGGGATTTCAAGGGACACATTTAGATACCTAAGTACAAAATCTGCTGCCAAAAGCTGTCAATCTTTCTGCTGCAGCTCTGCATTCTCGCCGTCTATTAATATAGCATTACGCTGGATCGTAAGCTGCCCTTCTGAAAATACCCAGATCCAGATCTTTTCTAGCATCCGTCATGAGTCTACACGTACCCATAACATCGCCCAGTCACAGCTTTACGCCACTTTTGACTGTTCCTCTCTCTCCTGTAGACACTGTACCTGCCTGAAAGGGATCAATTGTCTATTCAACAGCAGAATAATTTTCAAAAGTCACATTAATTGATGGAAGACGGAAAATAATTACAGTCTGTGTGGTGTACCCCATGCTGTCACGCCAAAGGACAAGGATGCGCATAGGCAGCGCACGCTCCTGTCCAGCCCAGGGATACTTTAGGGATTCAAAGAAGCTCAACATTTTATCTCCTTATGAAACCAAGGCTGGCTTAGTCCTCCTGCAGGATCCATCTGGCCAGGAGACACAGGAGATTTTCCAAGGCTTTGCTGGGTTTCCTGCATTCTGGTGAAAATGATGAGTAGACCAGAAAACACAGATGGCCAAGGACCCTCGAGGTGAGGCCTGGGCTGCTTTGATCTCTGCACGTGGCCAGTGGAAAAAGATGGTTATGGCCACGACTGAGCCCCTCCGCCAGCACAGCAGAGGCTGGGACTGGCAGGAGGAGGGTTGGGGAGTTGGACACCGAAAATGGAGGAGAGGGAGAGAAGGCTGAGCAGGTTGGCAAGGAGAAAGAGCCAGCTTTGGACATGGGCAGCCGCTGGAGGTCATCTGGGGTCTCCCTTCCTCTGCCAACAGCCCCTCAAAGAGCTTGTGTTCTTTCTCTGTGGTTGGAGAAGCTCAAGTGTTCATGCCGGCTCCTCCACAGCTCCAAGCAGCACCTGGAAGTGCCACCATCTTCCTGGTTGGACTTCTTAGAAAACTGTCGTGGTTTAGCCTCAGATGGCAACAAAGAACCACGTGCCGCTCGCTCGGGCCTTCCCGATACAGGAAGAATCAGAAGAAAAAGGCAAGACTCTTGGGTTGAGACAAAGGCAGTTTAACAGAACAGCAAAGGGAACAAGCAACCAACAACAATCACATGGACAGAGGAATATACAAACACGATTACGGAACCGCCGCTCCCTGCCACTCCCCGACTGGACCTGGGACGCCCCAGCCCGCTCCAAGCGGCATCTTCTGCCCCCTTCCCCGCAGCTCAGGGTGGGCATGGCTCACATGGCATGGAATACCAGGAAAAATTAACCCTATCCCCGCCAGAACCAGGACATTATCCACCCCTTATTCCATACCATCTATGCCATGCCCAGATCTTACAGGTTCCAATGAATTGCCACCACTTTCCCCTGTCATATATATATACATACATATTCATGCAGATATAATGCCCTTAGTTTGTGGGCCATCCCTCCAAAGTGTCCATTGAGTTCTTTTAATCCATGGCTTTGGGCTCCATCTGTTAGAACAGTCTCTCAGGGCAGGTGAGATGCTGTGTGGTGCTGGTCTGTTGCATGCTGTATTTTTCGGAGCTTGTGACTGGTGCACCCGGTGTGGCTCATGCCCACAGTCTGTGGGCTGAAGATGTAGATCTTGAGGAAGTTGCTGGGCGCCAGCTGCTGAGGTCAGTTCTTATCCCATCACCCCTGTGCCTTACTCGTAGTACAACTGATAGCAATTATAGCAATGAGGACATACAGTGACAGTGTTACTTAGCAATTAACAGCACACAATCTGATTCATTGGCTATTCTCGCCCAAAATCAGATCCCCATGAGGTACACATCGGACTTCCCCATCCTGCCGCATCACCCACCAAGTGCACCCAGGTCCTTGGGCAAAAGCAATCCCACGGATGGGTTTGCCCTTGCCTGAGGCAGGACTGACCCAGACTGTCTTCCCTAGCATATTCTTCATGTGCACTACGGGGACTTTGTCCCCTTTGACGGTACGTGGAAGTTTTGATTGGGCAGGGCCAGCCCCATTGGTAGATCCCCTGGTGTTAACTAGCCAGGTAGCTTTTGCTAAATGTGTATCCCAATGTTTTAAAGTCCCACCACCCATTGCTCTCAGTGTAGTTTTTAACAATCCATTGTATCGTTCTATCTTCCCAGAGGCTGGTGCGTGATAGGGGATGTGATATACCCACTCGATACCATGCTCTTTGGCCCAGGTGTCTATGAGGCTGTTTCGGAAATGAGTCCCGTTGCCTGACTCAATCCTCTCTGGGGTACCATGTCGCCACAGGACTTGCTTTTCAAGGCCCAGGATAGTGTTCCGGGCAGTGGCATGGGGCACAGGGTATGTTTCCAGCCATCCAGTGGTTGCTTCCACCATTGTGAGCACATAGCGCTTGCCTTGACGGGTTTGTGGCAGTGTGATATAATCAATCTGCCAGGCCTCCCTATATTTATATTTCAGCCATCGCCCTCCATACCAAAGAGGCTTCAAACGCTTGGCTTGCTTGATTGCAGCGCATGTCTCACATTCATGGATGACCTGTGCAATAGTGTCCATGGTTAAGTCCACCCCTCGGTCACGAGCCCATCTATATGTCGCATCTCTTCCTTCATGGCCTGAGGAGTCACGGGCCCACCGAGCTATGAATAGTTCACCCTTATGTTGCCAGTCCAGATCCACCTGAGCCACTTCAATCCTAGCAGCCCGATCCACCTGCTGGTTTGTTCTGATGTTCCTCCGTGGCCCCATTCTTCGGTACATGGGCATCTACATGGCGTACTTTCACAACCAGATTCTCTATCCGGGCAGCAATATCTTGCCATAGTTCAGCAGCCCAGATGGGTTTGCCTCTGCGCTGCCAGTTGCCCTGCTTCCACTGCTGTAACCACCCCCACCGAGCATTCGCCACCATCCGTGAGTCAGTGTAGAGATAAAGTACTGGCCATTTTTCTGGCTCAGCAATGTCCAAAGCCAGCTGAATGGCTGTCACCTCTGCAAACTGGCTCGATTCACCCTGTCCCTCACTGGCTTCTGCAACTTGTCATGTAGGACTCCACACAGCAGCCTTCCACTTTCGATGCTTTCCCACAATCCGGCAGGACCCATCAGTGAACAGGGCATCTTTCTTCTCATTTTCTGGCAGTTTATTATACGGTGGGGCCTCTTCTGCATGCGTCACCTCCTCCTCTGGTGACATTCCGAAATCCTTGCCTTCTGGCCAGTCCATGATCACTTCCAGAATTCCTGGGCGACTGGGGTTTCCCATTCGAGTTCGCTGTGTGATCAGTGCAATCCACTTACTCCATGTAGCATCGGTTGCATGATGTGTGGTGGGGACCCTTTCTTTGAACATCCAGCCCAGCACCGGCAGTCGAGGTGCTAAGAGGAGCTGTGCTTCTGTGCCAACCACTTCCGAAGCAGCTCGAACCCCTTCATATGCTGCCAATATCTCTTTTTCTGTTGGAGTGTAGCGGGCTTCGGATCCTCTGTATCCCCGACTCCAAAACCCTAGGGGTCGACCTCGGGTCTCCCCTGGTGCTTTCTGCCAGAGGCTCCAGGTAGGGCCGTTCTCCCCGGCTGCGGTATAGAGCACATTTTTAACATCTTGTCCTGCCCGGACTGGCCCCAGGGCCACTGCATGGACTATTTCCTGTTTGATTTGTTCAAAAGCTTGTCGTTGCTCAGGACCCCATTTAAAGTCATTCTTCTTCCGGGTTACTTGATACAGAGGGCTTACAATGAGACTGTAATCTGGGATACGCATTCTCCAAAAACCCACAATGCCTAAGAAAGCTTGTGTTTCTTTTTTACTGGTTGGTGGAGACATAGCTGCTATTTTGTTGATCACATCCATTGGAATCTGACGGCGTCCATCTTGCCATTTTATTCCTAAAAACTGGATCTCCTGTGCAGGTCCCTTGGCCTTGCTTCGTTTTATGGCAAAACCAGCTTTCAGGAGGATTCGGACTATTTTAGCCCCTTTCTCAAAAACTTCTTCTGCTGTGTTTCCCCATACAATGATGTCATCAATGTATTGCAGATGTTCTGGAGCTTCACCCTGTTCCAGTGCAGTCTGGATCAGTCCATGGCAAATGGTGGGGCTGTGTTTCCACCCCTGGGGCAGTCGATTCCAGGTGTATTGGATGCCCCTCCAAGTGAGAGCAAACTGTGGCCTGCACTCTGCTGCCAAAGGGATTGAGAAGAATGCATTTGCTGTATCAATCGTGGCATACCACTTGGCTGCCTTGGACTCCAGTTCGTACTGGAGTTCTAGCATGTCCGGCACGGCAGCACTCAGCGGTGGCGTGACTTCATTCAGACCACGATAGTCCACAGTTAGCCTCCACTCTCCATTAGATTTTCGCACCGGCCATATGGGACTGTTAAAGGGGGAGCGAGTCTTGCTGATCACTCCTTGAACCTCTAGTTGACGAATCAGCTTATGGATGGGAATCAGAGAGTCTCGGTTAGTGCGATATTGCCGCCGATGCACCGTTGTGGTAGCAATCGGCACCTGTTGTTCTTCAACCCTCAACAACCCCACAACAGAAGAATCCTCCGAGAGACCAGGCCAGGTAGACAACTGTTTAACTTCCTCCGTCTCCAAGGCAGCTATGCCAAAGGCCCAACGGTACCCTTTTGGGTCCTTAAAATACCCTCTCCTGAGGTAATCTATACCAAGGATGCATGGAGCCTCTGGGCCAGTCACAATGGGATGCTTTTGCCACTCATTCCCAGTTAGGCTCACTTCCGCCTCCAGTACAGTCAACTCTTGGGATCCCCCTGTCACCCCAGAAATACAGATGGGTTCTGCCCCTCTATAGCTTGATGGTATTAAAGTACACTGTGCACCCATGTCCACTAGAGCCTTATACTCCTGTGGGTCTGATGTGCCAGGCCATCGAATCCACACCGTCCAATAAACCCGGTTGTCCCTTTCCTCCACCTGGCCGGAGGCAGGGCCCCTCTAATACTGGTCATAGTATCCGTTACTCACTTCTTGCATAAATGACTTGGAAGTTCCTTCCAGAGGATCAGAAGCAAGATCAGGCCTTCTGCTCTGTCTGGGGAACGGCCCACTGGAAACTGGGGCAGCACTTTTCCTGGAGGGATCCCCTTTTGTGGTTGTCCTTCCTTGCAACTCCTGTACCCGTGTCCGCAGGATCGAAGTAGGTTGTCCATCCCACTTCCTCATGTCCTCTCCGTGGTCACACAGGTAGAACCACAGGGTGCCTCGTGGTGTGTACCCTCTGCACACTCTCTCTTGAGTGGGGAAATGCCTGCTTCTAATAGCTGAGACGCTGGCCTGTGCAGGTGGGGAGTAGGAGATATTCTCTTCAAGTTGCTGGACCTTCCGCGACAGTTTCTCCACAGCTGAGACAAGGGGGGAAGAGAGACTTTCTTCATATTGCTGGAGCCGGCCAGCCACCTCATCCACCATTGGTCCCTCTTCACCTTTCCATTCCATTACTGCCAGGGAGTTGGCATATGGCGATGGTGCGCTCCGTACAAACGTCCGCCACATGGGCCTTGTGCATTGCACCTCATCAGGGTCTGTGGGTAACTGTGCATTGTCCAAGTCATAATAAATCATCTCCCGCACGGCTAATCCTCTCAGGTACTGGATACCTCTTTCCATGGTAGTCCACTTGCTTGGTTGACATACAACATCCTCACTGAAGGGGTACCTCTCCCTCACGCCTGACAGGAGTCGTTTCCAGAGGCTGAGGGCTTGGGTCTTCTTCCCAATTGCCTTGTCAATGCCGCCTTCCCTAGACAGGGATCCCAGCTGCCTGGCCTCCCTACCCTCTAATTCCAGGCTACTGGCCCCGTTATCCCAGCACCGGAGCAGCCAGGTGACAATGTGCTCGCCTGAAAGTCGGCTAAAATCTTTTCGCATATCCCGTAGCTCACTCAAGGATAGGGATGGAGTAACTATCTCTGGTTCTGCCTCTTCCTCCTGCTCTCATGATGGCCCTGGTTCATCATCATCTCTTACTAAGCGAACCGATTTCTTTGTGTACTTCTTCTTCTGTATGGGGGCAACTGATACTGGCACGGGTTGGTTCCCCGGTTCAGTGGCAGTGGCTGCTATGGGGGTTGGAGTAGTTGCAGTGGCTGCCACAGGGGTTGGAGTAACTGCAGTGGCTGCCTCAGGGGTTGGAGTAGCCGCAGTGGCTGCCACAGGGGTCAGAGTAGCTGCAGTGTCCATCGCAGGGGTTGCAGTAGCTGCAGTGTCTGCCGGTCTGGTTTCCATCTCTTCCCCCTGAGGGTGCTGCATAATTCTGAGCAGTGCCTGATAGATACTGGCCAGGGCCCAGCACAGCGCGGTGAGTTGTGCCTCTCTAGAATAGCCACAGCATTTTCCCCTCAAATATTCTACCACTTTATCAGGGTCCTGTAATTGTTCAGGGGTGAAGTCCCAGACCATTGGAGGTGAGAAGTTCTCTAGGTACCTGCCCATGCTCTCCCACATGCCGTGCCACCCCTGACTATCCAGCCTCGGAGCAGATCTCCGGGTGGTAGTCTTAAATAGTCGCTTAATCCTAAACAAGACCTGGAACGTATTCAGGAGACATAACACTAGGAACGTGCTGGTTTGAGTATCCCAAGGATGTTAAACATTCTCAAAAGTTGTCATACCTGACCCAAAGGAGAAAAGGTAGGCAAAAGAGCTGGGGAAAGTGTCCCCCCCTGTTTCCCCCACAGACTGGATGTAATTATTAATAAATTCTAGGAGACGGTGCCCAATGTATGGACAGGACAGCAAAACCACATAAACACCCCAAAATAGCTGTCTGAACAGTGATGTTATCATATCATAAACAGATATCGCACAGGACAGCAGAATGATAATCCTCATCCCTCTTCCAGACACGGTAAACAGCATTGCAGGGAGTACGTAAGCCACATAGGAATTTATATAACACAGCCATGAGAACAAACCAAGCAACATGATGACCAGCGACTATTTACCTAATAAAATAAATGCATACAAAAAATTTGTTTTTCCACGTTCTAGTTGGATTCTGTCGTTATCTCAACCCTTCGAGCCCCACGTTGGGCGCCAAAAAGGACTGTTGTGGTTTAGCCTCAGACGGCAACAAAGAACCATGTGCCGCTCGCTCGGGCCTTCCTGATACAGGAAGAATCAGAAGAAAAAGGCAAGACTCTCGGGTTGAGACAAAGGCAGTTTAACAGAACAGCAAAGGGAACAAGCAACCAACAACAATAACACGGACAGAGGAATATACAAACACGATTATGGAACCACTGCTCCCCGCCACTCCAAAACTCGACTTCCTGCCCCCTTCCCCGCAGCTCAGGGTGGGCATGGCTCACATGGCATGGAATACCAGGAAAAATTAACCCTATCCCTGCCAGAACCAGGACAAACACCCATCTCCCCAGTCTGCTGACAGGCACCTCTCTGCACTCTGCAGGCAGACAGGTGAGCCCAGCAGGGCAAATATCCACATATAAATAAGGGGCAATGCCAAATTCAAATCTGGGGTTAATTGCAACATTTGCGTCACTTCCTTGCTGTCCTTCAATGGCTACAAAAACGCAATCCATCAGCAGGCTGCCCCAGCAGGACCTGACGCCTCTCCTGTGCTTTGGTTTAAGGTGGGATGACCTTTGAGATGTTCATGAGATGTTCTGCAGTAAATAGACCATAAGGCAGGGAAGAACCAGCCCACAGCTGAGTCAACGCCCCATCCCTGGAGGGGTTCAAGGCCAGGCTGGACGGGGCTTGGAGCAATCTGGGCTGGTGGGAGGTGTCCCTGCCCAGGGCAGGGGGGTGGAGCTAGATGATCTCTAAGCTCCCTTCCAACCCAAACCATTCTGTGATTCTGTGATGCTGCAGTGCAGCCGGGACTGTCTGCACGTGCTGGCGAAGGCTCGAGAAACCACTTTGCCTTGTCAGCAGGTCAGTATGTGCCGTCCTGTCCTGCGCCCAGTTCTGACACAGCAGCTGTTCATAGAAAAACTGTTAAAAATGCGTGTTGTGAAACCTTTCCTTTCCCTGAGATGGAAGCATGTTGTGTGTATCCTATTGCCCTGGAAGAGGCATGAGCAACAGTCCAAATATTTTGACAAATCAGTGACAGCTACCTCAAGTGAATCATTCCTTATTTATGTGTTTCATGTGCATTTTTTTAACATTCTGGAGGGGGTTAGTGACGGTTTTCCCAGAACCTGCGTTTTCTGCTGAAGCTCCCATCTCCTTTTCCAGCCTGGCTTCTCTATCAATAAACTTAGGGGATGAGTTTGAGCCAACTGCAAGTGGACAAGGGCAGGCTGCAGCGAGGGGAGGCACAGCCAAACCTCTGCCCTGTCCTGCCAACCACCCCCTCATTGTCCTGGTGCAAAGGCAGGGTGGCCATTCCCATCCCTCTGGCACCCTTGTGCTGACGGATACCAGAGCACGTCCCACCTCCAGCCCCACTGAGGGGTCAGGTCTCATCTACAAGAAGACATTTCACCAAATTTCTCAAGGGCACTGAGAAAATGATGGAGTTAAACCAGCGAGACCCGCTGTGTGGAGACACAAATGCCATTTTACACCGATATACCTCACACAATATTGCCCTGGAGCTCGGGATGCTCAGGAGCTACACGTGATGTGTGATAGGAGCCCACCTGCCCCAATTTGGCCCATGGGGGACACGCTGAACAGGAGTCACCTCACCTGAGTTTAGACATTGCATCCTCCATAACTTTCTTTTACAGTCAGTCGGAAGAAATAGGCCTCTCCTTTATCTGCACTATCTTAGGTGCTTTTTTAAGGATTAGGCAAATGGCGCAAGGGAAGGTGCATTTCTCGCATACCCCATACGAGACGTAGAGAGCAACACCCAGACCCAAACGTCTAACTGACCCAGGGCAGATGAAGCCGGGCTCTCTTGAAAACACCCTCAGTCCTTCAGCAAGACCAGACCTACTGCAAATCTAACCTCAAAGTTTTGGGTTCCAAAGATATCAAGCATGGAATATTGCCTCTAGACCTAGGGGATCCTCACCTCCGAACACGAGGCTCTTAACAAAGAGAGAAACCGATAAAGAGATCAGAAAGAGAACTGGCAGATGAATTATTCAGTCTAACCATAGCAGCGTTTGACTGAGCTTTCCAAACAATAAACGGGGCATGAATAAACCATTACAAATCCCTCCTTGCGCTCTCGTGATGAGTCACAACCACCAAACCACAGATGCTCGGGGCAGGCCGTGCTGCGCATCCACGAGGTGAAGCCACAGACGACATGTAATCACAGCATTCGTGAGCTCAGAAAACGTAGAAGGATTCAAATTCAATCAAATGCACAAGCAAATGGGCATACAAGCAAGTAGGAGACAGCCCTGCGCACGCTCGCTGATTCACGGTCGTATGAAAAGCCTAGACATCGGCGTGAGAAAAGATGAGCACAAGCCTGGAGCAGAGGATGCAGAACATCACACCACGTCTCTGCCTCCTTGGGACCTGCCAGGAGCCTGATGGGGAGCTTTGTTCTTCCAACCAAGTTCGCACAAGGTGACGTTTTGGGGTCACCTCCTTGGCCACCCCCTGCCCTGGGCAACTTGAGGCCGTTGAACTGAACAACATACTAATGCACTGGAATTGCTAATAAAGGAGCTAAGGTTATTCCCGATGCAGCCGTTGGGCAATGCATAGCTCTGGATGGGCAAGCTGGGGCCAGCCCTGGGCAAGAAAATACCCTCACATGGCATCCTAGATCCTGCCCTGGACAACCTACTGCCTTCCATGGGCAGGTTTTGCAGCCCCTGGGCAACCAGGTGCAGCTTTTGGGCAACTGTTGAGCGGCTTAGTCATATCATTTGGTTTTAGGGAAGTGGAATAATTACTAAATTGGCCAAGAATACAAAAATACAGCATTGTTCACACATGAAGGAAAGTCCTAAAATCCAGAGGCTTCTGAGGTAGAATACAGCCGCAGCTGGCACGCGAAGAATGCAACATCTGTGATTCCCTGTACTAGGTTGTTTGTGAAACTACACGAGGGATGGAATGGAACTGTGTGGAGTTTTGCAGGACGCAAAAAAGGATTAGACACAGTTAAATTGGGCCTGTTAGAAACTTCTCTACCTTTGCCTCCCTCTAAAATTACCAACGTCCGACAGTACCCACTGCCTGCAGCTGCACTTGCAGGAGCAGACGGGGTGGCATCAGATTTAGAAAAAAGAAACATCATTAAGAGCACTCACTCGCCTTATAATTCACCGGTGTGGCCAGTAAAGCAACCAACCGGGCAATGGCGTTTCACAGTAGATTACCGAAAGTTAAATGCCAACACTGCACCCCTGACCGCTGCAGTTCCGAATATCGCGGAAATTGTGACAATGATAAAAGGAGCTGCCCGTCTTTGGATGGCTGCCTTAGATGTAAAAGACAGGTTTTTTATGATTCCCCTCCTTGAGCAGGACAAAGCGCGGTTTGCATTCCCGTGGAAAGGAGCCCAATATATTTGAACCGACTTCCACAAGGATACAAGCATTCCCCCACCATTGCTCCTAATGCTTTAGCTAAAGTGCCATCAGAGATTCCTGTTTCACAGGGATGTACGGTATACCAATATATTGATGACATCCTAATAGGGGGAGAGAGCCAAGAAAGTGCACAAGACATGATGCAAAACATCCGACAAACATTATCGGATTTAGGATTGGAAATTCCAGACGCAAAGTGTCAGGGACGTGCAGAGGAAGTTAAATTCCTGGGGGTCTGGTGGATTAAGGGAGCTGCTTCTGTCCCTCAGGATACCCTGAAAAAAACAGAACATGGAGAGAATCCTTCCAGCACGAAGGAGTTACAGCAAGTTCTGGGAACTTTAAGTTATTGCCGTAAACACATCCCTGGCTTTTCCATCATTGCTCGCCCCCTTTATTGGTTGCTGAAAAAGGGTAGATCCTGGGAGTGGACGGAACAATACTGATGCGCTGGAATTGCTAATAAAGGAGCTAAGGTTATTCCAACAACTTGGCCCCATCCCTCCAACTGACCCTGTCCATGTGGAATGGGGCTTCAGTGAACATGGTTCTCATTGTAACTTGTGGCAGAAGGGACCAGCAGGACCGGAGAGCCCATTAGAATTTAGCTCTCACTCCTTCAATGATACTGAGAGCAGATATTCAGACCTTGAGAAGGGTTTACTGTCCCTGGTGCGAGCATTGCAACGAGCAGAGCAGATAAGGAGAGAACAAAGCGTGGTTGTTCGGGGCCCTTTTCGTCTCCTAGATGTGGTCCGTCAAGGGACAGCACCACCAGCCGGCACTGCCCCGAAAGCCACAGTTCAAAAGTGGTATGCTTATTTCGAAGGCATTAATGAAATCATGCCAGTCTCTGAAGGCAGTGTTAAAGTATCCAAGCTCCAGAAGGATAGAGATGGTGCCCTATTGTTCCAATCCCCACCAAACAGACCATCTCCAATCCAAGCAGCACCTCCTCTGAAAGAAGGCAGCGATCTTACAGGAGTGTGGTTTACTGATGCGTCGTCTCACCGTGAGAACAATAAGTGGAAATACAAAGCCGTAGCACTGGAAGTAGCAACGGGGGAAAGAGCAATTGAAACAGGAGATGGTAGCGTGCAAGTAGGGGAACTCAGAGCTGTCCTAGTAGCTGCACGACATGTGGCTACTCACATTTACACTGACTCATATGCTGTTTTTAAAGGAGCCACTGAATGGATAGGACACTGGGCAGCCAACGATTGGCAGGTGAACAGAGTCCCAATTTGGGAGACAGATAGTTGGAAGCAACTGTTAGAAAGAGGAGTCAGAGAGCATTGCACATTGGTTGGGTAAAAGGTCATGATCGTTCGAACTCGATCACTGCTCAGTTCAACCAACAGGTAGATAGCCTCACGCGGCTGCAGCACATTGACATTGTAGATGATGGTGGGGAATGGGAACGCTTACTCGAATGGTTACGTGTTAAGCGTGGCCACACAGGCCGTGCTGATGTGTATCAGGAAGGACTAGCCCGGGGGTGGCCTGTATCAGCTGAACTGTGCGAACAAGTAGTAACTGCCTGTTCACAATGTCGCCTACGGCTCAATAAAGATCATCCGAGTAAGGCGCCTCCCTTACCCATTCGGGACAAGAAACCGTTGTGGCATTCCTGGCAAATTGATTCTATTGGGCCCTTGAGATCATCAGGTGAGAAAAGAGACGTCCTAGTAGGAGTGGAGATTATCTCTGGCCTCACTATGGCCACCAGCTTCAAATCAGCTACCGGGGACAACACAGTGAAAGGCCCACAAGGGTGGTACAGCACCCTTCCCCTTCCTGAGGCAATCCAAAGTGATAACGGTTCACACTTTACCGCTACGGTGGTACAAGATTGGGCCAAAGAAGAAGGGATTCGATGGGTATTTCATACTCCCTGTTATCCTCAGGCTAATGGCATTGTTGAATGCACCAATGGATTGGTTAAGCGTTTTGCAAAAGCTCATGAACCTGGTTGGCATTTGCGATGGGATGATGCCACCTATCAATTAATAACAGATGGAGTGGAGATGGCTGTCCTAAAATGAAAGCTTTCTGTGTATCTGCCAATATCATCACTCCAAAAGTTCCCAATGAACCAGGAAAATACCTAGGACAATTTCAGCCTGGGCCACCTGTGTTAGTGAAAATGCCTCAAATTGGCACAGTACCAATGGTGCTAGCTACTCCCCAAAATCCCCATGCATGGGAAGCCAAAGACTGTTCAGGGAAGATACACTGGATCAGCACCCGGTGGATCTCGCCCTCTTTTTGACCCCGTCGCTCAAAGAAGACCGAGCAGATTCCCTTTTCTTTTGTGTCTTACAGGAACCTTAGATGAACTGTACGTGGACAGACGAACTGTTGCCACCTCACAACGACTGAAGAGAGATGTGACTGGTATCTTAGGAACAGGACTGGGAGTCTTAAATAGTATAGATACTTGCAAAGAAACTAGTCACAACTACTAGTGATCTAGACAAATTAAAAGATCCTCTACAGTCCTCTCGATCAGCATTGGGAAATCACCAATGGCTTTTATCGAAAATATTGCCTCAGTGGGAAGAAACAGGTCAAAAAGGACCACCAGCTGATCACAAATGCACTTGCTACAACCCAAAACAATGTTTCTTTGGCTCTTAGTTGTACCCAAGCCCAAGTGTGGATGTGTAGGAATGTATCTGAGAGAAAATGGCCATGTGAGCCAGCCTCCCTACTCTGAGAGATTAGATTAAGAGCAAAACAGGCGGTAGAAGATGGAATTAGTACATGGGGAAAACGGGAACTGAGAAGGTAGAAAACATGTTGTGCTAATGACTAAGCAATTTACTATGCGAATTCTTGTAACCAATCTGATGTGTGAACGAACTGCATGCACAGCGCGTGGACAGTGTAACTCGCTGATCAGAAATAAGCGAGTCGCGTGTACGGCTACAACACAGGGTATAAAAGATGATGATCGGTGCTTAATAAACGGCTTCTGTTGATTCACACTGGATCCTCTGGAGTGCAGTTATTTCTCCTCAATCAAACACAGTAGAAGCAGCCGGCCAAGGGAGGGGATTGTCCCGCTGTGTTCAGCGCTGGCGCGGCTTCACCTGGAGCACTGTGTGCGGTGCTGGGCCCCACCATTGGAGAAGGATGGGAAGGTCCTCGGATGGTGCAGAGGAGGGCAAGCAAGGTGGTGACAGGGCTGGAAGGCATGTCCTCTGCGGAGCGTCTGAGCGCTGGGGGTTGGTCTCGTCTGGAGAGCAGGAGGCTGAGGGGCGAGCTCGTGGCTCTGTGCAGCTTCCTGAGGAGGGGACGTGGAGAGGGAGGTGCTGAGCTCTTCTCCCGGGCATCCAGGGACAGGATGCGTGGAAATGGCTCAAGGCCGCACCAGGGGCGATTCAACCTGGGCATTAGGAAGCGTTTTTTCACCAAGAGGGCAGTGAAACCCTGGAACAGGGGTCCTCGAGAGGTGGTTGGTGCCCCAAGTCTCTCTGTGCCCAAGAGGCACTTGGACAATGCCCTTAAGAACACGCTTTAACTCGTGGTGAGCCCTGCAGTTTGGGTTCTGGTCTTTCTCTTCCCTTTTCCTCCTTCTCTGGCGCAGAGCAGCTCCCTGCGGCCCCCGGGAGCTGCGGGCGGTGGCGGTGCAGCTGCTGCAGGGGACGGGAGTTTTGGGTGCAGGAGGGTGCTCGGGGCAGGGGGTTGGGAGGCCGGACGCGGAGCAGCAGCGGTGCCGGGAGCTGCGCCGGGCCCTGCCGAGGCCAAGGGGACTGCGCCCACCTGGGGCCCGCAGCAGCTCCCCCCACCCCGGCGGCGTCCCTGGGGCTGCCCTGGGGCAGGGGCTCAGCCCCCGACGCCGGGGGTGCCCCTTCGGGGACCGGGGACCTCCCCCCGCACCTTCTGCGCACCGGACCCGCAGAGGGGCGGCCGCTGCCCGAGGGCGCCCTTGGCTGCGTTGGCCCTGGGCTGTGGAGCTGGGAGGGGGAACGGGCAATAAAGAGCTGGGGTTTCCAGGCACTTTTGGCCCCTGACGTGATTTCTTTGTTTGTTTCTTTCCTTATTTCCCCCCTGGCTGGTGTCGGGGCTGCCCAAGGTGCAGGCAGAGGAGGAGAGGAGGGTCCCTGCCCGGCCGGCAGCTCCCCCCTGGCCGTTGTGGGGGTGATTTGGGGTGATTGGGCAGCGCAGGGAGGCAAAGCCGGGCTGCGGAGCCGTGGATGGGGGTGATTGTCCCGAGGCTTTGGGGGCTTTGCCCCGAGCCCTGTCCCCGCGGGAGGGGACGCTGGCCGGGGTCCAGCCGAAGGCCTGGCAGCCCTTGTGGTCGTGTGTGTCCGTCCCCTCGCGCTCCCCAAGGTCTGTCCTTGTCCCGGGGGCTCCGTGCTGCTTTCTGCGTGGGGCTGTGTCCGTGGGTCCTGCAGGGACCCGTCTGTCCTGGCTGCCCCTGGGGAAGGGGACAGGGGAGTCCCCCCCCGCCACTGCCACCCCACTGGTGGTGACTCGGCCCTGGGGGGGGCTCGGTGCCCTTCGGGGTCCCATGTGGGGCTGAGGCACCTGGTGGGGGCTGATTCCCGCTGTCCCCCGTGCTCCCTCCCCTCCCAGACAGGCACGGAGCGGGGCTGGAGAAACAACTTTTAATGGAAAAACACAAGAGAAAAGGCCCTATCGAAGCTACTCTAACCCCTCTTCCTCAAACGCACCCCCCTCCCCTAAACACATCCCTCCCCCCAAATACACTGCCCACCGCAACCTTTAATGGAAAAACACAGGAGAAAAGGTCCTATCGAAGCTACTCTAAACCCCCCTCCCTCAAAGGCACCCCCCTCCCCTAAACTCACCCCCCCATCTCTCAAAATACACTACCCCCCCTTTAAATATACCTGCCTCCCCTAAACACACCCACCTCCCCAAACACCCTGCCCGCTACAACTTTTAACGGAAAAACAGGAGAGAAAAGGCCCTATCGAAGCTACTCTAACCCCCCCTCCCCTAAACATGTCCCTCTCCCCAACCCACCCAAACACACCACCCCTCCAGATACAGTCCCCTCCCTTAAATCTGCCCCCCACCCCCCTCTCCTAAATACAACCCTCCCCCCACCCCCTAAATGCACCCCCCCTCTGCCCCCCATCATCTGCGTCTCCTCGCTGGGGGGCGTCTCTTCCCCCCCGCCACCCCCGGCCTGTCCGCCAGAGCCCTGCGCTTCCTGGGTGGCAGCGATGGGGAGCTCGTCCCCTGCTTCGTCCCCCGCTTTGTCCCCCGCGTCTCTGACATGGTGGGCTCGGCTGGCGGCAGCTCCATCCCCGCGTCCCCACATGGCTCCTGGGACTTTGTCCTGGAGAAGATATCTTCCAGGACAACAACAGCCTTCCGGGTCACCTCCATGCCGAAGTACTTGACCGGCACCTCCTGGGGCATTGCAAGGTGGCCGGCCGTGTCCCCGAGGGCTTGGCTGTGGGGGACAGCAGAGGGGCTCCTGGGGACACCGCTCTCAAGGTGGCTGTCCGCGTCCCCAAGGGCTTGGCTGTGGGCGACTGCAGAGGAGGTGCTGGGGACGTCGCTCTCTGTCCCGTAGAGGAATTCTTCCAGGATACAGGCACCCTCCAGGAGCTCCTCCATGCTGCAATCAAGCATCAGCAGATCCTCGGGCAGCGAAAGAGAGTCGATGTCGCAGACTGGGGCGGCTTCGCCGGTGCCACCAGGGTCAGAGTCCAAGAGCCTCAGGGCCTCCTTGAGAGACACTGCGTGGGGCACGGCGAGGTGGCCGGCCGCGTCCCCGAGGGCTTGGCTGTGGGGGACAGCAGAGGGGCTGGTGGGGACATTGCTCTCGGAGGAGTTGTCGCTGCTCGAGGAGGTGTCACTCTTTAGGGAGATGCTGTCGTACTCTGAGATGTCCTGCTCTGAGTAAGTGATGTTCTTTGGGGAGAAGGTGAGCTCTGGGGAGATGTCTCTCTCAGAGGAGATGTCGCTCCTTGGAGAGATGTTGCTCTTTGGGGAGCTGATGGTGCTCCAGGAGATGTCGCTACCCAGGGGTGTCTGCGCGGAGGAGGCCCTGCTGGAGCTGTTGGTCTCTGAAGACCATTCCTCTGCATTCTCAGAGGCAGGGATGGAGGTTGGCAGCTCGGTGGGTGCTGGGGCCACCACTCTCCCCTCTCTGCCAGTGCCACCGCGGTCCCCAGGCCTGGTGATGCTGGTGTCAGGGTCCTGGCCATCCTCCACTGTGTCCGGGGAGGAACCCAAGAGCCTGAGGGGCTCTTGGGGGAGCATCTCCTCGGTCACGTCAATGTTGGCATCCGCGTCGCCAGGAGCTTCTTTGTGGGGGACAGCAGCGGGTCTGGTGGGGGGGACGCAGGCGCCCATGGGGACGCGGCTGACAGGGGGTGCCCCCACAGGGGTGGCCTTGAGGTGCTGGCGTCCGGGGATGGAGGTGAGCAGAAGCATGGGGGCTGCGGGCACCGCTGTACCCTGGTGGCTGTAAGCTGGGAACTGCGTCGCGTGGGGCGGTGGATGTTGTCCCTGGGGGGTGCCAGGGGCTGCCAAGGCCGGGAGGGTCCCGCAGCCCCTGGGGCCCCACAGGGCAGCGCCTGGTGGAGCAGCGGCGCCGTGGCCGAGGGTGGCGGTGGCTGGCGCAGGCCCATTGGTGGTGGTCCACTCAACGTGGAGGAGACGGGGGTCGTCGCAGCAGCAGCCGCATGGGGCCCTGTGCAGCCCTGTGTGGGTAGGAAGGAGCCGTGGTGGGCCGGGGGCACCCTCCAGGGCACCCGCCGAGCCGCCCCCCATGGCCATCAGGGTGCTGATGGTGTCAGGGTGGCAGAGGGGACAGGGGTGCCATACCCGGTGGTGGGGCCTGTGGGGCTGCCCCCACTGGGGGTGCCCAGGCTGCAGGGAATGGCTGCTGCTGCCCGGGCAGTGGGAACAGGGTGGCTGCGCCTGGAAGAGAGACAGGAGCCATGGCCGGTGGTCACCTCCTGCGCTCTCGTCCCCGAGAGGTGGCCCCAGGTATTGGGGAAATTCTCAGGAACTGGGATTCACTGGGCAGGCGAAGGCAGGGACACTCAGCCGGGCTTGCTGAGCCCCCGTGCCAGAACTGCTGGGGGGGAACAGGGGAGGTGGGATGGAGAGGGGAGGGGAAGGCCGAAGGTGCCCAGGATTCTTGGGTGCCCAAATGTGTTGGGGTGGCAGAGGGGACAGGGGTGCCATACCCGGTGGTGGGGCCTTGGGGCCGCCCCCACTGGGGGTGCCCAGGCCGTGGGGAAGAGCAGCTGCTGCCCGGGCGGTGGGAAGAGAGACAGGAGCCATGGTCACCTCCTGCACTCTTGGCCCCGAGAGCGTCCCCGGGCTGTGGGTCGGGGTCTGTCCCTACCTTTGGGGTAGAAGGTTTGTGGGAGCACAAAAGCCTGAAGGCTCTGGGGCGCTGGGGGAGCGCAGGGGCCGCGCAGTGGGAGCCACGGAGGTGGCAGCGCCATGGTCGGTCCCCTCAGTCTCTCCGCTGCTAAGGACTCTTTGGCGTCTCCAGGATGGAATGTTGGGGCTCCCTGTGCTCCGCCCCCTCCCAACGGCCCCCCCAACAGCCCCCCCAGCTCCTCCTGGGGAGGGAAGGGGCTCGGGGGGGCTGAGGGCCTGCAGCCCCTACGGGCGGCTACCGCGGGCTGTGGGTGCAAGTGCCTTTGCTGGAGCCTTGGTGTGTTCCCAGAGCTGGGGTGTCCTCGGGGTGAGTGGGGCTCGGTGGGACGGTCCGACGGCTGGGGGACTGTGCTGGAGGTGCCAGGCTGGGCCAGGGGGGTGGCAGGGCAGGGGTGGAGGGGTCGCACCGTACCCAAGGGAGAGGTTTGATGGTCCAGCCACGATGGTGCGGTGGGGGTCTGCGACCCATCGCCCAGCCAGGATGCCGGCACTGAGGCCGTGAGTCTCTGAATCTCTAGGGGATGAGGAGACACCTCTGTGTCAGGAGCCCTTCTCCTTCTGGCAGATTTCATCTTCCCAGACAGCATCTGGGAAGCCCCTGGTGCTGTGAGGAGCAGGGCTGGGCAGTTCCTGCAGTTTGTGGGAGATGGGAACTTCTTGTCAGCAGCGCTCGGGGGACAGCGAGGAAAGATGTCCTCCGAGACATGGTGGTTGTGAGCGGAGAAGGACTCGTGGGAGACGGGAAGGTCTCGGCTGCAGACATCATGAAATGCTGGAGTTTCAAATTGTCAGAAAAAGGGTGGGCAGAGTTGCTCCCCTGGATTTTGGGAGCTGAATGCCCCATTAGGAAGGTTGCTGGTGATCCCAAACTGGGAGGTGCTGTTGAGTCTGTTGAGGGCCAAGAGGCCTTGCAGAAGGCTCTAGATGGCTTGGAGCGTTGGGCAATCCTGAGCGGCGTGAACTTGAACCAGTCCAAGTGCCGCGTTCTGCAGGTGGGAGGGAGGGAGTAACGGCGGCCCCAGTGGGAATGGGGAGGGGGCGTCTGGGGAGGAGCCCTGCAGAAAGGGGTGTGGGGGTGGTGAGCAGCTCAGGAGGAGCCAGCAGTGTCCCCTGGCACCAAGAGGGCAAGTGCACCGTGGGGGGCATCAAATGTAGGAATGTGTCTGAGAGAAAATGGCCATGTGAGCCAGCCTCCCTACGGTGAGAGATTAGATTAAGAGCAAAACAGGCGGTAGAAGATGGAATTAGTACATGGGAAAAACGGGAACTGAGAAGGTAGAAAACATGTTGTGCTAATGACTAAGCAATTTACTATGCGAATTCTTGTAACCAATCTGATGTGTGAATGAACTGCATGCACAGCGTGTGGACAGTGTAACTCGCTGATCAGAAATAAGCGAGTCGCTTGTACGGCTACAACACAGGGTATAAAAGATGATGATCGGTGCTTAATAAACGGCTTCTGTTGATTAACATTGGATCCTCTGGAGTCCAGTTATTTCTCCTCATGGATGCAATCTATGACAGCCACAATCATAAGGGAAGGTGAACAAGGCGCCTTGCCCACTGAAATTCAAAAAGTAATATGGGATGACGCAATTGAGCTTGAGAAAAAATTTCAATCCTGGTGGTATCTGGTTAATTTCCCCTACGATCCCACTGAGAGCAAGGCCACAGCTTTTGTCTTAACGATACGCAATGCCTCAGTACACACCCTATACCCAGTCATCGCCCTGGGGTTGAATCAGCATGGAGCCATACTCCATCCGGTAGAGCACAGAGTGTGGGCACAACAAAATGAGAAGAAATGGCAAACTGTTGATGTTGAAGCATGCATTTCACGAGATCAACAAGGATTCATTTGTGAGAGTAATACTCTCAAGGCACAAGACATTTGTCTTGACACCAACCAGAATGTTTGTCACTTTGAGATACATCCCGATGAAACCCCAGAAACTGTGCTTCTATATATTGGGAAAGGGTGTGTTTGCTGAGGTCTCCCTGTACTCTTGTATGCGTAGATGACATAGCAGTAGATAGAAGTAATCACTCAAATCTTTGTGTTTGTAACTTTACTAACGTCATTGGATGTGACTTCAATTCTTCAGCTCCTGTTACGTCTTTTCAATTGCTACAATCTAATTACACGTTGATTCGAGATTTGCTGCCCTCCCCTATTGGAATGAATCTCTCACTAGTGAAAAGTTGCTGCAACATGATGAATTGAAGCGATTGTTGAAAGAGGCCCAAGAAAATGGACAAAGAATTCTGATTACTGTCCATCGTGATGTTGAAGAAATACACCACGTACTGGGAAGGGTCAAGAGAGATGGGGGACAGGAATGGTGGGACAGCCTTTTTGGATGGTCACCAACAGCTACAGGACTTTTGAACAAGATGCTCCATCCTGTTGTCGTTTTACTAGTACTCACTGTATTGTGCTTTGCTTTGACAGTTGTTTTGTACGTTTGACTTTGGATTATGATGAAAAGCTTAACTCAATTAATCACCCCACAAGGTGTATTTGCACTTGATATCCCTCGCCACAAGAGGACATGTGATATTCCCCATCAGTATTGAGTATCGTGGAGCTTGAGTGACGGTAGTCATGGGGTGGATTATGTGGAAGAATTACTAAATTGGCCAAGAATACAAAAATACAGCGTTGTTCACACATGAAGGAAAGTCCTAAAATCCAGAGGCTTCTGAGGTAGAATACAGCCGCAGCTGGCACGCGAAGAATGCAACATCTGTGATTCCCTGTACTAGGTTACTTGCGAAACTACAGGAGGGATGGAACGGAACGCACTTGTTCCGTGGCCTTCCCTTGTGACGAATAGCAGATATGGGGACGAGATGGTACTACGGAACAGATAAGCGGCCTACACGCTACCCGAGCCAACATTTCGTCAAATGTTGATGAAATGCTGTCCTTTGTGCGAACTTTGCTCACTACAATGTACCAAAACACACCTCCATCCCGGAGACTACCCGCCCCGTGAGGTGCGAACACTCCTCCTTGAGTACATTAATCATACTAAAAGTACGTATGACTAAAGTCACTCAAACTCCACTTTGAAGATAAAAAAATAGTCTAAAAATAGCCCAAGAGAGAGGGGATGCCAGGGAAGACACCATCGCGAAGAATTCCCTTGCTGATTTACGGGATCAGTCGACGGGCTGAGCCTTTCTTCCCCTGCATAGGGACGCCTTTGGGTAAGACTTCGATGACACCGAGTGCTTTCTCGGGGACTTTAGAAATTTCTCTAGAGAATCTCTACCCTACATTTATAGCCAGGCTGTATCCTTTGTAATTTTGTCGCGCGTTTTGTATACTTAACAATATCTTTATTAGCATGTGCTTTGCAGACTGTGTATTTATCACCGGCAATCCTAAAGAACCTGTATATCTGTTGTTTAAATAAACGGCGCTGTTTAAGTAGCCAGTCATTTCGCTTTCTCACTGAACGCGACCAAAGACTAGAGAGAGGCCGTGCTGGTTCAGGAGAACGACTAGACTGAAGGTACAGTCCACTATTAGTGTATCCAAATCGTAAGAGTTTAACACATATTAAACGCGACTGGACTGATAGTGCTGGATTGGGCATCACTCAGAATTGAAACCCAGCCGCACCTGGCCTCCCACCTGGGTGAGGAGTTTTAGAACGCAAGGGGGTTTATCTTCTGCCAAAACCGCTTGGCCCCTTTTCACGCAACCAGGTAGTCCTGCAAGGAGCAGGGAGATGGACTCGATGATCCTCATGCGTCTCTCTCGACTTGAGACGTTCTATGATCCTATGAACTCACGGCCCTCAGTGGGCAACCCAGTGCCACCCCTGGGCAAGTCAGTGCATCCTAGTGCCTCTGCTGGGCAACTTGATCCCTTGCCTGGACAACCCCCAGCACCATCAATGGGCAACCCAAAGAGCCCTTGGGCATCCGAGTGCAACCCCTGGGCAACCAAGTGCCACCCCTGGGCAAACTGGTGCCCTCATTGGAGAAGGCGGTGGCAGCAGTGGTGCTGCTGGGCCAGCCCGTGGGCGAGCAGAGGGCTCGCTGGGGCAGGCAGGTAGACCATGGTGGGGGTGCTGGTGAGGAGATGCACGGTGTCCCCAGCAGCCCCACCACGGCACAGCCTCTCGCAGCACCAGGGCACCGTGCACCAGTGACACTGTAAAACTTCTCCTGGGAGAGGGTCCTTCCCCACTTATTTCAGGCTTTAGCCTGAGAAAAGGCATTGGAAGAGGAGGAGCCCAGCCCAGCCGGGGGTGGTTAGCACAGCTGCTCCCCCTAACCCAAGGGGCTTTCTCTCCAGCTTCTGAAAATACCCATCAAGTCTGCTGCCATGACCTCTGTGTCCCGCTTTATCCAGAGGAAACATTCTCATTGGCTTCATTTTACCGCTTTAGATGAACTGTGAGCTGTGTGAATGGCTCGTGCCAGGCTGACACCTCTGTCTTCTCATAGCTGTTTTCCGTCGCCTCTCCTTTTCCCAGCTCTTGCAGCTGCGGACTGAATCACAGAATCATAGCATTGCCCAGGTTGGAAGGGACCTTTCAGATCGTCGAGGCCAACCACCGACCTAACACTGACAAAAGCCATCACTAAACCCTATCTCTAAGCACCACGTCTGCCCATCTTTTAAATCCCTCCAGGGATGGTGACTCCACCACTGCCCTGGGCAGCCTGTTCCAGTGCCTAAAACCCTTTCAGTGCCAAAATGTTTCCTCATATCCATCCTAAACCTCCCCTGGCGCAACTTGAGGCCGTTTCCTCTTGTCCCATGGCCTGTTCCTTGGGAGAAGAGACCGACCCCCCCCGGCTACCCCCTCCTTTCAGGGAGCTGCAGAGAGCGAGAAGGTCTCCCCTCAGCCTCCTCTTCTCCAGGCCGAACACCCCCAGCTCCCTCAGCCGCTCCTCACCAGACTTGTGATCCAGACCCCTCACCAGCTCCGTCGCCCTTCTCTGGACACGCTCCAGCCCCTCAGACCATACCAACATGTTTTACAGCTTCTCGTGAGCGCAGTGACACCCTGCCCCAGCGCTCCTGCTTTCTGTGCGCACACACACACGGAGCCGGCCTCCACGGGAAAGCCGTGCCTCTGCTGCCAGAGATCTGACAGAAAAGATGGCTCAAACTCTTTTGCGTATACAAAGGTTTTCTTAGGCAACAAAAAGAGGTATGGCCCTTGGATTACTACCCATTCCTGTTCTCCCGTGTGGGTGGCAATGAAGCCACAACGCGTAATCCAAGGGGTCTTGATCATAGGATCATAGAATGGTCTGGGTTGGAAGGGACCTTTAAGATCACCAAGTCCAACCATCAACCTAACACTGCCAAAACCATCACTAAACCATGTCCCTCAGCATCCCATCTAGCCATCTTGTAAGTACCTCCAGGGCTGGTGACTCAAACACTTCCCTGGCAGCCTGTTCCAATGCTTGATAACCCATCAAAGGAGAATTCGGGGCCTTGGGAAAGTTGGTAAGGGAATCTGGGAGGCAGGTTGTTTTTTCCTCTCCTCCCAGTTGCGGGCAATGACATTGGAAGGAACAGGTGGGACCAGCCTATTAATACGTGGCTCCGTGGCTGGTGTCACCAACACCATTTTGGGTTTTATGGTAATGGGATGACATACACGGCACCAGGCTTGCTGGTGTCAGATGGGGTTCACCTCTCATAGAATCCAAGACTCATAGAATGCGTTGGGTTGGAAGGGACCTCTCAAGGGCATCTAGTCCAACCCCCCTGCAGTCAGCAGGGACATCTTCAACTGGATCAGGTTGCTGAGAGCCTCATGCAGCCTGGCCTTGAATGTCTCCAGGGATGGGGCCTCCCCCACCTCTCTGGGCAACCTGGGCCAGGGTCTCCCCACCCACCTCCAAGGGGGAAGAGGGTCTTTGCTCAGGAGGTAGCGGGGCTCATTGACAGAGCTTTAAACAAGGCTTGAAGGGAGAGGGGGACAATATCGGGCTGTCCCTGTGGGATGAGATGCCAAGGTTGGAGGGACGGGGTGCCAGCGAGGGCCTGTTGCTCTGAGACGCGCTGGTGACGCTGCCTCACACTTGAAGTCTTGGAGAGATGAGCCGGGGGCTCCTGAGGTCACAGGAGCCAGGAGGGAAACACCGGTGCAATACCCCAAAGGAAACAAGGGGTGTTCCTGGAAGAAGGTGGTATTTGAAAAGTCATGGCATCAGGTGAAGTCCCCGGGGACTGGAAAAAGGGAAACATTGCACCCATTTTTAAAAAGGGTTTAAAGGAGGGTACGGACCTGTCGGCGTCACCTCTGTGGCTGGGAAGGTCATGGGGCAGATCCTCCTAAAAGCCACGCTAAGGCCCATGGAGGACAAGGAGGTGATTTGAGACATGGCTTCACCTTGTCCTTTTTCCACATCAAACTCTAACGGAGGAGGACATGACACTTTTTCTCCTAAAATCACAGACCGAATGGGTAGGAATGAATCCCCGTGGGTGGATTTACTCTTAGTTGCATCCAGGATATTTTCAGTTACTTTCTGGCACGCCGTGAAAGAGCAGTGGAAAGAGAAAAACCAAAGGGAAAAAAATAATACTCCTGCTAGACTATGTGACATGCAAAGCGATAATTTAATTTCTACCCAGGTTTCCATCAGGAAGTAGAAGGTTAATCATGTACTATTTATAACATATAGGGAAAACTGATAACTCTGGCAATGGATGCCGTGGGGTGGGCTGAGCCCAGCCTAGATGGGACCCAGCAGCCGCGCGGTGCTGGGAAAGGTCTTGCGCATCCCCATGCACTTCTCCTCATCAATGAACAGGGAGTTGGCTTTGACGGCCAGGTCGTGCTGCAGGATGGATTTGGTGCGAACCAGCATTTGCAAGGTGTCCTGGCTGTCTCTCAGCTGCTGCTGAAGAGTCTGCACCGTCTCATGGATGTCATGGACCTCGTTGACAAGGCTGGAAAACAGCAAGGAGCCCTCATTAGAAGTCCCGTCACGTGAGTGGTTTCTAGCATGGCGCTGCTGATGGGCCCCTGGGGCATGGGTTTTCCCCCTTCAGTGCGCTCAGACTCACTCGGACCCCCTCTGTTTGTGGCAGATCCATGGGGAAGCTGAGGGCAGAGCTCCTCGGGGTCTCGGCGAGGAGGCACGGTGAACGTCTGCTCGAAGGCTTCGGCAACGCGCAGCCGCGTCTGCCAGAGCAGGTGGTGCCACCAAGCAGGGGGACGAGCAGCTGTGGTTTCCCGTTCCTGTTTGGTTTTGTGGGTTTCTTGGCTCCCCCTCCTGGATTTCCCCATGCAAGGGTCCTCCCCACACCCACGGGTGCACACACAGCGAAAGAGGACAGCTGGGAGAGGCTAAAAGCGAAGGTGAAACAAGTGGAGGATGGAACATAGGATGGCGTGAGAGATGCTAAACAGGCTCTGGGGCTGGGTTTAAATTGCTTTGAAAAGGCTTCCCAGGGAGCCTCACGCAGCGGGCTGCCAGGAGAAGGTGTGAAGTTCAGGGTGCCTGATCCTCCCCAGCCCCTCGGGGTGCAATGCCAAAGAGCTCCCTCTGTCCTTGACAGGATTTCCAGTGTCCCCAGGGGAGGTGAGCACAGCCCTCACTGCTTCTCCGTGTGGTGCACAGAATCCCAGGCTGGCGGGGCTTGGCAGGGACCTCTGGAGATCACCCAGTCCAACCCCCTGCCAGAGCAGGGTCACCCACAGCAGGTGGCACAGGAACGCCTCCAGGCGGGTTTGGGATGTCTCCAGAGACGGAGACTCCCCCACCTCTCGGGGCAGCCTGTGCCAGGGCTCTGCCACCCTCACAGCAAAGAAGTTCCTCCTCGTGTTTAGGTGGAACTCCCTATGCTCAAGTTTGTGCCCGTTACCCCTTGTCCTGTCCCCGGGCACCACTGAAAAGAGCCTGGCCCCATCCTCCTGACACCCCCCCTTTCAGTATTGATAAGCGTTGAGAAGGTGCCCCCTCAGGCGTCTTTTTTCCAGCCTGAAGAGACCCAAATCCCTCAGCCTTTCTTCACAAGAGAGGTGTTCCAGTCCCCTCATCCTCTTGGTAGCCCTTTGCTGTCCCCTCTCCAGCAGTTCCCTGTCCTTCTGGAACCGGGGAGCCCAGCACTGGACACAGCACCTTGCACAGCAGCTGCACCCTTGCGGTTACCCCAAAGGAAGGACCTAAGAGCTCTCAGCATGAGCCTGTTGGAGAGTAAAGGGCTTGTCCTTCAAACCTGAGCCCATCCAGCCGCCGGGAAGCAGGCAGGAGAGAAGACAGGGTTGACGCAAGTAGGAAAAATCCAGCCCCTCATGGGGTGGCATCGGGCCGCCCCCGGACATGGGGTACAGCCTCCGTTGTGGGCGCAGAGCTCTCCCAGCACCCAAAGGCTGGGATACCCGCTCATTGCTTTTGATTATGTCGGTGCACTTCTGGAAGGACTCTTTAGGAAAAAGAACCAACCCCCCATGATTAATTTTGTCATCCAGCGATGCTCCCGACTGCTACCACCCGTGAGCCCTCGAGGTCCCCGCCGGCCCCGCGCTCCTGCCTTACCGCAGCTGGGCAGTGTCCCGGCACAGCTCCATGTTTGGCCTCCGAGTGCGCTGGTCCAGCCGGGTCTGAGCCACCTTTAATGGAGGCCCCTGGTCCCTAATGGCCTTTTGGATGGCTTCTATATTCCTCTCCGTCTGGAATATTTCCTGCACTGTCTGGCGTAAGAAAGAAACACATGCATAAATTTAAAAAATATATTCTCCAGCGGCAACGGGATTTCCCTTTTCTGCCATCCATCTGCAGAACAAAACCAAGTTCAATTAGCAGGCCCCGGGCTCAGACTGCTCTCACTCTGCCATAGATGGAGGCACAGATCCAGCAGCCATTTCTCTGCGGGGAAAAGCCTCTCTTTGCTCTTGCTGTCACATCAGAGGAGGTTTTGGAGCAGTGATGGATCTACTGAATTACCCGCTCCCCAAAATTACTGCTTGCAGGAACTGATCGTCCATCACTAGCAACTAACAGAGGGCAGGTTTTTGGTGGATGCTGCTCGCTGAAGGATGTGGCACCAGCCCACGATGCTGCAAGCCCAGTTTCTGCTCGGTTAATCTGTGCCGAGCACTTTTCAGGCAGCTTTCCATGAGAGCCAGTGGTGCGAGCCTGCTGCCCATGGCTGATCTCCACTTCATCTGCTTGGCGGAGCAAACACACCGATACCTGTGCAGCAACCACAGAGTGCTGAGACCGAAAACACGTCCTTGGAGGAGCAGCAAAGCTGCAAACCCCACAGCAGACACCCCAGCAGAGTCCCAGTAAAGCCCTTCTGCAGGGCAGCCAGTGCCTCTGAAGTAACTAGCGCTGATGCAAGTAGCGCTGGCATTTTCTGCTGGAAATCCCTGTGCTAGCAGGCTGTCAGCTGGGATGAGCAACGGGCAGTATCCCTTGGGATGAAATTACACTGCCAACTCATCCTGCTCCAAGAAGAAAGTCCCCAAGAAAGCTGGGCAGGGGCTGTTTGCAAGGGCATGTAGCGAGAGGACGAGGGGCAATGGTTTAAACTAGAGCAGGGCAGGTTTAGATGAGACATTAGGCAGAAGTTCTTTGCACTGAGGGTGGTGAGACACTGGCCCAGGTTGCCCAGAGAGGGGTTGGAGGCCCCATCCCGGGAGACATTCAAGGCCAGGCTGGATGAGGCTCTGAGCAACCTGATCCAGTTGAAGATGTCCCTGCTGACTGCAGGGGGTTGGACTAGGTGGCCTTGAGAGGTCCCTTCACACCCAACACATCCTATGACTCTATGATTCTAAATGATGCTATAACCAGGTTCTTGTGGTGACCGTTCCTCTGCTGGGGCCAGGTCTGCGTGGAGGGTCGCGCTTTGGAGGTGTCACCGGGAAGTGACAGTGTCACACCAAAAGGGAGGGGTTCAGGCTACCTTGGCCAGGTGGGTCTGAATCTTTCTCTTGGCATCGGCCGTCTCGGCGATGCGGTTGGTGAAGGCGACGTTCACGGCGTTGAACTGCCGCCACATCTGGCTGTCCGTCACCGCCAGCAGGTTCTCGATGTCGTCCCGCAGCTTGGCGGAGGCCGCCCGCTCGCTCTGGGAGCGGAGGATGTTGTCGTTGGTGAACTTGGCCCAGGACTGCAGCACCGAGATCCTGGCGGGGAAAAGGAGAGGCCCCCGGTAAGCTGGATGTGGGCAGGCATGGACCCTGCCAGGGAGCAGCGTGGATTCACTATAGCTTAAATCTACACTTTTAATTGGACTGTATGTCATAGTTTAACCCCAGCCAGCAGCCAGGACCACGCATGCGCTGGTGCAGTTCTCCCCCTTCCCCCCAGAAGGGAGAAGAGGGAGAAAAGGAGGGGAAAGGGAAAGGGAAAAACTCGTGGGTGGAGATAAGGACAGTTTAATAGAACAATAACAGAAACGAACAATAATAATAATAATAATAATGAGAGAAGTCACTCTCACCACCCAGTGAACTGGCACCTTCCCGAGCCCCGACCGCATATTCCCACCCCGCACCAACCCCCATTTATATCCTGAGCATGGCATCTATGGTACGGAATATTCCGTTGGCCTTTCCCTTGTTCTGCCTATGCTCCTCCTCACTTCTATGGGAAGCTGAAAAGAGTCCTGAATGACAGCTGAAATGACCGCTGTGAGGGAGGTGTCTCCAGGCCGGATGGATCTGGGTTGGGGACAAGCAGCTCCCGGCCAGGGAGAGGCACCGCGTATGCCGGGGACAGCTTGCTGTTGGGGACCAACAGCGTGCACTCACGTGGCATCGACCTGCTCCACCCCTCGGTAGTAACTGATGCCCTGGGAGGTGTTCATCACGTGGTGGCACCTGTCGTCGATCCGGTGGGCCACCTGCTTGTTGGCCAGATCCTTCTCCAGATTCTGCTGGGCCACCCGGTTGGACCTTCAACATGCAAACAGCAGCCATCGGTGGGGACGTACGGGTGGAATGGCTTCCTCCCCGTTCCACTCCCCACAGCAGCTCCCGGCCCCCCGCGCAGCTCTGTCCTCCCACGAGCATCACCGCCCGCATGCCATGGAGCCTCCATGGGCTTTACGCCTGCGGGGTATGGGGATAGATGGGGTTCTTCTGGGGGTTCACATCTGCTGGGGTTCCACTGGGCTTCTGCTGTGACCACAAATGCACATCAGCCCTACGACATGAGAGAAGGAGCTCCTCCTTACGTGATCTGGGCTTTGGCCTTGTCCAGGAACTGCTGCATCTTCTCCTGGCACGACCTGATGACATCGACTTCCTGGGCAAAGGCAAAAGAGGACCCCATCAGTGTCCATACTCACTCGTCCTGGTCACACTCCTCCCCTTGGACCTCTCCAACCCTGCACACAGCAAGAACTTGCCTGCTTGTCTTCCTGCCCAAAGCAAACAGGCAGGAAAACTCGCAGCTGAGCCTGCGCCCAGCGCCCTGGAGGGGACAGAAGGGTGCTGTGGCTGCAGCCATGGCCTTTGCGTTCCCTTTCAGGGTGGGTCAATAAGGATTTTTTCACCTTGACCTCAGTGTCAAGCGGTGGTTAGTCCCACTGCACGGACAGGGACACATCCTGGTGTGGACAGGCAGAGCGGTTCCCTGGACCACTACACACCTCCATCCCCAGATCAGCACCTGCCCTTTTTGCTCCCAAAATGTTTTCCTCCCCAGGAGGAATCCCATCCGTACGGGACAAGAGGAGATGGACTTGACTGCGGTGTAAATGCCCAGGCTGAATTTCTGAGACACATTCAGCTCCACCGGAGGAAGTGTGTTGCTCTCAGCTCCCTTGACTTCAGCACAAACCCATTGCCTTTGTGAAGCTCCGGCTGCTGGAGGCAGGTGATCAGTGCTCCAAATCCCATAACTTTGAAATCCGGTAAAAATAGCTTCAACGCATGATCTGAGTTACCCAACTTACTGTTAAGAGCTGTTCCTCCACGTTGTCGTGGACCAGGTCGATGCCCATCCTCTTCTCCCGGTGAAGTAAGCACTCCTGAGCGACCTGTTGGGGACACGCCATCACCGCTGGCTGCAGGGGCAGGGCTCTCTATGGGGACTGTCCCCATCTCCAGTAATGTGAGAAAAGAAATTCTAGGTGGGCACCGAGATGACAAGAGGGGGAAAAAAGTGGCCCGGGGCAGCTGGTTTAGCTGACAAGGAGCAGGCGAGCTGCAACATCAGCATTAAACCATCATGAGGGAGCAGACGTGTCCCTGGTGCAGCCACAGCTGAAACGGGGGACCCGTGTCAGCCTTGACGCCCACCTCGCCAGAGCCTCGTGGTAAGACACGGGCTTTTGTCTCCCAAATCAGGACTCTGGATGTACCGCGTCTAAAAATATTGAGTTAAGCAAACACTGCTCTGACGTGCTCAGCCTGTGCTGATAGGGGATCCAGCAGATGGCAAGGGGGGTTTGGTTACTACTAACTTAACTAATGGCCTCTTAATAACAACTTTCTAGACGTTCCGGAGCTGCAGTGAAACTTAATGAGACGTTTGAAGGGCTACAGATGTTTCAGCAGTAGGCTACAGCTTGCAGCGCGCCGGGACGGGTGCTTACCCGGAGAGGGGCCTCCGCCTCGGCCAAGGCTCTCTCCAGCCTGGTCTTCACCTCTGTGAGCGCGTTGGTCTCCCCGATCACCTCATCTAGCTCGTGGCAGAGCTCCGATTTCCAAAACGCGATGTCATTGGCGCGCACTCCCAGGTTTTTGGTGCTTTCTGCTTGCGTTTTCTTGGTCTGCTGATATTTGTGGTCAATGATGCGGGAGGTATCGGCCCTCAGGCGCTCCGCGGTCTTCTGGGAGGTCTCCGACTCCCTGTAATTGGTCACGTTGGACTTGTACCAGTCTTCAGGGGTGTAGCGGGTGAAGACGGTGGTTCTGGTGGAAACAGAAGGAAGCTTCTCGCCGGCGGTTATCCCCTGGGAACTCTTGGAAAAGGCAGCCAAAGTTGGTTTGCTGGCAGCCGTTTTGTAGTAGGTGCTGGGCATCCAGGGGAGGCTGTAGCTCTGAGGCAAGGGGCGGTAAGGAAATCGGTTCTTATAGCTTGACGCCGTGGTGTGGATGGCAGGGAGAAACCTGGTGGGTATGGCTCTGGGATGGGCGAACTTTGCAGGTAAGGGAGAGCCGACAGACTCCATGCTCGACCGCTGCTATTCGTGTGTCCCGTCCGTGTCCTGCACAGAGGAGGAGAGAGAGGACAACCTCAGCAACCTCCTGCACTTGCCTTACTTCTTACAGCAACACCCGCAACTGCAAACACAAACAGCGACGCACAGAGCGCCCTCACAGCGCCTGAACAGGCCTAAACCCCTTGAAAACAAATCCCTCCTGACAGCATCCCAAACATTTGTATATAAAAGCATTTGACTTTGCTGTTAGTATCTAGCATCAGGTCTTGGAATGCGGAGAAAAACAAATCACGGCCGTAAGGAGAATGACAGATACCGTGCCTTCCTTTTCCTTAAATCTGTCAATCCAGTCAAACTGGAGTTGCTCCTTCTCTGCTGTTCCTTTGTTTCTTTTGGCTGGCGTATCTGCTGATCTTCTGATACTCCAGAGGTCATTTTCTCTGTAAAAGTTCCATTCCCAGCCCCGAGAGCTGCGTCCCTTTTGGACACACATCTGCTACCGGCCCAGCGCCATTTGTGGGTGGGTGAGGGACTCCATCCTCACCCCCTCTATCTTCCCTTGCCTTAAATGCTGGAGTGAGGAGCCTGCAGGTGAGCTGAGCTTTGCAGGACTATATCCAAATTTGAGCCCCCCACACCCCTATTTCAGCCTCAAAAGAGGGGCCGCCTCTTGCCTTGCAAAGGAGGAAAGGTGTCGATGGCTCACCTGGTGTAAGATCAGTGTGCGTGGGAAGGAGATGGCCCACAGCCTTTTCAGAGCGCTTGGGAAACACCAGCCTTGCAGTAGCCCTAGGAGGAATGGCCACACATGAAGATTTTGCTACCAAGAATTGCATATTGTCCTCTCCAGCTTGAGGCTGTCAATCGATGGTTATCAGCAAGATAAGGCAGGGGGCCACCAAACACACCTCATCTGAGGACAAACACTCCGGAGGGGTACGTGGTGCTCGGTACGAAGCTCTTGTGAGGTTACGAGTGTCACCCAGGGGCAGGAATAAGTCCCTCAATACGGCTGTTGTAGCCAGCCTGACGTGTCCTTCCCCTAACACCGTCCCGTCCCCACTGCTCCCAGCCTGGCTCGGAGCCCCAGGGGAAGATGAGGACACGGGTGTGCTACAGCAAGATCCCTGATGGGAGTGGCTGTGGGACAGGCAGCGGGAAACTCACACCCTCAAATTTAGCAGAAAAAGAAGCTTTTGCAAACACGACCCTCCGAGGCAGTTTGGCAGAACCGAGGACGAAATGTCTGCGCTCAGGTCCAACAGAAACCACCGTGTGTGCCGCTTCCCACAAACCGCTCCCTTCAGCCCTTTTGTCCCGGCTAGGGATAAATGACGGCGCTTTCCCTAGCTCCGTGCCGCTTTATACCTGAGAAACGGCCTTGGGAGGGTGGGAGGCAGCTTCCCTGGCTCCCACCCCCACAAATAAACTCTGCCCTTTCAGACACTGACAGACACACGTTTAGGAAAGGGAGGGAAAAACCCACTTTGTGCCATCCCTGAACACGGACACACGACAGGAGCCCCCGACCACCTCATCCGGGTACATTTAGAGGACAGAAGAGATACGGAGGGGGATTAGGAGAATGACCTGTTTTTTTCCCTCCCAGTTCAGGGTCATACTCACCCTGCAGAGGCTTGGGGGTGTGCGGGGGGGGCTGCTACTCAGTGCTGTGCTGTCAGGTTGGATGGCAGCACTGCCAGACACTGCAGCATCCCCAGTGCCCTCTGTGTCACAGAACCAGGGCAGCGTTGCCGCTGGCGCAGGGTGCTCAGTAACCGGGTTCTACGCGGGCAACTCCCTGCAGCCGCTCTGGCAACCCGATGCAGCCGTTGGGCAACACATTGCTCTGGATGGGCAAGCTGGGGCCAGCCCTGGGCAAGAAAATACCCTCACATGGCATCCTAGATCCTGCCCTGGACAACCTACTGCCCTCCATGGGCAGGTTTTGCAGCCCCTGGGCAACCAGGTGCAGCTTTTGGGCAACTGTTGAGCGGCTTAGTCATATCATTTGGTTTTAGGTAGTCCTGCAAGGAGCAGGGAGATGGACTCGATGATCCTCATGGGTCTCTCTCGACTTGAGACGTTCTATGATCCTATGAACTCACGGCCCCCAGTGGGCAACCCAGTGCCACCCCTGGGCAAGTCAGTGCAGACTGCGTGCATCCTAGTGCCTTTGCTGGGCAACTTGATCCCTTGCCTGGACAACCCCCAGCACCGTCAATGGGCAACCCAAATCTAGCTTGCTGACTGATGTTGATAGCATTCGGCATGCTACGTTGCAAAATCGAGCGGCTATTGATTTTTTGCTGTTAGCTCAGGGTCATGGATGTGAAGGTTTTGAAGGTATGTGTTGTATGAACCTTTCCGACCACTCATCATCCATTCATAAGCAGTTACGGGAGCTGAAGGATAACATGTCCAAATTAAAAGTGGTCAAAAACGGTTTTGATGATTGGTTAAGCTCATGGGGTATAACGGGATGGTTATCAGATTTACTAAAGCAAGGGCTCATGCTATTGTTGGTTATATTATTATTGATTATGGCAGCCTCGTGTGTTCTCCGCAAAGTGACTGACATGATAGAAAATGCCATGCATAAGGTCTGGCTGGCTCAAGAAGAAAAAGGGGGTATTGTAGGAATGTATCTGAGAGAAAACGGCCATGTGAGCCAGCCTCCCTACTGTGAGAGATTAGATTAAGAGCAAAACAGGCGGTAGAAGATGGAATTAGTACATGGGAAAAACGGGAACTGAGAAGGTAGAAAACATGTTGTGCTAATGACTAAGCAATTTACTATGCGAATTCTTGTAACCAATCTGATGTGTGAACGAACTGCATGCACAGCGCGTGGACAGTGTAACTGGCTAATCAGAAATAAGCGAGTCGCGTGTACGGCTACAACACAAGGCATAAAAGATGATGATCGGTGCTTAATAAACGGCTTCTGTTGATTCACATTGGATCGTCTGGAGTCCAGTTATTTCTCCTCAACAGGGTGCGGGAGGAGAAGCCATGCTCTCTGCTAAGACACTAGAGGAACCCACTAGCAGGGTTTAACCAGCCACATTTTAACCAAAAGAGGCAGAAAATGCCAGCGATGACACTGTGAGCACCCGGAGATCTGCGGAAAGGTCTGAAAGTCCATTCAGTCCCTGGCCAGATGACAGAGAGCTTCACCTGGAGCCAAAAGGTCATGGTCTGGAGTCTAGGACACCCTGGCTGCATCCTTAGGGTGGTGGTCAAGGTGCTCGGGGACCCTTAGTGCACCTTTGGGGTTGCGGTCTGTATGTCCAGGGACCACAGCTGTCTACTCCGGGTGGGGGTCTGGGTGCCAGAGGACCCTGCCTGTGTCCCCAGGGTGGTGCTACAGGGATCTGACCCCCACACCAGTATCTCCCTACATTCCTCCTCCTCAGCAGCAGCCTCACCAGCTTGCCCACCGCCTGCCAGGACATGAAGGTGTTCACCTTTTCCTGGAGCTTCTCATGGCACTGGAGAAGCTGCCCCACCTTCACTCCGGTGTCCGTGCTGGAGACGGGGCGTGCTGCCTGCGCCTCTGCCTCCTCCTGCCCCATGTGCTGTATCGCCCTCAGCTTGTGTTTCTGCAGGAAGGGGAGAAGGAATGGGCTCTGAGCTGGGATGGATGCAGCCAAGGAGCCCAGGTGCCATGGAGGCTTGATGGCCCCAGCCAGTCCGGGGAGGTGCCACATCCAGCTCCTTCAGCTTGTGCTCTGTTTCCTGCAGTCCCAGGTCCTCAGCTCCATCAGCTCCTGCTGATGGATAAATCCTGCTGATTTATCTCCTGCAGCATGGGCCTGGCCAGCAGGGGCACGGGCAGGCTTAGCCTCCACAGGGCCACTCAGGGGATGTCCCTTGTCCCTCAAGCCCTAATGCTCCCAGCCCCTCTGGCTCCTCTGCAACCCCCTCGGGTCCTTCTACCCCAGCTGCAGGAGGATCTGGGCGCTGACACCCACCTTCCCATCAGTTCCAGCCACCCCCACCTTTCCAAGGGCTTCGTCCAGTTGCCTGGTCTGGGAAGGGTGGTGCTGGCAGAGTCCGGGAGCAGCCCCCCGTATTGTCCAAGCAGTGTGGACCCCTGAAGAGGGAGTGTGTCTCTGGAAGCACCTAGGGGATGGGCAAGAGCCTCTACCCCTGAGATGCTGCTCTCATTCGCTTTGATCAGCGAGTTCTGCTGACCCCCCTCCTTCCCTCCCCAAGGAACAAAAACTCTGCCATTTTGGGGTCGCTATGCCCAAGAGCCTCCAACCGTCACATTGCCCACCACTCCTCGCCTGCTGACAAATGACTGGTCCAGCAGGGCACCTTCCCCAGTTGGCTCCCTCAGCAGCAGTGTCAGGAAGGTCTCTTCCACACACTCCAGGAACCCCCTAGACTGGTTCCTCTCTGCTGCTGTTTCCAGCAGCCATCTGACAAGTTGAAGGCCCCCAAGAACAAGGACTAGCCATTGTGAGACTTCTCCCACCCACTTCTAGGCTGTTTCATCTGCCTTGTCATCCTGCTTGGCTGGCCTGGCACAGACTCCCCTCAGGGTATCTGCCTTGTTGGCCTTCCCCGATTCTTACCAATAAACCCCCAACCATCATTAAACTCCAGACAATCCAAACCCTCCCTAACATACAGCGCTACCCCAACGCCTCTCCCTCCTTGCCTGTCCCTCCTCCTGAACAGCCTGTAACCTTCAACAGCCACACTCCAGCCATGGGATTCATCCTGCCAAGTTTCAATAATGGCAACTAGGTTTAGCATTCTGGCAGCACAGTGGCTTCCAGCCTCTCCTGTTTGGTGCCCGTGCTGCAGGTGTTGGTGGAGCGGCACTTCAGCTGGGCTGTCGGCCATGTCACCTTCTTCGAGGAACGCCCCTAGGTTCCTTTGGGGTATTGGCACTGGTGTTTCCCTCTTGGCTCCTGGGACCTCGGCAGCCCCTGCCTCATCTCTCTATGACTGCAAGTGTGCGGCAGCGTCACCAAAGCGTCTCAGAGCAACAGGCTGCGGGCCCTCGCTGGCACCCTGCTCCTCCAACCTTGGCGTGTCGTCCCACAGCTTGTCACGGGCAAGCCTGATACTGTCCCCCTCTCCCTTCAGGCCTAGTTTAAAGCTCTGTCAATCGGCCCCGCCAGCTCGTGAGCAAAGACCCTCTTCCCCCTTTGACAAAGGTGAACCCCATCTGACGCCAGGAAGCCTGGTGCCGTGCCGGCCATCCCACCATCGAAATGTTGCCATAGGGGACCCTCTGTTGCCCTCAGAAAGGAATTGCCTACGACTTTAACCCCTCTTTTCTTCCACGAGGTGGCCATGATACGTGGGGCAGGCCTTTCTGCCTCTGCCAGCACCTCCTCAGCCTGGCCGCGGCAGGATACAGGATCCCCTCCACACTGGGCATTTTCTAGCGGCCATTCCCGTTCCTGTCTCGGGGAGGGCAGAACACGGTTCCACCTGCCTCTCCCCGCCTCAGGCTCCCTGGCGCTCCTCAGCCCTTCTCACGGCCCTCGCAGGCTCGCAGCCCTGCCACCAGCCTGAGCAGATCGTCTCCCGTTCCCCCCCCCCGCGCCGCTGCCCTCTCGGCTGCCAGCCCTCTCGGGGACGGGCTCTGGCGCTCTCTGCAGCCCCAGTGCTGGCCGGGCCGCCGCCTCCCTCCCGCCGCCCGGGCGGACACCACACGGCGCCGCGGCGGGCCGGCCAGGGCCGAGCTGCTGCCGCGCGGGGACGGCCCCGACTGACCACGCCCTCCCCGCGCGACAGGACGCCACGTCCCGTCTGGCGCGCGCCCCTTCCCGCCCTTTCCCCCCCCGCCCCGTCTGGCGCGCGCCGCTTCCCGCCCTTTTTCCGCGAGTTGAGGGGACTCGTGCGCTGCGGGCTGAGGGAGAAGCGGGGAGCGGGGAGCCGGCGGGCGCGGCAGGGGGCAGAGGCGGCCATTTCTTCAGTGCTCGCCCACGGGACTTGGCACACTGTACTTTATTATAGAGAACAAGTCCTGTGAGGAGCGGCTGAGGGAGCTGGGGTTGTTCAGCCTGGAGAAAAGGAGGCTGAGGGGAGACCTTCTCGCTCTGTCCAGCTGCCTGAAAGGAGGGCGTAGAGAGTTGGGGGTTGGTTTCTTCTCCCAAGTAAGAAGCGATGAGAGAAAATGGCCTCACGTTGCACCAGGGGAAGTTTAGGGTGGTTATTAGGAAAAATTTCTTCACAGAAAGGCTTACGAAGCATTGGAACAGGCTTCCCAGGGAAGTGGTGGCATCACCGTCCCTGGAGCTATTAAAAAGCTGGGCAGACGTGGTGCTGAGGGACATGGGTTAGTGGTGGTTTTGTCAGTGTTAGGTTGATGGTTGGACTTGTGATAAATGATTTAATCGCAAACAGGATTCCAATTAGAATTTATAATTTATTAAAGGAATAAAGGCAAGCAGACAGCGCTGGGTGTCCTGAGGGTCTCTGCCCAACCAAGACACACACCTTACAGGCCCCATTTTTGGTTTATATCTCCTGTACTAATACATATTCATAACTGCCTCTAAAATGGTTGGCCCTTGCCAAAAATGGGTGTATCCCCCCTCTTACAGGTCACTATGCAGATACCAACAGGACCGGTTTAAGTTGGTATTCTAGAATGTTCGCCAGGTGGCTCCTGCAAAACACAGACACGATAGACACACTGTCTCGTCTGCGGCCATACAGACAAAACAATCAAAGGTCACACTTCACCCTGTGGCCCTAACACTGTTCCACACTGACACGAATCAGCTAAGTGCATTTCACACGAGTAAGAAGCGATAGGATGAGAGAAAATGGCCTCACGTTGCACCAGGGGAAGTTTAGGGTGGTTATTAGGAAAAATTTCTTCACAGAAAGGCTTACGAAGCATTGGAACAGGCTTCCCAGGGAAGTGGTGGCATCACCGTCCCTGGAGCTATTAAAAAGCTGGGCAGACGTGGTGCTGAGGGACATGGGTTAGTGGTGGTTTTGTCAGTGTTAGGTTGATGGTTGGACTCAATGACCTGAAAGATTCCTTCCAACCTAGGCATTTCTAGGATTCCCCAGCCGGGCTATGCGGATGGGACAGGGCTCGGCCGCTGCCCGCTCAGCCACCTGCTTGCTCGTCAGGAGGATTCTTCCTCCCGCTCTGGTTTTCCATACCAAAGGAGACAATCCCAGAGAACATGGCAGGCTCGACTGGAGTGTCTGCTGTCGACCAAGGAAGCATGTAGTCACTTTAAAAACTGCTTAGCAGTCAACCTCCTAGAATTCTGCAATGCTGTCCGCCTGCACTGAGCCTGTTTGTGTCCTTGTGCTCCTGTTTTCTCCGTGCAGCCTCCTTTGCCATCATTCCTTGTGACCCCGGGTGGGAGTTAGAGGACTCAGACCCCCACAGAAGGAGTTTCTCATTCAAGGTTGGTTTTCTCTCCAAGCTAATCACCACCAGTTTTGGCTCTTGGGGCAGGGGTTTCCAGGGTGCTCAGTGAAGGCATGTGTGAAATAAGAAGGAACATAAGATTTTTGAAAGATGAGGCGTGGAAAGGGCCACATGGTGACTTTCTGGCCTCACTTGTTGCCATCATTTTGCACGTTCCCCAGGGCAGCCGTTCCTCCTGCCCCCGCTGCCCATTCCCAGGTGCTGCTCTTTGGGCTCCTGACTTGGGCAGAAGGTGTCAGAAAACTGGGTCCACAGGCTTTTTCAGGTGGTTCCGTTAGGGATTGTTTGAAAACCTTTGTACCTGCAAAGACTTGAGAACTGTGGCAAGAGAAGGAACCGACATCTAACAAACGCTGTAGGCAGACATCTTAACATCATCACTGTTTGCTTGGAAATAACGCAGAAGGGCAATATGCTCTATGCGTGTCGAGAAGGCTTCAAAGAATAGAACGCCAGAGTTGTATAAATCCATGAGACAGTTCCCCCACCGAGATTCACATCCGTGCCCCGCTGCAGCCTGAAGAGTATTGAGGGTGGGAAGTTGAGTATCTTCCCCAACAGAAGAGGAGCACGATTCTACAGTTTTTGGTGTCAAATTCTGCAACTTTCAGTGTTCTCCATACCATAGTGATGTCAAATAAACCCAGATCGTGCAGAAATTGGTGTGGGGGGGTGGTTTTGGAGTTGGGGGGGTTGGTAGAGGCGTGGGGTAGAGCACTGGGAACGGGGGCTCCCCCAGAAACGTACTGAAATGTTTTTCTAAGTTTTATTGTTAATTGAGGAAGGGGGGAATGCTGCTGGGGAGGGCAGTGGCGCATGGGTGCCTCTAGCTGGTCTTTTCTTCCTCCATTTTATTGTTTTTTTCAATATATAACTCTGCAGCCAAGGAGCCCAGGTGCCGTGGAGGGTCGATGGCCCCAGCCAGCCCGGGGAGGTGCCACATCCAGCTCCTTCAGCTCCTGCTCTTGTTACCTGAAATAAAAGCCCTCGAAACCAAAAGTAGTTTAAAGAGGTGACATTGCTTTACTTGACGTCGAGCGCTAGGGGGAAAACCCACAAATCTAGCACAGCTTACCGTGGATATTTACCCATTATTTATAACACAAAATATTCTAATTTTTCCACCTACCTAATCCATAACTCCACCTAGGCTTACACATTCATTAGGATGACCCAATAGCCCTTTTGCACGTGCATGCCAAATTTTGCTGCATCGGCAAAACACTTCTGCGCAAGCGTGAGTGTCTCGGTGGTCGTTTGGGTAAGGAGACCCTTCCTCACATCATCCCTTTACAGTATTGACTCATGTCAGGACAGTAAAAGTTTACTGTGAGTTTGCCAACTTCTTGAAGATAATAAGGGTGTTCCTGGAAGCAGCCATAACTCTGTCCTAATTGGTATAGGTGTACATACGTGACGTATAGAAGAACCTTGAAGTGATTGACTACTTGGCGGTGGTCTCCCCATTATCACTATCTGTAACATCAGCTCAGTGACTAACCATTTTCTCACAGGGTAAGAAAGTCACTAACGAGCTATTTTGTCACACAGTAGGAAGGTTAGTAAGAACCAAGTATTTTAGAAACAAAGCAGAGGCCTGTCTTTGGTAACACACTGTCTCCTGCGGTCCCAGGTCCTTCAGCACCTCCAGGGCTGCTGAGCCTCCAGCTAGTGGGGCCAAGGGCAGCAGGGGCTGTATCGGACCTACCAGGACTCACTGATGGCACTATGGGGAGGACCAAGGGCAGCCGGAGCAGCACTGGCCCATGGAAGGCACTGTCCCATGAGAGCTTCTAGCTGGTCTTTTCTCCCACTCCCCTTTTTTTCTTTATGAAATACATAACATAAATATGAATAAATATTTCTAACATCTATAAATCCAGTGAGTACAAAGCAGCAGTTGTGCTGCTTGTGCTGCTGCAGGAAGGGGAGAAGGAATGGGCTCTGAGCTGGGATGGATGCAGCCAAGGAGCCCAGGTGCCGTGGAGGCTCCATGGCCCCATCCAGCCAGGGGACGTGCCACGCCCAGCTCCATCAGCTCCTGTTTTATCTCCTGCAGTGTGGACCTGGCCAGCGAGACGGGAGCATGGGCAGGGTTAGCTTCCATGGCACTGCTCGTGAGTGTCCCTCACTCCTCAAACCAGGATGCTCCCAGCCCTGCTAGGAAACCCTCTCCCATCCTTTTCCCCAGCCGCAGGCTGATCTGGGAGCTGCCATCCTCTTTCCAGTCAGTTCCAGCCACCTCCACCTTTCCACAGGCATGTTGCAGTTGCCTTGTCTGGGAACGGCGGTGGTGGCAGAGTCAGGGCACGGCGCCCCGTGTCATCCCAGTAGTGTGGACCCCTGAGGAGGGGGCCTCCAAAACCACCACCACCACCACCTGCACCACCCGCAGTCCTCCTGGCCTCCTGCCCCTCCATAGAAAGCCATGGCCACCATGGATGGCCAAAAGTAAGACCACGGGGCAGCTGGCATCAGAGCAGTGTCCCCCTCCCCAAAGCTCCTGCCTCCCAGCACTTTGAGCACCCTGGATGGTTCAAAATGTCCTTCCCAACCTCTTCCAATTCTTGGCAACCCTGTCTGTGAATGAATGTTTCCTAATTTCCAATCGAAGCCTTCCCTGGCGCATGAGAGCCTCTAGCTGGTCTTTTCTTCCTCCATTTTATTGTTTTTTTCAATATATAACTCTGCAGCCAAGGAGCCCAGGTGCCGTGGAGGGTCGTTGGCCCCAGCCAGCCCGGGGAGGTGCCACATCCAGCTCCTTCAGCTCCTGCTCTGTCTCCTGTAGTCCCAGGTCCTTCAGCTCCATCAGCTCCTGCTTTATCTCCTGCAGCACGGACCTGGCCAGCGAGATGGGGGCACAGGCAGGCTTAGCCTCCACGGGGCTGCTCAGGGGGTGTCCCTCGCCCCCCAAACCGGGATGCTCCCAGCCCCCCCCAGGCCCCCCTGCCCTGGGGTAGGAAACCCCCTCCTGTTCTTTTACCCCAGGTTCAGGCTGATCTGGGTGCTGCCAGAAGGGGAACGGCAGTGGTGGCCGTCAGGGCATCTAAAGTCCTCCACTGGAAGGAGCCCCTCCCCACTTCTCGGGGGTCACTGGTGCCCTCTGTGTCCCCAGTTGTGTCCCCCGGGAGCCAGGCTGTGTCCCTGCAGTCCGCTTGCGGGTCCCTTGCACAGGCCGTGTCCCTGGACCCGTAGTCCCAGTGCTGAGCTTGCCCTGCACTGGGTGTTCCCATCCAAATGGGGGCTCAGCGTGGGCAGACTGGCCCCCAGCCGTGGGCCGAGTGGGCTCCGCTGCCTTGTGCAGCCCTGGCTTGGGCTGCCCGGGGCTGGGCTCTGGGGCGAGGGGCAGGGCTTGGCCCCCTGCAGCCCCGGGGGCAGCTCTGCCAGCCCAGGCCGGGGCAGGCGGCAAGGCTGGCAGGAGAGACCAGAGGGGGCCGTGGGGACGCGGGTTGGGGAGAGGCCTGCACTGTACAGGCACCCTGCCCTCCCCACTTTCCCCGTCACACCCATGGGATCCTCTCCTCTCCCCACGGCCGTACCCTCCTTGCCCCGAGTGCAGGCAGCTGCTCGTCCAGCCGGTCCCTGCAGGTGCGGCCGTCCTTCCCCAGCAGATCCCTCACGTTGTGCTGGAAGGAGAGAGCGGGCTGGCTGAGCCCCGGGGCCGAACTCAGCATCGCCAGGCAAGCCCCCCACACCCAGCTCTCCCTGGGGAAACTGAGGCACGGCCCCCCCAGATGCTCAGCGTTTCCCTCCCAGCTTCAGTCGCCCCCTTTGTCATCCCTCCCTCTGCCATCCCTGCCTTGTTGAGGAGCAGGGGGGGCTGGAAGGCACAGAGGGGGCCAGAGGCACTGCAGGCGCCGCAGTGGGGTGGTGTCAGTGTGCCGGCCCCTGCAGCTCCGTGGCACGGTGGGGTACCTGCCTTCGGCGCCTGCTCCCTATGGGACGGGGCACAGGGATGCTTAGTGCCTGTGGCACCCCGTGCTCCAGCCTGCTACGGCAGGGAGGGGGCCAGGGGCTGCTCCCCGGTGGGGTCTGTCCCTCCCGGCTCCCCTCCCGCTGCTGCAGGAGACCCCCCCACCCATCCAGCCGTGCTGGATGAGCTCTTTCCCTGCAGCCCCGCGGAGCTGGCAGTGGCTGTGGCAGGTCCCTGCACCCATGCCAGGGACACCAGGAGGCAGGAACTGGGCTGTGCCAGCTGCAGCACTTAATTTTGGCAACTTGTTTCAGAGGAGGCACCTGAGCTCCCCAGGGGCAAGGTCAGGCTGAGACCACACACAACTCGTCACATGTGTCTTCAGCACCCTTGAGACAGAGACCTGGGCAGCGTGGGGGGGCTGTAAAGCCCCACAGAGCCGGGGCAAGCACAGCTGCCCCTGCGCAGCACACCTCTGCTCCCCTGCCCTGCCCAGGCTCCCCTGGACCCCTCCGCCCCCACCTGGGGAAGAGCTCTCCCTCACCGGGGCAGGGCCACCCTGCACTCCAGGGGCCGAGGATGGGTCCCCATGTCCCCTGTCTGTGGCCGTCCTGCTGATTTTGCTCCAGCTTGGATTCGGTAGGGGGGCACCAGGTGAGCCGGGGGTACAGCAGCAGCATGGTCGGGGGTGGCCACAGTGTGCCTGGGGAGGGCTGGAGCTGCAGATGGGTGATGTGGCACCTGTGCAAGGTCCTGCCTCCCAGCAGGATGCGCAGGGAAGAGAAGGGCTGAGCAAACCCCTGCAGAGCCCTGGGACGTGCAGCGGCTGGAGGTGCTGGGGCCTGCGGTCCCACTGGGTCCTGCTCCTGCACCCAGGAGCACCCAGGAGACTGGCAAAAGCCCCTATGTTGAAGATGCAGCTCCCGTGCTCTTTGATTTTCTTCTCTATCTTCCGGGCGTAGGTGGTCTCGCAGGTGAACTGGGGGCCGCTCGTGGTCTCCTGCAGCCGCTCCCGTGGCTCGTGGGGCTGCTGCCGCGTGCCCTGGGCCCTGTCCCCCTTCTTCTCCAGAACAGGGGGTGCCTTGGCAGGCTGGTCCCTCTCCAGGAGGGGGGTCGGGCTGTGTCCCCACTTCTCCACAGGGAGGTCCTGCAGGCCCAGGTGCCAGAGCATGGCCTGCAGCAGTCTGCGCAGCGCCATGAAGTCGATGGCCCTGATCTCGGTCGTCCTGAGGGTGACATCCAGCAGCTGGGCCAGGCTGAGCTGGGGCATGGCTGCTGCCCTGCCTGAAACCATGGGGGACCTGAGAGGGGCTTTCTGCCTGGGGGAGACCAGGATGGGTGGCAGGGAGATACGGGCAATCGAAGCCTTCCTCATCATCATCATCATCCTAGTACTTGTGCTTGTCTTCTGCTTCCTCCTCCTCCTCCTGTGTTGCGTCCTCGCAGCAGAGTTGTCATAGCGGCAGTGGGAGCAGTGAGAAGGGACAATGCAGCATCACCAGTTGGTATTCAACACCTGTCGCACTCAAGGTCCACAGGGATGGGAGAGGCCGAGGGTCCCGGCTGCCTTTTCCACCTCCATCCCTGAGGCGCAGCTGGCGCAGGCTGATCTGTGGCCGCAGCCAGCGCAGCCCGAGCCCGGGCAGAGGCAGCTCCCTCGCAGGGCTGTCCCCGTCACTCAGCCCGCTCCGGTGACACGTCCCGCAGGAGACCAGGCCCCGCTGGGAGCCACCACGAATATTTTTTTTTTGAGGAATCGAAGTGCAAGACAGATTTTACCTTCTCCCTTAGACATCAAAGACTGCTGGTGACAGCACCAACTCCCTTTGGTTTCTAGCATCTTGCTCCAAAGCAAAGAGCCACATAAACAGGGAAAAAGAAACACAGATAAACACATGTTTCCAGACAAGCCTAGGAAGGATTCAAACACTGGGAAGATCTTTGAAGCCGAGTGATCTGTCAGACAAGTATGTAGGAAAAGAATCAGCAAGAACTTCTTTTTCCTTACAGTCCTCCAAGCCCGACCATTCCACGGAGAGGGCACTGCCATCTCCCTCCTTCAGTGAGGCACTCCAAGAGAGTTCCCAGGAAAGGAGGCGGGTGAGGAAGCAGGGAAGGGAGCAGAGAGTTGCTCTTCTAAAAGATACGAGAGATCTGTTTTCAGGCACTGGAGCAACAGCCACAGCTGGGCTCCGAGCATCCACTGGGGCCAGGGGTTGCAGGTGTGGGACGCAGTTGGGATCCCCGGTGACTGGTCCAGCTCTTGCAGGTGGCTTGGGACCCCAAAAGCATCCATGATCCACCTGATGTCCACCCTCTCCTCTCCCCAGCAGATGAAGGTGCTGCAACCCCCAGCAACACGCCGGCCACACTGCCCAACTTCCCGGGTGCTCTGGACACGTTCTCCAAGCTGTGGACCTCGAAGAGCCTGCAGAGCATGAACAGCCCCATCCCCTCCATGGCCTGCTCCCCACGGGCAGCTGCAGCCCCTCTGGACATCCTCGCCCCATGGCCACCAGCCCACCTGGCCCCCGTGCCCCCCACCTGCCCCCACCCCCCCCACAAAGGCCCTGGCCACCATGGACGGCCAGAGACAAAGCTGGGTTGGTGAGGGGGGAGAATCGGGGGGTCTGGGCCAGTGTGTTGGGAGCGGGGAGTCCCCCAGAAACACACGGGAATCATTGTCTGGGTCTTGTTGTTGTATTTAAGTAGAAGCCTCTCCTCTGGCTTCCGAAATTCAGCACGGCTTCTTGCACAGACCCCCCTGAACACCCCCTCACCCCGTCCTCCCTCCCTCTGCACCTCTGCCGGGCAGGGGGGAAGCAGAAGTGGGGGCTGTGATTTGTCAACATGATGCCCCCCCCAGCCTGTGAGCACCGTTCCTGGCCCTTCCCTGGGCAAGAGGGGAGCTGGGGGGGTTTAGTTTTCAAATCAACCTCGCTTAAAACAAGAAACAAACCAGCCCACCCAAGACCCCAGTAAAAAACAGTTACAAGGTTTTTTATTAATTAAAGAAGAATTATTAATTTAATTATTTACTTAAGATTCATGAACTTAAAAAAAAAATGAAAAATCCCGTTCATAGCACCAGCTGTTCCTGGCTGGCTGCCTGGGTGCTGGGTCCGTCCCGTGGGGCCCCTGCTCAGCAGGCAGCTGCTCGTCCAGCCGGTCCCTGCAGGTGTGGCCGTCCTTCCCCAGCAGATCCCTCACGTTGTGCTGGAAGGAGAGAGCGGGCTGGCTGAGCCCCGAGGCCGAACTCCGCATCTGGGGAAGCTGAGGCACGGCTCCCCGAGATGCTCAGCATCTCCCTCCCAGCCTCAGTCGCCCCTTTTGCATCCCCACCATTGTTATTCCTACCTTGCCGGGGAGCAGGAGGGGCTGGAAGGCTGTGGGGGGCTGGAGGCAGTGCATGTGCTGCAGTGGGGTGGTGTCCTTGTGCGAGCCCCCTCAGCTGCGTGGCACGGTGGGGTCCCTGCCATCGGCCGCTGGCGCCCTGTTGGACGGGGCACAGGGATGCTCAGTGCCCAGTACTGTGGCAGCCCGTGCTCCAGCCTGCTACGGCAGGGAGGGGGCCAGGGGGTGCTCCCCGGTGGTATCTGTCCCTTCCGTCTCCCCTCCCACTGCGGCAGGAGACCCTCCACCCGTCCAGCCATCCTGGATCTGCTCTTTCCCCACAGCTCCCCAAGCCCAAGTTCAGGCTGAGACCCGACAGAACTCGTCACATGTGGCTTCAACACCCTTGAGACAGAGACCTGGGCCAGGTGGGGCAGTGTGGGCAGGCTGTAAAACCCCACAGAGCGGGGGCAAGCACAGCTGCCCCTGCGCAGCACATCTCTGCTCCCCTGCCCTGCCCAAGCCCCCCTGGAAGCCTCCGCCCCCACCCTGCTCGGGGCAGCGTCCTCAAATTCACAGGCTTGTACCCCATGGCACCTCCATCCCCGCTCTTCCCCCTGGGGAGGGCTCCCTGGGTCCCTGCTGCCGGGCAAGGCTGCGACGGGGCTTGGCAGGGTCGCACCTCCTAGGCAGACACCCGCACCCCCGTGCCAGCACCCGTCTCCCCCGTCCCACCAACGGTGCCGGGTCCTACTCGGGGCCAAGCAGCCGCATGCTGGGGGTCCGGTCCCAGGACAGGCTGTGGATCAGCCTGCGCCAGCTGCGCCTCAGGGATGGAGGTGGAAAAGGCAGCCGGGACCCTCGGCCTCTCCCATGCCTGTGGATAACCCCATCCCAAGGACCGGCCGGGAGCGCGGCATCGCCCAGCAACGGGGGACGCTGCATTGTCCCTTGTCACCCGTCCTACCGCCGCTGTGACCACTCTGCTGCTAGGAGGCAACAGAGGAGGAGGAGGAGGAGGAGAAGCACGAGGACAAGGAGGACGCGCACAGGGAGGAGGACGAGGACGAGGGGAGGAGGAGGAAACCTTTGACTGCCCATCCCTCCCACCCATCCCAGTCTCCCCCAGGCAGAAAGGGCCCCCTGGGCAGCTCTTTCTCCCACTCCCCCAGGAGCTCAGGTCCCGCTCAGGTCCCTCTGTCGTTTCAGGCACGGCGGCAGCCATGGCCCAGCTCAGCCTGGCCCAGCTGCTGGATGTCGCCATTGGGACGACCAAGGTCAGGGCCGTCGACTTCGTGGCCCTGCGCAGACTGCTGCTGGCCATGCTCTGGCACCTGGGCCTGCAGGACATCCCTGTGGAGGATCTGTTCAGGCTGGTGGCAAATAAAGCAGTATTTCCTCTCTAAACTACTTTTGATTTCGAGAGCTTTTATTTCAGGTAACAGCACCATCACACCCAGGGAGCCTCACTCCAAACTCCTGCTAGCTAATTTACATCATTGGCATTGTTATTTCCAACATCAAAACGGGCTCTGCAGAATCTAAAGTGCTTTAACTGACTCTTTTGAGAGCCCTTGACATATTTTCCCCAAAAAAGTGGTTAGAAAGTACACAGAATTACAGAATGTGTTGGGTAGGAAGGGACCTCTCAAGGCCATCTAGTCCAACCCCCCTGCAGTCAGCAGGGACATCTTCAACTAGATCACGTTGCTCAGAGCGTCATGCAGCCTGGCCTTGAATGTCTCCAGGGATGGGGCCTCCCCCACCTCTCCGGGCAACCTGGGCCAGTGTCTCCCCACCCACCTCCAAGGGGGAAGAGGGTCTTTGCTCAGGAGGTAGCGGGGCTCATTGACAGAGCTTTAAACAAGGCTTGAAGGGAGAGGGGGACAATATCGGGCTGTCCCTGTGGGATGAGATGCCAAGGTTGGAGGGACGGGGTGCCAGCAAGGGCCTGTTGCTCTGAGACGCGCTGGTGACGCTGCCTCACACTTGAAGTCTTGGAGAGATGATCCGGGGGCTCCTGAGGTCACAGGAGCCAGGAGGGAAACACCAGTGCAATACCCCAAAGGAATCAAGGGGTGTTCCTGGAAGAAGGTGGTATTTGAAAAGTCATGGCATCAGGTGAAGTCCCCGAGGACTGGAAAAAGGGAAACATTGCACCCATTTGTAAAAAGGGTGGAAAGGAGGGTACGGACCTGTCGGCGTCACCTCTGTGGCTGGGAAGGTCATGGGGCAGATCCTCCTAAAAGCCACGCTAAGGCCCATGGAGGACAAGGAGGTGATTCGAGACATGGCTTCACCCTGTGCTTTTTCCACATCAGACTCCAAAGGAGGAGGACACGACATTTTTCACCTAAAATCACAGACTGAATGGGTAGGAATGAATCCCCGTGGGTGGATTTACTCTTAGTTGCATCCAGGATATTTTCAGTTACTTTCTGGCACGCCGTGAAAGAGCAGTGGAAAGAGAAAAACCAAAGGGAAAAAAAAAATACTCCTGCTAGACCATGTGACATGCAAAGCGATAATTTAATTTCTAGCCAGGCTTCCATCAGGAAGTGGAAAGTTAATCATGTACTATTTATAACATATAGGGAAAACTGATAACTCTGGCAACGGATGCCGTGGGGTGGGCTGAGCCCAGCCTAGATGGGACCCAGCAGCCGCGCGGTGCTGGGAAAGGTCTTGCGCATCGCCATGCACTTCTCCTGGTCAATGAACAGGGAGTTGGCTTTGACGGCCAGGTCGTGCTGCAGGATGGCTTTGGTGCGAACCAGCATTTGCAAGGTGTCCTGGCTGTCTCTCAGCTGCTGCTGAAGAGTCTGCACCGTCTCTTCAATGTCACGGACCTCGTTGACAAGGCTGGAAAACAGCAAGGAGCCCTCATTAGAAGTCCAGTCACGCGGGTGGTTTCTAGCATGGCGTTGCTGATGGGCCCCTGGGGCATGGGTTTTCCCCCTTCAGTGCGCTCAGACTCACTCGGACCCCCCCTGTTTGTGGCAGATCCATGGGGAAGCTGAGGGCAGAGCTCCTCGGGGTCTCGGCGGGGAGGCACGGTGAACGTTTGCTCAAAGGCTTCGGCAACGCGCAGCCGCGTCTGCCAGAGCAGGTGGTGCCACCAAGCAGAGGGACGAGCAGCTGTGGTTTCCCGTTCCTGTTTGGTTTTGTGGGTTTCTTGGCTCCCCCTCCTGGATTTCCCCGGGCAAGGGTCCTCCCCACACCCACGGGTGCACACGCAGCGAAAGAGGACAGCTGGGAGAGGCTAAAAGCGAAGGTGAAACGAGTGGAGGATGGAACAAAGGATGGCGTGAGAGATGCTAAACCGGCTCTGGGGCTGGGTTTAAATTGCTTTGAAAAGGCTTCCCAGGGAGCCTCACCCAGCGGGCTCCCAGGAGGAGGTGTGAAGTTCAGGGTGCCTGATCCTCCCCAGCCCCTCGGGGTGCAATGCCAAAGAGCTCCCTCTGTCCTTGACAGGATTTCCAGTGTCCCCAGGGGAGGTGAGCACAGCCCTCACTGCTTCTCCGTGTGGTGCACAGAATCCCAGGCTGGCGGGGGTTGGCAGGGACCTCTGGAGATCACCCAGTCCAACCCCCTGCCAGAGCAGGGTCACCCAGAGCAGGTGGCACAGGAACGCCTCCAGGCGGGTTTGGGATGTCTCCAGAGACGGAGACTCCACCACCTCTCGGGGCAGCCTGGGCCAGGGCTCTGCCACCCTCACAGCAAAGAAGTTCCTCCTCCTGTTTAGGTGGAACTCCCTATGGTTAAGTTTGTGCCCGTTACCCCTTGTCCTGTCCCCGGGCACCACTGAAAAGAGCCTGGCCCCATCCTCCTGACACCCCCCCTGTCAGTATTGATAAGCGTTGAGAAGGTCCCCCCTCAGGCGTCTTTTTTCCAGCCTGAAGAGACCCAAATCCCTCAGCCTTTCTTCACAAGAGAGGTGTTCCAGTCCCCTCATCCTCTTGGTAGCCCTTTGGTGTCCCCTCTCCAGCAGTTCCCTGTCCTTCTGGAAGCGGGGAGCCCAGCACTGGACACAGCACCTTGCACAGCAGCTGCACCCTTGCGGTTACCCCAAAGGAAGGACCTAAGAGCTCTCAGCATGAGCCTGTTGGAGAGTAAAGGGCTTGTCCTTCAAACCTGAGCCCATCCAGCCGCCGGGAAGCAGGCAGGAGAGAAGACGGGGTTGACGCAAGTAGGAAAAATCCAGCCCCTCATGGGGTGGCATCAGGCCGCCCCCGGCCATGGGGTACAGCCTCCGTTGTGGGCGCAGAGCTCTCCCAGCACCCAAAGGCTGGGATACCCGCTCATTGCTTTTGATTATGTCGGTGCACTTCTGGAAGGACTCTTTAGGAAAAAGAACCAACCCCCCATGATTAATTTTGTCATCCAGCGATGCTCCCGAGTGCTACCACCCGTGAGCCCTCGAGGTCCCCGCCGGCCCCACGCTCCTGCCTTACCGCAGCTGGGCAGTGTCCCGGCACAGCTCCATGTTTGGCCTCCGAGTGCGCTGGTCCAGCCGGGTCTGAGCCACCTTTAATGGAGGCCCCTGGTCCCTAATGGCCTTTTGGATGGCTTCTATATTCCTCTCCGTCTGGAATATTTCCTGCACTGTCTGGCGTAAGAAAGAAACACATGCATAAATTTAAAAAATATATTCTCCAGCGGCAACGGGATTTCCCTTTTCTGCCATCCATCTGCAGAAAAAAACCAAGTTCAATTAGCAGACCCCGGGCTCAGACTGCTCTCACTCTGCCATAGATGGAGGCACAGATCCAGCAGCCATTTCTCTGCGGGGAAAAGCCTCTCTTTGCTCTTGCTGTCACTCAGAGGAGGTTTTGGAGCAGTGACGGATCTACTGAATTACCCGCTCCCCAAAATTACTGCTTGCAGGAACTGATCGTCCATCACTAGCGACTAACAGAGGGCAGGTTTTTGGTGGATGCTCGCTGAAGGATGTGGCACCAGCCCGCGATGCTGCAAGCCCAGTTTCTGCTCGGTTAATCTGTGCCGAGCACTTTTCAGGCAGCTTTCCATGAGAGCCAGTGGTGCGAGCCTGCTGCCCATGGCTGATCTCCACTTCATCTGCTTGGCGGAGCAAACACACCGATACCTGTGCAGCAACCACAGAGTGCTGAGACCGAAAACACGTCCTTGGAGGAGCAGCAAAGCTGCAAACCCCACAGCAGACACCCCAGCAGAGTCCCAGTAAAGCCCTTCTGCAGGGCAGCCAGCGCCTCTGAAGTAACTAGCGCTGATGCAAGTAGCGCTGGCATTTTCTGCTGGAAATCCCTGTGCTAGCAGGCTGTCAGCTGGGATGAGCAACGGGCAGTATCCCTTGGGATGAAATTACACTGCCAACTCATCCTGCTCCAAGAAGAAAGTCCCCAAGAAAGCTGGGCAGGGGCTGTTTGCAAGGGCATGTAGCGAGAGGACGAGGGGCAATGGTTTCAACTAGAGCAGGGCGGGTTTAGATGAGACATTAGGCAGAAGTTCTTTGCACTGAGGGTGGTGAGACACTGGCCCAGGTTGCCCAGAGAGGTGGGGGAGGCCCCATCCCTGGAGACATTCAAGGCCAGGCTGGATGAGGCTCTGAGCAACCTGATCCAGTTGAAGATGTCCCTGCTGACTGCAGGGGGGTTGGACTAGGTGGCCTTGAGAGGTCCCTTCACACCCAACACATCCTATGACTCCATGATTCTAAATGATGCTATAAAAGCTTCTTGTGGTGACCATTCCTCTGCTGGGGCCAGGTCTGCGTGGAGGGTCGCGCTTTGGAGGTGTCACTGGGAAGTGACAGTGCCACACCAAAAGGGAGGGGTTCAGGCTACCTTGGCCAGGTGGGTCTGAATCTTTCTCTTGGCATCGGCCGTCTCGGCGATGCGGTTGGTGAAAGTGACGTTCACGGCGTTGAACTGCCGCCACATCTGGCTGTCCGTCACCGCCAGCAGGTTCTCGATGTCGTCCCGCAGCTTGGCGGAGGCCGCCCGCTGGCTCTGGGAGCGGAGGATGTTGTCGTTGGTGAACTTGGCCCAGGACTGCGGCACCGAGATCCTGGCAGGGAAAAGGAGAGGCCCCCGGTAAGCTGGATGTGGGCAGGCATGGACTCTGCCAGGGAGCAGCGTGGATTCACTATAGCTTAAATCTACACTTTTAATTGGACTGTATGTCATAGTTTAACCCCAGCCAGCAGCCAGGACCACGCGTGCGCTGGTGCAGTTCTCCCCATTCCCCCCAGAAGGGAGAAGAGGGAGAAAAGGAGGGGAAAGGGAAAGGGAAAAACTCGTGGGTGGAGATAAGGACAGTTTAATAGAACAGTAACAGAAATGAACAATAATAATAATAGTAATAATAATGAGAGAAGTCACTCTCACCACCCAGTGAACTGGCACCTTCCCGAGCCCCGACCGCATATTCCCACCCCGCACCAACCCCCATTTATATCCTGAGCATGGCATCTATGGTACGGAATATTCCGTTGGCCTTTCCCTTGTTCTGCCTATGCTCCTCCTCACTTCTATGGGAAGCTGAAAAGAGTCCTTGAAAAGTATAAACATCGCCTAGCATCATCTAAGACACATCTTTGAAAATATGCATAAACTTAGTGAGCTGTTTCAGCAGAGGTGCTCCGCTGAATTAATTGGCAGGCTGATCTCTCAACCCCTGGTAGAATGTTTAATGAGGTGGGACTGGCTTTCACCCTCTGGATGTTTGCATCCAACTGTCAGCAGAGGGTTGTGCTCCCTTTCCGGGGAGCGGAGAGAAATGACCGCTCTGAGGGAGGTGTCTCCAGGCGGGATGGATCTGGGTTGGGGACAAGCAGCTCCCTGCCAGGGAGAGGCACCGCGTATCCCGGGGACAGCTTGCTGCTGGGGACCGACAGCGTGCACTCACGTGGCATCGACCTGCTCCACCCCTCGGTAGTAACTGATGCCGTGGGAGGTGTTCATCAGGTGGTGGCACCTGTCATCGATCCGGTGGGCCACCTGCTTGTTGGCCAGATCCTTCTCCAGATTCTGCTGGGCCACCCGGTTGGACCTTCAACATGCAAACAGCAGCCATCGGTGGGGACGTACGGGTGGAATGGCTTCCTCCCCGTTCCACTCCCCACAGCAGCTCCCGGCCCCCCGCGCAGCTCTGTCCTCCCACGAGCATCACCGCCCGCATGCCATGGAGCCTCCATGGGCTTTATGCCTGCGGGGTGTGGGGAGAGACAGGCTTCTTCTGGGGGTTCACATCTGCTGGGCTTCTGCTGTGACCACAAATGCACATCAGCCCTACGACATGAGAGAAGGAGCTCCTCCTTACGTGATCTGGGCTTTGGCCTTGTCCAGGACCTGCTGCATCTTCTCCCGGCACGACCTGATGACATCGACTTCCTGGGCAAAGGCAAAAGAGGACCCCATCAGTGTCCATACTCACTCGTCCTGGTCACACTCCTCCCCTTGGACCTCTCCAGCCCTGCACACAGCAAGAACTTGCCTGCTTGTCTTCCTGCCCAAAGCAAACAGGCAGGAAAACTCGCAGCTGAGCCTGCGCCCAGCGCCCTGGAGGGGACAGAAGGGTGCTGTGGCTGCAGCCACGGCCTTTGCGTTCCCTTTCGGGGTGGGTCAATAAGGACTTTTTCACCTTGACCTCAGTGTCAAGCGGTGGTTAGTCCCACTGCACGGACAGGGACACATCCTGGTGTGGAGAGGCAGAGCGGTTCCCTGGGCCACTACACACCTCCATCCCCAGATCAGCACCTGCCCTTTTTGCTCCCAAAATGTTTTCCTCCCCAGGAGGAATCCCATCCGTACGGGACAAGAGGAGATGGACTTGACTGCGGTGTAAATGCCCAGGCTGAATTTCTGAGACACATTCAGCTCCACCGGAGGAAGTGTGTTGCTCTCAGCTCACTTGACTTCAGCACAAAGCCATTGCCTTTGTGAAGCTTCGGCTGCTGGAGGCAGGTGATCAGTGCTCCAAATCCCATAACTTTGAAATCCGGTAAAAATAGCTTCAACGCATGATCTGAGTTGCCCAACTTACTGTTAAGAGCTGTTCCTCCACGTTGTCGTGGACCAGGTCGATGCCCATCCTCTTCTCCCGGTGAAGTAAGCACTCCTGAGCGACCTGTTGGGGACACGCCATCACCGCTGGCTGCAGGGGCAGGGCTCTCTATGGGGACTGTCCCCATCTCCAGTAATGTGAGAAAAGAAATTCTAGGTGGGCACGGAGATGACAAGAGGGGGAAAAAAGTGGCCCGGGGCTGCTGGTTTAGCTGACAAGGAGCAGGCGAGCTGCAACATCAGCATTAAACCATCATGAGGGAGCAGACGTGTCCCTGGTGCAGCCACAGCTGAAACGGGGACCCGTGTCAGCCTTGACGCCCACCTCGCCAGAGCCTCGTTGTAAGACACGGGCTTTTGTCTCCCAAACCGGGATTTTGGATGTACCACTTCTAAAAATATTGAGTTAAGCAAACGCAGCTCTGACGTGCTCAGCCTGTGCTGATAGGGGATCCAGCAGATGGCAAGGGGGGTTTGGTTACTACTAACTTAACTAATGGCCTCTTAATAACAACTTTCTAGACGTTCCAGAGCTGCAGTGAAACTTAATGAGACGTTTGAAGGGCTGCAGATGTTTCAGCAGTAGGCTACAGCTTGCAGCGCGCCGGGACGGGTGCTTACCCGGAGAGGGGCGTCCGCCTCGGCCAAGGCTCTCTCCAGCCTGGTCTTCACCTCTGTGAGCGCGTTGGTCTCCCCGATCACCTCATCTAGCTCGTGGCAGAGCTCCGATTTCCAAAACGCGATGTCATTGGCGCGCACTCCCAGGTTTTTGGTGCTTTCTACTTGCGTTTTCTTGGTCTGCTGGTATTTGTGGTCAATGATGCGGGAGGTATCGGCTCTCAGGCGCTCCGCGTTCTTCTGGGAGGTCTCCGACTCCCTGTAATTGGTCACGTTGGACTTGTACCAGTCTTCAGGTGTGTAGCGGGTGAAGACGGTGGTTCTGGTGGAAACAGATGGAAGCTTCTCGCCGGCGGTTATCCCCTGGGAACTCTTGGAAAAGGCAGCCAAAGTTGGTTTGCTGGCAGCCGTTCTGTAGTAGGTGCTGGGCATCCAGGGGAGGCTGTAGCTCTGAGGCAAGGGGCGGTAAGGAAATCGGTTCTTATAGCTTGACGCCATGGTGTGGATGGCAGGGAGAAACCTGGTGGGTATGGCTCTGGGATGGGCGAACTTTGCTGGTAAGGGAGAGCCGACAGACTCCATGCTCCACCGCTGCTATTCGTGTGTCCCGTCCGTGTCCTGCACAGAGGAGGAGAGAGAGGACAACCTCAGCAACCTCCTGCACTTGCCTTACTTCTTACAGCAACACCCGCAACTTCAAACACAAACAGCGACGCACAGAGCACCCTCACAGCGCCTGAACAGGCCTAAACCCCTTGAAAACAAATCCCTCCTGACAGCATCCCAAACATTTGTATATAAAAGCGTTTGACTTTGTTGTTAGTATCTAGCATCAGGTCTTGGAAGGCGGAGAAAAACAAATCACGGCCGTAAGGAGAATGACAGATACCGTGCCTTCCTTTTCCTTAAATCTGTCAATCCAGTCAAACTGGAGTTGCTCCTTCTCTGCTGTTCCTTTGTTTCTTTTGGCTGGTGTAGCTGCTGATCTTCTGATACTCCAGAGGTCATTTTCTCTGTAAAAGTTCCATTCCCAGCCCCGAGAGCTGCGTCCCTTTTGGACACACATCTGCTACCGGCCCAGCGCCATTTGTGGGTGGGTGAGGGACTCCATCCTCACCCCCTCTATCTTCCCTTGCCTTAAATGCTGGAGTGAGGAGCCTGCAGGTGAGCTGAGCTTTGCAGGACTATATCCAAATTTGAGCCCCCCACACCCCTATTTCAGCCTCAAAAGAGGGGCCGCCTCTTGCCTTGCAAAGGAGGAAAGGTGTCGATGGCTCACCTGGTGTAAGATCAGTGTGCGTGGGAAGGAGATGGCCCACAGTCTTTTCAGAGTGGTTTGGAAACACCAGCCTTGCAGTAGCCCTAGGAGGAATGGCCACACATGAAGATTTTGCTACCAAGAATTGCATATTGTCCTCTCCAGCTTGAGGCTGTCAATCGATGGTTATCAGCAAGATAAGGCAGGGGGCCACCAAACACACCTCATCTGAGGACAAACACTCCGGAGGGGTACGTGGTGCTCGGTACGAAGCTCTTGTGAGGTTACGAGTGTCACCCAGGGGCAGGAATAAGTCCCTCAATACGGCTGTTGTAGCCAGCCTGACGTGTCCTTCCCCTAACACCGTCCCGTCCCCACTGCTCCCAGCCTGGCTCGGAGCCCCAGGGGAAGATGAGGACACGGGTGTGCTACAGCAAGATCCCTGATGGGAGTGGCTGTGGGACAGGCAGCGGGAAACTCACACCCTCAAATTTAGCAGAAAAAGAAGCTTTCGCAAACACGACCCTCCGAGGCAGTTTGGCAGAACCGAGGACGAAATGTCTGCGCTCAGGTCCAACAGAAACCACCGTGTGTGCCGCTTCCCACAAACCGCTCCCTTCAGCCCTTTTCTCCCGCCTAGGGATAAATGACGGCGCTTTCCCTAGCTCCGTGCCGCTTTATACCTGAGAAACAGCCTTGGGAGGGTGGGAGGCAGCTTCCCTGGCTCCCACCCCCACAAATAAACTCTGCCCTTTCAGATACTGACAGACACACGTTTAGGAAAGGGAGGGAAAAACCCACTTTGTGCCATCCCTGAACACGGACACACGACAGGAGCCCCCGACCACCTCATCCGGGTACATTTAGAGGACAGAAGAGATATGGAGGGGGATTAGGAGAATGACCTGTTTTTTTCCCTCCCAGTTCAGGGACATACTCACCCTGCAGAGGCTTGGGGGTGTGCGGGGGGGGCTGCTACTCAGTGCTGTGCTGTCAGGTTGGGTGGCAGCACTGCCAGACACTGCAGCATCCCCAGTGCCCTCTGTGTCACAGAACCAGGGCAGCGTTGCCGCTGGCGCAGGGTGCTCAGTAACCGGGTTCTACGCGGGCAACTCCCTGCAGCCGCTCTGGCAACCCGATGCAGCCGCTGGGCAACGCATTGCTGTGGATGGGCAAGCCGGGGCCAGCCCTGGGCAAGAAAATACCCTCACATGGCATCCTAGATCCTGCCCTGGACAACCTACTGCCCTCCATGGGCAGGTTTTGCAGCCCCTGGGCAACCAGGTGCAGCTTTTGGGCAACTGTTGAGCGGCTTAGTCATATCTTTTGGTTTTAGGTAGTCCTGCAAGAAGCAGGGAGATGGACTCGATGATCCTCATGGGTCTCTCTTGACTTGAGACGTTCTACGATCCTATGAACTCACGGCCCTCAGTAGGCAACCCAGTGCCACCCCTGGGCAAGTCAGTGCAGACTGCGTGCATCCTAGTGCCTTTGCTGGGCAACTTGATCCCTTGCCTGGACAACCCCCAGCACCGTCAATGGGCAACCCAAATCGAGCTTGCTGACTGATGTTGATAGCATTCGGCATGCTACGTTGCAAAATCGAGCGGCTGTTGATTTTTTGCTGTTAGCTCAGGGTCATGGATGTGAAGGTTTTGAAGGTATGTGTTGTATGAACCCTTCCGACCACTCATCATCCATTCATAAGCAGTTACGGGAGCTGAAGGATAACATGTCCAAATTAAAAGTGGTCAAAAACAGTTTCGATGATTGGTTAAGCTCATGGGGTATAACGGGATGGTTATCAGATTTACTAAAGCAAGGGCTCATGCTATTGTTGGTTATATTATTATTGATTATGGCAGCCTCGTGTGTTCTCCGCAAAGTGACTGACATGATAGAAAATGCCATGCATAAGGTCTGGCTGGCTCAAGAAGAAAAAGGGGGTATTGTAGGAATGTATCTGAGAGAAAACGGCCATGTGAGCCAGCCTCCCTACTGTGAGAGATTAGATTAAGAGCAAAACAGGCGGTAGAAGATGGAATTAGTACATGGGAAAAATGGGAACTGAGAAGGTAGAAAACATGTTGTGCTAATGACTAAGCAATTTACTATGCGAATTCTTGTAACCAATCTGATGTGTGAACGAACTGCATGCACAGCGTGTGGACAGTGTAACTCGCTGATCAGAAATAAGCGAGTCGCGTGTACGGCTACAACACAGGGTATAAAAGATGATGATCGGTGCTTAATAAACGGCTTCTGTTGATTCACACTGGATCGTCTGGAGTCCAGTTATTTCTCCTCAACAGGGTGCGGGAGGAGAAGCCATGCTCTCTGCTAAGACACTAGAGGAACCCAGTAGCAGGGTTTGACCAGCCACATTTTAACCAAAAGAGGCAGAAAATGCCAGCGACGACACTGTGAGCACCCGGAGATCTGCGGAAAGGTCTGAAAGTCCATTCAGTCCCTGGCCAGATGAGAGAGAGCTTCACCTGGAGCTGCTTCTGGACTTTCTCATGGGATCTTTTGAGAGAGGTCCCAGCCCTAGCTCTGTCCCAGCATCAGTGACACCTCCAGCATCTGAGCTGATCCCATCCCTGCTACGAGTCCCTCTTCACCAGCAGCAGCCGAGGGAGCACAGCCGCCAGCATGGCCACCGTCAAGATGAGCAGGACGGCGAGGGCGATGGGCGACTGGCAGCATTTCACCCCCAGGGCCGAGCTGGATGACACCGAGCTTGTGTTTCTGTTCTGCGTCTCCTCCCCAGGGAGCTGCAGTCCACATCCACCAGTGGCATCCCATGGTCACTGATGACAAAGATGTGGGCTTCCCGCGCCAGCTCTCCTGGGACCCCCTGCGAGTCCATGGGGCTGTTCCCCGTGCTGCAGCACCGGTCGGAGCTCTGCACCGGCATCACAAAATGGCTGGGCACCACCAAGGTGTTGCTGGCCTCCAATTTGGTCAGATGGGACAAGGAGGAAGGTGACAGAGGCATCTCCAGGGCCCGGAGGTTGGTGCCTGCCTTGGGCGGCCATAGAGCCTTCTTCTTGCTGAGGAAAGTCACGTAGCGGCAGATGGGGCAGATGCTGCTGCTCTGGACCTGGCCGTCAAGCTTGGCGGAGAGCAAGCACTTCACCAGGCAGTCGTGGCAGAAGGTGTGCCCGCAGCTGAGCTGGCGGTGCATGGCCTCCAGTGGGTGGAACTTCTCGTAGCACATGGGGCACTCGGCCGGGGGTCCCTCCTTGCTGGACGAGGCCTCAGACATCCCTGCTCTGTCGGACACAGGCGCTCCCCAGCTGCGAGGAAGAAGCACGATGGGTTAATAAGGTTGAAATGATAAGCATGATCCATCTCTTCATCTCTCCTCCTCCTCCCTGCTCTCTTGCTGTTGCCCTCTTGCCCCTAACAGATGCAGTTGACAGCTACTAGGCATCCTCTCAACAAGACAGGGCATTTTCAGGAGCATTACGCCTCTCAGTGTGGCCCTTGGGGCAAGAGAGAGATGATGGGAGGACCCCAACTCCAGAGCCAGCGGGGGCAACAATCCCCGGCTGCAAAATCACATGCACGAGCCCCTGGATGGACGTGCTCAGCACGTGGTACAGATAAAGCAGGTTCAGCTTGTGTCAGGAGTGCCTCCGTGCACTGCTGCCAGCTCCAGGTGCACGGGAGGTGGGAACTCCCATCCCACAAAGAAACCTGCCATGGAAAGGGAGATGCTCCCATCCCAGGGGACACAGAGGGGCCAGCGGGAGCAGGGGGAGGCCAGGGCAGTGGGACAGGTGGGAGCACAGGACCCCCCGGGGATGGAGAGGGGGCGTGCTGGACCCGGGGCAGGCAGCGAGCACCCACGCCAGGCTCCTTCCAGGCTGCTGGAGGACGTCCCAGGCTGGTGGCCAGGCCACAGCCATCTCCAGGCTGTGCTCCTCACGCCGGAGCATGGTCTGGTCAGCAAGCCCCGGAGCCCGGCGTCTCCTCTTAGTCAGAGCGGGGAGGGCAGAGCCCAGCCATCCCGCCTGGCCCCTGCCCCAGCCTGGGGCGCCAGGGGGAGCGCGGGGCTGCTGGCATCCCCAGACCCGCGTCTGGGCTGGGTCTGAAGCTCTGCCATGCGTCTCCCAGGGCAGGGAGCATTCATGCGGCGGCTCAAGGAAGGGAGAGGGGAGCGGGAAGAAGGGAGAGAGGAGAGGGGAAAAGGGAGAAGGGAGCGGGAGATGGGTGAAGGGCGGAGGAAGAGAGGAGAGGGGAAGGGGGAGAGGAGAGAGGGGAGAGGGGAGGAGGGATGCTCAGCTCAGCTCCTTTCTCTTAAAACCGGAGCTTCATAAAACCTGCAGGTTTTTCCAGACCTTGCAGCATTGTCAGACCCGACCCAACCTGCACCCCTTTTCTCACGCATGACTGTGCCCATGGGCATCCTCACAGCTGTCTCTGGAGGTTTTGCCATCCCCTCCTTGGCTGACCTCCTCTTCCTTGGGAGCCATCCCCTGCGCCAGGACGGTCACAAGAACACAACAAACCATCCCCTCCCAATCAAAGAGAAGAAAGATGCAGGCTCCTGCTCTGCTTTAAGAGGGATCAGGGACCTGGTCCCCCAAAGTGCTGCAGAAGGAGACCCTGACCCTGTGCACCAACTCCTCTGTGCCCCCAAAGCCCCCTTACCTGCTGCAGGGCACCAGGGCAGGAGCCCCTCCATGCACTCCACTGCTGTCCCCAGAAGCGGGGCTGGCCGTGCCCCAGCACCGAGCACCAGCTGGGGAGAGGACTGGGACACCTATATAACACGGAGGTGTTGGCTGCGCGTGTCATGCGGGCGCGTTGCGCAGAAGCTGGAGCAGGGACAGGGCCAGCTCCCGGGGATTGAATGCGGAGGAACTCGTTCCCCGTTTTAAAGGCCTGATATTTGCCTGGTTGGCCAGGGAGGGGGCGAGGAGCCAGTGTCAGGCATCGGAGGGCAGGGACAGGCAGCACGGTCCTGCCTGCTTTCCCTCATGTGATGGGCACCTGTAGTCGGGCTCATCCCTGAGCTCAAACCCCAATGAAACAGTCGCTAAAGGGGATGTCGGGAGCCCAAATTCCCTCTGTTGCTGCAGAGCAGGGTGACCGGCAGCACCCTGCACCAGGGCTGGGCTCCTGCCAAACAATTCTTGCCTCCAGCCGCCACAGCTCCCTGTTCCTCGCCCTGGCCACATCTTCATCCCTACGCCCCCTCCCCTCCTCATCCCCCAAACACTCCTCACTCCAGCCCTGCGCTCCCCGCCCTACACCGTCAGACGCTCACCCAAGCACCGGTGTTGCAGCACACAGCCCAGCAAACACACTCCAGCAGGCTCGAGGGCCACTGCTGCCTTGAACCTGCCCTGGAGGGGGTTTCCAGCATCTTTGGGAACTGCAGTCCAGGCAGCGGCAGGAGCCCTGTGGGCTCAGGGCAGGCAGAAGCCCCGAGCTTGGCCATCTCAGCAGCCGCAGGTGGCTCATGAGTCACTGTTTGGCCAGGTGCCGGCTGGAAACACACGTAAAGAAGGTTCCCTGTGGCCTTACATGTGTCCCAGGGTGCTGCCCATCCCTCGCTCGACCCCCAGGCGAGAACCTGAGAGGTGTCTCCCCTGCAAAGCCTTGAAAAAACTGCCACGGGGTGGGTCACTCCTCCCACAGTCTCGACTCTTTCCAGCCACCCCTGCCACCCCTCAGCCCGGCCAGTGGCCACGGGGCTGCCAGCCCACACTCAGGCTTGCTGAGCGGCTCCACAGGGATGTGAGGATGAGATTCCCAGAGCAGGCACAGTGACCCCAAGGCGCCCCGCCTGCACGCCTTCCCCAGCTCTGGCTGTGGCAGTGCAGCCACGGGACCTGGATTTGAACCATCAAGGGGCCCCAATGGCCTGGAGGGCCTGGAGTCTCCAACATGGAAAGCCTTCCGGAGAACCCTGACATAGCGGGGAGTCTTGCCTTGGGGCAGAGAGATGCTCCGCACAAGCATTCCCAGCCCTGTGGTCCTCCCGCCCCAAGAAGATGCCCAGGGCTCTGCAGGATCCGTGGGGCAGGCAGAAGAGGAGATGCACCTCTGGCACCCAAACCCCAGTGAGATGGGCCCTGGAGTTCCTCTATGGGCAGGAGGGGTGGTTTCGTGCGGCTGGCTGTCGCGGCAGGGCTGCAGGCGTGGGCAGCAGTATCAGTCGCTCGTGGGTGCAGCGGTTGCAGCAGTTACAACATGGGGCTGGTTTCTGGAAGGAGCAGGGGAGGTGCAGCCCCGCCGAGCCGTCCCGTGCACTGGGGCAGCTGCCAAAAGAGAGCACCCATGGTGGGAGACATGCCCCACGGGGGATGTCTCAAGCTGTGAAGCCCTGTCCCTCGCTGCAAGGAGACCCGCAGCATGTCAACACCTTCCACACCCCCCGCTTAAGATCAGGGACCAAACCACTCCACTCGTTATCCCAGTTTTCTTGGGATGGTCCAGAAATTGAGGCTGAAACCTCTCCAGACAGATCGTGCCGGGGCTGAGGTTGCACAGTCACCCCTGGGGTAGGCATCCCCATCCCCCTCCCTGGGCCCTCCTTGAAGCTGCTGGAGGTGCCAGGGTTGCACCCACCGACATCTCCATTGCTGAATGAGTGATCTGGGCCAGCGAGAGCAGATTTGGGGCAGCCGAGCATCTCCCCAGCTTCAGTTTGCTCTCTGCCAGCACCAAGGCGGGGTGGAAATTCCTGTTTCCCATACTTTGAATGCTCCCCGCCGTTGGAAACTATGAGCTCACGGCTCTATACATAGGCACTGGAAAAACGAGTCTGCCTCCCTTTGCCACTTTGACCACGCCAAAATCAAAGGGATTTTGGCATATCACAGCCCTGGCTCTGTGAGCACTTTCGTTCTTTCCTGGGCATGGCTTTTCTCGCTGCCTTTGCCCCACTTCCACATGCAGCAGCATCTTTCCTGAAGGACGGGATTGAGTCTGCTGGTGCTTGAGGGAGAAGAAACCAGTTTCAGGAGCAAAGCAAGTCCCTATACGCTGCCTGTGTGTTTTTCTCCGGCTTTAAGCAATGCAGCTCACGGCCAGTGTTTCAGCCCCCTCAAACCCAGTGCAGGGTCAAGGTCTCCAGGATCCTTTTATCCAAGCAAGAAGGCAGCATCAGGCTCAGCTTCTCTCCAGGGACCACAGCTGGGACCTTCTCTGCTCTGGGGTTGGTGGCTTCCAGGGAACAAGGGACATTCTGACCCAGAAGAGGACACAGCCCTCCCTACAGGCGGGGGTGGCCGGGGGTCCCTTCACTAAAACTGCGATGGCTTTTGGGCAGAGCTCTGCAGCCTTTTGCAAGGACAAGAGGATGCTGCAGACAGCCCTTGTCTTCCACAGCATCACCCCAACTTCCCACTGTCACCGACCAGGTGGGGAGGAGGGAAAATAATATTAGATATAGTTACGTGAAAGTGCTTATTTTCAAAGCACATTTAAAGCCAGAAGATCGAACTATATGTGAGCCTGGTGCCAGGCAAATATTCACTATAGGTCTCGATATTTCCATAACAAATCCATGCTGCACTTCTCCAAATCATAAGAGATGAAGCAGGGACATTTCCAATGAGCAGAGACGTGTCCTCCATCCCTTCTCTCAACGAGGGCGAGGATCCCGGTGAGAAAAATCATGGCTTTATTCCTGACGGCAAGATGCACGCGCGGAGCTTTGCCATGCAGCCACAACCCATCCACATGGCTGGTGGCTGCTGGAAAGGATGGGCTGGCTGAAGCGTCCCTCACCTGGGGACACCTGCCCCATCCCTCCCACGACACGGCCAGTCCTCCCGAACTCCCCCAGGTTTTTCCTTAGCGATGGCTCAACCTGCAAATCTGAGGCTTTCTCCAAGTTTCTGCTCAGCCCGTTCTCCTCCCACCACTTCCCAGCCCCGGCTCAAACATGGTGAATAGTTGGCACTGGTGGGAACCAGGTGAAGGGAAGAGGGGAAAAAGTAAATCCAAGGGGTGGAGGGTCCAAGAGTCCTGGCCCCTGTCTTAGCTGTATCCATTCCCGTGCTGTCAAAATAAACTCACATAGATGGAAAAGATGGATGAGTTTGGAGGCACCCAAGCCCTTTAAGGGGGTCCATCTTTTCCCATACTTGCTTTACTTGAATTCAGAGTGGGAAAATAAGTGTCTTTTCCTTCTGCATGTCTCCATCCTGCCTGTCAGGCACCTGGCAGGATGCAGACCCACCATCAAGCTGCTGATTTAGCCAAGACAGCCCAAAACACCTAGCAGAAGCTCTTCCGACAGCTTTCTCCTCAGCGCTTTTTGCCGTGCCCAGCAGGTGGTACTCTCGGATCTGCTGTGGCCACCCTAAAAAAAAAAAAAAAAAAAAAAAAGACCCGTCTGCACCGTAAAAAAAAGCCCTGGGCCTGCCTCTCCAGGGGTGCCAAGGTCTGGAGCTGGTGGTCCCCACCAGCTGGGATGCTGCCTCTTCCCCACCAGGACGGATGGGATCTGCTTATCCTCCTGATGATCAGAAATTTACATCCAGTCATTTGACATGACGAATGCTTACCAAACACCAAGGAACAACGGGGTACATCCCCAAACCCCTCTCCAATGCCTGTTTTCCCACCAGATGCTGAGGTTTTGCGAAGGCACCTGCACAGTACCTGGGCATCACAGCACCCACTTGCCTCTGCCTCCAACAAACCCTCCCAGGAATGACCCCGAGCCTGGTGTGAGCCCTTGGAGCCTTATTCTGACAGCAAAACTTGGCGATTTGTCTCGTCCAGTCCAGGCCGAGCCACACAGCCCCACGGTGCATGGGGTTTTCCCATACCTGGGAGGGCAACTGCACTCTCCAGGGGCTCCTTCAGCTTCTTTCCCCCCTCCACCAACACAACGTCAGCTCAGTGAGTCCGGGGGCAGCCCAAGGCAAGCGCCTCAGATGATGAGCAAGGCCAGGGCTGCACAAACCCCCTGGATGTGGGGGCAAAATGGCTTGTCCCCCCCTCCCCGGTGCCCACACCAGCCCCTCGGGGGAAGCACACAAACCTGCTGTAGACCCTCCGCGGTCACTGTGACCCGTCCCTGCTGTGCCATGAGCCATGCCACTCCAGGGGTGTTTTACCACCCGCGTCCCCTGCAGCAGTGGGTATTGCCGGACTCTTTTACGCCATCCCCTCTGGCTGCCTTTTTACCAGGCAGCTCCCTCGAGCCTTATTCTGGGGGACAATGCACAGAATCCCTGCAACGTCAGGAGAAAAGGCTGCCGGGGTTAGGGACTGGGGGGCTTTTACCAAAACGGGAGGTTCCCTGTGGTTTTGGCTGCCAGGTTGTGTTGCAGTTTGGCTTTTTCCTCCAAGCCCTGTCTCCCGGAGGGCCGAGACTGCAGAGGGGTTGCTGCCTTTAATGGGAACAAGTAGAGGTCAGCTTCTAGCCCTGCAACACCACACACGCTGGAGCGGCCCGGAAAGGAAAGGCTCCATAAAAGGAGCACTAAATACTGGATTTTGGTTCATTTCATGATTTTTCCAGGGTCTTATGACCATGCAGTCAGCATGGTGCTGTGAGCAGAGAGTTTGCAGGCAGAGCTGCTCCACCAGCCAGGGTCAGCTGGTGGATCATCAACCAGAAACACAAGTGGGTTAGTGATAGGAGGATGCTTGGGAAAAAATGCATCTGCCCAGACATGCTGGCACAAGGCAGGAGGGCTACTGTCCCCGTCCCACCACCCTGTGGGCTCTGCAGTCCCCGTAGTCAAAATATAGGAAGGATAACCCCAGTCCTCCCTTCCAGATGGGGTCAGCTGGAAAACACACAAGGGTCCTGACAACCCCCAACCCACGGTGTCCCATGAGGGACAGGGCAGGTGGTGCCCGGCTGTCCCCTTCTGCATCCTGGGAGGATGATGGGTCCAGCACACAGACGCTCCCGAGCCGGCATCGGGGCTGTGGCTGGTGTCACAGCAGTTTCCCACATCTCCTTGGCCCTCCATGTCCATCGTTAAGGACCCCCAGGAAAATGGGCACAAGCAGATCCAGGGTGCCTAAGAGGTCACCCCTGCACCCCACGAGCAGCCTGGCAATAACCAAGACAATCAGCGTTTCAGGGTGGCTGTGCTTTTGGCAGGCAAGCTGAGCTACAAAACAGTACTTTTAGGCATCGCTGGCAAAGTCTGTTAAAGGAGCGATTCAGCAAATACTGCCCAGGCACCAAAGGTGGCACTCACAGTAGTCAAGAAAAATAGCTACATTTATCAAAAAAAGGCTCCATGTGGATGGACACAGCCAGCTCAAAGGGGGACTTCGGGTGAGGCATAAAGGGAGGATAAATGAAGTGATCGGCGTTGTTGCGTACAACAGAGGGTCTGCTGCCTTCATGCTTGAAGAAGTGCCCTGTTATGTGTATGTGTATGTTATGTGTATGCGGGGGCAGCTCGCAGAGTGGCGGTGACTTTGCTTTCCCGACTCTTGCAACATCCCAGCAGGCTGCGAGGACACGGCACGCGCCAGACAAGCTGAGTCTCTGCCGACCCCACTGCCAGCGCTGCCAGTGGCTGGGGGACACGTCAGCACAGAGCCATCAGGTCCCCCGCCCCCGGCAAAGCCATGGGATGTCCCCATCTGCAAAGCCTCGCTGCAGGGGCTGGGCAGGGAGCGCCGGGGGGCTCTGCCTGGGCCACTTGTCCCTCTGGCAACCCTCCCAGAGCCACTGCCCTGCCACATGGTCCCCCAGAGCTGTTGCCCATCGACCCCTGCTCCCCAAAGCCCTCCTAGATGCCTGCCTCTCTGTACACTCCCTACAGCATCGCCATGCCGTGTCTTTCACAGAGCTGTACTCCCTCCATTCCCCCTACTCCCACTCCCTGCCCAGTCTCATCCTTCCCAGTCCCATCCAAACCACATCCTTCCCAGCCTCATCTCCCCTCATCTCTCCCCACCCCATCTCTCCCCACATCCCTCCCAGCTCCATCCCTCCTTACGCCCCTCCCAGCCCCATGTATCCCTATACCTCTCCCAGCCCCACCCTTCCCTGTATGATCTCCCATATCCCTCCCAGCCCTATACCCTCCCCAAACTCAGCTCTCTCTACAGCTCCTCCACTCTCATCCCTCCCTACCCCCACCCCAGCCCCAGCCCTTCCTTCCCCTCGCTGGGGGCACACAGACCCCCACGGCCCCTCTCGTGGGCTCCAAATAGCCATGATTCAACCCACTGGCTTACAAGGATGAAATATTGCTGCTGATGTTGTCACCATGGCACCTGGATGGGGACTGTGAGTAGGTGTGAGCAGCTGATCTCGCATGCACATGGCGAGTCCTGCACCAAACACTATCCTCGGGCAGACAGGGAAGGAGGCAGCAGGGTGGGGGTATAAGAGCAAGGCTGTTTGGAGGCAAACATCAGTCTGAGCAGGAAAGCTGATATTCCCCAGCACCTGCCAGACTCGTGACATGGGGTCCAGGGTGGGAGCCATGCAAGGCCAAAGGTTGGCCAGGCTTTTTCTAGTGGTCCGAAAACTGCTGGGTCTGAGGTCATCTTTCTTGAGACCAGGAGCAGCCAGGCTTGGCAAGTTCGAGCCTCACAAAGCTCTTGAGATGCAATGAGTCGACAGTTCCCAGATCACATCCCCAGGGTCAACACTCACAGCTCCAGAGCCACAAGCAGAGATGGATGCTGCCTCCCAGCACAGACCAGTGCCCAGCTCCCGGGGCTGTTTCCCTCCCCATCCCTGTTTCTCCTTTGCCCAAAGCCTCCTTTCCCCTGGACCTTCTCAGCACTAGGAAGGCTAGGCTGCATGTGGGGGAGGCAGGGGTTGGGGCTGGGCTTGGCTGACCCCCTGCTTCTTCTCCTTGGCTCCCTGGAGGTGCCGGCTGCATCCCTGAGATGATGGCCTGGGTACCAGGGGACCCTGCCTGCCTCCCTGGGGTGGTGGCGCTGGCATCAGAAGTCCTCCTCCATCTGAGGGAGCGCCTGCCCACGTCTCAGATGTCACCGTTGCTCTACGTGTCCCTGCTTGCATTCCCAAGGAACCAGGATGTGTCCCTGGAGTGCCTTTGATGGTCCTGGGCACAGCCTGTGTGCCTGGTCCCGTCGGACCCAGCGCTGAGCTTTCCAGTCCGTGCTGAGCCAACGGAGCCGGACTCAGGCAACAGCCACCTCTCCCAGGCACCGGGGACACCGGACACACGGATCCAGCACCCAGACAGACGGGCAGGGAGAGCTGGTGTTCCAAAAGTAATATATAGATTTTTAATTAATAAAATCATGATTGTGATTTAAAATTTAAATGCATTACTATTCTTTAATTAGTAAAATTAATTCCCTGGAGAAGGGAGATGAACGGTGGTCACAGGGCTGGGGGGAACACATTGACAAATCGCAGCCCCCAGTTCTGCTTCGCCCCGGCCCTGCAGAGGTGCAGAGGAGGGAGGACGGGGTGAGGGGGGGTTCAGGGGGGTCTGTGCAAGAAGCCGTGCTGAATTCCAGAAGCCAGAGGAGAGGCGCGTGTTGCTCTGGGCGCTGCAGCACCTGTCGGGGAAATCCAGAGCTGGGGGGGCACCAGTGGCTCCGTGCCACCATGGCCATGATCCGGGCTCTCGACAGCCACCTCCATCCATTTATTTTTCATTATTCCCCCTCTGCCCTCTCCTGCCCTGCTGCAGGGCTGCTCGGGCATGAAGTGGGCTGTTAGAGAACCCCCACACACCCTTCAGTACCTCTGGGATGCTGCTTCCTTCTCCCTGGATTTATATATATATGATACTCATAGATTATAGCTATAGATTAAAAAAATAAAGTGGGGGAAGAAAAGGCCAGCTACGGGCTCCCATGGGCCAGTGCCCACCCCAGCAGCACGTCTTCCCCTTACAGACAATAACAAAACCCAGACAATGATCCCAGTGAGTTCCTGGGGGAGCCCCCGCTCCCAACGCCCTGGCCCGGACCCCCCCAACTCCCCTCCGCGCCAACCCTTTGCTGCCTCAGAAAACCACAATAATGGCGGCGGCTGGGAGCCGGGCCTGGTCTCCTGCGGGACGTGTCACCGGAGTGGGCTGAGTGACCGGGACAGCCCTGCGAGGGAGCTGCCTCTGCCCGGGCTCGGGCTGCGCTGGCTGCGGCCACAGATCAGCCTGCGCCAGCTGCGCCTCAGGGATGGAGGTGGAAAAGGCAGCCGGGACCCTCGGCCTCTCCCATGCCTGTGGATAACCCCATCCCAAGGACCAGCCGGGAGTGGGGCGGGGCGTCGCCCAGCAACGGGGGACGCTGCATTGTCCCTTGTCACCCGTCCCACCGCCGCTGTGACCACTCTGCTGCTAGGAGGCAACAGAGGAGGAGGAGGAGGAGGAGAAGCACGAGGACAAGGAGGACGCGCACAGGGAGGAGGACGAGGACGAGGGGAGGAGGAGGAAGCCTTTGACTGCCCATCCCTCCCACCCATCCCAGTCTCCCCCAGGCAGAAAGGGCGCCCTGGGCAGCTCTTTCTCCCACTCCCCCAGGAGCTCAGGTCCCGCTCAGGTCCCTCTGTCGCTTCAGGCACGGCAGCAGCCATGGCCCAGCTCAGCCTGGCCCAGCTGCTGGATGTCGCCTTCGGGACGACCAAGGTCAGGGCCATCGACTTCGTGGCCCTGCGCAGACTGCTGCTGGCCATGCTCTGGCACCTGGGCCTGCAAGACCTCCCTGTGGAGACGTGGGGACACAGCCCGACCCCCCTCCTGGAGAGGGACCAGCCTGCCAAGGCACCCCCTGTTCTGGAGAAGAAGGGGGACAGGGCCCAGGGCACGCGGCAGCAGCCCCAGGAGCCACGGGAGCGGCTGCAGGAGACCACGAGCGGCCCCCAGTTCACCTGCGAGACCACCTACGCCCGGAAGATAGAGAAGAAAATCAAAGAGAACGGGAGCAGCATCTTCAAGGTAGGGGCTTCTGCCAGTCTCCTGGGTGCTCCCCCACGAGACACCCCCTCCTCCAGGGTCCACGCCGCCGTTGCATCCCCTTACACCGAGGTCTGCTTTAAGCCTGAGCCCATGGCAGCACGTGGGCCTTCACAGCCGGAAAGAACTGGAGTTTTGGGGAGGAAGAGCTGGGGCTGAAATGCCCCACTAGCTGGAGGCTCAGCAGCCCTGGAGCTCTGGCCCCATCGCCCTCTCCATCCCTCCCTTCCCCGCTCCTGACCCACGGCCGCTACCGCATCCGCTCCTGGGGCAGCTGGGAGGCTCCACCAGCCCCTCATGGGCCTCATCTCCCACCCCAAATCCCCTCGGCTCGCCCAAGGGCTAAAGCCAGCACTGGTGGGGAACAGACAGGGGCCTCATCCTGCACGGTGCTGAGACGCTGGCGGCCGTGCTTTGCCCCCCAACTATCCCCCGTGGGCAGAAATAAGCCCGGGTTCAAGTTAAGAGCACAGCAGGGGTCAAGGTCCTGGTCACCAGGGACCCTCCCCTGGGGCTCACCCCACCACCCCCCTCTCGTGGGCCATGGCTCTCTCCCAGGAGCTGCTCGAGGAGATCCACACCATGAAGGTGGCGCAGTCCCGCATGGCAGAGGACATCCGCAGGATGCAGGAGGCGCTTGGCTTGGTGAGCTGCCGCTGGTGCCCCGGGAGGGAGCTGGGCCCTTGCCCCCTCCCTGCCCCTCTCCCTGTCGCCACCCCAAAGTGGGAAGGGTGTCCCAAGGGGGGAGCAGGGGAGCTCAGCCCACCCTCCTGCAGCCCCCCACCCTCTGCCCCCCACCACTGCCCCGGCGAGGGCACAAACGGACGCCGCTGCCTGCAAGTCGGGCTGCGGGTAGAGGGAACTGCGGGCATCAGCCAAAGGGATGCTGGGGCACTTCTGAACTAACAGGCAGAAAAAAAGAAACGTGGGAGCTGGGAAGGAGGGGGATAAGGCTCTGCCCTGGGCAAGCCAGCCACACACCCCAGGCTGCCTGCCCGCTCTCCCTTTGTCCTGTGCCCAAATGCTCCTTTTAAATCCCGCTCCCACATCCAGACGGGTGCCCCTCCCCTCGCCCCGCTCCAGAGGAAACTCCAGGATGCTGCTGGCCGCCTGCCGGGCCCCTGGGACCAGACAGTGCTGGAGCGTGATGGGCTACAGCCACAATCCCGCCTGGATCCTGCACCGGGACAGGGGGCAGCTGCATCCCCAGCTCCCTCGCGGAGACCAGTCCTCCTGTGTCGGGCCATGGTCCACGGCTTGGCGGTGCTGGGCACTGATGTCCCTGTGGGTCCGTTCCCCCCAGCCCCGTGTCCGGCCTGACCCCTTGATCCCTTCCTTCCCCAGCAAAGGCTGAAGGAAAGGCAGAGCCTCTGCCCGGCCTCGGAGGAGGTGAGCAGCATGGTGGGCTGGGAGGTGCTGGGGGATGGATGGCCTGGTGGGCAGCATATTGGGAGAGGAGGGAGGAGGAGGCCGAGGAGCCTGAGCTCTGTCGGCGCTGAGTGCTGGGGCATCCCGGCTGCGGGAGCGGGACCCAGTGGGACCGCAGCCCCCAGTGCCTCCAGCCACTGCACGCCCCGGGGCTCTGCGGAGCTTTGCTCAGCCCTTCTCTTCCCTGCGCATCCCGCCGGGAGGCAGGACCTGGCACAGGCAGCGCCACGGCAGCTCCTCGGCTGCCCCGACAGACAGACCTCCTGCGCTGCCTGTGGCAGGGACGTCTCACAGCAGCCCCTCCGGGGGACAAGTGAGCACCTGAACCCGGGGCATACAAACGACCCCGGTGCTGGGATGACACAGGGGCCATGCCCTGACTCCTCCAACACCCCCGTTCCCAGACCAGGCAGCTGGAGGATACGCGTGGAAAGCCCAGGGTGGATGGAGCCAACTGGAAATTGCATGGAAGCGCCCAGATGGGGTAAGAGGATGGGAGGGGGTTTCCTACCCCAGGGGGGCTGCAGGGGAGCCCAGGGGGGCTTGGAGCACCCTGGTCTGGGGGGTGATGAACACCCCCGAGCAGCCCAATGGAGGATAAACCTCCCCGTGCCCCCATCTCCCTGGCCAGGCCCACGCTGCAAAAAATGAAGCAGGAGCTGATGGAGATGAAGGACCTGGGCCTGCAGGAGATAGAGCGGGAACTAAAGGAGCTGGGAGAGCATCAGCAGAGGACTGAGGCCAGGCTGAAGCTCCTGGCGATGCAGACGGACGAGCAGCTGAAGGCACAGGTGAGGTAGCGCTCCCTTCACCCGCCACCTCAGGGGGGGTGGTTCTGGCGAGGTTCCCAGCCACCTCCCTGGGCTGGCTGGGGCCATCGAGCCTCCAGGGCACCTGGGCTCCTTGGCTGCATCCATCCCAGCTCAGAGCCCATCCCTTCTCCCCTTCCTGCAGAAACACAAGCTGAGGGCGATACAGCACATGGGGCAGGAGGAGGCAGAGGCGCAGGCAGCACGCAACGTCTCCAGCACGGACACCAGAGTGAAGGTGGGGCAGCTTCTCCAGCGCCATGAGAAGCTCCAGGAAAAGGTGAACACCTTCATGTCCTGGCAGGCGGTGGGCAAGCTGGTGAGGCAAACCACCGCTGCAAGGGTGCAGTCAGGGTCCCCTCGACCCCAGACCACCACCCTGGGGACAGAGCCACGGTCCCTGGGCACCCAGACCATGATCTGGGGACAAAGCCATGGTTCCTGGCACCCCCGACTACCACCCTTAGGACACAGCCAGGGAACCCTGGGAACCTAGACCACCACCCCAAGGGTTCAGCCATGCTCCCCTCGACCCCAGACCACCACCCTGCGGCCACAGCCAGGGGCAAGGTGGTGAAGCAGCTGCCGAGGAGGAGCCACGTAGGGAGAGGCCGGTGTGGGGGGCTTGGCAGGGGGCTGCTAGGAACCCCGCGCCTGGTTGTGCTTCGCTGTAACGTGGGGGAGCCCCTCACCGCCCCCCAGACTGGCTTGTACAAGTCAGCAGCATGGAAGGAAATTACAGTCTGGTGTAAATGTCCTGCTGGCACTGATAGCCCATGGCCACCAGCCAAGTAACCTGGGTCTGTCCCCACGGGGCAGCCACTGCCCCCTTGCATGGCACTGCCTCCTCATCTTCCTCCCTGAAGCAGGATGAAGAACTGCTGAAGAGCACCCAGGCCACCACGCTGCAGGTACAAGGGGACTGTGAGAAACTCAGCTCCGTCGTGGGGGACGTCCTGGCTGACAGTCACCAGGAGCACAAAGATACCGAGGTAGGTGGCTGAAAGCCCCGTGGGGTCAGAGCATCCTCCAGGCAGAGCCCAGGCTGGGCACCACAAGGCGTTTGTCCCCCTGCCAACCTGCTCGCAGCCCTGCACAGCTTCCAAATGCCTTTCCTGGAGGAGTCTGAGAAGCCGAGGAGGCCAGCGTTCTGGGCTGGCTGGGAGGCAGCTCTGACCCTGCCGTGGCATCATGGGGTGCTGTCTGCATGGGAAGGCTCCGTTCCAGGCCCTGGAGAGGCTGGAGGAGAAAGCGGACAAGGAGGAGCCGGTGCTGGGAATTGCTCTGCTACACCCTTGAGGGGCCACAGCACCAGCCAAGGGGGTCCCAGGCAGGGTGACAAACACCCCTGGTCCCTTGGGTGCTCGGTGACAGAACCAGCCAAGGGGAGGGAGGATTTCCAGGATTTCCCTCGCCAGGTCCTGCTCTTTCCCCCCAGGTCCCTTTGGCTGCTGGGACCAAGCCCACGGGGGTGACGGGGCGAGCAGGGCCATGTAGCTGCTTCTCCCTCTCCTCCCGACACGACCTGGCCCTGCCCATCGTACCGCCGTCCTTTCCCCACCGCTCTCCTGCCTTTCCCTCTTGCTAGAAAGCAGAGACAGCCCTGGCCACCAATGTCAACTTCACCGAGTTTAACACAAGCATGAAGCGGCTGAATGACGCGATTGAGGAGCTGCTGAGCCAGGTTATAGGCCAGGAGAAGGTCCAGCAACAGTTCAGTGAAGAGACGGCCTCCAAGGTGAGGGTTGGCTTGTCCCCACCACACAAAACTGGCACCATCGGGCCTTGGGGGCCTATGGCGGCCTGCCTGCAAGGGCCCTCCCCTCCCAGCTGTCCCCCCCGGGGACAATGATGTCCCATCGCGGGGCGGCTGGCTGAGGGTGTGCACCCATCCACAGCTGGACCGCCTGGAGCTGGGGGCTTTCCGGCAGCAGCTGGAGGAGCACGGCAAGAGGATCGTGGGGCAGCTCCAGGAGAAGGCGCCGCAGCCAGGGGCTGAGGATGCCGCTGGGATTAAGGAGTGAGTGCGATGGGGTCAGTGGTGGCTGCAGGCACAACGCTCGCCCCGGTCCCTCTGGCTCCCCGACTGGTGCCCACGTGGTCCCTGGCACGGGAACAATTTCCCAGCGATCCGTGGGCATGCTGACAAAGTAGCTGCTGAGCCATGTCCACAGCCTGTCCTGGGACCGGCCCCCCAGCATGCGGCTGCTTGGCCCCGAGTAGGACCCGGCACCGTGGGTGGGACGGGGGAGACGGGTGCTGGCACGGGGGTGCGGGTGTCTGCCTAGGGGGTGCGACCCTGCCAAGCCCCGTCGCAGCCTTGCCCGGCAGCAGGGACCCAGGGAGCCCTCCCCAGGGGGAAGAGCGGGGATGGAGGTGCCATGGGGTACAAGCCTGTGAATTTGAGGACGCTGCCCCGAGCAGGGTGGGGGCGGAGGCTTCCAGGGGGGCTTGGGCAGGGCAGGGGAGCAGAGATGTGCTGCGCAGGGGCAGCTGTGCTTGCCCCCGCTCTGTGGGGTTTTACAGCCTGCCCACACTGCCCCACCTGGCCCAGGTCTCTGTCTCAAGGGTGCTGAAGCCACATGTTATGAGTTCTGTCGGGTCTCAGCCTGAACTTGGGCTTGGGGAGCTGTGGGGAAAGAGCAGATCCAGGATGGCTGGACGGGTGGAGGGTCTCCTGCCGCAGTGGGAGGGGAGACGGAAGGGACAGATACCACCGGGGAGCACCCCCTGGCCCCCTCCCTGCCGTAGCAGGCTGGAGCACGGGCTGCCACAGTACTGGGCACTGAGCATCCCTGTGCCCCGTCCAACAGGGCGCCAGCGGCCGAGGGCAGGGACCCCACCGTGCCACGCAGCTGCGGGGGCTCGCACAAGGACACCACCCCACTGCAGCACACGCACCTCCTCCAGCCCCCCACAGCCTTCCAGCCCCTCCTGCTCCCCGGCAAGGTAGGAATAACGATGGTAGGGATGCAAAAGGGGCGACTGAGGCTGGGAGGGAGATGCTGAGCATCTCGGGGAGCCGTGCCTCAGTTTCCCAGATGCGGAGTTCGGCCCCGGGGCTCAGCCAGCCCGCTCTCTCCTTCCAGCACAACGTGAGGGATCTGCTGGGGAAGGACGGCCACACCTGCAGGGACCGGCTGGACGAGCAGCTGCCTGCTGAGCAGGGGCCCCACGGGACGGACCCAGCACCCAGGCAGCCAGCCAGGAACAGCTGGTGCTATGAACGGGATTTTTCATTTTTTTTTTAAGTTCATCAATCTTAATTAAATAATTAAATTAATAATTCTTCTTTAATTAATAAAAAACCTTGTAACTGTTTTTTACTGGGGTCTTGGGTGGGCTGGTTTGTTTCTTGTTTTAAGCAAGGTTGATTTGAAAACTAAACCCCCCCCGCTCCCCTCTTTCCCAAGGAAGGGCCAGGAACGGTGCTCACAGGCTGGGGGGGGCATCACGTTGACAAATCACAGCCCCCACTTCTGCTTCCCCCCTGCCCGGCAGAGGTGCAGAGGGAGGGAGGACGGGGTGAGGGGGTGTTCAGGGGGGTCTGTGCAAGAAGCCGTGCTGAATTTCGGAAGCCAGAGGAGAGACTTCTACTTAAATACAACAACAAGACCCAGACAATGATTCCCGTGTGTTTCTGGGGGACTCCCCGCTCCCAACACACTGGCCCAGACCCCCCGATTCTCCCCCCTCACCAACCCAGCTTTGTCTCTGGCCGTCCATGGTGGCCAGGGCCTTTGCGGGGGGGGCAGGTGGGGGGCACGGGGGCCAGGTGGGCTGGTGGCCATGGGGCGAGGATGTCCAGAGGGGCTGCAGCTGCCCGTGGGGAGCAGGCCATGGAGGGGATGGGGCTGCTCATGCTCTGCAGGCTCTTCGAGGTCCACAGCTTGGAGAACATGTCCAGAGCACCCGGGAAGTTGGGCAGTGTGGCCGGCGTGTTGCTGGGGGTTGCCGCACCTCCATCTGCCGGGGAGAGGAGAGGGTGGGCATCAAGTGGGTCACGGATGCTTTTGGGGTCCCAAGCCACCTGCAAGAGCTGGACCAGTCACCGGGGATCCCAACTGCGTCCCACACCTGCAACCCCTGGCCCCAGTGGATGCTCGGAGCCCAGCTGTGGCTGTTGCTCCAGTGCCTGAAAACAGATTTCCCGTATCTTTTAGAAGAGCAACTCTCTGCTCCCTTTCCTGCTTCCCCACCCGCCTCCTTTCCTGGGAACTCTCTTGGAGTGCCTCACTGAAGGAGGGAGATGGCAGTGGCCTCTCTGTGGAATGGTCGGGCTTGGAGGGCTGTACGGGAAAAGAAGTTCTTGCTGATTCTTTTCCTACGTACTTGTCTGACAGATCACTCGGATTCAGAGTTTTTCCCAGTGTTTGAATCCTTCCTAGGCTTGTCTGGCTGCTCGTGTTTATTTGTGTTTCTTTTTCCCTGCTTCTGTGGCTCTTTGCTTTGGAGCAAGATGCTAGAAATCAAAGGGAGTTGGTGCTGTCACCAGCAGTCTTTGATGTCTAAGGGAGAAGGTAAAATCTGTCTTGCACTTCGATTCCTCAAAAAAAAAATATTGGTGGTGGTTCCCAGCGGGGCCTGGTCTCCTGCGGGACGTGTCACCGGAGCGGGCTGAGTGACCGGGACAGCCCTGCGAGGGAGCTGCCTCTGCCCGGGCTCGGGCTGCGCTGGCTGCGGCCACAGATCAGCCTGCGCCAGCTGCGCCTCAGGGATGGAGGTGGAAAAGGCAGCCGGGACCCTCGACCTCTCCCATGCCTGTGGATAACCCCATCCCAAGGACCGGCCGGGAGCGGGGCATCGCCCAGCAACGGGGGACGCTGCATTGTCCCTTGTCACCCGTCCCACCGCTGTGACCACTCTGCTGCTAGGAGGCAACAGAGGAGGAGGAGGAGGAGGAGAAGCACGAGGACAAGGAGGACGCGCACAGGGAGGAGGACGAGGACGAGGGGAGGAGGAGGAAGGATTTGACTGCCCATCCCTCCCACCCATCCCAGTCTCCCCCAGGCAGAAAGGGCCCCCTGGGCAGCTCTTTCTCCCACTCCCCCAGGAGCTCAGGTCCCGCTCAGGTCCCTCTGTCGTTTCAGGCACGGCAGCAGCCATGGCCCAGCTCAGCCTGGCCCAGCTGCTGGATGTCGCCATCGGGACGACCAAGGTCAGGGCCATCGACTTCGTGGCCCTGCGCAGACTGCTGCTGGCCATGCTCTGGCACCTGGGCCTGCAGGACCTCCCTGTGGAGGATCTGTTCAGGCTGGTGGCAAATAAAGCAATTTCCTCTCTAAACTACTTTTGATTTCGAGAGCTTTTATTTCAGGTAACAGCACCATCACACCCAGGGAGCCTCACTCCACACTCCTGCTAGCTAATTTACATCATTGGCATTGTTATTTCCAACATCAAAACGGGCTCTGCAGAAACTAAAGTGCTTTAACTGCCTCTTTTGAGAACCCTTGACATATTTTCCCCAAAAAAGTGGTTAGAAAGTACACAGAATTACAGAATGTGTTGGATAGGAAGGGACCTCTCAAGGGCATCTAGTCCAACTCCCCTGCAGTCAGCAGGGACATCTTCAACTAGATCACGTTGCTCAGAGCCTCATGCAGCCTGGCCTTGAATGTCTCCAGGGATGGGGCCTCCCCCACCTCTCCGGGCAACCTGGGCCAGGGTCTCCCCACCCACCTCCAAGGGGGAAGAGGGTCTTTGCTCAGGAGGTAGCGGGGCTCATTGACAGAGCTTTAAACAAGGCTTGAAGGGAGAGGGGGACAATATCGGGCTGTCCCTGTGGGATGAGATGCCAAGGTTGGAGGGACGGGGTGCCAGCGAGGGCCTGTTGCTCTGAGACGCGCTGGTGACGCTGCCTCACACTTGAAGTCTTGGAGAGATGAGCCGTGGTCTCCTGAGGTCACAGGAGCCAGGAGGGAAACACCAGTGCAATACCCCAAAGGAATCAAGGGGTGTTCCTGGAAGAAGGTGGTATTTGAAAAGTCATGGCATCAGGTGAAGTCCCCGGGCACTGGAAAAAGGGAAACATTGCACCCATTTGTAAAAAGGGTGGAAAGGAGGGTACAGACCTGTCGGCGTCACCTCTGTGCCTAGGAAGGTCATGGGGCAGATCCTCCTAAAAGCCACGCTAAGGCCCATGGAGGACAAGGAGGTGATTCGAGACATGGCTTCACCCTGTGCTTTTTCCACATCAGTCTCCAACGGAGGAAGACACGACACTTTTTCTCCTAAAATCACAGACCGAATGGGTAGGAATGAATCCCCGTGGGTGGATTTGCTCTTAGTTGCATCCAGGATATTTTCAGTTACTTTCTGGCACGCCGTGAAAGAGCAGTGGAAAGAGAAAAACCAAAGGGAAAAAAAAATACTCCTGGTACACCATGTGACATGCAAAGCGATAATTTAATTTGTAGCCAGGCTTCTATCAGGAAGTGGAAGTTTAATCATGTACTATTTATAACATATAGGGAAAACTGATAACTCTGGCAATGGATGCCATGGGGTGGGCTGAGCCCAGCCTAGATGGGACCCAGCAGCCGCGCGGTGCTGGGAAAGGTCTTGCGCATCCCCATGCACTTCGCCTCGTCGATGAACAGGGAGTTGGCTTTGACGGCCAGGTCGTGCTGCAGGACCGCCTTGGCGCGAACCAGCATTTGCAAGGTGTCCTGGCTGTCTCTCAGCTGCTGCTGAAGAGTCTGCACCGTCTCATGGATGTCATGGACCTCGCTGACAAGGCTGGAAAACAGCAAGGAGCCCCCATTAGAAGTCCCGACACGTGGGTGGTTTCTAGCATGGCGCTGCTGATGGGCCCCTGGGGCATGGGTTTTCCCCCTTCACCGCGCTCAGTGAACATCTGCTCGAAGGCTTCGGCAACGCGCAGCCGCGTCTGCCAGAGCAGGTGGTGCCACCAAGCAGAGGGACGAGCAGCTGTGGTTTCCCGTTCCTGTTTGGTTTTGTGGGTTTCTTGGCTCCCCCTCCTGGATTTCCCCGGGCAAGGGTCCTCCCCACACCCACGGGTGCACACGCAGCGAAAGAGGACAGCTGGGAGAGGCTAAAAGCGAAGGTGAAACAAGTGGAGGATGGAACAAAGGATGGCGTGAGAGATGCTAAACCGGCTCTGGGGCTGGGTTTAAATTGCTTTGAAAAGGCTTCCCAGGGAGCCTCACCCAGCGGGCTGCCAGGAGGAGGTGTGAAGTTCAGGGTGCCTGATCCTCCCCAGCCCCTCGGGGTGCAATGCCAAAGAGCTCCCTCTGTCCTTGACAGGATTTCCAGTGTCCCCAGGGGAGGTGAGCACAGCCCTCACTGCTTCTCCGTGTGGTGCACAGAATCCCAGGCTGGCGGGGGTTGGCAGGGACCTCTGGAGATCACCCAGTCCAACCCCCTGCCAGAGCAGGGTCACCCACAGCAGGTGGCACAGGAACGCCTCCAGGCGGGTTTGGGATGTCTCCAGAGACGGAGACTCCCCCTCCTCTCGGGGCAGCCTGTGCCAGGGCTCTGCCACCCTCACAGCAAAGAAGTTCCTCCTCCTGTTTAGGTGGAACTCCCTATGGTCAAGTTTGTGCCCGTTACCCCTTGTCCTGTCCCCGGGCACCACTGAAAAGAGCCTGGCCCCATCCTCCTGACACCCCCCCTTTCAGTATTGATAAGCGTTCAGAAGGTCCCCCCTCAGGCGTCATTTTCCAGCCTGAAGGGACCCAAATCCCTCAGCCTTTCTTCACAAGAGAGGTGTTCCAGTCCCCTCATCCTCTTGGTAGCCCTTTGCTGTCCCCTCTCCAGCAGTTCCCTGTCCTTCTGGAACCGGGGAGCCCAGCACTGGACACAGCACCTTGCACCGCAGCTGCACCCTTGCGGTTACCCAAAAGGAAGGACCTAAGAGCTCTCAGCATGAGCCTGTTGGAGAGTAAAGGGCTTGTCCTTCAAACCTGAGCCCATCCAGCCGCCGGGAAGCAGGCAGGAGAGAAGACGGGGTTGACGCAAGTAGGAAAAATCCAGCCCCTCATGGGGTGGCATCAGGCCGCCCCCGGCCATGGGGTACAGCCTCCGTTGTGGGCGCAGAGCTCTCCCAGCACCCAAAGGCTGGGATACCCGCTCATTGCTTTTGATTATGTCGGTGCACTTCTGGAAGGACTCTTTAGGAAAAAAAAGCAACCCCCCATGATTAATTTTGTCATCCAGCGATGCTCCCGAGTGCTACCACCCGTGAGCCCTCGAGGTCCCCGCCGGCCCCGCGCTCCTGCCTTACCGCAGCTGGGCAGTGTCCCGGCACAGCTCCATGTTTGGCCTCCGAGTGCGCTGGTCCAGCCGGGTCTGAGCCACCTTTAATGGAGGCCCCTGGTCCCTAATGGCCTTTTGGATGGCTTCTATATTCCTCTCGGTCTGGAATATTTCCTGCAGTGTCTGGCGTAAGAAAGAAACACATGCATAAATTTAAAAAATATATTCTCCAGCGGCAACGGGATTTCCCTTTTCTGCCATTCCTCTACAGAAAAAAAACAAGTTCAATTAGCAGACCCCGGGCTCAGACTGCTCTCACTCTGCCATAGATGGAGGCACAGATCCAGAAGCCATTTCTCTGCGGGGAAAAGCCTCTCTTTGCTCTTGCTGTCACATCAGAGGAGGTTTTGGAGCAGTGACGGATCTACTGAATTACCCGCTCCCCAAAATTACTGCTTGCAGGAACTGATCGTCCATCACTAGCAACTAACAGAGGGCAGGTTTTTGGTGGATGCTGCTCGCTGAAGGATGTGGCACCAGCCCGCGATGCTGCAAGCCCAGTTTCTGCTCGGTTAATCTGTGCCGAGCACTTTTCAGGAAGCTTTCCGTGAGAGCCAGTGGTGCGAGCCTGCTGCCCATGGCTGATCTCCACTTCATCTGCTTGGCGGAGCAAACACACCGATACCTGTGCAGCAACCACAGAGTGCTGAGACCGAAAACACGTCCTTGGAGGAGCAGCAAAGCTGCAAACCCCACAGCAGACACCCCAGCAGAGTCCCAGTAAAGCCCTTCTGCAGGGCAGCCAGCGCCTCTGAAGTAACTAGCGCTGATGCAAGTAGCGCTGGCATTTTCTGCTGGAAATCCCTGTGCTAGCAGGCTGTCAGCTGGGATGAGCAACGGGCAGTATCCCTTGGGATGAAATTACACTGCCAACTCATCCTGCTCCAAGAAGAAAGTCCCCAAGAAAGCTGGGCAGGGGCTGTTTGCAAGGGCATGTAGCGAGAGGACGAGGGGCAATGGTTTAAACTAGAGCAGGGCGGGTTTAGATGAGACATTAGGCAGAAGTTCTTTGCACTGAGGGTGGTGAGACACTGGCCCAGGTTGCCCAGAGAGGGGTTGGAGGCCCCATCCCGGGAGACATTCAAGGCCAGGCTGGATGAGGCTCTGAGCAACCTGATCCAGTTGAAGATGTCCCTGCTGACTGCAGGGGGTTGGACTAGGTGGCCTTGAGAGGTCCCTTCACACCCAACACATCCTATGACTCTATGATTCTAAATGATGCTATAACCAGCTTCTTGTGGTGACCGTTCCTCTGCTGGGGCCAGGTCTGCGTGGAGGGTCGCGCTTTGGAGGTGTCACCGGGAAGTGACAGTGTCACACCAAAAGGGAGGGGTTCAGGCTACCTTGGCCAGGTGGGTCTGAATCTTTCTCTTGGCATCGGCCGTCTCGGCGATGCGGTTGGTGAAGGCGACGTTCACGGCGTTGAACTGCCGCCACATCTGGCTGTCCGTCACCGCCAGCAGGTTCTCGATGTCGTCCCGCAGCTTGGCGGAGGCCGCCCGCTCGCTCTGGGAGCGGAGGATGTTGTCGTTGGTGAACTTGGCCCAGGACTGCAGCACCGAGATCCTGGCGGGGAAAAGGAGAGGCCCCCGGTAAGCTGGATGTGGGCAGGCATGGACCCTGCCAGGGAGCAGCGTGGATTCACTATAGCTTAAATCTACACTTTTAATTGGACTGTATGTCATAGTTTAACCCCAGCCAGCAGCCAGGACCACGCATGCGCTGGTGCAGTTCTCCCCCTTCCCCCCAGAAGGGAGAAGAGGGAGAAAAGGAGGGGAAAGGGAAAGGGAAAAACTCGTGGGTGGAGATAAGGACAGTTTAATAGAACAATAACAGAAACGAACAATAATAATAATAGTAATAATAATAATAATAATAATAATAGTAATAATAATGAGAGAAGTCACTCTCACCACCCAGTGAACTGGCACCTTCCCGAGCCCCGACCGCATATTCCCACCCCGCACCAACCCCCATTTATATCCTGAGCATGGCATCTATGGTACGGAATATTCCGTTGGCCTTTCCCTTGTTCTGCCTATGCTCCTCCTCACTTCTATGGGAAGTTGAAAAGAGTCCTTGAAAAGTATAAACATCGCCTAGCATCATCTAAGAGACATCTTTGAAAATATGCATTAACTTAGTGAGCTGTTTCAGCAGAGGTGCTCCACTGAATTAATTGGCAGGCTGATCTCTCAAGCCCTGGTAGAATGTTTAATGAGGTGGGACTGGCTTTCACCCTCTGGGTGTTTGGCATCCAACTGTCAGCAGAGGGTTGTGCTCCCTTTCCGGGGAGCGGAGAGAAATGACCGCTCTGAGGGAGGTGTCTCCAGGCGGGATGGATCTGGGTTGGGGACAAGCAGCTCCCGGCCAGGGAGAGGCACCGCGTATCCCGGGGACAGCTTGCTGCTGGGGACCGACAGCGTGCACTCACGTGGCATCGACCTGCTCCACCCCTCGGTAGTAACTGATGCCCTGGGAGGTGTTCATCAGGTGGTGGCACCTGTCGTCGATCCGGTGGGCCACCTGCTTGTTGGCCAGATCCTTCTCCAGGTTGTGCTGGGCCGCCCGGTTGGACCTTCAACACGCAAACAGCAGCCATCGGTGGGGACGTACGGGTGGAATGGCTTCCTCCCCGTTCCACTCCCCACAGCAGCTCCCGGCCCCCCGCGCAGCTCTGTCCTCCCACGAGCATCACCGCCCGCATGCCATGGAGCCTCCATGGGCTTTATGCCTGCGAGGTGTGGGGAGAGACAGGCTTCTTCTGGGTGTTCACATCTGCTGGGGTTCTGCTGTGACCACAAACGCACATCAGCCCTACGACATGAGAGAAGGAGCTCCTCCTTACGTGATCTGGGCTTTGGCCTTGTCCAGGACCTGCTGCATCTTCTCCTGGCACGACCTGATGACATCGACTTCCTGGGCAAAGGCAAAAGAGGACCCCATCAGCGTCCATACTCACTCGTCCTGGTCACACTCCTCCCCTTGGACCTCTCCAGCCCTGCACACAGCAAGAACTTGCCTGCTTGTCTTCCTGCCCAAAGCAAACAGGCAGGAAAACTCGCAGCTGAGCCTGCGCCCAGCGCCCTGGAGGGGACAGAAGGGTGCTGTGGCTGCAGCCACGGCCTTTGCGTTCCCTTTCAGGGTGGGTCAATAAGGACTTTTTCACCTTGACCTCAGTGTCAAGCGGTGGTTAGTCCCACTGCACGGACAGGGACACTTCCTGGTGTGGACAGGAAGAGCGGTTCCCTGGACCACTACACACCTCCATCCCCAGATCAGCACCTGCCCTTTTTGCTCCCAAAATGTTTTCCTCCCCAGGAGGAATCCCATCCGTACGGGACAAGAGGAGATGGACTTGACTGCGGTGTAAATGCCCAGGCTGAATTTCTGAGACACATTCAGCTCCACCGGAGGAAGTGTGTTGCTCTCAGCTCACTTGACTTCAGCACAAACCCATTGCCTTTGTGAAGCTCCGGCTGCTGGAGGCAGGTGATCAGTGCTCCAAATCCCATAACTTTGAAATCCGGTAAAAATAGCTTCAACGCATGATCTGAGTTGCCCAACTTACTGTTAAGAGCTGTTCCTCCACGTTGTCGTGGACCAGGTCGATGCCCATCCTCTTCTCCCGGTGAAGTAAGCACTCCTGAGCGACCTGTTGGGGACATGCCATCACCGCTGGCTGCAGGGGCAGGGCTCTCTATGGGGACTGTCCCCATCTCCAATAATGTGAGAAAAGAAATTCTAGGTGGGCACGGAGATGACAAGAGAGGGAAAAAAGTGGCCCGGGGCAGCTGGTCTAGCTGACAAGGAGCAGGCGAGCTGCAACATCATCATTAAACCATCATGAGGGAGCAGATGTGTCCCTGGTGCAGCCACAGCTGAAACGGGGGACCTGTGTCAGCCTTGACGCCCACCTCGCCAGAGCCTCGTGGTAAGACACGGGCTTTTGTCTCCCAAATCAGGACTCTGGATGTCCCGCGTCTAAAAATATTGAGTTAAGCAAACGCTGCTCTGACGTGCTCAGCCTGTGCTGATAGGGGATCCGGCAGACGGCAAGGGGGGTTTGTTTACTACTAACTTAACTAATGGCCTCTTAATAAAAGCTTTCTAGACGTTCCGGAGCTGCAGTGAAACTTAATGAGACGTTTGAAGGGCTGCAGATGTTTCAGCAGTAGGCTACAGCTTGCAGCGCGCCGGGACGGGTGCTTACCCAGAGAGGGGCCTCCGCCTCGGCCAAGGCTCTCTCCAGCCTGGTCTTCACCTCTGTGAGCGCGTTGGTCTCCCCGATCACCTCATCTAGCTCGTGGCAGAGCTCCGATTTCCAAAACGCGATGTCATTGGCGCGCACTCCCAGGTTTTTGGTGCTTTCTGCTTGCGTTTTCTTGGTCTGCTGGTATTTGTCGTCAATGATGCGGGAGGTATCGGCTCTCAGGCGCTCCGCGTTCTTCTGGGAGGTCTCCGACTCCCTGTAATTGGTCACGTTGGACTTGTACCAGTCTTCAGGGGTGTACTGGGTGAAGACGGTCGTTCTGGTGGAAATAGATGGAAGCTTCTCGCCGGCGGTTATTCCCTGGGAACTCTTGGAAAAGGCAGCCAAAGTTGGTTTGCTGGCAGCCGTTCTGTAGTAAGTGCTGGGCATCCAGGGGAGGCTGTAGCTCTGAGGCAAGGGGCGGTAAGGAAATCGGTTCTTATAGCTTGACGCCATGGTGTGGATGGCAGGGAGAAACCTGGTGGGTATGGCTCTGGGATGGGCGAACTTTGCTGGTAAGGGAGAGCCGACAGACTCCATGCTTGACCACTGCTATTCGTGTGTCCCGTCCGTGTCCTGCACAGAGGAGGAGAGAGAGGACAACCTCAGCAACCTCCTGCACTTGCCTTACTTCTTACAGCAACACCCGCAACTTCAAACACAAACAGCGACGCACAGAGCGCCCTCACAGTGCCTGAACAGGCCAAAACCCCTTGACAACAAATCCCTCCTGACAGCATCCCAAACATTTGTATATAAAAGCGTTTGACTTGGTTGTTAGTATCTAGCATCAGGTCTTGGAAGGCGGAGAAAAACAAATCACGGCCGTAAGGAGAATGACAGATACCGTGCCTTCCTTTTCCTTAAATCTGTCAATCCAGTCAAACTGGAGTTGCTCCTTCTCTGCTGTTCCTTTGTTTCTTTTGGCTGGCGTAGCTGCTGATCTTCTGATACTCCAGAGGTCATTTTCTCTGTAAAAGTTCCATTCCCAGCCCCGAGAGCTGCGTCCCTTTTGGACACACATCTGCTACTGGCCCAGCGCCATTTGTGGGTGGGTGAGGGACTCCATCCTCACCCCCTCTATCTTCCCTTGCCTTAAATGCTGGAGTGAGGAGCCTGCAGGTGAGCTGAGCTTTGCAGGACTATATCCAAATTTGAGCCCCCCACACCCCTATTTCAGCCTCAAAAGAGGGGCCGCCTCTTGCCTTGCAAAGGAGGAAAGGTGTCGATGGCTCACCTGGTGTAAGATCAGTGTGCGTGGGAAGGAGATGGCCCACAGTCTTTTCAGAGCGCTTGGGAAACACCAGCCTTGCAGTAGCCCTAGGAGGAATGGCCACACATGAAGATTTTGCTACCAAGAATTGCATATTGTCCTCTCCAGCTTGAGGCTGTCAATCGATGGTTATCAGCAAGATAAGGCAGGGGGCCACCAAACACACCTCATCTGAGGACAAACACTCCGGAGGGGTACGTGGTGCTCGGTACGAGGCTCTTGTGAGGTTACAAGTGTCACCCAGGGGCAGGAATAAGTCCCTCAATACGGCTGTTGTAGCCAGCCTGACGTGTCCTTCCCCTAACACCGTCCCGTCCCCACTGCTCCCAGCCTGGCTCGGAGCCCCAGGGGAAGATGAGGACACGGGTGTGCTACAGCAAGATCCCTGATGGGAGTGGCTGTGGGACAGGCAGCGGGAAACTCACACCCTCAAATTTAGCAGAAAAAGAAGCTTTCGCAAACACGACCCTCCGAGGCAGTTTGGCAGAACCGAGGACGAAATGTCTGCGCTCAGGTCCAACAAAAACCACCGTGTGTGCCGCTTCCCACAAACCGCTCCCTTCAGCCCTTTTGTCCCGGCTAGGGATAAATGACGGCGCTTTCCCTAGCTCCGTGCCGCTTTATACCTGAGAAACGGCCTTGGGAGGGTGGGAGGCAGCTTCCCTGGCTCCCACCCCCACAAATAAACTCTGCCCTTTCAGATACTGACAGACACACGTTTAGGAAAGGGAGGGAAAACCCCTTGGGAACGGCCCAGGGCTACTTTTCCCTGCATTTCCAGCTGAAATAAATGCCCCTGCATCCCCCTTGGGATAAGCCATCCCAGGGCGACACTTTGTGCCACCCCTGAACATGGACACAACGACAGGAGCCCCCGACCACCTTATCTGGGTACATTTAGAGGACAGAAGAGATATGGAGGGGGATTAGGAGAATGACCTGTTTTTTCCCTCCCAGTTCAGGGACATACTCACCCTGCAGAGGCTTGGGGGTGTGCGGGGGGGGCTGCTACTCAGTGCTGTGCTGTCAGGTTGGGTGGCAGCACTGCCAGACACTGCAGCATCCCCAGTGCCCTCTGTGTCACAGAACCAGGGCAGCGTTGCCGCTGGCGCAGGGTGCTCAGTAACCGGGTTCTACGCGGGCAACTCCCTGCAGCCGCTCTGGCAACCCGAGGCAGCCGTTGGGCAACGCATTGCTGTGGATGGGCAAGCCGGGGCCAGCCCTGGGCAAGAAAATACCTTCACATGGCATCCTAGATCCTGCCCTGGACAACCTACTGCCCTCCATGGGCAGGTTTTGCAGCCCCTGGGCAACCAGGTGCAGCTTTTGGGCAACTGTTGAGCGGCTTAGTCATATCTTTTGGTTTTAGGTAGTCCTGCAAGGAGCAGGGAGATGGACTCGATGATCCTCATGGGTCTCTCTCGACTTGAGACGTTCTATGATCCTATGAACTCACGGCCCCCAGTGGGCAACCCAGTGCCACCCCTGGGCAAGTCAGTGCAGACTGCGTGCATCCTAGTGCCTTTGCTGGGCAACTTGATCCCTTGCCTGGACAACCCCCAGCACCGTCAATGGGCAACCCAAATCTAGCTTGCTGACTGATGTTGATAGCATTCGGCATGCTACGTTGCAAAATCGAGCGGCTGTTGATTTTTTGCTGTTAGCCCAGGGTCATGGATGTGAAGGTTTTGAAGGTATGTGTTGTATGAACCTTTCCGACCACTCATCATCCATTCATAAGCAGTTACGGGAGCTGAAGGATAACATGTCCAAATTAAAAGTGGTCAAAAACGGTTTTGATGATTGGTTAAACTCATGGGGTATAACGGGATGGTTATCAGATTTACTAAAGCAAGGGCTCATGCTATTGTTGGTTATATTATTATTGATTATGGCAGCCTCGTGTGTTCTCCGCAAAGTGACTGACATGATAGAAAATGCCATGCATAAGGTCTGGCTGGCTCAAGAAGAAAAAGGGGGTATTGTAGGAATGTATCTGAGAGAAAACGGCCATGTGAGCCAGCCTCCCTACTGTGAGAGATTAGATTAAGAGCAAAACAGGCGGTAGAAGATGGAATTAGTACATGGGAAAAACGGGAACTGAGAAGGTAGAAAACATGTTGTGCTAATGACTAAGCAATTTACTATGCGAATTCTTGTAACCAATCTGATGTGTGAACGAACTGCATGCACAGCGTGTGGACAGTGTAACTGGCTAATCAGAAATAAGCGAGTCGCGTGTACGGCTACAACACAAGGCATAAAAGATGATGATCGGTGCTTAATAAACGGCTTCTGTTGATTCACACTGGATCGTCTGGAGTCCAGTTATTTCTCCTCAACAGGGTGCGGGAGGAGAAGCCATGCTCTCTGCTAAGACACTAGAGGAACCCAGTAGCAGGGTTTGACCAGCCACATTTTAACCAAAAGAGGCAGAAAATGCCAGCGATGACACTGTGAGCACCCGGAGATCTGCGGAAAGGTCTGAAAGTCCATTCAGTCCCTGGCCAGATGAGAGAGAGCTTCACCTGGAGCCAAAAGGTCATGGTCTGGAGTCTAGGACACCCTGGCTGCATCCTTAGGGTGGTGGTCAAGGTGCTCGGGGACCCTTAGTGCACCTTTGGGGTTGCGGTCTGTATGTCCAGGGACCACAGCTGTCTACTCCGGGTGGGGGTCTGGGTGCCAGAGGACCCTGCCTGTGTCCCCAGGGTGGTGCTACGGGGATCTGACCCCCACACCAGTATCTCCCTACATTCCTCCTCCTCAGCAGCAGCCTCACCAGCTTGCCCACCGCCTGCCAGGACATGAAGGTGTTCACCTTTTCCTGGAGCTTCTCATGGCACTGGAGAAGCTGCCCCACCTTCACTCCGGTGTCCGTGCTGGAGACGGGGCGTGCTGCCTGCGCCTCTGCCTCCTCCTGCCCCATGTGCTGTATCGCCCTCAGCTTGTGTTTCTGCAGGAAGGGGAGAAGGAATGGGCTCTGAGCTGGGATGGATGCAGCCAAGGAGCCCAGGTGCAATGGAGGCTTGATGGCCCCAGCCAGTCCGGGGAGGCGCCACATCCAGCTCCTTCAGCTTGTGCTCTGTTTCCTGCAGTCCCAGGTCCTCAGCTCCATCAGCTCCTGCTGATGGAGAAATCCTGCTGATTTATCTCCTGCAGCATGGGCCTGGCCAGCAGGGGCACGGGCAGGCTTAGCCTCCACAGGGCCACTCAGGGGATGTCCCTTGTCCCTCAAGCCCTAATGCTCCCAGCCCCTCTGGCTCCTCTGCAACCCCCTCGGGTCCTTCTACCCCAGCTGCAGGAGGATCTGGGCGCTGACACCCACCTTCCCATCAGTTCCAGCCACCCCCACCTTTCCAAGGGCTTCGTCCAGTTGCCTGGTCTGGGAAGGGTGGTGCTGGCAGAGTCCGGGAGCAGCCCCCCGTATTGTCCAAGCAGTGTGGACCCCTGAAGAGGGAGTGTGTCTCTGGAAGCACCTAGGGGATGGGCAAGAGCCTCTACCCCTGAGATGCTGCTCTCATTCGCTTTGATCAGCGAGTTCTGCTGACCCCACTCCTTCCCTCCCCAAGGAACAAAAACTCTGCCATTTTGGGGTCGCTATGCCCAAGAGCCTCCAACCGTCACATTGCCCACCACTCCTCGCCTGCTGACAAATGACTGGTCCAGCAGGGCACCTTCCCCAGTCGGCTCCCTCAGCAGCAGTGTCAGGAAGGTCTCTTCCACACACTCCAGGAACCCCCTAGACTGGTTCCTCTCTGCTGCTGTTTCCAGCAGCCATCTGACAAGTTGAAGGCCCCCAAGAACAAGGACTAGCCATTGTGAGACTTCTCCCACCCACTTCTAGGCTGTTTCATCTGCCTTGTCATCCTGCTTGGCTGGCCTGGCACAGACTCCCCCCAGGGTATCTGCCTTGTTGGCCTTCCCCGATTCTTACCAATAAACCCCCAACCATCATTAAACTCCAGACAATCCAAACCCTCCCTAACATACAGCGCTACCCCAACGCCTCTCCCTCCTTGCCTGTCCCTCCTCCTGAACAGCCTGTAACCTTCAACAGCCACACTCCAGCCATGGGATTCATCCTGCCAAGTTTCAATAATGGCAACTAGGTTTAGCATTCTGGCAGCACAGTGGCTTCCAGCCTCTCCTGTTTGGTGCCCGTGCTGCAGGTGTTGGTGGAGCGGCACTTCAGCTGGGCTGTCGGCCATGTCACCTTCTTCGAGGAACGCCCCTAGGTTCCTTTGGGGTATTGGCACTGGTGTTTCCCTCTTGGCTCCTGGGACCTCGGCAGCCCCTGCCTCATCTCTCTATGACTGCAAGTGTGCGGCAGCGTCACCGAAGCGTCTCAGAGCAACAGGCTGCAGGCCCTCGCTGGCACCCTGCTCCTCCAACCTTGGCGTGTCGTCCCACAGCTTGTCACGGGCAAGCCTGATACTGTCCCCCTCTCCCTTCAGGCCAAGTTTAAAGCTCTGTCAATCGGCCCCGCCAGCTCGTGAGCAAAGACCCTCTTCCCCCTTTGACAAAGGTGAACCCCATCTGACGCCAGGAAGCCTGGTGCCGTGCCGGCCATCCCACCATCGAAATGTTGCCATAGGGGACCCTCTGTTGCCCTCAGAAAGGAATCGCCTACGACTTTAACCCCTCTTTTCTTCCACGAGGTGGCCATGATACGTGGGGCAGGCCTTTCTGCCTCTGCCAGCACCTCCTCAGCCTGGCCGCGGCAGGATACAGGCTCCCCTCCACACTGGGCATTTTCTAGCGGCCATTCCCGTTCCTGTCTCGGGGAGGGCAGAACACGGTTCCACCTGCCTCTCCCCGCCTCAGGCTCCCTGGCGCTCCTCAGCCCTTCTCACGGCCCTCGCAGCCCTGCCGCCAGCCTGAGCAGATCGTCTCCCGTTCCCCCCCCCCGCGCCGCTGCCCTCTCGGCTGCCAGCCCTCTCGGGGACGGGCTCTGGCGCTCTCTGCAGCCCCAGTGCTGGCCGGGCCGCCGCCTCCCTCCCGCCGCCCGGGCGGACACCACACGGCGCCGCGGCGGGCCGGCCAGGGCCGAGCTGCTGCCGCGCGGGGACGGCCCCGACTGACCACGCCCTCCCCGCGCGACAGGACGCCACGTCCCGTCTGGCGCGCGCCCCTTCCCGCCCTTTCCCCCCCCGCCCCGTCTGGCGCGCGCCGCTTCCCGCCCTTTTTCCGCGAGTTGAGGGGACTCGTGCGCTGCGGGCTGAGGGAGAAGCGGGGAGCGGGGAGCCGGCGGGCGCGGCAGGGGGCAGAGGCGGCCATTTCTTCAGTGCTCGCCCACGGGACTTGGCACACTGTACTTTATTATAGAGAACAAGTCCTGTGAGGAGCGGCTGAGGGAGCTGGGGTTGTTCAGCCTGGAGAAAAGGAGGCTGAGGGGAGACCTTCTCGCTCTGTCCAGCTGCCTGAAAGGAGGGCGTAGAGAGTTGGGGGTTGGTTTCTTCTCCCAAGTAAGAAGCGATAGGATGAGAGAAAATGGCCTCACGTTGCACCAGGGGAAGTTTAGGGTGGTTATTAGGAAAAATTTCTTCACAGAAAGGCTTACGAAGCATTGGAACAGGCTTCCCAGGGAAGTGGTGGCATCACCGTCCCTGGAGCTATTAAAAAGCTGGGCAGACGTGGTGCTGAGGGACATGGGTTAGTGGTGGTTTTGTCAGTGTTAGGTTGATGGTTGGACTCAATGACCTGAAAGATTCCTTCCAACCTAGGCATTTCTAGGATTCCCCAGCCGGGCTATGCGGATGGGACAGGGCTCGGCCGCTGCCCGCTCAGCCACCTGCTTGCTCGTCAGGAGGATTCTTCCTCCCGCCCTGGTTTTCCACACCAAAGGAGACAATCCCAGAGAACATGGCAGGCTCGACTGGAGTGTCTGCTGTCGACCAAGGAAGCATGTAGTCACTTTAAAAACTGCTTAGCAGTCAACCTCCTAGAATTCTCCAATGCTGTCCACCTGCACTGAGCCTGTTTGTGTCCTTGTGCTCCTGTTTTCTCCGTGCAGCCTCCTTTGCCATCATTCCTTGTGACCCCGGGTGGGAGTTAGAGGACTCAGACCCCCACAGAAGGAGTTTCTCATTCAAGGTTGGTTTTCTCTCCAAGCTAATCACCACCAGTTTTGGCTCTTGGGGCAGGGGTTTCCAGGGTGCTCAGTGAAGGCATGTGTGAAATAAGAAGGAACATAAGATTTTTGAAAGATGAGGCGTGGAAAGGGCCACATGGTGACTTTCTGGCCTCACTTGTTGCCATCATTTTGCACGTTCCCCAGGGCAGCCGTTCCTCCTGCCCCCGCTGCCCATTCCCAGGTGCTGCTCTTTGGGCTCCTGACTTGGGCAGAAGGTGTCAGAAAACTGGGTCCACAGGCTTTTTCAGGTGGTTCCGTTAGGGATTGTTTGAAAACCTTTGTACCTGCAAAGACTTGAGAACTGTGGCAAGAGAAGGAACCGACATCTAACAAACGCTGTAGGCAGACATCTTAACATCATCACTGTTTGCTTGGAAATAATGCAGAAGGGCAATATGCTCTATGCGTGTCGAGAAGGCTTCAAAGAATAGAACGCCAGAGTTGTATAAATCCATGAGACAGTTCCCCCACCGAGATTCACATCCGTGCCCCGCTGCAGCCTGAAGAGTATTGAGGGTGGGAAGTTGAGTATCTTCCCCAACAGAAGAGGAGCACAATTCTACAGTTTTTGGTGTCAAATTCTGCAACTTTCAGTGTTCTCCATACCATAGTGATGTCAAATAAACCCAGATTGTGCAGAAATTGGTGTGGGGGGGTGGTTTTGGAGTTGGGGGGGTTGGTAGAGGCGTGGGGTAGAGCACTGGGAACGGGGGCTCCCCCAGAAACGTACTGAAATGTTTTTCTAAGTTTTATTGTTAATTGAGGAAGGGGGGAATGCTGCTGGGGAGGGCAGTGGCGCATGGGTGCCTCTAGCTGGTCTTTTCTTCCTCCATTTTATTGTTTTTTTCAATATATAACTCTGCAGCCAAGGAGCCCAGGTGCCGTGGAGGGTCGATGGCCCCAGCCAGCCCGGGGAGGTGCCACATCCAGCTCCTTCAGCTCCTGCTCTTGTTACCTGAAATAAAAGCCCTCGAAACCAAAAGTAGTTTAAAGAGGTGACATTGCTTTACTTGACGTCGAGCGCTAGGGGGAAAACCCACAAATCTAGCACAGCTTACCGTGGATATTTACCCATTATTTATAACACAAAATATTCTCATTTTTCCACCTACCTAATCCATAACTCCACCTAGGCTTACACATTCATTAGGATGACCCAATAGCCCTTTTGCACGTGCATGCCAAATTTTGCTGCATCGGCAAAACACTTCTGCGCAAGCGTGAGTGTCTCGGTGGTCGTTTGGGTAAGGAGACCCTTCCTCACATCATCCCTTTACAGTATTGACTCATCTCAGGACAGTAAAAGTTTACTGTGAGTTTGCCAACTTCTTGAAGATAATAAGGGTGTTCCTGGAAGCAGCCATAACTCTGTCCTAATTGGTATAGGTGTACATACGTGACGTATAGAAGAACCTTGAAGTGATTGACTACTTGCGGTGGTCTCCCCATTATCACTATCTGTAACATCAGCTCAGTGACTAACCATTTTCTCACAGGGTAAGAAAGTCACTAACGAGCTATTTTGTCACACAGTAGGAAGGTTAGTAAGAACCAAGTATTTTAGAAACAAAGCAGAGGCCTGTCTTTGGTAACACACTGTCTCCTGCGGTCCCAGGTCCTTCAGCACCTCCAGGGCTGCTGAGCCTCCAGCTAGTGGGGCCAAGGGCAGCAGGGGCTGTATCGGACCTACCAGGACTCACTGATGGCACTATGGGGAGGACCAAGGGCAGCCGGAGCAGCACTGGCCCATGGAAGGCACTGTCCCATGAGAGCTTCTAGCTGGTCTTTTCTCCCACTCCCCTTTTTTTCTTTATGAAATACATAACATAAATATGAATAAATATTTCTAACATCTATAAATCCAGTGAGTACAAAGCAGCAGTTGTGCTGCTTGTGCTGCTGCAGGAAGGGGAGAAGGAATGGGCTCTGAGCTGGGATGGATGCAGCCAAGGAGCCCAGGTGCCGTGGAGGCTCCATGGCCCCATCCAGCCAGGGGACGTGCCACGCCCAGCTCCATCAGCTCCTGTTTTATCTCCTGCAGTGTGGACCTGGCCAGCGAGACGGGAGCATGGGCAGGGTTAGCTTCCATGGCACTGCTCGTGAGTGTCCCTCACTCCTCAAACCAGGATGCTCCCAGCCCTGCTAGGAAACCCTCTCCCATCCTTTTCCCCAGCCGCAGGCTGATCTGGGAGCTGCCATCCTCTTTCCAGTCAGTTCCAGCCACCTCCACCTTTCCACAGGCATGTTGCAGTTGCCTTGTCTGGGAACGGCGGTGGTGGCAGAGTCAGGGCACGGCGCCCCGTGTCATCCCAGTAGTGTGGACCCCTGAGGAGGGGGCCTCCAAAACCACCACCACCACCACCTGCACCACCCGCAGTCCTCCTGGCCTCCTGCCCCTCCATAGAAAGCCATGGCCACCATGGATGGCCAAAAGTAAGACCACAGGGCAGCTGGCATCAGAGCAGTGTCCCCCTCCCCAAAGCTCCTGCCTCCCAGCACTTTGAGCACCCTGGATGGTTCAAAATGTCCTTCCCAACCTCTTCCAATTCTTGGCAACCCTGTCTGTGAATGAATGTTTCCTAATTTCCAATCTAAGCCTTCCCTGGCGCATGAGAGCCTCTAGCTGGTCTTTTCTTCCTCCATTTTATTGTTTTTTTCAAGATATAACTCTGCAGCCAAGGAGCCCAGGTGCCGTGGAGGGTCGTTGGCCCCAGCCAGCCCGGGGAGGTGCCACATCCAGCTCCTTCAGCTCCTGCTCTGTCTCCTGTAGTCCCAGGTCCTTCAGCTCCATCAGCTCCTGCTTTATCTCCTGCAGCACGGACCTGGCCAGCGAGATGGGGGCACAGGCAGGCTTAGCCTCCACGGGGCTGCTCAGGGGCTGTCCCTCGCCCCCCAAACCGGGATGCTCCCAGCCCCCCCCAGGCCCCCCTGCCCTGGGGTAGGAAACCCCCTCCTGTTCTTTTACCCCAGGTTCAGGCTGATCTGGGTGCTGCCAGAAGGGGAACGGCAGTGGTGGCCGTCAGGGCATCTAAAGTCCTCCACTGGAAGGAGCCCCTCCCCACTTCTCGGGGGTCACTGGTGCCCTCTGTGTCCCCAGTTGTGTCCCCCGGGAGCCAGGCTGTGTCCCTGCAGTCCGCTTGCGGGTCCCTTGCACAGGCCGTGTCCCTGGACCCGTAGTCCCAGTGCTGAGCTTGCCCCGCACTGGGTGTTCCCATCCAAATGGGGGCTCAGCGTGGGCAGACTGGCCCCCAGCCGTGGGCCGAGTGGGCTCCGCTGCCTTGTGCAGCCCTGGCTTGGGCTGCCCGGGGCTGGGCTCTGGGGGGAGGGACAGGGCTTGGCCCCCTGCAGCCCCGGGGGCAGCTCTGCCAGCCCAGGCCGGGGCAGGCAGCAAGGCTGGCAGGAGAGACCAGAGGGGGCCATGGGGACGCGGGTTGGGGAAAGGCCTGCACTGTACAGGCACCCTGCCCTCCCCGCTTTCCCCGTCACACCCATGGGATCCTCTCCTCTCCCCACGCTGGTCCCGGCCGTACCCTCCTTGCCCCGAGTGCAGACAGCTGCTCGTCCAGCCGGTCCCTGCAGGTGCGGCCGCACTTCCCCAGCAGATCCCTCACGTTGTGCTGGAAGGAGAGAGCGGGCTGGCTGAGCCACGGGGCCGAACTCAGCATCGCCAGGCAAGCCCCCCACACCCAGCTCTCCCTGGGGAAACTGAGGCACGGCCCCCCCAGATGCTCAGCGTTTCCCTCCCAGCTTCAGTCGCCCCCTTTGTCATCCCTCCCTCTGCCATCCCTGCCTTGTTGAGGAGCAGGGGGGGCTGGAAGGCACAGAGGGGGCCAGAGGCACTGCAGGCGCCGCAGTGGGGTGGTGTCAGTGTGCCGGCCCCTGCAGCTCCGTGGCACGGTGGGGTACCTGCCTTCGGCGCCTGCTCCCTATGGGACGGGGCACAGGGATGCTTAGTGCCTGTGGCACCCCGTGCTCCAGCCTGCTACGGCAGGGAGGGGGCCAGGGGCTGCTCCCCGGTGGGGTCTGTCCCTCCCGGCTCCCCTCCCGCTGCTGCAGGAGACCCCCCCACCCATCCAGCCGTGCTGGATGAGCTCTTTCCCCGCAGCCCTGCGGAGCTGGCAGTGGCTGTGGCAGGTCCCTGCACCCATGCCAGGGACACCAGGAGGCAGGAACTGGGCTGTGCCAGCTGCAGCACTTAATTTTGGCAACTTGTTTCAGAGGAGGCACCTGAGCTCCCCAGGGGCAAGGTCAGGCTGAGACCACACACAACTCGTCACATGTGTCTTCAGCACCCTTGAGACAGAGACCTGGGCAGCGTGGGGGGGCTGTAAAGCCCCACAGAGCCGGGGCAAGCACAGCTGCCCCTGCGCAGCACACCTCTGCTCCCCTGCCCTGCCCAGGCTCCCCTGGACCCCTCCGCCCCCACCTGGGGAAGAGCTCTCCCTCACCGGGGCAGGGCCACCCTGCACTCCAGGGGCCGGGGATGGGTCCCCATGTCCCCTGTCTGTGGCCGTCCTGCTGATTTTGCTCCAGCTTGGATTCGGTAGGGGGGCACCAGGCGAGCCGGGGGTACAGCAGCAGCATGGTCGGGGGTGGCCACAGTGTGCCTGGGGAGGGCTGGAGCTGCAGATGGGTGATGGGGCACCTGTGCAAGGTCCTGCCTCCCAGCAGGATGCGCAGGGAAGAGAAGGGCTGAGCAAACCCCTGCAGAGCCCTGGGACGTGCAGCGGCTGGAGGTGCTGGGGCCTGCGGTCCCACTGGGTCCTGCTCCTGCACCCAGGAGCACCCAGGAGACTGGCAAAAGCCCCTATGTTGAAGATGCAGCTCCCGTGCTCTTTGATTTTCTTCTCTATCTTCCGGGCGTAGGTGGTCTCGCAGGTGAACTGGGGGCCGCTCGTGGTCTCCTGCAGCCGCTCCCGTGGCTCGTGGGGCTGCTGCCGCGTGCCCTGGGCCCTGTCCCCCTTCTTCTCCAGAACAGGGGGTGCCTTGGCAGGCTGGTCCCTCTCCAGGAGGGGGGTCGGGCTGTGTCCCCACTTCTCCACAGGGAGGTCCTGCAGGCCCAGGTGCCAGAGCATGGCCTGCAGCAGTCTGCGCAGCGCCATGAAGTCAATGGCCCTGATCTCGGTCGTCCTGAGGGTGACATCCAGCAGCTGTGCCAGGCTGAGCTGGGGCATGGCTGCTGCCCTGCCTGAAACCATGGGGGACCTGAGAGGGGCTTTCTGCCTGGGGGAGACCAGGATGGGTGGCAGGGAGATACGGGCAATCGAAGCCTTCCTCATCATCATCATCATCCTAGTACTTGTGCTTGTCTTCTGCTTCCTCCTCCTCCTCCTGTGTTGCGTCCTCGCAGCAGAGTTGTCATAGCGGCAGTGGGAGCAGTGAGAAGGGACAATGCAGCATCACCAGTTGGTATTCAACACCTGTCGCACTCAAGGTCCACAGGGATGGGAGAGGCCGAGGGTCCCGGCTGCCTTTTCCACCTCCATCCCTGAGGCGCAGCTGGCGCAGGCTGATCTGTGGCCGCAGCCAGCGCAGCCCGAGCCCGGGCAGAGGCAGCTCCCTCGCAGGGCTGTCCCCGTCACTCAGCCCGCTCCGGTGACACGTCCCGCAGGAGACCAGGCCCCGCTGGGAGCCACCACGAATATTTTTTTTTTGAGGAATCGAAGTGCAAGACAGATTTTACCTTCTCCCTTAGACATCAAAGACTGCTGGTGACAGCACCAACTCCCTTTGGTTTCTAGCATCTTGCTCCAAAGCAAAGAGCCACATAAACAGGGAAAAAGAAACACAGATAAACACATGTTTCCAGACAAGCCTAGGAAGGATTCAAACACTGGGAAGATCTTTGAATCCGAGTGATCTGTCAGACAAGTACGTAGGAAAAGAATCAGCAAGAACTTCTTTTCCCTTACAGTCCTCCAAGCCCGACCATTCCACGGAGAGGGCACTGCCATCTCCCTCCTTCAGTGAGGCACTCCAAGAGAGTTCCCAGGAATGGAGGCGGGTGAGGAAGCAGGGAAGGGAGCAGAGAGTTGCTCTTCTAAAAGATACGAGAGATCTGTTTTCAGGCACTGGAGCAACAGCCACAGCTGGGCTCCGAGCATCCAGTGGGGCCAGGGGTTGCAGGTGTGGGACGCAGTTGGGATCCCCGGTGACTGGTCCAGCTCTTGCAGGTGGCTTGGGACCCCAGAAGCATCCGTGACCCACCTGATGCCCACCCTCTCCTCTCCCCAGCAGATGAAGGTGCTGCAACCCCCAGCAACACGCCGGCCACACTGCCCAACTTCCCGGGTGCTCTGGACACGTTCTCCAAGCTGTGGACCTCGAAGAGCCTGCAGAGCATGAACAGCCCCATCCCCTCCATGGCCTGCTCCCCACGGGCAGCTGCAGCCCCTCTGGACATCCTCGCCCCATGGCCACCAGCCCACCTGGCCCCCGTGCCCCCCACCTGCCCCCCCCGCAAAGGCCCTGGCCACCATGGACGGCCAGAGACAAAGCTGGGTTGGTGAGGGGGGAGAATCGGGGGGTCTGGGCCAGTGTGTTGGGAGCGGGGAGTCCCCCAGAAACACACGGGAATCATTGTCTGGGTCTTGCTGTTATATTTAAGTAGAAGCCTCTCCTCTGGCTTCCGAAATTCAGCACGGCTTCTTGCACAGACCCCCCTGAACACCCCCTCACCCCGTCCTCCCTCCCTCTGCACCTCTGCCGGGCAGGGGGGAAGCAGAAGTGGGGGCTGTGATTTGTCAACGTGATGCCCCCCCCAGCCTGTGAGCACCGTTCCTGGCCCTTCCCTGGGCAAGAGGGGAGCTGGGGGGGTTTAGTTTTCAAATCAACCTCACTTAAAACAAGAAACAAACCAGCCCACCCAAGACCCCAGTAAAAAACAGTTACAAGGTTTTTTATTAATTAAAGAAGAATTATTAATTTAATTATTTAATTAAGATTGATGAACTTAAAAAAAAAATGAAAAATCCCGTTCATAACACCAGCTGTTCCTGGCTGGCTGCCTGGGTGCTGGGTCCGTCAGCACCGGGGCCGAACTCCACATCTAGGGAAACTGAGGCACGGCTCCCCGAGATGCTCAGCATCTCCCTCCCAGCCTCAGTCGCCCCTTTTGCATCCCCACCATTGTTATTCCTACCTTGCCGGGGAGCAGGAGGGGCTGGAAGGCTGTGGGGGGCTGGAGGCAGTGCATGTGCTGCAGTGGGGTGGTGTCCTTGTGCGAGCCCCCTCAGCTGCGTGGCACGGTGGGGTCCCTGCCCTCGGCCGCTGGCGCCCTGTTGGACGGGGCACAGGGATGCTCAGTGCCCAGTACTGTGGCAGCCCATGCTCCAGCCTGCTACGGCAGGGAGGGGGCCAGGGGGTGCTCCCCGGTGGTATCTGTCCCTTCCGTCTCCCCTCCCACTGCGGCAGGAGACCCTCCACCCGTCCAGCCATCCTGGATCTGCTCTTTCCCCACAGCTCCCCAAGCCCAAGTTCAGGCTGAGACCCGACAGAACTCGTCACATGTGGCTTCAGCACCCTTGAGACAGAGACCTGGGCCAGGTGGGGCAGTGTGGGCAGGCTGTAAAACCCCACAGAGCGGGGGCAAGCACAGCTGCCCCTGCGCAGCACATCTCTGCTCCCCTGCCCTGCCCAAGCCCCCCTGGAAGCCTCCGCCCCCACCCTGCTCGGGGCAGCGTCCTCAAATTCACAGGCTTGTACCCCATGGCACCTCCATCCCCGCTCTTCCCGCTGGGGAGGGCTCCCTGGGTCCCTGCTGCCGGGCAAGGCTGCGACGGGGCTTGGCAGGGTCGCACCTCCTAGGCAGACACCCGCACCCCCGTGCCAGCACCCGTCTCCCCCGTCCCACCCACGGTGCCGGGTCCTACTCGGGGCCAAGCAGCCGCATGCTGGGGGTCCGGTCCCAGGACAGGCTGTGGATCAGCCTGCGCCAGCTGCGCCTCAGGGATGGAGGTGGAAAAGGCAGCCGGGACCCTCGGCCTCTCCCATGCCTGTGGATAACCCCATCCCAAGGACCAGCCGGGAGTGGGGCGGGGTGTCGCCCAGCAACGGGGGACGCTGCATTGTCCCTTGTCACCCGTCCCACCACTGTGACCACTCTGCTGCTAGGAGGCAACAGAGGAGGAGGAGGAGGAGGAGAAGCACGAGGACAAGGAGGACGCGCACAGGGACGAGGACGAGGACGAGGGGAGGAGGAGGAAGCCTTTGACTGCCCATCCCTCCCACCCATCCCAGTCTCCCCCAGGCAGAAAGGGCCCCCTGGGCAGCTCTTTCTCCCACTCCCCCAGGAGCTCAGGTCCCGCTCAGGTCCCTCTGTCGTTTCAGGCATGGCAGCAGCCATGGCCCAGCTCAGCCTGGCCCAGCTGCTGGATGTCGCCATTGGGACGACCAAGGTCAGGGCCGTCGACTTCGTGGCCCTGCGCAGACTGCTGCTGGCCATGCTCTGGCACCTGGGCCTGCAGGACATCCCTGTGGAGGATCTGTTCAGGCTGGTGGCAAATAAAGCAGTATTTCCTCTCTAAACTACTTTTGATTTCGAGAGCTTTTATTTCAGGTAACAGCACCATCACACCCAGGGAGCCTCACTCCAAACTCCTGCTAGCTAATTTACATCATTGGCATTGTTATTTCCAACATCAAAACGGGCTCTGCAGAATCTAAAGTGCTTTAACTGCCTCTTTTGAGAGCCCTTGACATATTTTCCCCAAAAAAGTGGTTAGAAAGTACACAGAATTACAGAATGTGTTGGGTAGGAAGGGACCTCTCAAGGGCATCTAGTCCAACCCCCCTGCAGTCAGCAGGGACATCTTCAACTAGATCACGTTGCTCAGAGCGTCATGCAGCCTGGCCTTGAATGTCTCCAGGGATGGGGCCTCCCCCACCTCTCCAGGCAACCTGGGCCAGTGTCTCCCCACCCACCTCCAAGGGGGAAGAGGGTCTTTGCTCAGGAGGTAGCGGGGCTCATTGACAGAGCTTTAAACAAGGCTTGAAGGGAGAGGGGGAGAATATCGGGCTGTCCCTGTGGGATGAGATGCCAAGGTTGGAGGGATGGGGTGCCAGCGAGGGCCTGTTGCTCTGAGACGCGCTGGTGACGCTGCCTCACACTTGAAGTCTTGGAGAGATGAGCCGGGGGCTCCTGAGGTCACAGGAGCCAGGAGGGAAACACCGGTGCAATACCCCAAAGGAAACAAGGGGTGTTCCTGGAAGAAGGTGGTATTTGAAAAGTCATGGCATCAGGTGAAGTCCCCGAGGACTGGAAAAAGGGAAACATTGCACCCATTTGTAAAAAGGGTTTAAAGGAGGGTACGGACCTGTCGGCGTCACCTCTGTGGCTGGGAAGGTCATGGGGCAGATCCTCCTAAAAGCCACGCTAAGGCCCATGGAGGACAAGGAGGTGATTCGAGACATGGCTTCACCCTGTGCTTTTTCCACATCAGACTCCAAAGGAGGAGGTTGAGACAATTTTTCTCCTAAAATCACAGACCGAATGGGTAGGAATGAATCCCCGTGGGTGGATTTGCTCTTAGTTGCATCCAGGATATTTTCAGTTACTTTCTGGCATGCCGTGAAAGAGCAGTGGAAAGAGAAAAACCAAAGGGAAAAAAAAAATACTCCTGCATGTGACATGCAAAGTGATAATTTAATTTGTAGACAGGCTTCCATCAGGAAGTAGAAGGTTAATCATGTACTATTTATAACATATAGAGAAAACTGATAACTCTGGCAACGGATGCCGTGGGGTGGGCTGAGCCCAGCCTAGATGGGACCCAGCAGCCGCGCGGTGCTGGGAAAGGTCTTGCGCATCCCCATGCACTTCGCCTCGTCGATGAACAGGGAGTTGGCTTTGACGGCCAGGTCGTGCTGCAGGACCGCCTTGGCGCGAACCAGCATTTGCAAGGTGTCCTGGCTGTCTCTCAGCTGCTGCTGAAGAGTCTGCACCGTCTCATGGATGTCATGGACCTCGCTGACAAGGCTGGAAAACAGCAAGGAGCCCTCATTAGAAGTCCCATCACGCGGGTGGTTTCTAGCATGGCGTTGCTCATGGGCCCCTGGGGCATGGGTTTTCCCCCTTCAGTGCGCTCAGACTCACTCGGACCACCCCTGTTTGTGTCAGATCCATGGGGAAGCTGAGGGCAGAGCTCCTCGGGGTCTCGGTGGGGAGGCACGGTGAACGTCTGCTCAAAGGCTTCGGAAACGCGCAGCCGCGTCTGCCAGAGCAGGTGGTGCCACCAAGCAGAGGGACGAGCAGCTGTGGTTTCCCGTTCCTGTTCGGTTTTGTGGGTTTCTTGGCTCCCCCTCCTGGATTTCCCCGGGCAAGGGTCCTCCCCACACCCACGGGTGCACACGCAGCGAAAGAGGACAGCTGGGAGAGGCTAAAAGCGAAGGTGAAACGAGTGGAGGATGGAACAAAGGACGGCGTGAGAGATGCTAAACCCGCTCCGGGGCTGGGTTTAAATTGCTTTGAAAAGGCTTCCCAGGGAGCCTCACCCAGCGGGCTGCCAGGAGGAGGTGTGAAGTTCAGGGTGCCTGATCCTCCCCAGCCCCTCGGGGTGCAATGCCAAAGAGCTCCCTCTGTCCTTGACAGGATTTCCAGTGTCCCCAGGGGAGGTGAGCACAGCCCTCACTGCTTCTCCGTGTGGTGCACAGAATCCCAGGCTGGCGGGGGTTGGCAGGGACCTCTGGAGATCACCCAGTCCAACCCCCTGCCAGAGCAGGGTCACCCACAGCAGGTGGCACAGGAACGCCTCCAGGCGGGTTTGGGATGTCTCCAGAGACGGAGACTCCCCCACCTCTCGGGGCAGCCTGTTCCAGGGCTCTGCCACCCTCACAGCAAAGAAGTTCCTCCTCCTGTTTAGGTGGAACTCCCTATGGTCAAGTTTGTGCCCGTTACCCCTTGTCCTGTCCCCGGGCACCACTGAAAAGAGCCTGGCCCCATCCTCCTGACACCCCCCCTTTCAGTATTGATAAGCGTTGAGAAGGTGCCCCCTCAGGCGTCTTTTTTCCAGCCTGAAGAGACCCAAATCCCTCAGCCTTTCTTCACAAGAGAGGTGTTCCAGTCCCCTCATCCTCTTGGTAGCCCTTTGCTGTCCCCTCTCCAGCAGTTCCCTGTCCTTCTGGAAGCGGGGAGCCCAGCACTGGACACAGCACCTTGCACAGCAGCTGCACCCTTGCGGTTACCCCAAAGGAAGGACCTAAGAGCTCTCAGCATGAGCCTGTTGGAGAGTAAAGGGCTTGTCCTTCAAACCTGAGCCCATCCAGCCGCCGGGAAGCAGGCAGGAGAGAAGACGGGGTTGACGCAAGTAGGAAAAATCCAGCCCCTCATGGGGTGGCATCAGGCCGCCCCCGGCCATGGGGTACAGCCTCCGTTGTGGGCGCAGAGCTCTCCCAGCACCCAAAGGCTGGGATACCCGCTCATTGCTTTTGATTATGTCGGTGCACTTCTGGAAGGACTCTTTAGGGAAAAGAACCAACCCCCCATGATTAATTTTGTCATCCAGCGATGCTCCCGAGTGCTACCACCCGTGAGCCCTCGAGGTCCCCGCCGGCCCCACGCTCCTGCCTTACCGCAGCTGGGCAGTGTCCCGGCACAGCTCCATGTTTGGCCTCCGAGTGCGCTGGTCCAGCCGGGTCTGAGCCACCTTTAATGGAGGCCCCTGGTCCCTAATGGCCTTTTGGATGGCTTCTATATTCCTCTCCGTCTGGAATATTTCCTGCACTGTCTGGCGTAAGAAAGAAACACATGCATAAATTTAAAAAATATATTCTCCAGCGGCAACGGGATTTCCCTTTTCTGCCATCCATCTGCAGAAAAAAACCAAGTTCAATTAGCAGACCCCGGGCTCAGACTGCTCTCACTCTGCCATAGATGGAGGCACAGATCCAGCAGCCATTTCTCTGCGGGGAAAAGCCTCTCTTTGCTCTTGCTGTCACATCAGAGGAGGTTTTGGAGCAGTGACGGATCTACTGAATTACCCGCTCCCCAAAATTACTGCTTGCAGGAACTGATCGTCCATCACTAGCGACTAACAGAGGGCAGGTTTTTGGTGGATGCTCGCTGAAGGATGTGGCACCAGCCCGCGATGCTGCAAGCCCAGTTTCTGCTCGGTTAATCTGTGCCGAGCACTTTTCAGGCAGCTTTCCATGAGAGCCAGTGGTGCGAGCCTGCTGCCCATGGCTGATCTCCACTTCATCTGCTTGGCGGAGCAAACACACCGATACCTGTGCAGCAACCACAGAGTGCTGAGACCGAAAACACGTCCTTGGAGGAGCAGCAAAGCTGCAAACCCCACAGCAGACACCCCAGCAGAGTCCCAGTAAAGCCCTTCTGCAGGGCAGCCAGTGCCTCTGAAGTAACTAGCGCTGATGCAAGTAGCGCTGGCATTTTCTGCTGGAAATCCCTGTGCTAGCAGGCTGTCAGCTGGGATGAGCAACGGGCAGTATCCCTTGGGATGAAATTACACTGCCAACTCATCCTGCTCCAAGAAGAAAGTCCCCAAGAAAGCTGGGCAGGGGCTGTTTGCAAGGGCATGTAGCGACAGGACGAGGGGCAATGGTTTCAACTAGAGCAGGGCGGGTTTAGATGAGACATTAGGCAGAAGTTCTTTGCACTGAGGGTGGTGAGACACTGGCCCAGGTTGCCCGGAGAGGTGGGGGAGGCCCCATCCCTGGAGACAATCAAGGCCAGGCTGCATGAGGCTCTGAGCAACCTGATCCAGTTGCAGATGTCCCTGCTGACTGCAGGGGGTTGGACTAGGTGGCCTTGAGAGGTCCCTTCACACCCAACACATCCTATGACTCTATGATTCTAAATGATGCTATAACAAGGTTCTTGTGGTGACTGTTCCTCTGCTAGGGCCAGGTCTGCGTGGAGGGTCGCGCTTTGGAGGTGTCAGCGGGAAGTGACAGTGTCACACCAAAAGGGAGGGGTTCAGGCTACCTTGGCCAGGTGGGTCTGAATCTTTCTCTTGGCATCGGCCGTCTCGGCGATGCGGTTGGTGAATGCGACGTTCACGGCGTTGAACTGCCGCCACATCTGGCTGTCCGTCACCGCCAGCAGGTTCTCGATGTCGTCCCGCAGCTTGGCGGAGGCCGCCCGCTCGCTCTGGGAGCGGAGGATGTTGTCGTTGGTGAACTTGGCCCAGGACTGCGGCACCGAGATCCTGGCGGGGAAAAGGAGAGGCCCCCGGTAAGCTGGATGTGGGCAGGCATGGACCCTGCCAGGGAGCAGCGTGGATTCACTATAGCTTAAATCTACACTTTTAATTGGACTGTATGTCATAGTTTAACCCCAGCCAGCAGCCAGGACCACGCATGCGCTGGTGCAGTTCTCCCCCTTCCCCCCAGAAGGGAGAAGAGGGAGAAAAGGAGGGGAAAGGGAAAGGGAAAAACTCGTGGGTGGAGATAAGGACAGTTTAATAGAACAATAACAGAAACGAACAATAATAATAATAGTAATAATAATAATAATAATAATAATGAGAGAAGTCACTCTCACCACCCAGTGAACTGGCACCTTCCCGAGCCCCGACCGCATATTCCCACCCCGCACCAACCCCCATTTATATCCTGAGCATGGCATCTATGGTACGGAATATTCCGTTGGCCTTTCCCTTGTTCTGCCTATGCTCCTCCTCACTTCTATGGCAAGCTGAAAAGAGTCCTTGAAAAGTATAAACATCGCCTAGCATCATCTAAGAGACATCTTTGAAAATATGCATAAACTTAGTGAGCTGTTTCAGCAGAGGTGCTCCGCTGAATTAATTGGCAGGCTGATCTCTCAACCCCTGGTAGAATGTTTAATGAGGTGGGACTGGCTTTCACCCTCTGGATGTTTGGCATCCAACTGTCAGCAGAGGGTTGTGCTCCCTTTCCGGGGAGCGGAGAGAAATGACCGCTCTGAGGGAGGTGTCTCCAGGCGGGATGGATCTGGGTTGGGGACAAGCAGCTCCCTGCCAGGGAGAGGCACCGCGTATCCTGGGGACAGCTTGCTGCTGGGGACCGACAGTGTGCACTCACGTGGCATCGACCTGCTCCACCCCTCGGTAGTAACTGATGCCCTGGGAGGTGTTCATCAGGTGGTGGCACCTGTCGTCGATCTGGTGGGCCACCTGCTTGTTGGCCAGATCCTTCTCCAGGTTGTGCTGGGCCGCCCGGTTGGACCTTCAACACGCAAACAGCAGCCATCGGTGGGGATGTATGGGTGGAATGGCTTCCTCCCCGTTCCACTCCCCACAGCAGCTCCCGGCCCCCCGCACAGCTCTGTCCTCCCACGAGCATCACCGCCCGCATGCCATGGAGCCTCCATGGGCTTTACGCCTGCGGGGTGTGGGGAGAGACAGGCTTCTTCTGGGGGTTCACATCTGCTGGGGTTCTGCTGTGACCACAAATGCACATCAGCCCTACGACATGAGAGAAGGAGCTCCTCCTTACGTGATCTGGGCTTTGGCCTTGTCCAGGAACTGCTGCATCTTCTCCTGGCACGACCTGATGACATCGACTTCCTGGGCAAAGGCAAAAGAGGACCCCATCAGCGTCCATACTCACTCGTCCTGGTCACACTCCTCCCCTTGGACCTCTCCAGCCCTGCACACAGCAAGAACTTGCCTGCTTTCCTTCCTGCCCAAAGCAAACAGGCAGGAAAACTCGCAGCTGAGCCTGCGCCCAGCGCCCTGGAGGGGACAGAAGGGTGCTGTGGCTGCAGCCACGGCCTTTGCGTTCCCTTTCAGGGTGGGTCAATAAGGAGTTTTTCACCTTGACCTCAGTGTCAAGCGGTGGTTAGTCCCACTGCAGGGACAGAGACACATCCTGGTGTGGACAGGCAGAGCGGTTCCCTGGACCACTACACACCTCCATCCCCAGATCAGCACCTGCCCTTTTTGCTCCCAAAATGTTTTCCTCCCCAGGAGGAATCCCATCCGTACGGGACAAGAGGAGATGGACTTGACTTTGGTGTAAATGCCCAGGCTGAATTTCTGAGACACATTCAGCTCCACCGGAGGAAGTGTGTTGCTCTCAGCTCACTTGACTTCAGCACAAACCCATTGCCTTTGTGAAGCTCCGGCTGCTGGAGGCAGGTGATCAGTGCTCCAAATCCCATAACTTTGAAATCCGGTGAAAATAGCTTCAACGCATGATCTGAGATACCCAACTTACTGTTAAGAGCTGTTCCTCCACGTTGTCGTGGACCAGGTCGATGCCCATCCTCTTCTCCCGGTGAAGTAAGCACTCCTGAGCGACCTGTTGGGGACACGCCATCACCGCTGGCTGCAGGGGCAGGGCTCTCTATGGGGACCGTCCCCATCTCCAGTAATGTGAGAAAAGAAATTCTAGGTGGGCACGGAGATGCAAGAGGGGGAAAAAAGTGGCCCGGGGCAGCTGGTTTAGCTGACAAGGAGCAGGTGAGCTGCAACATCAGCATTAAACCATCATGAGGGAGCAGACGTGTCCCTGGTGCAGCCACAGCTGAAACGGGGGACCTGTGTCAGCCTTGACGCCCACCTCGCCAGAGCCTCGTGGTAAGACACGGGCTTTTGTCTCCCAAATCAGGACTCTGGATGTACCGCGTCTAAAAATATTGAGTTAAGCAAACACTGCTCTGACGTGCTCAGTCTGTGCTGATAGGGGATCCAGCAGACGGCAAGGGGGGTTTGGTTACTACTAACTTAACTAATGGCCTCTTAATAAAAGCTTTCTAGACGTTCTGGAGCTGCAGTGAAACTTAATGAGACGTTTGAAGGGCTGCAGATGTTTCAGCAGTAGGCTACAGCTTGCAGCGCGCCGGGACGGGTGCTTACCCGGAGAGGGGCGTCCGCCTCGGCCAAGGCTCTCTCCAGCCTGGTCTTCACCTCTGTGAGCGCGTTGGTCTCCCCGATCACCTCATCTAGCTCGTGGCAGAGCTCCGATTTCCAAAACGCGATGTCATTGGTGCGCACTCCCAGGTTTTTGGTGCTTTCTACTTGGGTTTTCTTGGTCTGCTGGTATTTGTTGTCAATCAAGCGGGAGGTATCGGCTCTCAGGCGCTCCGCGTTCTTCTGGGAGGTCTCCGACTCCCTGTAATTGGTCACATTGGACTTGTACCAGTCTTCAGGGGTGTAGCGGGTGAAGACGGTCGTTCTGGTGGAAACAGATGGAAGCTTCTCGCTGGCAGTTATCCCCTGGGAACTCTTGGAAAAGGCAGCCAAAGTTGGTTTGCTGGCAGCTGTTTTGTAGTAGGTGCTGGGCATCCAGGGGAGGCTGTAGCTCTGAGGCAAGGGGCGGTAAGGAAATCGGTTCTTGTAGCTTGACGCCATGGTGTGGATGGCAGGGAGAAACCTGGTGGGTATGGCTCTGGGATGGGCGAACTTTGCTGGTAAGGGAGAGCCGACAGACTCCATGCTCCACCGCTGCTATTCGTGTGTCCCGTCCGTGTCCTGCACAGAGGAGGAGAGAGAGGACAACCTCAGCAACCTCCTGCACTTGCCTTACTTCTTACAGCAACACCCGCAACTTCAAACACAAACAGCGACGCACAGAGCGCCCTCACAGCGCCTGAACAGGCCTAAACCCCTTGAAAACAAATCCCTTCTGACAGCATCCCAAACATTTGTATATAAAAGCGTTTGACTTGGTTGTTAGTATCTAGCATCAGGTCTTGGAATGCGGAGAAAAACAAATCACGGCCGTAAGGAGAATGACAGATACCGTGCCTTCCTTTTCCTTAAATCTGTCAATCCAGTCAAACTGGAGTTGCTCCTTCTCTGCTCTTCCTTTGTTTCTTTTGGCTGGCGTATCTGCTGATCTTCTGATACTCCAGAGGTCATTTTCTCTGTAAAAGTTCCATTCCCAGCCCCGAGAGCTGCGTCCCTTTTGGACACACATCTGCTACCGGCCCAGCGCCGTTTGTGGGTGGGTGAGGGACTCCATCCTCACCCCCTCTATCTTCCCTTGCCTTAAATGCTGGAGTGAGGAGCCTGCAGGTGAGCTGAGCTTTGCAGGACTATATCCAAATTTGAGCCCCCCACACCCCTATTTCAGCCTCAAAAGAGGGGCCGCCTCTTGCCTTGCAAAGGAGGAAAGGTGTCGATGGCTCACCTGGTGTAAGATCAGTGTGCGTGGGAAGGAGATGGCCCACAGTCTTTTCAGAGTGGTTTGGAAACACCAGCCTTGCAGTAGCCCTAGGAGGAATGGCCACACATGAAGATTTTGCTACCAAGAATTGCATATTGTCCTCTCCAGCTTGAGGCTGTCAATCGATGGTTATCAGCAAGATAAGGCAGGGGGCCACCAAACACACCTCATCTGAGGACAAACACTCCGGAGGGGTACGTGGTGCTCGGTACGAAGCTCTTGTGAGGTTACGAGTGTCACCCAGGGGCAGGAATAAGTCCCTCAATACGGCTGTTGTAGCCAGCCTGACGTGTCCTTCCCCTAACACCGTCCCGTCCCCACTGCTCCCAGCCTGGCTCGGAGCCCCAGGGGAAGATGAGGACACGGGTGTGCTACAGCAAGATCCCTGATGGGAGTGGCTGTGGCACAGGCAGCGGGAAACTCACACCCTCAAATTTAGCAGAAAAAAAAGCTTTTGGAAACACGACCCTCCGAGGCAGTTTGGCAGAACCGAGGACGAAATGTCTGCGCTCAGGTCCAACAGAAACCACCGTGTGTGCCGGTTCCCACAAACCGCTCCCTTCAGCCCTTTTGTCCCGGCTAGGGATAAATGACGGCGCTTTCCCTAGCTCCGTGCCGCTTTATACCTGAGAAACGGCCTTGGGAGGGTGGGAGGCAGCTTCCCTGGCTCCCACCCCCACAAATAAACTCTGCCCTTTCAGACACTGACAGACACACGTTTAGGAAAGGGAGGGAAAAACCCACTTTGTGCCATCCCTGAACACGGACACACGACAGGAGCCCCGACCACCTCATCCGGGTACATTTAGAGGACAGAAGAGATATGGAGGGGGATTAGGAGAATGACCCGTTTTTTTCCCTCCCAGTTCAGGGACATACTCACCCTGCAGAGGCTTGGGGGTGTGCGGGGGGGGCTGCTACTCAGTGCTGTGCTGTCAGGTTGGGTGGCAGCACTGCCAGACACTGCAGCATCCCCAGTGCCCTCTGTGTCACAGAACCAGGGCAGCGTTGCCGCTGGCGCAGGGTGCTCAGTAACCGGGTTCTACGCGGGCAACTCCCTGCAGCCGCTCTGGCAACCCGATGCAGCCGCTGGGCAACGCATTGCTGTGGATGGGCAAGCCGGGGCCAGCCCTGGGCAAGAAAATACCCTCACATGGCATCCTAGATCCTGCCCTGGACAACCTACTGCCCTCCATGGGCAGGTTTTGCAGCCCCTGGGCAACCAAGTGCAGCTGTTGGGCAACTGTTGAGCGGCTTAGTCATATCATTTGGTTTTAGGTAGTCCTGCAAGGAGCAGGGAGATGGACTCGATGATCCTCATGGGTCTCTCTCGTCTTGAGACGTTCTATGATCCTATGAACTCACGGCCCTCAGTGGGCAACCCAGTGCCACCCCTGGGCAAGTCAGTGCAGACTGCGTGCATCCTAGTGCCTCTGCTGGGCAACTTGATCCCTTGCCTGGACAACCCCCAGCACCATCAATGGGCAACCCAAATCTAGCTTGCTTACTGATGTTGATAGCATTCGGCATGCTACGTTGCAAAATCGAGCGGCTATTGATTTTTTGCTGTTAGCTCAGGGTCATGGATGTGAAGGTTTTGAAGGTATGTGTTGTATGAACCTTTCCGACCACTCATCATCCATTCATAAGCAGTTACGGGAGCTGAAGGATAACATGTCCAAATTAAAAGTGGTCAAAAACGGTTTTGATGATTGGTTAAGCTCATGGGGTATAACGGGATGGTTATCAGATTTACTAAAGCAAGGGCTCATGCTATTGTTGGTTATATTATTATTGATTATGGCAGCCTCGTGTGTTCTCCGCAAAGTGACTGACATGATAGAAAATGCCATGCATAAGGTCTGGCTGGCTCAAGAAGAAAAAGGGGGTATTGTAGGAATGTATCTGAGAGAAAATGGCCATGTGAGCCAGCCTCCCTACTGTGAGGGATTAGATTAAGAGCAAAACAGGCGGTAGAAGATGGCATTAGTACATGGGAAAAACGGGAACTGAGAAGGTAGAAAACATGTTGTGCTAATGACTAAGCAATTTACTATGCGAATTCTTGTAACCAATCTGATGTGTGAACGAACTGCATGCACAGCGTGTGGACAGTGTAACTCGCTGATCAGAAATAAGCGAGTCGCGTGTACGGCTGCAACACAGGGTATAAAAGATGATGATCGGTGCTTAATAAACGGCTTCTGTTGATTCACATTGGATCGTCTGGAGTCCAGTTATTTCTCCTCAACAGGGTGCGGGAGGAGAAGCCATGCTCCCTGCTAAGACACTAGGGGAACCCACTAGCAGGGTTTGACCAGCCACATTTTAACCAAAAGAGGCAGAAAATGCCAGCGACGACACTGTGAGCACCCGGAGATCTGCAGAAAGGTCTGAAAGTCCATTCAGTCCCTGGCCAGATGAGAGGGAGCTTCACCTGGAGCTGCTTCTGGACTGTCTCATGGGATCTTTTGAGAGAGGTCCCAGCCCTAGCTCTGTCCCAGCATCAGTGACACCTCCAGCATCTGAGCTGATCCCATCCCTGCTACGAGTCCCTCTTCACCAGCAGCAGCCGAGGGAGCACAGCCGCCAGCATGGCCACCGTCAAGATGAGCAGGACGGCGAGGGCGATGGGCGACTGGCAGCATTTCACCCCCAGGGCTGAGCTGGATGACACCGAGCTTCATGATTCCGTTCTGCTTCTCCTCCCCAGGGAGCTGCAGTCCATATCCACCAGTGGCATCCCATGGTCACTGATGACAAAGATGTGGGCTTCCCGCGCCAGCTCTCCTGGGACCCCCTGCGAGTCCATGGGGCTGTTCCCCGTGCTGCAGCACCGGTCGAAGCTCTGCACCAGCATCACAAAATGGCTGGGCACCACCAAGGTGTTGCTGGCCTCCAATTTGGTCAGATGGGACAAGGAGGAAGGTGACAGAGGCATCTCCAGGGCCCGGAGGTTGGTGCCTGCCTTGGGCGGCCATAGAGCCTTCTTCTTGCTGAGGAAAGTCACGTAGCGGCAGATGGGGCAGATGATGCTGCTCTGGACCTGGCCGTCAAGCTTGGCGGAGAGCAAGCACTTCACCAGGCAGTCGTGGCAGAAGGTGTGCCCGCAGCTGAGCTGGCGGTGCATGGCCTCCAGCGGGTGGAACTTCTCGTAGCACATGGGGCACTCGGCCGGGGGTCCCTCCTTGCTGGACGAGGCCTCAGACATCCCTGCTCTGTCGGACACAGGGGCTCCCCAGCTACGAGGAAGAGGCACGATGGGTTAATAAGGTTGAAATGATAAGCATGATCCATCTCTTCATCTCTCCTCCTCCTCCCTGCTCTCTTGCTTTTGCCCTCTTGCCCCTAACAGATGCAGTTGACAGCTACTAGGCATCCTCTCAACAAGACAGGGCATTTTCAGGAGCATTACGCCTCTCAGTGTGGCCCTTGGGGCAAGACGGGAGGACCCCAACTCCAGAGCCAGCGCGGGCAACAATCCCCGGCTGCAAAATCACATGCACGAGCCCCTGGATGGACGTGCTCAGCACGTGGTACAGATAAAGCAGGTTCAGCTTGTGTCAGGAGTGCCTCCGTGCACTGCTGCCAGCTCCAGGTGCACGGGAGGTGGGAACTCCCATCCCACAAAGAAACCTGCCATGGAAAGGGAGATGCTCCCATCCCAGGGGACACAGAGGGGCCAGCGGGAGCAGGGGGAGGCCAGGGCAGTGGGACAGGTGGGAGCACAGGACCCCCCGGGGATGGAGAGGGGGCGTGCTGGACCCGGGGCAGGCAGAGAGCACCCACGCCAGGCTCCTTCCAGGCTGCTGGAGGATGTCCCAGGCTGCTGGCCAGGCCACAGCCATCTCCAAGCTGTGCTCCTCATGCTGGAGCATGGTGTGGTCAGCAAGCCCCGGAGCCCGGCGTCTCCTCTTAGTCAGAGCAGGGAGGGCAGAGCCCAGCCATCCCGCCTGGCCCCTGCCCCAGCCTGGGGCGCCAGGGGGAGCGCGGGGCCGCTGGCATCCCCAGACCCGCGTCTGGGCTGGGTCTGAAGCTCTGCCGTGCGTCTCCCAGGGCAGGGAGCATTCATGCGGTGGCTCAAGGAAGGGAGAGGGGAGCGGGAAGAAGGGAGAGAGGAGAGGGGAAAAGGGAGAAGGGAGCGGGAGATGGGTGAAGGGCGGAGGAAGAGAGGAGAGGGGAAAGGGGAGAGGAGAGAGGGGAGAGGGGAGGAGGGATGCTCAGCTCAGCTCCTTTCTCTTAAAACTGGAGCTTCATAAAACCTGCAGGTTTTTCCAGACCTTGCAGCATTGTCAGACCCGACCCAACCTGCACCCCTTTTCTCACGCATGACTGTGCCCATGGGCATCCTCACAGTTGCCTCTGGAGGTTTTGCCATCCCCTCCTTGGCTGACCTCCTCTTCCTTGGGAGCCATCCCCTGCGCCAGGACGGTCACAAGAACACAACAAACCATCCCCTCCCAATCAAAGAGAAGAAAGATGCAGGCTCCTGCTCTGCTTTAAGAGGGATCAGGGACCTGGTCCCCAAAGTGCTGCAGAAGGAGACCCTGACCCTGTGCACCAGCTCCTCTGTGCCCCCAAAGCCCCCTTACCTGCTGCAGGGCACCAGGGCAGGAGCCCCTCCATGCACTCCACTGCTGTCCCCAGAAGCGGGGCTGGCCGTGCCCCAGCACCGAGCATCAGCTGGGGAGAGGACTGGGACACCTATATAACACAGAGGTGTTGGCTGCGCGTGTCATGCGGGCGCGTTGCGCAGAAGCTGGAGCAGGGACAGGGCCAGCTCCCGGGGATTGAATGTGGAGGAACTCGTTCCCCGTTTTAAAGGCCTGATATTTGCCTGGTTGGCCAGGGAGGGGGCGAGGAGCCAGTGTCAGGCGTCGGAGGGCAGGGACAGGCAGCACGGTCCTGCCTGCTTTCCCTCATGTGATGGGCACCTGTAGTCGGGCTCATCCCTGAGCTCAAACCCCAATGAAACAGTCGCTAAAGGGGATGTCGGGAGCCCAGAATCCCTCTGTTGCTGCAGAGCAGGGTGACCGGCAGCACCCTGCACCAGGGCTGGGCTCCTGCCAAACAATTCTTGCCTCCAGCCGCCACAGCTCCCTGTTCCTCGCCCTGGCCACATCTTCATCCCTACGCCCCCTCCCCTCCTCATCCCCCAAACACTCCGCACTCCAGCCCTGCGCTCCCCGCCCTACACCGTCAGACGCTCACCCAAGCACCGGTGTGGCAGCACACAGCCCAGCAAACACACTCCAGCAGGCTCGAGGGCCACTGCTGCCTTGAACCTGCCCTGGAGGGGGTTTCCAGCATCTTTGGGAACTGCAGTCCAGGCAGCGGCAGGAGCCCTGTGGGCTCAGGGCAGGCAGAAGCCCCGAGCTTGGCCATCTCAGCAGCCGCAGGTGGCTCATGAGTCACTGTTTGGCCAGGTGCCGGCTGGAAACACACGTAAAGAAGGTTCCCTGTGGCCTTACATGTGTCCCAGGGTGCTGCCCATCCCTCCCTCGACCCCCAGGCGAGAAGCTGAGAGGTGTCTCCCCTGCAAAGCCTTGAAAAAACTGCCACGGGGTGGGTCACTCCTCCCACAGTCTCGACTCTTTCCAGCCACCCCTGCCACCCCTCAGCCCGGCCAGTGGCCACGGGGCTGCCAGCCCACACTCAGGCTTGCTGAGCGGCTCCACAGGGATGTGAGGATGAGATTCCCAGAGCAGGCACAGTGACCCCAAGGCGCCCTGCCTGCACGCCTTCCCCAGCTCTGGCTGTGGCAGTGCAGCCACGGGACCTGGATTTGAACCATCAAGGGGCCCCAATGGCCTGGAGGGCCTGGAGTCTCCATCATGGAAAGCCTTCCGGAGAACCCTGACATAGCGGGGAGCCTTGCCTTGGGGCAGAGAGATGCTCCGCACAAGCATTCCCAGCCCTGTGGTCCTCCAGCCCCAAGAAGATGCCCAGGGCTCTGCAGGATCCGTGGGGCAGGCAGAAGAGGAGATGCACCTCTGGCACCCAAACCCCAGTGAGATGGGCCATGGAGGTCCTCTATGGGCAGGAGGGGTGGTTTCGTGCGGCTGGCTGTCGCGGCAGGGCTGCAGGCGTGGGCAGCAGTATCAGTCGCTCGTGGGTGCAGCGCTTGCAGCAGTTACAACATGGGGCTGGTTTCTGGAAGGAGCAGGGGAGGTGCAGCCCCGCCGAGCCGTCCCATGCACTGGGGCAGCTGCCAAAAGAGAGCACCCATGGTGGGAGACATGCCCCGGGGGTGATGTCTCAAGCCGTGAAGCCCTGTCCCTCGCTGCAAGGAGACCCGGAGCATGTCAACACCTTCCACACCCCCCGCTTAAGATCAGGGACCAAACCACTCCACTCGTTATCCCAGTTTTCTTGGGATGGTCCAGAAATTGAGGCTGAAACCTCTCCAGACAGATCGTGCCGGGGCTGAGGTTGCACAGTCACCCCTGGGGTAGGCATCCCCATCCCCCTCCCTGGGCCCTCCTTGAAGCTGCTGGAGGTGCCAGGGTTGCACCCACCGACATCTCCATTGCTGAATGAGTGATCTGGGCCAGCGAGAGCAGATTTGGGGCAGCTGAGCATCTCCCCAGCTTCAGTTTGCTCTCTGCCAGCACCAAGGCGGGGTGGAAATTCCTGTTTCCCATACTTTGAATGCTCCCCGCCGTTGGAAACTATGAGCTCACGGCTCTATACATAGGCACTGGAAAAACGAGTCTGCCTCCCTTTGCCACTTTGACCACGCCAAAATCAAAGGGATTTTGGCATATCACAGCCCTGGCTCTGTGAGCACTTTCGTTCTTTCCTGGGCATGGCTTTTCTCGCTGCCTTTGCCCCACTTCCACATGCAGCAGCATCTTTCCTGAAGGACGGGATTGAGTCTGCTGGTGCTTGAGGGAGAAGAAACCAGTTTCAGGAGCAAAGCAAGTCCCTATACGCTGCCTGTATGTTTTTCTCCGGCTTTAAGCAATGCAGCTCACGGCCAGTGTTTCAGCCCCCTCAAACCCAGTGCAGGGTCAAGGTCTCCAGGATCCTTTTATCCAAGCAAGAAGGCAGCATCAGGCTCAGCTTCTCTCCAGGGACCACAGCTGGGACCTTCTCTGCTCTGGGGTTGGTGGCTTCCAGGGAACAAGGGACATTCTGACCCAGAAGAGGACACAGCCCTCCCTACAGGCGGGGGTGGCCGGGGGTCCCTTCACTAACACTGCGATGGCTTTTGGGCAGAGCTCTGCAGCCTTTTGCAAGGACAAGAGGATGCTGCAGACAGCCCTTGTCTTCCACAGCATCACCCCAACTTCCCACTGTCACCGACCAGGTGGGGAGGAGGGAAAATAATATTAGATATAGTTACGTGAAAGTGCTTATTTTCAAAGCACATTTAAAGCCAGAAGATCAAACTATATGTGAGCCTGGTGCCAGGCAAATACTCACTATAGGTCTCCATATTTCCATAACAAATCCATGCTGCACTTCTCCAAATCATAAGAGATGAAGCAGGGACATTTCCAATGAGCAGAGACGTGTCCTCCATCCCTTCTCTCAACGAGGGCGAGGATCCCGGTGAGAAAAATCATGGCTTTATTCCTGACGGCAAGATGCACGCGCGGAGCTTTGCCATGCAGCCACAACCCATCCACATGGCTGGTGGCTGCTGGAAAGGATGGGCTGGCTGAAGCGTCCCTCACCTGGGGACACCTGCCCCATCCCTCCCACGACACGGCCAGTCCTCCCGAACTCCCCCAGGTTTTTCCTTAGTGATGGCTCAACCTGCAAATCTGAGGCTTTCTCCAAGTTTCTGCTCAGCCCGTTCTCCTCCCACCACTTCCCAGCCCCGGCTCAAACATGGTGAATAGTTGGCACTGCTGGGAACCAGGTGAAGGGAAGAGGGGAAAAAGTAAATCCAAGGGGTGGAGGGTCCAAGGGTCCTGGCCCCTGTCTTAGCTGTATCCATTCCCGTGCTGTCAAAATAAACTCACATAGATGGAAAAGATGGATGAGTTTGGAGGCACCCAAGCCCTTTAAGGGGGTCCATCTTTTCCCATACTTGCTTTACTTGAATTCAGAGTGGGAAAATAAGTGTCTTTTCCTTCTGCATGTCTCCATCCTGCCTGTCAGGCACCTGGCAGGATGCAGACCCACCATCAAGCTGCTGATTTAGCCAAGACAGCCCAAAACACCTAGCAGAAGCTCTTCCGACAGCTTTCTCCTCAGCGCTTTTTGCCATGCCCAGCAGCTGGTACTCTCGGATCTGCTGTGGCCACCCTAAAAAAAAAAAAAAAAAAAAAAAAAAAAGACCCGGGTGCACCGTAAAAAAAAGCCCTGGGCCTGCCTCTCCAGGGGTGCCAAGGTCTGGAGCTGGTGGTCCCCACCAGCTGGGATGCTGCCTCTTCCCCACCAGGACGGATGGGATCTGCTTATCCTCCTGATGATCAGAAATTTACATCCAGTCATTTGACATGACGAATGCTTATCAAACACCAAGGAACAACGGGGTACATCCCCAAACCCCTCTCCAATGCCTGTTTTCCCACCGGATGCTGCGCTTTTGCGAAGGCACCTGCACAGTACCTGGGCATCACAGCACCCACCTGCCTCTGCCTCCAACAAACCCTCCCAGGAATGACCCCGAGCCTGGTGTGAGCCCTTGGAGCCTTATTCTGACAGCAAAACTTGGCGATTTGTCTCGTCCAGTCCAGGCCGAGCCACACAGCCCCACGGTGCATGGGGTTTTCCCATACCTGGGAGGGCAACTGCACTCTCCAGGGGCTCCTTCAGCTTCTTTCCCCCCTCCACCAACACAGCGTCAGCTCAGTGAGCCCGGGGGCAGCCCAAGGCAAGCGCCTCAGATGATGAGCAAGGCCAGGGCTGCACAAAACCCCTGGATGTGGGGGCAAAATGGCTTGTCCCCCCTTCCCCGGTGCCCACACCAGCCCCTCGGGGGAAGCACACAAACCTGCTGGAGACCCTCCGCGGTCACTGTGACCCGTCCCTGCTGTGCCATGAGCCATGCCACTCCAGGGGTGTTTTACCACCCGCGTCCCCTGCAGCAGCGGGTATTGACGGACTCTTTTACGCCATCCCCTCTGGCTGCCTTTTTACCAGGCAGCTCCCTCGAGCCTTATTCTGGGGGACAATGCACAGAATCCCTGCAACGTCAGGAGAAAAGGCTGCCGGGGTTAGGGATTGGGGGGCTTTTACCAAAATGGGAGGTTCCCTGTGGTTTTGGCTGCCAGGTTGTGTTGCAGTTTGGCTTTTTCCTCCAAGCCCTGTCTCCCGGAGGGCCGAGACTGCAGAGGGGTTGCTGCCTTTAATGGGAACAAGTAGAGGTCAGCTTCTAGCCCTGCAACACCACACACGCTGGAGCGGCCCGGAAAGGAAAGGCTCCATAAAAGGAGCACTAAATACTGGATTTTGGTTCATTTCATGATTTTTCCAGGGTCTTATGACCATGCAGTCAGCATGGTGCTGTGAGCAGAGAGTTTGCAGGCAGAGCTGCTCCACCAGCCAGGGTCAGCTGGTGGATCATCAACCAGAAACACAAGTGGGTTAGTGATAGGAGGATGCTTGGGAAAAAATGCATCTGCCCAGACATGCTGGCACAAGGCAGGAGGGCTACTGTCCCCGTCCCACCACCCTGTGGGCTCTGCAGTCCCCGTAGTCAAAATATAGGAAGGATAACCCCAGTCCTCCCTTCCAGATGGGGTCAGCTGGAAAACACACAAGGGTCCTGACAACCCCCAACCCACGGTGTCCCATGAGGGACAGGGCAGGTGGTGCCCGGCTGTCCCCTTCTGCATCCTGGGAGGATGATGGGTCCAGCACACAGACGCTCCCGAGCCGGCATCGGGGCTGTGGCTGGTGTCACAGCAGTTTCCCACATCTCCTTGGCCCTCCATGTCCATCGTTAAGGACCCCCAGGAAAATGGGCACAAGCAGATCCAGGGTGCCTAAGAGGTCACCCCTGCAGCCCACGAGCAGCCTGGCAATAACCAAGACAATCAGCGTTTCAGGGTGGCTGTAAAGACCAAGTTCTGCCAAAAATTCCCGACCGAGGATTTCTTGCTCTTAGCCCAGAGCAGACCTTGGCACTCGGCGATTAACCGTTGAGTACCGTCCTTGGCACAGGCACAGAGAAACAAATCCTTACCGCTTTCTACAACGCCGTGCGGCATGCACAGCCTGTGTTTTGAGAGAGACTTAAATGAGAACGGTTTGTGGTTATTTGGTATAGGATCTTTCGTATTTTTGAAAATAAGCACGTTCCTTGCAAAGAGAGTCTGAGGAGCATTAACAAGGAGCGGGCAGGGGATGAGGGCGAGCCCCGGAGTTGGTCCTGCCACAGCATCCTTGTTCCGTGTCCCTCTTATCGCTCCGAATCGTGGCCGACCGCGGCTCCCCCGGCAGCGGAGGGGCTCGGAGACGGGCAGCAGGGAGGGAGGGCACAGGGACCCACCGGAAAGGATACTGCGGGCTATTTTTATTCCATTTTTACCGACAGATTTTAAAAGCCTTGCTTTAAAAGCCCAGGAAATATCTTTTGATTCTGTGTTCCTACAGCACCGGTGAGCTCTGGCTCCTGCATCCAGGGTCCCACCAGATGAAGACTGGTCCTCAGCGGCGTTGCTCCCCCAGCCCGGCCGCAGGGTGGATGGGGCAGAAGCTTTTGCCCAAGCAAAACCTCCTTTTCCTGATGCCAGAGCAGAGCCTTCACATCAATAAGAGCTGGCAGAGAGCTCTTTAAGGCTCGAGCACGATGCACCTCTACCCAAAGAGCTGCCCACTGGGGCACCTCATGAACCAAACTCAGCCGCTTGACGGCGTTTTTAGCAGGGCCTTTCCGACTATAGTCCCTTCAATGACAAAAATTCACCACTGAAAGGATCCAGAGGGAAGCCCCTCTTCGAGCAGCTCCTGGGAACGGGGCAATATAGACTGGCAACCCCCAGCAGGGCAGTCAGACGTGGAGGAAACCACCCCAACCACGTTTTGGACAAGCCCCTCTCAACACTTAAAAACTCCCCAACACACGGCACCCTGCAAACACCCAGGAAAAAAAAAAAAAAAAAAAGCGGTGGAGATTTGAAAAGCAAAAGATTTGAGGAGGCTTTAGAGCCAAGGACCCCCCAGAGCACCCATCTCCCCACGTCGGGGACCCACAAGAGTTTTGCTCCCACCAGGCTGGGGACTAGGGCGACATGAATCTCCAAAAACCCCTGACAGTCTCCCATCACCGCAAGACCCTTTGAAAGCACACAGTGCTCTTCCCTGCAACTTGCCAAGACCACGTGGCATCGGTTTGCTCCTACGCCAGGAGCGTGTTTCCGGCGTAGTGTGACATCGGTATGATTCACAACTGGTTTCACTGGGAGAATCCGTCTCCAGGGGAAAGCAAAACCCAGGCTAACTGAAAACAAACGCTGGACGCAGCACCACCGGCATTAGCCCTGCCTTGTGGGGAAACTGAGGCACGGGCTTGCCTGACTCCTTGAGCACAGGTCTCATGACACTGGTACCGCTAGGTGCCCTGCAAACTGCGTCACGGCATCTCAGCAAGCACCCCTCCCCTGCTGACCTCAGCACACAGCTCGCTGGGTGACGTCACCCAGCGCCACAGCAGCCTCCACCCAGCCCAGGCCAGAGGTGGCCGCTCGGCCACTCCAGATGTGCAGGTGCCGCGTCAGCGGCGGGATGAGGCAGGGCCTGAGGGCTCAGCACGTCCCACCCCATGGGGCTCGGCAGCGAACCACGGAGCGAGGAGAGCGCCCCAAAACTCAGCCTGTCGCAGCGGCAGAAAGCAGGGCAACTTTCTGGATAGGGGACAGGGTGTCCCCTGGAGACGGGGTGTCCTCAGGGCACCGTGGCATCTTTAAACCACTTTAACACAGGCAAGAGGGAGGCGTGATGAAAACGGCCCCTCCACTCCCAGCAGGGCGATGGGCGCCCAGCGAGCCCTGCTCCAAGGACTGCCTCGCGTTTATACATCCCAGTGTCATCGAAAGGGGCTAATAACAGGAGGCTACCGAAAAGCACTCGAGCCGGTCACCTCCGCTGCGGCTGGGCGCGCTGAACACCCTGCCACGGTGCTGCCAGGAGCTGCCCCACAGCTGGGGGGCAGAGCAATGGGCATCGGGGCTGGGACCCACGCGAAGCCCCAGCCCAGTTTCAGGGACTGGTAAAGCTGGGGGCGGGGCGCAATCTCCCCACCAGGACACCGGGAATGCGGTGGGTCCCTGTCCCTCCATCTGGGGACAGAGCAGAGGAGGGGAGGGGATGGGGAGGGAGGGAATAATTTCGGGGGCGGAGGGGGGGTGTGCAGTGAAAAGCAAGAGGGAATCGCAAGTAACCCACACAGGCAAATCCCCCTTGATTTCCTAAGGCTGGGGAGGAGAATAAAAGCGAGGGGCAGCGATTTGCGGCGGGGGAGCACTCACCGCTCGTGGAGGAGGTCAGGCAGTGGAAGACGCTACCGGAGGTGCAGTTCTGCCAGAGGTGCGCCGTGTGCCCGCCGTTCACCAGCCATTGCTGCAAAGAGACGCAGCCCCGTGAGCAGCGCCCTGGCAGGAGGGGGCAGGCAGCCGTGTGCCCCCCGCCAGGGCTTCGGCACCCAGCAGCCCCAGGGCGTACCGGCCGGGGGCTCCCAGGCACATGCTTTTCCACAGAAAAGGGGTTTGGAAAGGAAATACTGATAGTTGCTTTTAGCCGCTTTCACCCCAACGGCAGAAAAAACACAGAAGCTCTTTATTCTCTTTAAACACGGACCAAGTCCCGCACGGGACGCGCGCTTCCCTCCCCTCTGCCGTCCTCGCCCAGCGCCGGGCCGGGCTATTTGAATGGTTCCACGTGATTTCTAACGACTCGCAAGATTTATTTTTTTTTTTAACGTCTTCTAGTACTATGACCACCCAAAAAAAAACAAAATAAGAAAAAAAAAATTAAGGGAAAGAAGAACCTGGTGAAGCAAGCCTGGAACTCACCAGCTCTACAAAACTGCTGCCTTAAAACCAAGGCAAACCTCTTCCTAAGTAGATGACGTGTTAACTGGGCTCTGGACCGAGAACGGTGCTGGGAACCCTCTGTGCAGCATCCAACCCTCCATCTTCCCACTGCTTGCACAGCTTAAGCCTTGAACATCGCCAGGAGGAGCCCATGGGGGTGGGGAGCGAGAGGCTGTGCCCAACGCACAGCCCCAGAGGAGCAGAGCTGGAGAGCAAAACTGCTGGTGCTGAGGAGCCAGTGCCCAAACCAGTCCCGTTTCAAGGGGTTTTGCTCAGACTGGCTGTACTGGTCCTGTGGCCTGAAGCCCGTTAGCAGGTGGAGCTCCTTTATGAAAGGGGAGTGTGGCGTCACCCCCACCGAGGGTCTTTTGGGTGCTCTATGATGTGACATGGGGACGATGAGGAGATGGCCTTCAACAGCCCTCTCCTCTGGACTGATGGGGATGTCCTGAGCACCCGCTGCCGCACACAACCAAGCGACCCCCCCCATTACACCTGACTGACCCACCCCCCCAGTGACACCTGACAGCACAAATACGGAAAAGAGCTTTCTGTGCAAAATTCTCCAAATCCCACCGTTAGGAAGACCAGCAGCCGGCAAGTAACAATTCCTGCTAAAAGCCAGGCTGGAAAATAAACCAAAAATAAAAACACCACCTTCTGGTTTTGCCATGCCCTAACCCCCCCGGCGGCCGCTCCCTGCCTCGCTGGTACCCCGGTGCCGCAGGAAAAGTCCGTACTTACGCTGACGATGGTGGAGACGAAGAGGAGCACCAGCACGGTGACGTGGAGCACGATGATCCCCAGCAGCAAAAGCAGCATCTTGGCGGCCCGGATGCCCCCGGGGATCCCCCAAGCTCCCCCCAAGCCCGCTCACCGAGGGGCTCCCTCAGCCCCTCTCCTCCGAAGGGGGGGCTCCCATCCCTCTCCCCGAGGGCAGCGTGCTCCTCGGCAACCCCGGCGGGGGGGTGTGTGTGTGTGTCTATCTCGGTGCATCTCAGCCGAGGGGCTACCCCGGCCCCCCTCTGCCGGGATGGAGGGTCCCCTGCCCACCTACCCATGGGGACCACCGGGGGTCATTCTGCCGGTCCCTCTCCCCAGGGGGGGCTTTCCCTGGCCCATCTCCCCTGGCGACCCCCGCAGAGGACGGCTGCGGGAAGGAGGGGGAGCCACCTATCTAGGCCCATCTCCCCCCGGGTTGGGGGGGGTGTTCTTCTCGACCGATCTCCCCTTGACACCCCCAACAGGGGCTTTCTTTGCCCCTCTCCCGCGCCGGGGTGTGTGTGGGGGGGCTTTCCCCAGCCCATCTCCCCTGGCGACCCCTGCATAGGGTGGGAGTGGGGGGAGCGTCTATCTCGGACCATCTCCCCCGACAGCTGCTCCTGCCCCTCTTCTGCAGGGGGGGTCTCCTCGGCCCATCTCCCTCCGGCCCCCCCAGCAGGGGCTCTCATTGCCCTTCTCCTCCCGGAGGCGGGGGGGGGGGCCGCTTTCCCCAGACCATCTCCCCTGGGGACCCGCGGAGAAGGAAGGACGGGCTGCCCTGAGCCCTCTCCCTACAAGACCCCCGTAGGGGGGGTGTCTCCTCGGCTTATCTGCCCTCGACACCCCCAGCAGGGGCTCTCATTGCCCTTCTCCCCCGGGAGCGGGACGGGTGGGGGGGGTCTTTCCGCAGCCCATCTCCCCGCGGAGAAGCAGGGAGGGGCTGCCCCGACCGCTCTCCCTAGAGGACCCTCGCAGCGGGGGGACGGGGGTGCGCTCCCCCCTCCCTCTCCCCTGTGGACCCCCCGGAGGGTCTCTCTGGCCCTTCTCCCCATCGAGAGCCCTTCCCTTCCCTTCCCTTCCCTTCCCTTCCCTTCCCCTTCCCCTTCCCCTTCCCTTCCCCTTCCCGGCGGAGCCCGCAGCAGCCGCCCCCCTCCCGGGCCGGGCCGTACTCACGTCGCGGCGGAGCCGAGGGGCGCGGGGCGGCAGCGGCGGAGCGGAGCGGGCGGCGGCGCTGACAAGTTTCCCCTTTAACCGGGGCCACGGCCCCGCTGGCGGCTGCGGGACGGGGAGGGCCCTGCCGCGGCGCCCGGCCGCTCCTCCTGTAAATGCGGCAGCGCCCCGGCCCCGCCAGCACCCACCCCCCCTCCGCCGGCCCCCCCCAGCCGGGGGTCACTCCCTGCCCCATCCCCGTCCCCGCACACAGGCGCGGCCGATCCCGCTGGCTCAGCGGGGGGATTTTTTTGTTTGTTTTTGGGTTTTTTTTGGGCGGGGGGCAACCATCCCTCTTTGCTTCCCCAGCCAGGACCCCCAGCTTCCCCATCGTGGACGGACCCCCCCCCTCCCCGCCCCGGGGGGGCTGTGCCGGGGGGCGGCTCTGCCCCGTTCCGCTCTCCGGAGCGGCCGCGGGTGGGGGGCGGGGGCGGGGGGCGCAGCACGGCGGGGTGCGGGGCTGTAGGAAGCCCGGGGTGCCGGAGGCGGCCGGTGGCCGGCGGCTGCAGCCGCGTGTGTTGCTGAGCAGAGAAGTGAGTTCTGGTGAGGGCTGGCAGGGAGCTTCCCTCCCCCGGGGATGCTCGGGGAGGGGGACGCGGTCAGCGAGGAGGTGACACGCAGAGGACAGAGAGCTCCGCTGCACCGGGTGGCCCCCCACGCCCCGGCGGAGGCGGTTCGTGTAGCCTCAGCCAGGGATCCGTGGGGCGGGATTTGGGGAACGGGCTGTGCTGCAGTCGGGGGCAATGTCCCCTCTGGTTTACACGGTGCGGCTGCGGCCAGGAAAGTGACACCTCTGCAATTTGCTCCCGCGATGGGCAATGGGCTTCTGGCTCCGGGGGCTGGGGCTTTTTTGAGCGCTTGAAAAAGCCGAATCCTGTGGGACTGAGCAACCTTTCACTAAATGGAGATTTTCCGAAATGCTGGAGGACTTAGGTGCTGGGAGCAGAAGGGGTGGCTGCACTCCGGTACGGCAGCCTTCGCTCATCCCTCAACCCCAGCTAATCTGTTGAAATCAACCTCACGCGCAGACCTCCCCCATAGTCCCCGCAGGAGACCTGCGCACCCCTGGGAGCCCTGAGCGCTAGCACCTGCCTCCCCGTCACCTTTCCCCATCACCTCTGCCCCTCTTCACGCACCAGCTCCGAACTAGTCCTGCTTGCTGAGACGAGAGAACTCGGCATCCAGCCACCAAAACTGCAAATCCTGGGAGAAAGAGGGAGAGAAGCGTGCTTGGCTCCCTCCTCCTGGCAAGCACAGGCGCGTTCCCTGCAGCATGGGCTCTGGCTCCTCCGCGCTGGTGTTAAGTGGTCCCGTCACACACATCGGCCAGCAAGTGGGAGTTCGGAGCGCTCTATGGGGATGGGGGGGGAGATGGGCCAGCGGCTGAAATGAGCCCCCCCCCGGCCTCCCACCGTGCTCGAGCCCCTGGTTCCGTACATGCCTGCCCGCCCCGCCGCGATGCTGCCGAGCCAAACTCTGCTCTAGCAGCGCCGGCTCTGCCTTGTGCAGGTTTGTCCAGCCTGGTTTCGAAGGAGGCAATTTGCCCTTCCCTCTGAAAAATACCCCACCCATTTCTGTGCCACCCCCCCTGCCCCCTGTGACACTGCTGCCTGCCATCGCAGGCATCGCCGGCAGCCAGTGCCATCCGTGACTGCAAGCCCCAGAGGACTAAAACATCTGGACCAACATCAGTCCATTCCTCACTAACGAGGCTATTTCGGGCTGTCTTGCCTCTGCGGGTTGAGCTGTCTGCTGCTTTCAGAGCAGAAGGAGCCGCCGCGCTTGGGGCTGCGCAAACACAGGGCGAGAAGGGTCTTGTCCCCAAGGACTGCCACCCAACCTGCCGTTAGAGACCATCTTCTGAGTCGGGTTTGTAGGGCTGAGCTCTCGGCGGCTGTGTTTCTCTGGATAAATTATCTGACCCGCTTCCCCAAAAGCAGAGCAGGGAGATGCACAGCAGTGACAGGCAGCCGGGGGGCGTGGGGGGGCACGTACGCACCCGAGCTCCTCCGTGAACGTGGGAGAGCAAACCCACTTTGGTTCCAGCTCTGAAAACGCTGCCAAAAGCAGCTTTTTAAGCGCCAGAGAAACACCTGAAACTCCAATCAGGGCAAAGAGTAGCCTGCGGGTAATGAAGCCTGTCTTGGCGGAGAGTTGCGGATTAGAAACGGAGGAGGAAGCCCAGAGAGAAGAGCACATCAATCCCGTGCTCCTCAGACACTCCTCTTCTTGGAAAGGTGCATCATCCAAACGGAGCAGGGCTTTGGAAAACCATCTGCTGAGTACGTGCCATCACGGCAGCTCTGGTGCCGGGGGACCGGGATGCTCCAGGGAGTTCATCTGAAAACACGGGAGGCAAATCTGGAGGTGCCGGATGGCGCCTCTGGGCCAGAAGGAGGTGAGAAAGCAGGGTGTTCACAGCAGAACCCTGGGCATCAGACGGCATCGCCTTCCCGGCACAGGCCAGGGAATTGCACCCTGCTTCCCATCGAGGGGCTCGACGGCTGCCCGGCTTCCCCAGCTCCGTCCGAGCGTGGCTAGCAGTGGTCACCGCCTAAATACAGGCAGGCGCCACAAGAAATTTGAAAAATCTTTTGTGTACAAACAAGATTTGCCACAGGCTGCGCTGGGAATACTGGAAGATCAACGGGTTTTATAAACACGGGGTAAAAACCAGAAAAAGTGGATTTCTCACTTTGAATCTCTTCCACGGGATCCCTTAAAATTCTTGCAATGCTTCAGCTTGAATTTCTAGAATAAAATAATGAGAATTTAGGAGGGAAAGTGGGTTTTATAGCAATTCAAGGGGCTCGGATCTAATCTGACAAGGCAGTGACGGACTTTGAGGGCTTTGCTGAAAAGGGTCGAAGCCTCGTTTAACCGTGTCTGCGGCATCACCTGAACCAGCACATCATGGGCTCGGCCGCCATCGGTCCAGCGTACACGTACACCACCCCCTTCCCCAGGCCAGGCGAATGAAACCGCTCTGAAAACAAGCATTTTCAAACGACACCAAAGGACAACTTTTTCTCCGTGTGTCTTCTCGGGTGCCCCATCCCTGGAGGGGTTCAAGGCCAGGCTGGACGGAGCTTGGAGCAACCTGGGCTGGTGGGAGGTGTCCCTGCCCAGGGCAGGGGGTGGCACTGGATGGGCTTCAAGGTCCCTTCCAACCCGAACCATTCTATGGTCCTACGATTCTTGTGGATTAACTTCTTTAACCCCCAGATTTTGCTCTGTCATCACAATTTTAGGGACTCGCTTCCAGTTCCTTACCCTGAGACCATTGGCAACAGAGGACTTGAAATGCAACGGGCAAAAGGGCAGAAATCTGGAAACGGGGAAAATAAAAATAAAAAAAAAAGATCCTGGTTTCAAACATCTGTGCTGCTAGGGAAATAAGGAGAGCAATATACGGTTTGACTCGCATTGTACGGAGAACCGATAGTGCTCCCCCAAACAACGCAGTTCCCATCCGTCGCTGAGTCCAGTCGGTGACTTTCCCAGTGCCTGCTGGTGACGTGATCTCATCCTCGGAGCTTGATACAGTTTATATATATGGTATATATTTCATTTTACTTTTTTTTTATTTTATTAATATTTCATTAAAGTAGTTTAGTCCCTTCTAAACTCCTAATTCTCTTTCTTTCTCTCCCTCCTCTCCTTGGGGGTGGGGGAGAGCATCTATCGTTCATCTCACCGGCCCAAACCACGATAATAATTCTATAAAAATACAGAGAGAAATAACTCTCTGAATAAGTCTTTCCAGCCGAAGGCCTGGGGGAAGGCTCTCCACCCCGAGAGCACGTCCCCAGCTGGCAGCGAGCGCGGAGGGTGCCAGGATCTCCCCCTTTGCCCAGCTCCGGGAGGTGCCGGGGGGGAGGCGGGTGCCGTGCCCCGGGAAGGATGCTGCTGCGGGTTACCAAGCCCCACGGCTGCCCCACGGCAGGGCTGCGTGGGGCATGGGCCTTTGCTGCAGCATGAAATGCTGTTTGGATCAAATTGCACTGAGGGAGAGTGGGTTTTTTTACCTTTTCTGGTCAAACTGGTGGAATGGCGATCTGAAAAGCCATTTCAAGGAGAAAAAAAAAAGACAGAAGGGGAGACATTCAAGTTCAGCAAACTTCTAAAACAAGAGCCCTAATACATCTTGGAGACATTTACTTACTTTTCCTGACATTTGTTTTCCACCAAACCAAGACGAATTCATAAAATGTTGGAGTCCCGTCTGCATTCATGCCCCAAGACCCGACTTCATCCAACTTTTTCCCTTTCACCTCCAAGCCAGTTGTCATCACTGATAGAGTCAGGCTGAAATCCCTGGAGAAAATCCCACTGGCTTCAAGGAAACCAAAATTTACCCACTGATTCCAAAAGCCAAAAAACCAAAAACCAACCGAGGTTCCCAGCTGGGACGTGACTCTGTGTCAGGACACACTCAGATACTTCCAGAAACTGGGATTTGTGCTCGTCTCCTGCGTGTTGACAGCCAACCCCCTGCCAGCTCCTTTGTTGAACCTACCGAGGATACCGATCTAAACCAGCTTTTTGCTCAAGCTCTTGAGTTTTAGACTTTTGGCTTCAGCAGTGCCAGGTCTGGCCCCTTTTTCGGTCTCCTCCAGGGTCCCGAGAGCGGCCGCCGATGCTCCGAGGGTGACGATGCTCCGTCCCCTGCAGCTGCCGGCTGAGGGACACGGCGGATGCTGCAAGTCTGCACGGGCTCGAGGAACAACTGGAACAAGCTCATGTGAAACAAATCCACGGGGGGATATTAAATTCAAGGACAGCCCTGGCAGCTCAGGAAGTCCTTGAGATGCTAACTGCTGGAAGCTGGGAAAGTAGACTGGGAAAGTATCACAGGGTGCTTGCCTTCTTTTGGTGCTTTTATCCAAGCATCTGCTGTTGGCTCTGTCAGAGGCTGAATGTGGGGCTCGCTGCACTTTGCTCTGAGCCAGCACAGCCATTCCTATGATCCTACACTGCCCAAATTTTCCTTACCATTTTGCCAAAGTTTTCTCCCTTTTTTCTTTTTTTTTTTTTTCATAAAAGCAATGAGTTTGGTTATTTTTTTCTTAACCGCTGATACTGTTTTGGGAATTCTCTCTCCCTCAAGCCGGATAATATGCCTTAGTTATGCAATATCCTGTTAACATGTTTTGTGGCAAGCTTTGATTTCACCCAAATTCATATCAGACTCCTCCAGGACATTCTCTCCTTCTTCGTTTCTTAGGCAACAAGAAGAGGTATGGCCCTTGGATTACTACCCATTCCTGTTCTCCCGTGTGGGTGGCAATGAAGCCACACGTGTAATCCAAGGGGTCTCGATCATAGGATCATAGGATTGCCTGGGTTGGAAGGGACCTTTAAGATCATCAAGTCCAACCATCAACCTAACGCTGCCAAAACCATCACTAAACCATGTCCCTCAGCATCCCATCTAGCCATCTTTTAAGTACCTCCAGGGCTGGTGACTCAAACACTTCCCTGGCAGCCTGTTCCAATGCTTGATAACCCATCAAAGGAGACTTCAGGGCCTTGGGATGGTTGGTAAGGGAATCTGGGAGGCAGGTTATTTTTTCCTCTCCTCCCAGTTGCGGGCAATGACATTGGAAGGAACAGGTGGGACCAGCCTATTAATACGTGGCTCCGTGGCTGGTGTCATCAACACCATTTTGGGTTTTATGGTAATGGGATGGCATACACGGCACCAGGCTTGCTGGTGTCAGATGGGGTTCACCTCTCATAGAATCCAAGACTCATAGAATGCGTTGGGTTGGAAGGGACCTCTCAAGGGCATCTAGTCCAACCCCCCTGCAGTCAGCAGGGACATCTTCAACTAGATCACGTTGCTCAGAGCCTCATGCAGCCTGGCCTTGAATGTCTCCAGGGATGGGGCCTCCAACCCCTCTCCGGGCAACCTGGGCTAGTGTCTCCCCACCCACCTCCAAGGGGGAAGAGGGTCTTTGCTCAGGAGGTAGCGGGGCTCATTGACAGAGCTTTAAACAAGGCTTGAAGGGAGAGGGGGACAATATCGGGCTGTCCCTGTGGGACGAGATGCCAAGGTTGGAGGGACGGGGTGCCAGCGAGGGCCTGTTGCTCTGAGATGCGCTGGTGATGCTGCCTCACACTTGAAGTCTTGGAGAGATGAGCCGGGGGCTCCTGAGGTCACAGGAGCCAGGAGGGAAACACCAGTGCAATACCCCAAAGGAATCAAGGGGTGTTCCTGGAAGAAGGTGGTATTTGAAAAGTCATGGCATCAGGTGAAGTCCCCGGGGACTGGAAAAAGGGAAACATTGCACCCATTTGTAAAAAGGGTTTAAAGGAGGGTACGGACCTGTCGGCGTCACCTCTGTGGCTGGGAAGGTCATGGGGCAGATCCTCCTAAAAGCCACGCTAAGGCCCATGGAGGACAAGGAGGTGGTTCGAGACATGGCTTCACCCTGTGCTTTTTCCACATCAGACTCCAAAGGAGGAGGACACGACACTTTTTCTCCTAAAATCACAGACCGAATGGGTAGGAATGAATCCCCGTGGGTGGATTTACTCTTAGTTGCATCCAGGATATTTTCAGTTACTTTCTGGCACGCCGTGAAAGAGCAGTGGAAAGAGAAAAACCAAAGGGAAAAAAAAAATACTCCTGCTAGACCATGTGACATGCAAAGTGATAATTTAATTTCTAGCCAGGCTTCCATCAGGAAGTGGAAAGTTAATCATGTACTATTTAAAGCATATTGACAAAACTGATAACTCCGGTAAGGGATGCCGTGGGGTGGGCTGAGCCCAGCCTAGATGGGACCCAGCAGCCGCGCGGTGCTGGGAAAGGTCTTGCGCATCGCCATGCACTTCTCCTCATCGATGAACAGGGAGTTGGCTTTGACGGCCAGGTCGTGCTGCAGGACGGCCTTGGCGCGAACCAGCATTTGCAAGGTGTCCTGGCTGTCTCTCAGCTGCTGCTGAAGAGTCTGCACCGTCCCATGGATGTCACGGACCTCGTTGACAAGGCTGGAAAACAGCAAGGAGCCCTCATTAGAAGTCCTCTCACGTGAGTGGTTTCTAGCATGGCGTTGCTGATGGGCCCCTGGGGCATGGGTTTTCCCCCTTCACCGCGCTCAGTGAACATCTGCTCGAAGGCTTCGGCAACGCGCAGCCGCGTCTGCCAGAGCAGGTGGTGCCACCAAGCAGAGGGACGAGCAGCTGTGGTTTCCCGTTCCTGTTTGGTTTTGTGGCTTTCTTGGCTCCCCCTCCTGGATTTCCCCGGGCAAGGGTCCTCCCCACACCCACGGGTGCACACGCAGCGAAAGAGGACAGCTGGGAGAGGCTAAAAGCGAAGGTGAAACAAGTGGAGGATGGAACATAGGACGGCGTGAGAGATGCTAAACCGGCTCTGGGGCTGGGTTTAAATTGCTTTGAAAAGGCTTCCCAGGGAGCCTCACCCAGCGGGCTGCCAGGAGGAGGTGTGAAGTTCAGGGTGCCTGATCCTCCCCAGCCCCTCGGGGTGCAATGCCAAAGAGCTCCCTCTGTCCTTGACAGGATTTCCAGTGTCCCCAGGGGAGGTGAGCACAGCCCTCACTGCTTCTCCCTGTGGTGCACAGAATCCCAGGCTGGCGGGGCTTGGCAGGGACCTCTGGAGATCACCCAGTCCAACCCCCTGCCAGAGCAGGGTCACCCAGAGCAGGTGGCACAGGAACGCCTCCAGGCGGGTTTGGGATGTCTCCAGAGACGGAGACTCCCCCACCTCTCGGGTCAGCCTGGGCCAGGGCTCTGCCACCCTCACAGCAAAGAAGTTCCTCCTCCTGTTTAGGTGGAACTCCCTATGCTCAAGTTTGTGCCCGTTACCCCTTGTCCTGTCCCCGAGCACCACTGAAAAGAGCCTGGCCCCATCCTCCTGACACCCCCCCTTTCAGTATTGATAAGCGTTGAGAAGGTGCCCCCTCAGGCGTCTTTTTTCCAGCCTGAAGAGACCCAAATCCCTCAGCCTTTCTTCACAAGAGAGGTGTTCCAGTGCCCTCATCCTCTTGGTAGCCCTTTGCTGTCCCCTCTCCAGCAGTTCCCTGTCCTTCTGGAACCGGGGAGCCCAGCACTGGACACAGCACCTTGCACAGCAGCTGCACCCTTGCGGTTACCCAAAAGGAAGGACCTAAGAGCTCTCAGCATGAGCCTGTTGGAGAGTAAAGGGCTTGTCCTTCAAACCTGAGCCCATCCAGCCGCCGGGAAGCAGGCAGGAGAGAAGACGGGGTTGACGCAAGTAGGAAAAATCCAGCCCCTCATGGGGTGGCATCAGGCCGCCCCCGGCCATGGGGTACAGCCTCCGTTGTGGGCGCAGAGCTCTCCCAGCACCCAAAGGCTGGGATACCCGCTCATTGCTTTTGATTATGTCGATGGACTTCTGGAAGGACTCTTTAGGGAAAAGAACCAACCCCCCATGATTAATTTTGTCATCCAGCGATGCTCCCGAGTGCTACCACCCGTGAGCCCTCGAGGTCCCCGCCGGCCCCGCGCTCCTGCCTTACCGCAGCTGGGCAGTGTCCCGGCACAGCTCCATGTTTGGCCTCCGAGTGCGCTGGTCCAGCCGGGTCTGAGCCACCTTTAATGGAGGCCCCTGGTCCCTAATGGCCTTTTGGATGGCTTCTATATTCCTCTCCGTCTGGAATATTTCCTGCACTGTCTGGCGTAAGAAAGAAACACATGCATAAATTTAAAAAATATATTCTCCAGCGGCAACGGGATTTCCCTTTTCTGCCATCCATCTGCAGAAAAAAACCAAGTTCAATTAGCAGACCCCGGGCTCAGACTGCTCTCACTCTGCCATAGATGGAGGCACAGATCCAGCAGCCATTTCTCTGCGGGGAAAAGCCTCTCTTTGCTCTTGCTGTTCCTTCAGAGGAGGTTTTGGAGCAGTGATGGATCTACTGAATTACCCGCTCCCCAAAATTACTGCTTGCAGGAACTGATCATCCATCACTAGCAACTAACAGAGGGCAGGTTTTTGGTGGATGCTCGCTGAAGGATGTGGCACCAGCCCGCGATGCTGCAAGCCCAGTTTCTACTCGGTTAATCTGTGCCGAGCACTTTTCAGGCAGCTTTCCATGAGAGCCAGTGGTGCGAGCCTGCTGCCCATGGCTGATCTCCACTTCATCTGCTTGGCGGAGCAAACACACCGATACCTGTGCAGCAACCACAGAGTGCTGAGACCGAAAACACGTCCTTGGAGGAGCAGCAAAGCTGCAAACCCCACAGCAGACACCCCAGCAGAGTCCCAGTAAAGCCCTTCTGCAGGGCAGCCAGCGCCTCTGAAGTAACTAGCGCTGATGCAAGTAGCGCTGGCATTTTCTGCTGGAAATCCCTGTGCTAGCAGGCTGTCAGCTGGGATGAGCAACGGGCAGTATTCCTTGGGATGAAATTACACTGCCAACTCGTCCTGCTCCAAGAAGAAAGTCCCCAAGAAAGCTGGGCAGGGGCTGTTTGCAAGGGCATGTAGTGAGAGGACGAGGGGCAATGGTTTAAACTAGAGCAGGGCAGGTTTAGATGAGACATTAGGCAGAAGTTCTTTGCACTGATGGTGGTGAGACACTGGCCCAGGTTGCCCAGAGAGGTGGGGGAGGCCCCACCCCTGGAGACATTCAAGGTCAGGCTGGATGAGGCTCTGAGCAACCTGATCCAGTTGAAGATGTCCCTGCTGACTGCAGGGGGTTGGACTAGGTGGCCTTGAGAGGTCCCTTCACACCCAACACATCCTATGACTCTATGATTCTAAATGATGCTATAACCAGGTTCTTGTGGTGACCGTTCCTCTGCTGGGGCCAGGTCTGCGTGGAGGTTCGTGCTTTGGAGGTGTCACCGGGAAGTGACAGTGTCACACCAAAAGGGAGGGGTTGAGGCTACCTTGGCCAGGTGGGTCTGAATCTTTCTCTTGGCATCGGCCGTCTCGGCGATGCGGTTGGTGAATGCGACGTTCACGGCGTTGAACTGCCGCCACATCTGGCTGTCCGTCACCGCCAGCAGGTTCTCGATGTCATCCCGCAGCTTGGCGGAGGCCGCCCGCTCGCTCTGGGAGCGGAGGATGTTGTCGTTGGTGAACTTGGCCCAGGACTGCGGCACCGAGATCCTGGCGGGGAAAAGGAGAGGCCCCCGGTAAGCTGGATGTGGGCAGGCATGGACCCTGCCAGGGAGCAGCGTGGATTCACTATAGCTTAAATCTACACTTTTAATTGGACTGTATGTCATAGTTTAACCCCAGCCAGCAGCCAGGACCACGCATGCGCCGGTGCAGTTCTCCCCCTTCCCCCCAGAAGGGAGAAGAGGGAGAAAAGGAGGGGAAAGGGAAAGGGAAAAACACGTGGGTGGAGATAAGGACAGTTTAATAGAACAATAATAGAAACGAACAGTAATAATAATAGTAATAATAATAATAATAATAATAGTAATAATAATGAGAGAAGTCACTCTCACCACCCAGTGAACTGGCACCTTCCCGAGCCCCGACCGCATATTCCCACCCCGCACCAACCCCCATTTATATCCTGAGCATGGCATCTATGGTACGGAATATTCCGTTGGCCTTTCCCTTGTTCTGCCTATGCTCCTCCTCACTTCTATGGGAAGCTGAAAAGAGTCCTTGCAAAGTATAAACATCGCCTAGCAACAACTAAGACACATCTTTGAAAATATGCATAAACTTAGTGAGCTGTTTCAGCAGAGGTGCTCCGCTGAATTAATTGGCAGGCTGATCTCTCAACCCCTGGTAGAATGTTTAATGAGGTGGGACTGGCTTTCACCCTCTGGATGTTTGGCATCCAACTGTCAGCAGAGGGTTGTGCTCCCTTTCCGGGGAGCGGAGAGAAATGACCGCTCTGAGGGAGGTGTCTCCAGACCGGATGGATCTGGGTTGGGGACAAGCAGCTCCCTGCCAGGGAGAGGCACCGCGTATCCTGGGGACAGCTTGCTGCTGGGGACCGACAGCGTGCACTCACGTGGCATCGACCTGCTCCACCCCTCGGTAGTAACTGATGCCGTGGGAGGTGTTCATCAGGTGGTGGCACCTGTCGTCGATCCGGTGGGCCACCTGCTTGTTGGCCAGATCCTTCTCCAGGTTGTGCTGGGCCGCCCGGTTGGACCTTCAACATGCAAACAGCAGCCATCGGTGGGGACGTACGGGTGGAATGGCTTCCTCCCCGTTCCACTCCCCACAGCAGCTCCCGCCCGCCCGCGCAGCTCTGTCCTCCCACGAGCATCACCGCCCGCATGCCATGGAGCCTCCATGGGCTTTATGCCTGCGGGGTGTGGGGAGAGACAGGCTTCTTCTGGGGGTTCACATCTGCTGGGGTTCTGCTGGGCTTCTGCTGTGACCACAAATGCACATCAGCCCTACGACATGAGAGAAGGAGCTCGTCCTTACGTGATCTGGGCTTTGGCCTTGTCCAGGACCTGCTGCATCTTCTCCTGGCACGACCTGATGACATCGACTTCCTGGGCAAAGGCAAAAGAGGACCCCATCAGTGTCCATGCTCACTCGTCCTGGTCACACTCCTCCCCTTGGACCTCTCCAACCCTGCACACAGCAAGAACTTGCCTGCTTGCCTTCCTGCCCAAAGCAAACAGGCAGGAAAACTCGCAGCTGAGCCTGCGCCCAGCGCCCTGGAGGGGACAGAAGGGTGCTGTGGCTGCAGCCACGGCCTTTGCGTTCCCTTTCAGGGTGGGTCAATAAGGATTTTTTCACCTTGACCTCAGTGTCAAGCGGTGGTTAGTCCCACTGCACGGACAGGGATACATCCTGGTGTGGAGAGGCAGAGCGGTTCCCTGGACCACTACACACCTCCATCCCCAGATCAGCACCTGCCCTTTTTGCTCCCAAAATGTTTTCCTCCCCAGGAGGAATCCCATCCGTACGGGACAAGAGGAGATGGACTTGACTTCGGTGTAAATGCCCAGGCTGAATTTCTGAGACACATTCAGCTCCACCGGAGGAAGTGTGTTGCTCTCAGCTCACTTGACTTCAGCACAAACCCATTGCCTTTGTGAAGCTCCGGCTGCTGGAGGCAGGTGATCAGTGCTCCAAATCCCATAACTTTGAAATACGGTGAAAATAGCTTCAACGCATGATCTGAGTTGCCCAACTTACTGTTAAGAGCTGTTCCTCCACGTTGTCATGGACCAGGTCGATGCCCATCCTCTTCTCCCGGTGAAGTAAGCACTCCTGAGCGACCTGTTGGGGACACGCCATCACCGCTGGCTGCAGGGGCAGGGCTCTCTATGGGGACCGTCCCCATCTCCAATAATGTAAGAAAAGAAATTCTAGCTGGGCACGGAGATGACAAGAGGGGGAAAAAAGTGGCCCGGGGCAGCTGGTTTAGCTGACAAGGAGCAGGCGAGCTGCAACATCAGCATTAAACCATCATGAGGGAGCAGACGTGTCCCTGGTGCAGCCACAGCTGAAACGGGGGACCTGTGTCAGCCTTGACGCCCACCTCGCCAGAGCCTCGTGGTAAGACACGGGCTTTTGTCTCCCAAATCAGGACTCTGGATGTACCGCGTCTAAAAATATTGAGTTAAGCAAACGCAGCTCTGACGTGCTCAGCCTGTGCTGATAGGGGATCCAGCAGATGGCAAGGGGGGTTTGGTTACTACTAACTTAACTAATGGCCTCTTAATAACAACTTTCTAGACGTTCCGGAGCTGCAGTGAAACTTAATGAGACGTTTGAAGGGCTGCAGATGTTTCAGCAGTAGGCTACAGCTTGCAGCGCGCCGGGACGGGTGCTTACCCGGAGAGGGGCGTCCGCCTCGGCCAAGGCTCTCTCCAGCCTGGTCTTCACCTCTGTGAGCGCGTTGGTCTCCCCGATCACCTCATCTAGCTCGTGGCAGAGCTCCGATTTCCAAAACGCGATGTCATTGGTGCGCACTCCCAGGTTTTTGCTGCTTTCCACTTGCGTTTTCTTGGTCTGCTGATATTTGTGGTCAATGATGCGGGAGGTATCGGCTCTCAGGCGCTCCGCGTTCTTCTGGGAGGTCTCCGACTCCCTGTAATTGGTCACGTTGGACTTGTACCAGTCTTCAGGGTTGTAGCGGGTGAAGACGGTCGTTCTGGTGGAAACAGATGGAAGCTTCTCGCTGGCAGTTATCCCCTGGGAACTCTTGGAAAAGGCAGCCAAAGTTGGTTTGCTGGCAGCCGTTTTGTAGTAGGTGCTGGGCATCCAGGGGAGGCTGTAGCTCTGAGGCAAGGGGCGGTAAGGAAATCGGTTCTTATAGCTTGACGCCGTGGTGTGGATGGCAGGGAGAAACCTGGTGGGTATGGCTCTGGGATGGGCGAACTTTGCTGGTAAGGGAGAGCCGACAGACTCCATGCTCGACCGCTGCTATTCGTGTGTCCCGTCCGTGTCCTGCACAGAGGAGGAGAGAGAGGACAACCTCAGCAACCTCCTGCACTTGCCTTACTTCTTACAGCAACACCCGCAACTGCAAACACAAACAGCGACGCACAGAGCGCCCTCACAGCGCCTGAACAGGCCTAAACCCCTTGAAAACAAATCCCTCCTGACAGCATCCCAAACATTTGTATATAAAAGCGTTTGACTTTGTTGTTAGTATCTAGCATCAGGTCTTGGAATGCGGAGAAAAACAAATCACGGCCGTAAGGAGAATGACAGATACCGTGCCTTCCTTTTCCTTAAATCTGTCAATCCAGTCAAACTGGAGTTGCTCCTTCTCTGCTGTTCCTTTGTTTCTTTTGGCTGGCGTATCTGCTGATCTTCTGATACTCCAGAGGTCATTTTCTCTGTAAAAGTTCCATTCCCAGCCCCGAGAGCTGCGTCCCTTTTGGACACACATCTGCTACCGGCCCAGCGCCATTTGTGGGTGGGTGAGGGACTCCATCCTCACCCCCTCTATCTTCCCTTGCCTTAAATGCTGGAGTGAGGAGCCTGCAGGTGAGCTGAGCTTTGCAGGACTATATCCAAATTTGAGCCCCCCACACCCCTATTTCAGCCTCAAAAGAGGGGCCGCCTCTTGCCTTGCAAAGGAGGAAAGGTGTCGATGGCTCACCTGGTGTAAGATCAGTGTGCGTGGGAAGGAGATGGCCCACAGTCTTTTCAGAGCGCTTGGGAAACACCAGCCTTGCAGTAGCCCTAGGAGGAATGGCCACACATGAAGATTTTGCTACCAAGAATTGCATATTGTCCTCTCCAGCTTGAGGCTGTCAATCGATGGTTATCAGCAAGATAAGGCAGGGGGCCACCAAACACACCTCATCTGAGGACAAACACTCCGGAGGGGTACGTGGTGCTCGGTACGAAGCTCTTGTGAGGTTACAAGTGTCACCCACGGGCAGGAATAAGTCCCTCAATACGGCTGTTGTAGCCAGCCTGACGTGTCCTTCCCCTAACACCGTCCCGTCCCCACTGCTCCCAGCCTGGCTCGGAGCCCCAGGGGAAGATGAGGACACGGGTGTGCTACAGCAAGATCCCTGATGGGAGTGGCTGTGGCACAGGCAGCGGGAAACTCACACCCTCAAATTTAGCAGAAAAAAAAGCTTTCGGAAACACGACCCTCCGAGGCAGTTTGGCAGAACCGAGGACGAAATGTCTGCGCTCAGGTCCAACAGAAACCACCGTGTGTGCCGCTTCCCACAAACCGCTCCCTTCAGCCCTTTTCTCCCGCCTAGGGATAAATGACGGCGCTTTCCCTAGCTCCGTGCCGCTTTATACCTGAGAAACGGCCTTGGGAGGGTGGGAGGCAGCTTCCCTGGCTCCCACCCCCACAAACAAACTCTGCCCTTTCAGACACTGACAGACACACGTTTAGGAAAGGGAGGGAAAAACCCACTTTGTGCCATCCCTGAACACGGACACACGACAGGAGCCCCCGACCACCTCATCCGGGTACATTTAGAGGACAGAAGAGATATGGAGGGGGATTAGGAGAATGACCTGTTTTTTCCCTCCCAGTTCAGGGACATACTCACCCTGCAGAGGCTTGGGGGTGTGCGGGGGGGGCTGCTACTCAGTGCTGTGCTGTCAGGTTGGGTGGCAGCACTGCCAGACACTGCAGCATCCCCAGTGCCCTCTGTGTCACAGAACCAGGGCAGCGTTGCCGCTGGCGCAGGGTGCTCAGTAACCGGGTTCTACGCGGGCAACTCCCTGCAGCCGCTCTGGCAACCCGATGCAGCCGCTGGGCAACGCATTGCTGTGGATGGGCAAGCCGGGGCCAGCCCTGGGCAAGAAAATACCCTCACATGGCATCCTAGATCCTGCCCTGGACAACCTACTGCCCTCCATGGGCAGGTTTTGCAGCCCCTGGGCAACCAGGTGCAGCTTTTGGGCAACTGTTGAGTGGCTTAGTCATATAATTTGGTTTTCCGTAGTCCTGCAAGAAGCAGGGAGATGGACTCGATGATCCTCATGGGTCTTTCTCGACTTGAGACGTTCTATGATCCTATGAACTCACGGCCCTCAGTGGGCAACCCAGTGCCACCCCTGGGCAAGTCAGTGCAGACTGCGTGCATCCTAGTGCCTCTGCTGGGCAACTTGATCCCTTGCCTGGACAACCCCCAGCACCGTCAATGGGCAACCCAAATCTAGCTTGCTTACTGATGTTGATAGCATTCGGCATGCTACGTTGCAAAATCGAGCGGCTGTTGATTTTTTGCTGTTAGCTCAGGGTCATGGATGTGAAGGTTTTGAAGGTATGTGTTGTATGAACCTTTCCGACCACTCATCATCCATTCATAAGCAGTTACGGGAGCTGAAGGATAACATGTCCAAATTAAAAGTGGTCAAAAACGGTTTCGATGATTGGTTAAGCTCGTGGGGTATAACGGGATGGTTATCAGATTTACTAAAGCAAGGGCTCATGCTATTGTTGGTTATATTATTATTGATTATGGCAGCCTCGTGTGTTCTCCGCAAAGTGACTGACATGATAGAAAATGCCATGCATAAGGTCTGGCTGGCTCAAGAAGAAAAAGGGGGTATTGTAGGAATGTATCTGAGAGAAAATGGCCATGTGAGCCAGCCTCCCTACGGTGAGAGATTAGATTAGGAGCAAAACAGGCGGTAGAAGATGGAATTAGTACATGGGAAAAACGGGAACTGAGAAGGTAGAAAACATGTTGTGCTAATGACTAAGCAATTTACTATGCGAATTCTTGTAACCAATCTGATGTGTGAACGAACTGCATGCACAGCGCGTGGACAGTGTAACTCGCTGATCAGAAATAAGTGAGTCACATGTACGGCTACAACACAGGGTATAAAAGATGATGATCGGTGCTTAATAAACGGCTTCTGTTGATTCACATTGGATCGTCTGGAGTCCAGTTATTTCTCCTCAACAGGGTGCGGGAGGAGAAGCCATGCTCTCTGCTAAGACACTAGGGGAACCCACTAGCAGGGTTTGACCAGCCACATTTTAACCAAAAGAGGCAGAAAATGCCAGCGACGACACTGTGAGCACCCGGAGATCTGCGGAAAGGTCTGAAAGTCCATTCAGTCCCTGGCCAGATGAGAGAGAGCTTCACCTGGAGCTGCTTCTGGACTTTCTCATGGGATCTTTTGAGAGAGGTCCCAGCCCTAGCTCTGTCCCAGCATCAGTGACACCTCCAGCATCTGAGCTGATCCCATCCCTGCTACGAGTCCCTCTTCACCAGCAGCAGCCGAGGGAGCACAGCCGCCAGCATGGCCACCGTCAAGATGAGCTGGACGGCGAGGGCGATGGGCGACTGGCAGCATTTCACCCCCAGGGCTGAGCTGGATGACACCGAGCTTCATGATTCCGTTCTGCTTCTCCTCCCCAGGGAGCTGCAGTCCACATCCACCAGTGGCATCCCATGGTCACTGATGACAAAGATGTGGGCTTCCCGTGCCAGCTCTCCTGGGACCCCCTGCGAGTCCATGGGGCTGTTCCCCGTGCTGCAGCACCGGCCGGAGCTCTGCACCGGCATCACAAAATGGCTGGGCACCACCAAGGTGTTGCTGGCCTCCAATTTGGTCAGATGGGACAAGGAGGAAGGTGACAGAGGCATCTCCAGGGCCCGGAGGTTGGTGCCTGCCTTGGGCGGCCATAGAGCCGCCTTCTTGCTGAGGAAAGTCACGTAGCGGCAGATGGGCAGATGCTGCTGCTCTGGACCTGGCCGTCAAGCTTGGCGGAGAGCAAGCACTTCACCAGGCAGTCGTGGCAGAAGGTGTGCCCGCAGCTGAGCTGGCGGTGCATGGCCTCCAGCGGGTGGAACTTCTCGTAGCACACGGGGCACTCGGCCGGGGGTCCCTCCTTGCTGGACGAGGCCTCAGACATCCCTGCTCTGTCGGCCACAGGCGCTCCCCAGCTGCGAGGAAGAGGCACGATGGGTTAATAAGGTTGAAATGATAAGCATGATCCATCTCTTCATCTCTCCTCCTCCTCCCTGCTCTCTTGCTTTTGCCCTCTTGCCCCTAACAGATGCAGTTGACAGCTACTAGGCATCCTCTCAACAAGACAGGCCATTTTCAGGAGCATTACGCCTCTCAGTGTGGCCCTTGGGGCAAGAGAGAGATGATGGGAGGACCCCAACTCCAGAGCCAGCGGGGGCAACAATCCCCGGCTGCAAAATCACATGCATGAGCCCCTGGATGGACGTGCTCAGCACGTGGTACAGATAAAGCAGGTTCAGCTTGTGTCAGGAGTGCCTCCGTGCACTGCTGCCAGCTCCAGGTGCACGGGAGGTGGGAACTCCCATCCCACAAAGAAACCTGCCATGGAAAGGGAGATGCTCCCATCCCAGGGGACACAGAGGGGCCAGCGGGAGCAGGGGGAGGCCAGGGCAGTGGGACAGGTGGGAGCACAGGACCCCCCGGGGATGGAGAGGGGGCGTGCTGGACCCGGGGCAGGCAGCGAGCACCCACGCCAGGCTCCTTCCAGGCTGCTGGAGGATGTCCCAGGCTGGTGGCCAGGCCACAGCCATCTCCAAGCTGTGCTCCTCACGCCGGAGCATGGTGCGGTCAGCAAGCCCCGGAGCCCGGCGTCTCCTCTTAGTCAGAGCGGGGAGGGCAGAGCCCAGCCATCCCGCCTGGCCCCTGCCCCAGCCTGGGGCGCCAGGGGGAGCGCGGGGCCGCTGGCATCCCCAGACCCGCGTCTGGGCTGGGTCTGAAGCTCTGCCGTGCGTCTCCCAGGGCAGGGAGCATTCATGCGGCGGCTCAAGGAAGGGAGAGGGGAGCGGGAAGAAGGGAGAGAGGAGAGGGGAAAAGGGAGAAGGGAGCGGGAGATGGGTGAAGGGCGGAGGAAGAGAGGAGAGGGGAAAGGGGAGAGGAGAGAGGGGAGAGGGGAGGAGGGATGCTCAGCTCAGCTCCTTTCTCTTAAAACTGGAGCTTCATAAAACCTGCAGGTTTTTCCAGACCTTGCAGCATTGTCAGACCCGACCCAACCTGCACCCCTTTTCTCACGCATGACTGTGCCCATGGGCATCCTCACAGCTGTCTCTGGAGGTTTTGCCATCCCCTCCTTGGCTGACCTCCTCTTCCTTGGGAGCCATCCCCTGCGCCAGGACGGTCACAAGAACACAACAAACCATCCCCTCCCAATCAAAGAGAAGAAAGATGCAGGCTCCTGCTCTGCTTTAAGAGGGATCAGGGACTTGGTCCCCCAACGTGCTGCAGAAGGAGACCCTGACCCTGTGCACCAGCTCCTCTGTGCCCCCAAAGCCCCCTTACCTGCTGCAGGGCACCAGGGCAGGAGCCCCTCCATGCACTCCACTGCTGTCCCCAGAAGCAGGGCTGGCCGTGCCCCAGCACCGAGCACCAGCTGGGGAGAGGACTGGGACACCTATATAACACGGAGGTGTTGGCTGCGCGTGTCATGCGGGCGCGTTGCGCAGAAGCTGGAGCAGGGACAGGGCCAGCTCCCGGGGACTGAATGCGGAGGAACTCGTTCCCCGTTTTAAAGGCCTGATATTTGCCTGGTTGGCCAGGGAGGGGGCGAGGAGCCAGTGTCAGGCGTCGGAGGGCAGGGACAGGCAGCACGGTCCTGCCTGCTTTCCCTCATGTGATGGGCACCTGTAGTCGGGCTCATCCCTGAGCTCAAACCCCAATGAAACAGTCGCTAAAGGGGATGTCGGGAGCCCAGAATCCCTCTGTTGCTGCAGAGCAGGGTGACCGGCAGCACCCTGCACCAGGGCTGGGCTCCTGCCAAACAATTCTTGCCTCCAGCCACCACAGCTCCCTGTTCCTCGCCCTGGCCACATCTTCATCCCTACGCCCCCTCCCCTCCTCATCCCCCAAACACTCCGCACTCCAGCCCTGCGCTCCCCGCCCTACACCGTCAGACGCTCACCCAAGCACCGGTGTGGCAGCACACAGCCCAGCAAACACACTCCAGCAGGCTCGAGGGCCACTGCTGCCTTGAACCTGCCCTGGAGGGGGTTTCCAGCATCTTTGGGAACTGCAGTCCAGGCAGCGGCAGGAGCCCTGTGGGCTCAGGGCAGGCAGAAGGCCCGAGCTTGGCCATCTCAGCAGCCGCAGGTGGCTCATGAGTCACTGTTTGGCCAGGTGCCGGCTGGAAACACACGTAAAGAAGGTTCCCTGTGGCCTTACATGTGTCCCAGGGTGCTGCCCATCCCTCGCTCGACCCCCAGGCGAGAAGCTGAGAGGTGTCTCCCCTGCAAAGCCTTGAAAAAACTGCCACGGGGTGGGTCACTCCTCCCACAGTCTCGACTCTTTCCAGCCACCCCTGCCACCCCTCAGCCCGGCCAGTGGCCACGGGGCTGCCAGCCCACACTCAGGCTTGCTGAGCGGCTCCACAGGGATGTGAGGATGAGATTCCCAGAGCAGGCACAGTGACCCCAAGGCGCCCCGCCTGCACGCCTTCCCCAGCTCTGGCTGTGGCAGTGCAGCCACGGGACCTGGATTTGAACCATCAAGGGGCCCCAATGGCCTGGAGGGCCTGGAGTCTCCATCATGGAAAGCCTTCCGGAGAACCCTGACATAGCGGGGAGTCTTGCCTTGGGGCAGAGAGATGCTCCGCACAAGCATTCCCAGCCCTGTGGTCCTCCAGCCCCAAGAAGATGCCCAGGGCTCTGCAGGATCCGTGGGGCAGGCAGAAGAGGAGATGCACCTCTGACACCCAAACCCCAGTGAGATGGGCCATGGAGGTCCTCTATGGGCAGGAGGGGTGGTTTCGTGCGGCTGGCTGTCGCGGCACGGCTGCAGGCGTGGGCAGCAGTATCAGTCGCTCGTGGGTGCAGCGGTTGCAGCAGTTACAACATGGGGCTGGTTTCTGGAAGGAGCAGGGGAGGTGCAGCCCCGCCGAGCCGTCCCGTGCACTGGGGCAGCTGCCAAAAGAGAGCACCCATGGTGGGAGACATGCCCCGGGGGTGATGTCTCAAGCCGTGAAGCCCTGTCCCTCGCTGGAAGGAGACCCGGAGCATGTCAACACCTTCCACACCCCCCGCTTAAGATCAGGGACCAAGCCACTCCACTCGTTATCCCAGTTTTCTTGGGATGGTCCAGAAATTGAGGCTGAAACCTCTCCAGACAGATCGTGCCGGGGCTGAGGTTGCACAGTCACCCCTGGGGTAGGCATCCCCATCCCCCTCCCTGGGCCCTCCTTGAAGCTGCTGGAGGTGCCAGGGTTGCACCCACCGACATCTCCATTGCTGAATGAGTGATCTGGGCCAGCGAGAGCAGATTTGGGGCAGCTGAGCATCTCCCCAGCTTCAGTTTGCTCTCTGCCAGCACCAAGGCGGGGTGGAAATTCCTGTTTCCCATACTTTGAATGCTCCCCGCCGTTGGAAACTATGAGCTCACGGCTCTATACATAGGCACTGGAAAAACGAGTCTGCCTCCCTTTGCCGCTTTGACCACGCCAAAATCAAAGGGATTTTGGCATATCACAGCCCTGGCTCTGTGAGCACTTTCGTTCTTTCCTGGGCATGGCTTTTCTCGCTGCCTTTGCCCCACTTCCACATGCAGCAGCATCTTTCCTGAAGGACGGGATTGAGTCTGCTGGTGCTTGAGGGAGAAGAAACCAGTTTCAGGAGCAAAGCAAGTCCCTATACGCTGCCTGTGTGTTTTTCTCCGGCTTTAAGCAATGCAGCTCACGGCCAGTGTTTCAGCCCCCTCAAACCCAGTGCAGGGTCAAGGTCTCCAGGATCCTTTTATCCAAGCAAGAAGGCAGCATCAGGCTCAGCTTCTCTCCAGGGACCACAGCTGGGACCTTCTCTGCTCTGGGGTTGGTGGCTTCCAGGGAACAAGGGACATTCTGACCCAGAAGAGGACACGGCCCTCCCTACAGGCGGGGGTGGCCGGGGGTCCCTTCACTAAAACTGCGATGGCTTTTGGGCAGAGCTCTGCAGCCTTTTGCAAGGACAAGAGGATGCTGCAGACAGCCCTTGTCTTCCACAGCATCACCCCAACTTCCCACTGTCACCGACCAGGTGGGGAGGAGGGAAAATAATATTAGATATAGTTACGTGAAAGTGCTTATTTTCAAAGCACATTTAAAGCCAGAAGATCGAACTATATGTGAGCCTGGTGCCAGGCAAATACTCACTATAGGTCTCCATATTTCCATAACAAATCCATGCTGCACTTCTCCAAATCATAAGAGATGAAGCAGGGACATTTCCAATGAGCAGAGACGTGTCCTCCATCCCTTCTCTCAACAAGGGCGAGGATCCCGGTGAGAAAAATCATGGCTTTATTCCTGACGGCAAGATGCACGCGCGGAGCTTTGCCATGCAGCCACAACCCATCCACATGGCTGGTGGCTGCTGGAAAGGATGGGCTGGCTGAAGTGTCCCTCACCTGGGTAGACCTGCCCCATCCATCCCACGACACGGCCAGTCCTCCCAAACTCCCCCAGGTTTTTCCTTAGCGATGGCTCAACCTGCAAATCTGAGGCTTTCTCCAAGTTTCTGCTCAGCCCGTTCTCCTCCCACCACTTCCCAGCCCCGGCTCAAACATGGTGAATAGTTGGCACTGGTGGGAACCAGGTGAAGGGAAGAGGGGAAAAAGTAAATCCAAGGGGTGGAGGGTCCAAGGGTCCTGGCCCCTGTCTTAGCTGTATCCATTCCCGTGCTGTCAAAATAAACTCACATAGATGGAAAAGATGGATGAGTTTGGAGGCACCCAAGCCCTTTAAGGGGGTCCATCTTTTCCCATACTTGCTTTACTTGAATTCAGAGTGGGAAAATAAGTGTCTTTTCCTTCTGCATGTCTCCATCCTGCCTGTGAGGCACCTGGCAGGATGCAGACCCACCATCAAGCTGCTGATTTAGTCAAGACAGCCCAAAACACCTAGCAGAAGCTCTTCCGACAGCTTTCTCCTCAGCGCTTTTTGCCGTGCCCAGCAGGTGGTACTCTCGGATCTGCTGTGGCCACCCTAAAAAAAAAAAAAAAAAAAAAAGACCCATCTGCACCGTAAAAAAAAGCCCTGGGCCTGCCTCTCCAGGGGTGCCAAGGTCTGGAGCTGGTGGTCCCCACCAGCTGGGATGCTGCCTCTTCCCCACCAGGATGGATGGGATCTGCTTATCCTCCTGATGACCAGAAATTTACATCCAGTCATTTGACATGACGAATGCTTATCAAACACCAAGGAACAACGGGGTACATCCCCAAACCCCTCTCCAATGCCTGTTTTCCCACCGGATGCTGCGCTTTTGCGAAGGCACCTGCACAGTACCTGGGCATCACAGCACCCACCTGCCTCTGCCTCCAACAAACCCTCCCAGGAATGACCCCGAGCCTGGTGTGAGCCCTTGGAGCCTTATTCTGACAGCAAAACTTGGGGATCTGTCTCGTCCAGTCCAGGCTGAGCCACACAGCCCCACGGTGCATGGGGTTTTCCCATACCTGGGAGGGCAACTGCACTCTCCAGGGGCTCCTTCAGCTTCTTTCCCCCCTCCACCAACACAGCGTCAGCTCAGTGAGTCCGGGGGCAGCCCAAGGCAAGCGCCTCAGATGATGAGCAAGGCCAGGGCTGCACAAACCCCCTGGATGTGGGGGCAAAATGGCTTGTCCCCCCCTCCCCGGTGCCCACACCAGCCCCTCGGGGGAAGCACACAAACCTGCTGGAGACCCTCCGCGGTCACTGTGACCCGTCCCTGCTGTGCCATGAGCCATGCCACTCCAGGGATGTTTTACCACCCGCGTCCCCTGCAGCAGCGGGTATTGACGGACTCTTTTACGCCATCCCCTCTGGCTGCCTTTTTACCAGGCAGCTCCCTCGAGCCTTATTCTGGGGGACAATGCACAGAATCCCTGCAACGTCAGGAGAAAAGGCTGCCGGGCTTAGGGACTGGGGGGCTTTTACCAAAACGGGAGGTTCCCTGTGGTTTTGGCTGCCAGGTTGTGTTGCAGTTTGGCTTTTTCCTCCAAGCCCTGTCTCCCGGAGGGCCGAGACTGCAGAGGGGTTGCTGCCTTTAATGGGAACAAGTAGAGGTCAGCTTCTAGCCCTGCAACACCACACACGCTGGAGCGGCCCGGAAAGGAAAGGCTCCATAAAAGGAGCACTAAATACTGGATTTTGGTTCATTTCATGATTTTTCCAGGGTCTTATGACCATGCAGTCAGCATGGTGCTGTGAGCAGAGAGTTTGCAGGCAGAGCTGCTCCACCAGCCAGGGTCAGCTGGTGGATCATCAACCAGAAACACAAGTGGGTTATTGATAGGAGGATGCTTGGGAAAAAATGCATCTGCCCAGACATGCTGGCACAAGGCAGGAGGGCTACTGTCCCCGTCCCACCATCCTGTGGGCTCTGCAGTCCCCGTAGTCAAAATATAGGAAGGATAACCCCAGTCCTCCCTTCCAGATGGGGTCAGCTGGAAAACACACAAGGGTCCTGACAACCCCCAACCCACGGTGTCCCATGAGGGACAGGGCAGGTGGTGCCCGGCTGTCCCCTTCTGCATCCTGGGAGGATGATGGGTCCAGCACACAGACGCTCCCGAGCCGGCATCGGGGCTGTGGCTGGTGTCACAGCAGTTTCCCACATCTCCTTGGCCCTCCATGTCCATCGTTAAGGACCCCCAGGAAAATGGGCACAAGCAGATCCACGGTGCCTAAGAGGTCACCCCTGCACCCCACGAGCAGCCTGGCAATAATCAAGACAATCAGCGTTTCAGGGTGGCTGTAAAGACCAAGTTCTGCCAAAAATTCCCGACCGAGGATTTCTTGCTCTTAGCCCAGAGCAGACCTTGGCACTCGGCGATTAACCGTTGAGTACCGTCCTTGGCACAGGCACAGAGAAACAAATCCTTACCGCTTTCTACAACGCCGTGCGGCATGCACAGCCTGTGTTTTGAGAGAGACTTAAATGAGAACGGTTTGTGGTTATTTGGTATAGGATCTTTCGTATTTTTGAAAATAAGCACGTTCCTTGCAAAGAGAGTCTGAGGAGCGTTAACAAGGAGCGGGCAGGGGATGAGGGCGAGCCCCGGAGTTGGTCCTGCCACAGCATCCTTGTTCCGTGTCCCTCTTATCGCTCCGAATCGTGGCCGACCGCGGCTCCCCCGGCAGCGGAGGGGCTCGGAGACGGGCAGCAGGGAGGGAGGGCACAGGGACCCACCGGAAAGGATACTGCGGGCTATTTTTATTCCATTTTTACCGACAGATTTTAAAAGCCTTGCTTTAAAAGCCCAGGAAATATCTTTTGATTCTGTGTTCCTACAGCACCGGTGAGCTCTGGCTCCTGCATCCAGGGTCCCACCAGATGAAGACTGGTCCTCAGCGGCGTTGCTCCCCCAGCCCGGCCGCAGGGTGGATGGGGCAGAAGCTTTTGCCCAAGCAAAACCTCCTTTTCCTGATGCCAGAGCAGAGCCTTCACATCAATAAGAGCTGGCAGAGAGCTCTTTAAGGCTCGAGCACGATGCACCTCTACTCAAAGAGCTGCCCACTGGGGCACCTCATGAACCAAACTCAGCCGCTTGACGGCGTTTCTAGCAGGGCCTTTCCGACTATAGTCCCTTCAATGACAAAAATTCACCACTGAAAGGATCCAGAGGGAAGCCCCTCTTCGAGCAGCTCCTGGGAACGGGGCAATATAGACTGGCAACCCCCAGCAGGGCAGTCAGACGTGGAGGAAACCACCCCAACCACGTTTTGGACAAGCCCCTCTCAACACTTAAAAACTCCCCAACACATGGCACCCTGCAAATACCCAGGAAAAAAAAAAAAAAAAAAAAGCGGTGGAGATTTGAAAAGCAAAAGATTTGAGGAGGCTTTAGAGCCAAGGACCGCCCCAGAGCACCCATCTCCCCACGTCAGGGACCCACAAGAGTTTTGCTCCCACCAGGCTGGGGACTAGGGCGACATGAATCTCCACAAACCCCTGACAGTCTCCCATCACCGCAAGACCCTTTGAAAGCACACAGTGCTCTTCCCTGCAACTTGCCAAGACCACGTGGCATCGGTTTGCTCCTACGCCAGGAGCGTGTTTCCGGCGTAGTGTGACATCGGTATGATTCACAACTGGTTTCACTGGGAGAATCCGTCTCCAGGGGAAAGCAAAACCCAGGCTAACTGAAAACAAACGCTGGACGCGGCACCACCGGCATTAGCCCTGCCTTGTGGGGAAACTGAGGCACGGGCTTGCCTGACTCCTTGAGCACAGGTCTCATGACACTGGTACCGCTAGGTGCCCTGCAAACTGCGTCACGGCATCTCAGCAAGCACCCCTCCCCTGCTGACCTCAGCACACAGCTCGCTGGGTGACGTCACCCAGCGCCACAGCAGCCTCCACCCAGCCCAGGCCAGAGGTGGCCGCTCGGCCACTCCAGATGTGCAGGTGCCGCGTCAGCGGCGGGATGAGGCAGGGCCTGAGGGCTCAGCACGTCCCACCCCATGGGGCTCGGCAGCGAACCACGGAGCGAGGAGAGTGCCCCAAAACTCAGCCTGTCGCAGCGGCAGAAAGCAGGGCAACTTTCTGGATAGGGGACAGGGTGTCCCCTGGAGACGGGGTGTCCTCAGGGCACCGCGGCATCTTTAAACCACTTTAACACAGGCAAGAGGGAGGCGTGATGAAAACGGCCCCTCCACTCCCAGCAGGGCGATGGGCGCCCAGCGAGCCCTGCTCCAAGGACTGCCTCGCGTTTATACATCCCAGTGTCATCGAAAGGGGCTAATAACAGGAGGCTACCGAAAAGCACTCGAGCCGGTCACCTCCGCTGCGGCTGGGCGCGCTGAACACCCTGCCACGGTGCTGCCAGGAGCTGCCCCACAGCTGGGGGGCAGAGCAATGGGCATCGGGGCTGGGACCCACGCTAAGCCCCAGACCAGTTTCAGGGACTGGTAAAGCTGGGGGGGGGGCGCAATCTCCCCACCAGGACACCGGGAATGCGGTGGGTCCCTGTCCCTCCACCTGGGGACAGAGCAGAGGAGGGGAGGGGATGGGGAGGGAGGGAATAATTTCGGGGGCGGAGGGGGGGTGTGCAGTGAAAAGCAAGAGGGAATCGCAAGTGACCCACACAGGCAAATCCCCCTTGATTTCCTAAGGCTGGGGAGGAGAATAAAAGCGAGGGGCAGCGATTTGCGGGGGGGGAGCACTCACCGCTCGTGGAGGAGGTCAGGCAGTGGAAGACGCTACCGGAGGGGCAGTTCTGCCAGAGGTGCGCCGTGTGCCCGCCGTTCACCAGCCATTGCTGCAAAGAGACGCAGCCCCGTGAGCAGCGCCCTGGCAGGAGGGGGCAGGCAGCCGTGTGCCCCCCGCCAGGGCTTCGGCACCCAGCAGCCCCAGGGCGTACCGGCCGGGGGCTCCCAGGCACATGCTTTTCCACAGAAAAGGGGTTTGGAAAGGAAATACTGATAGTTGCTTTTAGCCGCTTTCACCCCAACGGCAGAAAAAACACAGAAGCTCTTTATTCTCTTTAAACACGGACCAAGTCCCGCGGGGGACGCGCGCTTCCCTCCCCTCTGCCGTCCTCGCCCAGCGCCGGGCCGGGCTATTTGAATGGTTCCACGTGATTTCTAACGACTCGCAAGATTTTTTTTTTTTTTAACGTCTTCTACTACTATGACCACCCAAAAAAAAACAAAATAAGAAAAAAAAAATTAAGGGAAAGAAGAACCTGGTGAAGCAAGCCTGGAACTCACCAGCTCTACAAAACTGCTGCCTTAAAACCAAGGCAAACCTCTTCCTAAGTAGATGACGTGTTAACTGGGCTCTGGACCGAGAACGGTGCTGGGAACCCTCTGTGCAGCATCCAACCCTCCATCTTCCCACTGCTTGCACAGCTTAAGCCTTGAACATCGCCAGGAGGAGCCCATGCGGGTGGGGAGCGAGAGGCTGTGCCCAACGCACAGCCCCAGAGGAGCAGAGCTGCAGAGCAAAACTGCTGGTGCTGAGGAGCCAGTGCCCAAACCAGTCCCGTTTCAAGGGGTTTTGCTCAGACTGGCTGTACTGGTCCTGTGGCCTGAAGCCCGTTAGCAGGTGGAGCTCCTTTATGAAAGGGGAGGGCGGCGTCACCCCCACCGAGGGTCTTTTGGGTGCTCTATGATGTGACATGGGGACAATGAGGAGATGGCCTTCAACAGCCCTCTCCTCTGGACTGATGGGGATGTCCTGAGCACCCGCTGCCGCACACAACCAAGCGACCCCCCCCATTACACCTGACTGACCCACCCCCCCAGTGACACCTGACAGCACAAATACGGAAAAGAGCTTTCTGTGCAAAATTCTCCAAAATCCCACCATTAGGAAGACCAGCAGTCGGCAAGTAACAATTCCTGCTAAAAGCCAGGCTGGAAAATAAACCAAAAATAAAAACACCACCTTCTGGTTTTGCCATGCCAGAACCCCCCCGCCAGCCGCTCCCTGCCTTGCTGGTACCCCGGTGCCGCAGGAAAAGTCCATACTTACGCTGACGATGGTGGAGACGAAGAGGAGCACCAGCACGGTGACGTGGAGCACGATGATCCCCAGCAGCAAAAGCAGCATCTTGGCGGCCCGGATGCCCCCGGGGATCCCCCAAGCTCCCCCCAAGCCCGCTCACCGAGGGGCTCCCTCAGCCCCTCTCCTCCGAAGGGGGGGCTCCCATCCCTCCCCCCGAGGGCAGCGTGCTCCTCGGCAACCCCGGCGGGGGGGCGTGTGTGTGTGTGTCTATCTCGGCGCATCTCAGCCGAGGGGCTACCCCGGCCCCCCTCCGCCGGGATGGAGGGTCCCCTGCCCACCTACCCATGGGGACCACCGGGGGTCATTCTGCCGGCCCCTCTCCCCAGGGGGGGCTTTCCCTGGCCCATCTCCCCTGGCGACCCCCGCAGAGGACGGCTGCGGGAAGGAGGGGGAGCCACCTATCTAGGCGCATCTGCCCCCGGGTTGGGGGGGTGTGTTCTTCTCCACCCATCTCCCCTCGACACCCCCAACAGGGGCTTTCTTTGCCCCTCTCCCGCCCCGGCGTGTGTGTGGGGGGGCTTTCCCCAGCCCATCTCCCCTGGCGACCCCTGCGTAGGGTGGGAGTGGGGGGAGCGTCTATCTCGGCCCATCTCCCCCGACAGCTACTCCTGCCCCTCTTCTGCAGGGGGGGTCTCCTCGGCCCATCTCCCTCCGGCCCCCCCAGCAGGGGCTCTCATTGCCCTTCTCCTCCCGGAGGCGGGGGGGGGGGCCGCTTTCCGCAGCCCATCTCCCCTGGGGACCCGCGGAGAAGGAAGGACGGGCTGCCCTGAGCCCTCTCCCTACAAGACCCCCGTAGGGGGGGTGTCTCCTCGGCTTATCTGCCCTCGACACCCCCAGCAGGGGCTCTCATTGCCCTTCTCCCCCGGGAGCGGGACGGGTGGGGGGGGTCTTTCCGCAGCCCATCTCCCCGCGGAGAAGCAGGGAGGGGCTGCCCCGACCGCTCTCCCTAGAGGACCCTCGCAGCGGGGGGACGGGGGTGCGCTCCCCGCTCCCTCTCCCCTGTGGACCCCCCGGAGGGTCTCTCTGGCCCTTCTCCCCATCGAGAGCCGAGCCCTTCCCTTCCCTTCCCTTCCCTTCCCTTCCCCTTCCCCTTCCCCTTTCCCTTCCCCTTCCCCTTCCCCTTCCCCTTCCCCTTCCCCTTCCCGGCGGAGCCCGCAGCAGCCGCCCCCCTCCCGGGCCGGGCCGTACTCACGTCGCGGCGGAGCCGAGGGGCGCGGGGCGGCAGCGGCGGAGCGGAGCGGGCGGCGGCGCTGACAAGTTTCCCCTTTAACCGGGGCCACGGCCCCGCTGGCGGCTGCGGGACGGGGAGGGCCCTGCCGCGGCGCCCGGCCGCTCCTCCTGTAAATGCGGCAGCGCCCCGGCCCCGCCAGCACCCACCCCCCCTCCGCCGGCCCCCCCCAGCCGGGGGTCACTCCCTGCCCCATCCCCGTCCCCGCACACAGGCGCGGCCGATCCCGCTGGCTCAGCGGGGGGATTTTTTTTTATTTGTTCTTGGTTTTTTTTTGGGGGGGGCAGCCATCCCTCTTTGCTTCCCCAGCCAGGACCCCCAGCTTCCCCATCGTGGACGGACCCCCCCCCTCCCCGCCCCGGGGGGGCTGTGCCGGGGGGCGGCTCTGCCCCGTTCCGCTCTCCGGAGCGGCCGCGGGTGGGGGGCGGGGGCGGGGGGCGCAGCACGGCGGGGTGCGGGGCTGTAGGAAGCCCGGGGTGCCGGAGGCGGCCGGTGGCCGGCGGCTGCAGCCGCGTGTGTTGCTGAGCAGAGAAGTGAGTTCTGGTGAGGGCTGGCAGGGAGCTTCCCTCCCCCGGGGATGCTCGGGGAGGGGGACGCGGTCAGCGAGGAGGTGACACGCAGAGGACAGAGAGCTCCGCTGCACCGGGTGGCCCCCCACGCCCCGGCGGAGGCGGTTCGTGTAGCCTCAGCCAGGGATCCGTGGGGCGGGATTTGGGGAACGGGCTGTGCTGCAGTCGGGGGCAATGTCCCCTCTGGTTTACACGGTGCGGCTGCGGCCAGGAAAGTGACACCTCTGCAATTTGCTCCCGCGATGGGCAATGGGCTTCTGGCTCCGGGGGCTGGGGCTTTTTTGAGCGCTTGAAAAAGCCGAATCCTGTGGGACTGAGCAACCTTCCACTAAATGGAGATTTTCCGAAATGCTGGAGGACTTAGGTGCTGGGAGCAGAAGGGGTGGCTGCACTCCGGTACGGCAGCCTTCGCTCATCCCTCAACCCCAGCTAATCTGTTGAAATCAACCTCACGCGCAGACCTCCCCCATAGTCCCCGCAGGAGACCTGCGCACCCCTGGGAGCCCTGAGCGCTAGCACCTGCCTCCCCGTCACCTTTCCCCATCACCTCTGCCCCTCTTCACGCACCAGCTCCGAACTAGTCCTGCTTGCTGAGACGAGAGAACTCGGCATCCAGCCACCAAAACTGCAAATCCTGGGAGAAAGAGGGAGAGAAGCGTGCTTGGCTCCCTCCTCCTGGCAAGCACAGGCGCGTTCCCTGCAGCATGGGCTCTGGCTCCTCCGCGCCGGTGTTAAGTGGTCCCGTCACACACATCGGCCAGCAAGTGGGAGTTCGGAGTGCTCTGTGGGGATGGGGGGGGAGATGGGCCAGCGTCTGAAATGAGCCCCCCCCTGGCCTCCCACCGTGCTCGAGCCCCTGGTTCCGTACATACCTGCACGCCCCGCCGCGATGCTGCCGAGCCAAACTCTGCTCTAGCAGCGCCGGCTCTGCCTTGTGCAGGTTTGCCCAGCCTGGTTTCGAAGGAGGCAATTTGCCCTTCCCTCTGAAAAATACCCCACCCATTTCTGTGCCACCCCCCCTGCCCCCTGTGACACTGCTGCCTGCCATCGCAGGCATCGCCGGCAGCCAGTGCCATCCGTGAGTGCAAGCCCCAGAGGACTAAAACATCTGGACCAACATCAGTCCATTCCTCACTAACGAGGCTATTTCGGGCTGTCTTGCCTCTGCGGGTTGAGCTGTCTGCTGCTTTCAGAGCAGAAGGAGCCGCCGCGCTTGGGGCTGCGCAAACACAGGGCGAGAAGGGTCTTGTCCCCAAGGACTGCCACCCAACCTGCCGTTAGAGACCATCTTCTGAGTCGGGTTTGTAGGGCTGAGCTCTCGGCGGCTGTGTTTCTCTGGATAAATTATCTGACCCGCTTCCCCAAAAGCAGAGCAGGGAGATGCACAGCAGTGACAGGCAGCCGGGGGGCGTGGGGGGGCACGTACGCACCCGAGCTCCTCCGTGAACGTGGGAGAGCAAACCCACTTTGGTTCCAGCTCTGAAAACGCTGCCAAAAGCAGCTTTTTAAGCGCCGGAGAAACACCTGAAACTCCAATCAGGGCAAAGAGTAGCCTGCGGGTAATGAAGCCTGTCTTGGCGGAGAGTTGCGGATTAGAAACGGAGGAGGAAGCCCAGAGAGAAGAGCACATCAATCCCGTGCTCCTCAGACGCTCCTCTTCTTGGAAAGGTGCATCATGCAAACGGAGCAGGGCTTTGGAAAACCATCTGCTGAGTACGTGCCATCACGGCAGCTCTGGTGCCGGGGGACCGGGATGCTCCAGGGAGTTCATCTGAAAACACGGGAGGCAAATCTGGAGGTGCCGGATGGCGCCTCTGGGCCAGAAGGAGGTGAGAAAGGGGGGATGTTCACAGCAGAACCCTGGGCATCAGACGGCATCGCCTTCCCGGCACAGGCCAGGGAATTGCACCCTGCTTCCCATCGAGGGGCTCGACGGCTGCCCGGCTTCCCCAGCTCCGTCCGAGCGTGGCTAGCAGTGGTCACCGCCTAAATACAGGCAGGCGCCACAAGAAATTTGAAAAATCTTTTGTGTACAAACAAGATTTGCCACAGGCTGCGCTGGGAATACTGGAAGATCAACGGGTTTTATAAACACGGGGTAAAAACCAGAAAAAGTGGATTTCTCACTTTGAATCTCTTCCACGGGATCCCTTAAAATTCTTGCAATGCTTCAGCTTGAATTTCTAGAATAAAATAATGAGAATTTAGGAGGGAAAGTGGGTTTTATAGCAATTCAAGGGGCTCGGATCTAATCTGACAAGGCAGTGACGGACTTTGAGGGCTTTGCTGAAAAGGGTCGAAGCCTCGTTTAACCGTGTCTGCGGCATCACCTGAACCAGCACATCATGGGCTCGGCCGCCATCGGTCCAGCGTACACGTACACCACCCCCTTCCCCAGGCCAGGCGAATGAAACCGCTCTGAAAACAAGCATTTTCAAACGACACCAAAGGACAACTTTTTCTCCGTGTGTCTTCTCGGGTGCCCCATCCCTGGAGGGGTTCAAGGCCAGGCTGGACGGAGCTTGGAGCAACCTGGGCTGGTGGGAGGTGTCCCTGCCCAGGGCAGGGGGTGGCACTGGATGGGCTTCAAGGTCCCTTCCAACCCGAACCATTCTATGGTCCTACGATTCTTGTGGATTAACTTCTTTAACCCCCAGATTTTGCTCTGTCATCACAATTTTAGGGACTCGCTTCCAGTTCCTTACCCTGAGACCATTGGCAACAGAGGACTTGAAATGCAACGGGCAAAAGGGCAGAAATCTGGAAACGGGGAAAATAAAAATAAAAAAAAAAGATCCTGGTTTCAAACATCTGTGCTGCTAGGGAAATAAGGAGAGCAATATACGGTTTGACTCGCATTGTACGGAGAACCGATAGTGCTCCCCCAAACAACGCAGTTCCCATCCGTCGCTGAGTCCAGTCGGTGACTTTCCCAGTGCCTGCTGGTGACGTGATCTCATCCTCGGAGCTTGATACAGTTTATATATATGGTATATATTTCATTTTACTTTTTTTTTATTTTATTAATATTTCATTAAAGTAGTTTAGTCCCTTCTAAACTCCTAATTCTCTTTCTTTCTCTCCCTCCTCTCCTTGGGGGTGGGGGAGAGCATCTATCGTTCATCTCACCGGCCCAAACCACGATAATAATTCTATAAAAATACAGAGAGAAATAACTCTCTGAATAAGTCTTTCCAGCCGAAGGCCTGGGGGAAGGCTCTCCACCCCGAGAGCACGTCCCCAGCTGGCAGCGAGCGCGGAGGGTGCCAGGATCTCCCCCTTTGCCCAGCTCCGGGAGGTGCCGGGGGGGAGGCGGGTGCCGTGCCCCGGGAAGGATGCTGCTGTGGGTTACCAAGCCCCACGGCTGCCCCACGGCAGGGCTGCGCGGGGCACGGGCCTTGGCTGCAGCATGAAATGCTGTTTGGATCAAATTGCACTGAGGGAGAGTGGGTTTTTTTACCTTTTCTGGTCAAACTGGTGGAATGGCGATCTGAAAAGCCATTTCAAGGAGAAAAAAAAAAGACAGAAGGGGAGACATTCAAGTTCAGCAAACTTCTAAAACAAGAGCCCTAATACATCTTGGAGACATTTACTTACTTTTCCTGACATTTGTTTTCCACCAAACCAAGAAGAATTCATAAAATGTTGGAGTCCCGTCTGCATTCATGCCCCAAGACCCGACTTCATCCAACTTTTTCCCTTTCACCTCCAAGCCAGTTGTCATCACTGATAGAGTCAGGCTGAAATCCCTGGAGAAAATCCCACTGGCTTCAAGGAAACCAAAATTTACCCACTGATTCCAAAAGCCAAAAAACCAAAAACCAACCGAGGTTCCCAGCTGGGACGTGACTCTGTGTCAGGACACACTCAGATACTTCCAGAAACTGGGATTTGTGCTCGTCTCCTGCGTGTTGACAGCCAAGCCCCTGCCAGCTCCTTTGTTGAACCTACCGAGGATACCGATCTAAACCAGCTTTTTGCTCAAGCTCTTGAGTTTTAGACTTTTGGCTTCAGCAGTGCCAGGTCTGGAGACCTTTTTCGGTCTCCTCCAGGGTCCCGAGAGCGGCCGCCGATGCTCCGAGGGTGACGATGCTCCGTCCCCTGCAGCTGCCGGCTGAGGGACACGGCGGATGCTGCAAGTCTGCACGGGCTCGAGGAACAACTGGAACAAGCTCATGTGAAACAAATCCACGGGGGGATATTAAATTCAAGGACAGCCCTGGCAGCTCAGGAAGTCCTTGAGATGCTAATTGCTGGAAGCTGGGAAAGTAGACTGGGAAAGTATCACAGGGTGCTTGCCTTCTTTTGGTGCTTTTATCCAAGCATCTGCTGTTGGCTCTGTCAGAGGCTGAATGTGGGGCTCGCTGCACTTTGCTCTGAGCCAGCACAGCCATTCCTATGATCCTACACTGCCCAAATTTTCCTTACCATTTTGCCAAAGTTTTCTCCCTTTTTTCTTTTTTTTTTTCATAAAAGCAATGAGTTTGGGTTTTTTTTTTCTGAACCGCTGATACTGTTTTGGGAATTCTCTCTCCCTCAAGCCGGATAATATGCCTTAGTTATGCAATATCCTGTTAACATGTTTTGTGGCAAGCTTTGATTTCACCCAAATTCATATCAGACTCCTCCAGGACATTCTCTCCTTCTTCGTTTCTTAGGCAACAAGAAGAGGTATGGCCCTTGGATTACTACCCATTCCTGTTCTCCTGTGCGGGTGGCAATGAAGCCACAACGCGTAATCCAAGGGGTCTCGATCATAGGATCATAGGATTGTCTGGGTTGGAAGGGACCTTTAAGATCATCAAGTCCAACCATCAACCTAACGCTGCCAAAACCATCACTAAACCATGTCCCTCAGCATCCCATCTAGCCATCTTTTAAGTACCTCCAGGGCTGGTGACTCAAACACTTCCCTGGCAGCCTGTTCCAATGCTTGATAACCCATCAAAGGAGACTTCAGGGCCTTGGGACGGTTGGTAAGGGAATCTGGGAGGCAGGTAATTTTTTCCTCTCCTCCCAGTTGCGGGCAATGACATTGGAAGGAACAGGTGGGACCAGCCTATTAATACGTGGCTCCGTGGCTGGTGTCATCAACACCATTTTGGGTTTTATGGTAATGGGATGGCATACACGGCACCAGGCTTGCTGGTGTCAGATGGGGTTCACCTCTCATAGAATCCAAGACTCATAGAATGTGTTGGGTAGGAAGGGACCTCTCAAGGGCATCTAGTCCAACCCCCCTGCAGTCAGCAGGGACATCTTCAACTAGATCACGTTGCTGAGAGCCTCATGCAGCCTGGCCTTGAATGTCTCCAGGGATGGGGCCTCCCCCACCTCTCTGGGCAACCTGGGCCAGGGTCTCCCCACCCACCTCCAAGGGGGAAGAGGGTCTTTGCTCAGGAGGTAGCGGGGCTCATTGACAGAGCTTTAAACAAGGCTTGAAGGGAGAGGGGGACAATATCGGGCTGTCCCTGTGGGATGAGATGCCAAGGTTGGAGGGACGGGGTGCCAGCGAGGGCCTGTTGCTCTGAGACGCGCTGGTGACGCTGCCTCACACTTGAAGTCTTGGAGAGATGAGCCGGGGGCTCCTGAGGTCACAGGAGGCAAGAGGGAAACACCAGTGCAATACCCCAAAGGAATCAAGGGGTGTTCCTGGAAGAAGGTGGTATTTGAAAAGTCATGGCATCAGGTGAAGTCCCTGGGGACCGGATAAAGGGAAACATTGCACCCATTTGTAAAAAGGGTTTAAAGGAGGGTACCGACCTGTCGGCGTCACCTCTGTGGCTGGGAAGGTCATGGGGCAGATCCTCCTAAAAGCCACCCTAAGGCCCATGGAGGACAAGGAGGTGGTTCGAGACATGGCTTCACCCTGTGCTTTTTCCGCATCAGACTCCAAAGGAGGAGGTTGAGACACTTTTTCTCCTAAAATCACAGACCGAATGGGTAGGAATGAATCCCCGTGGGTGGATTTGCTCTTAGTTGCATCCAGGATATTTTCAGTTACTTTCTGGCACGCCGTGAAGGAGCAGTGGAAAGAGAAAAACCAAAGGGAAAAAAAAATACTCCAGGTAGCCCATGTGACATGCAAAGTGATAATTTAATTTCTAGCCAGGCTTCCATGAGGAAGTAGAAGGTTAATCATGTACTATTTATAACATATAGGGAAAACTGATAACTCTGGCAACGGATGCCGTGGGGTGGGCTGAGCCCAGCCTAGATGGGACCCAGCAGCCGCGCGGTGCTGGGAAAGGTCTTGCGCATCGCCATGCACTTCTCCTGGTCGATGAACAGGGAGTTGGCTTTGACGGCCAGGTCGTGCTGCAGGACAGCCTTGGCACGAACCAGCATTTGCAAGGTGTCCTGGCTGTCTCTCAGCTGCTGCTGAAGAGTCTGCACCGTCTCATGGATGTCACGGACCTCGTTGACAAGGCTGGAAAACAGCAAGGAGCCCTCATTAGAAGTCCCGTCACGTGAGTGGTTTCTAGCATGGCGTTGCTGATGGGCCCCTGGGACATGGGTTTTCCCCCTTCACCGCGCTCAGTGAACATCTGCTCGAAGGCTTCGGCAACGCGCAGCCGCGTCTGCCAGAGCAGGTGGTGCCACCAAGCAGAGGGACGAGCAGCTGTGGTTTCCCGTTCCTGTTTGGTTTTGTGGGTTTCTTGGCTCCCCCTCCTGGATTTCCCCGGGCAAGGGTCCTCCCCACACCCACGGGTGCACACGCAGCGAAAGAGGACAGCTGGGAGAGGCTAAAAGCGAAGGTGAAACGAGTGGAGGATGGAACAAAGGACGGCGTGAGAGATGCTAAACCGGCTCCGGGGCTGGGTTTAAATTGCTTTGAAAAGGCTTCCCAGGGAGCCTCACCCAGCGGGCTCCCAGGAGGAGGTGTGAAGTTCAGGGTGCCTGATCCTCCCCAGCCCCTCGGGGTGCAATGCCAAAGAGCTCCCTCTGTCCTTGACAGGATTTCCAGTGTCCCCAGGGGAGGTGAGCACAGCCCTCACTGCTTCTCCGTGTGGTGCACAGAATCCCAGGCTGGCGGGGCTTGGCAGGGACCTCTGGAGATCACCCAGTCCAACCCCCTGCCAGAGCAGGGTCACCCACAGCAGGTGGCACAGGAACGCCTCCAGGCGGGTTTGGGATGTCTCCAGAGACGGAGACTCCCCCTCCTCTCGGGGCAGCCTGTGCCAGGGCTCTGCCACCCTCACAGCAAAGAAGTTCCTCCTCGTGTTTAGGTGGAACTCCCTATGCTCAAGTTTGTGCCCGTTACCCCTTGTCCTGTCCCCGGGCACCACTGAAAAGAGCCTGGCCCCATCCTCCTGACACCCCCCCTTTCAGTATTGATAACCATTGAGAAGGTGCCCCCTCAGGCGTCTTTCTTCCAGCCTGAAGAGACCCAAATCCCTCAGCCTTTCTTCACAAGAGAGGTGTTCCAGTCCCCTCATCCTCTTGGTAGCCCTTTGCTGTCCCCTCTCCAGCAGTTCCCTGTCCTTCTGGAACCGGGGAGCCCAGCACTGGACACAGCACCTTGCACCGCAGCTGCACCCTTGCGGTTACCCAAAAGGAAGGACCTAAGAGCTCTCAGCATGAGCCCGTTGGAGAGTAAAGGGCTTGTCCTTCGAACCGGAGCCCATCCAGCCGCCGGGAAGCAGGCAGGAGAGAAGACGGGGTTGACGCAAGTAGGAAAAATCCAGCCCCTCATGGGGTGGCATCAGGCCGCCCCCGGCCATGGGGTACAGCCTCCGTTGTGGGCGCAGAGCTCTCCCAGCACCCAAAGGCTGGGATACCCGCTCATTGCTTTTGATTATGTCGGTGCACTTCTGGAAGGACTCTTTAGGAAAAAAAAGCAACCCCCCATGATTAATTTTGTCATCCAGCGATGCTCCCGAGTGCTACCACCCGTGAGCCCTCGAGGTCCCCGCCGGCCCCGCGCTCCTGCCTTACCGCAGCTGGGCAGTGTCCCGGCACAGCTCCATGTTTGGCCTCCGAGTGCGCTGGTCCAGCCGGGTCTGAGCCACCTTTAATGGAGGCCCCTGGTCCCTAATGGCCTTTTGGATGGCTTCTATATTCCTCTCCGTCTGGAATATTTCCTGCACTGTCTGGAGTAAGAAAGAAACACATGCATAAATTTAAAAAATATATTCTCCAGCGGCAACGGGATTTCCCTTTTCTGCCATCCATCTGCAGAACAAAACCAAGTTCAATTAGCAGACCCCGGGCTCAGACTGCTCTCGCTCTGCCATAGATGGAGGCACAGATCCAGCAGCCATTTCTCTGCGGGGAAAAGCCTCTCTTTGCTCTTGCTGTCCCATCAGAGGAGGTTTTGGAGCAGTGATGGATCTACTGAATTACCCGCTCCCCAAAATTACTGCTTGCAGGAACTGATCGTCCATCACTAGCAACTAACAGAGGGCAGGTTTTTGGTGGATGCTCGCTGAAGGATGTGGCACCAGCCCGCGATGCTGCAAGCCCAGTTTCTGCTCGGTTAATCTGTGCCGAGCACTTTTCAGGAAGCTTTCCATGAGAGCCAGTGGTGCGAGCCTGCTGCCCATGGCTGATCTCCACTTCATCTGCTTGGCGGAGCAAACACACCGATACCTGTGCAGCCACCACAGAGTGCTGAGACCGAAAACACGTCCTTGGAGGAGCAGCAAAGCTGCAAACCCCACAGCAGACGCCCCAGCAGAGTCCCAGTAAAGCCCTTCTGCAGGGCAGCCAGCGCCTCTGAAGTAACTAGCGCTGATGCAAGTAGCGCTGGCATTTTCTGCTGGAAATCCCTGTGCTAGCAGGCTGTCAGCTGGGATGAGCAACGGGCAGTATCCCTTGGGATGAAATTACACTGCCAACTCATCCTGCTCCAAGAAGAAAGTCCCCAAGAAAGCTGGGCAGGGGCTGTTTGCAAGGGCATGTAGCGAGAGGACGAGGGGCAATGGTTTAAACTAGAGCAGGGCAGGTTTAGATGAGACATTAGGCAGAAGTTCTTTGCACTGAGGGTGGTGAGACACTGGCCCAGGTTGCCCAGAGAGGTGGGGGAGGCCCCATCCCTGGAGACATTCAAGGCCAGGCTGGATGAGGCTCTGAGCAACCTGATCCAGTTGAAGATGTCCCTGCTGACTGCAGGGGGTTGGACTAGGTGGCCTTGAGAGGTCCCTTCCCACCCAACACATCCTATGACTCTATGATTCTAAATGATGCTATAACCAGGTTCTTGTGGTGACCGTTCCTCTGCTGGGGCCAGGTCTGCGTGGAGGGTCGCGCTTTGGAGGTGTCACCGGGAAGTGACAGTGTCACACCAAAAGGGGGGGGTTCAGGCTACCTTGGCCAGGTGGGTCTGAATCTTTCTCTTGGCATCGGCCGTCTCAGCGATGCGGTTGGTGAAGGCGCCGTTCACGGCGTTGAACTGCCGCCACATCTGGCTGTCCGTCACCGCCAGCAGGTTCTCGATGTCATCCCGCAGCTTGGCGGAGGCCGCCCGCTGGCTCTGGGAGCGGAGGATGTTGTCGTTGGTGAACTTGGCCCAGGACTGCGGCACCGAGATCCTGGCGGGGAAAAGGAGAGGCCCCCGGTAAGCTGGATGTGGGCAGGCATGGACCCTGCCAGGGAGCAGCGTGGATTCACTATAGCTTAAATCTACACTTTTAATTGGACTGTATGTCATAGTTTAACCCCAGCCAGCAGCCAGGACCACGCATGCGCTGGTGCAGTTCTCCCCCTTCCCCCCAGAAGGGAGAAGAGGGAGAAAAGGAGGGGAAAGGGAAAGGGAAAAACTCGTGGGTGGAGATAAGGACAGTTTAATAGAACAATAACAGAAATGAACAATAATAATAATATTAATAATGAGAGAAGTCACTCTCACCACCCAGTGAACTGGCACCTTCCCGAGCCCCGACCGCATATTCCCACCCCGCACCAACCCCCATTTATATCCTGAGCATGGCATCTATGGTACGGAATGTTCCGTTGGCCTTTCCCTTGTTCTGCCTATGCTCCTCCTCACTTCTATGGGAAGCTGAAAAGAGTCCTTGAAAAGTATAAACATCGCCTAGCATCATCTAAGAGACATCTTTGAAAATATGCATTAACTTAGTGAGCTGTTTCAGCAGAGGTGCTCCGCTGAATTAATTGGCAGGCTGATCTCTCAACCCCTGGTAGAATGTTTAATGGGGTGGGACTGGCTTTCACCCTCTGGGTGTTTGGCATCCAACTGTCAGCAGAGGGTTGTGCTCCCTTTCCGGGGAGCGGAGAGAAATGACCGCTCTGAGGGAGGTGTCTCCAGGCGGGATGGATCTGGGTTGGGGACAAGCAGCTCCCTGCCAGGGAGAGGCACCGCGTATCCCGGGGACAGCTTGCTGCTGGGGACCGACAGCGTGCACTCACGTGGCATCGACCTGCTCCACCCCTCGGTAGTAACTGATGCCGTGGGAGGTGTTCATCAGGTGGTGGCACCTGTCGTCGATCCGGTGGGCCACCTGCTTGTTGGCCAGATCCTTCTCCACGTTGTGCTGGGCCGCCCGGTTGGACCTTCAGCATGCAAACAGCAGCCATCAGTGGGGACGTACGGGTGGAATGGCTTCCTCCCCGTTCCACTCCCCATAGCAGCTCCCGGCCCCCCGCGCAGCTCTGTCCTCCCACGAGCATCACCGCCCGCATGCCATGGAGCCTCCATGGGCTTTACGCCTGCGGGGTGTGGGGAGAGACAGGCTTCTTCTGGGGGTTCACATCTGCTGGGGTTCTGCTGGGCTTCTGCTGTGACCACAAATGCACATCAGCCCTACGACATGAGAGAAGGAGCTCGTCCTTACGTGATCTGGGCTTTGGCCTTGTCCAGGACCTGCTGCATCTTCTCCTGGCACGACCTGATGACATCGACTTCCTGGGCAAAGGCAAAAGAGGACCCCATCAGCGTCCATACTCACTCGTCCTGGTCACACTCCTCCCCTTGGACCTCTCCAACCCTGCACACAGCAAGAACTTGCCTGCTTGTCTTCCTGCCCAAAGCAAACAGGCAGGAAAACTCGCAGCTGAGCCTGCGCCCAGCGCCCTGGAGGGGACAGAAGGGTGCTGTGGCTGCAGCCACGGCCTTTGCGTTCCCTTTCAGGGTGGGTCAATAAGGATTTTTTCACCTTGACCTCAGTGTCAAGCGGTGGTTAGTCCCACTGCAGGGACAGAGACACATCCTGGTGTGGAGAGGCAGAGCGGTTCCCTGGACCACTACACACCTCCGTCCCCAGATCAGCACCTGCCCTTTTTGCTCCCAAAATGTTTTCCTCCCCAGGAGGAATCCCATCCGTACGGGACAAGAGGAGATGGACTTGACTTCGGTGTAAATGCCCAGGCTGAATTTCTGAGACACATTCAGCTCCACCGGAGGAAGTGTGTTGCTCTCAGCTCACTTGACTTCAGCACAAACCCATTGCCTTTGTGATGCTCCGGCTGCTGGAGGCAGGTGATCAGTGCTCCAAATCCCATAACTTTGAAATACGGTAAAAATAGCTTCAACGGATGATCTGAGTTACCCAACTTACTGTTAAGAGCTGTTCCTCCACGTTGTCGTGGACCAGGTCGATGCCCATCCTCTTCTCCCGGTGAAGTAAGCACTCCTGAGCGACCTGTTGGGGACACGCCATCACCGCTGGCTGCAGGGGCAGGGCTCTCTATGGGGACCGTCCCCATCTCCAATAATGTAAGAAATGAAACTCTAAATGGGCACGGAGATGACAAGAGGGGGAAAAAAGTGGCCCGGGGCAGCTGGTTTTGCTGACAAGGAGCAGCTGAGCTGCAACATCAGCATTAAACCATCATGAGGGAGCAGACGTGTCCCTGGTGCAGCCACAGCTGAAACGGGGGACCTGTGTCAGCCTTGACGCCCACCTCGCCAGAGCCTCGTGGTAAGACACGGGCTTTTGTCTCCCAAATCAGGACTCTGGATGTACCGCGTCTAAAAATATTGAGTTAAGCAAACGCTGCTCTGACGTGCTCAGCCTGTGCTGACAGGGGATCCAGCAGATGGCAAGGGGGGTTTGGTTACTACTAACTTAACTAATGGCCTCTTAATAACAACTTTCTAGACGTTCCGGAGCTGCAGTGAAACTTAATGAGACGTTTGAAGGGCTGCAGATGTTTCAGCAGTAGGCTACAGCTTGCAGCGCGCCGGGACGGGTGCTTACCCGGAGAGGGGCGTCCGCCTCGGCCAAGGCTCTCTCCAGCCTGGTCTTCACCTCTGTGAGCGCGTTGGTCTCCCTGATCACCTCATCTAGCTCGTGGCAGAGCTCCGATTTCCAAAACGCGATGTCATTGGCGCGCACTCCCAGGTTTTTGGTGCTTTCTGCTTGCGTTTTCTTGGTCTGCTGGTATTTGTGGTCAATGATGCGGGAGGTATTGGCTCTCAGGCGCTCCGCGGTCTTCTGGGAGGTCTCCGACTCCCTGTAATTGGTCACGTTGGACTTGTACCAGTCTTCAGGGGTGTACTGGGAGAAGACGGTGGTTCTGGTGGAAACAGAAGGAAGCTTCTCGCCGGCGGTTATCCCCTGGGAACTCTTGGAAAAGGCAGCCAAAGTTGGTTTGCTGGCAGCCGTTTTGTAGTAGGTGCTGGGCATCCAGGGGAGGCTGTAGCTCTGAGGCAAGGGGCGGTAAGGAAATCGGTTCTTGTAGCTTGACGCCGTGGTGTGGATGGCAGGGAGAAACCTGGTGGGTATGGCTCTGGGATGGGCGAACTTTGCTGGTAAGGGAGAGCCGACAGACTCCATGCTCCACCGCTGCTATTCGTGTGTCCCGTCCGTGTCCTGCACAGAGGAGGAGAGAGAGGACAACCTCAGCAACCTCCTGCACTTGCCTTACTTCTTACAGCAACACCCGCAACTTCAAACACAAACAGCGATGCACAGAGCGCCCTCACAGCGCCTGAACAGGCCTAAACCCCTTGACAACAAATCCCTCCTGACAGCATCCCAAACATTTGTATATAAAAGCATTTGACTTTGCTGTTAGTATCTAGCATCAGGTCTTGGAATGCGGAGAAAAACAAATCACGGCCGTAAGGAGAATGACAGATACCGTGCCTTCCTTTTCCTTAAATCTGTCAATCCAGTCAAACTGGAGTTGCTCCTTCTCTGCTGTTCCTTTGTTTCTTTTGGCTGGCGTATCTGCTGATCTTCTGATACTCCAGAGGTCATTTTCTCTGTAAAAGTTCCATTCCCAGCCCCGAGAGCTGCGTCCCTTTTGGACACACATCTGCTACCGGCCCAGCGCCATTTGTGGGTGGGTGAGGGACTCCATCCTCACCCCCTCTATCTTCCCTTGCCTTAAATGCTGGAGTGAGGAGCCTGCAGGTGAGCTGAGCTTTGCAGGACTATATCCAAATTTGACCCCCCCACACCCCTATTTCAGCCTCAAAAGAGGGGCCGCCTCTTGCCTTGCAAAGGAGGAAAGGTGTCGATGGCTCACCTGGTGTAAGATCAGTGTGCGTGGGAAGGAGATGGCCCACAGTCTTTTCAGAGCACTTGGGAAACACCAGCCTTGCAGTAGCCCTAGGAGGAATGGCCACACATGAAGATTTTGCTACCAAGAATTGCATATTGTCCTCTCCAGCTTGAGGCTGTCAATCGATGGTTATCAGCAAGATAAGGCAGGGGGCCACCAAACACACCTCATCTGAGGACAAACACTCCGGAGGGGTACGTGGTGCTCGGTACGAAGCTCTTGTGAGGTTACGAGTGTCACCCACGGGCAGGAATAAGTCCCTCAATACGGCTGTTGTAGCCAGCCTGACGTGTCCTTCCCCTAACACCGTCCCGTCCCCACTGCTCCCAGCCTGGCTCGGAGCCCCAGGGGAAGATGAGGACACGGGTGTGCTACAGCAAGATCCCTGATGGGAGTGGCTGTGGGACAGGCAGCGGGAAACTCACACCCTCAAATTTAGCAGAAAAAGAAGCTTTCGCAAACACGACCCTCCGAGGCAGTTTGGCAGAACCGAGGACGAAATGTCTGCGCTCAGGTCCAACAAAAACCACCGTGTGTGCCGCTTCCCACAAACCGCTCCCTTCAGCCCTTTTGTCCCGGCTAGGGATAAATGACGGCGCTTTCCCTAGCTCCGTGCCGCTTTATACCTGAGAAACGGCCTTGGGAGGGTGGGAGGCAGCTTCCCTGGCTCCCACCCCCACAAATAAACTCTGCCCTTTCAGATACTGACAGACACACGTTTAGGAAAGGGAGGGAAAAACCCACTTTGTGCCACCCCTGAACACGGACACACGACAGGAGCCCCGACCACCTCATCCGGGTACATTTAGAGGACAGAAGAGATATGGAGGGGGATTAGGAGAATGACCTGTTTTTTTCCCTCCCAGTTCAGGGACATACTCACCCTGCAGAGGCTTGGGGGTGTGCGGGGGGGGCTGCTACTCAGTGCTGTGCTGTCAGGTTGGGTGGCAGCACTGCCAGACACTGCAGCATCCCCAGTGCCCTCTGTGTCACAGAACCAGGGCAGCGTTGCCGCTGGCGCAGGGTGCTCAGTAACCGGGTTCTACGCGGGCAACTCCCTGCAGCTGCTGTGGCAACGCGATGCAGCCGCTGGGCAACGCATTGCTGTGGATGGGCAAGCCGGGGCCAGCCCTGGGCAAGAAAATACCCTCACATGGCATCCTAGATCCTGCCCTGGACAACCTACTGCCCTCCATGGGCAGGTTTTGCAGCCCCTGGGCAACCAGGTGCAGCTTTTGGGCAACTGTTGAGCGGCTTAGTCACATGATTTGGTTTTCGGGAAGTGGAATAATTACTAAATTGGCCAAGAATACAAAAATACAGCGTTGTTCACACAGTAAGGAAATCATAAAATCCAGAGGCTTCTGAGGTAGAATACAGCCGCAGCTGGCACGCGAAGAATGCAATATCTGTGATTCCCTGTACTAGGTTGTTTGCAAAACTACACGAGGGATGGAATGGAACTGTGTGGAGTTTTGCAGGACGCAAAAAAGGATTAGACACAGTTAAATTGGGCCTGTTAGAAACTTCTCTACCTTTGCCTCCCTCTAAAATTACCAACGTCCGACAGCACCCACTGCCTGCAGCTGCACTTGCAGGAGCAGACGGGGTGGCATCAGATTTAGAAAAAAGAAACATCATTAAGAGCACTCACTCGCCTTATAATTCACCGGTGTGACCAGTAAAGCAACCAACCGGGCAATGGCGTTTCACAGTAGATTACGGAAAGTAAATCGCCAACACTGCACCCCTGACCGCTGCGGTTCCGAATATCGCGGAAATTGTGACAATGATAAAAGGAGCTGCCCGTCCTTGGATGGCTGCCTTAGATGTAAAAGACATGTTTTTTATGATTCCCCTCCTTGAGCAGGACAAAGCGCGGTTTGCATTCCCGTGGAAAGGAGCCCAATATATTTTAACCGACTTCCACAAGGGTACGAGCATTCCCCCACCATTGCTCCTAATGCTTTAGCTAAAGTGCCATCAGAGATTCCTGTTTCACAGGGATGTACGGTATACCAATATATTGATGACATCCTAATAGGGGAAGAGAGCCAAGAAAGTGTACAAGACATGATGCAAAACATCCGACAAACATTATCGGATTTAGGATTGGAAATTCCAGACGCAAAGTGTCAGGGACGTGCAGAGGAAGTTAAATTCCTGGGGGTCTGGTGGATTAAGGGAGCTGCTTCTGTCCCTCAGGATACCCTGAAAAAAACAGAACATGGAGAGAATCCTTCCAGCACGAAGGAGTTACAGCAAGTTCTGGGAACTTTAAGTTATTGCCGTAAACACATCCCTGGCTTTTCCATCATTGCTCGCCCCCTTTATTGGTTGCTGAAAAAGGGTAGATCCTGGGAGTGGACGGAACAACATACTGATGCGCTGGAATTGCTAATAAAGGAGCTAAGGTTATTCCAACAACTTGGCCCCATCCCTCCAACTGACCCTGTCCATGTGGAATGGGGCTTCAGTGAACATGGTTCTCATTGTAACTTGTGGCAGAAGGGACCAGCAGGACCGGAGAGACCATTAGAATTTAGCTCTCACTCCTTCAATGATACTGAGAGCAGATATTCAGACCTTGAGAAGGGTTTACTGTCCCTGGTGCGAGCATTGCAACGAGCAGAGCAGATAAGGAGAGAACAAAGCGTGGTTGTTCGGGGCCCTTTTCGTCTCCTAGATGTGGTCCGTCAAGGGACAGCACCACCAGCCGGCACTGCCCCGAAAGCCACACTTCGAAAGTGGTATGCTTATTTCGAAGGCATTAATGAAATCATGCCAGTCTCTGAAGGCAGTGTTAAAGTATCCAAGCTCCAGAAGGATAGAGATGGTGCCCTATTGTTCCAATCCCCACCAAACAGACCATCTCCAATCCAAGCAGCACCTCCTCTGAAAGAAGGCAGCGATCTTACAGGAGTGTGGTTTACTCATGCGTCGTCTCACCGTGAGAACAATAAGTGGAAATACAAAGCCGTAGCACTGGAAGTAGCAACGGTGGAAAGAGCAATTGAAACAGGAGAAGGTAGCGCGCAAGTAGGGGAACTCAGAGCTGTCCTACTAGCTGCACGACATGGGGCTACTCACATTTACACTGACTCATATGCTGTTTTTAAAGGAGCCACTGAATGGATCGGACACTGGGCAGCCAACGATTGTCAGGTGAACAGAGTCCCAATTTGGGAGACAGATAGTTGGAAGCAACTGTTAGAAGGAGGAGTCAGAGAGCATTGCACATTGGTTGGGTAAAAGGTCATGATCGTTCGAACTCGATCACTGCTCAGTTCAACCAACAGGTAGATAGCCTCACGCGGCTGCAGCACATTGACATTGTAGATGATGGTGGGGAATGGGAACGCTTACTCGAATGGTTACGTGTTAAGCGTGGCCACACAGGCCGTGCTGATGTGTATCAGGAAGGACTAGCCCGGGGGTGGCCTGTATCAGCTGAACTGTGCGAACAAGTAGTAACTGCCTGTTCACAATGTCGCCTACGGCTCAATAAAGATCATCCGAGTAAGGCGCCTCCCTTACCCATTCGGGACAAGAAACCGTTGTGGCATTCCTGGCAAATTGATTGTATTGGGCCCTTGAGATCATCAGGTGAGAAAAGAGACGTCCTAGTAGGAGTGGAGATTATCTCTGGCCTCACTATGGCCACCAGCTTCAAATCAGCTACCGGGGACAACACAGTGAAAGGCCCACAAGGGTGGTACAGCACCCTTCCCCTTCCTGAGGCAATCCAAAGTGATAACGGTTCACACTTTACCGCTACGGTGGTACAAGATTGGGCCAAAGAAGAAGGGATTCGATGGGTATTTCATACTCCCTGTTATCCTCAGGCTAATGGCATTGTTGAATGCACCAATGGATTGGTTAAGCGTTTTGCAAAAGCTCATGAACCTGGTTGGCATTTGCGATGGGATGATGCCACCTATCAATTCAATAACAGATGGAGTGGAGATGGCTGTCCTAAAATGAAAGCTTTCTGTGTATCTGCCAATATCATCACTCCAAAAGTTCCCAATGAACCAGGAAAATACCTAGGACAATTTCAGCCTGGGCAACCTGTGTTAGTGAAAATGCCTCAAATTGGCACAGTACCAATGGTGCTAGCTACTCCCCAAAATCCCCATGCATGGGAAGCCAAAGACTGTTCAGGGAAGATACACCGGATCAGCACCCGGTGGATCTCGCCCTCTTTTTGACCCTGTCGCTCAAAGAAGACCGAGCAGATTCCCTTTTCTTTTGTGTCTTACAGGAACCTTAGATGAACTGTACGTGGACAGACGAACTGTTGCCACCTCACAACGACTGAAGAGAGATGTGACTGGTATCTTAGGAACAGGACTGGGAGTCTTAAATAGTATAGATACTTGCAAAGAAACTAGTCACAACTACTAGTGATCTAGACAAATTAAAAGATCCTCTACAGTCCTCTCGATCAGCATTGGGAAATCACCAATGGCTTTTATCGAATATATTGCCTCAGTGGGAAGAAACAGGTGAAAAGGACCATCAGCTGATCACAAATGCACTTGGTACAACCCAAAACAATGTTTCTTTGGCTCTTAGTTGTATCCAAGCCCAAGTGTGGATGTGTAGGAATGTATCTGAGAGAAAACGGCCATGTGAGCCAGCCTCCCTACTGTGAGAGATTAGATTAAGAGCAAAACAGGCGGTAGAAGATGGAATTAGTACATGGGAAAAACGGGAACTGAGAAGGTAGAAAACATGTTGTGCTAATGACTAAGCAATTTACTATGCGAATTCTTGTAACCAATCTGATGTGTGAACGAACTGCATGCACAACGCGTGGACAGTGTAACTCGCTGATCAGAAATAAGCGAGTCGCGTGTACGGCTACAACACAGGGTATAAAAGATGATGATCGGTGCTTAATAAACGGCTTCTGTTGATTCACACTGGATCGTCTGGAGTCCAGTTATTTCTCCTCAATCGAACACAGTAGAAGCAGCCGGCCAAGGGAGGGGATTGTCCCGCTGTGTTCAGCGCTGGCGCGGCTTCACCTGGAGCACTGTGTGCGGTGCTGGGCCCCACCATTGGAGAAGGATGGGAAGGTCCTCGGATGGTGCAGAGGAGGGCAAGCAAGGTGGTGACAGGGCTGGAAGGCATGTCCTCTGCGGAGCGTCTGAGCGCTGGGGGTTGTTCTCGTCTGGAGAGCAGGAGGCTGAGGGGCGAGCTCGTGGCTCTGTGCAGCTTCCTGAGGAGGGGACACGGAGAGGGAGGTGCTGAGCTCTTCTCCCGGGCATCCAGGGACAGGATGCGTGGAAATGGCTCAAGGCCGCACCAGGGGCGATTCAACCTGGGCATTAGGAAGTGTTTTTCCACCAAGAGGGCGGTGAAACCCTGGAACAGGGGTCCTCGAGAGGTGGTTGGTGCCCCAAGTCTCTCTGTGCCCAAGAGGCACTTGGACAATGCCCTTAAGAACACGCTTTAACTCGTGGTGAGCCCTGCAGTTTGGGTTCTGGTCTTTCTCTTCCCTTTTCCTCCTTCTCTGGCGCAGAGCAGCTCCCTGCGGCCCCCGAGAGCTGCGGGCGGTGGCGGTGCAGCTGCTGCAGGGGACGGGAGTTTTGGGTGCAGGAGGGTGCTCGGGGCGGGGGGTTGGGAGGCCGGACGCGGAGCAGCAGCGATGCCGGGAGCTGCGCCAGGCCCTGCCGAGGCCAAGGGGACTGCGCCCACCTGGGGCCCGCAGCAGCTCCCCCCACCCCGGTGGCGTCCCTGGGGCTGCCCTGGGGCAGGGGCTCAGCCCCCGACGCCGGGGGTGCCCCGTCGGGGACCGGGGACCTCCCCCCGCACCTTCTGCGCACCGGACCCGCAGAGGGGCGGCCGCTGCCCAAGGGCGCCCTTGGCTGCGTTGGCCCCGGGCTGTGGAGCTGGGAGGGGGAACGGGCAATAAAGAGCTGGGGTTTCCAGGCACTTTTGGCCCCTGACGTGATTTCTTTGTTTGTTTCTTTCCTTATTTCCCCCCTGGCTGGTGTCGGGGCTGCCCAAGGTGCAGGCCGAGGAGGGGAGGAGGGTCCCTGCCCGGCCGGCAGCTCCCCCCTGGCCGTTGTGGGGGTGATTTGGGGTGATTGGGCAGCGCAGGGAGGCAAAGCCGGGCTGCGGAGCCGTGGATGGGGGTGATTGTCCCGAGGCTTTGGGGGCTTTGCCCCGAGCCCTGTCCCCGCAGGAGGGGACGCTGGCCGGGGTCCAGCCGAAGGCCTGGCAGCCCTTGTGGTCGTGTGTGTCCGTCCCCTCGCGCTCCCCAAGGTCTGTCCTTGTCCCAGGGGCTCCGTGCTGCTTTCTGCGTGGGGCCGTGTCCGTGGGTCCTGCGGGGACCCGTCTGTCCTGGCTGCCCCTGGGGAAGGGGACAGGGGAGTCCCCCCCCGCCACTGCCACCCCACTGGTGGTGACTCGGCCCTGGGGGGGGCTTGGTGCCCTTCGGGGTCCCATGTGGGGCTGAGGCACCTGGTGGGGGCCGATTCCCGCTGTCCCCCGTGCTCCCTCCCCTCCCAGACAGGCACGGAGCGGGGCTGGAGAAACAACTTTTAATGGAAAAACACAAGAGAAAAGGCCCTATCGAAGCTACTCTAACCCCCCCTCCCTCAAACGCACCCCCCTCCCCTAAACACATCCCTCACCCCAAATACACTGCCCACCGCAACCTTTAATGGAAAAACACAGGAGAAAAGGTCCTATCGAAGCTACTCTAAACCCCCCTCCCTCAAAGGCACCCCCCTCCCCTAAACTCACCCCCCCATCTCTCAAAATACACTACCCCCCCTTTAAATATACCTGCCTCCCCTAAACACACCCACCTCCCCAAACACCCTGCCCGCTACAACTTTTAATGGAAAACCAGGAGAGAAAAGGCCCTATCGAAGCTACTCTAACCCCCCCTCCCCTAAACATGTCCCTCTCCCCAACCCCCCCAAACACACCATCCCTCCAGATACAGTCCCCTCCCTTAAATCTGCCCCCCACCCCCCTCTCCTAAATACAACCCTCCCCCCACCCCCTAAATGCACCCCCCCTCTGCCCCCCATCATCTGCGTCTCCTCGCTGGGGGGCGTCTCTTCCCCCCCGCCACCCCCGGCCTGTCCGCCAGAGCCCTGCGCTTCCTGGGTGGCAGCGACGGGGAGCTCGTCCCCCGCTTCGTCCCGCGCTTCCCTGCCATGGTGGGCTGGGCTGGCGGCAGCTCCATCCCCGCGTCCCCACACGGCTCCTGGGACTTTGTCCTGGAGAAGATATCTTCCAGGACAACAACGGCCTTCCAGGTCACCTCCATGCCGAAGTACTTGACCGGCACCTCCTGGGGCACTGCAAGGTGGCCGGCCGTGTCCCCGAGGGCTTGGCTGTGGGGGACAGCAGAGGGGCTCCTGGGGACACCGCTCTCAAGGTGGCTGTCCGCGTCCCCGAGGGCTTGGCTGTGGGCGACTGCAGAGGAGCTGCTGGGGACGTCGCTCTCTTTCCCGTAGAGAAATTCTTCCAGGATACAGGCACCCTCCAGGAGCTCCTCCATGCTGCAATCAAGCATCAGCAGATCCTCGGGCAGCGAAAGAGAGTCGATGTCGCAGACCGGGGCGGCTTCGCCGGTGCCACCAGGGTCAGAGTCCAAGAGCCTCAGGGCCTCCTTGAGAGACACTGCGTGGGGCACGGCGAGGTGGCCGGCCACGTCCCCGAGGGCTTGGCTGTGGGGGACAGCAGAGGGGCTGGTGGGGACATTGCTCTCGGAGGAGTTGTCGCTGCTCGAGGAGGTGTCACTCTTTAGGGAGATGCTGTCGTACTCTGAGATGTCCTGCTCTGAGTAAGTGATGTTCTTTGGGGAGAAGGTGAGCTCTGGGGAGATGTCTCTCTCAGAGGAGATGTCGCTCCTTGGAGAGATGTTGCTCTTTGGGGAGCTGATGGTGCTCCAGGAGATGTCGCTGCCCAGGGGTGTCTGCGCGGAGGAGGCCCTGCTGGAGCTGTTGGTCTCTGAAGACCATTCCTCTGCATTCTCAGAGGCAGGGATGGAGGTTGGCAGCTCGGTGGGTGCTGGGGCCACCACTCTCCCCTCTCTGCCAGTGCCACCGCGGTCCCCAGGCCTGGTGATGCTGGTGTCAGGGTCCTGGCCATCCTCCACTGCCTCCGGGGAGGAACCCAAGAGCCTGAGGGGCTCTTGGGGGAGCATCTCCTCGGTCACGTCAATGTTGGCATCCGCGTCGCCAGGAGCTTCTTTGTGGGGGACAGCAGCGGGTCTGGTGGGGGGGACGCAGGCGCCCATGGGGACGCGGCTGACAGGGGGTGCCCCCACAGGGGTGGCCTTGAGGTGCTGGCGTCCGGGGATGGAGGTGAGCAGCAGCGTGGGGGCTGCGGGCACCCCTGTACCCTGGTGGCTGTAAGCTGGGAACTGCGTCGCGTGGGGCGGTGGATGTTGTCCCTGGGGGGTGCCCGGGGCTGCCAAGGCCGGGAGGGTCCCGCAGCCCCTGGGGCCCCACAGGGCAGCGCCTGGTGGAGCAGCGGCGCCGTGGCCGAGGGTGGCGGTGGCTGGCGCAGGCCCATTGGTGGTGGTCCACTCAACGTGGAGGAGACGGGGGTCGTCGCAGCAGCAGCCGCATGGGGCCCTGTGCAGCCCTGTGTGGGTAGGAAGGAGCCGTGGTGGGCCGGGGGCACCCTCCAGGGCACCCGCCGAGCCGCCCCCCATGGCCATCAGGGCGCTGATGGTGTCAGGGTGGCAGAGGGGACAGGGGTGCCATACCTGGTGGTGGGGCCTGTGGGGCTGCCCCCAGTGGGGGTGCCCAGGCTGCAGGGAATGGCTGCTGCTGCCCGGGCAGTGGGAACAGGGTGGCTGCGCCTGGAAGAGAGACAGGAGCCATGGCCGGTGGTCACCTCCTGCGCTCTCGTCCCCGAGAGGTGGCCCCAGGTATTGGGGAAATTCTCAGGAACTGGGATTCACTGGGCAGGCGAAGGCAGGGACACTCAGCCGGGCTTGCTGAGCCCCCGTGCCAGAACTGCTGGGGGGGAACAGGGGAGGTGGGATGGAGAGGGGAGGGGAAGGCCGAAGGTGCCCAGGGTTCTTGGGTGCCCAAAGGTGTTGGGGTGGCAGAGGAGACAGGGGTGCCATACCTGGTGGTGGGGCCTGTGGGGCCGCCCCCACTGGGGGTGCCCAGGCCGTGGGGAAGAGCAGCTGCTGCCCGGGCGGTGGGAACAGGGTGGCTGCGCCTGGAAGAGAGACAGGAGCCATGGTCACCTCCTGCACTCTTGGCCCCGAGAGCGTCCCCGGGCTGTGGGTCGGGGTCTGTCCCTGCCTTTGGGGTAGAAGGTTTGTGGGAGCACGAAAGCCTGAAGGCTCTGGGGCACTGGGGGAGCACGGGGGCCGCACAGTGGGAGCCACGGAGGTGGCAGCGCCATGGTGGGTCCCCTCAGTCTCTCCGCTGCTAAGGACTCTTTGGCGTCTCCAGGATGGAATGTTGGGGCTCCCTGTGCTGCGCCCCCTCCCAACGGCCCCCCCAACAGCCCCCCCAGCTCCTGCTGGGGAGGGAAGGGGCTCGGGGGGGCTGAGGGCCTGCAGCCCCTACGGGCGGCTACCGGGGGCTGTGGGTGCAAGTGCCTTTGGCTGGAGCCTTGGTGTGTTCCCAGAGCTGGGGTGTCCTCGGGGTGAGTGGGGCTCGGTGGGACGGTCCGACGGCTGGGGGACTGTGCTGGAGGTGCCGGGCTGGCCCAGGGGGGTGGCAGAGCAGGGGTGGAGGGGTCGCACCGTACCCAAGGGAGAGGTTTGATGGTCCAGCCACGATGGTGCGGTGGGGGTCTGCGACCCATCGCCCAGCCAGGATGCCGGCACTGAGGCCGTGAGTCTCTGAATCTCTAGGGGATGAGGAGACACCTCTGTGTCAGGAGCCCTTCTCCTTCTGGCAGATTTCATCTTCCCAGACAGCATCTGGGAAGCCCCTGGTGCTGTGAGGAGCAGGGCTGGGCAGTTCCTGCAGTTTGTGGGAGATGGGAACTTCTTGTCAGCAGCGCTCGGGGGCCAGCGAGGAAAGATGTCCTCCGAGACATGGTGGTTGTGAGCGGAGAAGGACTCGTGGGAGATGGGAAGGTCTCGGCTGCAGACATCATGAAATGGTTGAGTTTCAAATTGTCAGAAAAAGGGTGGGCAGAGTTGCTCCCCTGGATTTTGGGAGCTGAATGCCCCATTAGGAAGGTTGCTGGTGATCCCAAACTGGGAGGAGCTGTTGAGTCTGTTGAGGGCCAAGAGGCCTTGCAGAAGGCTCTAGATGGCTTGGAGCGTTGGGCAATCCTGAGCGGCGTGAACTTGAACCAGTCCAAGTGCCGCGTTCTGCAGGTGATAGGGAGGGAGGGAGTAACGGCGGCCCCAGTGGGAATGGGGAGGGGGCGTCTGGGGAGGAGCCCTGCAGAAAGGGGTGTGGGGGTGGTGAGCAGCTCAGGAGGAGCCAGCAGTGTCCCCTGGCACCAAGAGGGCAAGTGCACCGTGGAGGGCATCAAATGTAGGAATGTGTCTGAGAGAAAACGGCCATGTGAGCCAGCCTCCCTACTGTGAGAGATTAGATTAAGAGCAAAACAGGCGGTAGAAGATGGCATTAGTACATGGGAAAAACGGGAACTGAGAAGGTAGAAAACATGTTGTGCTAATGACTAAGCAATTTACTATGCGAATTCTTGTAACCAATCTGATGTGTGAACGAACTGCATGCACAGCGCGTGGACAGTGTAACTCGCTGATCAGAAATAAGCGAGTCGCGTGTACGGCTACAACACAGGGTATAAAAGATGATGATCGGTGCTTAATAAACAGCTTCTGTTGATTCACATTGGATCCTCTGGAGTCCAGTTATTTCTCCTCATGGATGCAATCTATGACAGCCACAATCATAAGGGAAGGTGAACAAGGCACCTTGCCCACTGAAGTCCAAAAAGTAATATGGGATAACGCAATTGAGCTTGAGAAAAAATTTCAATCCTGGTGGTATCTGGTTAATTTCCCCTACGATCCCACTGAGAGCAAGGCCACAGCTTTTGTCTTAACGATACGCAATGCCTCAGTGTACACCATATACCCAGTCATCACCCTGGGGTTGAATCACCATGGAGCCATACTCCATCCAGTAGGGCACAGAGTGTGGGCACAACAAAATGAGAAGAAATGGCAAACTGTTGATGTTGAAGCATGCACTTCACGAGATCAACAAGGATTCATTTGTGAAAGTAATACTCTCAAGGCACAAGACATTTGTCTTGACACCAACCAGAATGTTTGTCACTTTGAGATACATCCCGATGAAACCCCAGAAACTGTGCTTCTATATGTTGGGAAAGGGTGTGTTTGCTGAGGTCTCCCTGTACTCTTGTATGCGTAGATGACATAGCAGTAGATAGAAGTAATCACTCAAATCTTTGTGTTTGTAACTTTACTAACGTCATTGGATGTGACTTCAATTCTTCAGCTCCTGTTACGTCTTTTCAATTGCTACAATCTAATTACACGTTGATTCGAGATTTGCTGCCCTCCCCTATTGGAATGAATCTCTCACTAGTGAAGAAGTTGCTGCAACATGATGAATTGAAGCGATTGTTGAAAGAGGCCCAAGAAAATGGACAAAGAATTCTGATTACTGTCCATCGTGATGTTGAAGAAATACACCACGTACTGGAAAGGGTCAAGAGAGATGGGGGACAGGAATGGTGGGACAGCCTTTTTGGATGGTCACCAACAGCTACAGGACTTTTGAACAAGATGCTCCATCCTGTTGTCGTTTTACTAGTACTCACTGTATTGTGCTTTGCTTTGACAATTGTTTTGTACGTTTGACTTTGGATTATGATGAAAAGCTTAACTCACTTAATCACCCCACAAGGTGTATTTGCACTTGATATTCCTCGCCACAAGAGGACATGTGATATTCCCCATCAGTATTGAGTATCGTGGAGCTTGAGTGACGGTAGTCATGGGGTGGATTATGTGGAAGAATTACTAAATTGGCCAAGAGTGCAAAAATACAGCATTGTTCACACATGAAGGAAAGTCCTAAAATCCAGAGGCTTCTGAGGTAGAATACAGCCGCAGCTGGCACGCGAAGAATGCAACATCTGTGATTCCCTGTACTAGGTTACTTGCGAAACTACAGGAGGGATGGAACGGAACGCACTTGTTCCGTGGCCTTCCCTTGTGACGAATAGCAGATATGGGGACGAGATGGTACTACGGAACAGATAAGCGGCCTACACGCTACCCGAGCCAACATTTCGTCAAATGTTGATGAAATGCTGTCCTTTGCGCGAACTTTGCTCACTACAATGTACCAAAACACACCTCCATCCCGGAGACTACCCGCCCCGTGAGGTGCGAACACTCCTCCTTGAGTACATTAATCATACTAAAAGTACGTATGACTAAAGTCACTCAAACTCCACTTTGAAGATAAAAAAATAGTCTAAAAATAGCCCAAGAGAGAGGGGATGCCAGGGAAGACACCATCGCGAAGAATTCCCTTGCTGATTTACGGGATCAGTCGACGGGCTGAGCCTTTCTTCCCCTGCATAGGGACGCCTTTGGGTAAGACTTCGATGACACCGAGTGCTTTCTCGGGGACTTTAGAAATTTCTCTAGAGAATCTCTACCCTACATTTATAGCCAGGCTGGATTGCTTATAATATTGTCGCGTGTTTTGTATACTTAACAATATCTTTATTTGCACGTGCTTTGCAGACAGTGTATTTATCACCGGCAATCCTAAAGAACCTGTATATCTGTTGTTTAAATAAACGGCGCTGTTTAAGTAGCCAGTCATTTCGCTTTCTCACTGAACGCGACCAAAGACTAGAGAGAGGCCGTGCTGGTTCAGGAGCAGGACTAGACTGAAGGTGCAGTCCACTATTAGTGTATCCAAATCGTAAGAGTTTAACACATATTAAACGCGACTGGACTGATAGTGCTGGATTGGACATCACGCAGAATTTAAACCCAGACGCACCTGGCCTCCCACCTGGGTGAGGAGTTTTAGAACGCAAGGGGGTTTATCTTCTGCCAAAACCGCTTGTCCCCTTTTCACGCAACAAGGTACTCCTGCAAGGAGCAGGGAGATGGACTCGATGATCCTCATGGGTCTCTCTCGACTTGAGACGTTCTATGATCCTATGAACTCACGGCCCTCAGTGGGCAACCCAGTGCCACCCCTGGGCAAGTCAGTGCATCCTAGTGCCTCTGCTGGGCAACTTGATCCCTTGCCTGGACAACCCCCAGCACCATCAATGGGCAACCCAAAGAGCCCTTGGGCATCCGAGTGGCCCCCCTGGGCAACCAAGTGCCACCCCTGGGCAAACTGGTGCCCTCATTGGACAAGGCGGTGGCAGCAGTGGTGCTGCTGGGCCAGCCCGTGGGCGAGCAGAGGGCTCGCTGGGGCAGGCAGGTAGACCATGGTGGGGGTGCTGGTGAGGAGATGCACGGTGTCCCCAGCAGCCCCACCACGGCACAGCCTCTCGCAGCACCAGGGCACCGTGCACCAGTGACACTGGGAACTTCTCCTGGGAGAGGGTCCTTCCCCACTTATTTCAGGCTTTAGCCTGAGAAAAGGCATTGGAAGAGGAGGAGCCCAGCCCAGCCGGGGGTGGTTAGCACAGCTGCTCCCCCTAACCCAAGGGGCTTTCTCTCCAGCTTCTGAAAATACCCATCAAGTCTGCTGCCATGACCTCTGTGTCCCGCTTTATCCAGAGGAAACATTCTCATTGGCTTCATTTTACCGCTTTAGATGAACTGTGAGCTGTGTGAATGGCTCGTGCCAGGCTGACACCTCTGTCTTCTCATAGCTGTTTTCCGTCGCCTCTCCTTTTCCCAGCTCTTGCAGCTGCGGACCGAATCACAGAATCATAGCATTGCCCAGGTTGGAAGGGACCTTTCAGATCATCGAGGCCAACCATTGACCCAACACTGACAAAAACCATCACTAAACCCTATCTCTAAGCACCACGTCTGCCCATCTGTTAAATCCCTCCAGGGATGGTGACTCCACCACTGCCCTGGGCAGCCTGTTCCAGTGCCTAAAACCCTTTCAGTGCCAAAATGTTTCCTCATATCCATCCTAAACCTCCCCTGGCGCAACTTGAGGCCGTTTCCTCTTGTCCCATGGCCTGTTCCTTGGGAGAAGAGACCGACCCCCCCCGGCTACCCCCTCCTTTCAGGGAGCTGCAGAGAGCGAGAAGGTCTCCCCTCAGCCTCCTCTTCTCCAGGCTGAACATAACCAGCTCCCTCAGCTGCTCCTCACCAGACTTGTACCCCAGACCCCTCACCAGCTCCGTCGCCCTTCTCTGGACACGCTCCAGCCCCTCAGACCATACCAACATGTTTTACAGCTTCTCGTGAGCGCAGTGACACCCTGCCCCAGCGCTCCTGCTTTCTGTGCGCACACACACACGGAGCCGGCCTCCACGGGAAAGCCGTGCCTCTGCTGCCAGAGATCTGAGAGAAAAGATGGCTCAAACTCTTTTGCGTATACAAAGGTTTTCTTAGGCAACAAAAAGAGGTATGGCCCTTGGATTACTACTCATTACTGTTCTCCCGTGTGGGTGGCAATGAAGCCACAACGCGTAATCCAAGGGGTCTTGATCATAGGATCATAGAATGGTCTGGGTTGGAAGGGACCTTTAAGATCATCAAGTCCAACCATCAACCTAACACTGCCAAAACCATCACTAAACCATGTCCCTCAGCATCCCATCTAGCCATCTTTTAAGTACCTCCAGGGCTGGTGACTCAAACACTTCCCTGGCAGCCTGTTCCAATGCTTGATAACCCATCAAAGGAGACTTCAGGGCCTTGGGACGGTTGGTAAGGGAATCTGGGAGGCAGGTTGTTTTTCCCTCTCCTCCCAGTTGCAGGCAATGACATTGGAAGGAACAGGTGGGACCAGCCTATTAATACGTGGCTCCGTGGCTGGTGTCACCAACAGCATTTTGGGTTTTATGGTAATGGGATGACATACACGGCACCAGGCTTGCTGGTGTCAGATGGGGTTCACCTCTCATAGAATCCAAGACTCATAGAATGCGTTGGGTTGGAAGGGACCTCTCAAGGGCATCTAGTCCAACCCCCCTGCAGTCAGCAGGGACATCTTCAACTGGATCACGTTGCTGAGAGCCTCATGCAGCCTGGCCTTGAATGTCTCCAGGGATGGGGCCTCCCCCACCTCTCCGGGCAACCTGGGCCAGGGTCTCCCCACCCACCTCCAAGGGGGAAGAGGGACTTTGCTCAGGAGGTAGCGGGGCTCATTGACAGAGCTTTAAACAAGGCTTGAAGGGAGAGGGGGACAATATCGGGCTGTCCCTGTGGGATGAGATGCCAAGGTTGGAGGGACGGGGTGCCAGCGAGGGCCTGTTGCTCTGAGACGTGCTGGTGACGCTGCCTCACACTTGAAGCCTTGGAGAGATGAGCCGGGGGCTCCTGAGGTCACAGGAGCCAGGAGGGAAACACCGGTGCAATACCCCAAAGGAATCAAGGGGTGTTCCTGGAAGAAGGTGGTATTTGAAAAGTCATGGCATCAGGTGAAGTCCCCGGGGACTGGAAAAAGGGAAACATTGCACCCATTTGTAAAAAGGGTTTAAAGGAGGGTACGGACCTGTCGGCGTCACCTCTGTGGCTGGGAAGGTCATGGGGCAGATCCTCAAAAAGCCACGCTAAGGCCCATGGAGGACAGGAGGTGATTTGAGACATGGCTTCACCCTGTGCTTTTTCCACATCAGACTCCAAAGGAGGAGGACACGACACTTTTTCTCCTAAAATCACAGACCGAATGGGTAGGAATGAATCCCTGTGGGTGGATTTACTCTTAGTTGCATCCAGGATATTTTCAGTTACTTTCTGGCACGCCGTGAAAGAGCAGTGGAAAGAGAAAAACCAAAGGGAAAAAAAATATACTCCTGCTAGACCATGTGACATGCAAAGCGATAATTTAATTTCTACCCAGGCTTCCATCAGGAAGTAGAAGGTTAATCATGTACTATTTATAACATATAGGGAAAACTGATAACTCTGGCAACGGATGCCGTGGGGTGGGCTGAGCCCAGCCTAGATGGGACCCAGCAGCCGCGCGGTGCTGGGAAAGGTCTTGCGCATCGCCATGCACTTCTCCTGGTCGATGAACAGGGAGTTGGCTTTGACGGCCAGGTCGTGCTGCAGGACCGCCTTGGCGCGAACCAGCATTTGCAAGGTGTCCTGGCTGTCTCTCAGCTGCTGCTGAAGAGTCTGCACCATCTCATGGATGTCATGGACCTCGTTGACAAGGCTGGAAAACAGCAAGGAGCCCTCATTAGAAGTCAAATCACGCGGGTGGTTTCTAGCATGGCGCTGCTGATGGGCCCCTGGGGCATGGGTTTTCCCCCTTCAGTGCGCTCAGACTCACTCGGACCCCCCCTGTTTGTGGCAGATCCATTGGGAAGCTGAGGACAGAGCTCCTCGGGGTCTCGACGAGGAGGCACGGTGAACGTCTGCTCGAAGGCTTCGGCAACGCGCAGCCGCGTCTGCCAGAGCAGGTGGTGCCACCAAGCAGAGGGACGAGCAGCTGTGGTTTCCCGTTCCTGTTTGGTTTTGTGGCTTTCTTGGCTCCCCCTCCTGGATTTCCCCGGGCAAGGGTCCTCCCCACACCCACGGGTGCACACGCAGCGAAAGAGGACAGCTGGGAGAGGCTAAACAAAGGATGGAACAAAGGATGGCATGAGAGATGCTAAACAGGCTCTGGGGCTGGGTTTAAATTGCTTTGAAAAGGCTTCCCAGGGAGCCTCACCCAGCGGGCTGCCAGGAGGAGGTGTGAAGTTCAGGGTGCCTGATCCTCCACAGCCCCTCGGGGTGCAATGCCAAAGAGCTCCCTCTGTCCTTGACAGGATTTCCAGTGTCCCCAGGGGAGGTGAGCACAGCCCTCACTGCTTCTCCGTGTGGTGCACAGAATCCCAGGCTGGCGGGGCTTGGCAGGGACCTCTGGAGATCACCCAGTCCAACCCCCTGCCAGAGCAGGGTCACCCACAGCAGGTGGCACAGGAACGCCTCCAGGCAGGTTTGGGATGTCTCCAGAGACGGAGACTCCCCCACCTCTCGGGGCAGCCTGGGCCAGGGCTCTGCCACCCTCACAGCAAAGAAGTTCCTCCTCGTGTTTAGGTGGAACTCCCTATGCTCAAGTTTGTGCCTGTTACCCCTTGTCCTGTCCCCGGGCACCACTGAAAAGAGCCTGGCCCCATCCTCCTGACACCCCCCCTTTCAGTATTGATAAGCGTTGAGAAGGTCCCCCCTCAGGCGTCTTTCTTCCAGCCTGAAGAGACCCAAATCCCTCAGCCTTTCTTCACAAGAGAGGTGTTCCAGTCCCCTCATCCTCTTGGTAGCCCTTTGCTGTCCCCTCTCCAGCAGTTCCCTGTCCTTCTGGAACCGGGGAGCCCAGCACTGGACACAGCACCTTGCACCGCAGCTGCACCCTTGCGGTTACCCCAAAGGAAGGACCTAAGAGCTCTCAGCATGAGCCTGTTGGAGAGTAAAGGGCTTGTCCTTCAAACCTGAGCCCATCCAGCCGCCGGGAAGCAGGCAGGAGAGAAGACGGGGTTGACGCAAGTAGGAAAAATCCAGCCCCTCATGGGGTGGCATCAGGCCGCCCCCGGCCATGGGGTACAGCCTCCGTTGTGGGCGCAGAGCTCTCCCAGCACCCAAAGGCTGGGATACCTGCTCATTGCTTTTGATTATGTCGGTGCACTTCTGGAAGGACTCTTTAGGAAAAAGAACCAACCCCCCATGATTAATTTTGTCATCCAGCGATGCTCCCGAGTGCTACCACCCGTGAGCCCTCGAGGTCCCCGCTGGCCCCGCGCTCCTGCCTTACCGCAGCTGGGCAGTGTCCCGGCACAGCTCCATGTTTGGCCTCCGAGTGCGCTGGTCCAGCCGGGTCTGAGGCACCTTTAATGGAGGCCCCTGGTCCCTAATGGCCTTTTGGATGGCTTCTATATTCCTCTCCGTCTGGAATATTTCCTGCACTGTCTGGAGTAAGAAAGAAACACATGCATAAATTTAAAAAATATATTCTCCAGCGGCAACGGGATTTCCCTTTTCTGCCATCCATCTGCAGAAAAAAACCAAGTTCAATCAGCAGACCCCGGGCTCAGACTGCTCTCACTCTGCCATAGATGGAGGCACAGATCCAGCAGCCATTTCTCTGCGGGGAAAAGCCTCTCTTTGCTCTTGCTGTCACATCAGAGGAGGTTTTGGAGCAGTGATGGATCTACTGAATTACCCGCTCCCCAAAATTACTGCTTGCAGGAACTGATCGTCCATCACTAGCAACTAACAGAGGGCAGGTTTTTGGTGGATGCTCGCTGAAGGATGTGGCACCAGCCCGCGATGCTGCAAGCCCAGTTTCTGCTCGGTTAATCTGTGCCGAGCACTTTTCAGGAAGCTTTCCATGAGAGCCAGTGGTGCGAGCCTGCTGCCCATGGCTGATCTCCACTTCATCTGCTTGGCGGAGCAAACACACCGATACCTGTGCAGCCACCACAGAGTGCTGAGACCGAAAACACGTCCTTGGAGGAGCAGCAAAGCTGCAAACCCCACAGCAGACACCCCAGCAGAGTCCCAGTAAAGCCCTTCTGCAGGGCAGCCAGCGCCTCTGAAGTAACTAGCGCTGATGCAAGTAGCGCTGGCATTTTCTGCTGGAAATCCCTGTGCTAGCAGGCTGTCAGCTGGGATGAGCAATGGGCAGTATCCCTTGGGATGAAATTACACTGCCAATTCATCCTGCTCCAAGAAGAAAGTCCCCAAGAAAGCTGGGCAGGGGCTGTTTGCAAGGGCATGTAGCGACAGGACGAGGGGCAATGGTTTCAACTAGAGCAGGGCGGGTTTAGATGAGACATTAGGCAGAAGTTCTTTGCACTGAGGGTGGTGAGACACTGGCCCAGGTTGCCCAGAGAGGTGGGGGAGGCCCCATCCCTGGAGACATTCAAGGCCAGGCTGCATGAGGCTCTGAGCAACCTGATCCAGTTGAAGATGTCCCTGCTGACTGCAGGGGGTTGGACTAGGTGGCCTTGAGAGGTCCCTTCCCACCCAACACATCCTATGACTCTATGATTCTAAATGATGCTATAACAAGGTTCTTGTGGTGACCGTTCCTCTGCTGGGGCCAGGTCTGCGTGGAGGGTCGCGCTTTGGAGGTGTCACCGGGAAGTGACAGTGTCACACCAAAAGGGAGGGGTTCAGGCTACCTTGGCCAGGTGGGTCTGAATCTTTCTCTTGGCATCGGCCGTCTCGGCGATGCGGTTGGTGAAGGCGACGTTCACGGCGTTGAACTGCCGCCACATCTGGCTCTCCGTCACCGCCAGCAGGTTCTCGATGTCGTCCCGCAGCTTGGCGGAGGCCGCCCGCTGGCTCTGGGAGCGGAGGATGTTGTCGTTGGTGAACTTGGCCCAGGACTGCGGCACCGAGATCCTGGCGGGGAAAAGGAGAGGCCCCCGGTAAGCTGGATGTGGGCAGGCATGGACCCTGCCAGGGAGCAGCGTGGATTCACTATAGCTTAAATCTACACTTTTAATTGGACTGTATGTCATAGTTTAACCCCAGCCAGCAGCCAGGACCACGCATGCGCTGGTGCAGTTCTCCCCCTTCCCCCCAGAAGGGAGAAGAGGGAGAAAAGGAGGGGAAAGGGAAAGGGAAAAACTCGTGGGTGGAGATAAGGACAGTTTAATAGAACAATAACAGAAACGAACAATAATAATAATAGTAATAATAATAATAATAATGACAGAAGTCACTCTCACCACCCAGTGAACTGGCACCTTCCCGAGCCCCGACCGCATATTCCCACCCCACACCAACCCCCATTTATATCCTGAGCATGGCATCTATGGTACGGAATATTCCGTTGGCCTTTCCCTTGTTCTGCCTATGCTCCTCCTCACTTGTATGGGAAGCTGAAAAGAGTCCTTGAAAAGTATAAACATCGCCTAGCATCATCTAAGACACATCTTTGAAAATATGCATAAACTTAAGGAGCTGTTTCAGCAGAGGTGCTCCGCTGAATTAATTGGCAGGCTGATCTCTCAACCCCTGGTAGAATGTTTAATGAGGTGGGACTGGCTTTCACCCTCTGGATGTTTGGCATCCAACTGTCAGCAGAGGGTTGTGCTCCCTTTCCGGGGAGCGGAGAGAAATGACCGCTCTGAGGGAGGTGTCTCCAGGCGGGATGGATCGGGGTTGGGGACAAGCAGCTCCCTGCCAGGGAGAGGCACCGCGTATCCCGGGGACAGCTTGCTGCTGGGGACCGACAGCGTGCACTCACGTGGCATCGACCTGCTCCACCCCTCGGTAGTAACTGATGCCCTGGGAGGTGTTCATCAGGTGGTGGCACCTGTCGTCGATCTGGTGGGCCACCTGCTTGTTGGCCAGATCCTTCTCCAGGTTGTGCTGGGACGCCCGGTTGGACCTTCAACATGCAAACAGCAGCCATCGGTGGGGACGTACGGGTGGAATGGCTTCCTCCCCGTTCCACTCCCCACAGCAGCTCCCGGCCCCCCGCGCAGCTCTGTCCTCCCACGAGCATCACCGCCCGCATGCCATGGAGCCTCCATGGGTTTTACGCCTGCGGGGTGTGGGGAGAGACAGGCTTCTTCTGGGGGTTCACATCTGCTGGGGTTCTGCTGTGACCACAAATGCACATCAGCCCTACGACATGAGAGAAGGAGCTCGTCCTTACGTGATCTGGGCTTTGGCCTTGTCCAGGACCTGCTGCATCTTCTCCCGGCACGACCTGATGACATTGACTTCCTGGGCAAAGGCAAAAGAGGACCCCATCAGTGTCCATACTCACTCGTCCTGGTCACACTCCTCCCCTTGGACCTCTCCAGCCCTGCACACAGCAAGAACTTGCCTGCTTGCCTTCCTGCCCAAAGCAAACAGGCAGGAAAACTCGCAGCTGAGCCTGCGCCCAGCGCCCTGGAGGGGACAGAAGGGTGCTGTGGCTGCTGACCACCTTTCAGGGTGGGTCAATAAGCATTTTTTCACCTTGACCTCAGTGTCAAGCGGTGGTTAGTCCCACTGCCGGGACAGGGACACTTCCTGGTGTGGACAGGCAGAGCGGTTCCCTGGACCACTACACACCTCCATCCCCAGATCAGCACCTGCCCTTTTTGCTCCCAAAATGTTTTCCTCCCCAGGAGGAATCCCATCCGTACGGGACAAGAGGAGATGGACTTGACTGCGGTGTAAATGCCCAGGCTGAATTTCTGAGACACATTCAGCTCCACCGGAGGAAGTGTGTTGCTCTCAGCTCACTTGACTTCAGCACAAACCCATTGCCTTTGTGAAGCTCCGGCTGCTGGAGGCAGGTGATCAGTGCTCCAAATCCCATAACTTTGAAATCCGGTAAAAATAGCTTCAACGCATGATCTGAGTTGCCCAGCTTACTGTTAAGAGCTGTTCCTCCACGTTGTCGTGGACCAGGTCGATGCCCATCCTCTTCTCCCGGTGAAGTAAGCACTCCTGAGCGACCTGTTGGGGACATGCCATCACCGCTGGCTGCAGGGGCAGGGCTCTCTATGGGGACTGTCCCCATCTCCAATAATGTGAGAAAAGAAATTCTAGGTGGGCACGGAAATGACAAGAGAGGGAAAAAAGTGGCCCGGGGCAGCTGGTCTAGCTGAGACACGGGCTTTTGTCTCCCAAACCGGGATTTTGGATGTACCGCGTCTAAAAATATTGAGTTAAGCAAACGCTGCTCTGACGTGCTCAGCCTGTGCTGATAGGGGATCCAGCAGATGGCAAGGGGGGTTTGGTTACTACTAACTTAACTAATGGCCTCTTAATAAAAGCTTTCTAGACGTTCTGGAGCTGCAGTGAAACTTAATGAGACGTTTGAAGGGCTGCAGATGTTTCAGCAGTAGGCTACAGCTTGCAGCGCGCCGGGACGGGTGCTTACCCGGAGAGGGGCGTCCGCCTCGGCCAAGGCTCTCTCCAGCCTGGTCTTCACCTCTGTGAGCGCGTTGGTCTCCCCGATCACCTCATCTAGCTCATGGCAGAGCTCCGATTTCCAAAACACGATGTCATTGGCGCGCACTCCCAGGTTTTTGGTGCTTTCTGCTTGCGTTTTCTTGGTCTGCTGGTATTTGTGGTCAATGATGCGGGAGGTATCGGCTCTCAGGCGCTCCGCGTTCTTCTGGGAGGTCTCCGACTCCCTGTAATTGGTCACGTTGGACTTGTACCAGTCTTCAGGGTTGTAGCGGGTGAAGACGGTCGTTCTGGTGGAAACAGATGGAAGCTTCTCGCTGGCAGTTATCCCCTGGGAACTCTTGGAAAAGGCAGCCAAAGTTGGTTTGCTGGCAGCCGTTTTGTAGTAGGTGCTGGGCATCCAGGGGAGGCTGTAGCTCTGAGGCAAGGGGCGGTAAGGAAATCGGTTCTTATAGCTTGACGCCATGGTGTGGATGGCAGGGAGAAACCTGGTGGGTATGGCTCTGGGATGGGCGAACTTTGCTGGTAAGGGAGAGCCGACAGACTCCATGCTCCACCGCTGCTATTCGTGTGTCCCGTCCGTGTCCTGCACAGAGGAGGAGAGAGAGGACAACCTCAGCAACCTCCTGCACTTGCCTTACTTCTTACAGCAACACCCGCAACTTCAAACACAAACAGCGACGCACAGAGCGCCCTCACAGCGCCTGAACAGGCCTAAACCCCTTGAAAACAAATCCCTTCTGACAGCATCCCAAACATTTGTATATAAAAGCGTTTGACTTGGTTGTTAGTATCTAGCATCAGGTCTTGGAATGCGGAGAAAAACAAATCACGGCCGTAAGGAGAATGACAGATACCGTGCCTTCCTTTTCCTTAAATCTGTCAATCCAGTCAAACTGGAGTTGCTCCTTCTCTGCTGTTCCTTTGTTTCTTTTGGCTGGCGTATCTGCTGATCTTCTGATACTCCAGAGGTCATTTTCTCTGTAAAAGTTCCATTCCCAGCCCCGAGAGCTGCGTCCCTTTTGGACACACATCTGCTACCGGCCCAGCGCCGTTTGTGGGTGGGTGAGGGACTCCATCCTCACCCCCTCTATCTTCCCTTGCCTTAAATGCTGGAGTGAGGAGCCTGCAGGTGAGCTGAGCTTTGCAGGACTATATCCAAATTTGACCCCCCCACACCCCTATTTCAGCCTCAAAAGAGGGGCCACCTCTTGCCTTGCAAAGGAGGAAAGGTGTCGATGGCTCACCTGGTGTAAGATCAGTGTGCGTGGGAAGGAGATGGCCCACAGTCTTTTCAGAGCGCTTGGGAAACACCAGCCTTGCAGTAGCCCTAGGAGGAATGGCCACACATGAAGATTTTGCTACCAAGAATTGCATATTGTCCTCTCCAGCTTGAGGCTGTCAATCGATGGTTATCAGCAAGATAAGGCAGGGGGCCACCAAACACACCTCATCTGAGGACAAACACTCCGGAGGGGTACGTGGTGCTCGGTACGAAGCTCTTGTGAGGTTACGAGTGTCACCCACGGGCGGAATAAGTCCCTCAATACGGCTGTTGTAGCCAGCCTGACGTGTCCTTCCCCTAACACCGTCCCGTCCCCACTGCTCCCAGCCTGGCTCGGAGCCCCAGGGGAAGATGAGGACACGGGTGTGCTACAGCAAGATCCCTGATGGGAGTGGCTGTGGGACAGGCAGCGGGAAACTCACACCCTCAAATTTAGCAGAAAAAAAAGCTTTTGCAAACACGACCCTCCGAGGCAGTTTGGCAGAACCGAGGACGAAATGTCTGCGCTCAGGTCCAACAGAAACCACCGTGTGTGCCGCTTCCCACAAACCGCTCCCTTCAGCCCTTTTGTCCCGGCTAGGGATAAATGACGGCGCTTTCCCTAGCTCCGTGCCGCTTTATACCTGAGAAACAGCCTTGGGAGTGTAGGAGGCAGCTTCCCTGGCTCCCACCCCCACAAATAAACTCTGCCCTTTCAGACACTGACAGACACACGTTTAGGAAAGGGAGGGAAAACCCCTTGGGAACGGCCCAGGGCTACTTTTCCCTGCATTTCCAGCTGAAATAAATGCCCCTGCATCCCCCTTTGGATAAGCCATCCCAGGGCGACACTTTGTGCCACCCCTGAACACGGACACACGACAGGAGCCCCGACCACCTCATCCGGGTACATTTAGAGGACAGAAGAGATATGGAGGGGGATTAGGAGAATGACCTGTTTTTTTCCCTCCCAGTTCAGGGACATACTCACCCTGCAGAGGCTTGGGGGTGTGCGGGGGGGGCTGCTACTCAGTGCTGTGCTGTCAGGTTGGGTGGCAGCACTGCCAGACACTGCAGCATCCCCAGTGCCCTCTGTGTCACAGAACCAGGGCAGCGTTGCCGCTGGCGCAGGGTGCTCAGTAACCGGGTTCTACGCGGGCAACTCCCTGCAGCTGCTCTGGCAACCCGATGCAGCCGCTGGGCAACGCATTGCTGTGGATGGGCAAGCCGGGGCCAGCCCTGGGCAAGAAAATACCCTCACATGGCATCCTAGATCCTGCCCTGGACAACCTACTGCCCTCCATGGGCAGGTTTTGCAGCCCCTGGGCAACCAAGTGCAGCTTTTGGGCAACTGTTGAGTGCCTTAGTCATATCATTTAGTTTTAGGTAGTCCTGCAAGGAGCAGGGAGATGGACTCGATGATCCTCATGGGTCTCCTCGACTTGAGACGTTCTATGATCCTATGAACTCACGGGCCCCAGTGGGCAACCCAGTGCCACCCTTGGGCAAGTCAGTGCAGACTGCGTGCATCCTAGTGCCTTTGCTGGGCAACTTGATCCCTTGCCTGGACAACCCCCAGCATCGTCAATGGGCAACCCAAATCTAGCTTGCTTACTGATGTTGATAGCATTTGGCATGCTACGTTGCAAAATCGAGCGGCTATTGATTTTTTGCTGTTAGCTCAGGGTCATGGATGTGAAGGTTTTGAAGGTATGTGTTGTATGAACCTTTCCGACCACTCATCATCCATTCATAAGCAGTTACGGGAGCTGAAGGATAACATGTCCAAATTAAAAGTGGTCAAAAACGGTTTTGATGATTGGTTAAGCTCATGGGGTATAACGGGATGGTTATCAGATTTACTAAAGCAAGGGCTCATGCTATTGTTGGTTATATTATTATTGATTATGGCAGCCTCGTGTGTTCTCCGCAAAGTGACTGACATGATAGAAAATGCCATGCATAAGGTCTGGCTGGCTCAAGAAGAAAAAGGGGGTATTGTAGGAATGTATCTGAGAGAAAACGGCCATGTGAGCCAGCCTCCCTACTCTGAGAGATTAGATTAAGAGCAAAACAGGCGGTAGAAGATGGAATTAGTACATGGGAAAAACGGGAACTGAGAAGGTAGAAAACATGTTGTGCTAATGACTAAGCAATTTACTATGCGAATTCTTGTAACCAATCTGATGTGTGAACGAACTGCATGCACAGCGTGTGGACAGTGTAACTGGCTAATCAGAAATAAGCGAGTCGCGTGTACGGCTACAACACAAGGCATAAAAGATGATGATCGGTGCTTAATAAACGGCTTCTGTTGATTCACATTGGATCGTCTGGAGTCCAGTTATTTCTCCTCAACAGGGTGCGGGAGGAGAAGCCATGCTCTCTGCTAAGACACTAGAGGAACCCACTAGCAGGGTTTGACAAGCCACATTTTAACCAAAAGAGGCAGAAAATGCCAGCGATGACACTGTGAGCACCCGGAGATCTGCGGAAAGGTCTGAAAGTCCATTCAGTCCCTGGCCAGATGAGAGAGAGCTTCACCTGGAGCCAAAAGGTCATGGTCTGGAGTCTAGGACACCCTGGCTGCATCCTTAGGGTGGTGGTCAAGGTGCTCGGGGACCCTTAGTGCACCTTTGGGGTTGCGGTCTGTATGTCCAGGGACCACAGCTGTCTACTCCGGGTGGGGGTCTGGGTGCCAGAGGACCCTGCCTGTGTCCCCAGGGTGGTGCTACGGGGATCTGACCCCCACACCAGTATCTCCCTACATTCCTCCTCCTCAGCAGCAGCCTCACCAGCTTGCCCACCGCCTGCCAGGACATGAAGGTGTTCACCTTTTCCTGGAGCTTCTCATGGCACTGGAGAAGCTGCCCCACCTTCACTCCGGTGTCCGTGCTGGAGACGGGGCGTGCTGCCTGCGCCTCTGCCTCCTCCTGCCCCATGTGCTGTATCGCCCTCAGCTTGTGTTTCTGCAGGAATGGGAGAAGGAATGGGCTCTGAGCTGGGATGGATGCAGCCAAGGAGCCCAGGTGCCATGGAGGCTCGATGGCCCCAGCCAGTCCGGGGAGGCGCCACATCCAGCTCCTTCAGCTTGTGCTCTGTTTCCTGCAGTCCCAGGTCCTCAGCTCCATCAGCTCCTGCTGATGGATAAATCCTGCTGATTTATCTCCTGCAGCATGGGCCTGGCCAGCAGGGGCACGGGCAGGCTTAGCCTGCACAGGGCCACTCAGGGGATGTCCCTTGTCCCTCAAGCCCTAATGCTCCCAGCCCCTCTGGCTCCTCTGCAACCCCCTCGGGTCCTTCTACCCCAGCTGCAGGAGGATCTGGGCGCTGACACCCACCTTCCCATCAGTTCCAGCCACCCCCACCTTTCCAAGGGCTTCGTCCAGTTACCTGGTCTGGGAAGGGTGGTGCTGGCAGACTCCGGGAGCAGCCCCCCGTATTGTCCAAGCAGTGTGGACCCCTGAAGAGGGAGTGTGTCTCTGGAAGCACCTAGGGGATGGGCAAGAGCCTCTACCCCTGAGATGCTGCTCTCATTCGCTTTGATCAGCGAGTTCTGCTGACCCCACTCCTTCCCTCCCCAAGGAACAAAAACTCTGCCATTTTGGGGTCGCTATGCCCAAGAGCCTCCAACCATCACATTGCCCACCACTCCTCGCCTGCTGACAAATGACTGGTCCAGCAGGGCACCTTCCCCAGTTGGCTCCCTCAGCAGCAGTGTCAGGAAGGTCTCTTCCACACACTCCAGGAACCCCCTAGACTGGTTCCTCTCTGCTGCTGTTTCCAGCAGCCATCTGACAAGTTGAAGGCCCCCAAGATCAAGGACTAGCCATTGTGAGACTTCTCCCACCCACTTCTAGGCTGTTTCATCTGCCTTGTCATCCTGCTTGGCTGGCCTGGCACAGACTCCCCCCAGGGTATCTGCCTTGTTGGCCTTCCCCGATTCTTACCAATAAACCCCCAACCATCATTAAACTCCAGACAATCCAAACCCTCCCTAACATACAGCGCTACCCCAACGCCTCTCCCTCCTTGCCTGTCCCTCCTCCTGAACAGCCTGTAACCTTCAACAGCCACACTCCAGCCATGGGATCCATCCTGCCAAGTTTCAATAATGGCAACTAGGTTTAGCATTCTGGCAGCACAGTGGCTTCCAGCCTCTCCTGTTTGGTGCCCGTGCTGCAGGTGTTGGTGGAGCGGCACTTCAGCTGGGCTGTCGGCCATGTCACCTTCTTCGAGGAACGCCCCTAGGTTCCTTTGGGGTATTGGCACTGGTGTTTCCCTCTTGGCTCCTGGGACCTCGGCAGCCCCTGCCTCATCTCTCTATGACTGCAAGTGTGCGGCAGCGTCACCAAAGCGTCTCAGAGCAACAGGCTGCGGGCCCTCGCTGGCACCCTGCTCCTCCAACCTTGGCGTGTCGTCCCACAGCTTGTCACGGGCAAGCCTGATACTGTCCCCCTCTCCCTTCAGGCCTAGTTTAAAGCTCTGTCAATCGGCCCCGCCAGCTCGTGAGCAAAGACCCTCTTCCCCCTTTGACAAAGGTGAACCCCATCTGACGCCAGGAAGCCTGGTGCCGTGCCGGCCATCCCACCATCGAAATGTTGCCATAGGGGACCCTCTGTTGCCCTCAGAAAGGAATCGCCTACGACTTTAACCCCTCTTTTCTTCCACGAGGTGGCCATGATACGTGGGGCAGGCCTTTCTGCCTCTGCCAGCACCTCCTCAGCCTGGCCGCGGCAGGATACAGGATCCCCTCCACACTGGGCATTTTCTAGCGGCCATTCCCGTTCCTGTCTCGGGGAGGGCAGAACACGGTTCCACCTGCCTCTCCCCGCCTCAGGCTCCCTGGCGCTCCTCAGCCCTTCTCACGGCCCTCGCAGCCCTGCCGCCAGCCTGAGCAGATCGTCTCCCGTTCCCCCCCCCCGCGCCGCTGCCCTCTCGGCTGCCAGCCCTCTCGGGGACGGGCTCTGGCGCTCTCTGCAGCCCCAGTGCTGGCCGGGCCGCCGCCTCCCTCCCGCCGGCCGGGCGGACACCACACGGCGTCGCGGCGGGCCGGCCAGGGCCGAGCTGCTGCCGCGCGGGGACGGCCCCGACTGACCACGCCCTCCCCGCGCGACAGGACGCCACGTCCCGTCTGGCGCGCGCCCCTTCCCGCCCTTTCCCCCCCCGCCCCGTCTGGCGCGCGCCGCTTCCCGCCCTTTTTCCCCGAGTTGAGGGGACTCGTGCGCTGCGGGCTGAGGGAGAAGCGGGGAGCGGGGAGCCGGCGGGCGCGGCAGGGGGGAGAGGCGGCCATTTCTTCAGTGCTCGCCCACGGGACTTGGCACACTGTACTTTATTATAGAGAACAAGTCCTGTGAGGAGCGGCTGAGGGAGCTGGGGTTGTTCAGCCTGGAGAAAAGGAGGCTGAGGGGAGACCTTCTCGCTCTGTCCAGCTGCCTGAAAGGAGGGCGTAGAGAGTTGGGGGTTGGTTTCTTCTCCCAAGTAAGAAGCGATAGGATGAGAGAAAATGGCCTCACGTTGCACCAGGGGAAGTTTAGGGTGGTTATTAGGAAAAATTTCTTCACAGAAAGGCTTACGAAGCATTGGAACAGGCTTCCCAGGGAAGTGGTGGCATCACCGTCCCTGGAGCTATTAAAAAGCTGGGCAGACGTGGTGCTGAGGGACATGGGTTAGTGGTGGTTTTGTCAGTGTTAGGTTGATGGTTGGACTTGTGATAAATGATTTAATCGCAAACAGGATTCCAATTAGAATTTATAATTTATTAAAGGAATAAAGGCAAGCAAACAGCGCTGGGTGTCCTGAGGGTCTCTGCCCAACCAAGACACACACCTTACAGACCCCATTTTTGGTTTATATCTCCTGTACTAATACATATTCATAACTGCCTCTAAAATGGTTGGCCCTTGCCAAAAATGGGTGTATCCCCCCTCTTACAGGTCACTATGCAGATACCAACAGGACCGGTTTAAGTTGGTATTCTAGAATGTTCGCCAGGTGGCTCCTGCAAAACACAGACACGATAGACACACTGTCTCGTCTGCGGCCATACAGACAAAACAATCAAAGGTCACACTTCACCCTGTGGCCCTAACACTGTTCCACACTGACACGAATCAGTTAAGCACATTTCACACGAGTAAGAAGCGATAGGATGAGAGAAAATGGCCTCACGTTGCACCAGGGGAAGTTTAGGGTGGTTATTAGGAAAAATTTCTTCACAGAAAGGCTTACGAAGCATTGGAACAGGCTTCCCAGGGAAGTGGTGGCATCACCGTCCCTGGAGCTATTAAAAAGCTGGGCAGACGTGGTGCTGAGGGACATGGGTTAGTGGTGGTTTTGTCGGTGTTAGGTTGATGGTTGGACTCAATGACCTGAAAGATTCCTTCCAACCTAGGCATTTCTAGGATTCCCCAGCCGGGCTATGCGGATGGGACAGGGCTCGGCCGCTGCCCGCTCAGCCACCTGCTTGCTCGTCAGGAGGATTCTTCCTCCCGCTCTGGTTTTCCACACCAAAGGAGACAATCCCAGAGAACATGGCAGGCTCGACTGGAGTGTCTGCTGTCGACCAAGGAAGCATGTAGTCACTTTAAAAACTGCTTAGCAGTCAACCTCCTAGAATTCTCCAATGCTGTCCGCCTGCACTGAGCCTGTTTGTGTCGTTGCGCTCCTGTTTTCTCCGTGCAGCCTCCTTTGCCATCATTCCTTGTGACCCCGGGTGGGAGTTAGAGGACTCAGACCCCCACAGAAGGAGTTTCTCATTCAAGGTTGGTTTTCTCTCCAAGCTAATCACCACCAGTTTTGGCTCTTGGGGCAGGGGTTTCCAGGGTGCTCAGTGAAGGCATGTGTGAAATAAGAAGGAACATAAGATTTTTGAAAGATGAGGCGTGGAAAGGGCCACATGGTGACTTTCTGGCCTCACTTGTTGCCATCATTTTGCACGTTCCCCAGGGCAGCCGTTCCTCCTGCCCCCGCTGCCCATTCCCAGGTGCTGCTCTTTGGGCTCCTGACTTGGGCAGAAGGTGTCAGAAAACTGGGTCCACAGGCTTTTTCAGGTGGTTCTGTTAGGGATTGTTTGAAAACCTTTGTACCTGCAAAGACTTGAGAACTGTGGCAAGAGAAGGAACCGACATCTAACAAACGCTGTAGGCAGACATCTTAAAATCATCACTGTTTGCTTGGAAATAACGCAGAAGGGCAATATGCTCTATGCGTGTCGAGAAGGCTTCAAAGAATAGAACGCCAGAGTTGTATAAATCCATGAGACAGTTCCCCCGCCGAGATTCACATCCGTGCCCCGCTGCAGCCTGAAGAGTATTGAGGGTGGGAAGTTGAGTATCTTCCCCAACAGAAGAGGAGCACGATTCTACAGTTTTTGGTGTCAAATTCTGCAACTTTCAGTGTTCTCCATACCATAGTGACGTCAAATAAACCCAGATCGTGCAGAAATTGGTGTGGGGGGGTGGTTTTGGAGTTGGGGGGGTTGGTAGAGGCGTGGGGTAGAGCACTGGGAACGGGGGCTCCCCCAGAAACGTACTGAAATGTTTTTCTAAGTTTTATTGTTAATTGAGGAAGGGGGGAATGCTGCTGGGGAGGGCAGTGGCGCATGGGTGCCTCTAGCTGGTCTTTTCTTCCTCCATTTTATTGTTTTTTTCAATATATAACTCTGCAGCCAAGGAGCCCAGGTGCCGTGGAGGGTCGATGGCCCCAGCCAGCCCGGGGAGGTGCCACATCCAGCTCCTTCAGCTCCTGCTCTTGTTACCTGAAATAAAAGCCCTCGAAACCAAAAGTAGTTTAAAGAGGTGACATTGCTTTATTCGACGTTGAGCGCTAGGGGGAAAACCCACAAATCTAGCACAGCTTGCCGTGGATATTCACCCATTATTTATACACAAAATATTCTCATTTTTCCACCTACCTAATCCATAACTCCACCTAGGCTTACACATTCATTAGGATGACCCAATAGCCCTTTTGCACATGCATGCCAAATTTTGCTGCATCGGCAAAACACTTCTGCGCAAGCGTGAGTGTCTCGGTGGTCGTTTGGGTAAGGAGACCCTTCCTCACATCATCCCTTTACAGTATTGACTCATGTCAGGACAGTAAAAGTTTACTGTGAGTTTGCCAACTTCTTGAAGATAATAAGGGTGTTCCTGGAAGCAGCCATAACTCTGTCCTAATTGGTATAGGTGTACATACGTGACGTATAGAAGAACCTTGAAGTGATTGACTACTTGGCGGTGGTCTCCCCATTATCACTATCTGTAACATCAGCTCAGTGACTAACCATTTTCTCACAGGGTAAGAAAGTCACTAACGAGCTATTTTGTCACACAGTAGGAAGGTTAGTAAGAACCAAGTATTTTAGAAACAAAGCAGAGGCCTGTCTTTGGTAACACACTGTCTCCTGCGGTCCCAGGTCCTTCAGCACCTCCAGGGCTGCTGAGCCTCCAGCTAGTGGGGCCAAGGGCAGCAGGGGCTGTATCGGACCTACCAGGACTCACTGATGGCACTATGGGGAGGACCAAGGGCAGCCGGAGCAGCACTGGCCCATGCAAGGCACTGTCCCATGAGAGCTTCTAGCTGGTCTTTTCTCCCACTTCCCTTTTTTTCTTTATGAAATACATAACATAAATATGAATAAATATTTCTAACATCTATAAATCCAGTGAGTACAAAGCAGCAGTTGTGCTGCTTGTGCTGCTGCAGGAAGGGGAGAAGGAATGGGCTCTGAGCTGGGATGGATGCAGCCAAGGAGCCCAGGTGCCGTGGAGGCTCCATGGCCCCATCCAGCCAGGGGACGTGCCACACCCAGCTCCATCAGCTCCTGTTTTATCTCCTGCAGTGTGGACCTGGCCAGCGAGACGGGAGCATGGGCAGGGTTAGCTTCCATGGCACTGCTCGTGAGTGTCCCTCACTCCTCAAACCAGGATGCTCCCAGCCCTGCTAGGAAACCCTCTCCCATCCTTTTCCCCAGCCGCAGGCTGATCTGGGAGCTGCCATCCTCTTTCCAGTCAGTTCCAGCCACCTCCACCTTTCCACAGGCATGTTGCAGTTGCCTTGTCTGGGAACGGCGGTGGTGGCAGAGTCAGGGCACGGTGCCCCGTGTCATCCCAGTAGTGTGGACCCCTGAGGAGGGGGCCTCCAAAACCACCACCACCACCACCTGCACCACCCGCAGTCCTCCTGGCCTCCTGCCCCTCCATAGAAAGCCATGGCCACCATGGATGGCCAAAAGTAAGACCACAGGGCAGCTGGCATCAGAGCAGTGTCCCCCTCCCCAAAGCTCCTGCCTCCCAGCACTTTGAGCACCCTGGATGGTTCAAAATGTCCTTCCCAACCTCTTCCAATTCTTGGCAACCCTGTCTGTGAATGAATGTTTCCTAATTTCCAATCTAAGCCTTCCCTGGCGCATGAGAGCCTCTAGCTGGTCTTTTCTTCCTCCATTTTATTGTTTTTTTCAATATATAACTCTGCAGCCAAGGAGCCCAGGTGCCGTGGAGGGTCGATGGCCCCAGCCAGCCCGGGGAGGTGCCACATCCAGCTCCTTCAGCTCCTGCTCTGTCTCCTGTAGTCCCAGGTCCTTCAGCTCCATCAGCTCCTGCTTTATCTCCTGCAGCACGGACCTGGCCAGCGAGATGGGGGCACAGGCAGGCTTAGCCTCCACGGGGCTGCTCAGGGGGTGTCCCTCGCCCCCCAAACCGGGATGCTCCCAGCCCCCCCCAGGCCCCCCTGCCCTGGGGTAGGAAACCCCCTCCTGTTCTTTTACCCCAGGTTCAGGCTGATCTGGGTGCTGCCAGAAGGGGAACGGCAGTGGTGGCCGTCAGGGCATCTAAAGTCCTCCACTGGAAGGAGCCCCTCCCCACTTCTCGGGGGTCACTGGTGCCCTCTGTGTCCCCAGTTGTGTCCCCCGGGAGCCAGGCTGTGTCCCTGCAGTCCGCTTGCGGGTCCCTTGCACAGGCCGTGTCCCTGGACCCGTAGTCCCAGTGCTGAGCTTGCCCTGCACTGGGTGTTCCCATCCAAATGGGGGCTCAGCGTGGGCAGACTGGCCCCCAGCCGTGGGCCGAGTGGGCTCCGCTGCCTTGTGCAGCCCTGGCTTGGGCTGCCCGGGGCTGGGCTCTGGGGTGAGGGGCAGGGCTTGGCCCCCTGCAGCCCCGGGGGCAGCTCTGCCAGCCCAGGCCAGGGCAGGCGGCAAGGCTGGCAGGAGAGACCAGAGGGGGCCGTGGGGACGCGGGTTGGGGAGAGGCCTGCACTGTACAGGCACCCTGCCCTCCCCACTTTCCCCGTCACACCCATGGGATCCTCTCCTCTCCCCACGCTGGCCCCGGCCGTACCCTCCTTGCCCCGAGTGCAGGCAGCTGCTCGTCCAGCCGGTCCCTGCAGGTGCGGCCGCACTTCCCCAGCAGATCCCTCACGTTGTGCTGGAAGGAGAGAGCGGGCTGGCTGAGCCACGGGGCCGAACTCAGCATCGCCAGGCAAGCCCCCCACACCCAGCTCTCCCTGGGGAAACTGAGGCACGGCCCCCCCAGATGCTCAGCATTTCCCTCCCAGCTTCAGTCGCCCCCTTTGTCATCCCTCCCTCTGCCATCCCTGCCTTGTTGAGGAGCAGGGGGGGCTGGAAGGCACAGAGAGGGCCAGAGGCACTGCAGGCGCCGCAGTGGGGTGGTGTCAGTGTGCCGGCCCCTGCAGCTCCGTGGCACGGTGGGGTACCTGCCTTCGGCACCTGCTCCCTATGGGACAGGGCACAGGGATGCTTAGTGCCTGTGGCACCCCGTGCTCCAGCCTGCTACGGCAGGGAGGGGGCCAGGGGCTGCTCCCCGGTGGGGTCTGTCCCTCCCGGCTCCCCTCCCGCTGCTGCAGGAGACCCCCCCACCCATCCAGCCGTGCTGGATGAGCTCGTTCCCCGCAGCCCTGCGGAGCTGGCAGTGGCCGTGGCAGGTCCCTGCACCCATGCCAGGGACACCAGGAGGCAGGAACTGGGCTGTGCCAGCTGCAGCACTTAATTTTGGCAACTTGTTTCAGAGGAGGCACCTGAGCTCCCCAGGGGCAAGGTCAGGCTGAGACCACACACAACTCGTCACATGTGTCTTCAGCACCCTTGAGACAGAGACCTGGGCAGCGTGGGGGGGCTGTAAAGCCCCACAGAGCCGGGGCAAGCACAGCTGCCCCTGCGCAGCACACCTCTGCTCCCCTGCCCTGCCCAGGCTCCCCCGGACCCCTCCGCCCCCACCTGGGGAAGAGCTCTCCCTCGCCGGGGCAGGGCCACCCTGCACTCCAGGGGCCGGGGATGGGTCCCCATGTCCCCTGTCTGTGGCCGTCCTGCTGATTTTGCTCCAGCTTGGATTCGGTAGGGGGGCACCAGGTGAGCCGGGGGTACAGCAGCAGCATGGTCGGGGGTGGCCACAGTGTGCCTGGGGAGGTCTGGAGCTGCAGATGGGTGATGTGGCACCTGTGCAAGGTCCTGCCTCCCAGCAGGATGCGCAGGGAAGAGAAGGGCTGAGCAAACCCCTGCAGAGCCCTGGGACGTGCAGCGGCTGGAGGTGCTGGGGCCTGCGGTCCCACTGGGTCCTGCTCCTGCACCCAGGAGCACCCAGGAGACTGGCAAAAGCCCCTACGTTGAAGATGCAGCTCCCGTGCTCTTTGATTTTCTTCTTTAACTTCCTGACGTTGGTGGTCTCGCAGGTGAGCTGGGGGCCGCTCGTGGTCTCCTGCAGCCGCTCCCCTGGCTCGTGGGGCTGCTGCCGCGTGCCCTGGGCCCTGTCCCCCTTCTTCTCCAGAACAGGGGGTGCCTTGGCAGGCTGGTGCCTCTCCAGGAGGGGGGTCGGGCTGTGTCCCCACTTCTGCAGAGGGAGGTCCTGCAGGCCCAGGTGCCAGAGCGTGGCCTGCAGCAGGCTGCGCAGCGCCATGAAGTCAATGGCCCTGATCTCGGTCGTCCTGAGGGTGACATCCAGCAGCTGGGCCAGGCTGAGCTGGGGCATGGCTGCTGCCCTGCCTGAAACCATGGGGGACCTGAGAGGGGCTTTCTGCCTGGGGGAGACCAGGATGGGTGGCAGGGAGGTATGGGCAATCGAAGCCTTCCTCATCATCATCATCATCCTAGTACTTGTGCTTGTCTTCTGCTTCCTCCTCCTCCTCCTGTGTTGCGTCCTCGCAGCAGAGTTGTCATAGCGGCAGTGGGAGCAGTGAGAAGGGACAATGCAGCATCACCAGTTGGTATTCAACACCTGTCGCACTCAAGGTCCACAGGCATGGGAGAGGCCGAGGGTCCCGGCTGCCTTTTCCACCTCCATCCCTGAGGCGCAGCTGGCGCAGGCTGATCTGTGGCCGCAGCCAGCACAGCCCGAGCCCGGGCAGAGGCAGCTCCCTCGCAGGGCTGTCCCCGTCACTCAGCCCGCTCCGGTGACACGTCCCGCAGGAGACCAGGCCCCGCTGGGAGCCACCACGAATATTTTTTTTTTGAGGAATCGAAGTGCAAGACAGATTTTAACTTCTCCCTTAGACATCAAAGACTGCTGGTGACAGCACCAACTCCCTTTGGTTTCTAGCATCTTGCTCCAAAGCAAAGAGCCACATAAACAGGGAAAAAGAAACACAGATAAACACATGTTTCCAGACAAGCCTAGGAAGGATTCAAACACTGGGAAGATCTTTGAATCCGAGTGATCTGTCAGACAAGTATGTGGGAAAAGAATCAGCAAGAACTTCTTTTCCCTTACAGTCCTCCAAGCCCGACCATTCCACAGTGAGGGCACTGCCATCTCCCTCCTTCGGTGAGGCACTCCAAGAGAGTTCCCAGGAAAGGAGGCGGGTGAGGAAGCAGGGAAGGGAGCAGAGAGTTGCTCTTCTAAAAGATACGAGAGATCTGTTTTCAGGCACTGGAGCAACAGCCACAGCTGGGCTCCGAGCATCCAGTGGGGCCAGGGGTTGCAGGTGTGGGACGCAGTTGGGATCCCCGGTGACTGGTCCAGCTCTTGCAGGTGGCTTGGGACCCCAAAAGCATCCGTGACCCACCTGATGTCCACCCTCTCCTCTCCCCAGCAGATGAAGGTGCTGCAACCCCCAGCAACACGCCGGCCACACTGCCCAACTTCCCGGGTGCTCTGGACACGTTCTCCAAGCTGTGGACCTCGAAGAGCCTGCAGAGCATGAACAGCCCCATCCCCTCCATGGCCTGCTCCCCACGGGCAGCTGCAGCCCCTCTGGACATCCTCGCCCCATGGCCACCAGCCCACCTGGCCCCGTGCCCCCCACCTGCCCCCCCCGCAAAGGCCCTGGCCACCATGGACGGCCAGAGACAAAGCTGGGTTGGTGAGGGGGGAGAATCGGGGGTTCTGGGCCAGTGTGTTGGGAGCGGGGAGTCCCCCAGAAACACACGGGAATCATTGTCTGGGTCTTGCTGTTATATTTAAGTAGAAGCCTCTCCTCTGGCTTCCGAAATTCAGCACGGCTTCTTGCACAGACCCCCCTGAACACCCCCTCACCCCGTCCTCCCTCCCTCTGCACCTCTGCCGGGCAGGGGGGAAGCAGAAGTGGGGGCTGTGATTTGTCAACGTGATGCCCCCCCCAGCCTGTGAGCACCGTTCCTGGCCCTTCCCTGGGCAAGAGGGGAGCTGGGGGGGTTTAGTTTTCAAATCAACCTCACTTAAAACAAGAAACAAACCAGCCCACCCAAGACCCCAGTAAAAAACAGTTAAAAGGTTTTTTATTAATTAAAGAAGAATTATTAATTTAATTATTTAATTAAGATTCATGAACTTAAAAAAAAAATGAAAAATCCCGTTCATAACACCAGCTGTTCCTGGCTGGCTGCCTGGGTGCTGGGTCCGTCCCGTGGGGCCCCTGCTCAGCAGGCAGCTGCTCGTCCAGCCGGTCCCTGCAGGTGTGGCCGTCCTTCCCCAGCAGATCCCTCACGTTGTGCTGGAAGGAGAGAGCGGGCTGGCTGAGCCCTGGGGCCGAACTCCGCGTCTGGGGAAGCTGAGGCACGGCTCCCCGAGATGCTCAGCATCTCCCTCCCAGCCTCAGTCGCCCCTTTTGCATCCCCACCATTGTTATTCCTACCTTGCCGGGGAGCAGGAGGGGCTGGAAGGCTGTGGGGGGCTGGAGGCAGTGCATGTGCTGCAGTGGGGTGGTGTCCTTGTGCGAGCCCCCTCAGCTGCGTGGCATGGTGGGGTCCCTGCCCTCGGCCGCTGGCGCCCTGTTGGACGGGGCACAGGGATGCTCAGTGCCCAGTACTGTGGCAGCCCGTGCTCCAGCCTGCTACGGCAGGGAGGGGGCCAGGGGGTGCTCCCCGGTGGTATCTGTCCCTTCCGTCTCCCCTCCCACTGCGGCAGGAGACCCTCCACCCGCCCAGCCATCCTGGATCTGCTCTTTCCCCACAGCTCCCCAAGCCCAAGTTCAGGCTGAGACCCGACAGAACTCATAACATGAGGCTTCAGCACCCTTGAGACAGAGACCTGGGCCAGGTGGGGCAGTGTGGGCAGGCTGTAAAACCCCACAGAGCGGGGGCAAGCACAGCTGCCCCTGCGCAGCACATCTCTGCTCCCCTGCCCTGCCCAAGCCCCCCTGGAAGCCTCCGCCCCCACCCTGCTCGGGGCAGCGTCCTCAAATTCACAGGCTTGTACCCCATGGCACCTCCATCCCCGCTCTTCCCCCTGGGGAGGGCTCCCTGGGTCCCTGCTGCCGGGCAAGGCTGGGACGGGGCTTGGCAGGGTCGCACCCCCTAGGCAGACACCCGCACCCCCGTGCCAGCACCCGTCTCCCCCGTCCCACCCACGGTGCCGGGTCCTACTCGGGGCCAAGCAGCCGCATGCTGGGGGGCCGGTCCCAGGACAGGCTGTGGATCAGCCTGCGCCAGCTGCGCCTCAGGGATGGAGGTGGAAAAGGCAGCCGGGACCCTCGGCCTCTCCCATGCCTGTGGATAACCCCATCCCAAGGACCAGCCGGGAGTGGGGCGGGGCGTCGCCCAGCAACGGGGGACGCTGCATTGTCCCTTGTCACCCCTCCCACCGCTGTGACCACTCTGCTGCTAGGAGGCAACAGAGGAGGAGGAGGAGGAGGAGAAGCAGGAGGACAAGGAGGACGCGCACAGGGAGGAGGACGAGGACGAGGGGACGAGCAGAAAGGCCCCCCTGGGCAGCTCTTTCTCCCACTCCCCCAGGAGCTCAGGTCCCGCTCAGGTCCCTCTGTCGCTTCAGGCACGGCAGCAGCCATGGCCCAGCTCAGCCTGGCCCAGCTGCTGGATGTCGCCATTGGGACGACCAAGGTCAGGGCCGTCGACTTCGTGGCCCTGCGCAGACTGCTGCTGGCCATGCTCTGGCACCTGGGCCTGCAGGACATCCCTGTGGAGGATCTGTTCAGGCTGGTGGCAAATAAAGCAGTATTTCCTCTCTAAACTACTTTTGGTTTCGAGAGCTTTTATTTCAGGTAACAGCACCATCACACCCAGGGAGCCTCACTCCAAACTCCTGCTAGCTAATTTACATCATTGGCATTGTTATTTCCAACATCAAAACGGGCTCTGCAGAATCTAAAGTGCTTTAACTGACTCTTTTGAGAGCCCTTGACATATTTTCCCCAAAAAAGTGGTTAGAAAGTACACAGAATTACAGAATGTGTTGGGTAGGAAGGGACCTCTCAAGGGCATCTAGTCCAACCCCCCTGCAGTCAGCAGGGACATCTTCAACTAGATCACGTTGCTCAGAGCCTCATCCAGCCTGGCCTTGAATGTCTCCAGGGATGGGGCCTCCCCCACCTCTCGGGGCAACCTGGGCCAGGGTCTCCCCACCCACCTCCAAGGGGGAAGAGGGACTTTGCTCAGGAGGTAGCGGGGCTCATTGACAGAGCTTTAAACAAGGCTTGAAGGGAGAGGGGGACAATATCGGGCTGTCCCTGTGGGATGAGATGCCAAGGTTGGAGGGACGGGGTGCCAGCGAGGGCCTGTTGCTCTGAGATGCGCTGGTGACGCTGCCTCACACTTGAAGTCTTGGAGAGATGAGCCGGGGGCTCCTGAGGTCACAGGAGCCAGGAGGGAAACACCAGTGCAATACCCCAAAGGAATCAAGGGGTGTTCCTGGAAGAAGGTGGTATTTGAAAAGTCATGGCATCAGGTGAAGTCCCCGGGGACGGGAAAAAGGGAAACATTGCACCCATTTGTAAAAAGGGTTTAAAGGAGGGTACGGACCTGTCGGCGTCACCTCTGTGGCTGGGAAGGTCATGGGGCAGATCCTCCTAAAAGCCACGCTAAGGCCCATGGAGGACAAGGAGGTGATTCGAGACATGGCTTCACCCTGTGCTTTTTCCACATCAGACTCCAAAGGAGGAGGTTGAGACAATTTTTCTCCTAAAATCACAGACCGAATGGGTAGGAATGAATCCCCGTGGGTGGATTTGCTCTTTGTTGCATCCAGGATATTTTCAGTTACTTTCTGGCACGCCGTGAAAGAGCAGTGGAAAGAGAAAAACCAAAGGGAAAAAAAATATACTCCTGCTAGACCATGTGACATGCAAAGCGATAATTTAATTTGTAGCCAGGCTTCCATCAGGAAGTAGAAGGTTAATCACGTACTATTTATAACATATATGAAAACTGATAACTCTGGCAACGGATGCCGTGGGGTGGGCTGAGCCCAGCCTAGATGGGACCCAGCAGCCGCGCGGTGCTGGGAAAGGTCTTGCGCATCGCCATGCACTTCTCCTCATCGATGAACAGGGAGTTGGCTTTGACGGCCAGGTCGTGCTGCAGGATGGCTTTGGTGCGAACCAGCATTTGCAAGGTGTCCTGGCTGTCTCTCAGCTGCTGCTGAAGAGTCTGCACCGTCTCATGGATGTCATGGACCTCGTTGACAAGGCTGGAAAACAGCAAGGAGCCCTCATTAGAAGTCCTGTCACGTGGGTGGTTTCTAGCATGGCGTTGCTCATGGGCCCCTGGGGCATGGGTTTTCCCCCTTCAGTGCGCTCAGACTCACTTGGACCCCCCCTGTTTTTGTCAGATCCATGGGGAAGCTGAGGGCAGAGCTCCTCGGGGTCTCGGCGGGGAGGCACAGTGAATGTCTGCTCAAAGGCTTCGGCAACGCGCAGCCGCGTCTGCCAGAGCAGGTGGTGCCACCAAGCAGAGGGACGAGCAGCTGTGGTTTCCCGTTCCTGTTTGGTTTTGTGGCTTTCTTGGCTCCCCCTCCTGGATTTCCCCGGGCAAGGGTCCTCCCCACACCCACGGGTGCACACACAGCGAAAGAGGACAGCTGGGAGAGGCTAAAAGCGAAGGTGAAACAAGTGGAGGATGGAACAAAGGATGGCGTGAGAGATGCTGAACCGGCTCTGGGGCTGGGTTTAAATTGCTTTGAAAAGGCTTCCCAGGGAGCCTCACCCAGCGGGCTGCCAGGAGGAGGTGTGAAGTTCAGGGTGCCTGATCCTCCCCAGCCCCTCGGGGTGCAATGCCAAAGAGCTCCCTCTGTCCTTGACAGGATTTCCAGTGTCCCCAGGGGAGGTGAGCACAGCCCTCACTGCTTCTCCGTATGGTGCACAGAATCCCAGGCTGGCGGGGCTTGGCAGGGACCTCTGGAGATCACCCAGTCCAACCCCCTGCCAGAGCAGGGTCACCCACAGCAGGTGGCACAGGAACGCCTCCAGGCGGGTTTGGGATGTCTCCAGAGACGGAGACTCCCCCTCCTCTCGGGGCAGCCTGTGCCAGGGCTCTGCCACCCTCACAGCAAAGAAGTTCCTCCTCCTGTTTAGGTGGAACTCCCTATGCTCAAGTTTGTGCCCGTTACCCCTTGTCCTGTCCCCGGGCACCACTGAAAAGAGCCTGGCCCCATCCTCCTGACACCCCCCCTTTCAGTATTGATAAGCGTTCAGAAGGTCCCCCCTCAGGCGTCATTTTCCAGCCTGAAGGGACCCAAATCCCTCAGCCTTTCTTCACAAGAGAGGTGTTCCAGTCCCCTCATCCTCTTGGTAGCCCTTTGCTGTCCCCTCTCCAGCAGTTCCCTGTCCTTCTGGAACCGGGGAGCCCAGCACTGGACACAGCACCTTGCACAGCAGCTGCACCCTTGCGGTTACCCCAAAGGAAGGACCTAAGAGCTCTCAGCATGAGCCTGTTGGAGAGTAAAGGGCTTGTCCTTCAAACCTGAGCCCATCCAGCCGCCGGGAAGCAGGCAGGAGAGAAGACGGGGTTGACGCAAGTAGGAAAAATCCGGCCCCTCATGGGGTGGCATCAGGCCGCCCCCGGCCATGGGGTACAGCCTCCGTTGTGGGCGCAGAGCTCTCCCAGCACCCAAAGGCTGGGATACCCGCTCATTGCTTTTGATTATGTCGGTGCACTTCTGGAAGGACTCTTTAGGAAAAAAAAGCAACCCCCCATGATTAATTTTGTCATCCAGTGATGCTCCCGAGTGCTACCACCCGTGAGCCCTCGAGGTCCCCGCCGGCCCCGCGCTCCTGCCTTACCGCAGCTGGGCAGTGTCCCGGCACAGCTCCATGTTTGGCCTCCGAGTGCGCTCGTCCAGCCGGGTCTGAGCCACCTTTAATGGAGGCCCCTGGTCCCTAATGGCCTTTTGGATGGCTTCTATATTCCTCTCCGTCTGGAATATTTCCTGCAGTGTCTGGCGTAAGAAAGAAACACATGCATAAATTTAAAAAATATATTCTCCAGCGGCAATGGGATTTCCCTTTTCTGCCATCCATCTGCAGAAAAAAACCAAGTTCAATCAGCAGACCCCGGGCTCAGACTGCTCTCACTCTGCCATAGATGGAGGCACAGATCCAGCAGCCATTTCTCTGCGGGGAAAAGCCTCTCTTTGCTCTTGCTGTCACATCAGAGGAGGTTTTGGAGCAGTGATGGATCTACTGAATTACCCGCTCCCCAAAATTACTGCTTGCAGGAACTGATCGTCCATCACTAGCAACTAACAGAGGGCAGGTTTTTGGTGGATGCTGCTCGCTGAAGGATGTGGCACCAGCCCGCGATGCTGCAAGCCCAGTTTCTGCTCGGTTAATCTGTGCCGAGCACTTTTCAGGAAGCTTTCCATGAGAGCCAGTGGTGCGAGCCTGCTGCCCATGGCTGATCTCCACTTCATCTGCTTGGCGGAGCAAACACACCGATACCTGTGCAGCAACCACAGAGTGCTGAGACCGAAAACACGTCCTTGGAGGAGCAGCAAAGCTGCAAACCCCACAGCAGACACCCCAGCAGAGTCCCAGTAAAGCCCTTCTGCAGGGCAGCCAGCGCCTCTGAAGTAACTAGCGCTGATGCAAGTAGCGCTGGCATTTTCTGCTGGAAATCCCTGTGCTAGCAGGCTGTCAGCTGGGATGAGCAACGGGCAGTATCCCTTGGGATGAAATTACACTGCCAACTCATCCTGCTCCAAGAAGAAAGTCCCCAAGAAAGCTGGGCAGGGGCTGTTTGCAAGGGCATGTAGCGAGAGGACGAGGGGCAATGGTTTCAACTAGAGCAGGGCAGGTTTAGATGAGACATTAGGCAGAAGTTCTTTGCACTGAGGGTGGTGAGACACTGGCCCAGGTTGCCCAGAGAGGGGTTGGAGGCCCCATCCCGGGAGACATTCAAGGCCAGGCTGGATGAGGCTCTGAGCAACCTGATCCAGTTGAAGATGTCCCTGCTGACTGCAGGGGGTTGGACTAGGTGGCCTTGAGAGGTCCCTTCCCACCCAACACATCCTATGACTCTATGATTCTAAATGATGCTATAACCAGGTTCTTGTGGTGACCGTTCCTCTGCTGGGGCCAGGTCTACGTGGAGGGTCGCGCTTTGGAGGTGTCACCGGGAAGTGACAGTGTCACACCAAAAGGGAGGGGTTCAGGCTACCTTGGCCAGGTGGGTCTGAATCTTTCTCTTGGCATCGGCCGTCTCGGCGATGCGGTTGGTGAAGGCGACGTTCACGGCGTTGAACTGCCGCCACATCTGGCTGGTTGTCACCGCCAGCAGGTTCTCGATGTCGTCCCGCAGCTTGGCGGAGGCCGCCCGCTGGCTCTGGGAGCGGAGGATGTTGTCGTTGGTGAACTTGGCCCAGGACTGCGGCACCGAGATCCTGGCGGGGAAAAGGAGAGGCCCCCGGTAAGCTGGATGTGGGCAGGCATGGACCCTGCCAGGGAGCAGCGTGGATTCACTATAGCTTAAATCTACACTTTTAATTGGACTGTATGTCATAGTTTAACCCCAGCCAGCAGCCAGGACCACGCGTGCGCTGGTGCAGTTCTCCCCCTTCCCCCCAGAAGGGAGAAGAGGGAGAAAAGGAGGGGAAAGGGAAAGGGAAAAACTCGTGGGTGGAGATAAGGACAGTTTAATAGAACAATAACAGAAACGAACAATAATAATAATAGTAATAATAATAATAATAATGACAGAAGTCACTCTCACCACCCAGTGAACTGGCACCTTCCCGAGCCCCGACCGCATATTCCCACCCCGCACCAACCCCCATTTATATCCTGAGCATGGCATCTATGGTACGGAATATTCCGTTGGCCTTTCCCTTCTTCTGCCTATGCTCCTCCTCACTTCTATGGGAAGCTGACAAGAGTCCTTGAAAAGTATAAACATCGCCTAGCATCATCTAAGACACATCTTTGAAAATATGCATTAACTTAGTGAGCTGTTTCAGCAGAGGTGCTCCGCTGAATTAATTGGCAGGCTGATCTCTCAACCCCTGGTAGAATGTTTAATGAGGTGGGACTGGCTTTCACCCTCTGGATGTTTGGCATCCAACTGTCAGCAGAGGGTTGTGCTCCCTTTCCGGGGAGCGGAGAGAAATGACCGCTCTGAGGGAGGTGTCTCCAGGCGGGATGGATCGGGGTTGGGGACAAGCAGCTCCCTGCCAGGGAGAGGCACCGCGTATCCCGGGGACAGCTTGCTGCTGGGGACCGCCAGCGTGCACTCACGTGGCATCGACCTGCTCCACCCCTCGGTAGTAACTGATGCCGTGGGAGGTGTTCATCAGGTGGTGGCACCTGTCGTCGATCCGGTGGGCCACCTGCTTGTTGGCCAGATCCTTCTCCAGGTTGTGCTGGGCCGCCCGGTTGGACCTTCAACATGCAAACAGCAGCCATCGGTGGGGACGTACGGGTGGAATGGCTTCCTCCCCGTTCCACTCCCCACAGCAGCTCCCGGCCCCCCGCGCAGCTCTGTCCTCCCACGAGCATCACCGCCCGCATGCCATGGAGCCTCCATGGGCTTTACGCCTGCGGGGTGTGGGGATAGACGGGCTTCTTCTGGGGGTTCACATCTGCTGGGGTTCTGCTGGGCTGCTGCTGTGACCACAAATGCACATCAGCCCTATGACATGAGAGAAGGAGCTCCTCCTTACGTGATCTGGGCTTTGGCCTTGTCCAGGACCTTCTGCATCTTCTCCCGGCACGACCCAATGACATCGACTTCCTGGGCAAAGGCAAAAGGACCCCATCAGCGTCCATACTCACTCGTCCTGGTCACACTCCTCCCCTTGGACCTCTCCAGCCCTGCACACAGCAAGAACTTGCCTGCTTGTCTTCCTGCCCAAAGCAAACAGGCAGGAAAACTCGCAGCTGAGCCTGCGCCCAGCGCCCTGGAGGGGACAGAAGGGTGCTGTGGCTGCAGCCACGGCCTTTGCGTTCCCTTTCAGGGTGGGTCAATAAGGATTTTTTCACCTTGACCTCAGTGTCAAGCGGTGGTTAGTCCCACTGCAGGGACAGGGACACATCCTGGTGTGGACAGGAAGAGCGGTTCCCTGGACCACTACACACCTCCGTCCCCAGATCAGCACCTGCCCTTTTTGCTCCCAAAATGTTTTCCTCCCCAGGAGGAATCCCATCCGTACGGGACAAGAGGAGATGGACTTGACTTCGGTGTAAATGCCCAGGCTGAATTTCTGAGACACATTCAGCTCCACCGGAGGAAGTGTGTTGCTCTCAGCTCACTTGACTTCAGCACAAACCCATTGCCTTTGTGAAGCTCCGGCTGCTGGAGGCAGGTGATCAGTGCTCCAAATCCCATAACTTTGAAATCCGGTAAAAATAGCTTCAACGCATGATCTGAGTTGCCCAGCTTACTGTTAAGAGCTGTTCCTCCACGTTGTCGTGGACCAGGTCGATGCCCATCCTCTTCTCCCGGTGAAGTAAGCACTCCTGAGCGACCTGTTGGGGACACGCCATCACCGCTGGCTGCAGGCGCAGCTCTCTCTATGGGGACTGTCCCCATCTCCAATAATGTAAGAAATGAAACTCTAGCTGGGTACGGAGATGACAAGAGGGGAAAAAAGTGGCCCGGGGCAGCTGGTCTAGCTGACAAGGAGCAGCTGAGCTGCAACATCAGCATTAAACCATCATGAGGGAGCAGACATGTCCCTGGTGCAGCCACAGCTGAAACGGGGGACCTGTGTCAGCCTTGACGCCCACCTCGCCAGAGCCTCGTGGTAAGACACGGGCTTTTGTCTCCCAAATCAGGACTCTGGATGTACCGCGTCTAAAAATATTGAGTTAAGCAAACGCAGCTCTGACGTGCTCAGCCTGTGCTGATAGGGGATCCAGCAGATGGCAAGGGGGGTTTGGTTACTACTAACTTAACTAATGGCCTCTTAATAACAACTTTCTAGACGTTCTGGAGCTGCAGTGAAACTTAATGAGACGTTTGAAGGGCTGCAGATGTTTCAGCAATAGGCTACAGCTTGCAGCGCGCCAGGACGGGTGCTTACCTGGAGAGGGGCGTCCGCCTCGGCCAAGGCTCTCTGCAGCCTGGTCTTCACCTCTGTGAGCGCGTTGGTCTCCCCGATCACCTCATCTAGCTCGTGGCAGAGCTCCGATTTCCAAAACGCGATGTCATTGGCGCGCACTCCCAGGTTTTTGGTGCTTTCTGCTTGCGTTTTCTTGGTCTGCTGGTATTTGTGGTCAATGATGCGGGAGGTATCGGCTCTCAGGCGCTCCGCGTTCTTCTGGGAGGTCTCCGACTCCCTGTAATTGGTCACGTTGGACTTGTACCAGTCTTCAGGGGTGTAGCGGGTGAAGACGGTGGTTCTGGTGGAAACAGAAGGAAGCTTCTCGCCGGCGGTTATCCCCTGGGAACTCTTGGAAAAGGCAGCCAAAGTTGGTTTGCTGGCAGCCGTTTTGTAGTAGGTGCTGGGCATCCAGGGGAGGCTGTAGCTCTGAGGCAAGGGGCGGTAAGGAAATCGGTTCTTATAGCTTGACGCCATGGTGTGGATGGCAGGGAGAAACCTGGTGGGTATGGCTCTGGGATGGGCGAACTTTGCTGGTAAGGGAGAGCCGACAGACTCCATGCTCCACCGCTGCTATTCGTGTGTCCCGTCCGTGTCCTGCACAGAGGAGGAGAGAGAGGACAACCTCAGCAACCTCCTGCACTTGCCTTACTTCTTACAGCAACACCCGCAACTGCAAACACAAACAGCGACGCACAGAGCGCCCTCACAGCGCCTAAACAGGCCTAAACCCCTTGAAAACAAATCCCTTCTGACAGCATCCCAAACATTTGTATATAAAAGCGTTTGACTTGGTTGTTAGTATCTAGCATCAGGTCTTGGAATGCGGAGAAAAACAAATCACGGCCGTAAGGAGAATGACAGATACCGTGCCTTCCTTTTCCTTAAATCTGTCAATCCAGTCAAACTGGAGTTGCTCCTTCTCTGCTGTTCCTTTGTTTCTTTTGGCTGGCGTATCTGCTGATCTTCTGATACTCCAGAGGTCATTTTCTCTGTAAAAGTTCCATTCCCAGCCCCGAGAGCTGCGTCCCTTTTGGACACACATCTGCTACCGGCCCAGCGCCATTTGTGGGTGGGTGAGGGACTCCATCCTCACCCCCTCTATCTTCCCTTGCCTTAAATGCTGGAGTGAGGAGCCTGCAGGTGAGCTGAGCTTTGCAGGACTATATCCAAATTTGAGCCCCACACACCCCTATTTCAGCCTCAAAAGAGGGGCCGCCTCTTGCCTTGCAAAGGAGGAAAGGTGTCGATGGCTCACCTGGTGTAAGATCAGTGTGCGTGGGAAGGAGATGGCCCACAGTCTTTTCAGAGCGCTTGGGAAACACCAGCCTTGCAGTAGCCCTAGGAGGAATGGCCACACATGAAGATTTTGCTACCAAGAATTGCATATTGTCCTCTCCAGCTTGAGGCTGTCAATCGATGGTTATCAGCAAGATAAGGCAGGGGGCCACCAAACACACCTCATCTGAGGACAAACACTCCGGAGGGGTACGTGGTGCTCGGTACGAAGCTCTTGTGAGGTTACAAGTGTCACCCACGGGCAGGAATAAGTCCCTCAATACGGCTGTTGTAGCCAGCCTGACGTGTCCTTCCCCTAACACCGTCCCGTCCCCACTGCTCCCAGCCTGGCTCGGAGCCCCAGGGGAAGATGAGGACACGGGTGTGCTACAGCAAGATCCCTGATGGGAGTGGCTGTGGGACAGGCAGCGGGAAACTCACACCCTCAAATGCAGCAGAAAAAGAAGCTTTCGCAAACACGACCCTCCGAGGCAGTTTGGCAGAACCGAGGACGAAATGTCTGCGCTCAGGTCCAACAGAAACCACCGTGTGTGCCGCTTCCCACAAACCGCTCCCTTCAGCCCTTTTCTCCCGCCTAGGGATAAATGACGGCGCTTTCCCTAGCTCCGTGCCGCTTTATACCTGAGAAACGGCCTTGGGAGGGTGGGAGGCAGCTTCCCTGGCTCCCACCCCCACAAATAAACTCTGCCCTTTCAGACACTGACAGACACACGTTTAGGAAAGGGAGGGAAAAACCCACTTTGTGCCACCCCTGAACACGGACACACGACAGGAGCCCCCGACCACCTCATCCGGGTACATTTAGAGGACAGAAGAGATATGGAGGGGGATTAGGAAAATGACCCGTTTTTTTCCCTCCCAGTTCAGGGACATACTCACCCTGCAGAGGCTTGGGGGTGTGCGGGGGGGGCTGCTACTCAGTGCTGTGCTGTCAGGTTGGGTGGCAGCACTGCCAGACACTGCAGCATCCCCAGTGCCCTCTGTGTCACAGAACCAGGGCAGCGTTGCCGCTGGCGCAGGGTGCTCAGTAACCGGGTTCTACGCGGGCAACTCCCTGCAGCCGCTGTGGCAACGCGATGCAGCCGCTGGGCAACGCATTGCTGTGGATGGGCAAGCCGGGGCCAGCCCTGGGCAAGAAAATACCCTCACATGGCATCCTAGATCCTGCCCTGGACAACCTACTGCCCTCCATGGGCAGGTTTTGCAGCCCCTGGGCAACCAGGTGCAGCTTTTGGGCAACTGTTGAGCGGCTTAGTCATATCATTTGGTTTTCCGTAGTCCTGCAAGAAGCAGGGAGATGGACTCGATGATCCTCATGGGTCTTTCTCGACTTGAGACGTTCTATGATCCTATGAACTCACGGCCCTCAGTGGGCAACCCAGTGCCACCCCTGGGCAAGTCAGTGCAGACTGCGTGCATCCTAGTGCCTTTGCTGGGCAACTTGATCCCTTGCCTGGACAACCCCCAGCACCGTCAATGGGCAACTGAAATCTAGCTTGCTTACTGATGTTGATAGCATTCGGCATGCTACGTTGCAAAATCGAGCGGCTGTTGATTTTTTGCTGTTAGCTCAGGGTCATGGATGTGAAGGTTTTGAAGGTATGTGTTGTATGAACCTTTCCGACCACTCATCATCCATTCATAAGCAGTTACGGGAGCTGAAGGATAACATGTCCAAATTAAAAGTGGTCAAAAACGGTTTCGATGATTGGTTAAGCTCATGGGGTATAACGGGATGGTTATCAGATTTACTAAAGCAAGGGCTCATGCTATTGTTGGTTATATTATTATTGATTATGGCAGCCTCGTGTGTTCTCCGCAAAGTGACTGACATGATAGAAAATGCCATGCATAAGGTCTGGCTGGCTCAAGAAGAAAAAGGGGGTATTGTAGGAATGTATCTGAGAGAAAACGGCCATGTGAGCCAGCCTCCCTACTCTGAGAGATTAGATTAAGAGCAAAACAGGCGGTAGAAGATGGAATTAGTACATGGGAAAAACGGGAACTGAGAAGGTAGAAAACATGTTGTGCTAATGACTAAGCAATTTACTATGCGAATTCTTGTAACCAATCTGATGTGTGAACGAACTGCATGCACAGCGCGTGGACAGTGTAACTCGCTGATCAGAAATAAGCGAGTCGCGTGTATGGCTACAACACAGGGTATAAAAGATGATGATCGGTGCTTAATAAACGGCTTCTGTTGATTCACATTGGATCCTCTGGAGTCCAGTTATTTCTCCTCAACAGGGTGCGGGAGGAGAAGCCATGCTCTCTGCTAAGACACTAGGAGAACCCACTAGCAGGGTTTGACAAGCCACATTTTAACCAAAAGAGGCAGAAAATGCCAGCGACGACACTGTGAGCACCCGGAGATCTGCGGAAAGGTCTGAAAGTCCGTTCAGTCCCTGGCCAGATGAGAGAGAGCTTCACCTGGAGCTGCTTCTGGACTTTCTCATGGGATCTTTTGAGAGAGGTCCCAGCCCTAGCTCTGTCCCAGCATCAGTGACACCTCCAGCATCTGAGCTGATCCCATCCCTGCTACGAGTCCCTCTTCACCAGCAGCAGCCGAGGGAGCACAGCCGCCAGCATGGCCACCGTCAAGATGAGCAGGACGGCGAGGGCGATGGGTGACTGGCAGCATTTCACCCCCAGGGCCGAGCTGGATGACACCGAGCTTCGTGTTTCTGTTCTGCTTCTCCTCCCCAGGGAGCTGCAGTCCATATCCACCAGTGGCATCCCATGGTCACTGATGACAAAGATGTGGGCTTCCCGCGCCAGCTCTCCTGGGACCCCCTGCGAGTCCATGGGGCTGTTCCCCGTGCTGCAGCACCGGTCGAAGCTCTGCACCAGCATCACAAATGGCTGGGCACCACCAAGGTGTTGCTGGCCTCCAATTTGGTCAGATGGGACAAGGAGGAAGGTGACAGAGGCATCTCTAGGGCCCGGAGGTTGGTACCTGCCTTGGGCGGCCATAGAGCCTTCTTCTTGCTGAGGAAAGTCACGTAGCAGCAGATGGGGCAGATGATGCTGCTCTGGACCTGGCCGTCAAGCTTGGCGGAGAGCAAGCACTTCACCAGGCAGTCGTGGCAGAAGGTGTGCCCGCAGCTGAGCTGGCGGTGCATGGCCTCCAGTGGGTGGAACTTCTCGTAGCACATGGGGCACTCGGCCGGGGGTCCCTCCTTGCTGGACGAGGCCTCAGACATCCCTGCTCTGTCGGCCACAGGCGCTCCCCAGCTACGAGGAAGAGGCACGATGGGTTAATAAGGTTGAAATGATAAGCATGATTCATCTCTTCATCTCTCCTCCTCCTCCTCCCTGCTCTCTTGCTTTTGCCCTCTTGCCCCTAACAGATGCAGTTGACAGCTACTAGGCATCCTCTCAACAAGACAGGGCATTTTCAGGAGCATTACGCCTCTCAGTGTGGCCCTTGGGGCAAGACGGGAGGACCCCAACTCCAGAGCCAGCGCGGGCAACAATCCCCGGCTGCAAAATCACATGCACGAGCCCCTGGATGGACCTGCTCAGCACGTGGTACAGATAAAGCAGGTTCAGCTTGTGTCAGGAGTGCCTCCGTGCACTGCTGCCAGCTCCAGGTGCACGGGAGGTGGGAACTCCCATCCCACAAAGAAACCTGCCATGGAAAGGGAGATGCTCCCATCCCAGGGGACACAGAGGGGCCAGCGGGAGCAGGGGGAGGCCAGGGCAGTGGGACAGGTGGGAGCACAGGACCCCCCGGGGATGGAGAGGGGGCGTGCTGGACCCGGGGCAGGCAGCGAGCACCCACGCCAGGCTCCTTCCAGGCTGCTGGAGGATGTCCCAGGCTGGTGGCCAGGCCACAGCCATCTCCAGGCTGTGCTCCTCACGCCGGAGCATGGTGTGGTCAGTAAGCCCCGGAGCCCGGCGTCTCCTCTTAGTCAGAGCGGGGAGGGCAGAGCCCAGCCATCCCGCCTGGCCCCTGCCCCAGCCTGGGGCGCCAGGGGGAGCGCGGGGCCGCTGGCATCCCCAGACCCGCGTCTGGGCTGGGTCTGAAGCTCTGCCGTGCGTCTCCCAGGGCAGGGAGCATTCATGCGGCGGCTCAAGGAAGGGAGAGGGGAGCGGGAAGAAGGGAGAGAGGAGAGGGGAAAAGGGAGAAGGGAGCGGGAGATGGGTGAAGGGCGGAGGAAGAGAGGAGAGGGGAAAGGGGAGAGGAGAGAGGGGAGAGGGGAGGAGGGATGCTCAGCTCAGCTCAGCTCCTTTCTCTTAAAACTGGAGCTTCATAAAACCTGCAGGTTTTTCCAGACCTTGCAGCATTGTCAGACCCGACCCAACCTGCACCCCTTTTCTCACGCATGACTGTGCCCATGGGCATCCTCACAGCTGCCTCTGGAGGTTTTGCCATCCCCTCCTTGGCTGACCTCCTCTTCCTTGGGAGCCATCCCCTGCGCCAGGACGGTCACAAGAACTCAACAAACCATCCCCTCCCAATCAAAGAGAAGAAAGATGCAGGCTCCTGCTCTGCTTTAAGAGGGATCAGGGACTTGGTCCCCCAACGTGCTGCAGAAGGAGACCCTGACCCTGTGCACCAGCTCCTCTGTGCCCCCAAAGCCCCCTTACCTGCTGCAGGGCACCAGGGCAGGAGCCCCTCCACGCACTCCACTGCTGTCCCCAGAAGCGGGGCTGGCCGTGCCCCAGCACCGAGCACCAGCTGGGGAGGGGACTGGGACACCTATCTAACACGGAGGTGTTGGCTGCGCGTGTCATGCGGGCGCGTTGCGCAGAAGCTGGAGCAGGGACAGGGCCATCTCCCGGGGACTGAATGCGGAGGAACTCGTTCCCCGTTTTAAAGGCCTGATATTTGCCTGGTTGGCCAGGGAGGGGGCGAGGAGCCAGTGTCAGGCGTCGGAGGGCAGGGACAGGCAGCACGGTCCTGCCTGCTTTCCCTCATGTGATGGGCACCTGTAGTCGGGCTCATCCCTGAGCTCAAACCCCAATGAAACAGTCGCTAAAGGGGATGTCGGGAGCCCAGAATCTTCCCGTCCTACACCATCAGACACTCACCCAAGCACCGGTGTGGCAGCACACAGCCCAGCAAACACACTCCAGCAGGCTCGAGGGCCACTGCTGCCTTGAACCTGCCCTGGAGGGGTTTTCCAGCATCTTTGGGAACTGCAGTCCAGGCAGCGGCAGGAGCCCTGTGGGCTCAGGGCAGGCAGAAGGCCCGAGCTTGGCCATCTCAGCAGCCGCAGGTGGCTCATGAGTCACTGTTTGGCCAGGTGCCGGCTGGAAACACACGTAAAGAAGGTTCCCTGTGGCCTTACATGTGTCCCAGGGTGCTGCCCATCCCTCCCTCGACCCCCAGGCGAGAAGCTGAGAGGTGTCTCCCCTGCAAAGCCTTGAAAATCTGCCACGGGGTGGGTCACTCCTCCCACAGTCTCGACTCTTTCCAGCCACCCCTGCCACCCCTCAGCCCGGCCAGTGGCCACGGGGCTGCCAGCCCACACTCAGGCTTGCTGAGCGGCTCCACAGGGATGTGAGGATGAGATTCCCAGAGCAGGCACAGTGACCCCAAGGCGCCCCGCCTGCACGCCTTCCCCAGCTCTGGCTGTGGCAGTGCAGCCACGGGACCTGGATTTGAACCATCAAGGGGCCCCAATGGCCTGGAGGGCCTGGAGTCTCCATCATGGAAAGCCTTCCGGAGAACCCTGACATAGCGGGGAGCCTTGCCTTGGGGCAGAGAGATGCTCTGCACAAGCATTCCCAGCCCTGTGGTCCTCCAGCCCCAAGAAGATGCCCAGGGCTCTGCAGGATCCGTGGGGCAGGCAGAAGAGGAGATGCACCTCTGGCACCCAAACCCCAGTGAGATGGGCCCTGGAGTTCCTCTATGGGCAGGAGGGGTGGTTTCGTGCGGCTGGCTGTCGCGGCAGGGCTGCAGGCGTGGGCAGCAGTATCAGTCGCTCGTGGGTGCAGCGGTTGCAGCAGTTACAACATGGGGCTGGTTTCTGGAAGGAGCAGGGGAGGTGCAGCCCCGCCGAGCCGTCCCGTGCACTGGGGCAGCTGCCAAAAGAGAGCACCCATGGTGGGAGACATGCCCCGGGGGGGATGTCTCAAGCCGTGAAGCCCTGTCCCTCGCTGGAAGGAGACCCGGAGCATGTCAACACCTTCCACACCCCCCGCTTAAGATCAGGGACCAAGCCACTCCACTCGTTATCCCAGTTTTCTTGGGATGGTCCAGAAATTGAGGCTGAAACCTCTCCAGACAGATCGTGCCGGGGCTGAGGTTGCACAGTCACCCCTGGGGTAGGCATCCCCATCCCCCTCCCTGGGCCCTCCTTGAAGCTGCTGGAGGTGCCAGGGTTGCACCCACCGAGATCTCCATTGCTGAATGAGTGATCTGGGCCAGCGAGAGCAGATTTGGGGCAGCCGAGCATCTCCCCAGCTTCAGTTTGCTCTCTGCCAGCACCAAGGCGGGGTGGAAATTCCTGTTTCCCATACTTTGAATGCTCCCCGCCGTCGGAAACTATGAGCTCACGGCTCTATACATAGGCACTGGAAAAACGAGTCTGCCTCCCTTTGCCACTTTGACCACGCCAAAATCAAAGGGATTTGGGCATATCACAGCCCTGGCTCTGTGAGCACTTTCGTTCTTTCCTGGGCATGGCTTTTCTCGCTGCCTTTGCCCCACTTCCACATGCAGCAGCATCTTTCCTGAAGGACAGGATTGAGTCTGCTGGTGCCTGAGGGAGAAGAAACCAGTTTCAGGAGCAAAGCAAGTCCCTATACGCTGCCTGTATGTTTTTCTCCGGCTTTAAGCAATGCAGCTCACGGCCAGTGTTTCAGCCCCCTCAAACCCAGTGCAGGGTCAAGGTCTCCAGGATCCTTTTATCCAAGCAAGAAGGCAGCATCAGGCTCAGCTTCTCTCCAGGGACCACAGCTGGGACCTTCTCTGCTCTGGGGTTGGTGGCTTCCAGGGAACAAGGGACATTTCTGACCCAGAAGAGGACACGGCCCTCCCTACAGGCGGGGGTGGCCGGGGGTCCCTTCTCTAAAACTGCGATGGCTTTTGGGCAGAGCTCTGCAGCCTTTTGCAAGGACAAGAGGATGCTGCAGACAGCCCTTGTCTTCCACAGCATCACCCCAACTTCCCACTGTCACCGACCAGGTGGGGAGGAGGGAAAATAATATTAGATATAGTTACGTGAAAGTGCTTATTTTCAAAGCACATTTAAAGCCAGAAGATCAAACTATATGTGAGCCTGGTGCCAGGCAAATACTCACTATAGGTCTCCATATTTCCATAACAAATCCATGCTGCACTTCTCCAAATCATAAGAGATGAAGCAGGGACATTTCCAATGAGCAGAGACGTGTCCTCCATCCCTTCTCTCAACGAGGGCGAGGATCCCGGTGAGAAAAATCATGGCTTTATTCCTGACGGCAAGATGCACGCGCGGAGCTTTGCCATGCAGCCACAACCCATCCACATGGCTGGTGGCTGCTGGAAAGGATGGGCTGGCTGAAGCGTCCCTCACCTGGGGAGACCTGCCCCATCCCTCCCACGACACGGCCAGTCCTCCCGAACTCCCCCAGGTTTTTCCTTAGCGATGGCTCAACCTGCAAATCTGAGGCTTTCTCCAAGTTTCTGCTCAGCCCGTTCTCCTCCCACCACTTCCCAGCCCCGGCTCAAACATGGTGAATAGTTGGCACTGCTGGGAACCAGGTGAAGGGAAGAGGGGAAAAAGTAAATCCAAGGGGTGGAGGGTCCAAGGGTCCTGGCCCCTGTCTTAGCTGTATCCATTCCCGTGCTGTCAAAATAAACTCACATAGATGGAAAAGATGGATGAGTTTGGAGGCACCCAAGCCCTTTAAGGGGGTCCATCTTTTCCCATACTTGCTTTACTTGAATTCAGAGTGGGAAAATAAGTGTCTTTTCCTTCTGCATGTCTCCATCCTGCCTGTCAGGCACCTGGCAGGATGCAGACCCACCATCAAGCTGCTGATTTAGCCAAGACAGCCCAAAACACCTAGCAGAAGCTCTTCCGACAGCTTTCTCCTCAGCGCTTTTTGCCGTGCCCAGCAGGTGGTACTCTCAGATCTGCTGTGGCCAACCTAAAAAAAAAAAAAAAAAAAAAAAAAAAAGACCCGGGTGCACCGTAAAAAAAAGCCCTGGGCCTGCCTCTCCAGGGGTGCCAAGGTCTGGAGCTGGTGGTCCCCACCAGCTGGGATGCTGCCTCTTCCCCACCAGGACGGATGGGATCTGCCTATCCTCCTGATGATCAGAAATTTACATCCAGTCATTTGACATGACGAATGCTTACCAAACACCAAGGAACAACGGGGTACATCCCCAAACCCCTCTCCAATGCCTGTTTTCCCACCAGATGCTGCGGTTTTGCAAAGGCACCTGCACAGTACCTGGGCATCACAGCACCCACCTGCCTCTGCCTCCAACAAACCCTCCCAGGAATGACCCCGAGCCTGGTGTGAGCCCTTGGAGCCTTATTCTGACAGCAAAACTTGGCGATTTGTCTCGTCCAGTCCAGGCCGAGCCACACAGCCCCACGGTGCATGGGGTTTTCCCATACCTGGGAGGGCAACTGCACTCTCCAGGGGCTCCTTCAGCTTCTTTCCCCCCTCCACCAACACAGCGTCAGCTCAGTGAGTCCGGGGGCAGCCCAAGGCAAGCGTCTCAGATGATGAGCAAGGCCAGGGCTGCACAAAACCCCTGGATGTGGGGGCAAAATGGCTTGTCCCCCCTTCCCCAGTGCCCACACCAGCCCCTCGGGGGAAGCACACAAACCTGCTGTAGACCCTCCGCGGTCACTGTGACCCGTCCCTGCTGTGCCATGAGCCATGCCACTCCAGGGGTGTTTTACCACCCACGTCCCCTGCAGCAGCGGGTATTGCCGGACTCTTTTACGCCATCCCCTCTGGCTGCCTTTTTACCAGGCAGCTCCCTCGAGCCTTATTCTGGGGGACAATGCACAGAATCCCTGCAACGTCAGGAGAAAAGGCTGCCGGGGTTAGGCACTGGGGGGCTTTTACCAAAACGGGAGGTTCCCTGTGGTTTTGGCTGCCAGGTTGTGTTGCAGTTTGGCTTTTTCCTCCAAGCCCTGTCTCCCGGAGGGCCGAGACTGCAGAGGGGTTGCTGCCTTTAATGGGAACAAGTAGAGGTCAGCTTCTAGCCCTGCAACACCACACACGCTGGAGCGGCCCGGAAAGGAAAGGCTCCATAAAAGGAGCACTAAATACTGGATTTTGGTTCATTTCATGATTTTTCCAGGGTCTTATGACCATGCAGTCAGCATGGTGCTGTGAGCAGAGAGTTTGCAGGCAGAGCTGCTCCACCAGCCAGGGTCAGCTGGTGGATCATCAACCAGAAACACAAGTGGGTTATTGATAGGAGGATGCTTGGGAAAAAATGCATCTGCCCAGACATGCTGGCACAAGGCAGGAGGGCTACTGTCCCCGTCCCACCACCCTGTGGGCTCTGCAGTCCCCGTAGTCAAAATATAGGAAGGATAACCCCAGTCCTCCCTTCCAGATGGGGTCAGCTGGAAAACACACAAGGGTCCTGACAACCCCCAACCCACGGTGTCCCATGAGGGACAGGGCAGGTGGTGCCCGGCTGTCCCCTTCTGCATCCTGGGAGGATGATGGGTCCAGCACAGAGACGCTCCCGAGCCGGCATCGGGGCTGTGGCTGGTGTCACAGCAGTTTCCCACATCTCCTTGGCCCTCCATGTCCATCGTTAAGGACCCCCAGGAAAATGGGCACAAGCAGATCCAGGGTGCCTAAGAGGTCACCCCTGCACCCCACGAGCAGCCTGGCAATAACCAAGACAATCAGCGTTTCAGGGTGGCTGTCCTTTTGGCAGCCAAGCTGAGCTGCAAAACAGTACTTTTAGGCATCGCTGGCAAAGTCTGTTAAAGGAGCGATTCAGCAAATACTGCCCAGGCACCAAAGGTGGCACTCACATTAGTCAAGAAAAATAGCTACATTTATCAAAAAAAGGCTCCATGTGGATGGACACAGCCAGCTCAAAGGGGGACTTCGGGTGAGGCATAAAGGGAGGATAAATGAAGTGATCGGCGTTGTTGCGTACAACAGAGGGTCTGCTGCCTTCATGCTTGAAGAAGTGCCCTGTTATGTGTATGTGTATGTTATGTGTATGCGGGGGCAGCTCGCAGAGCGGCGGTGACTTTGCTTTCCCGGCTCTTGCAACATCCCAGCAGGCTGTGAGGACACGGCACGCGCCAGACAAGCTGAGTCTCTGCCGACCCCACTGCCAGCGCTGCCAGTGGCTGGGGGACACGTCAGCACAGAGCCATCAGGTCCCCCGCCCCCGGCAAAGCCATGGGATGTCCCCATCTGCAAAGCCTCACTGCAGGGGCTGGGCAGGGAGCACTGGGGGGCTCTGCCTGGGCCACTTGTCCCTCTGGCAACCCTCCCAGAGCCACTGCCCTGCCACATGGTCCCCCAGAGCTGTTGCCCATCGACCCCTGCTCCCCAAAGCCCTCCTAGATCCCTGCCTCTCTGTACACTCCCTACAGCATGGCCATGCCGTGTCTTTCACAGAGCTGTACTCCCACCATTCCCCCTACTCCCACTCCCTGCCCAGTCTCATCCTTCCCAGTCCCATCCAAACCACATCCCTCCCAGTCCCATACCTCCCAGTTCCATCCCTCCCCACACCCCTTCCAATCCCATCCTTCCCAGTCCCATCCAAACCACATCCTTCCCAGCCTCATCTCCCCTCATCTCTCCCCACCCCATCTCTCCCCACATCCCTCCCAGCTCCATCCCTCCTTACACCCCTCCCAGCCCCATGTCTCCCTATACCTCTCCCAGCCCCACCCTTCCCTGTATGATCTCCCATATCCCTCCCAGCCCTATACCCTCCCCAAACCCACCTCTCTCTACAGCTCCTCCACTCTCATCCCTCCCTACCCCCACCCCAGCCCCAGCCCTTCCTTCCCCTCGCTGGGGGCACACAGACCCCCACGGCCCCTCTTGTGGGCTCCAAATAGCCATGATTCAACCCACTGGCTTACAAGGATGAAATATTGCTGCTGATGTTGTCACCACGGCACCGGGATGGGGACTGTGAGTAGGTGTGAGCAGCTGATCTCGCATGCACATGGCGAGTCCTGCACCAAACACTATCCTCGGGCAGACAGGGAAGGAGGCAGCAGGGTGGGGGTATAAGAGCAAGGCTGTTTGGAGGCAAACATCAGTCTGAGCAGGAAAGCTGATATTCCCCAGCACCTGCCAGACTCGTGACATGGGGTCCAGGGTGGGAGCCATGCAAGGCCAAAGGTTGGCCAGGCTTTTTCTAGTGGTCAGAAAACTGCTGGGTCTGAGGTCATCTTTCTTGAGACCAGGAGCAGCCAGGCTTGGCAAGTTCGAGCCTCACAAAGCTCTTGAGATGCAATGAGTCGACAGTTCCCAGATCACATCCCCAGGGTCAACAATCACAGCTCCAGAGCCACAAGCAGAGATGGATGCTGCCTCCCAGCACAGACCAGTGCCCAGCTCCCGGGGCTGTTTCCCTCCCCATCCCTGTTTCTCCTTTGCCCAAAGCCTCCTTTCCCCTGGACCTTCTCAGCGCTAGGAAGGCTAGGCTGCATGTGGGGGAGGCGGAGGGGGGGGGCTGGGCTTGGCTGACCCCCTGCTTCTTCTCCTTGGCTCCCTGGAGGTGCCGGCTGCATCCCTGAGATGATGGCCTGGGTACCAGGGGACCCTGCCTGCATCCCTGGGGTGGTGGCGCTGGCATCAGAAGTCCTCCTCCATCTGAGGGAGCGCCTGCCCCCGTCTCAGATGTCACCGTTGCTCTACGTGTCCCTGCTTGCATTCCCAAGGAACCAGGATGTGTCCCTGGAGTGCCTTTGATGGTCCTGGGCACAGCCTGTGTGCCTGGTCCCGTCAGACCCAGCGCTGAGCTTTCCAGTCCGTGCTGAGCCAACGGAGACGGACTCAGGCAACGGCCACCTCACCCAGGCACCGGGGACACCGGACACACGGATCCAGCACCCAGACAGACGGGCAGGGAGAGCTGGTGTTCCAAAAGTAATATATATTTTTTTAATTAATAAAATCATGATTGTGATTTAAAATTTAAATGCATTACTATTCTTTAATTAGTAAAATTAATTCCCTGGAGAAGGGAGATGAACGGTGGTCACAGGGCTGGGGGGAACACATTGACAAATCGCAGCCCCCAGTTCTGCTTCGCCCCGGCCCTGCAGAGGTGCAGAGGAGGGAGGACGGGGTGAGGGGGGGTTCAGGGGGGTCTGTGCAAGAAGCCGTGCTGAATTTTGGAAGCCAGAGGAGAGGCGCGTGTTGCTCTGGGCGCTGCAGCACCTGTCTGGGAAATCCAGAGCTGGGGGGGCACCAGTGGCTCCGTGCCGCCGTGGCCATGATCCGGGCTCTCGACAGCCACCTCCATCCATTTATTTTTCATTATTCCCCCTCTGCCCTCTCCTGCCCTGCTGCAGGGCTGCTCGGGCATGAAGTGGGCTGTTAGAGAACCCCCACACACCCTTCAGTACCTCTGGGATGCTGCTTCCTTCTCCCTGGATTTATATATATATGATACTCATAGATTATAGCGATAGATTAAAAAAATAAAGTGGGGGAAGAAAAGGCCAGCTAGAGGATCCCATGGGCCGGTGCCCACCCCAGCAGCACGTCTTCCCCTTAAAGACAATAACAAAACCCAGGCAATGATCCCAGTGAGTTCCTGGGGGAGCCCCCGCTCCCAATGCCCTGGCCCGGACCCCCCCAACTCCCCTCCGCGCCAACCCTTTGCTGCCTCAGAAAACCACAATAATGGCGGCGGTTGGGAGCCGGGCCTGGTCTCCTGCGGGACGTGTCACCGGAGCGGGCTGAGTGACCGGGACAGCCCTGCGAGGGAGCTGCCTCTGCCCGGGCTCGGGCTGCGCTGGCTGCGGCCACAGATCAGCCTGCGCCAGCTGCGCCTCAGGGATGGAGGTGGAAAAGGCAGCCGGGACCCTCGGCCTCTCCCATGCCTGTGGATAACCCCATCCCAAGGACCGGCCGGGAGTGGGGCGGGGCATCACCCAGCAACGGGGGACGCTGCATTGTCCCTTGTCACCCGTCCCACCGCTGCTGTGACCACTCTGCTGCTAGGAGGCAACAGAGGAGGAGGAGGAGGAGGAGAAGCACGAGGACAAGGAGGACGCGCACAGGGAGGAGGACGAGGACGAGGGGAGGAGGAGGAAGGCTTTGACTGCCCATCCCTCCCACCCATCCCAGTCTCCCCCAGGCAGAAAGGGCCCCCTGGGCAGCTCTTTCTCCCACTCCCCCAGGAGCTCAGGTCCCGCTCAGGTCCCTCTGTCGTTTCCAGCACGGCAGCAGCCATGGCCCAGCTCAGCCTGGCCCAGCTGCTGGATGTCGCCATCGGGACGACCAAGGTCAGGGCCATCGACTTCGTGGCCCTGCGCAGACTGCTGCTGGCCATGCTCTGGCACCTGGGCCTGCAGGACCTCCCTGTGGAGAAGTGGGGACACAGCCCGACCCCCCTCCTGAAGAGGGACCAGCCTGCCAAGGCACCCCCTGTTCTGGAGAAGAAGGGGGACAGGGCCCAGGGCACGCGGCAGCAGCCCCAGGAGCCACGGGAGCGGCTGCAGGAGACCATGAGCGGCCCCCAGCTCACCTGCGAGACCACCTACGCCCGGAAGATAGAGAGGAAAATCAAAGAGAACGGGAGCAGCATCTTCAAGGTAGGGGCTTCTGCCAGTCTCCTGGGTGCTCCCCCACGAGACACCCCCTCCTCCAGGGTCCACGCCGCCGTTGCATCCCCTTACACCGAGGGTCTGCTTTAAGCCTGAGCCCATGGCAGCACGTGGGCCTTCACAGATGGAAAGAACTGGAGTTTTGGGGAGGAAGAGCTGGGGCTGAAATGCCCCACTAGCTGGAGGCTCAGCAGCCCTGGAGCTCTGGCCCCATCGCCCTCTCCATCCCTCCCTTCCCCGCTCCTGACCCACGGCCGCTACCGCATCCGCTCCTGGGGCAGCTGGGAGGCTCCACCAGCCCCTCATGGGTCTCATCTCCCACCCCAAATCCCCTCGGCTCGCCCAAGGGCTAAAGCCAGCACTGGTGGGGAACAGACAGGGGCCTCGTCCTGCACGGCGCTGAGACGCTGGCGGCCGTGCTTTGCCCCCCAACTATCCCCCGTGGGCAGAAATAAACCCGGGTTCAAGTTAAGAGCACAGCAGGGGTCAAGGTCCTGGTCCCCAGGGACCCTCCCCTGGGGCTCACCCCACCACCCCCCTCTCGTGGGCCATGGCTCTCTCCCAGGAGCTGCTCGAGGAGATCCACACCATGAAGGTGGCGCAGTCCCGCATGGCAGAGGACATCCGCAGGATGCAGGAGGCGCTTGGCTTGGTGAGCTGCCGCTGGTGCCCCGGGAGGGAGCTGGGCCCTTGCCCCCTCCCTGCCCCTCTCCCTGTCGCCACCCCAAAGTGGGAAGGGTGTCCCAAGGGGGGAGCAGGGGAGCTCAGCCCACCCTCCTGCAGCCCCCCACCCTCTGCCCCCCACCACTGCCCCGGCGAGGGCACAAACGGACGCCGCTGCCTGCAAGTCGGGCTGCGGGTAGAGGGAACTGCGGGCATCAGCCAAAGGGATGCTGGGGCACTTCTGAACTAACAGGCAGAAAAAAAGAAACGTGGGAGCTGGGAAGGAGGGGGATAAGGCTCTGCCCTGGGCAAGCCAGCCACACACCCCAGGCTGCCTGCCCGCTCTCCCTTTCTCCTGTGCCCAAATGCTCCCTTTTTAAATCCCGCTCCCACATCCAGACTGGTGCCCCTCCCCTCGCCCCGCTCCAGAGGAAACTCCAGGATGCTGCTGGCCGCCTGCCGGGCCCCTGGGACCAGACAGTGCTGGAGCGTGATGGGCTACGGCCACAATCCCGCCTGGATCCTGCACCGGGACAGGGGGCAGCTGCATCCCCAGCTCCCTCGCGGAGACCAGTCCTCCTGTGTCGGGCCATGGTCCACGGCTTGGCGGTGCTGGGCACTGATGTCCCTGTGGGTCCATTCCCCCCAGCCCCGTGTCCGGCCTGACCCCTTGATCCCTTCCTTCCCCAGCAAAGGCTGAAGGAAAGGCAGAGCCTCTGCCCGGCCCTGGAGGAGGTGAGCAGCATGGTGGGCTGGGAGGTGCTGGGGGATGGATGGCCTGGTGGGCAGCATATTGGGAGAGGGGGGAGAAGGAGGAGGAGCAGGCCGAGGAGCCTGAGCTCTGTCGGCGCTGAGTGCTGGGGCATCCCGGCTGCGGGAGCGGGACCCAGTGGGACCGCAGCCCCCAGTGCCTCCAGCCACTGCACGCCCCGGGGCTCTGCGGAGCTTTGCTCAGCCCTTCTCTTCCCTGCGCATCCCGCCGGGAGGCAGGACCTGGCACAGGCAGCGCCACGGCAGCTCCTCGGCTGCCCCGACAGACAGACCTCCTGCGCTGCCTGTGGCAGGGACGTCTCACAGCAGCCCCTCCGGGGGACAAGTGAGCACCTGAACCCGGGGCATACAAACGACCCCGGTGCTGGGACGACACGGGGGGCCGTGCCCTGACTCCGCCAACACCCCCGTTCCCAGACCAGGCAGCTGGAGGATACGCGTGGAAAGCCCAGGGTGGATGGAGCCAACTGGAAATTGCATGGAAGCACCCAGATGGGGTAAGGGGACGGGAGGGGGTTTCCTACCCCGGGGGGCTGCAGGGGAGCCCAGGGGGGCTTGGAGCACCCTGGTCTGGGGGGTGACGAACACCCCTGAGCAGCCCAATGGAGGATAAACCTCCCTGTGCCCCCATCTCCCTGGCCAGGTCCATGCTGCAAAAAATGAAGCAGGAGCTGATGGAGATGAAGGACCTGGGCCTGCAGGAGATAGAGCGGGAACTAAAGGAGCTGGGAGAGGATCAGCAGAGGACTGAGGCCAGGCTGAAGCTCCTGGCGATGCAGGCGGACGAGCAGCTGAAGGCACAGGTGAGGTAGCGCTCCCTTCACCCACCACCTCGGGGGGGTGGTTCTGGCGACGTTCCCAGCCACCTCCCTGGGCTGGCTGGGGCCATCGAGCCTCCAGGGCATCTGGGCTCCTTGGCTGGATCCATCCCAGCTCAGAGCCCATCCCTTCTCCCCTTCCTGCAGAAAAACAAGCTGAGGGCGATACAGCACATGGGGCAGGAGGAGGCAGAGGCGCAGGCAGCACGCAACGTCTCCAGCACGGACACCGGAGTGAAGGTGGGGCAGCTTCTCCAGTGCCATGAGAAGCTCCAGGAAAAGGTGAACACCTTCATGTCCTGGCAGGCGGTGGGCAAGGTGGTGAGGCAAACCACCACTGCAAGGGTGCAGTCAGGGTCCCCTCGACCCCAGACCACCACCCTGGGGACAGAGCCACGGTCCCTGGGCACCCAGACCATGATCTGGGGACAAAGCCATGGTTCCTGGCACCCCCGACTACCACCCTTAGGACACAGCCAGGGAACCCTGGGAACCTAGACCACCACCCCAAGGGTTCAGCCATGCTCCCCTCGACCCCAGACCACCACCCTGCGGCCACAGCCAGGGGCAAGGTGGTGAAGCAGCTGCCGAGGAGGAGCCACGTAGGGAGAGGCCGGTGTGGGGGGCTTGGCAGGGGGCTGCTAGGAACCCCGTGGCTGGTTGTGCTTCGCTGTAACGTGGGGGAGCCCCTCACCGCCCCCCAGACTGGCTTGTACAAGTCAGCAGCATGGAAGGAAATTACAGTCTGGTGTAAATGTCCTGCTGGCACTGATAGCCCATGGCCACCAGCCAAGTAACCTGGGTCTGTCCCCACGGGGCAGCCACTGCCCCCTTGCATGGCACTGCCTCCTCATCTTCCTCCCTGAAGCAGGATGAAGAACTGCTGAAGAGCACCCAGGCCACCACGCTGCAGGTACAAGGGGACTGTGAGAAACTCAGCTCCGTCGTGGGGGACGTCCTGGCTGACAGTCACCAGGAGCACAAAGATACCGAGGTAGGTGGCTGAAAGCCCCGTGGGGTCAGAGCATCCTCCAGGCAGAGCCCAGGCTGGGCACCACAAGGCGTTTGTCCCCCTGCCAACCTGCTCGCAGCCCTGCACAGCTTCCAAATGCCTTTCCTGGGGGAGTTTGAGAAGCCGAGGAGGCCAGTGTTCTGGGCTGGCTGGGAGGCAGCTCTGACCCTGCCGTGGCATCATGGGGTGCTGTCTGCATGGGAAGGCTCCGTTCCAGGCCCTGGAGAGGCTGGAGAAGGAGAAAGCGGACAAGGAGGACCCGGTGCTGGGAGTTGCTGTGCTACACCCTTGAGGGGCCACAGCACCAGCCAAGGGGGTCCCAGGCAGGGTGACAAACACCCCTGGTCCCTTGGGTGCTCGGTGACAGAACCAGCCGAGGGGAGGGAGGATTTCCAGGATTTCCCTCGCCGGGTCCTGCTCTTTCCCCCCAGGTCCCTTTGCCTGCTGGGACCAAGCCCACGGGGGTGACGGGGCGAGCAGGGCCATGTAGCTGCTTCTCCCTCTCCTCCCGACACGACCTGGCCCTGCCCATCGTACCGCCGTCCTTTCCCCACCGCTCTCCTGCCTTTCCCTCTTGCTAGAAAGCAGAGACAGCCCTGGCCACCAATGTCAACTTCACCGAGTTTAACACAAGCATGAAGCGGCTGAATGACGCGATTGAGGAGCTGCTGAGCCAGGTTATAGGCCAGGAGAAGGTCCAGCAACAGTTCAGTGAAGAGACGGCCTCCAAGGTGAGGGTTGGCTTGTCCCCACCACACAAAACTGGCACCATCGGGCCTTGGGGGCCTATGGCGGCCTGCCTGCAAGGGCCCTCCCCTCCCAGCTGTCCCCCCCGGGGACAATGATGTCCCATCGCGGGGCGGCTGGCTGAGGGTGTGCACCCATCCACAGCTGGACCGCCTGGAGCTGGGGGCTTTCCGGCAGCAGCTGGAGGAGCACGGCAAGAGGATCGTGGGGCAGCTCCAGGAGAAGGCGCCGCAGCCAGGGGCTGAGGATGCCGCTGGGATTAAGGAGTGAGTGCGATGGGGTCGGTGGTGGCTGCAGGCACAACGCTCGCCCCGGTCCCTCTGGCTCCCCGACTGGTGCCCACGTGGTCCCTGGCACGGGAACAATTTCCCAGCGATCCGTGGGCATGCTGACAAAGTAGCTGCTGAGCCATGTCCACAGCCTGTCCTGGGACCGGCCCCCCAGCATGCGGCTGCTTGGCCCCGAGTAGGACCCGGCACCGTGGGTGGGACGGGGGAGACGGGTGCTGGCACGGGGGTGCGGGTGTCTGCCTAGGGGGTGCGACCCTGCCAAGCCCCGTCGCAGCCTTGCCCGGCAGCAGGGACCCAGGGAGCCCTCCCCAGGGGGAAGAGCGGGGATGGAGGTGCCATGGGGTACAAGCCTGTGAATTTGAGGACGCTGCCCCGAGCAGGGTGGGGGCGGAGGCTTCCAGGGGGGCTTGGGCAGGGCAGGGGAGCAGAGATGTGCTGCGCAGGGGCAGCTGTGCTTGCCCCCGCTCTGTGGGGTTTTACAGCCTGCCCACACTGCCCCACCTGACCCAGGTCTCTGTCTCAAGGGTGCTGAAGCCTCATGTTATGAGTTCTGTCGGGTCTCAGCCTGAACTTGGGCTTGGGGAGCTGTGGGGAAAGAGCAGATCCAGGATGGCTGGGCGGGTGGAGGGTCTCCTGCCGCAGTGGGAGGGGAGACGGAAGGGACAGATACCACCGGGGAGCACCCCCTGGCCCCCTCCCTGCCGTAGCAGGCTGGAGCACGGGCTGCCACAGTACTGGGCACTGAGCATCCCTGTGCCCCGTCCAACAGGGCGCCAGCGGCCGAGGGCAGGGACCCCACCGTGCCACGCAGCTGCGGGGGCTCGCACAAGGACACCACCCCACTGCAGCACATGCACTGCCTCCAGCCCCCCACAGCCTTCCAGCCCCTCCTGCTCCCCAGCAAGGTAGGAATAACGATGGTGGGGATGCAAAAGGGGCGACTGAGGCTGGGAAGGAGATGCTGAGCATCTCGGGGAGCCGTGCCTCAGTTTCCCCAGATGCGGAGTTCGGCCCCGGGGCTCAGCCAGCCCGCTCTCTCCTTCCAGCACAACGTGAGGGATCTGCTGGGGAAGGACGGCCACACCTGCAGGGACCGGCTGGACGAGCAGCTGCCTGCTGAGCAGGGGCCCCACGGGACGGACCCAGCACCCAGGCAGCCAGCCAGGAACAGCTGGTGTTATGAACGGGATTTTTCATTTTTTTTTTAAGTTCATCAATCTTAATTAAATAATTAAATTAATAATTCTTCTTTAATTAATAAAAAACCTTGTAACTGTTTTTTACTGGGGTCTTGGGTGGGTTGTTTTTTTTCTTGTTTTAAGCAAGGTTGATTTGAAAACTAAACCCCCCCAGCTCCCCTCTTGCCCAGGGAAGGGCCAGGAACGGTGCTCACAGGCTGGGGGGGGCATCATGTTGACAAATCACAGCCCCCACATCTGCTTCCCCCCTGCCCTGCAGAGGTGCAGAGGGAGGGAGGACGGGGTGAGGGGGTGTTCAGGGGGGTCTGTGCAAGAAGCCGTGCTGAATTTCGGAAGCCAGAGGAGAGGCTTCTACTTAAATATAACAACAAGACCCAGACAATGATTTCCGTGTGTTTCTGGGGGACTCCCCGCTCCCAACACACTGGCCCAGACCCCCCGATTCTCCCCCCTCACCAACCCAGCTTTGTCTCTGGCCGTCCATGGTGGCCAGGGCCTTTGTGGGGGGGGTGGGGGCAGGTGGGGGGCACGGGGGCCAGGTGGGCTGGCGGCCATGGGGCGAGGATGTCCAGAGGGGCTGCAGCTGCCCGTGGGGAGCAGGCCATGGAGGGGCTGGGGCTCTTCATGCTCTGCAGGCTCTTCGAGGTCCACAGCTTGGAGAACGTGTCCAGAGCACCCGGGAAGTTGGGCAGTGTGGCCGGCGTGTTGCTGGGGGTTGCAGCACCTCCATCTGCCGGGGAGAGGAGAGGGTGGGCATCAGGTGGGTCACGGATGCTTCTGGGGCCCCAAGCCACCTGCAAGAGCTGGACCAGTCACCGGGGATCCCAACTGCGTCCCACACCTGCAACCCCTGGCCCCAGTGGATGCTCGGAGCCCAGCTGTGGCTGTTGCTCCAGTGCCTGAAAACAGATTTCCCGTATCTCTTAGAAGAGCAACTCTCTGCTCCCTTTCCTGCTTCCCCACCCGCCTCCTTTTCTGGGAACTCTCTTGGAGTGCCTCACCGAAGGAGGGAGATGGCAGTGCCCTCTCTGTGGAATGGTCGGGCTTGGAGGGCTGTAAGGGAAAAGAAGTTCTTGCTGATTCTTTTCCTACGTACTTGTCTGACAGATCACTCGGATTCAGAGATTTTCCCAGTGTTTGAATCCTTCCTAGGCTTGTCTGGCAGCTCATGTTTATTTGCGTTTCTTTTTCCCTGCTTCTGTGGCTCTTTGCTTTGGAGCAAGATGCTAGAAATGAAAGGGAGTTGGTGCTGTCACCAGCAGTCTTTGATGTCTAAGGGAGAAGTTAAAATCTGTCTTGCACTTCGATTCATCAAAAAAAAAATATTGGTGGTGGTTCCCAGCGGGGCCTGGTCTCCTGCGGGACGTGTCACCGGAGCGGGCTGAGTGACCAGGACAGCCCTGCGAGGGAGCTGCCTCTGCCCGGGCTCGGGCTGCGCTGGCTGCGGCCACAGATCAGCCTGCGCCAGCTGCGCCTCAGGGATGGAGGTGGAAAAGGCAGCCGGGACCCTCGGCCTCTCCCATGCCTGTGGATAACCCCATCCCAAGGACCGGCCGGGAGCGGGGCATCGCCCAGCAACGGGGGATGCTGCATTGTCCCTTGTCACCCGTCCCACCGCTGTGACCACTCTGCTGCTAGGAGGCAACAGAGGAGGAGGAGGAGGAGGAGAAGCACGAGGACAAGGAGGACGCGCACAGGGAGGAGGACGAGGACGAGGGGAGGAGGAGGAAGGATTTGACTGCCCATCCCTCCCACCCATCCCAGTCTCCCCCAGGCAGAAAGGGCCCCCTGGGCAGCTCTTTCTCCCGCTCCCCCAGGAGCTCAGGTCCCGCTCAGGTCCCTCTGTCGCTTCAGGCACGGCAGCAGCCATGGCCCAGCTCAGCCTGGCCCAGCTGCTGGATGTCGCCATCGGGACGACCAAGGTCAGGGCCATCGACTTCGTGGCCCTGCGCAGACTGCTGCTGGCCATGCTCTGGCACCTGGGCCTGCAGGACCTCCCTGTGGAGGATCTGTTCAGGCTGGTGGCAAATAAAGCAGTATTTCCTCTCTAAACTACTTTTGATTTCGAGAGCTTTTATTTCAGGTAACAGCACCATCACACCCAGGGACCCTCACTCCACACTCCTGCTAGCTAATTTACATCATTGGCATTGTTATTTCCAACATCAAAACGGGCTCTGCAGAAACTAAAGTGCTTTAACTGCCTCTTTTGAGAACCCTTGACATATTTTCCCCAAAAAAGTGATTAGAAAGTACACAGAATTACAGAATGTGTTGGGTAGGAAGGGACCTCTCAAGGCCATCTAGTCCAACCCCCCTGCAGTCAGCAGGGACATCTTCAACTGGATCAGGTTGCTGAGAGCCTCATCCAGCCTGGCCTTGAATGTCTCCAGGGATGGGGCCTCCCCCACCTCTCTGGGCAACCTGGGCCAGGGTCTCCCCACCCACCTCCAAGGGGGAAGAGGGTCTTTGCTGAGGAGGTAGCGGGGCTCATTGACAGAGCTTTAAACAAGGCTTGAAGGGAGAGGGGGACAATATCGGGCTGTCCCTGTGGGATGAGATGCCAAGGTTGGAGGGACGGGGTGCCAGCGAGGGCCTGTTGCTCTGAGACGCGCTGGTGACGCTGCCTCACACTTGAAGTCTTGGAGAGATGAGCCGGGGGCTCCTGAGGTCACAGGAGCCAGGAGGGAAACACCAGTGCAATACCCCAAAGGAATCAAGGGGTGTTCCTGGAAGAAGGTGGTATTTGAAAAGTCATGGCATCAGGTGAAGTCCCGGGCATGGAAAAAGGGAAACATTGCACCCATTTTTAAAAAGAGTGGAAAGGAGGGTACGGACCTGTCGGCGTCACCTCTGTGGCTGGGAAGGTCATGGGGCAGATCCTCCTAAAAGCCACGCTAAGGCCCATGGAGGACAAGGAGGTGATTTGAGACATGGCTTCACCCTGTGCTTTTTCCACATCAGACTCCAAAGGAGGAGGACACGACACTTTTTCTCCTAAAATCACAGACCGAATGGGTAGGAATGAATCCCCGTGGGTGGATTTGCTCTTAGTTGCATCCAGGATATTTTCAGTTACTTTCTGGCACACCGTGAAAGAGCAGTGGAAAGAGAAAAACCAAAGGGAAAAAAAAATACTCCTGGTAGACCATGTGACATGCAAAGTGATAATTTAATTTCTACCCAGGCTTCTATCAGGAAGCGGAAGTTTGATCATGTACTATTTATAACATATAGAGAAAACTGATAACTCTGGCTACGGATGCCGTGGGGTGGGCTGAGCCCAGCCTAGATGGGACCCAGCAGCCGCGCGGTGCTGGGAAAGGTCTTGCGCATCGCCATGCACTTCTCCTCATCGATGAACAGGGAGTTGGCTTTGACGGCCAGGTCGTGCTGCAGGACAGCCTTGGCACGAACCAGCATTTGCAAGGTGTCCTGGCTGTCTCTCAGCTGCTGCTGAAGAGTCTGCACCGTCTCATGGATGTCACGGACCTCGTTGACAAGGCTGGAAAACAGCAAGGAGCCCTCATTAGAAGTCCCGTCACGCGGGTGGTTTCTAGCATGGCGCTGCTGATGGGCCCCTGGGGCATGGGTTTTCCCCCTTCACCGCGCTCAGTGAACATCTGCTCGAAGGCTTCGGCAACGCGCAGCCGCGTCTGCCAGAGCAGGTGGTGCCACCAAGCAGAGGGACAAGCAGCTGTGGTTTCCCGTTCCTGTTTGGTTTTGTGGGTTTCTTGGCTCCCCCTCCTGGATTTCCCCGGGCAAGGGTACTCCCCACACCCACGGGTGCACCCGCAGCGAAAGAGGACAGCTGGGAGAGGCTAAAAGCGAAGGTGAAACAAGTGGAGGATGGAACAAAGGACGGCGTGAGAGATGCTGAACAGGCTCTGGGGCTGGGTTTAAATTGCTTTGAAAAGGCTTCCCAGGGAGCCTCACCCAGCGGGCTGCCAGGAGGAGGTGTGAAGTTCAGGGTGCCTGATCCTCCCCAGCCCCTCGGGGTGCAATGCCAAAGAGCTCCCTCTGTCCTTGACAGGATTTCCAGTGTCCCCAGGGGAGGTGAGCACAGCCCTCACTGCTTCTCCGTGTGGTGCACAGAATCCCAGGCTGGCGGGGGTTGGCAGGGACCTCTGGAGATCACCCAGTCCAACCCCCTGCCAGAGCAGGGTCACCCACAGCAGGTGGCACAGGAACGCCTCCAGGCGGGTTTGGGATGTCTCCAGAGACGGAGACTCCCCCACCTCTCGGGGCAGCCTGTGCCAGGGCTCTGCCACCCTCACAGCAAAGAAGTTCCTCCTCGTGTTTAGGTGGAACTCCCTATGCTCAAGTTTGTGCCCGTTACCCCTTGTCCTGTCCCCGGGCACCACTGAAAAGAGCCTGGCCCCATCCTCCTGACACCCCCCCTTTCAGTATTGATAAGCGTTGAGAAGGTGCCCCCTCAGGCGTCTTTTTTCCAGCCTGAAGAGACCCAAATCCCTCAGCCTTTCTTCACAAGAGAGGTGTTCCAGTCCCCTCATCCTCTTGGTAGCCCTTTGCTGTCCCCTCTCCAGCAGTTCCCTGTCCTTCTGGAACCGGGGAGCCCAGCACTGGACACAGCACCTTGCACAGCAGCTGCACCCTTGCGGTTACCCCAAAGGAAGGACCTAAGAGCTCTCAGCATGAGCCTGTGGGAGAGTAAAGGGCTTGTCCTTCAAACCTGAGCCCATCCAGCCGCCGGGAAGCAGGCAGGAGAGAAGACGGGGTTGACGCAAGTAGGAAAAATCCAGCCCCTCATGGGGTGGCATCAGGCCCCCCCCGGCCATGGGGTACAGCCTCCGTTGTGGGCGCAGAGCTCTCCCAGCACCCAAAGGCTGGGATACCCGCTCATTGCTTTTGATTATGTCGGTGCACTTCTGGAAGGACTCTTTAGGGAAAAGAACCAACCCCCCATGATTAATTTTGTCATCCAGCGATGCTCCCGAGTGCTACCACCCGTGAGCCCTCGAGGTCCCCGCCGGCCCCGCGCTCCTGCCTTACCGCAGCTGGGCAGTGTCCCGGCACAGCTCCATGTTTGGCCTCCGAGTGCGCTCGTCCAGCCGGGTCTGAGCCACCTTTAATGGAGGCCCCTGGTCCCTAATGGCCTTTTGGATGGCTTCTATATTCCTCTCCGTCTGGAATATTTCCTGCACTGTCTGGAGTAAGAAAGAAACACATGCATAAATTTAAAAAATATATTCTCCAGCGGCAACGGGATTTCCCTTTTCTGCCATCCATCTGCAGAAAAAAAACAAGTTCAATTAGCAGACCCCGGGCTCAGACTGCTCTCACTCTGCCATAGATGGAGGCACAGATCCAGCAGCCATTTCTCTGCGGGGAAAAGCCTCTCTTTGCTCTTGCTGTCACATCAGAGGAGGTTTTGGAGCAGTGATGGATCTACTGAATTACCCGCTCCCCAAAATTACTGCTTGCAGGAACTGATCGTCCATCACTAGCAACTAACAGAGGGCAGGTTTTTGGTGGATGCTCGCTGAAGGATGTGGCACCAGCCCGCGATGCTGCAAGCCCAGTTTCTGCTCGGTTAATCTGTGCCGAGCACTTTTCAGGAAGCTTTCCATGAGAGCCAGTGGTGCGAGCCTGCTGCCCATGGCTGATCTCCACTTCATCTGCTTGGCGGAGCAAACACACCGATACCTGTGCAGCAACCACAGAGTGCTGAGACCGAAAACACGTCCTTGGAGGAGCAGCAAAGCTGCAAACCCCACAGCAGACACCCCAGCAGAGTCCCAGTAAAGCCCTTCTGCAGGGCAGCCAGCGCCTCTGAAGTAACTAGCGCTGATGCAAGTAGCGCTGGCATTTTCTGCTGGAAATCCCTGTGCTAGCAGGCTGTCAGCTGGGATGAGCAACGGGCAGTATCCCTTGGGATGAAATTACACTGCCAACTCATCCTGCTCCAAGAAGAAAGTCCCCAAGAAAGCTGGGCAGGGGCTGTTTGCAAGGGCATGTAGCGAGAGGACGAGGGGCAATGGTTTAAACTAGAGCAGGGCGGGTTTAGATGAGACATTAGGCAGAAGTTCTTTGCACTGAGGGTGGGGAGACACTGGCCCAGGTTGCCCAGAGAGGTGGGGGAGGCCCCACCCCTGGAGACATTCAAGGCCAGGCTGCATGAGGCTCTGAGCAACCTGATCCATTTGAAGATGTCCCTGCTGACTGCAGGGGGGGTTGGACTAGGTGGCCTTGAGAGGTCCCTTCACACCCAACACATCCTATGACTCCATGATTCTAAATGATGCTATAACCAGGTTCTTGTGGTGACCGTTCCTCTGCTGGGGCCAGGTCTGCGTGGAGGGTCGCGCTTTGGAGGTGTCACCGGGAAGTGACAGTGTCACACCAAAAGGGGGGGGTTCAGGCTACCTTGGCCAGGTGGGTCTGAATCTTTCTCTTGGCATCGGCCGTCTCGGCGATGCGGTTGGTGAAGGCGACGTTCACGGCGTTGAACTGCCGCCACATCTGGCTGTCCGTCACCGCCAGCAGGTTCTCGATGTCGTCCCGCAGCTTGGCGGAGGCCGCCCGCTGGCTCTGGGAGCGGAGGATGTTGTCGTTGGTGAACTTGGCCCAGGACTGCGGCACCGAGATCCTGGCGGGGAAAAGGAGAGGCCCCCGGTAAGCTGGATGTGGGCAGGCATGGACCCTGCCAGGGAGCAGCGTGGATTCACTATAGCTTAAATCTACACTTTTAATTGGACTGTATGTCATAGTTTAACCCCAGCCAGCAGCCAGGACCACGCATGCGCTGGTGCAGTTCTCCCCCTTCCCCCCAGAAGGGAGAAGAGGGAGAAAAGGAGGGGAAAGGGAAAGGGAAAAACTCGTGGGTGGAGATAAGGACAGTTTAATAGAACAATAACAGAAACCAATAATAATAATAATAATAATAATGAGAGAAGTCACTCTCACCACCCAGTGAACTGGCACCTTCCCGAGCCCCGACCGCATATTCCCACCCCGCACCAACCCCCATTTATATCCTGAGCATGGCATCTATGGTACGGAATATTCCGTTGGCCTTTCCCTTGTTCTGCCTATGCTCCTCCTCACTTCTATGGCAAGCTGAAAAGAGTCCTTGCAAAATATAAACATCGCCTAGCAACAACTAAGACACATCTTTGAAAATATGCATTAACTTAGTGAGCTGTTTCAGCAGAGGTGCTCCGCTGAATTAATTGGCAGGCTGATCTCTCAACCCCTGGTAGAATGTTTAATGAGGTGGGACTGGCTTTCACCCTCTGGATGTTTGGCATCCAACTGTCAGCAGAGGGTTGTGCTCCCTTTCCGGGGAGCGGAGAGAAATGACCGCTCTGAGGGAGGTGTCTCCAGGCGGGATGGATCTGGGTTGGGGACAAGCAGCTCCCTGCCAGGGAGAGGCACCGCCTATCGCGGGGACAGCTTGCTGCTGGGGACCGACAGCGTGCACTCACGTGGCATCGACCTGCTCCACCCCTCGGTAGTAACTGATGCCGTGGGAGGTGTTCATCAGGTGGTGGCACCTGTCGTCGATCCGGTGGGCCACCTGCTTGTTGGCCAGATCCTTCTCCAGGTTGTGCTGGGCCGCCCGGTTGGACCTTCAACATGCAAACAGCAGCCATCGGTGGGGACGTACGGGTGGAATGGCTTCCTCCCCGTTCCACTCCCCATAGCAGCTCCCGGCCCCCCGCGCAGCTCTGTCCTCCCACGAGCATCACCGCCCGCATGCCATGGAGCCTCCATGGGCTTTACGCCTGCGGGGTGTGGGGAGAGACGAGCTTCTTCTGGGGGTTCACATCTGCTGGGGTTCTGCTGGGCTTCTGCTGTGACCACAAATGCACATCAGCCCTACGACATGAGAGAAGGAGCTCCTCCTTACGTGATCTGGGCTTTGGCCTTGTCCAGGACCTGCTGCATCTTCTCCTGGCACGACCTGATGACATCGACTTCCTGGGCAAAGGCAAAAGAGGACCCCATCAGCGTCCATACTCACTCGTCCTGGTCACACTCCTCCCCTTGGACCTCTCCAACCCTGCACACAGCAAGAACTTGCCTGCTTGTCTTCCTGCCCAAAGCAAACAGGCAGGAAAACTCGCAGCTGAGCCTGCGCCCAGCGCCCTGGAGGGGACAGAAGGGTGCTGTGGCTGCAGCCATGGCCTTTGCGTTCCCTTTCAGGGTGGGTCAATAAGGAGTTTTTCACCTTGACCTCAGTGTCAAGCGGTGGTTAGTCCCACTGCACGGACAGAGACACATCCTGGTGTGGACAGGCAGAGCGGTTCCCTGGACCACTACACACCTCCGTCCCCAGATCAGCACCTGCCCTTTTTGCTCCCAAAATGTTTTCCTCCCCAGGAGGAATCCCATCCGTACGGGACAAGAGGAGATGGACTTGACTTCGGTGTAAATGCCCAGGCTGAATTTCTGAGACACATTCAGCTCCACCGGAGGAAGTGTGTTGCTCTCAGCTCACTTGACTTCAGCACAAACCCATTGCCTTTGTGAAGCTCCGGCTGCTGGAGGCAGGTGATCAGTGCTCCAAATCCCATAACTTTGAAATCCGGTAAAAATAGCTTCAACGCATGATCTGAGTTGCCCAACTTACTGTTAAGAGCTGTTCCTCCACGTTGTCATGGACCAGGTCGATGCCCATCCTCTTCTCACGGTGAAGTAAGCACTCCTGAGCGACCTGTTGGGGACACGCCATCACCGCTGGCTGCAGGGGCAGGGCTCTCTATGGGGACCGTCCCCATCTCCAGAAATGTGAGAAACGAAATTCTAGGTGGGCACGGAGATGACAAGAGGGGGAAAAAAGTGGCCCGGGGCAGCTGGTTTTGCTGACAAGGAGCAGCTGAGCTGCAACATCAGCATTAAACCATCATGAGGGAGCAGACGTGTCCCTGGTGCAGCCACAGCTGAAACGGGGGACCCGTGTCAGCCTTGACGCCCACCTCGCCAGAGCCTCGTGGTAAGACACGGGCTTTTGTCTCCCAAATCAGGACTCTGGGTGTACCGCGTCTAAAAATATTGAGTTAAGCAAACGCAGCTCTGACGTGCTCAGCCTGTGCTGATAGGGGATCCAGCAGATGGCAAGGGGGGTTTGGTTACTACTAACTTAAGTAATGGCCTCTTAATAAAAGCTTTCTAGACGTTCTGGAGCTGCAGTGAAACTTAATGAGACGTTTGAAGGGCTGCAGATGTTTCAGCAGTAGGCTACAGCTTGCAGCGCGCCGGGACGGGTGCTTACCCGGAGAGGGGCCTCCGCCTCGGCCAAGGCTCTCTCCAGCCTGGTCTTCACCTCTGTGAGCGCGTTGGTCTCCCCGATCACCTCATCTAGCTCGTGGCAGAGCTCCGATTTCCAAAACGCGATGTCATTGGCGCGCACTCCCAGGTTTTTGGTGCTTTCTAATTGCGTTTTCTTGGTCTGCTGGTATTTGTGGTCAATGATGCGGGAGGTATCGGCTCTCAGGCGCTCCGCGTTCTTCTGGGAGGTCTCCGACTCCCTGTAATTGGTCACATTGGACTTGTACCAGTCTTCAGGGGTGTAGCGGGTGAAGACGGTGGTTCTGGTGGAAACAGATGGAAGCTTCTCGCCGGCGGTTATCCCCTGGGAACTCTTGGAAAAGGCAGCCAAAGTTGGTTTGCTGGCAGCCGTTTTGTAGTAGGTGCTGGGCATCCAGGGGAGGCTGTAGCTCTGAGGCAAGGGGCGGTAAGGAAATCGGTTCTTATAGCTTGACGCCATGGTGTGGATGGCAGGGAGAAACCTGGTGGGTATGGCTCTGGGATGGGCGAACTTTGCTGGTAAGGGAGAGCCGACAGACTCCATGCTCCACCGCTGCTATTCGTGTGTCCCGTCCGTGTCCTGCACAGAGGAGGAGAGAGAGGACAACCTCAGCAACCTCCTGCACTTGCCTTACTTCTTACAGCAACACCCGCAACTTCAAACACAAACAGCGACGCACAGAGCGCCCTCACAGCGCCTGAACAGGCCTAAACCCCTTGAAAACAAATCCCTCCTGACAGCATCCCAAACATTTGTATATAAAAGCGTTTGACTTTGTTGTTAGTATCTAGCATCAGGTCTTGGAATGCGGAGAAAAACAAATCACGGCCGTAAGGAGAATGACAGATACCGTGCCTTCCTTTTCCTTAAATCTGTCGATCCAGTCAAACTGGAGTTGCTCCTTCTCTACTGTTCCTTTGTTTCTTTTGGCTGGCGTAGCTGCTGATCTTCTGATACTCCAGAGGTCATTTTCTCTGTAAAAGTTCCATTCCCAGCCCCGAGAGCTGCGTCCCTTTTGGACACACATCTGCTACCGGCCCAGCGCCATTTGTGGGTGGGTGAGGGACTCCATCCTCACCCCCTCTATCTTCCCTTGCCTTAAATGCTGGAGTGAGGAGCCTGCAGGGGAGCTGAGCTTTGCAGGACTATATCCAAATTTGACCCCCCCACACCCCTATTTCAGCCTCAAAAGAGGGGCCGCCTCTTGCCTTGCAAAGGAGGAAAGGTGTCGATGGCTCACCTGGTGTAAGATCAGTGTGCGTGGGAAGGAGATGGCCCACAGTCTTTTCAGAGCGCTTGGGAAACACCAGCCTTGCAGTAGCCCTAGGAGGAATGGCCACACATGAAGATTTTGCTACCAAGAATTGCATATTGTCCTCTCCAGCTTGAGGCTGTCAATCGATGGTTATCAGCAAGATAAGGCAGGGGGCCACCAAACACACCTCATCTGAGGACAAACACTCCGGAGGGGTACGTGGTGCTCGGTACGAAGCTCTTGTGAGGTTACAAGTGTCACCCACGGGCGGAATAAGTCCCTCAATACGGCTGTTGTAGCCAGCCTGACGTGTCCTTCCCCTAACACCGTCCCGTCCCCACTGCTCCCAGCCTGGCTCGGAGCCCCAGGGGAAGATGAGGACACGGGTGTGCTACAGCAAGATCCCTGATGGGAGTGGCTGTGGGACAGGCAGCGGGAAACTCACACCCTCAAATTTAGCAGAAAAAGAAGCTTTCGCAAACACGACCCTCCGAGGCAGTTTGGCAGAACCGAGGACGAAATGTCTGCGCTCAGGTCCAACAGAAACCACCGTGTGTGCCGCTTCCCACAAACCGCTCCCTTCAGCCCTTTTCTCCCGGCTAGGGATAAATGACGGCGCTTTCCCTAGCTCCGTGCCGCTTTATACCTGAGAACCGGCCTTGGGAGGGTGGGAGGCAGCTTCCCTGGCTCCCACCCCCACAAATAAACTCTGCCCTTTCAGACACTGACAGACACACGTTTAGGAAAGGGAGGGAAAACCCCTTGGGAACGGCCCAGGGCTACTTTTCCCTGCATTTCCAGCTGAAATAAATGCCCCTGCATCCCCTTGGGATAAGCCATCCCAGGGCGACACTTTGTGCCACCCCTGAACACGGACACACGACAGGAGCACCGACCACCTCACCCGGGTACATTTAGAGGACAGAAGAGATATGGAGGGGGATTAGGAGAATGACCCGTTTTTTTCCCTCCCAGTTCAGGGACATACTCACCCTGCAGAGGCTTGGGGGTGTGCGGGGGGGGCTGCTACTCAGTGCTGTGCTGTCAGGTTGGGTGGCAGCACTGCCAGACACTGCAGCATCCCCAGTGCCCTCTGTGTCACAGAACCAGGGCAGCGTTGCCGCTGGCGCAGGGTGCTCAGTAACCGGGTTCTATGCGGGCAACTCCCTGCAGCCGCTCTGGCAACCCGATGCAGCCGCTGGGCAACGCATTGCTGTGGATGGGCAAGCCGGGGCCAGCCCTGGGCAAGAAAATACCTTCACATGGCATCCTAGATCCTGCCCTGGACAACCTACTGCCCTCCATGGGCAGGTTTTGCAGCCCCTGGGCAACCAGGTGCAGCTTTTGGGCAACTGTTGAGCGGCTTAGTCACATGATTTGGTTTTCGGGAAGTGGAATAATTACTAAATTGGCCAAGAATACAAAAATACAGCATTGTTCACACAGTAAGGAAATCATAAAATCCAGAGGCTTCTGAGGTAGAATACAGCCGCAGCTGGCACGCGAAGAATGCAATATCTGTGATTCCCTGTACTAGGTTGTTTGCGAAACTACATGAGGGATGGAATGGAACTGTGTGGAGTTTTGCAGGACGCAAAAAAGGATTAGACACAGTTAAATTGGGCCTGTTAGAAACTTCTACACCTTTGCCTCCCTCTAAAATTACCAACGTCCGACAGTACCCACTGCCTGCAGCTGCACTTGCAGGAGCAGACGGGGTGGCATCAGATTTAGAAAAAAGAAACATCATTAAGAGCACTCACTTGCCTTATAATTCACCAGTGTGACCAGTAAAGAAACCAACCGGGCAATGGCGTTTCACAGTAGATTACGGAAAGTTAATCGCCAACACTGCACCCCTGACCGCTGCAGTTCCGAATATCGCGGAAATTGTGACAATGATAAAAGGAGCTGCTCGTCCTTGGATGGCTGCCTTAGATGTAAAAGACAGGTTTTTTATGATTCCCCTCCTTGAGCAGGACAAAGCGCGGTTTGCATTCCCGTGGAAAGGAGCCCAATATATTTGAACCGACTTCCACAAGGATACGAGCATTCCCCCACCATTGCTCCTAATGCTTTAGCTAAAGTGCCATCAGCGATTCCTGTTTCACAGGGATGTACGGTATACCAATATATTGATGACATCCTAATAGGGGGAGAGAGCCAAGAAAGTGCACAAGACATGATGCAAAACATCCGACAAACATTATCGGATTTAGGATTGGAAATTCCAGATGCAAAGTGTCAGGGACGCGCAGAGGAAGTTAAATTCCTGGGGGTCTGGTGGATTAAGGGAGCTGCTTCTGTCCCTCAGGATACCCTGAAAAAAACAGAACATGGAGAGAATCCTTCCAGCACGAAGGAGTTACAGCAAGTTCTGTGAACTTTAAGTTATTGCCGTAAACACATCCCTGGCTTTTCCATCATTGCTCGCCCCCTTTATTGTTTGCTGAAAAAGGGTAGATCCTGGGAGTGGACGGAACAACATACTGATGCGCTGGAATTGCTAATAAAGGAGCTAAGGTTATTCCAACAACTTGGCCCCATCCCTCCAACTGACCCTGTCCATGTGGAATGGGGGTTCAGTGAACATGGTTCTCATTGTAACTTGTGGCAGAAGGGACCAGCAGGACCGGAGAGACCATTAGAATTTAGCTCTCACTCCTTCAATGATACTGAGAGCAGATATTCAGACCTTGAGAAGGGTTTACTGTCCCTGGTGCGAGCATTGCAACGAGCAGAGCAGATAAGGAGAGAACAAAGCGTGGTTGTTCGGGGCCCTTTTCGTCTCCTAGATGTGGTCCGTCAAGGGACAGCACCACCAGCCGGCACTGCCCCGAAAGCCACAGTTCGAAAGTGGTATGCTTATTTCGAAGGCATTAATGAAATCATGCCAGTCTCTGAAGGCAGTGTTAAAGTATCCAAGCTCCAGAAGGATAGAGATGGTGCCCTATTGTTCCAATCCCCACCAAACAGACCATCTCCAATCCAAGCAGCACCTCCTCTGAAAGAAGGCAGCGATCTTACAGGAGTGTGGTTTACTCATGCGTCGTCTCACCGTGAGAACAATAAGTGGAAATACAAAGCCGTAGCACTGGAAGTAGCAACGGTGGAAAGAGCAATTGAAACAGGAGAAGGTAGCGCGCAAGTAGGGGAACTCAGAGCTGTCCTACTAGCTGCACGACATGGGGCTACTCACATTTACACTGACTCATATGCTGTTTTTAAAGGAGCCACTGAATGGATCGGACACTGGGCAGCCAACGATTGGCAGGTGAACAGAGTCCCAATTTGGGAGACAGATAGTTGGAAGCAACTGTTAGAAGGAGGAGTCAGAGAGCATTGCACATTGGTTGGGTAAAAGGTCATGATCGTTCGAACTCGATCACTGCTCAGTTCAACCAACAGGTAGATAGCCTCACGCGGCTGCAGCACATTGACATTGTAGATGATGGTGGGGAATGGGAACGCTTACTCGAATGGTTACGTGTTAAGCGTGGCCACACAGGCCGTGCTGATGTGTATCAGGAAGGACTAGCCCGGGGGTGGCCTGTATCAGCTGAACTGTGCGAACAAGTAGTAACTGCCTGTTCACAATGTCGCCTACGGCTCAATAAAGATCATCCGAGTAAGGCGCCTCCCTTACCCATTCGGGACAAGAAACCGTTGTGGCATTCCTGGCAAATTGATTCTATTGGGCCCTTGAGATCATCAGGTGAGAAAAGAGACGTCCTAGTAGGAGTGGAGATTATCTCTGGCCTCACTATGGCCACCAGCTTCAAATCAGCTACCGGGGACAACACAGTGAACGGCCTACAAGGGTGGTACAGCACCCTTCCCCTTCCTGAGGCAATCCAAAGTGATAACGGTTCACACTTTACCGCTACGGTGGTACAAGATTGGGCCAAAGAAGAAGGGATTCGATGGGTATTTCATACTCCCTGTTATCCTCAGGCTAATGGCATTGTTGAATGCACCAATGGATTGGTTAAGCGTTTTGCAAAAGCTCATGAACCTGGTTGGCATTTGCGATGGGATGATGCCACCTATCAATTAAATAACAGATGGAGTGGAGATGGCTGTCCTAAAATGAAAGCTTTCTGTGTATCTGCCAATATCATCACTCCAAAAGTTCCCAATGAACCAGGAAAATACCTAGGACAATTTCAGCCTGGGCAACCTGTGTTAGTGAAAATGCCTCAAATTGGCACAGTACCAATGGTGCTAGCTACTCCCCAAAATCCCCATGCATGGGAAGCCAAAGACTGTTCAGGGAAGATACACCGGATCAGCACCCGGTGGATCTCGCCCTCTTTTTGACCCCGTCGCTCAAAGAAGACCGAGCAGATTCCCTTTTCTTTTGTGTCTTACAGGAACCTTAGATGAACTGTACGTGGACAGACGAACTGTTGCCACCTCACAACGACTGAAGAGAGATGTGACTGGTATCTTAGGAACAGGACTGGGAGTCTTAAATAGTATAGATACTTGCAAAGAAACTAGTCACAACTACTAGTGATCTAGACAAATTAAAAGATCCTCTACAGTCCTCTCGATCAGCATTGGGAAATCACCAATGGCTTTTATCGAATATATTGCCTCAGTGGGAAGAAACAGGTGAAAAGGACCATCAGCTGATCACAAATGCACTTGGTACAACCCAAAACAATGTTTCTTTGGCTCTTAGTTGTATCCAAGCCCAAGTGTGGATGTGCAGGTATGTATCTGAGAGAAAATGGCCATGTGAGCCAGCCTCCCTACGGTGACAGATTAGATTAAGAGCAAAACAGGCGGTAGAAGATGGAATTAGTACATGGGAAAAACGGGAACTGAGAAGGTAGAAAACATGTTGTGCTAATGACTAAGCAATTTACTATGCGAATTCTTGTAACCAATCTGATGTGTGAACGAACTGCATGCACAGCGCGTGGACAGTGTAACTCGCTGATCAGAAATAAGCGAGTCGCGTGTACGGCTACAACACAGGGTATAAAAGATGATGATCGGTGCTTAATAAACGGCTTCTGTTGATTCACACTGGATCGTCTGGAGTCCAGTTATTTCTCCTCAATCGAACACAGTAGAAGCAGCCGGCCAAGGGAGGGGATTGTCCCGCTGTGTTCAGCGCTGGCGCGGCTTCACCTGGAGCACTGTGTGCGGTGCTGGGCCCCACCATTGGAGAAGGATGGGAAGGTCCTCGGATGGTGCAGAGGAGGGCAAGCAAGGTGGTGACAGGGCTGGAAGGCATGTCCTCTGCGGAGCGTCTGAGCGCTGGGGGTTGGTCTCGTCTGGAGAGCAGGAGGCTGAGGGGCGAGCTCGTGGCTCTGTGCAGCTTCCTGAGGAGGGGACACGGAGAGGGAGGTGCTGAGCTCTTCTCCCGGGCATCCAGGGACAGGATGCGTGGAAATGGCTCAAGGCCGCACCAGGGGCGATTCAACCTGGGCATTAGGAAGCGTTTTTTCACCAAGAGGGCAGTGAAACCCTGGAACAGGGGTCCTCGAGAGGTGGTTGGTGCCCCAAATCTCTCTGTGCCCAAGAGGCACTTGGACAATGCCCTTAAGAACACGCTTTAACTCGTGGTGAGCCCTGCAGTTTGGGTTCTGGTCTTTCTCTTCCCTTTTCCTCCTTCTCTGGCGCAGAGCAGCTCCCCGCGGCCCCCGGGAGCTGCGGGCGGTGGCGGTGCAGCTGCTGCAGGGGACGGGAGTTTTGGGTGCAGGAGGGTGCTCGGGGCGGGGGGTTGGGAGGCCGGACGCGGAGCAGCAGCGGTGCCGGGAGCTGCGCCGGGCCCTGCCGAGGCCAAGGGGACTGCGCCCACCTGGGGCCCGCAGCAGCTCCCCCCACCCCGGCGGCGTCCCTGGGGCTGCCCTGGGGCAGGGGCTCAGCCCCCGACGCCGGGGGTGCCCTGTCGGGGACCGGGGACCTCCCCCCGCACCTTCTGCGCACCGGACCCGCAGAGGGGCGGCCGCTGCCCAAGGGCGCCCTTGGCTGCGTTGGCCCCGGGCTGTGGAGCTGGGAGGGGGAACGGGCAATAAAGAGCTGGGGTTTCCAGGCACTTTTGGCCCCTGACGTGATTTCTTTGTTTGTTTCTTTCCTTATTTCCCCCCTGGCTGGTGTCAGGGCTGCCCAAGGTGCAGGCAGAGGAGGGGAGGAGGGTCCCTGCCTGGCCGGCAGCTCCCCCCTGGCCGTTGTGGGGGTGATTTGGGGTGATTGGGCAGCGCAGGGAGGCAAAGCCGGGCTGCGGAGCCGTGGATGGGGGTGATTGTCCCGAGGCTTTGGGGGCTTTGCCCGGAGCCCTGTCCCCGCGGGAGGGGACGCTGGCCGGGGTCCAGCCGAAGGCCTGGCAGCCCTTGTGGTCGTGTGTGTCCGTCCCCTCCCGCTCGCCAAGGTCTGTCCTTGTCCCGGGGGCTCCGTGCTGCTTTCTGCGTGGGGCCGTGTCCGTGGGTCCTGCGGGGACCCGTCTGTCCTGGCTGCCCCTGGGGAAGGGGACAGGGGAGTCCCCCCCCGCCACTGCCACCCCGCTGGTGGTGACTCGGCCCTGGGGGGGGCTCGGTGCCCTTCGGGGTCCCATGTGGGGCTGAGGCACCTGGTGGGGGCCGATTCCCGCTGTCCCCCGTGCTCCCTCCCCTCTCAGACAGGCACGGAGCGGGGCTGGAGAAACAACTTTTAATGGAAAAACACAAGAAAAAAGGCCCTATCAAAGCTACTCTAACCCCCCCTCCCTCAAACGCACCCCCCTCCCCTAAACACATCCCTCCCCCCAAATACACTGCCCACCGCAACCTTTAATGGAAAAACACAGGAGAAAAGGTCCTATCGAAGCTACTCTAAACCCCCCTCCCTCAAAGGCACCCCCCTCCCCTAAACTCACCCCCCCATCTCTCAAAATACACTACCCCCCCTTTAAATATACCTGCCTCCCCTAAACACACCCACCTCCCCAAACACCCTGCCCGCTACAACTTTTAATGGAAAACCAGGAGAGAAAAGGCCCTATCGAAGCTACTCTAACCCCCCCTCCCCTAAACATGTCCCTCTCCCCAACCCCCCCAAACACACCATCCCTCCAGATACAGTCCCCTCCCTTAAATCTGCCCCCCACCCCCCTCTCCTAAATACAACCCTCCCCCCACCCCCTAAATGCACCCCCCCTCTGCCCCCCATCATCTGCGTCTCCTCGCTGGGGGGCGTCTCTTCCCCCCCGCCACCCCCGGCCTGTCCGCCAGAGCCCTGCGCTTCCTGGGTGGCAGCGACGGGGAGCTCGTCCCCCGCTTCGTCCCGCGCTTCCCTGCCATGGTGGGCTGGGCTGGCGGCAGCTCCATCCCCGCGTCCCCACACGGCTCCTGGGACTTTGTCCTGGAGAAGATATCTTCCAGGACAACAACAGCCTTCCGGGTCACCTCCATGCCGAAGTACTTGACCGGCACCTCCTGGGGCATTGCAAGGTGGCCGGCCGTGTCCCCGAGGGCTTGGCTGTGGGGGACAGCAGAGGGGCTCCTGGGGACACCGCTCTCAAGGTGGCTGGCCGCGTCCCCGAGGGCTTGGCTGTGGGCGACTGCAGAGGAGCTGCTGGGGACGTCGCTCTCTGTCCCGTAGAGGAATTCTTCCAGGATACAGGCACCCTCCAGGAGCTCCTCCATGCTGCAATCAAGCATCAGCAGATCCTCAGGCAGCGAAAGAGAGTCGATGTCGCAGACTGGGGCGGCTTCGCCAGTGCCACCGGGGTCAGAGTCCAAGAGCCTCAGGGCCTCCTTGAGAGAAACTGCGTGGGGCACGGCAAGGTGGCCGGCCGCGTCCCCGAGGGCTTGGCTGTGGGGGACAACAGAGGGGCTGGTGGGGACATTGCTCTCGGAGGAGTTGTTGCTGCTTGAGGAGGTGTCACTCTTTAGGGAGATGCTGTCGTACTCTGAGATGTCCTGCTCTGAGTAAGTGATGTTCTTTGGGGAGAAGGTGAGCTCTGGGGAGATGTCTCTCTCGGAGGAGATGTCGCTCCTTGGAGAGACGTTGCTCTTTGGGGAGCTGATGGTGCTCCAGGAGATGTCGCTGCCCAGGGGTGTCTGCGCGGAGGAGGCCCTGCTGGAGCTGTTGGTCTCTGAAGACCATTCCTCTGCGTTCTCAGAGGCAGGGATGGAGGTTGGCAGCTCGGTGGGTGCTGGGGCCACCACTCTCCCCTCTCTGCCAGTGCCACCGCGGTCCCCAGGCCTGGTGATGCTGGTGTCAGGGTCCTGGCCATCCTCCACTGCGTCCGGGGAGGAACCCAAGAGCCTGAGGGGCTCTTGGGGGAGCATCTCCTCGGTCACGTCAATGTTGGCATCCACGTCGCCAGGAGCTTCTTTGTGGGGGACAGCAGCGGGTCTGGTGGGGGGGACGCAGGCGCCCATGGGGACGCGGCTGACAGGGGGTGCCCCCACAGGGGTGGCCTTGAGGTGCTGGCGTCCGGGGATGGAGGTGAGCAGCAGCGTGGGGGCTGTGGGCACCGCTGTACCCTGGTGGCTGTAAGCTGGGAACTGCGTTGCGTGGGGCGGTGCATGTTGTCCCTGGGGGGTGCCCGGGGCTGCCCAGGCCGGGAGGGTCCCGCAGCCCCTGGGGCCCCACAGGGCAGCGCCTGGTGGAGCAGCGGCGCCGTGGACGAGGGTGGCGGTGGCTGGCGCAGGCCCATTGGTGGTGGTCCACTCAACGTGGAGGAGGCGGGGGTCGTCGCAGCAGCAGCCGCATGGGGCCCTGTGCAGCCCTGTGTGGGTAGGAAGGAGCCGTGGTGGGCCGGGGGCACCCTCCAGGGCACCCGCCGAGCCGCCCCCCATGGCCATCAGGGCGCTGATGGTGTCAGGGTGGCAGAGGGGACAGGGGTGCCATACCTGGTGGTGGGGCCTGTGGGGCTGCCCCCACTGGGGGTGCCCAGGCTGCAGGGAATGGCTGCTGCTGCCCGGGCAGTGGGAACAGGGTGGCTGCGCCTGGAAGAGAGACAGGAGCCATGGCCGGTGGTCACCTCCTGCGCTCTCGTCCCCGAGAGGTGGCCCCAGGTATTGGGGAAATTCTCAGGAACTGGGATTCACTGGGCAGGCGAAGGCAGGGACACTCAGCCGGGCTTGCTGAGCCCCCGTGCCAGAACTGCTGGGGGGGAACAGGGGAGGTGGGGTGGAGAGGGGAGGGGAAGGCCGAAGGTGCCCAGGATTCTTGGGTACCAAAAGGTGTTGGGGTGGCAGAGGAGACAGGGGTGCCATACCTGGTGGTGGGGCCTGTGGGGCCGCCCCCACTGGGGGTGCCCAGGCTGTGGGGAAGAGCAGCTGCTGCCCGGGCGGTGGGAACAGGGTGGCTGTGCCTGGAAGAGAGACAGGAGCCATGGTCACCTCCTGCACTCTTGGCCCCGAGAGCGTCCCCGGGCTGTGGGTCGGGGTCTGTCCCTGCCTTTGGGGTAGAAGGTTTGTGGGAGCACGAAAGCCTGAAGGCTCTGGGGCGCTGGGGGAGCGCAGGGGCCGCGCAGTGGGAGCCACGGAGGTGGCAGCGCCATGGTGGGTCCCCTCAGTCTCTCCGCTGCTAAGGACTCTTTGGCGTCTCCAGGATGGAATGTTGGGGCTCCCTGTGCTCCGCCCCCTCCCAACGGCCCCCCCAACAGCCCCCCCAGCTCCTGCTGGGGAGGGAAGGGGCTCGGGGGGCTGAGGGCCTGCAGCCCCTATGGGCGGCTACCGCGGGCTGTGGGTGCAAGTGCCTTTGGCTGGAGCCTTGGTGTGTTCCCAGAGCTGGGGTGTCCTCGGGGTGAGTGGGGCTCGGTGGGACGGTCCGACGGCTGGGGGGCCATGCTGGAGATGCCAGGCTGGGCCAGGGGGGTGGCAGGGCAGGGGTGGAGGGGTCGCACCGTACCCAAGGGAGAGGTTTGATGGTCCAGCCACGATGGTGCGGTGGGGGTCTGCGACCCATCGCCCAGCCAGGATGCCGGCACTGAGGCCGTGAGTCTCTGAATCTCTAGGGGATGAGGAGACACCTCTGTGTCAGGAGCCCTTCTCCTTCTGGCAGATTTCATCTTCCCAGACAGCATCTGGGAAGCCCCTGGTGCTGTGAGGAGCAGGGCTGGGCAGTTCCTGCAGTTTGTGGGAGATGGGAACTTCTTGTCAGCAGCGCTCGGGGGCCAGCGAGGAAAGATGTCCTCCGAGACATGGTGGTTGTGAGCGGAGAAGGACTCGTGGGAGACGGGAAGGTCTCGGCTGCAGACATCATGAAATGGTTGAGTTTCAAATTGTCAGAAAAAGGGTGGGCAGAGTTGCTCCCCTGGATTTTGGGAGCTGAATGCCCCATTAGGAAGGTTGCTGGTGATCCCAAACTGGGAGGAGCTGTTGAGTCTGTTGAGGGCCAAGAGGCCTTGCAGAAGGCTCTAGATGGCTTGGAGCGTTGGGCAATCCTGAGCGGCGTGAAGTTGAACCAGTCCAAATGCCGCGTTTGGCAGGTGGGAGGGAGGGAGTAACGGTGGCCCCAGTGGGAATGGGGAGGGGGCGTCTGGGGAGGAGCCCTGCAGAAAGGGGTGTGGGGGTGGTGAGCAGCTCAGGAGGAGCCAGCAGTGTCCCCTGGCACCAAGAGGGCAAGTGCACCGTGGAGGGCATCAAATGTAGGAATGTGTCTGAGAGAAAATGGCCATGTGAGCCAGCCTCCCTACTGTGAGAGATTAGATTAAGAGCAAAACAGGTGGTAGAAGATGGCATTAGTAATTGGGAAAAACGGGAACTGAGAAGGTAGAAAACATGTTGTGCTAATGACTAAGCAATTTACTATGCGAATTCTTGTAACCAATCTGACGTGTGAACGAACTGCATGCACAGCGCATGGACAGTGTAACTGGCTGATCAGAAATAAGCGAGTCGCGTGTACGGCTACAACACAGGGTATAAAAGATGATGATCGGTGCTTAATAAACGGCTTCTGTTGATTAACATTGGATCCTCTGGAGTCCAGTTATTTCTCCTCATGGATGCAATCTATGACAGCCACAATCATAAGGGAAGGTGAAGAAGGCGCCTTGCCCACTGAAGTCCAAAAAGTAATATGGGATAACGCAATTGAGTTTGAGAAAAAATTTCAATCCTGGTGGTATCTGGTTAATTTCACCTACGATCCCACTGAGAGCAAGGCCACAGCTTTTGTCTTAACGATATGCAATGCCTCAGTGTACACCATATACCCAGTCATCACCCTGGGGTTGAATCACCATGGAGCCATACTCCATCCGGTAGAGCACAGAGTGTGGGCACAACAACATGAGAATAAATGGCAAACTGTTGATGTTGAAGCATGCATTTCACGAGATCAACAATGATTCATTTGTGAGAGTAATACTCTCAAGGCACAAGACATTTGTCTTGACACCAACCAGAATGTTTGTCACTTTGAGATACATCCCGATGAAACCCCAGAAACTGTGCTTCTATATATTGGGAAAGGGTGTGTTTGCTGAGGTCTCCCTGTACTCTTGTATGCGTAGATGACATAGCAGTAGATAGAAGTAATCACTCAAATCTTTGTGTTTGTAACTTTACTAACGTCATTGGATGTGACTTCAATTCTTCAGCTCCTGTTACATCTTTTCAATTGCTACAATCTAATTACACGTTGATTCGAGATTTGCTGCCCACCCCTATCGGAATGAATCTCTCACTAGTGAAGAAGTTGCTGCAACACGATGAAGTGAAGCGATTGTTGAAAGAGGCCCAAGAAAATGGACAAAGAATTCTGATTACTGTCCATCGTGATGTTGAAGAAATACACCACGTACTGGAAAGGGTCAAGAGAGATGGGGGACAGGAATGGTGGGACAGCCTTTTTGGATGGTCACCAACAGCTACAGGACTTTTGAACAAGATGCTCCATCCTGTTGTCGTTTTACTAGTACTCACTGTATTGTGCTTTGCTTTGACAGTTGTTTTGTACGTTTGACTTTGGATTATGATGAAAAGCTTAACTCACTTAATCACCCCACAAGGTGTATTTGCACTTGATATCCCTCGCCACAAGAGGACATGTGATATTCCCCATCAGTATTGAGTATCGTGGAGCTTGAGTGACGGTAGTCATGGGGTGGATTATGTGGAAGAATTACTAAATTGGCCAAGAGTGCAAAAATACAGCATTGTTCACACATGAAGGAAAGTCCTAAAATCCAGAGGCTTCTGAGGTAGAATACAGCCGCAGCTGGCACGCGAAGAATGCAACATCTGTGATTCCCTGTACTAGGTTACTTGCGAAACTACAGGAGGGATGGAACGGAACGCACTTGTTCCGTGGCCTTCCCTTGTGACGAATAGCAGATATGGGGACGAGATGGTACTACGGAACAGATAAGCGGCCTACACGCTACCCGAGCCAACATTTCGTCAAATGTTGATGAAATGCTGTCCTTTGTGCGAACTTTGCTCACTACAATGTACCAAAACACACCTCCATCCCGGAGACTACCCGCCCCGCGAGGTGCGAACACTCCTCCTTGAGTACATTAATCATACTAAAAGTACGTATGACTAAAGTCACTCAAACTCCACTTTGAAGATAAAAAAATAGTCTAAAAATAGCCCAAGAGAGAGGGGATGCCAGGGAAGACACCATCGCGAAGAATTCCCTTGCTGATTTACGGGATCAGTCGACGGGCTGAGCCTTTCTTCCCCTGCATAGGGACGCCTTTGGGTAAGACTTCGATGACACCGAGTGCTTTCTCGGGGACTTTAGAAATTTCTCTAGAGAATCTCTACCCTACATTTATAGCCAGGCTGGATTGCTTATAATATTGTCGCGCGTTTTGTATACTTAACAATATCTTTATTTGCACGTGCTTTGCAGACTGTGTATTTATCACCGGCAATCCTAAAGAACCTGTATATCTGTTGTTTAAATAAACCGCGCTGTTTAAGTAGCCAGTCATTTCGCTTTCTCACTGAACGCGACCAAAGACTAGAGAGAGGCCGTGCTGGTTCAGGAGTACGACTAGACTGAAGGTGCAGTCCACTATTAGTGTATCCAAATCGTAAGAGTTTAACACATATTAAACGCGACTGGACTGATAGTGCTGGATTGGACATCACTCAGAATTTAAACCCAGACGCACCTGGCCTCTGACCTGGGTGAGGAGTTTTAGAACGCAAGGGGGTTTATCTTCTGCCAAAACCGCTTGGCCCCTTTTCACGCAACAAGGTAGTCCTGCAAGGAGCAGGGAGATGGACTCGATGATCCTCATGGGTCTCTCTCGACTTGAGACGTTCTATGATCATATTAACTCACGGCCCTCAGTGGGCAACCCAGTGCCACCCCTGGGCAAGTCAGTGCATCCTAGTGCCTCTGCTGGGCAACTTGATCTCTTGCCTGGACAACCCCCAGCACCATCAATGGGCAACCCAAAGAGCCCTTGGGCATCTGAGTGCAACCCCTGGGCAACCAAGTGCCACCCCTGGGCAAACTGGTGCCCTCATTGGACAAGGCGGTGGCAGCAGTGGTGCTGCTGGGCCAGCCCGTGGGCGAGCAGAGGGCTCGCTGGGGCAGGCAGGTAGACCATGGTGGGGGTGCTGGTGAGGAGATGCACGGTGTCCCCAGCAGCCCCACCACGGCACAGCCTCTCGCAGCACCAGGGCACTGTGCACCAGTGACACTGGGAACTTCTCCTGGGAGAGGGTCCTTCCCCACTTATTTCAGGCTTTAGCCTGAGAAAAGGCATTGGAAGAGGAGGAGCCCAGCCCAGCCGGGGGTGGTTAGCACAGCTGCTCCCCCTAACCCAAGGGGCTTTCTCTCCAGCTTCTGAAAATACCCATCAAGTCTGCTGCCATGACCTCTGTGTCCCGCTTTATCCAGAGGAAACATTCTCATTGGCTTCATTTTACCGCTTTAGATGAACTGTGAGCTGTGTGAATGGCTCGTGCCAGGCTGACACCTCTGTCTTCTCATAGCTGTTTTCCGTCGCCTCTCCTTTTCCCAGCTCTTGCAGCTGCGGACCGAATCACAGAATCATAGCATTGCCCAGGTTGGAAGGGACCTTTCAGATCGTCGAGGCCAACCATCGACCCAACACTGACAAAAACCATCACTAAACCCTATCTCTAAGCACCACGTCTGCCCACCTTTAAAATCCCTCCAGGGATGGTGACTCCACCACTGCCCTGGGCAGCCTGTTCCAGTGCTTGAAACCCTTTCAGTGCCAAAATGTTTCCTCATATCCATCCTAAACCTCCCCTGCCGCAATTTGAGGCCGTTTCCTCTTGTCCCATGGCCTGTTCCTTGGGAGAAGAGACCGACCCCCCCCGGCTACCCCCTCCTTTCAGGGAGCTGCAGAGAGCGAGAAGGTCTCCCCTCAGCCTCCTCTTCTCCAGGCTGAACATAACCAGCTCCCTCAGCTGCTCCTCACCAGACTTGTACCCCAGACCCCTCACCAGCTCTGTCGCCCTTCTCTGGACACACTCCAGCCCCTCAGACCATACCAACATGTTTTACAGCTTCTCGTGAGCGCAGTGACACCCTGCCCCAGCGCTCCTGCTTTCTGTGCGCACACACACACGGAGCCGGCCTCCACGGGAAAGCCGTGCCTCTGCTGCCAGAGATCTGACAGAAAAGATGACTGAAACTCTTTCGCGTATACAAAGGTTTTCTTAGGCAACAAAAAGAGGTATGGCCCTTGGATTACTACCCATTCCTGTTCTCCCGTGTGGGTGGCAATGAAGCCACAACGCGTAATCCAAGGGGTCTTGATCATAGGATCATAGGATTGTCTGGGTTGGAAGGGACCTTTAAGATCATCAAGTCCAACCATCAACCTAACACTGCCAAAACCATCACTAAACCATGTCCCTCAGCATCCCATCTAGCCATCTTTTAAGTACCTCCAGGGGTGGTGACTCAAACACTTCCCTGGCAGCCTGTTCCAATGCTTGATAACCCATCAAAGGAGAATTCGGGGCCTTGGGAAAGTTGGTAAGGGAATCTGGGAGGCAGGTTGTTTTTTCCTCTCCTCCCAGTTGCAGGCAATGACATTGGAAGGAACAGGTGGGACCAGCCTATTAATACGTGGCTCCGTGGCTGGTGTCACCAACACCATTTTGGGTTTTATGGTAATGGGATGGCATACACGGCACCAGGCTTGCTGGTGTCAGATGGGGTTCACCACTCATGGAATCCAAGACTCATAGAATGCGTTGGGTTGGAAGGGACCTCTCAAGGGCATCTAGTCCAACCCCCCTGCAATCAGCAGGGACATCTTCAACTGGATCACGTTGCTGAGAGCCTCATCCAGCCTGGCCTTGAATGTCTCCAGGGATGGGGCCTCCCCCACCTCTCGGGGCAACCTGGGCCAGGGTCTCCCCACCCACCTCCAAGGGGGAAGAGGGTCTTTGCTCAGGAGGTAGCGGGGCTCATTGACAGAGCTTTAAACAAGGCTTGAAGGGAGAGGGGGACAATATCGGGCTGTCCCTGTGGGATGAGATGCCAAGGTTGGAGGGACGGGGTGCCAGCGAGGGCCTGTTGCTCTGAGATGCGCTGGTGATGCTGCCTCACACTTGAAGTCTTGGAGAGATGAGCCGGGGGCTCCTGAGGTCACAGGAGCCAGGAGGGAAACACCGGTGCAATACCCCAAAGGAATCAAGGGGTGTTCCTGGAAGAAGGTGGTATTTGAAAAGTCATGGCATCAGGTGAAGTCCCCGGGGACTGGAAAAAGGGAAACATTGCACCCATTTTTAAAAAGGGTTTAAAGGAGGGTACAGACCTGTCGGCGTCACCTCTGTGGCTGGGAAGGTCATGGGGCAGATCCTCCTAAAAGCCACGCTAAGGCCCATGGAGGGCAAGGAGGTGATTTGAGACATGGCTTCACCCTGTGCTTTTTCCACATCAGACTCCAATGGAGGAGGACACGACACTTTTTCTCCTAAAATCACAGACCGAATGGGTAGGAATGAATCCCTGTGGGTGGATTTACTCTTAGTTGCATCCAGGATATTTTCAGTTACTTTCTGTCACGCCGTGAAAGAGCAGTGGAAAGAGAAAAACCAAAGGGAAAAAAAAAATACTCCTGCTAGACCATGTGACATGCAAAGTGATAATTTAATTTCTACCCAGGCTTCCATCAGGAAGTAGAAGGTTAATCATGTACTATTTATAACATATAGGGAAAACTGATAACTCTGGCAATGGATGCCGTGGGGTGGGCTGAGCCCAGCCTAGATGGGACCCAGCAGCCGCGTGGTGCTGGGAAAGGTCTTGCGCATCGCCATGCACTTCTCCTGGTCGATGAACAGGGAGTTGGCTTTGACGGCCAGGTCGTGCTGCAGGATCGCTTTGGTGCGAACCAGCATTTGCAAGGTGTCCTGGCTGTCTCTCAGCTGCTGCTGAAGAGTCTGCACCGTCTCTTCGATGTCACGGACCTCGTTGACAAGGCTGGAAAACAGCAAGGAGCCCTCATTAGAAGTCACATCACGCGGGTGGTTTCTAGCATGGCGCTGCTGATGGGCCCCTGGGGCATGGGTTTTCCCCCTTCAGTGCGCTCAGACTCACTCGGACCCCCTCTGTTTGTGGCAGATCCATTGGGAAGCTGAGGGCAGAGCTCCTCGGGGTCTCGGCGAGGAGGCACGGTGAACGTCTGCTCGAAGGCTTCGGCAACGCGCAGCCGCGTCTGCCAGAGCAGGTGGTGCCACCAAGCAGAGGGACGAGCAGCTGTGGTTTCCCGTTCCTGTTTGGTTTTGTGGCTTTCTTGGCTCCCCCTCCTGGATTTCCCCGGGCAAGGGTCCTCCCCACACCCACGGGTGCACACGCAGCGAAAGAGGACAGCTGGGAGAGGATAAAAGCGAAGGTGAAACAAGTGGAGGATGGAACAAAGGATGGCGTGAGAGATGCTGAACCGGCTCTGGGGCTGGGTTTAAATTGCTTTGAAAAGGCTTCCCAGGGAGCCTCACCCAGCGGGCTGCCAGGAGGAGGTGTGAAGTTCAGGGTGCCTGATCCTCCACAGCCCCTCGGGGTGCAATGCCAAAGAGCTCCCTCTGTCCTTGACAGGATTTCCAGTGTCCCCAGGGGAGGTGAGCACAGCCCTCACTGCTTCTCCGTGTGGTGCACAGAATCCCAGGCTGGCGGGGCTTGGCAGGGACCTCTGGAGATCACCCAGTCCAACCCCCTGCCAGAGCAGGGTCACCCACAGCAGGTGGCACAGGAACGCCTCCAGGCGGGTTTGGGATGTCTCCAGAGACGGAGACTCCACCACCTCTCGGGGCAGCCTGGGCCAGGGCTCTGCCACCCTCACAGCAAAGAAGTTCCTCCTCCTGTTTAGGTGGAACTCCCTATGCTCAAGTTTGTGCCCGTTACCCCTTGTCCTGTCCCCGGGCACCACTGAAAAGAGCCTGGCCCCATCCTCCTGACACCCCCCCTTTCAGTATTGATAAGCGTTGATAAGGTCCCCCCTCAGGCGTCTTTCTTCCAGCCTGAAGAGACCCAAATCCCTCAGCCTTTCTTCACAAGAGAGGTGTTCCAGTCCCCTCATCCTCTTGGTAGCCCTTTGCTGTCCCCTCTCCAGCAGTTCCCTGTCCTTCTGGAACCGGGGAGCCCAGCACTGGACACAGCACCTTGCACCGCAGCTGCACCCTTGCGGTTACCCCAAAGGAAGGACCTAAGAGCTCTCAGCATGAGCCTGTTGGAGAGTAAAGGGCTTGTCCTTCAAACCTGAGCCCATCCAGCCGCCGGGAAGCAGGCAGGAGAGAAGACGGGGTTGACGCAAGTAGGAAAAATCCGGCCCCTCATGGGGTGGCATCAGGCCCCCCCCGGCCGTGGGGTACAGCCTCCGTTGTGGGCGCAGAGCTCTCCCAGCACCCAAAGGCTGGGATACCCGCTCATTGCTTTTGATTATGTCGGTGCACTTCTGGAAGGACTCTTTAGGAAAAAGAACCAACCCCCCATGATTAATTTTGTCATCCAGCGATGCTCCCGAGTGCTACCACCCGTGAGCCCTCGAGGTCCCCGCTGGCCCCGCGCTCCTGCCTTACCGCAGCTGGGCAGTGTCCCGGCACAGCTCCATGTTTGGCCTCCGAGTGCGCTCGTCCAGCCGGGTCTGAGCCACCTTTAATGGAGGCCCCTGGTCCCTAATGGCCTTTTGGATGGCTTCTATATTCCTCTCCATCTGGAATATTTCCTGCAGTGTCTGGCGTAAGAAAGAAACACATGCATAAATTTAAAAAATATATTCTCCAGCGGCAACGGGATTTCCCTTTTCTGCCATCCATCTGCAGAAAAAAAACAAGTTCAATTAGCAGACCCCGGGCTCAGACTGCTCTCGCTCTGCCATAGATGGAGGCACAGATCCAGCAGCCATTTCTCTGCGGGGAAAAGCCTCTCTTTGCTCTTGCTGTCACATCAGAGGAGGTTTTGGAGCAGTGATGGATCTACTGAATTACCCGCTCCCCAAAATTACTGCTTGCAGGAACTGATCGTCCATCACTAGCAACTAACAGAGGGCAGGTTTTTGGTGGATGCTCGCTGAAGGATGTGGCACCAGCCCGCGATGCTGCAAGCCCAGTTTCTGCTCGGTTAATCTGTGCCGAGCACTTTTCAGGAAGCTTTCCATGAGAGCCAGTGGTGCGAGCCTGCTGCCCATGGCTGATCTCCACTTCATCTGCTTGGCGGAGCAAACACACCGATACCTGTGCAGCAACCACAGAGCGCTGAGACCGAAAACACGTCCTTGGAGGAGCAGCAAAGCTGCAAACCCCACAGCAGACACCCCAGCAGAGTCCCAGTAAAGCCCTTCTGCAGGGCAGCCAGCGCCTCTGAAGTAACTAGCGCTGATGCAAGTAGTGCTGGCATTTTCTGCTGGAAATCCCTGTGCTAGCAGGCTGTCAGCTGGGATGAGCAACGGGCAGTATCCCTTGGGATGAAATTACACTGCCAACTCATCCTGCTCCAAGAAGAAAGTCCCCAAGAAAGCTGGGCAGGGGCTGTTTGCAAGGGCATGTAGCGAGAGGACGAGGAGCAATGGTTTAAACTAGAGCAGGGCAGGTTTAGATGAGACATTAGGCAGAAGTTCTTTGCACTGAGGGTGGTGAGACACTGGCCCAGGTTGCCCAGAGAGGTGGGGGAGGCCCCACCCCTGGAGACATTCAAGGCCAGGCTGGATGAGGCTCTGAGCAACCTGATCCAGTTGAAGATGTCCCTGCTGACTGCAGGGGGGTTGGACTAGATGGCCTTGAGAGGTCCCTTCACACCCAACACATCCTATGACTCTATGATTCTAAATGATGCTATAACCAGGTTCTTGTGGTGACCGTTCCTCTGCTGGGGCCAGGTCTGCGTGGAGGGTCGCGCTTTGGAGGTGTCACCGGGAAGTGACAGTGTCACACCAAAAGGGAGGGGTTCAGGCTACCTTAGCCAGGTGGGTCTGAATCTTTCTCTTGGCATCGGCCGTCTCGGCGATGCGGTTGGTGAAGGCGACGTTCACGGCGTTGAACTGCTTCCACATCTGGCTGTCCGTCACTGCCAGCAGGTTCTCGATGTTGTCCCGCAGCTTGGCGGAGGCCGCCCGCTGGCTCTGGGAGCGGAGGATGTTGTTGTTGGTGAACTTGGCCCAGGACTGCGGCACCGAGATCCTGGCGGGGAAAAGGAGAGGCCCCCGGTAAGCTGGATGTGGGCAGGCATGGACCCTGCCAGGGAGCAGCGTGGATTCACTATAGCTTAAATCTACACTTTTAATTGGACTGTATGTCATAGTTTAACCCCAGCCAGCAGCCAGGACCACGCGTGCGCTGGTGCAGTTCTCCCCCTTCCCCCCAGAAGGGAGAAGAGGGAGAAAAGGAGGGGAAAGGGAAAGGGAAAAACTCGTGGGTGGAGATAAGGACAGTTTAATAGAACAATAACAGAAACGAACAATAATAATAATAGTAATAATAATAATAATAATGACAGAAGTCACTCTCACCACCCAGTGAACTGGCACCTTCCCGAGCCCCGACCGCATATTCCCACCCCGCACCAACCCCCATTTATATCCTGAGCATGGCATCTATGGTACGGAATATTCCGTTGGCCTTTCCCTTGTTCTGCCTATGCTCCTCCTCACTTCTATGGCAAGCTGAAAAGAGTCCTTGAAAAGTATAAACATCGCCTAGCATCATCTAAGAGACATCTTTGAAAATATGCATAAACTTAGTGAGCTGTTTCAGCAGAGGTGCTCCGCTGAATTAATTGGCAGGCTGATCTCTCAACCCCTGGTAGAATGTTTAATGAGGTGGGACTGGCTTTCACCCTCTGGATGTTTGGCATCCAACTGTCAGCAGAGGGTTGTGCTCCCTTTCCGGGGAGCGGAGAGAAATGACCGCTCTGAGGGAGGTGTCTCCAGACCGGATGGATCTGGGTTGGGGACAAGCAGCTCCCTGCCAGGGAGAGGCACCGCGTATCCCGGGGACAGCTTGCTGCTGGGGACCGACAGCGTGCACTCACGTGGCATCGACCTGCTCCACCCCTCGGTAGTAACTGATGCCCTGGGAGGTGTTCATCAGGTGGTGGCACCTGTCGTCGATCCGGTGGGCCACCTGCTTGTTGGCCAGATCCTTCTCCAGGTTGTGCTGGGACGCCCGGTTGGACCTTCAACATGCAAACAGCAGCCATCGGTGGGGACGTACGGGTGGAATGGCTTCCTCCCCGTTCCACTCCCCACAGCAGCTCCCGGCCCCCCGCGCAGCTCTGTCCTCCCACGAGCATCACCGCCCGCATGCCATGGAGCCTCCATGGGCTTTATGCCTGCGGGGTGTGGGGAGAGACAGGCTTCTTCTGGGGGTTCACATCTGCTGGGGTTCTGCTGTGACCACAAATGCACATCAGCCCTACGACATGAGAGAAGGAGCTCCTCCTTACGTGATCTGGGCTTTGGCCTTGTCCAGGAACTGCTGCATCTTCTCCCGGCACGACCTGATGACATCGACTTCCTGGGCAAAGGCAAAAGAGGACCCCACCAGCGTCCATACTCACTCGTCCTGGTCACACTCCTCCCCTTGGACCTCTCCAGCCCTGCACACAGCAAGAACTTGCCTGCTTGTCTTCCTGCCCAAAGCAAACAGGCAGGAAAACTCGCAGCTGAGCCTGCGCCCAGCGCCCTGGAGGGGACAGAAGGGTGCTGTGGCTGCAGCCACGGCCTTTGCGTTCCCTTTCAGGGTGGGTCAATAAGGATTTTTTCACCTTGACCTCAGTGTCAAGCGGTGGTTAGTCCCACTGCACGGACAGGGACACATCCTGGTGTGGACAGGCAGAGCGGTTCCCTGGACCACTACACACCTCCGTCCCCAGATCAGCACCTGCCCTTTTTGCTCCCAAAATGTTTTCCTCCCCAGGAGGAATCCCATCCGTACGGGACAAGAGGAGATGGACTTGACTTCGGTGTAAATGCCCAGGCTGAATTTCTGAGACACATTCAGCTCCACCGGAGGAAGTGTGTTGCTCTCAGCTCACTTGACTTCAGCACAAACCCATTGCCTTTGTGAAGCTCCGGCTGCTGGAGGCAGGTGATCAGTGCTCCAAATCCCATAACTTTGAAATCCGGTAAAAATACCTTCAACGCATGATCTGAGTTGCCCAACTTACTGTTAAGAGCTGTTCCTCCACGTTGTCGTGGACCAGGTCGATGCCCATCCTCTTCTCCCGGTGAAGTAAGCACTCCTGAGCGACCTGTTGGGGACACGCCATCACCGCTGGCTGCAGGGGCAGGGCTCTCTACGGGGACCGTCCCCATCTCCAATAATGTGAGAAAAGAAATTCTAGGTGGGCACGGAGATGACAAGAGAGGTAAAAAAGTGGCCCGGGGCAGCTGGTTTAGCTGACAAGGAGCAGGCGAGCTGCAACATCAGCATTAAACCATCATGAGGGAGCAGATGTGTCCCTGGTGCAGCCACAGCTGAAACGGGGGACCTGTGTCAGCCTTGACGCCCACCTCGCCAGAGCCTCGTGGTAAGACACGGGCTTTTGTCTCCCAAACCGGGATTTTGGATGTACCGCGTCTAAAAATATTGAGTTAAGCAAACGCTGCTCTGATGTGCTCAGCCTGTGCTGATAGGGGATCCAGCAGATGGCAAGGGGGGTTTGGTTACTACTAACTTAACTAATGGCCTCTTAATAAAAGCTTTCTAGACGTTCCGGAGCTGCAGTGAAACTTAATGAGACGTTTGAAGGGCTGCAGATGTTTCAGCAGTAGGCTACAGCTTGCAGCGCGCCGGGACGGGTGCTTACCTGGAGAGGGGCGTCCGCCTCGGCCAAGGCTCTCTCCAGCCTGGTCTTCACCTCTGTGAGCGCGTTGGTCTCCCCGATCACCTCATCTAGCTCGTGGCAGAGCTCCGATTTCCAAAACACGATGTCATTGGCGCGCACTCCCAGGTTTTTGGTGCTTTCTGCTTGCGTTTTCTTGGTCTGCTGGTATTTGTGGTCAATGATGCGGGAGGTATCGGCTCTCAGGCGCTCCGCGTTCTTCTGGGAGGTCTCCGACTCCCTGTAATTGGTCACGTTGGACTTGTACCAGTCTTCAGGTGTGTAGCGGGTGAAGACGGTCGTTCTGGTGGAAACAGATGGAAGCTTCTCGCCGGCGGTTATCCCCTGGGAACTCTTGGAAAAGGCAGCCAAAGTTGGTTTGCTGGCAGCCGTTTTGTAGTAGGTGCTGGGCATCCAGGAGAGGCTGTAGCTCTGAGGCAAGGGGCGGTAAGGAAATCGGTTCTTATAGCTTGACGCCATGGTGTGGATGGCAGGGAGAAACCTGGTGGGTATGGCTCGGGGATGGGCGAACTTTGCTGGTAAGGGAGAGCCGACAGACTCCATGCTCCACCGCTGCTATTCGTGTGTCCCGTCCGTGTCCTGCACAGAGGAGGAGAGAGAGGACAACCTCAGCAACCTCCTGCACTTGCCTTACTTCTTACAGCAACACCCGCAACTGCAAACACAAACAGCGACGCACAGAGCGCCCTCACAGCGCCTGAACAGGCCTAAACCCCTTGACAACAAATCCCTCCTGACAGCATCCCAAACATTTGTATATAAAAGCGTTTGACTTGGTTGTTAGTATCTAGCATCAGGTCTTGGAATGCGGAGAAAAACAAATCACGGCCGTAAGGAGAATGACAGATACCGTGCCTTCCTTTTCCTTAAATCTGTCAATCCAGTCAAACTGGAGTTGCTCCTTCTCTGCTGTTCCTTTGTTTCTTTTGGCTGGCGTATCTGCTGATCTTCTGATACTCCAGAGGTCATTTTCTCTGTAAAAGTTCCATTCCCAGCCCCGAGAGCTGCGTCCCTTTTGGACACACATCTGCTACCGGCCCAGCGCCATTTGTGGGTGGGTGAGGGACTCCATCCTCACCCCCTCTATCTTCCCTTGCCTTAAATGCTGGAGTGAGGAGCCTGCAGGTGAGCTGAGCTTTGCAGGACTATATCCAAATTTGACCCCCCCACACCCCTATTTCAGCCTCAAAAGAGGGGCCGCCTCTTGCCTTGCAAAGGAGGAAAGGTGTCGATGGCTCACCTGGTGTAAGATCAGTGTGCGTGGGAAGGAGATGGCCCACAGTCTTTTCAGAGCGCTTGGGAAACACCAGCCTTGCAGTAGCCCTAGGAGGAATGGCCACACATGAAGATTTTGCTACCAAGAATTGCATATTGTCCTCTCCAGCTTGAGGCTGTCAATCGATGGTTATCAGCAAGATAAGGCAGGGGGCCACCAAACACACCTCATCTGAGGACAAACACTCCGGAGGGGTACGTGGTGCTCGGTACGAAGCTCTTGTGAGGTTACAAGTGTCACCCACGGGCAGGAATAAGTCCCTCAATACGGCTGTTGTAGCCAGCCTGACGTGTCCTTCCCCTAACACCGTCCCGTCCCCACTGCTCCCAGCCTGGCTCGGAGCCCCAGGGGAAGATGAGGACACGGGTGTGCTACAGCAAGATCCCTGATGGGAGTGGCTGTGGCACAGGCAGCGGGAAACTCACACCCTCAAATTTAGCAGAAAAAGAAGCTTTTGCAAACACGACCCTCCGAGGCAGTTTGGCAGAACCGAGGACGAAATGTCTGCGTCCAGGTCCAACAGAAACCACCGTGTGTGCCGCTTCCCACAAACCGCTCCCTTCAGCCCTTTTGTCCCGGCTAGGGATAAATGACGGCGCTTTCCCTAGCTCCGTGCCGCTTTATACCTGAGAAACGGCCTTGGGAGGGTGGGAGGCAGCTTCCCTGGCTCCCATCCCCACAAATAAACTCTGCCCTTTCAGACACTGACAGACACACGTTTAGGAAAGGGAGGGAAAACCCCTTGGGAACGGCCCAGGGCTACTTTTCCCTGCATTTCCAGCTGAAATAAATGCCCCTGCATCCCCCTTGGGATAAGCCATCCCAGGGCGACACTTTGTGCCACCCCTGAACACGGACACACGACAGGAGCCCCGACCACCTCATCCGGGTACATTTAGAGGACAGAAGAGATATGGAGGGGGATTAGGAGAATGACCTGTTTTTTTCCCTCCCAGTTCAGGGACATACTCACCCTGCAGAGGCTTGGGGGTGTGCGGGGGGGGCTGCTACTCAGTGCTGTGCTGTCAGGTTGGGTGGCAGCACTGCCAGACACTGCAGCATCCCCAGTGCCCTCTGTGTCACAGAACCAGGGCAGCGTTGCCGCTGGCGCAGGGTGCTCAGTAACCGGGTTCTACGCGGGCAACTCCCTGCAGCTGCTGTGGCAACGCGATGCAGCCGCTGGGCAACGCATTGCTGTGGATGGGCAAGCCGGGGCCAGCCCTGGGCAAGAAAATACCCTCACATGGCATCCTAGATCCTGCCCTGGACAACCTACTGCCCTCCATGGGCAGGTTTTGCAGCCCCTGGGCAACCAAGTGCAGCTTTTGGGCAACTGTTGAGTGCCTTAGTCATATCATTTAGTTTTAGGTAGTCCTGCAAGGAGCAGGGAGATGGACTCGATGATCCTCATGGGTCTCCTCGACTTGAGACGTTCTATGATCCTATGAACTCACGGGCCCCAGTGGTCAACCCAGTGCCACCCCTGGGCAAGTCAGTGCAGACTGCGTGCATCCTAGTGCCTTTGCTGGGCAACTTGATCCCTTGCCTGGACAACCCCCAGCACCATCAATGGGCAACCCAAATCTAGCTTGCTGACTGATGTTGATAGCATTCGGCATGCTACGTTGCAAAATCGAGCGGCTGTTGATTTTTTGCTGTTAGCTCAGGGTCATGGATGTGAAGGTTTTGAAGGTATGTGTTGTATGAACCTTTCCGACCACTCATCATCCATTCATAAGCAGTTACGGGAGCTGAAGGATAACATGTCCAAATTAAAAGTGGTCAAAAACGGTTTCGATGATTGGTTAAGCTCATGGGGTATAACGGGATGGTTATCAGATTTACTAAAGCAAGGGCTCATGCTATTGTTGGTTATATTATTATTGATTATGGCAGCCTCGTGTGTTCTCCGCAAAGTGACTGACATGATAGAAAATGCCATGCATAAGGTCTGGCTGGCTCAAGAAGAAAAAGGGGGTATTGTAGGAATGTATCTGAGAGAAAACGGCCATGTGAGCCAGCCTCCCTACTGTGAGGGATTAGATTAAGAGCAAAACAGGCGGTAGAAGATGGCATTAGTACATGGGAAAAACGGGAACTGAGAAGGTAGAAAACATGTTGTGCTAATGACTAAGCAATTTACTATGCGAATTCTTGTAACCAATCTGATGTGTGAACGAACTGCATGCACAGCGCCTGGACAGTGTAACTCGCTGATCAGAAATAAGCGAGTCGCGTGTACGGCTACAACACAGGGTATAAAAGATGATGATCGGTGCTTAATAAACGGCTTCTGTTGATTCACATTGGATCGTCTGGAGTCCAGTTATTTCTCCTCAACAGGGTGCGGGAGGAGAAGCCATGCTCTCTGCTAAGACACTAGGGGAACCCACTAGCAGGGTTTGACCAGCCACATTTTAACCAAAAGAGGCAGAAAATGCCAGCGATGACACTGTGAGCACCCGGAGATCTGCGGAAAGGTCTGAAAGTCCATTCAGTCCCTGGCCAGATGAGAGAGAGCTTCACCTGGAGCCAGAAGGTCATGGTCTGGAGTCTAGGACACCCTGGCTGCATCCTTAGGGTGGTGGTCAAGGTGCTCGGGGACCCTTAGTGCACCTTTGGGGTTGCGGTCTGTATGTCCAGGGACCACAGCTGTCTACTCCGGGTGGGGGTCTGGGTGCCAGAGGACCCTGCCTGTGTCCCCAGGGTGGTGCTACGGGGATCTGACCCCCACACCAGTATCTCCCTACATTCCTCCTCCTCAGCAGCAGCCTCACCAGCTTGCCCACCGCCTGCCAGGACATGAAGGTGTTCACCTTTTCCTGGAGCTTCTCATGGCACTGGAGAAGCTGCCCCACCTTCACTCCGGTGTCCCTGCTGGAGACGGGGCGTGCTGCCTGCGCCTCTGCCTCCTCCTGCCCCATGTGCTGTATCGCCCTCAGCTTGTGTTTCTGCAGGAATGGGAGAAGGGATGGGCTCTGAACTGGGATGGATGCAGCCAAGGAGCCCAGGTGCCATGGAGGCTTGATGGCCCCAGCCAGTCCGGGGAGGCGCCACATCCAGCTCCTTCAGCTTGTGCTCTGTTTCCTGCAGTCCCAGGTCCTCAGCTCCATCAGCTCCTGCTGATGGATAAATCCTGCTGATTTATCTCCTGCAGCATGGGCCTGGCCAGCAGGGGCACGGGCAGGCTTAGCCTCCACAGGGCCACTCAGGGGATGTCCCTTGTCCCTCAAGCCCTAATGCTCCAAGCCCCTTTGGCTCCCCTGCAACCCCCTCGGGTCCTTCTACCCCAGCTGCAGGAGGATCTGGGCGCTGACACCCACCTTCTCATCAGTTCCAGCCACCCCCACCTTTCCAAGGGCTTCGTCCAGTTACCTGGTCTGGGAAGGGTGGTGCTGGCAGAGTCCGGGAGCAGCCCCCCGTATTGTCCAAGCAGTGTGGACCCCTGAAGAGGGAGTGTGTCTCTGGAAGCACCTAGGGGATGGGCAAGAGCCTCTACCCCTGAGATGCTGCTCTCATTCGCTTTGATCAGCGAGTTCTGCTGACCCCACTCCTTCCCTCCCCAAGGAACAAAAACTCTGCCATTTTGGGGTCGCTATGCCCAAGAGCCTCCAACCGTCACATTGCCCACCACTCCTCGCCTGCTGACAAATGACTGGTCCAGCAGGGCACCTTCCCCAGTTGGCTCCCTCAGCAGCAGTGTCAGGAAGGTCTCTTCCACACACTCCAGGAACCCCCTAGACTGGTTCCTCTCTGCTGCTGTTTCCAGCAGCCATCTGACAAGTTGAAGGCCCCCAAGATCAAGGACTAGCCATTGTGAGACTTCTCCCACCCACTTCTAGGCTGTTTCATCTGCCTTGTCATCCTGCTTGGCTGGCCTGGCACAGACTCCCCCCAGGGTATCTGCCTTGTTGGCCTTCCCCGATTCTTACCAATAAACCCCCAACCATCATTAAACTCCAGACAATCCAAACCCTCCCTAACATACAGCGCTACCCCAACGCCTCTCCCTCCTTGCCTGTCCCTCCTCCTGAACAGCCTGTAACCTTCAACAGCCACACTCCAGCCATGGGATTCATCCTGCCAAGTTTCAATAATGGCAACTAGGTTTAGCATTCTGGCAGCACAGTGGCTTCCAGCCTCTCCTGTTTGGTGCCCGTGCTGCAGGTGTTGGTGGAGCGGCACTTCAGCTGGGCTGTCGGCCATGTCACCTTCTTCGAGGAACGCCCCTAGGTTCCTTTGGGGTATTGGCACTGGTGTTTCCCTCTTGGCTCCTGGGACCTCGGCAGCCCCTGCCTCATCTCTCTATGACTGCAAGTGTGCGGCAGCGTCACCAAAGCGTCTCAGAGCAACAGGCTGCGGGCCCTCGCTGGCACCCTGCTCCTCCAACCTTGGCGTGTCGTCCCACAGCTTGTCACGGGCAAGCCTGATACTGTCCCCCTCTCCCTTCAGGCCTAGTTTAAAGCTCTGTCAATCGGCCCCGCCAGCTCGTGAGCAAAGACCCTCTTCCCCCTTTGACAAAGGTGAACCCCATCTGACGCCAGGAAGCCTGGTGCCGTGCCGGCCATCCCACCATCGAAATGTTGCCATAGGGGACCCTCTGTTGCCCTCAGAAAGGAATCGCCTACGACTTTAACCCCTCTTTTCTTCCACGAGGTGGCCATGATACGTGGGGCAGGCCTTTCTGCCTCTGCCAGCACCTCCTCAGCCTGGCCGCGGCAGGATACAGGATCCCCTCCACACTGGGCATTTTCTAGCGGCCATTCCCGTTCCTGTCTCGGGGAGGGCAGAACACGGTTCCACCTGCCTCTCCCCGCCTCAGGCTCCCTGGCGCTCCTCAGCCCTTCTCACGGCCCTCGCAGCCCTGCCGCCAGCCTGAGCAGATCGTCTCCCGTTCCCCCCCCCCGCGCCGCTGCCCTCTCGGCTGCCAGCCCTCTCGGGGACGGGCTCTGGCGCTCTCTGCAGCCCCAGTGCTGGCCGGGCCGCCGCCTCCCTCCCGCCGCCCGGGCGGACACCACACGGCGTCGCGGCGGGCCGGCCAGGGCCGAGCTGCTGCCGCGCGGGGACGGCCCCGACTGACCACGCCCTCCCCGCGCGACAGGACGCCACGTCCCGTCTGGCGCGCGCCCCTTCCCGCCCTTTCCCCCCCCGCCCCGTCTGGCGCGCGCCGCTTCCCGCCCTTTTTCCCCGAGTTGAGGGGACTCGTGCGCTGCGGGCTGAGGGAGAAGCGGGGAGCGGGGAGCCGGCGGGCGCGGCAGGGGGGAGAGGCGGCCATTTCTTCAGTGCTCGCCCACGGGACTTGGCACACTGTACTTTATTATAGAGAACAAGTCCTGTGAGGAGCGGCTGAGGGAGCTGGGGTTGTTCAGCCTGGAGAAAAGGAGGCTGAGGGGAGACCTTCTCGCTCTGTCCAGCTGCCTGAAAGGAGGGCGTAGAGAGTTGGGGGTTGGTTTCTTCTCCCAAGTAAGAAGCGATAGGATGAGAGAAAATGGCCTCACGTTGCACCAGGGGAAGTTTAGGGTGGTTATTAGGAAAAATTTCTTCACAGAAAGGCTTACGAAGCATTGGAACAGGCTTCCCAGGGAAGTGGTGGCATCACCGTCCCTGGAGCTATTAAAAAGCTGGGCAGACGTGGTGCTGAGGGACATGGGTTAGTGGTGGTTTTGTCAGTGTTAGGTTGATGGTTGGACTTGTGATAAATGATTTAATCGCAAACAGGATTCCAATTAGAATTTATAATTTATTAAAGGAATAAAGGCAAGCAAAGAGCGCTGGGTGTGCTGAGGGTCTCTGCCCAACCAAGACACACACCTTACAGGCCCCTTTTTTGGTTTATATCTCCTGTACTAATACATATTCATAACTGCCTCTAAAATGGTTGGCCCTTGCCAAAAATGGGTGTATCCCCCCTCTTACAGGTCACTATGCAGATACCAACAGGACCGGTCTAAGTTGGTATTCTAGAATGTTCGCCAGGTGGCTCCTGCAAAACACAGACACGATAGACACACTGTCTCGTCTGCGGCCATACAGACAAAACAATCAAAGGTCACACTTCACCCTGTGGCCCTAACACTGTTCCACACTGACACGAATCAGTTAAGCACATTTCACACGAGTAAGAAGCGATAGGATGAGAGAAAATGGCCTCACGTTGCACCAGGGGAAGTTTAGGGTGGTTATTAGGAAAAATTTCTTCACAGAAAGGCTTACGAAGCATTGGAACAGGCTTCCCAGGGAAGTGGTGGCATCACCGTCCCTGGAGCTATTAAAAAGCTGGGCAGACGTGGTGCTGAGGGACATGGGTTAGTGGTGGTTTTGTCAGTGTTAGGTTGATGGTTGGACTCAATGACCTGAAAGATTCCTTCCAACCTAGGCATTTCTAGGATTCCCCAGCCGGGCTATGCGGATGGGACAGGGCTCGGCCGCTGCCCGCTCAGCCACCTGCTTGCTCGTCAGGAGGATTCTTCCTCCCGCTCTGGTTTTCCATACCAAAGGAGACAATCCCAGAGAACATGGCAGGCTCGACTGGAGTGTCTGCTGTCGACCAAGGAAGCATGTAGTCACTTTAAAAACTGCTTAGCAGTCAACCTCCTAGAATTCTCCAATGCTGTCCGCCTGCACTGAGCCTGTTTGTGTCCTTGCGCTCCTGTTTTCTCCGTGCAGCCTCCTTTGCCATCATTCCTTGTGACCCCGGGTGGGAGTTAGAGGACTCAGACCCCCACAGAAGGAGTTTCTCATTCAAGGTTGGTTTTCTCTCCAAGCTAATCACCACCAGTTTTGGCTCTTGGGGCAGGGGTTTCCAGGGTGCTCAGTGAAGGCATGTGTGAAATAAGAAGGAACATAAGATTTTTGAAAGATGAGGCGTGGAAAGGGCCACATGGTGACTTTCTGGCCTCACTTGTTGCCATCATTTTGCACGTTCCCCAGGGCAGCCGTTCCTCCTGCCCCCGCTGCCCATTCCCAGGTGCTGCTCTTTGGGCTCCTGACTTGGGCAGAAGGTGTCAGAAAACTGGGTCCACAGGCTTTTTCAGGTGGTTCCGTTAGGGATTGTTTGAAAACCTTTGTACCTGCAAAGACTTGAGAACTGTGGCAAGAGAAGGAACCGACATCTAACAAACGCTGTAGGCAGACATCTTAACATCATCACTGTTTGCTTCGAAATAACGCAGAAGGGCAATATGCTCTATGCGTGTCGAGAAGGCTTCAAAGAATAGAACGCCAGAGTTGTATAAATCCATGAGACAGTTCCCCCACCGAGATTCACATCTGTGCCCCGCTGCAGCCTGAAGAGTATTGAGGGTGGGAAGTTGAGTATCTTCCCCAACAGAAGAGGAGCACGATTCTACAGTTTTTGGTGTCAAATTCTGCAACTTTCAGTGTTCTCCATACCATAGTGACGTCAAATAAACCCAGATCGTGCAGAAATTGGTGTGGGGGGGTGGTTTTGGAGTTGGGGGGGTTGGTAGAGGCGTGGGGTAGAGCACTGGGAACGGGGGCTCCCCCAGAAACGTACTGAAATGTTTTTCTAAGTTTTATTGTTAATTGAGGAAGGGGGGAATGCTGCTGGGGAGGGCAGTGGCGCATGGGTGCCTCTAGCTGGTCTTTTCTTCCTCCATTTTATTGTTTTTTTCAATATATAACTCTGCAGCCAAGGAGCCCAGGTGCCGTGGAGGGTCGATGGCCCCAGCCAGCCCGGGGAGGTGCCACATCCAGCTCCTTCAGCTCCTGCTCTTGTTACCTGAAATAAAAGCCCTCGAAACCAAAAGTAGTTTAAAGAGGTGACATTGCTTTATTCGACGTTGAGCGCTAGGGGGAAAACCCACAAATCTAGCACAGCTTGCCGTGGATATTCACCCATTATTTATACACAAAATATTCTCATTATTCCACCTACCTAATCCATAACTCCACCTAGGCTTACACATTCATTAGGATGACCCAATAGCCCTTTTGCACGTGCATGCCAAATTTTGCTGCATCGGCAAAACACTTCTGCGCAAGCGTGAGTGTCTCGGTGGTCGTTTGGGTAAGGAGACCCTTCCTCACATCATCCCTTTACAGTATTGACTCATGTCAGGACAGTAAAAGTTTACTGTGAGTTTGCCAACTTCTTGAAGATAATAAGGGTGTTCCTGGAAGCAGCCATAACTCTGTCCTAATTGGTATAGGTGTACATACGTGACGTATAGAAGAACCTTGAAGTGATTGACTACTTGGCAGTGGTCTCCCCATTATCACTATCTGTAACATCAGCTCAGTGACTAACCATTTTCTCACAGGGTAAGAAAGTCACTAACGAGCTATTTTGTCACACAGTAGGAAGGTTAGTAAGAACCAAGTATTTTAGAAACAAAGCAGAGGCCTGTCTTTGGTAACACACTGTCTCCTGCGGTCCCAGGTCCTTCAGCACCTCCAGGGCTGCTGAGCCTCCAGCTAGTGGGGCCAAGGGCAGCAGGGGCTGTATCGGACCTACCAGGACTCACTGATGGCACTATGGGGAGGACCAAGGGCAGCCGGAGCAGCACTGGCCCATGGAAGGCACTGTCCCATGAGAGCTTCTAGCTGGTCTTTTCTCCCACTCCCCTTTTTTTCTTTATGAAATACATAACATAAATATGAATAAATATTTCTAACATCTATAAATCCAGTGAGTACAAAGCAGCAGTTGTGCTGCTTGCGCTGCTGCAGGAAGGGGAGAAGGAATGGGCTCTGAGCCGGGATGGATGCAGCCAAGGAGCCCAGGTGCCGTGGAGGCTCCATGGCCCCATCCAGCCAGGGGACGTGCCACGCCCAGCTCCATCAGCTCCTGTTTTATCTCCTGCAGTGTGGACCTGGCCAGCGAGACGGGAGCATGGGCAGGGTTAGCTTCCATGGCACTGCTCGTGAGTGTCCCTCACTCCTCAAACCAGGATGCTCCCAGCCCTGCTAGGAAACCCTCTCCCATCCTTTTCCCCAGCCGCAGGCTGATCTGGGAGCTGCCATCCTCTTTCCAGTCAGTTCCAGCCACCTCCACCTTTCCACAGGCATGTTGCAGTTGCCTTGTCTGGGAACGGCGGTGGTGGCAGAGTCAGGGCACGGCGCCCCGTGTCATCCCAGTAGTGTGGACCCCTGAGGAGGGGGCCTCCAAAACCACCACCACCACCACCTGCACCACCCGCAGTCCTCCTGGCCTCCTGCCCCTCCATAGAAAGCCATGGCCACCACGGATGGCCAAAAGTAAGACCACAGGGCAGCTGGCATCAGAGCAGTGTCCCCCTCCCCAAAGCTCCTCCCTCCCAGCACTTTGAGCACCCTGGATGGTTCAAAATGTCCTTCCCAACCTCTTCCAATTCTTGGCAACCCTGTCTGTGAATGAATGTTTCCTAATTTCCAATCGAAGCCTTCCCTGGCGCATGAGAGCCTCTAGCTGGTCTTTTCTTCCTCCATTTTATTGTTTTTTTCAATATATAACTCTGCAGCCAAGGAGCCCAGGTGCCGTGGAGGGTCGATGGCCCCAGCCAGCCCGGGGAGGTGCCACATCCAGCTCCTTCAGCTCCTGCTCTGTCTCCTGTAGTCCCAGGTCCTTCAGCTCCATCAGCTCCTGCTTTATCTCCTGCAGCACGGACCTGGCCAGCGAGATGGGGGCACAGGCAGGCTTAGCCTCCACGGGGCTGCTCAGGGGGTGTCCCTCGCCCCCCAAACCGGGATGCTCCCAGCCCCCCCCAGGCCCCCCTGCCCTGGGGTAGGAAACCCCCTCCTGTTCTTTTACCCCAGGTTCAGGCTGATCTGGGTGCTGCCAGAAGGGGAACGGCAGTGGTGGCCGTCAGGGCATCTAAAGTCCTCCACTGGAAGGAGCCCCTCCCCACTTCTCGGGGGTCACTGGTGCCCTCTGTGTCCCCAGTTGTGTCCCCCGGGAGCCAGGCTGTGTCCCTGCAGTCCGCTTGCGGGTCCCTTGCACAGGCCGTGTCCCTGGACCCGTAGTCCCAGTGCTGAGCTTGCCCTGCACTGGGTGTTCCCATCCAAATGGGGGCTCAGCGTGGGCAGACTGGCCCCCAGCCGTGGGCCGAGTGGGCTCCGCTGCCTTGTGCAGCCCTGGCTTGGGCTGCCCGGGGCTGGGCTCTGGGGCGAGGGGCAGGGCTTGGCCCCCTGCAGCCCCGGGGGCAGCTCTGCCAGCCCAGGCCGGGGCAGGCGGCAAGGCTGGCAGGAGAGACCAGAGGGGGCCGTGGGGACGCGGGTTGGGGAAAGGCCTGCACTGTACAGGCACCCTGCCCTCCCCACTTTCCCCGTCACACCCATGGGATCCTCTCCTCTCCCCACGCTGGTCCCGGCCGTACCCTCCTTGCCCCGAGTGCAGGCAGCTGCTCGTCTAGCCGGTCCCTGCAGGTGTGGCCGTCCTTCCCCAGCAGATCCCTCACGTTGTGCTGGAAGGAGAGAGCGGGCTGGCTGAGCCACGGGGCCGAACTCAGCATCCCCAGGCAAGCCCCCCACACCCAGCTCTCCCTGGGGAAACTGAGGCACGGCCCCCCCAGATGCTCAGCGTTTCCCTCCCAGCTTCAGTCGCCCCCTTTGTCATCCCTCCCTTTGCCATCCCTGCCTTGTTGAGGAGCAGGGGGGGCTGGAAGGCACAGAGGGGGCCAGAGGCACTGCAGGCGCTGCAGTGGGGTGGTGTCAGTGTGCCGGCCCCTGCAGCTCCGTGGCACGGTGGGGTACTTGCCTTTGGCGCCTGCTCCCTATGGGACGGGGCACAGGGATGCTTAGTGCCTGTGGCACCCCGTGCTCCAGCCTGCTACGGCAGGGAGGGGGCCAGGGGCTGCTCCCCGGTGGGGTCTGTCCCTCCCGGCTCCCCTCCCGCTGCTGCAGGAGACCCCCCCACCCATCCAGCCGTGCTGGATGAGCTCTTTCCCCGCAGCCCTGCGGAGCTGGCAGTGGCCGTGGCAGGTCCCTGCACCCATGCCAGGGACACCAGGAGGCAGGAACTGGGCTGTGCCAGCTGCAGCACTTAATTTTGGCAACTTGTTTCAGAGGAGGCACCTGAGCTCCCCAGGGGCAAGGTCAAGCTGAGACCACACACAACTCGTCACATGTGTCTTCAGCACCCTTGAGACAGAGACCTGGGCAGCGTGGGGGGGCTGTAAAGCCCCACAGAGCCGGGGCAAGCACAGCTGCCCCTGCGCAGCACACCTCTGCTCCCCTGCCCTGCCCAGGCTCCCCCGGACCCCTCCGCCCCGACCTGGGGAAGAGCTCTCCCTCGCCGGGGCAGGGCCACCCTGCACTCCAGGGGCCGGAGATGGGTCCCCATGTCCCCTGTCTGTGGCCATCCTGCTGATTTTGCTCCAGCTTGGATTCGGTAGGGGGGCACCAGGCGAGCCGGGGGTACAGCAGCAGCATGGTCGGGGGTGGCCACAGTGTGCCTGGGGAGGGCTGGAGCTGCAGATGGGTGATGGGGCACCTGTGCAAGGTCCTGCCTCCCAGCAGGATGCGCAGGGAAGAGAAGGGCTGAGCAAACCCCTGCAGAGCCCTGGGACGTGCAGCGGCTGGAGGTGCTGGGGCCTGCGGTCCCACTGGGTCCTGCTCCTGCACCCAGGAGCACCCAGGAGACTGGCAAAAGCCCCTACGTTGAAGATGCAGCTCCCGTGCTCTTTGATTTTCTTCTCTATCTTCCGGGCGTAGGTGGTCTCGCAGGTGAACTGGGGGCCGCTCGTGGTCTCCTGCAGCCGCTCCCGTGGCTCCTGGGGCTGCTGCCGCGTGCCCTGGGCCCTGTCCCCCTTCTTCTCCAGAACAGGGGGTGCCTTGGCAGGCTGGTGCCTCTCCAGGAGGGGGCTCCGGCTGTGTCCCCACTTCTGCAGAGGGAGGTCCTGCAGGCCCAGGTGCCAGAGCATGGCCTGCAGCAGGCTGCGCAGCACCATGAAGTCAATGGCCCTGATCTCAGTCATCCTGAGGGTGACATCCAGCAGCTGGGCCAGGCTGAGCTGGGGCATGGCTGCTGCCCTGCCTGAAACCATGGGGGACCTGAGAGGGGCTTTCTGCCTGGGGGAGACCAGGATGGGTGGCAGGGAGGTATGGGCAATCGAAGCCTTCCTCCTCATCATCATCATCCTAGTACTTGTGCTTGTCTTCTGCTTCCTCCTCCTCCTCCTCCTGTGTTGCGTCCTCGCAGCAGAGTTGTCATAGCGGCAGTGGGAGCAGTGAGAAGGGACAATGCAGCATCACCAGTTGGTATTCAACACCTGTCGCACTCAGGGTCCACAGGGATGGGAGAGGCGCATTTGGAGCATTTGGGCACAGGACAAAGGGAGAGCGGGCAGGCAGCCTGGGGTCTGTGGCTGGCTTGCCCAGGGCAGAGCCTTATCCCCCTCCTTCCCAGCTCCCACGTTTCTTTTTTTCTGCCTGTTAGTTCAGAAGTGCCCCAGCATCCCTTTGGCTGATGCCCGCAGTTCCCTCTAACCGCAGCCCGACTTGCAGGCAGCGGCGTCCGTTTGTGCCCTCGCCGGGGCAGTGGTGGGGGGCAGAGGGTGGGGGGCTGCAGGAGGGTGGGCTGAGCTCCCCTGCTCCCCCCTTGGGACACCCTTCCCACTTTGGGGTGGCGACAGGGAGAGGGGCAGGGAGGGGGCAAGGGCCCAGCTCCCTCCCGGGGCACCAGCGGCAGCTCACCAAGCCAAGCGCCTCCTGCATCCTGCAGATGTCCTCTGCCATGCGGGACTGCGCCACCTTCATGGTGTGGATCTCCTCGAGCAGCTCCTGGGAGAGAGCCATGGCCCACGAGAGGGGGGTGGTGGGGTGAGCCCCAGGGGAGGGTCCCTGGGGACCAGGACCTTGACCCCTGCTGTGCTCTTAACTTGACCCCGGGCTTATTTCTGCCCACGGGGGATAGTTGGGGGGCAAAGCACGGCCGCCAGCGTCTCAGCGCCGTGCAGGATGAGGCCCCTGTCTGTTCCCCACCAGTGCTGGCTTTAGCCCTTGGGCGAGCCGAGGGGATTTGGGGTGGGAGATGAGGCCCATGAGGGGCTGGTGGAGCCTCCCAGCTGCCCCAGGAGCGGATGCGGTAGCGGCCGTAGGTCAGGAGCGGGGAAGGGAGGGATGGAGAGGGCGATGAGGCCAGAGCTCCAGGGCTGCTGAGCCTCCAGCTAGTGGGGCATTTCAGCCCCAGCTCTTCCTCCCCAAAACTCCAGTTCTTTCCGGCTGTGAAGGCCCACGTGCTGCCATGGGCTCAGGCTTAAAGCAGACCTCGGTGTAAGGGGATGCAACGGCAGCGTGGACCCTGGAGGAGGGCGTGTCTCGTGGGGGAGCACCCCGGAGAGTGGCAAAAGCCCCTACCTTGAAGATGCTGCTCCCATTCTCTTTGATTTTCTTCTCTATCTTCCGGGCGTAGGTGGTCTCGCAGGTGAACTGGGGGCCGCTCGTGGTCTCCTGCAGCCGCTCCCGTGGCTCCTGGGGCTGCTGCCGCGTGCCCTGGGCCCTGTCCCCCTTCTTCTCCAGAACAGGGGGTGCCTTGGCAGGCTGGTCCCTCTCCAGGAGGGGGGTCGGGCTGTGTCCCCGCTTCTCCACAGGGAGGTCCTGCAGGCCCAGGTGCCAGAGCATGGCCAGCAGCAGTCTGCGCAGGGCCACGAAGTCGATGGCCCTGACCTTGGTCGTCCCGATGGCGACATCCAGCAGCTGGGCCAGGCTGAGCTGGGCCATGGCTGCTGCCGTGCCTGAAACGACAGAGGGACCTGAGCGGGACCTGAGCTCCTGGGGGAGTGGGAGAAAGAGCTGCCCAGGGGGCCCTTTCTGCCTGGGGGAGACTGGGATGGGTGGGAGGGATGGGCAGTCAAAGGCTTCCTCCTCCTCCCCTCGTCCTCGTCCTCCTCCCTGTGCGCGTCCTCCTTGTCCTCGTGCTTCTCCTCCTCCTCCTCCTCCTCTGTTGCCTCCTAGCAGCAGAGTGGTCACAGCAGCGGTGGGACGGGTGACAAGGGACAATGCAGCGTCCCCTGTTGCTGGGTGATGCCCCCGCTCCCGGCCGGTCCTTGGGATGGGGTTATCCACAGGCATGGGAGAGGCCGAGGGTCCCGGCTGCCTTTTCCACCTCCATCCCTGAGGCGCAGCTGGCGCAGGCTGATCTGTGGCCGCAGCCAGCGCAGCCCGAGCCCGGGCAGAGGCAGCTCCCTCGCAGGGCTGTCCCCGTCACTCAGCCCGCTCTGGTGACACGTCCCGCAGCAGACCAGGCCCCGCTGGGAACCACCACGAATACTTTTTTTTTTGATGAATCGAAGTGCAAGACAGATTTTACCTTCTCCCTTAGACATCAAAGACTGCTGGTGACAGCACCAACTCCCTTTGGTTTCTAGCATCTTGCTCCAAAGCAAAGAGCCACAGAAGCAGGGAAAAAGAAACGCAAATAAACACGAGCTGCCAGACAAGCCTAGGAAGGATTCAAACACTGGGAAAATTTCTGAATCCGAGTGATCCGTCAGACAAGTACGTAGGAAAAGAATCAGCAAGAACTTCTTTTCCCTTACAGCCCTCCAAGACCGACCGTTCCACAGAGAGGGCACTGCCATCTCCCTCCTTCGGTGAGGCACTCCAAGAGAGTTCCCAGGAAAGGAGGCAGGTGGGGAAGCAGGAAAGGGAGCAGAGAGTTGCTCTTCTAAAAGATACGAGAGATCCGTTTTCAGGCGTTGAAGCAACAGCCACAGCTGGGCTCCGAGCATCCAGTGGGGCCAGGGATTGCAGGTGTGGGACGCAGTTGGGATCCCCGGTGACTGGTCCAGCTCTTGCAGATGGCTTGGGACCCCAGAAGCATCCGTGACCCACCTGATGCCCACCCTCTCCTTTCCCCGGCAGATGGAGGTGCGGCAACCCCCAGCAACACGCCGGCCACACTGCCCAACTTCCCGGGTGCTCTGGACACGTTCTCCAAGCTGTGGACCTCGAAGAGCCTGCAGAGCATGAGCAGCCCCATCCCCTCCATGGCCTGCTCCCCACGGGCAGCTGCAGCCCCTCTGGACATCCTCGCCCCATGGCCACCAGCCCACCTGGCCCCCGTGCCCCCCACCTGCCCCCCCCGCAAAGGCCCTGGCCACCATGGACGGCCAGAGACAAAGCTGGGTTGGTGAGGGGGGAGAATCGGGGGGTCTGGGCCAGTGTGTTGGGAGCGGGGAGTCCCCCAGAAACACACGGGAATCATTGTCTGGGTCTTGTTGTTATATTTAAGTAGAAGCCTCTCCTCTGGCTTCCGAAATTCAGCACGGCTTCTTGCACAGACCCCCCTGAACACCCCCTCACCCCGTCCTCCCTCCTCTGCACCTCTGCAGGGCAGGGGGGAAGCAGAAGTGGGGGCTGTGATTTGTCAACGTGATGCCCCCCCCAGCCTGTGAGCACCGTTCCTGGCCCTTCCCTGGGCAAGAGGGGAGCTGGGGGGGTTTAGTTTTCAAATCAACCTCGCTTAAAACAAGAAACAAACCAGCCCACCCAAGACCCCAGTAAAAAACAGTTACAAGGTTTTTTATTATTTAAAGAAGAATTATTAATTTAATTATTTAATTAAGATTGATGAACTTAAAAAAAAAATGAAAAATCCCGTTCATAACACCAGCTGTTCCTGACTGGCTGCCTGGGTGCTGGGTCCGTCCCGTGGGGCCCCTGCTCAGCAGGCAGCTGCTCGTCCAGCCGGTCCCTGCAGGTGTGGCCGTCCTTCCCCAGCAGATCCCTCACGTTGTGCTGGAAGGAGAGAGCGGGCTGGCTGAGCCCCGGGGCCGAACTCCGCATCTGGGGAAGCTGAGGCATGGCTCCCCGAGATGCTCAGCATCTCCCTCCCAGCCTCAGTCGCCCCTTTTGCATCCCCACCATCGTTATTCCTACCTTGCCGGGGAGCAGGAGGGGCTGGAAGGCTGTGGGGGGCTGGAGGAGGTGTGTGTGCTGCAGTGGGGTGGTGTCCTTGTGCGAGCCCCCGCAGCTGCGTGGCACGGTGGGGTCCCTGCCCTCGGCCGCTGGCGCCCTGTTGGACGGGGCACAGGGATGCTCAGTGCCCAGTACTGTGGCAGCCCGTGCTCCAGCCTGCTACGGCAGGGAGGGGGCCAGGGGGTGCTCCCCAGTGGTATCTGTCCCTTCCGTCTCCCCTCCCACTGCGGCAGGAGACCCTCCACCCGCCCAGCCATCCTGGATCTGCTCTTTCCCCACAGCTCCCCAAGCCCAAGTTCAGGCTGAGACCCGACAGAACTCATAACATGTGGCTTCAGCACCCTTGAGACAGAGACCTGGGCCAGGTGGGGCAGTGTGGGCAGGCTGTAAAACCCCACAGAGCGGGGGCAAGCACAGCTGCCCCTGCGCAGCACATCTCTGCTCCCCTGCCCTGCCCAAGCCCCCCTGGAAGCCTCCGCCCCCACCCTGCTCGGGGCAGCGTCCTCAAATTCACAGGCTTGTACCCCATGGCACCTCCATCCCCGCTCTTCCCCCTGGGGAGGGCTCCCTGGGTCCCTGCTGCCGGGCAAGGCTACGACGGGGCTTGGCAGGGTCGCACCCCCTAGGCAGACACCCGCACCCCCGTGCCAGCACCCGTCTCCCCCGTCCCACCCACGGTGCCGGGTCCTACTCAGGGCCAAGCAGCCGCATGCTGGGGGGCCGGTCCCAGGACAGGCTGTGGACATGGCTCAGCAGCTACTTTGTCAGCATGCCCACGGATCGCTGGGAAATTGTTCCCGTGCCAGGGACCACGTGGGCACCAGTCGGGGAGCCAGAGGGACCGGGGCGAGCGTTGTGCCTGCAGCCACCACTGACCCCATCGCACTCACTCCTTAATCCCAGCGGCATCCTCAGCCCCTGGCTGCGGCGCCTTCTCCTGGAGCTGCCCCACGATCCTCTTGCCGTGCTCCTCCAGCTGCTGCCGGAAAGCCCCCAGCTCCAGGCGGTCCAGCTGTGGGTGGGTGCACACCCTCAGCCAGCCGCCCCGCGATGGGACATCATTGTCCCCGGGGGGGACAGCTGGGAGGGGAGGGCCCTTGCAGGCAGGCCGCCATAGGCCCCCAAGGCCCGATGGTGCCAGTTTTGTGTGGTGGGGACAAGCCAACCCTCACCTTGGAGGCCGTCTCTTCACTGAACTGTTGCTGGACCTTCTCCTGGCCTATAACCTGGCTCAGCAGCTCCTCAATCGCGTCATTCAGCCGCTTCATGCTTGTGTTAAACTCGGTGAAGTTGACATTGGTGGCCAGGGCTGTCTCTGCTTTCTAGCAAGAGGGAAAGGCAGGAGAGCGGTGGGGAAAGGACGGCGGTACGATGGGCAGGGCCAGGTCGTGTCGGGAGGAGAGGGAGAAGCAGCTACATGGCCCTGCTCGCCCCGTCACCCCCGTGGGCTTGGTCCCAGCAGCCAAAGGGACCTGGGGGGAAAGAGCAGGACCTGGCGAGGGAAATCCTGGAAATCCTCCCTCCCCTTGGCTGGTTCTGTCACCGAGCACCCAAGGGACCAGGGGTGTTTGTCACCCTGCCTGGGACCCCCTTGGCTGGTGCTGTGGCCCCTCAAGGGTGTAGCAGAGCAATTCCCAGCACCGGGTCCTCCTTGTCCGCTTTCTCCTCCAGCCTCTCCAGGGCCTGGAACGGAGCCTTCCCATGCAGACAGCACCCCATGATGCCACGGCAGGGTCAGAGCTGCCTCCCAGCCAGCCCAGAACGCTGGCCTCCTCGGCTTCTCAGACTCCTCCAGGAAAGGCATTTGGAAGCTGTGCAGGGCTGCGAGCAGGTTGGCAGGGGGACAAACGGCTTGTGGTGCCCAGCCTGGGCTCTGCCTGGAGGATGCTCTGACCCCACGGGGCTTTCAGCCACCTACCTCGGTATCTTTGTGCTCCTGGTGACTGTCAGCCAGGACGTCCCCCACGACGGAGCTGAGTTTCTCACAGTCCCCTTGTACCTGCAGCGTGGTGGCCTGGGTGCTCTTCAGCAGTTCTTCATCCTGCTTCAGGGAGGAAGATGAGGAGGCAGTGCCATGCAAGGGGGGAGTGGCTGCCCCGTGGGGACAGACCCAGGTTACTTGTCTGGTGGCCATGGGCTATCAGTGCCAGCAGGACATTTGCACCAGACTGTAATTTCCTTCCATGCTGCTGACTTGTACAAGCCAGTCTGGGGGGCGGTGAGGGGCTCCCCCACGTTACTGCAAAGCACAACCAGCCAGGGGGTTCCTAGGAGCCCCCTGCCAAGCCCCCCACATCGGCCTCTCCCTACGTGGCTCCTCCTCGGCAGCTGCTTCACCACCTTGCCCCTGGCTGTGGCCGCAGGGTGGTGGTCTGGGGTCGAGGGGAGCATGGCTGAACCCTTGGGGTGGTGGTCTGGGTTCCCAGGGTTCCCTGGCTGTGTCCTAAGGGTGGTAGTCGGGGGTGCCAGGAACCATGGCTTTGTCCCCAGATCATGGTCTGGGTGCCCAGGGAGTGTGGCTCTGTTGCCAGGGTGGTGGTCTGGGGTCGAGGGGACCCTGACTGCACCCTTGCAGCGGTGGTTTGCCTCACCACCTTGCCCACTGCCTGCCAGGACATGAAGGTGTTCACCATTTCCTGGAGCTTCTCATGGCGCTGGAGAAGCTGCCCCACCTTCACTCCGGTGTCCGTGCTGGAGACGGGGCGTGCTGCCTGCGCCTCTGCCTCCTCCTGCCCCATGTGCTGTATCGCCCTCAGCTTGTGTTTCTGCAGGAAGGGGAGAAGGGATGGGCTGTGAGCTGGGATGGATGCAGCCAAGGAGCCCAGGTGCCCTGGAGGCTCGATGGCCCCAGCCAGCCCAGGGAGGTGGGTGGGAACCGCGCCAGAACCACCCCCCCGAGGTGGTGGGTGAAGGGAGCGCTACCTCACCTGTGCCTTCAGCTGCTCGTCCGTCTGCATCGCCAGGAGCTTCAGCCTGGCCTCAGTCCTCTGCTGATGCTCTCCCAGCTCCTTTAGTTCCCGCTCTATCTCCTGCAGGCCCAGGTCCTTCATCTCCATCAGCTCCTGCTTCATTTTTTGCAGTGTGGACCTGGCCAGGGAGATGGGGGCACGGGGAGGTTTATCCTCCATTGGGCTGCTCGGGGGTGTTCGTCACCCCCCAGACCAGGGTGCTCCAAGCCCCCCTGGGCTCCCCTGCAGCCCCCCGGGGTAGGAAACCCCCTCCCCTCCCCTTACCCCATCTGGGCGCTTCCATGCAATTTCCAGTTGGCTCCATCCACCCTGGGCTTTCCACGCGTATCCTCCAGCTGCCTGGTCTGGGAATGGGGGTGTTGGCGGAGTCAGGGCACGGCCCCCCGTGTCGTCCCAGCACGGGGGTCCTTTGTATGCCCTGGGTTCAGGTGCTCACTTGTCCCCCGGAGGGGCTGCTGTGAGACGTCCCTGCCACAGGCAGCGCAGGAGGTCTGTCTGTCGGGGCAGCCGAGGAGCTGCCGTGGCGCTGCCTGTGCCAGGTCCTGCCTCCCGGCGGGATGCGCAGGGAAGAGAAGGGCTGAGCAAAGCTCCGCAGAGCCCCGGGGCATGCAGTGGCTGGAGGCACTGGGGGCTGCGGTCCCACTGGGTCCCGCTCCCGCAGCCGGGATGCCCCAGCACTCAGCGCCGACAGAGCTCAGGCTCCTCGGCCTGCTCCTCCTCCTTCTCCCCCCTCTCCCAATATGCTGCCCACCAGGCCATCCATCCCCCAGCACCTCCCAGCCCACCATGCTGCTCACCTCCTCTGGGGCCGGGCAGAGGCTTTGCCTTTCCTTCAGCCTTTGCTGGGGAAGGAAGGGATCAAGGGGTCAGGCCGGACACGGGGCTGGGGGGAACGGACCCACAGGGACATCAGTGCCCAGCACCGCCAAGCCGTGGACCATGGCCTGACACAGGAGGACTGGTCTCCGCGAGGGAGCTGGGGATGCAGCTGGCCAGCAGCATCCTGGAGTTTCCTCTGGAGCGGGGCGAGGGGAGGGGCACCCGTCTGGATGTGGGAGCGGGATTTAAAAAGGGAGCATTTGGGCACAGGACAAAGGGAGAGCGGGCAGGCAGCCTGGGGTCTGTGGCTGGCTTGCCCAGGGCAGAGCCTTATCCCCCTCCTTCCCAGCTCCCACGTTTCTTTTTTTCTGCCTGTTAGTTCAGAAGTGCCCCAGCATCCCTTTGGCTGATGCCCGCAGTTCCCTCTACCCGCAGCCCGACTTGCAGGCAGCGGCGTCCGTTTGTGCCCTCGCCGGGGCAGTGGTGGGGGGCAGAGGGTGGGGGGCTGCAGGAGGGTGGGCTGAGCTCCCCTGCTCCCCCCTTGGGACACCCTTCCCACTTTGGGGTGGCGACAGGGAGAGGGGCAGGGAGGGGGCAAGGGCCCAGCTCCCTCCCGGGGCACCAGCGGCAGCTCACCAAGCCAAGCGCCTCCTGCATCCTGCGGATGTCCTCTGCCATGCGGGACTGCGCCACCTTCATGGTGTGGATCTCCTCGAGCAGCTCCTGGGGGAGAGCCATGGCCCACGAGAGGGGGGTGGTGGGGTGAGCCCCAGGGGAGGGTCCCTGGGGACCAGGACCTTGACCCCTGCTGTGCTCTTAACTTGACCCCGGGCTTATTTCTGCCCACGGGCGATAGTTGGGGGGCAAAGCACGGCCGCCAGCATCTCAGCACTGTGCAGGATGAGGCCCCTGTCTGTTCCCCACCAGTGCTGGCTTTAGCCCTTGGGCGAGCCGAGGGGATTTGGGGTGGGAGATGAGGCCCATGAGGGGCTGGTGGAGCCTCCCAGCTGCCCCAGGAGCGGATGCGGTAGCGGCCGTAGGTCAGGAGCGGGGAAGGGAGGGATGGAGAGGGCGATGGGGCCAGAGCTCCAGGGCTGCTGAGCCTCCAGCTAGTGGGGCATTTCAGCCCCAGCTCTTCCTCCCCAAAACTCCAGTTCTTTCCGGCTGTGAAGGCCCACGTGCTGCCATGGGCTCAGGCTTAAAGCAGACCTCGGTGTAAGGGGATGCAACGGCGGCGTGGACCCTGGAGGAGGGGGTGTCTCATGGGGGAGCACCCCGGAGACTGGCAAAAGCCCCTACCTTGAAGATGCTGCTCCCATTCTCTTTGATTTTCTTCTCTATCTTCCGGGCGTAGGTGGTCTCGCAGGTGAACTGGGGGCCGCTCGTGGTCTCCTGCAGCCGCTCCCGTGGCTCCTGGGGCTGCTGCCACGTGCCCTGGGCCCTGTCCCCCTTCTTCTCCAGAACAGGGGGTGCCTTGGCAGGCTGGTCCCTCTCCAGGAGGGGGGTTGGGCTGTGTCCCCACTTCTCCACAGGGAGGTCCTGCAGGCCCAGGTGCCAGAGCATGGCCAGCAGCAGTCTGCGCAGGGCCACGAAGTCGATGGCCCTGACCTTGGTCGTCCCGATGGCGACATCCAGCAGCTGGGCCAGGCTGAGCTGGGCCATGGCTGCTGCCGTGCCTGAAACGACAGAGGGACCTGAGCGGGACCTGAGCTCCTGGGGGAGTGGGAGAAAGAGCTGCCCAGGGGGCCCTTTCTGCCTGGGGGAGACTGGGATGGGTGGGAGGGATGGGCAGTCAAAGGCTTCCTCCTCCTCCCCTCGTCCTCGTCCTCCTCCCTGTGCGCGTCCTCCTTGTCCTCGTGCTTCTCCTCCTCCTCCTCCTCCTCTGTTGCCTCCTAGCAGCAGAGTGGTCACAGTGGTGGGACGGGTGACAAGGGACAATGCAGCGTCCCCCGTTGCTGGGCGACGCCCCGCCCCACTCCCGGCTGGTCCTTGGGATGCGGTTATCCACAGGCATGGGAGAGGCCGAGGGTCCCGGCTGCCTTTTCCACCTCCATCCCTGAGGCGCAGCTGGCGCAGCCCGAGCCCGGGCAGAGGCAGCTCCCTCGCAGGGCTGTCCCGGTCACTCAGCCCGCTCCGGTGACACGTCCCGCAGGAGACCAGGCCCGGCTCCCAGCCTCCGCCATTATTGTGGTTTTCTGAGGCAGCAAAGGGTTGGTGCGGAGGGGAGTTAGGGGGGTCCGGGCCAGGGCATTGGGAGCGGGGGCTCCCCCAGGAACTCACTGGGATCATTGTCTGGGTTTTGTTATTGTCTTTAAGGGGAAGACGTGCTGCTGGGGTGGGCACCGGCCCATGGGAGCCTGTAGCTGGCCTTTTCTTCCCCCACTTTATTTTTTTAATCTATCGCTATAATCTATGAGTATCATATATATATAAATCCAGGGAGAAGGAAGCAGCATCCCAGAGGTACTGAAGGGTGTGTGGGGGTTCTCTAACAGCCCACTTCATGCCCGAGCAGCCCTGCAGCCGGGCAGGAGAGGGCAGAGGGGGAATAATGAAAAATAAATGGATGGAGGTGGCTGTCGAGAGCCCGCATCATGGCCACGGCGGCACGGAGCCACTGGTGCCCCCCCAGCTCTGGATTTCCCCGACAGGTGCTGCAGCGCCCAGAGCAACATGCGCCTCTCCTCTGGCTTCTGGAATTCAGCACGGCTTCTTGCACAGACCCCCCTGAACCCCCCCTCACCCCGTCCTCCCTCCTCTGCACCTCTGCAGGGCCGGGGCGAAGCAGAACTGGGGGCTGCGATTTGTCAGTGTTCCCCCCAGCCCTGTAACCACCGTTCATCTCCCTTCTCCAGGGAATTAATTTTACTAATTAAAGAATAGTAATGCATTTAAATTTTAAATCACAATCATGATTTTATTAATTAAAAATCTATATATCACTTTTGGAACACCAGCTCTCCCTGCCCGTCTGTCTGGGTGCTGGATCCGTGTGTCCGGTGTCCCCGGTGCCTGGGAGAGGTGGCCGTTGCCTGAGTCTGTCTCCGTTGGCTCAGCACGGACTGGAAAGCTCAGCGCTGGGTCTGACGGGACCAGGCACACAGGCTGTGCCCAGGACCATCAAAGGCACTCCAGGGACACATCCTGGTTCCTTGGGAATGCAAGCAGGGACACGTAGAGCAACGGTGACATCTGAGACGTGGGCAGGCGCTCCCTCAGATGGAGGAGGACTTCTGATGCCAGCGCCACCACCCCAGGGAGGCAGGCAGGGTCCCCTGGTACCCAGGCCATCATCTCAGGGATGCAGCCGGCACCTCCAGGGAGCCAAGGAGAAGAAGCAGGGGGTCAGCCAAGCCCCGTCCCCCTCCTCCCCCCCCCACATGCAGCCTAGCCTTCCTAGTGCTGAGAAGGTCCAGGGAAAGGAGGCTTTGGGCAAAGGAGAAGCAGGGATGGGGAGGGAAACAGCCCCGGGAGCTGGGCACTGGTCTGTGCTGGGAGGCAGCATCCATCTCTGCTTGTGGCTCTGGAGCTGTGAGTGTTGACCCTGGGGATGTGATCTGGGAACTGCCGACTCATTGCATCTCAAGAGCTTTGTGAGGCTCGAACTTGCCAAGCCTGGCTGCTCCTGGTCTCAAGAAAGATGACCTCAGACCCAGCAGTTTTCTGACCACTAGAAAAAGCCTGGCCAACCTTTGGCCTTGCATGGCTCCCACCCTGGACCCCATGTCACGAGTCTGGCAGGTGCTGGGGAATATCAGCTTTCCTGCTCAGACTGATGTTTGCCTCCAAACAGCCTTGCTCTTATACCCCCACCCTGCTGCCTCCTTCCCTGTCTGCCCGAGGATAGTGTTTGGTGCAGGACTCGCCATGTGCATGCGAGATCAGCTGCTCACACCTACTCACAGTCCCCATCCAGGTGCCATGGTGACAACATCAGCAGCAATATTTCATCCTTGTAAGCCAGTGGGTTGAATCATGGCTATTTGGAGCCCACGAGAGGGGCCGTGGGGGTCTGTGTGCCCCCAGCGAGGGGAAGGAAGGGCTGGGGCTGGGGTGGGGGTAGGGAGGGATGAGAGTGGAGGAGCTGTAGAGAGAGGTGGGTTTGGGGAGGGTATAGGGCTGGGAGGGATATGGGAGATCATACAGGGAAGGGTGGGGCTGGGAGAGGTATAGGGAGACATGGGGCTGGGAGGGGCGTAAGGAGGGTTGGAGCTGGGAGGGATGTGGGGAGAGATGGGGTGGGGAGAGATGAGGGGAGATGAGGCTGGGAAGGATGTGGTTTGGATGGGACTGGGAAGGATGGGATTGGGAGGGGTGTGGGGAGGGATGGAACTGGGAGGTATGGGACTGGGAGGGATGTGGTTTGGATGGGACTGGGAAGAATGAGACTGGGCAGGGAGTGGGAGTAGGGGGAATGGAGGGAGTACAGCTCTGTGAAAGACACGGCATGGCGATGCTGTAGGGAGTGTACAGAGAGGCAGGGATCTAGGAGGGCTTTGGGGAGCAGGGGTCGGGGGGCAACAGCTCTGGGGGACCATGTGGCAGGGCAGTGGCTCTGGGAGGGTTGCCAGAGGGACAAGTGGCCCAGGCAGAGCCCCCCGGCGCTCCCTGCCCAGCCCCTGCAGCGAGGCTTTGCAGATGGGGACATCCCATGGCTTTGCCGGGGGTGGGGGACCCGATGGCTCTGTGCTGACGTGTCCCCCAGCCACTGGCAGCGCTGGCAGTGGGGTCGGCAGAGACTCGGCTTGTCTGGCGCGTGCCGTGTCCTCACAGCCTGCTGGGATGTTGCAAGAGCCGGGAAAGCAAAGTCACCGCCGCTCTGCGAGCTGCCCCCGCATACACATAACATACACATACACATAACAGGGCACTTCTTCAAGCATGAAGGCAGCAGACCCTCTGTTGTACGCAACAACGCCGATCACTTCATTTATCCTCCCTTTATGCCTCACCCGAAGTCCCCCTTTGAGCTGGCTGTGTCCATCCACATGGAGCCTTTTTTTGATAAATGTAGCTATTTTTCTTGACTACTGTGAGTGCCACCTTTGGTGCCTGGGCAGTATTTGCTGAATCGCTCCTTTAACAGACTTTGCCAGCGATGCCTAAAAGTACTGTTTTGCAGCTCAGCTTGCCTGCCAAAAGCACAGCCACCCTGAAACGCTGATTGTCTTGGTTATTGCCAGGCTGCTCGTGGGGTGCAGGGGTGACCTCTTAGGCACCCTGGATCTGCTTGTGCCCATTTTCCTGGGGGTCCTTAACGATGGACATGGAGGGCCAAGGAGATGTGGGAAACTGCTGTGACACCAGCCACAGCCCCGATGCCGGCTCGGGAGCGTCTCTGTGCTGGACCCATCATCCTCCCAGGATGCAGAAGGGGACAGCCGGGCACCACCTGCCCTGTCCCTCATGGGACACCGTGGGTTGGGGGTTGTCAGGACCCTTGTGTGTTTTCCAGCTGACCCCATCTGGAAGGGAGGACTGGGGTTATCCTTCCTATATTTTGACTACGGGGACTGCAGAGCCCACAGGATGGTGGGACGGGGACAGTAGCCCTCCTGCCTTGTGCCAGCATGTCTGGGCAGATGCATTTTTTCCCAAGCATCCTCCTATCACTAACCCACTTGTGTTTCTGGTTGATGATCCACCAGCTGACCCTGGCTGGTGGAGCAGCTCTGCCTGCAAACTCTCTGCTCACAGCACCATGCTGACTGCATGGTCATAAGACCCTGGAAAAATCATGAAATGAACCAAAATCCAGTATTTAGTGCTCCTTTTATGGAGCCTTTCCTTTCCGGGCTGCTCCAGCGTGTGTGGTGTTGCAGGGCTAGAAGCTGACCTCTACTTGTTCCCATTAAAGGCAGCAACCCCTCTGCAGTCTCGGCCCTCCGGGAGACAGGGCTTGGAGGAAAAAGCCAAACTGCAACACAACCTGGCAGCCAAAACCACAGGGAACATCCCGTTTTGGTAAAAGCCCCCCAAGTCCCTAACCCCGGCAGCCTTTTCTCCTGACGTTGCAGGGATTCTGTGCATTGTCCCCCAGAATAAGGCTCGAGGGAGCTGCCTGGTAAAAAGGCAGCCAGAGGGGATGGCGTAAAAGAGTCCAGCAATACCCGCTGCTGCAGGGGACGCGGGTGGTAAAACATCCCTGGAGTGGCATGGCTCATGGCACAGCAGGGACGGGTCACAGTGACCGCGGAGGGTCTCCAGCAGGTTTGTGTGCTTCCCCCGAGGGGCTGGTGTGGGCACCGGGGAAGGGGGGACAAGCCATTTTGCCCCCACATCCAGGGGTTTTGTGGAGCCCTGGCCTTGCTCATCATCTGAGGCGCTTGCCTTGGGCTGCCCCCGGACTCACTGAGCTGACGCTGTGTTGGTGGAGGGGGGAAAGAAGCTGAAGGAGCCCCTGGAGAGTGCAGTTGCCCTCCCAGGTATGGGAAAACCCCATGCACCGTGGGGCTGTGTGGCTCGGCCTGGACTGGACGAGACAAATCGCCAAGTTTTGCTGTCAGAATAAGGCTCCAAGGGCTCACACCAGGCTCGGGGTCATTCCTGGGAGGGTTTGTTGGAGGCAGAGGCAGGTGGGTGCTGTGATGCCCAGGTACTGTGCAGGTGCCTTCGCAAAAGCGCAGCATCCGGTGGGAAAACAGGCATTGGAGAGGGGTTTGGGGATGTACCCCGTTGTTCCTTGGTGTTTGATAAGCATTCGTCATGTCAAATGACTGGATGTAAATTTCTGGTCATCAGGAGGATAAGCAGATCCCATCCATCCTGGTGGGGAAGAGGCAGCATCCCAGCTGGTGGGGACCACCAGCTCCAGACCTTGGCACCCCTGGAGAGGCAGGCGCAGGGCTTTTTTTTACGGTGCACCCGGGTCTTTTTTTTTTTTTTTTTTTTTTTTGGGGTGGCCACAGCAGATCCAAGAGCACCAGCTGCTGGGCACGGCAAAAAGCGCTGAGGAGAAAGCTGTCGGAAGAGCTTCTGCTAGGTGTTTTGGGCTGTCTTGGCTAAATCAGCAGCTTGATGGTGGGTCTGCATCCTGCCAGGTGCCTGACAGGCAGGATGGAGACATGCAGAAGGAAAAGACACTTATTTTCCCACTCTGAATTCAAGTAAAGCAAGTATGGGAAAAGATGGACCCCCTTAAAGGGCTTGGGTGCCTCCAAACTCATCCATCTTTTCCATCTATGTGAGTTTATTTTGACAGCACGGGAATTGATACAGCTAAGACAGGGGCCAGGACCCTTGGACCCTCCACCCCTTGGATTTACTTTTTCCCCTCTTCCCTTCACCTGGTTCCCACCAGTGCCAACTATTCACCATGTTTGAGCCGGGGCTGGGAAGTGGTGGGAGGAGAACGGGCTGAGCAGAAACTTGGAGAAAGCCTCAGATTTGCAGGTTGAGCCATCGCTAAGGAAAAACCTGGGGGAGTTCGGGAGGACTGGCCGTGTCGTGGGAGGGATGGGGCAGGTGTCCCCAGGTGAGGGACGCTTCAGCCAGCCCATCCTTTCCAGCAGCCACCAGCCATGTGGATGGGTTGTGGCTGCATGGCAAAGCTCCGCGCGTGCATCTTGCCGTCAGGAATAAAGCCATGATTTTTCTCATCGGGATCGTCGCCCTCGTTGAGAGAAGGGATGGAGGACACGTCTCTGCTCATTGGAAATGTCCCTGCTTCATCTCTTATGATTTGGAGAAGTGCAGCATGGATTTGTTATGGAAATATCAAGACCTATAGTGAATATTTGCCTGGCACCAGGCTCACATATAGTTCGATCTTCTGGCTTTAAATGTGCTTTGAAAATAAGCACTTTCACGTAACTATATCTAATATTCTTTTCCCTCCTCCCCACCTGGTCGGTGACAGTGGGAAGTTGGGGTGATGCTGTGGAAGACAAGGGCTGTCTGCAGCATCCTCTTGTCCTTGCAAAAGGCTGCAGAGCTCTGCCCAAAAGCCATCGCAGTGTTAGTGAAGGGACCCCCGACCACCCCCGCCTGTAGGGAGGGCTGTGTCCTCTTCTGGGTCAGAAATGTCCCTTGTTCCCTGGAAGCCACCAACCCCAGAGCAGAGAAGGTCCCAGCTGTGGTCCCTGGAGAGAAGCTGAGCCTGATGCTGCCTTCTTGCTTGGATAAAAGGATCCTGGAGACCTTGACCCTGCACTGGGTTTGAGGGGGCTGAAACACTGGCCGTGAGCTGCATTGCTTAAAGCCGGAGAAAAACACACAGGCAGCGTATAGGGACTTGCTTTGCTCCTGAAACTGGTTTCTTCTCCCTCAAGCACCAGCAGACTCAGTCCCGTCATTCATAGTTCATAGCTCATGGTTTCCGACTGCGGGGAGCATTCAAAGTATGGGAAACAGGAATTTCCACCCTGCCTTGGTGCTGGCAGAGAGCAAACTGAAGCTGGGGAGATGCTCGGCTGCCCCAAATCTGCTCTCGCTGGCCCAGATCACTCATTCAGCAATGGAGATCTCGGTGGGTGCAACCCTGGCACCTCCAGCAGCTTCAAGGAGGGGCCAGGGAGGGGGATGGGGATGCCCACCCCAGGGGTGACTGTGCAACCTCAGCCCCGGCACAATCTGACTCATGAGCCACCTGCGGCTGCTGAGATGGCCAAGCTCGGGGCTTCTGCCTGCCCTGAGCCCACAGGGCTCCTGCCGCTGCCTGGACTGCAGTTCCCAAAGATGCTGGAAACCCCCTCCAGGGCAGGTTCAAGGCAGCAGTGGCCCTCGAGCCTGCTGGAGTGTGTTTGCTGGGCTGTGTGCTGCCACACCGGTGCTTGGGTGAGCGTCTGATGGTGTAGGGCGGGGAGCGCAGGGCTGGAGTGCGGAGTGTTTGGGGGATGAGGAGAGGAGGGGGCGTAGGGATGAAGATGTGGCCAGGGCGAGGAACAGGGAGCTGTGGCGGCTGGAGGCAAGAATTGTTTGGCAGGAGCCCAGCCCTGGTGCAGGGTGCTGCCGGTCACCCTGCTCTGCAGCAACAGAGGGAATTTGGGCTCCCGACATCCCCTTTAGCGACTGTTTCATTGGGGTTTGAGCTCAGGGATGAGCCCGACTACAGGTGCCCATCACATGAGGGAAAGCAGGCAGGACCGTGCTGCCTGTCCCTGCCCTCCGACACCTGACACTGGCTCCTCGCCCCCTCCCTGGCCAACCAGGCAAATATCAGGCCTTTAAAACGGGGAACGAGTTCCTCCGCATTCAGTCCCCGGGAGCTGGCCCTGTCCCTGCTCCAGCTTCTGCGCAACGCGCCCGCATGACACGCGCAGCCAACACCTCCGTGTTAGATAGGTGTCCCAGTCCTCTCCCCAGCTGATGCTCGGTGCCGGGGCATGGCCAGCCCCGCTTCTGGGGACAGCAGTGGAGTGCATGGAGGGGCTCCTGCCCTGGTGCCCTGCAGCAGGTAAGGGGGCTTTGGGGGCACAGAGGAGCTGGTGCACAGGGTCAGGGTCTCCTTCTGCAGCACGTTGGGGGACCAAGTCCCTGATCCCTCTTAAAGCAGAGCAGGAGCCTGCATCTTTCTTCTCTTTGATTGGGAGGGGATGGTTTGTTGTGTTCTTGTGACCGTCCTGGCGCAGGGGATGGCTCCCAAGGAAGAGGAGGTCAGCCAAGGAGGGGATGGCAAAACCTCCAGAGACAGCTGTGAGGATGCCCATGGGCACAGTCATGCGTGAGAAAAGGGGTGCAGGTTGGGTCGGGTCTGACAATGCTGCAAGGTCTGGAAAAACCTGCAGGTTTTATGAAGCTCCAGTTTTAAGAGAAAGGAGCTGAGCTGAGCTGAGCATCCCTCCTCCCCTCTCCCCTCTCTCCTCTCCCCTTTCCCCTCTCCTCTCTTCCTCCGCCCTTCACCCTCTCCTCTCTTCCTCCGCCCTTCACCCATCTCCCGCTCCCTTCTCCCTTTTCCCCTCTCCTCTCTCCCTTCTTCCCGCTCCCCTCTCCCTTCCTTGAGCCGCCGCATGAATGCTCCCTGCCCTGGGAGACGCACGGCAGAGCTTCAGACCCAGCCCAGACGCGGGTCTGGGGATGCCAGCGGCCCCGCGCTCCCCCTGGCGCCCCAGGCTGGGGCAGGGGCCAGGCGGGATGGCTGGGCTCTGCCCTCCCCGCTCTGACTAAGAGGAGACGCCGGGCTCCGGGGCTTGCTGACCAGACCATGCTCCGGCGTGAGGAGCACAGCCTGGAGATGGCTGTGGCCTGGCCACCAGCCTGGGACATCCTCCAGCAGCCTGGAAGGAGCCTGGCGTGGGTGCTCGCTGCCTGCCCCGGGTCCAGCACGCCCCCTCTCCATCCCCGGGGGGTCCTGTGCTCCCACCTGTCCCACTGCCCTGCCCTCCCCCTGCTCCCGCTGGCCCCTCTGTGTCCCCTGGGATGGGAGCATCTCCCTTTCCATGGCAGGTTTCTTTGTGGGATGGGAGTTCCCACCTCCCGTGCACCTGGAGCTGGCAGCAGTGCACGGAGGCACTTGTGACACAAGCTGAACCTGCTTTATCTGTACCACGTGCTGAGCAGGTCCATCCAGGGGCTCGTGCATGTGATTTTGCAGCCGGGGATTGTTGCCGCTGCTGGCTCTGGAGTTGGGGTCCTCCCGTCATCTCTCTCTTGCCCCAAGGGCCACACTGAGAGGCGTAATGCTCCTGAAAATGCCCTGTCTTGTTGAGAGGATGCCTAGTAGCTGTCAACTGCATCTGTTAGGGGCAAGAGGGCAAAAGCAAGAGAGCAGGGAGGAGGAGGAGGAGAGATGAAGAGATGGATCATGCTTATCATTTCAACCTTATTAACCCATCGTGCTTCTTCCTCGCAGCTGGGGAGCGCCTGTGTCCGACAGAGCAGGGATGTCTGAGGCCTCGTCCAGCAAGGAGGGACCCCCGGCCGAGTGCCCCATGTGCTACGAGAAGTTCCACCCGCTGGAGGCCATGCACCGCCAGCTCAGCTGCGGGCACACCTTCTGCCACGACTGCCTGGTGAAGTGCTTGCTCTCCGCCAAGCTTGACGGCCAGGTCCAGAGCAGCATCATCTGCCCCATCTGCCGCTACGTGACTTTCCTCAGCAAGAAGGCGGCTCTATGGCCGCCCAAGGCAGGCACCAACCTCCGGGCCCTGGAGATGCCTCTGTCACCTTCCTCCTTGTCCCATCTGACCAAATTGGAGGCCAGCAACACCTTGGTGGTACCCAGCCATTTTGTGATGCCGGTGCAGAGCTCCGACCGGTGCTGCAGCACGGGGAACAGCCCCATGGACTCGCAGGGGGTCCCAGGAGAGCTGGCACGAGAAGCCCACATCTTTGTCATCAGTGACCATGGGATGCCACTGGTGGATGTGGACTGCAGCTCCCTGGGGAGGAGAAGCAGAACAGAAACACGAAGCTCGGTGTCATCCAGCTCGGCCCTGGGGGTGAAATGCTGCCAGTCGCCCATCGCCCTCGCCGTCCAGCTCATCTTGATGGTGGCCATGCTGGCGGCTGTGCTCCCTCGGCTGCTGCTGGTGAAGAGGGACTCGTAGCAGGGATGGGATCAGCTCAGATGCTGGAGGTGTCACTGATGCTGGGACAGAGCTAGGGCTGGGACCTCTCTCAAAAGATCCCATGAGAAAGTCCAGAAGCAGCTCCAGGTGAAGCTCTCTCTCATCTGGCCAGGGACTGAACGTACTTTCAGACCTTTCTGCAGATCTCCGGGTGCTCACAGTGTCGTCGCTGGCATTTTCTGCCTCTTTTGGTTAAAATGTGGCTGGTCAAACCCTGCTAGTGGGTTCCCCTAGTGTCTTAGCAGAGAGCATGGCTTCTCCTCCTGCACCCTGTTGAGGAGAAATAACTGGACTCCAGACGATCCAATGTGAATCAACAGAAGCCGTTTATTAAGCACCGATCATCATCTTTTATGCCTTGTGTTGTAGCCGTACAAGCGACTCGCTTATTTCTGATTAGCCAGTTACACTGTCCACGCGCTGTGCATGCAGTTCGTTCACACATCAGATTGGTTACAAGAATTCGCATAGTAAATTGCTTAGTCATTAGCACAACATGTTTTCTACCTTCTCAGTTCCCGTTTTTCCCATGTACTAATTCCATCTTCTACTGCCTGTTTTGCTCTTAATCTAATCTCTCACAGTAGGGAGGCTGGCTCACATGGCCGTTTTCTCTCAGATACATTCCTACAATACCCCCTTTTTCTTCTTGAGCCAGCCAGACCTTATGCATGGCATTTTCTATCGTGTCAGTCACTTTGCGGAGAACACACGAGGCTGCCATAATCAATAATAATATAACCAACAATAGCATGAGCCCTTGCTTTAGTAAATCTGATAACCATCCCGTTATACCCCACGAGCTTAACCAATCATCGAAACTGTTTTTGACCACTTTTAATTTGGACATGTTATCCTTCAGCTCCCGTAACTGCTTATGAATGGATGATGAGTGGTCGGAAAGGTTCATACAACACATACCTTCAAAACCTTCACATCCATGACCCTGAGCTAACAGCAAAAAATCAACAGCCGCTCGATTTTGCAACGTAGCATGCCGAATGCTATCAACATCAGTCAGCAAGCTAGATTTGGGTTGCCCAGTGACGGTGCTGGGGGTTGTCCAGGCAAGGGATCAAGTTGCCCAGCAAAGGCACTAGGATGCACGCAGTCTGCACTGACTTGCCCAGGGGTGGCACTGGGTTGACCACTGGGGCCCGTGAGTTCATAGGATCATAGAACGTCTCAAGTCGAGGAGACCCATGAGGATCATCGAGTCCATCTCCCTGCTCCTTGCAGGACTACCTAAAACCAAATGATATGACTAAGCCGCTCAACAGTTGCCCAAAAGCTGCACTTGGTTGCCCAGGGGCTGCAAAACCTGCCCATGGAGGGCAGTAGGTTGTCCAGGGCAGGATCTAGGATGCCATGTGAGGGTATTTTCTTGCCCAGGGCTGGCCCCGGCTTGCCCATCCACAGCAATGCGTTGCCCAGCGGCTGCATCGCGTTGCCACAGCGGCTGCAGGGAGTTGCCCGCGTAGAACCCGGTTACTGAGCACCCTGCGCCAGCGGCAACGCTGCCCTGGTTCTGTGACACAGAGGGCACTGGGGATGCTGCAGTGTCTGGCAGTGCTGCCACCCAACCTGACAGCACAGCACTGAGTAGCAGCCCCCCCCGCACACCCCCAAGCCTCTGCAGGGTGAGTATGTCCCTGAACTGGGAGGGAAAAAACCGGGTCATTCTCCTAATCCCCCTCCATATCTCTTCTGTCCTCTAAATGTACCCGGATGAGGTGGTCGGGGGCTCCTGTCGTTGTGTCTGTGTTCAGGGGTGGCACAAAGTGGGTTTTTCCCTCCCTTTCATAAACGTGTGTCTGTCAGTATCTGAAAGGGCAGAGTTTATTTGTGGGGGTGGGAGCCAGGGAAGCTGCCTCCCACCCTCCCAAGGCTGGTTCTCAGGTATAAAGCGGCACGGAGCTAGGGAAAGCGCCGTCATTTATCCCTAGCCGGGACAAAAGGGCTGAAGGGAGCGGTTTGTGGGAAGCGGCACACACGGTGGTTTCTGTTGGACCTGAGCGCAGACATTTCGTCCTCGGTTCTGCCAAACTGGCTCAGAGGGTCGTGTTTGCGAAAGCTTCTTTTTCTGCTAAATTTGAGGGTGTGAGTTTCCCGCTGCCTGTCCCACAGCCACTCCCATCAGGGATCTTGCTGTAGCACACCCGTGTCCTCATCTTCCCCTGGGGCTCCGAGCCAGGCTGGGAGCAGTGGGGATGGGACGGTGTTAGGGGAAGGACACGTCAGGCTGGCTACAACAGCCGTATTGAGGGACTTATTCCTGCCCGTGGGTGACACTCGTAACCTCACAAGAGCTTCGTACCGAGCACCACGTACCCCTCCGGAGTGTTTGTCCTCAGATGAGGTGTGTTTGGTGGCCCCCTGCCTTATCTTGCTGATAACCATCGATTGACAGCCTCAAGCTGGAGAGGACAATATGCAATTCTTGGTAGCAAAATCTTCATGTGTGGCCATTCCTCCTAGGGCTACTGCAAGGCTGGTGTTTCCCAAGCGCTCTGAAAAGACTGTGGGCCATCTCCTTCCCACGCACACTGATCTTACACCAGGTGAGCCATCGACACCTTTCCTCCTTTGCAAGGCAAGAGGCGGCCCCTCTTTTGAGGCTGAAATAGGGGTGTGTGGGGGTCAAATTTGGATATAGTCCTGCAAAGCTCAGCTCACCTGCAGGCTCCTCACTCCAGCATTTAAGGCAAGGGAAGATAGAGGGGGTGAGGATGGAGTCCCTCACCCACCCACAAACGGCGCTGGGCCGGTAGCAGATGTGTGTCCAAAAGGGACGCAGCTCTCGGGGCTGGGAATGGAACTTTTACAGAGAAAATGACCTCTGGAGTATCAGAAGATCAGCAGATACGCCAGCCAAAAGAAACAAAGGAAGAGCAGAGAAGGAGCAACTCCAGTTTGACTGGATTGACAGATTTAAGGAAAAGGAAGGCACGGTATCTGTCATTCTCCTTATGGCCGTGATTTGTTTTTCTCCGCATTCCAAGACCTGATGCTAGATACTAACAACCAAGTCAAACGCTTTTATATACAAATGTTTGGGATGCTGTCAGAAGGGATTTGTTTTCAAGGGCTTTAGGCCTGTTCAGGCGCTGTGAGGGCGCTCTGTGCGTCGCTGTTTGTGTTTGCAGTTGCGGGTGTTGCTGTAAGAAGTAAGGCAAGTGCAGGAGGTTGCTGAGGTTGTCCTCTCTCTCCTCCTCTGTGCAGGACACGGACGGGACACACGAATAGCAGCGGTGGAGCATGGAGTCTGTCGGCTCTCCCTTACCAGCAAAGTTCGCCCATCCCAGAGCCATACCCACCAGGTTTCTCCCTGCCATCCACACCATGGCGTCAAGCTATAAGAACCGATTTCCTTACCGCCCCTTGCCTCAGAGCTACAGCCTCCCCTGGATGCCCAGCACCTACTACAAAACGGCTGCCAGCAAACCAACTTTGGCTGCCTTTTCCAAGAGTTCCCAGGGGATAACCGCCGGCGAGAAGCTTCCATCTGTTTCCACCAGAACCACCGTCTTCACCCGCTACACCCCTGAAGACTGGTACAAGTCCAACGTGACCAATTACAGGGAGTCGGAGACCTCCCAGAAGAACGCGGAGCGCCTGAGAGCCGATACCTCCCGCATCATTGACCACAAATACCAGCAGACCAAGAAAACCCAAGTAGAAAGCACCAAAAACCTGGGAGTGCGCGCCAATGACATCGCGTTTTGGAAATCGGAGCTCTGCCACGAGCTAGATGAGGTGATCGGGGAGACCAACGCGCTCACAGAGGTGAAGACCAGGCTGGAGAGAGCCTTGGCCGAGGCGGAGGCCCCTCTCCGGGTAAGCACCCGTCCCGGCGCGCTGCAAGCTGTAGCCTACTGCGGAAACATCTGCAGCCCTTCAAACGTCTCATTAAGTTTCACTGCAGCTCCAGAACGTCTAGAAAGCTTTTATTAAGAGGCCATTAGTTAAGTTAGTAGTAAACAAACCCCCCTTGCCATCTGCTGGATCCCCTATCAGCACAGGCTGAGCACGTCAGAGCAGCGTTTGCTTAACTCAATATTTTTAGACGCGGTACATCCAAAATCCCGGTTTGGGAGACAAAAGCCCGTGTCTTACCACGAGGCTCTGGCGAGGTGGGCGTCAAGGCTGACACAGGTCCCCCGTTTCAGCTGTGGCTGCACCAGGGACACATCTGCTCCCTCATGATGGTTTAATGCTGATGTTGCAGCTCGCCTGCTCCTTGTCAGCTAAACCAGCTGCCCCGGGCCACTTTTTTCCCCCTCTTGTCATCTCCGTGCCCACCTAGAATTTCTTTTCTCACATTACTGGAGATGGGGACGGTCCCCATAGAGAGCCCTGCCCCTGCAGCCAGCGGTGATGGCGTGTCCCCAACAGGTCGCTCAGGAGTGCTTACTTCACCGGGAGAAGAGGATGGGCATCGACCTGGTCCACGACAACGTGGAGGAACAGCTCTTAACAGTAAGTTGGGCAACTCAGATCATGCGTTGAAGCTATTTTTACCGGATTTCAAAGTTATGGGATTTGGAGCACTGATCACCTGCCTCCAGCAGCCGGAGCTTCACAAAGGCAATGGCTTTGTGCTGAAGTCAAGTGAGCTGAGAGCAACACACTTCCTCCGGTGGAGCTGAATGTGTCTCAGAAATTCAGCCTGGGCATTTACACCGAAGTCAAGTCCATCTCCTCTTGTCCCGTACGGATGGGATTCCTCCTGGGGAGGAAAACATTTTGGGAGCAAAAAGGGCAGGTGCTGATCTGGGGACGGAGGTGTGTAGTGGTCCAGGGAACCGCTCTGCCTGTCCACACCAGGATGTGTCCCTGTCCGTGCAGTGGGACTAACCACCGCTTGACACTGAGGTCAAGGTGAAAAAGTCCTTATTGACCCACCCTGAAAGGGAACGCAAAGGCCGTGGCTGCAGCCACAGCACCCTTCTGTCCCCTCCAGGGCGCTGGGCGCAGGCTCAGCTGCGAGTTTTCCTGCCTGTTTGCTTTGGGCAGGAAGACAAGCAGGCAAGTTCTTGCTGTGTGCAGGGCTGGAGAGGTCCAAGGGGAGGAGTGTGACCAGGACGAGTGAGTATGGACGCTGATGGGGTCCTCTTTTGCCTTTGCCCAGGAAGTCGATGTCATCAGGTCGTGCCGGGAGAAGATGCAGCAGGTCCTGGACAAGGCCAAAGCCCAGATCACGTAAGGAGGAGCTCCTTCTCTCATGTCGTAGGGCTGATGTGCATTTGTGGTCACAGCAGAAGCCCAGCAGAACCCCAGCAGATGTGAACCCCCAGAAGAAGCTCGTCTCTCCCCACACCCCGCAGGCGTAAAGCCCATGGAGGCTCCATGGCATGCTGGCGGTGATGCTCGTGGGAGGACAGAGCTGCGCGGGGGGCCGGGAGCTGCTGTGGGGAGTGGAACGGGGAGGAAGCCATTCCACCCGTACGTCCCCACCGATGGCTGCTGTTTGCATGTTGAAGGTCCAACCGGGCGTCCCAGCACAACCTGGAGAAGGATCTGGCCAACAAGCAGGTGGCCCACCGGATCGACGACAGGTGCCACCACCTGATGAACACCTCCCACGGCATCAGTTACTACCGAGGGGTGGAGCAGGTCGATGCCACGTGAGTGCACGCTGTCGGTCCCCAGCAGCAAGCTGTCCCCAGGATACGCGGTGCCTCTCCCTGGCCGGGAGCTGCTTGTCCCCAACCCAGATCCATCCCGCCTGGAGACACCTCCCTCAGAGCGGTCATTTCTCTCCGCTCCCCGGAAAGGGAGCACAACCCTCTGCTGACAGTTGGATGCCAAACATCCAGAGGGTGAAAGCCAGTCCCACCTCATTAAACATTCTACCAGGGGTTGAGAGATCAGCCTGCCAATTAATTCAGCGGAGCACCTCTGCTGAAACAGCTCACTAAGTTTATGCATATTTTCAAAGATGTGTCTTAGTTGTTGCTAGGCGATGTTTATACTTTTCAAGGACTCTTTTCAGCTTGCCATAGAAGTGAGGAGGAGCATAGGCAGAACAAGGGAAAGGCCAACGGAATATTCCGTACCATAGATGCCATGCTCAGGATATAAATGGGGGTTGGTGCGGGGTGGGAATATGCGGTCGGGGCTCGGGAAGGTGCCAGTTCACTGGGTGGTGAGAGTGACTTCTCTCATTATTATTATTATTATTATTATTGGTTTCTGTTACTGTTCTATTAAACTGTCCTTATCTCCACCCACGAGTTTTTCCCTTTCCCTTTCCCCTCCTTTTCTCCCTCTTCTCCCTTCTGGGGGGAAGCGGGAGAACTGCACCAGCGCATGCGTGGTCCTGGCTGCTGGCTGGGGTTAAACTATGACATACAGTCCAATTAAAAGTGTAGATTTAAGCTATAGTGAATCCACGCTGCTCCCTGGCAGGGTCCATGCCTGCCCACATCCAGCTTACCGGGGGCCTCTCCTTTTCCCCGCCAGGATCTCGGTGCCGCAGTCCTGGGCCAAGTTCACCAACAACAACATCCTCCGCTCCCAGAGCCAGCGGGCGGCCTCCGCCAAGCTGCGGGACGACATCGAGAACCTGCTGGCGGTGACGGACAGCCAGATGTGGCGGCAGTTCAACGCCGTGAACGTCGCCTTCACCAACCGCATCGCCGAGACGGCCGATGCCAAGAGAAAGATTCAGACCCACCTGGCCAAGGTAGCCTGAACCCCTCCCTTTTGGTGTGACACTGTCACTTCCCGGTGACACCTCCAAAGCGCGACCCTCCACGCAGACCTGGCCCCAGCAGAGGAACGGTCACCACAAGAACCTGGTTATAGCATCATTTAGAATCATAGAGTCATAGGATGTGTTGGGTGTGAAGGGACCTCTCAAGGCCACCTAGTCCAACCCCCTGCAGTCAGCAGGGACATCTTCAACTGGATCAGGTTGCTCAGAGCCTCATGCAGCCTGGCCTTGAATGTCTCCAGGGATGGGGCCTCCAACCCCTCTCTGGGCAACCTGGGCCAGTGTCTCACCACCCTCAGTGCAAAGAACTTCTGCCTAATGTCTCATCTAAACCCGCCCTGCTCTAGTTTAAACCATTGCCCCTCGTCCTCTCGCTACATGCCCTTGCAAACAGCCCCTGCCCAGCTTTCTTGGGGACTTTCTTCTTGGAGCAGGATGAGTTGGCAGTGTAATTTCATCCCAAGGGATACTGCCCGTTGCTCATCCCAGCTGACAGCCTGCTAGCACAGGGATTTCCAGCAGAAAATGCCAGCGCTACTTGCATCAGCGCTAGGTACTTCAGAGGCGCTGGCTGCCCTGCAGAAGGGCTTTACTGGGACTCTGCTGGGGTGTCTGCTGTGGGGTTTGCAGCTTTGCTGCTCCTCCAAGGACGTGTTTTCGGTCTCAGCACTCTGTGGTTGCTGCACAGGTATCGGTGTGTTTGCTCCGCCAAGCAGATGAAGTGGAGATCAGCCATGGGCAGCAGGCTCGCACCACTGGCTCTCATGGAAAGCTTCCTGAAAAGTGCTCGGCACAGATTAACCGAGCAGAAACTGGGCTTGCAGCATCGCGGGCTGGTGCCACATCCTTCAGCGAGCATCCACCAAAAACCTGCCCTCTGTTAGTTGCTAGTGATGGACGATCAGTTCCGGCAAGCAGTAATTTTGGGGAGCGGGTAATTCAGTAGATCCATCACTGCTCCAAAACCTCCTCTGATGTGACAGCAGGAGCAAAGAGAGGCTTTTCCCCGCAGAGAAATGGCTGCTGGATCTGTGCCTCCATCTATGGCAGAGTGAGAGCAGTCTGAGCCCGGGGTCTGCTGATTGAACTTGGTTTTTTTCTGCAGATGGATGGCAGAAAAGGGAAATCCCGTTGCCGCTGGAGAATATATTTTTTAAATTTATGCATGTGTTTCTTTCTTACACCAGACACTGCAGGAAATATTCCAGACCGAAAGGAATACAGAAGCCATCCAAAAGGCCATTAGGGACCAGGGGCCTCCATTAAAGGTGGCTCAGACCCGGCTGGACGAGCGCACTCGGAGGCCAAACATGGAGCTGTGCCGGGACACTGCCCAGCTGCGGTAAGGCAGGAGCGCGGGGCCGGCGGGGACCTCGAGGGCTCACGGGTGGTAGCACTCGGGAGCATCGCTGGATGACAAAATTAACCATGGGGGGTTGCTTTTTTTTCCTAAAGAGTCCTTCCAGAAGTGCACCGACATAATCAAAAGCAATGAGCGGGTATCCCAGCCTTTGGGTGCTGGGAGAGCTCTGCGCCCACAACGGAGGCTGTACCCCACGGCCGGGGGCGGCCTGATGCCACCCCATGAGGGGCTGGATTTTTCCTACTTGCGTCAACCCCGTCTTCTCTCCTGCCTGCTTCCCGGCGGCTGGATGGGCTCAGGTTTGAAGGACAAGCCCTTTACTCTCCCACAGGCTCATGCTGAGAGCTCTTAGGACCTTCCTTTGGGGTAACCGCAAGGGTGCAGCTGCTGTGCAAGATGCTGTGTCCAGTGCTGGGCTCCCCGGTTCCAGAAGGACAGGGAACTGCTGGAGAGGGGACAGCAAAGGGCTACCAAGAGGATGAGGGGACTGGAACACCTCTCTTGTGAAGAAAGGCTGAGGGATTTGGGTCTCTTCAGGCTGGAAAATGACGCCTGAGGGGGCACCTTCTCAATGCTTATCAATACTGAAAGGGGGGGTGTCAGGAGGATGGGGCCAGGCTCTTTTCAGTGGTGCCCGGGGACAGGACAAGGGGTAACGGGCACAACCTTGACCATAGGGAGTTCCACCTAAACAGGAGGAGGAACTTCTTTGCTGTGAGGGTGGCAGAGCCCTGGCACAGGCTGCCCCGAGACGTGGGGGAGTCTCTGTCTCTGGAGACACTCCAAACCCGACTGGAGGTGTTCCTGTGACACCTGCTCTGGGTGACCCTGCTCTGGCAGGGGGTTGGACTGGGTGATCTCCAGAGGTCCCTGCCAACCCCCGCCAGCCTGGGATTCTGTGCACCACTCGGAGAAGCAGTGAGGGCTGTGCTCACCTCCCCTGGGGACACTGGAAATCCTGTCAAGGACAGAGGGAGCTCTTTGGCATTGCACCCCGAGGGGCTGGGGAGGATCAGGCACCCTGAACTTCACACCTCCTCCTGGCAGCCCGCTGGGTGAGGCTCCCTGGGAAGCCTTTGCAAAGCAATTTAAACCCAGCCCCAGAGCCGGTTTAGCATCTCTCACGCCATCCTTTGTTCCATCCTCCACTTGTTTCACCTTCGCTTTTAGCCTCTCCCAGCTGTCCTCTTTCGCTGCGTGTGCACCCGTGGGTGTGGGGAGGACCCTTGCCCGGGGAAATCCAGGAGGGGGAGCCAAGAAACCCACAAAACCAAACAGGAACGGGAAACCACAGCTGCTCGTCCCTCTGCTTGGTGGCACCACCTGCTCTGGCAGACGCGGCTGCGCGTTGCCGAAGCCTTTGAGCAGACGTTCACTGTGCCTCCCCGCCGAGACCCCGAGGAGCTCTGCCCTCAGCTTCCCCGTGGATCTGCCACAAACAGAGGGGGTCCGAGTGAGTCTGAGCGCACTGAAGGGGGAAAACCCATGCCCCAGGGGCCCATGAGCAACGCCACGCTAGAAACCACCCGCGTGACGGGACTTCTAATGAGGGCTCCTTGCTGTTTTCCAGCCTTGTCAACGAGGTCCGTGACATCGAAGAGACGGTGCAGACTCTTCAGCAGCAGCTGAGAGACAGCCAGGACACCTTGCAAATGCTGGTTCGTGCCAAGGCTGTCCTGCAGCACGACCTGGCCGTCAAAGCCAACTCCCTGTTCATCGACCAGGAGAAGTGCATGGCGATGCGCAAGACCTTTCCCAGCACCGCGCGGCTGCTGGGTCCCATCTAGGCTGGGCTCAGCCCACCCCACAGCATCCGTTGCCAGAGTTATCAGTTTTGTCAATATGCTTTACATAGTACATGATTAACCTTCTACTTCCTGATGGAAGCCTGGGTAGAAATTAAATTATCGCTTTGCATGTCACATGGTCTACCAGGAGTATTTTTTTTTTCCCTTTGGTTTTTCTCTTTCCACTGCTCTTTCACGGTGTGCCAGAAAGTAACTGAAAATATCCTGGATGCAACTAAGAGTAAATCCACCCACGGGGATTCATTCCGACCCATTCGGTCTGTGATTTTAGGAGAAAAAGTGTCGTGTCCTCCTCCTTTGGAGTCTGATGTGGAAAAAGCACAGGGTGAAGCCATGTCTCAAATCACCTCCTTGTCCTCCATGGGCCTTAGTGTGGCTTTTTGAGAATCTGCCCCATGACCTTCCCAGGCACAGAGGTGACGCCGACAGGTCCGTACCCTCCTTTCCACCCTTTTTACAAATGGGTGCAATGTTTCCCTTTTTCCAGTGCCCGGGGACTTCACCTGATGCCATGACTTTTCAAATACCACCTTCTTCCAGGAACACCCCTTGATTCCTTTGGAGTATTGCACTGGTGTTTCCCTCCTGGCTCCTTTGACCTCAGGAGCCCCCGGCTCATCTCTCCAAGACTTCAAGTGTGAGGCAGCGTCACCAGCGCGTCTCAGAGCAACAGGCCCTCGCTGGCACCCCGTCCCTCCAACCTTGGCATCTCATCCCACAGGGACAGCCCGATATTGTCCCCCTCTCCCTTCAAGCCTTGTTTAAAGCTCTGTCAATGAGCCCCGCTACCTCCTGAGCAAAGACCCTCTTCCCCCTTGGAGGTGGGTGGGGAGACCCTGGCCCAGGTTGCCCGGAGAGGTGGGGGAGGCCCCATCCCTGGAGACATTCAAGGCCAGGCTGCATGAGGCTCTGAGCAACCTGATCCAGTTGAAGATGTCCCTGCTGACTGCAGGGGGGTTGGACTAGATGCCCTTGAGAGGTCCCTTCCTACCCAACACATTCTATGATTCTGTGTACTTTCTAACCACTTTTTCGGGGAAAATATGTCAAGGGTTCTCAAAAGAGGCAGGTAAAGCACTTTAGTTTCTGCAGAGCCCGTTTTGATGTTGGAAATAACAATGCCAATGATGTAAATTAGCTAGCAGGAGTTTGGAGTGAGGCTCCCTGGGTGTGATGGTGCTGTTACCTGAAATAAAAGCTCTCGAAATCAAAAGTAGTTTAGAGAGGAAATACTGCTTTATTTGCCACCAGCCTGAACAGATCCTCCACAGGGAGGTCCTGCAGGCCCAGGTGCCAGAGCATGGCCAGCAGCAGTCTGCGCAGGGCCACGAAGTCGATGGCCCTGACCTTGGTCGTCCCGATGGCGACATCCAGCAGCTGGGCCAGGCTGAGCTGGGCCATGGCTGCTGCCGTGCCTGAAGCGACAGAGGGACCTGAGCGGGACCTGAGCTCCTGGGGGAGTGGGAGAAAGAGCTGCCCAGGGGGCCCTTTCTGCCTGGGGGAGACTGGGATGGGTGGGAGGGATGGGCAGTCAAAGGCTTCCTCCTCCTCCCCTCGTCCTCGTCCTCCTCCCTGTGCGCGTCCTCCTTGTCCTCGTGCTTCTCCTCCTCCTCCTCCTCCTCTGTTGCCTCCTAGCAGCAGAGTGGTCACAGCAGCGGTGGGACGGGTGACAAGGGACAATGCAGCGTCCCCCGTTGCTGGGTGATGCCCCCGCTCCCGGCCGGTCCTTGGGATGGGGTTATCCACAGGCATGGGAGAGGCCGAGGGTCCCGGCTGCCTTTTCCACCTCCATCCCTGAGGCGCAGCTGGCGCAGGCTGATCTGTGGCCGCAGCCAGCGCAGCCCGAGCCCGGGCAGAGGCAGCTCCCTCGCAGGGCTGTCCCGGTCACTCAGCCCGCTCCGGTGACACGTCCCGCAGGAGACCAGGCCCGGCTCCCAACCGCCGCCATTATTGTTGTTTTCTGAGGCAGCAAAGGGTTGGCGCGGAGGGGAGTTGGGGGGGTCCGGGCCAGGGCATTGGGAGCGGGGGCTCCCCCAGGAACTCACTGGGATCATTGTCTGGGTTTTGTTATTGTCTGTAAGGGGAAGACGTGCTGCTGGGGTGGGCACCGGCCCATGGGAGCCTCTAGCTGGCCTTTTCTTCCCCCACTTTATTTTTTTAATCTATCGCTATAATCTATGAGTATCATATATATATATAAATCCAGGGAGAAGGAAGCAGCATCCCAGAGGTACTGAAGGGTGTGTGGGGGTTCTCTAACAGCCCACTTCATGCCCGAGCAGCCCTGCAGCAGGGCAGGAGAGGGCAGAGGGGGAATAATGAAAAATAAATGGATGGAGGTGGCTGTCGAGAGCCCGGATCATGGCCACGGCAGCGCGGAGCCACTGGTGCCGCCCCAGCTCTGGATTTCCCAGACAGGTGCTGCAGCGCCCAGAGCAACATGCGCCTCTCCTCTGGCTTCTGGAATTCAGCACGGCTTCTTGCACAGACCCCCCTGAACCCCCCCTCACCCCGTCCTTCCTCCTCTGCACCTCTGCAGGGCCGGGGCGAAGCAGAACTGGGGGCTGCGATTTGTCAGTGTTCCCCCCAGCCCTGTAACCACCGTTCATCTCCCTTCTCCAGGGAATTAATTTTACTAATTAAAGAATAGTAATGCATTTAAATTTTAAATCACAATCATGATTTTATTAATTAAAAATCTATATATCACTTTTGGAACACCAGCTCTCCCTGCCCGTCTGTCTGGGTGCTGGATCCGTTCCCAGTGTCCCCGGTGCCTGGGAGAGGTGGCCGTTGCCTGAGTCCGTCTCCGTTGGCTCAGCACGGACTGGAAAGCTCAGCGCTGGGTCCGACGGGACCAGGCACACAGGCTGTGCCCAGGACCATCAAAGGCACTCCAGGGACACATCCTGGTTCCTTGGGAATGCAAGCAGGGACACGTAGAGCAACGGTGACATCTGAGACGTGGGCAGGCGCTCCCTCAGATGGAGGAGGACTTCTGATGCCAGCGCCACCACCCCAGGGATGCAGGCAGGGTCCCCTGGTACCCAGGCCATCATCTCAGGGATGCAGCCGGCACCTCCAGGGAGCCAAGGAGAAGAAGCAGGGGGTCAGCCAAGCCCAGCCCCCCCCCCCCCCACATGCAGCCTAGCCTTCCTAGTGCTGAGAAGGTCCAGGGGAAAGGAGGCTTTGTGCAAAGGAGAAGCAGGGATGGGGAGGGAAACAGCCCCGGGAGCTGGGCACTGGTCTGTGCTGGGAGGCAGCATCCATCTCTGCTTGTGGCTCTGGAGCTGTGAGTGTTGACCCTGGGGATGTGATCTGGGAACTGTCGACTCATTGCATCTCAAGAGCTTTGTGAGGCTCGAACTTGCCAAGCCTGGCTGCTCCTGGTCTCAAGAAAGATGACCTCAGACCCAGCAGTTTTCTGACCACTAGAAAAAGCCTGGCCAACCTTTGGCCTTGCATGGCTCCCACCCTGGACCCCATGTCACGAGTCTGGCAGGTGCTGGGGAATATCAGCTTTCCTGCTCAGACTGATGTTTGCCTCCAAACAGCCTTGCTCTTATACCCCCACCCTGCTGCCTCCTTCCCTGTCTGCCCCAGGATAGTGTTTGGTGCAGGACTCGCCATGTGCATGCGAGATCAGCTGCTCACACCTACTCACAGTCCCCATCCAGGTGCCCTGGTGACAACATCAGCAGCAATATTTCATCCTTGTAAGCCAGTGGGTTGAATCATGGCTATTTGGAGCCCACGAGAGGGGCCGTGGGGGTCTGTGTGCCCCCAGCGAGGGGAAGGAAGGGCTGGGGCTGGGGTGGGGGTAGGGAGGGATGAGAGTGGAGGAGCTGTAGAGAGAGGTGGGTTTGGGGAGGGTATAGGGCTGGGAGGGATATGGGAGATCATACAGGGAAGGGTGGGGCTGGGAGAGGTATAGGGAGACATGGGGCTGGGAGGGGCGTAAGGAGGGATGGAGCTGGGAGGGATGTGGGGAGAGATGGGGTGGGGAGAGATGAGGGGAGATGAGGCTGGGAAGGATGTGGTTTGGATGGGACTGGGAAGGATGGGATTGGGAGGGGTGTAGGGAGGGATGGAACTGGGAGGTATGGGACTGGGAGGGATGTGGTTTGGATGGGACTGGGAAGAATGAGACTGGGCAGGGAGTGGGAGTAGGGGGAATGGAGGGAGTACAGCTCTGTGAAAGACACGGCATGGCGATGCTGTAGGGAGTGTACAGAGAGGCAGGGATCTAGGAGGGCTTTGGGGAGCAGGGGTCAGGGGGCAACAGCTCTGGGGGACCATGTGGCAGGGCAGTGGCTCTGGGAGGGTTGCCAGAGGGACAAGTGGCCCAGGCAGAGCCCCCTGGCGCTCCCTGCCCAGCCCCTGCAGCGAGGCTTTGCAGATGGGGACATCCCATGGCTTTGCCGGGGGTGGGCGACCCGATGGCTCTGTGCTGACGTGTCCCCCAGCCACTGGCAGCGCTGGCAGTGGGGTCGGCAGAGACTCGGCTTGTCTGGTGCGTGCCGTGTCCTCACAGCCTGCTGGGATGTTGCAAGAGCCGGGAAAGCAAAGTCACCGCCGCTCTGCGAGCTGCCCCCGCATACACATAACATACACATACACATAACAGGGCACTTCTTCAAGCATGAAGGCAGCAGACCCTCTGTTGTACGCAACAACGCCGATCACTTCATTTATCCTCCCTTTATGCCTCACCCGAAGTCCCCCTTTGAGCTGGCTGTGTCCATCCACATGGAGCCTTTTTTTGATAAATGTAGCTATTTTTCTTGACTACTGTGAGAGCCACCTTTGGTGCCTGGGCAGTATTTGCTGAATCGCTCCTTTAACAGACTTTGCCAGCGATGCCTAAAAGTACTGTTTTGCAGCTCAGCTTGCCTGCCAAAAGCACAGCCACCCTGAAACGCTGATTGTCTTGGTTATTGCCAGGCTGCTCGTGGGCTGCAGGGGTGACCTCTTAGGCACCCTGGATCTGCTTGTGCCCATTTTCCTGGGGGTCCTTAACGATGGACATGGAGGGCCAAGGAGATGTGGGAAACTGCTGTGACACCAGCCACAGCCCCGATGCCGGCTCGGGAGCGTCTCTGTGCTGGACCCATCATCCTCCCAGGATGCAGAAGGGGACACCAGGGCACCACCTGCCCTGTCCCTCATGGGACACCGTGGGTTGGGGGTTGTCAGGACCCTTGTGTGTTTTCCAGCTGACCCCATCTGGAAGGGAGGACTGGGGTTATCCTTCCTATATTTTGACTACGGGGACTGCAGAGCCCACAGGATGGTGGGACGGGGACAGTAGCCCTCCTGCCTTGTGCCAGCATGTCTGGGCAGATGCATTTTTTCCCAAGCATCCTCCGATCAATAACCCACTTGTGTTTCTGGTTGATGATCCACCAGCTGACCCTGGCTGGTGGAGCAGCTCTGCCTGCAAACTCTCTGCTCACAGCACCATGCTGACTGCATGGTCATAAGACCCTGGAAAAATCATGAAATGAACCAAAATCCAGTATTTAGTGCTCCTTTTATGGAGCCTTTCCTTTCCGGGCCGCTCCAGCGTGTGTGGTGTTGCAGGGCTAGAAGCTGACCTCTACTTGTTCCCATTAAAGGCAGCAACCCCTCTGCAGTCTCGGCCCTCCGGGAGACAGGGCTTGGAGGAAAAAGCCAAACTGCAACACAACCTGGCAGCCAAAACCACAGGGAACATCCCGTTTTGGTAAAAGCCCCCCAAGTCCCTAACCCCGGCAGCCTTTTCTCCTGACGTTGCAGGGATTCTGTGCATTGTCCCCCAGAATAAGGCTCGAGGGAGCTGCCTGGTAAAAAGGCAGCCAGAGGGGATGGCGTAAAAGAGTCCGGCAATACCCGCTGCTGCAGGGGACGCAGGTGGTAAAACATCCCTGGAGTGGCATGGCTCATGGCACAGCAGGGACGGGTCACAGTGACCGCGGAGGGTCTCCAGCAGGTTTGTGTGCTTCCCCCGAGGGGCTGGTGTGGGCACCGGGGAAGGGGGGACAAGCCATTTTGCCCCCACATCCAGGGGTTTTGTGGAGCCCTGGCCTTGCTCATCATCTGAGGCGCTTGCCTTGGGCTGCCCCCGGACTCACTGAGCTGACGCTGTGTTGGTGGAGGGGGGAAAGAAGCTGAAGGAGCCCCTGGAGAGTGCAGTTGCCCTCCCAGGTATGGGAAAACCCCATGCACCGTGGGGCTGTGTGGCTCGGCCTGGACTGGACGAGACAAATCGCCAAGTTTTGCTGTCAGAATAAGGCTCCAAGGGCTCACACCAGGCTCGGGGTCATTCCTGGGAGGGTTTGTTGGAGGCAGAGGCAGGTGGGTGCTGTGATGCCCAGGTACTGTGCAGGTGCCTTCGCAAAAGCGCAGCATCCGGTGGGAAAACAGGCATTGGAGAGGGGTTTGGGGATGTACCCCGTTGTTCCTTGGTGTTTGATAAGCATTCGTCATGTCAAATGACTGGATGTAAATTTCTGATCATCAGGAGGATAAGCAGATCCCATCCGTCCTGGTGGGGAAGAGGCAGCATCCCAGCTGGTGGGGACCACCAGCTCCAGACCTTGGCACCCCTGGAGAGGCAGGCCCAGGGCTTTTTTTTACGGTGCACCCGGGTCTTTTTTTTTTTTTTTTTTTTTTTTGGGGTGGCCACCGCAGATCCAAGAGCACCAGCTGCTGGGCACGGCAAAAAGCGCTGAGGAGAAAGCTGTCGGAAGAGCTTCTGCTAGGTGTTTTGGGCTGTCTTGGCTAAATCAGCAGCTTGATGGTGGGTCTGCATCCTGCCAGGTGCCTGACAGGCAGGATGGAGACATGCAGAAGGAAAAGACACTTATTTTCCCACTCTGAATTCAAGTAAAGCAAGTATGGGAAAAGATGGACCCCCTTAAAGGGCTTGGGTGCCTCCAAACTCATCCATCTTTTCCATCTATGTGAGTTTATTTTGAGAGCACGGGAATGGATACAGCTAAGACAGGGGCCAGGACCCTTGGACCCTCCACCCCTTGGATTTACTTTTTCCCCTCTTCCCTTCACCTGGTTCCCACCAGTGCCAACTATTCACCATGTTTGAGCCGGGGCTGGGAAGTGGTGGGAGGAGAACGGGCTGAGCAGAAACTTGGAGAAAGCCTCAGATTTGCAGGTTGAGCCTTCGCTAAGGAAAAACCTGGGGGAGTTCGGGAGGACTGGCCGTGTCGTGGGAGGGATGGGGCAGGTGTCCCCAGGTGAGGGACGCTTCAGCCAGCCCATCCTTTCCAGCAGCCACCAGCCATGTGGATGGGTTGTGGCTGCATGGCAAAGCTCCGCGCGTGCATCTTGCCGTCAGGAATAAAGCCATGATTTTTCTCATCGGGATCGTCGCCCTCGTTGAGAGAAGGGATGGAGGACACGTCTCTGCTCATTGGAAATGTCCCTGCTTCATCTCTTATGATTTGGAGAAGTGCAGCATGGATTTGTTATGGAAATATCGAGACCTATAGTGAATATTTGCCTGGCACCAGGCTCACATATAGTTTGATCTTCTGGCTTTAAATGTGCTTTGAAAATAAGCACTTTCACGTAACTATATCTAATATTATTTTCCCTCCTCCCCACCTGGTCGGTGACAGTGGGAAGTTGGGGTGATGCTGTGGAAGACAAGGGCTGTCTGCAGCATCCTCTTGTCCTTGCAAAAGGCTGCAGAGCTCTGCCCAAAAGCCATCGCAGTGTTAGTGAAGGGACCCCCGACCACCCCCGCCTGTAGGGAGGGCTGTGTCCTCTTCTGGGTCAGAAATGTCCCTTGTTCCCTGGAAGCCACCAACCCCAGAGCAGAGAAGGTCCCAGCTGTGGTCCCTGGAGAGAAGCTGAGCCTGATGCTGCCTTCTTGCTTGGATAAAAGGATCCTGGAGACCTTGACCCTGCACTGGGTTTGAGGGGGCTGAAACACTGGCCGTGAGCTGCATTGCTTAAAGCCAGAGAAAAACACACAGGCAGCGTATAGGGACTTGCTTTGCTCCTGAAACTGGTTTCTTCTCCCTCAAGCACCAGCAGACTCAATCCCGTCCTTCAGGAAAGATGCTGCTGCATGTGGAAGTGGGGCAAAGGCAGCGAGAAAAGCCATGCCCAGGAAAGAACGAAAGTGCTCACAGAGCCAGGGCTGTGATATGCCAAAATCCCTTTGATTTTGGCGTGGTCAAAGCGGCAAAGGGAGGCAGACTCGTTTTTCCAGTGCCTATGTATAGAGCCGTGAGCTCATAGTTTCCAACGGCGGGGAGCATTCAAAGTATGGGAAACAGGAATTTCCACCCCGCCTTGGTGCTGGCAGAGAGCAAACTGAAGCTGGGGAGATGCTCAGCTGCCCCAAATCTGCTCTCGCTGGCCCAGATCACTCATTCAGCAATGGAGATGTCGGTGGCTGCAACCCTGGCACCTCCAGCAGCTTCAAGGAGGGGCCAGGGAGGGGGATGAGGATGCCTACCCCAGGGGTGACTGTGCAACCTCAGCCCCGGCACGATCTGTCTGGAGAGGTTTCAGCCTCAATTTCTGGACCATCCCAAGAAAACTGGGATAACGAGTGGAGTGGCTTGGTCCCTGATCTTAAGCGGGGGGTGTGGAAGGTGTTGACATGCTCCGGGTCTCCTTGCAGCGAGGGACAGGGCTTCACGGCTTGAGACATCCCCCCCGGGGCATGTCTCCCACCATGGGTGCTCTCTTTTGGCAGCTGCCCCAGTGCACGGGACGGCTCGGCGGGGCTGCACCTCCCCTGCTCCTTCCAGAAACCAGCCCCATGTTGTAACTGCTGCAACCGCTGCACCCACGAGCGACTGATACTGCTGCCCACGCCTGCAGCCCTGCCGCGACAGCCAGCCGCACGAAACCACCCCTCCTGCCCATAGAGGAACTCCAGGGCCCATCTCACTGGGGTTTGGGTGCCAGAGGTGCATCTCCTCTTCTGCCTGCCCCACGGATCCTGCAGAGCCCTGGGCATCTTCTTGGGGCGGGAGGACCACAGGGCTGGGAATGCTTGTGCGGAGCATCTCTCTGCCCCAAGGCAAGACTCCCCACTATGTCAGGGTTCTCCGGAAGGCTTTCCATGATGGAGACTCCAGGCCCTGCAGGGGCCATTGGGGCCCCTTGATGGTTCAAATCCAGGTCCCGTGGCTGCACTGCCACAGCCAGAGCTGGGGAAGGCGTGCAGGCGGGGCGCCTTGGGGTCACTGTGCCTGCTCTGGGAATCTCATCCTCACATCCCTGTGGAGCCGCTCAGCAAGCCTGAGTGTGGGCTGGCAGCCCCGTGGCCACTGGCCGGGCTGAGGGGTGGCAGGGGTGGCTGGAAAGAGTCGAGACTGTGGGAGGAGTGACCCACCCCGTGGCAGTTTTTTCAAGGTTTTGCAGGGGAGACACCTCTCAGCTTCTCGCCTGGGGGTCGAGCGAGGGATGGGCAGCACCCTGGGACACATGTAAGGCCACAGGGAACCTTCTCCATGTGTGTTTCCAGCCGGCACCTGGCCAAACAGTGACTCATGAGCCACCTGCGGCTGCTGAGATGGCCAAGCTCGGGGCTTCTGCCTGCCCTGAGCCCACAGGGCTCCTGCCGCTGCCTGGACTGCAGTTCCCAAAGATGCTGGAAACCCCCTCCAGGGCAGGTTCAAGGCAGCAGTGGCCCTCGAGCCTGCTGGAGTGTGTTTGCTGGGCTGTGTGCTGCCACACCGGTGCTTGGGTGAGTGTCTGATGGTGTAGGGCGGGGAGCGCAGGGCTGGAGTGCGGAGTGTTTGGGGGATGAGGAGAGGAGGGGGCGTAGGGATGAAGATGTGGCCAGGGCAAGGAACAGGGAGCTGTGGCGGCTGGAGGCAAGAATTGTTTGGCAGGAGCCCAGCCCTGGTGCAGGGTGCTGCCGGTCACCCTGCTCTGCAGCAACAGAGGGAATTTGGGCTCCCGACATCCCCTTTAGCGACTGTTTCATTGGGGTTTGAGCTCAGGGATGAGCCCGACTACAGGTGCCCATCACATGAGGGAAAGCAGGCAGGACCGTGCTGCCTGTCCCTGCCCTCTGACGCCTGACACTGGCTCCTCGCCCCCTCCCTGGCCAACCAGGCAAATATCAGGCCTTTAAAACGGGGAACGAGTTCCTCCGCATTCAATCCCCGGGAGCTGGCCCTGTCCCTGCTCCAGCTTCTGCGCAACGCGCCCGCATGACACGCGCAGCCCACACCTCCGTGTTAGATAGGTGTCCCAGTCCTCTCCCCAGCTGGTGCTCGGTGCTGGGGCACGGCCAGCCCCGCTTCTGGGGACAGCAGTGGAGTGCATGGAGGGGCTCCTGCCCTGGTGCCCTGCAGCAGGTAAGGGGGCTTTGGGGGCACAGAGGAGCTGGTGCACAGGGTCAGGGTCTCCTTCTGCAGCACGTTGGGGGACCAAGTCCCTGATCCCTCTTAAAGCAGAGCAGGAGCCTGCATCTTTCTTCTCTTTGATTGGGAGGGGATGGTTTGTTGTGTTCTTGTGACCGTCCTGGCGCAGGGGATGGCTCCCAAGGAAGAGGAGGTCAGCCAAGGAGGGGATGGCAAAACCTCCAGAGACAGCTGTGAGGATGCCCATGGGCACAGTCATGCGTGAGAAAAGGGGTGCAGGTTGGGTCGGGTCTGACAATGCTGCAAGGTCTGGAAAAACCTGCAGGTTTTATGAAGCTCCAGTTTTAAGAGAAAGGAGCTGAGCTGAGCATCCCTCCTCCCCTCTCCCCTCTCTCCTCTCCCCTTTCCCCTCTCCTCTCTTCCTCCGCCCTTCACCCATCTCCCGCTCCCTTCTCCCTTTTCCCCTCTCCTCTCTCCCTTCTTCCCGCTCCCCTCTCCCTTCCTTGAGCCGCCGCATGAACGCTCCCTGCCCTGGGAGACGCATGGCAGAGCTTCAGACCCAGCCCAGACGCGGGTCTGGGGATGCCAGCGGCCCCGCGCTCCCCCTGGCGCCCCAGGCTGGGGCAGGGGCCAGGCGGGATGGCTGGGCTCTGCCCTCCCCGCTCTGACTAAGAGGAGACGCCGGGCTCCGGGGCTTGCTGACCGCACCATGCTCCGGCGTGAGGAGCACAGCCTGGAGATGGCTGTGGCCTGGCCACCAGCCTGGGACATCCTCCAGCAGCCTGGAAGGAGCCTGGCGTGGGTGCTCGCTGCCTGCCCCGGGTCCAGCACGCCCCCTCTCCATCCCCGGGGGGTCCTGTGCTCCCACCTGTCCCACTGCCCTGGCCTCCCCCTGCTCCCGCTGGCCCCTCTGTGTCCCCTGGGATGGGAGCATCTCCCTTTCCATGGCAGGTTTCTTTGTGGGATGGGAGTTCCCACCTCCCGTGCACCTGGAGCTGGCAGCAGTGCACGGAGGCACTCCTGACACAAGCTGAACCTGCTTTATCTGTACCACGTGCTGAGCAGGTCCATCCAGGGGCTCGTGCATGTGATTTTGCAGCCGGGGATTGTTGCCCCCGCTGGCTCTGGAGTTGGGGTCCTCCCGTCTTGCCCCAAGGGCCACACTGAGAGGCGTAATGCTCCTGAAAATGCCCTGTCTTGTTGAGAGGATGCCTAGTAGCTGTCAACTGCATCTGTTAGGGGCAAGAGGGCAAAAGAAGAGAGCAGGGAGGAGGAGGAGAGATGAAGAGATGGATCATGCTAATTGTTTCAACCTTATTAACCCATCGTGCCTCTTCCTCGCAGCTGGGGAGCGCCTGTGTCCGACAGAGCAGGGATGTCTGAGGCCTCGTCCAGCAAGGAGGGACCCCCGGCCGAGTGCCCCGTGTGCTACGAGAAGTTCCACCCGCTGGAGGCCATGCACCGCCAGCTCAGCTGCGGGCACACCTTCTGCCACGACTGCCTGGTGAAGTGCTTGCTCTCCGCCAAGCTTGACGGCCAGGTCCAGAGCAGCATCATCTGCCCCATCTGCCGCTACGTGACTTTCCTCAGCAAGAAGGCGGCTCTATGGCCGCCCAAGGCAGGCACCAACCTCCGGGCCCTGGAGATGCCTCTGTCACCTTCCTCCTTGTCCCATCTGACCAAATTGGAGGCCAGCAACACCTTGGTGGTGCCCAGCCATTTTGTGATGCTGGTGCAGAGCTTCGACCGGTGCTGCAGCACGGGGAACAGCCCCATGGACTCGCAGGGGGTCCCAGGAGAGCTGGCGTGGGAAGCCCACATCTTTGTCATCAGTGACCATGGGATGCCACTGGTGGGTGTGGACTGCAGCTCCCTGGGGAGGAGAAGCAGAACGGAATCACGAAGCTCGGTGTCATCCAGCTCGGCCCTGGGGGTGAAATGCTGCCAGTCGCCCATCGCCCTCGCCGTCCAGCTCGTCTTGACGGTGGCCATGCTGGCGGCTGTGCTCCCTCGGCTGCTGCTGGTGAAGAGGGACTCGTAGCAGGGATGGGATCAGCTCAGATGCTGGAGGTGTCACTGATGCTGGGACAGAGCTAGGGCTGGGACCTCTCTCAAAAGATCCCATGAGAAAGTCCAGAAGCAGCTCCAGGTGAAGCTCTCTCTCATCTGGCCAGGGACTGAATGGACTTTCAGACCTTTCTGCAGATCTCCGGGTGCTCACAGTGTCGTCGCTGGCATTTTCTGCCTCTTTTGGTTAAAATGTGGCTGGTCAAACCCTGCTAGTGGGTTCCCCTAGTGTCTTAGCAGAGAGCATGGTTTCTCCTCCCGCACCCTGTTGAGGAGAAATAACTGGACTCCAGACGATCCAATGTGAATCAACAGAAGCCGTTTATTAAGCACCGATCATCATCTTTTATACCCTGTGTTGTAGCCGTACACGCGACTCGCTTATTTCTGATCAGCGAGTTACACTGTCCACATGCTGTGCATGCAGTTCGTTCACACATCAGATTGGTTACAAGAATTCTCATAGTAAATTGCTTAGTCATTAGCACAACATGTTTTCTACCTTCTCAGTTCCCGTTTTTCCCATGTACTAATTCCATCTTCTACCGCCTGTTTTGCTCTTAATCTAATCTCTCACAGTAGGGAGGCTGGCTCACATGGCCATTTTCTCTCAGATACATTCCTACAATACCCCCTTTTTCTTCTTGAGCCAGCCAGACCTTATGCATGGCATTTTCTATCATGTCAGTCACTTTGCGGAGAACACACGAGGCTGCCATAATCAATAATAATATAACCAACAATAGCATGAGCCCTTGCTTTAGTAAATCTGATAACCATCCCGTTATACCCCACGAGCTTAACCAATCATCTAAACTGTTTTTGACCACTTTTAATTTGGACATGTTATCCTTCAGCTCCCGTAACTGCTTATGAATGGATGATGAGTGGTCGGAAAGGTTCATACAACACATACCTTCAAAACCTTCACATCCATGACCCTGATCTAACAGCAAAAAAACAACAGCCGCTCAATTTTGCAACGTAGCATGCCGAATGCTATCAACATCAGTCAGCAAGCTAGATTTGGGTTGCCCATTGACGGTGCTGGGGGTTGTCCAGGCAAGGGATCAAGTTGCCCAGCAGAGGCACTAGGATGCACGCAGTCTGCACTGACTTGCCCAGGGGTGGCACTGGGTTGCCCACTGAGGGCCGTGAGTTCATAGGATCATAGAACGTCTCAAGTCGAGAAAGACCCATGAGGATCATCGAGTCCATCTCCCTGCTCCTTGCAGGACTACGGAAAACCAAATGATATGACTAAGCCACTCAACAGTTGCCCAAAAGCTGCAGCTGGTTGCCCAGGGGCTGCAAAACCTGCCCATGGAGGGCAGTAGGTTGTCCAGGGCAGGATCTAGGATGCCATGTGAGGGTATTTTCTTGCCCAGGGCTGGCCCCGGCTTGCCCATCCACAGCAATGCGTTGCCCAGCGGCTGCATCGGGTTGCCAGAGCGGCTGCAGGGAGTTGCCCGCGTAGAACCCGGTTATTGAGCACCCTGCGCCAGCGGCAACGCTGCCCTGGTTCTGTGACACAGAGGGCACTGGGGATGCTGCAGTGTCTGGCAGTGCTGCCACCCAACCTGACAGCACAGCACTGAGTAGCAGCCCCCCCCGCACACCCCCAAGCCTCTGCAGGGTGAGTATGTCCCTGAACTGGGAGGGAAAAAAACAGGTCATTCTCCTAATCACCCTCCATATCTCTTCTGTCCTCTAAATGTACCCAGATGAGGTGGTCGGGGCTCCTGTCGTGTGTCCGTGTTCAGGGGTGGCACAAAGTGGGTTTTTCCCTCCCTTTCCTAAACGTGTGTCTGTCAGTGTCTGAAAGGGCAGAGTTTATTTGTGGGGGTTGGAGCCAGGGAAGCTGCCTCCCACCCTCCCAAGGCTGTTTCTCAGGTATAAAGCGGCACGGAGCTAGGGAAAGCGCCGTCATTTATCCCTAGCCGGGACAAAAGGGCTGAAGGGAGCGGTTTGTGGGAAGCGGCACACACGGTGGTTTTTGTTGGACCTGAGCGCAGACATTTCGTCCTCGGTTCTGCCAAACTGCCTCGGAGGGTCGTGTTTGCGAAAGCTTCTTTTTCTGCTGCATTTGAGGGTGTGAGTTTCCCGCTGCCTGTCCCACAGCCACTCCCATCAGGGATCTTGCTGTAGCACACCCGTGTCCTCATCTTCCCCTGGGGCTCCGAGCCAGGCTGGGAGCAGTGGGGACGGGACGGTGTTAGGGGAAGGACACGTCAGGCTGGCTACAACAGCCGTATTGAGGGACTTATTCCTGCCCCTGGGTGACACTTGTAACCTCACAAGAGCTTCGTACCGAGCACCACGTACCCCTCCGGAGTGTTTGTCCTCAGATGAGTTGTGTTTGGTGGCCCCCTGCCTTATCTTGCTGATAACCATCGATTGACAGCCTCAAGCTGGAGAGGACAATATGCAATTCTTGGTAGCAAAATCTTCATGTGTGGCCATTCCTCCTAGGGCTACTGCAAGGCTGGTGTTTCCCAAGCGCTCTGAAAAGACTGTGGGCCATCTCCTTCCCACGCACACTGATCTTACACCAGGTGAGCCATCGACACCTTTCCTCCTTTGCAAGGCAAGAGGCGGCCCCTCTTTTGAGGCTGAAATAGGGGTGTGTGGGGGTCAAATTTGGATATAGTCCTGCAAAGCTCAGCTCACCTGCAGGCTCCTCACTCCAGCATTTAAGGCAAGGGAAGATAGAGGGGGTGAGGATGGAGTCCCTCACCCACCCACAAATGGTGCTGGGCCGGTAGCAGATGTGTGTCCAAAAGGGACGCAGCTCTCGGGGCTGGGAATGGAACTTTTACAGAGAAAATGACCTCTGGAGTATCAGAAGATCAGCAGATACGCCAGCCAAAAGAAACAAAGGAACAGCAGAGAAGGAGCAACTCCAGTTTGACTGGATTGACAGATTTAAGGAAAAGGAAGGCACGGTATCTGTCATTCTCCTTACGGCCGTGATTTGTTTTTCTCCGCCTTCCAAGACCTGATGCTAGATACTAACAACAAAGTCAAACGCTTTTATATACAAATGTTTGGGATGCTGTCAGGAGGGATTTGTTTTCAAGGGGTTTAGGCCTGTTCAGGCGCTGTGAGGGCGCTCTGTGCGTCGCTGTTTGTGTTTGCAGTTGCGGGTGTTGCTGTAAGAAGTAAGGCAAGTGCAGGAGGTTGCTGAGGTTGTCCTCTCTCTCCTCCTCTGTGCAGGACACGGACGGGACACACGAATAGCAGCGGTCGAGCATGGAGTCTGTCGGCTCTCCCTTACCAGCAAAGTTCGCCCATCCCAGAGCCATACCCACCAGGTTTCTCCCTGCCATCCACACCACGGCGTCAAGCTATAAGAACCGATTTCCTTACCGCCCCTTGCCTCAGAGCTACAGCCTCCCCTGGATGCCCAGCACCTACTACAAAACGGCTGCCAGCAAACCAACTTTGGCTGCCTTTTCCAAGAGTTCCCAGGGGATAACTGCCAGTGAGAAGCTTCCATCTGTTTCCACCAGAACGACCGTCTTCACCCGCTACACCCCTGAAGACTGGTACAAGTCCAACGTGACCAATTACAGGGAGTCGGAGACCTCCCAGAAGAACGCGGAGCGCCTGAGAGCCGATACCTCCCGCTTGATTGACGACAAATACCGGCAGACCAAGAAAACGCAAGTAGAAAGCACCAAAAACCTGGGAGTGCGCGCCAATGACATCGCATTTTGGAAATCAGAGCTCTGCCACGAGCTAGATGAGGTGATCGGGGAGACCAACGCGCTCACAGAGGTGAAGACCAGGCTGGAGAGAGCCTTGGCCGAGGCGGAGGCCCCTCTCCGGGTAAGCACCCGTCCCGGCGCGCTGCAAGCTGTAGCCTACTGCGGAAACATCTGCAGCCCTTCAAACGTCTCATTAAGTTTCACTGCAGCTCCGGAACGTCTAGAAAGCTTTTATTAAGAGGCCATTAGTTAAGTTAGTAGTAACCAAACCCCCTTGCCATCTGCTGGATCCCCTATCAGCACAGGCTGAGCACGTCAGAGCAGTGTTTGCTTAACTCAATATTTTTAGACGCGGTACATCCAGAGTCCTGATTTGGGAGACAAAAGCCCGTGTCTTACCACGAGGCTCTGGCGAGGTGGGCGTCAAGGCTGACACAGGTCCCCCGTTTCAGCTGTGGCTGCACCAGGGACACGTCTGCTCCCTCATGATGGTTTAATGCTGATGTTGCAGCTCGGCTGCTCCTTGTCAGCTAAAACAGCTGCCCCGGGCCACTTTTTTCCCCCTCTTGCATCTCCGTGCCCACCTAGAATTTCTTTTCTCACATTACTGGAGATGGGGACGGTCCCCATAGAGAGCCCTGCCCCTGCAGCCAGCGGTGATGGCGTGTCCCCAACAGGTCGCTCAGGAGTGCTTACTTCACCGGGAGAAGAGGATGGGCATCGACCTGGTCCACGACAACGTGGAGGAACAGCTCTTAACAGTAAGTTGGGTATCTCAGATCATGCGTTGAAGGTATTTTTACTGGATTTCAAAGTTATGGGATTTGGAGCACTGATCACCTGCCTCCAGCAGCCGGAGCATCACAAAGGCAATGGGTTTGTGCTGAAGTCAAGTGAGCTGAGAGCAACACGCGTCCTCCGGTGGAGCTGAATGTGTCTCAGAAATTCAGCCTGGGCATTTACACCGAAGTCAAGTCCATCTCCTCTTGTCCCGTACGGATGGGATTCCTCCTGGGGAGGAAAACATTTTGGGAGCAAAAAGGGCAGGTGCTGATCTGGGGATGGAGGTGTGTAGTGGTCCAGGGAACTGCTCTGCCTGTCCACACCAGGATGTGTCCCTATCCCTGCAGTGGGACTAACCACCACTTGACACTGAGGTCAAGGTGAAAAAATCCTTATTGACCCACCCTGAAAGGGAACGCAAAGGCCGTGGCTGCAGCCACAGCACCCTTCTGTCCCCTCCAGGGCGCTGGGCGCAGGCTCAGCTGCGAGTTTTCCTGCCTGTTTGCTTTGGGCAGGAAGACAAGCAGGCAAGTTCTTGCTGTGTGCAGGGCTGGAGAGGTCCAAGGGGAGGAGTGTGACCAGGACGAGTGAGTATGGACGCTGATGGGGTCCTCTTTTGCCTTTGCCCAGGAAGTCGATGTCATCAGGTCGTGCCGGGAGAAGATGCAGCAGGTCCTGGACAAGGCCAAAGCCCAGATCACGTAAGGAGGAGCTCCTTCTCTCATGTCGTAGGGCTGATGTGCATTTGTGGTCACAGCAGAACCCCAGCAGAACCCCAGCAGATGTGAATCCCCAGAAGAACCCCGTCTCTCCCCATACCCCGCAGGTGTAAAGCCCATGGAGGCTCCATGGCATGCGGGCGGTGATGCTCGTGGGAGGACAGAGCTGCGTGGCAGGGCGGGAGTTGCTGTGGGGAGTGGAACGGGGAGGAAGCCATTCCACCCGTACGTCCCCACCGATGGCTGCTGTTTGCATGTTGAAGGTCCAACCGGGCGTCCCAGCACAACCTGGAGAAGGATCTGGCCAACAAGCAGGTGGCCCACCGGATCGACGACAGGTGCCACCACCTGATGAACACCTCCCACGGCATCAGTTACTACCGAGGGGTGGAGCAGGTCGATGCCACGTGAGTGCACGCTGTCGGTCCCCAGCAGCAAGCTGTCCCCGGGATACGCGGTGCCTCTCCCTGGCAGGGAGCTGCTTGTCCCCAACCCAGATCCATCCCGCCTGGAGACACCTCCCTCAGAGCGGTCATTTCTCTCCGCTCCCCGGAAAGGGAGCACAACCCTCTGCTGACAGTTGGATGCCAAACATCCAGAGGGTGAAAGCCAGTCCCACCTCATTAAACATTCTACCAGGGGTTGAGAGATCAGCCTGCCAATTAATTCAGCGGAGCACCTCTGCTGAAACAGCTCACTAAGTTTATGCATATTTTCAAAGATGTGTCTTAGTTGTTGCTAGGCGATGTTTATACTTTTCAAGGACTCTTTTCAGCTTCCCATAGAAGTGAGGAGGAGCATAGGCAGAACAAGGGAAAGGCCAACGGAATATTCCGTACCATAGATGCCATGCTCAGGATATAAATGGGGGTTGGTGCGGGGTGGGAATATGCGGTCGGGGCTCGGGAAGGTGCCAGTTCACTGGGTGGTGAGAGTGACTTCTCTCATTATTATTATTATTATTATTATTGTTCATTTCTGTTATTGTTCTATTAAACTGTCCTTATCTCCACCCACGAGTTTTTCCCTTTCCCTTTCCCCTCCTTTTCTCCCTCTTCTCCCTTCTGGGGGGAAGCGGGAGAACTGCACCAGCGCATGCGTGGTCCTGGCTGCTGGCTGGGGTTAAACTATGACATACAGTCCAATTAAAAGTGTAGATTTAAGCTATAGTGAATCCACGCTGCTCCCTGGCAGGGTCCATGCCTGCCCACATCCAGCTTACCGGGGGCCTCTCCTTTTCCCCGCCAGGATCTCGGTGCCGCAGTCCTGGGCCAAGTTCACCAACGACAACATCCTCCGCTCCCAGAGCCAGCGGGCGGCCTCCGCCAAGCTGCGGGACGACATCGAGAACCTGCTGGCGGTGACGGACAGCCAGATGTGGCGGCAGTTCAACGCCGTGAACGTCGCCTTCACCAACCGCATTGCCGAGACGGCCGATGCCAAGAGAAAGATTCAGACCCACCTGGCCAAGGTAGCCTGAACCCCTCCCTTTTGGTGTGACACTGTCACTTCCCGGTGACACCTCCAAAGTGCGACCCTCCCCGCAGACCTGGCCCCAGCAGAGGAACGGTCACCACAAGAACCTGGTTATAGCATCATTTAGAATCATAGAGCCATAGGATGTGTTGGGTGTGAAGGGACCTCTCAAGGCCACCTATTCCAACCCCCTGCAGTCAGCAGGGACATCTTCAACTGGATCAGGTTGCTGAGAGCCTCATGCAGCCTGGCCTTGAATGTCTCCAGGGGTGGGGCCTCCCCCACCTCTCTGGGCAACCTGGGCCAGTGTCTCACCACCCTCAGTGCAAAGAACTTCTGCCTAATGTCTCATCTAAACCCGCCCTGCTCTAGTTGAAACCATTGCCCCTCGTCCTCTCGCTACATGCCCTTGCAAACAGCCCCTGCCCAGCTTTCTTGGGGACTTTCTTCTTGGAGCAGGATGAGTTGGCAGTGTAATTTCATCCCAAGGGATACTGCCCGTTGCTCATCCCAGCTGACAGCCTGCTAGCACAGGGATTTCCAGCAGAAAATGCCAGCGCTACTTGCATCAGCGCTAGTTACTTAGAGGCGCTGGCTGCCCTGCAGAAGGGCTTTACTGGGAGTCTGCTGGGGTGTCTGCTGTGGGGTTTGCAGATTTGCTGCTCCTCCAAGGACGTGTTTTCGGTCTCAGCACTCTGTGGTTGCTGCACAGGTATCGGTGTGTTTGCTCCGCCAAGCAGATGAAGTGGAGATCAGCGATGGGCAGCAGGCTCGCACCACTGGCTCTCATGGAAAGCTTCCTGAAAAGTGCTCGGCACACATTAACCGAGCAGAAACTGGGCTTGCAGCATCGCGGGCTGGTGCCACATCCTTCAGCGAGCAGCATCCACCAAAAACCTGCCCTCTGTTAGTTGCTAGTGATGGACGATCAGTTCCTGCAAGCAGTAATTTTGGGGAGCGGGTAATTCAGTAGATCCATCACTGCTCCAAAACCTCCTCTGATGTGACAGCAAGAGCAAAGAGAGGCTTTTCCCCGCAGAGAAATGGCTGCTGGATCTGTGCCTCCATCTATGGCAGAGTGAGAGCAGTCTGAGCCCGGGGTCTGCTGATTGAACTTGGTTTTTTTCTGCAGATGGATGGCAGAAAAGGGAAATCCCGTTGCCGCTGGAGAATATATTTTTTAAATTTATGCATGTGTTTCTTTCTTACTCCAGACACTGCAGGAAATATTCCAGACGGAGAGGAATATAGAAGCCATCCAAAAGGCCATTAGGGACCAGGGGCCTCCATTAAAGGTGGCTCAGACCCGGCTGGACCAGCGCACTCGGAGGCCAAACATGGAGCTGTGCCGGGACACTGCCCAGCTGCGGTAAGGCAGGAGCGCGGGGCCGGCGGGGACCTCGAGGGCTCACGGGTGGTAGCACTCGGGAGCATCGCTGGATGACAAAATTAACCATGGGGGGTTGGTTCTTTTTCCTAAAGAGTCCTTCCAGAAGTGCAGCGACATAATCAAAAGCAATGAGCGGGTATCCCAGCCTTTGGGTGCTGGGAGAGCTCTGCGCCCACAACGGAGGCTGTACCCCATGGCCGGGGGCGGCCTGATGCCACCCCATGAGGGGCTGGATTTTTCCTACTTGCGTCAACCCCGTCTTCTCTCCTGCCTGCTTCCCGGCGGCTGGATGGGCTCAGGTTTGAAGGACAAGCCCTTTACTCTCCAACAGGCTCATGCTGAGAGCTCTTAGGTCCTTCCTTTGGGGTAACCGCAAGGGTGCAGCTGCGGTGCAAGGTGCTGTGTCCAGTGCTGGGCTCCCCGGTTCCAGAAGGACAGGGAACTGCTGGAGAGGGGACAGCAAAGGGCTACCAAGAGGATGAGGGGACTGGAACACCTCTCTTGTGAAGAAAGGCTGAGGGATTTGGGTCTCTTCAGGCTGGAAGAAAGACGCCTGAGGGGGCACCTTCTCAACGGTTATCAATACTGAAAGGGGGGGTGTCAGGAGGATGGGGCCAGGCTCTTTTCAGTGGTGCCCGGGGACAGGACAAGGGGTAACGGGCACAAACTTGAGCATAGGGAGTTCCACCTAAACAGGAGGAGGAACTTCTTTGCTGTGAGGGTGGCAGAGCCCTGGCACAGGCTGCCCTGAGAGGTGGGGGAGTCTCCGTCTCTGGAGACATCCCAAACCCGCCTGGAGGCGTTCCTGTGCCACCTGCTCTGGGTGACCCTGCTCTGGCAGGGGGTTGGACTGGGTGATCTCCAGAGGTCCCTGCCAAGCCCCGCCAGCCTGGGATTCTGTGCACCACACGGAGAAGCAGTGAGGGCTGTGCTCACCTCCCCTGGGGACACTGGAAATCCTGTCAAGGACAGAGGGAGCTCTTTGGCATTGCACCCCGAGGGGCTGGGGAGGATCAGGCACCCTGAACTTCACACCTCCTCCTGGGAGCCCGCTGGGTGAGGCTCCCTGGGAAGCCTTTTCAAAGCAATTTAAACCCAGCCCCAGAGCCGGTTTAGCATCTCTCACACCATCCTTTGTTCCATCCTCCACTTGTTTCACCTTCGCTTTTAGCCTCTCCCAGCTGTCCTCTTTCGCTGCGTGTGCACCCGTGGGTGTGGGGAGGACCCTTGCCCGGGAAAATCCAGGAGGGGGAGCCAAGAAACCCACAAAACCAAACAGGAACGGGAAACCACAGCTGCTTGTCCCTCTGCTTGGTGGCACCTCCTTCTCTGGCAGATGCGGCTGCGCGTTGCCGAAGCCTTCGAGCAGATGTTCACTGAGCGCGGTGAAGGGGGAAAACCCATGCCCCAGGGGCCCATCAGCAGCGCCATGCTAGAAACCACCCGCGTGACGGGACTTCTAATGAGGGCTCCTTGCTGTTTTCCAGCCTTGTCAATGAGGTCCGTGACATCCATGAGACGGTGCAGACTCTTCAGCAGCAGCTGAGAGACAGCCAGGACACCTTGCAAATGCTGGTTCGTGCCAAGGCTGTCCTGCAGCACGACCTGGCCGTCAAAGCCAACTCCCTGTTCATCGATGAGGAGAAGTGCATGGCGATGCGCAAGACCTTTCCCAGCACCGCGCGGCTGCTGGGTCCCATCTAGGCTGGGCTCAGCCCACCCCACGGCATCCCTTACCGGAGTTATCAGTTTTCTCTATATGCTTTAAATACTGCATGATTAACTTTCCACTTCCTGATGGAAGCCTGGGTAGAAATTAAATTATCACTTTGCATGTCACATGGTCTAGCAGGAGTATTTTTTTTTCCCTTTGGTTTTTCTCTTTCCACTGCTCTTTCACAGCGTGCCAGAAAGTAACTGAAAATATCCTGGATGCAACTAAGAGTAAATCCACCCACGGGGATTCATTCCTACCCATTCGGTCTGTGATTTTAGGAGAAAAAGTGTCGTGTCCTCCTCCTTTGGAGTCTGATGTGGAAAAAGCACAGGGTGAAGCCATGTCTCGAATCACCTCCTTGTCCTCCATGGGCCTTAGCGTGGCTTTTAGGAGGATCTGCCCCATGACCTTCCCAGCCACAGAGGTGACGCCGACAGGTCGGTACCCTCCTTCCACCCTTTTTACAAATGGGTGCAATGTTTCCCTTTTTCCAGTCCCCGGGGACTTCACCTGATGCCATGACTTTTCAAATACCACCTTCTTCCAGGAACACCCCTTGATTCCTTTGGGGTATTGCACTGGTGTTTCCCTCCTGGCTCCTGTGACCTCAGGAGCCCCCGGCTCATCTCTCCAAGACTTCAAGTGTGAGGCAGCGTCACCAGCGCGTCTCAGAGCAACAGGCCCTCGCTGGCACCCCGTCCCTCCAACCTTGGCATCTCATCCCACAGGGACAGCCCGATATTGTCCCCCTCTCCCTTCAAGCCTTGTTTAAAGCTCTGTCAATGAGCCCCGCTACCTCCTGAGCAAAGACCCTCTTCCCCCTTGGAGGTGGGTGGGGAGACCCTGGCCCAGGTTGCCCAGAGAGGTGGGGGAGGCCCCGTCCCTGGAGACATTCAAGGCCAGGCTGCATGAGGCTCTGAGCAACCTGATCCAGTTGAAGATGTCCCTGCTGACTGCAGGGGGGTTGGACTAGATGGCCTTGAGAGGTCCCTTCCAACCCAACGCATTCTATGAGTCTTGGATTCTATGAGAGGTGAACCCCATCTGACACCAGCAAGCCTGGTGCCGTGTATGTCATCCCATTACCATAAAACCCAAAATGGTGTTGGTGACACCAGCCACGGAGCCACGTATTAATAGGCTGGTCCCACCTGTTCCTTCCAATGTCATTGCCCGCAACTGGGAGGAGAGGAAAAAACAACCTGCCTCCCAGATTCCCTCACCAACTGCCCCAAGGCCCTGAAGACTCCTTTGATGGGTTATCAAGCATTGGAACAGGCTGCCAGGGAAGTGTTTGAGTCACCAGCCCTGGAGGTACTTAAAAGATGGGTAGATGGGATGCTGAGGGACATGGTTTAGTGATGGTTTTGGCAGTGTTAGGTTGATGGTTGGACTTGATGATCTTAAAGGTCCCTTCCAACCGAGACAATTCTATGATCCTATGATCGAGACCCCTTGGATTACGCGTTGTGGCTTCATTGCCACCCACACGGGAGAACAGTAATGGGTAGTAATCCAAGGGCCATACCTCTTTTTGTTGCCTAAGAAAACCTTTGTATACGCGAAACAGTTTCAGTCACCTTTTCTGTCAGATCTCTGCCAGCAGAGGCACGGCTTTCCCGTGGAGGCCGGCTCCGTGTGGATATGCTATGATATGGGCAATGCTATGATTCTGTGATTCGGTCCGCAGCTGCAAGAGCTGGGAAAAGGAGAGGCGACGGAAAACAGCTATGAGAAGACAGAGGTGTCAGCCTGGCACGAGCCATTCACACAGCTCACAGTTCATCTAAAGCGGTAAAATGAAGCCAATGAGAATGTTTCCTCTGGATAAAGCGGGACACAGAGGTCATGGCAGCAGACTTGATGGGTATTTTCAGAAGCTGGAGAGAAAGCCCCTTGGGTTAGGGGGAGCAGCTGTGCTAACCACCCCCGGCTGGGCTGGGCTCCTCCTCTTCCAATGCCTTTTCTCAGGCTAAAGCCTGAAATAAGTGGGGAAGGACCCTCTCCCAGGAGAAGTTCCCAGTGTCACTGGTGCACGGTGCCCTGGTGCTGCGAGAGGCTGTGCCGTGGTGGGGCTGCTGGGGACACCGTGCATCTCCTCACCAGCACCCCCACCATGGTCTACCTGCCTGCCCCAGCGAGCCCTCTGCTCGCCCACGGGCTGGCCCAGCAGCACCACTGCCGCCACCGCCTTGTCCAATGAGGGCACCAGTTTGCCCAGGGGTGGCACTTGGTTGCCCAGGGGTGGCACTCAAATGCCCAAGGGCTGTTTGGGTTACCCATTGATGGTGCCCACTGAGGGCCGTGAGTTCCTAGGATCATAGAACGTCTCAAGTCGAGAGAGACCCATGAGGATCATCGAATCCATCTCCCTGCTCCTTGCAGGAGTACCTTGTTGCGTGAAAAGGGGCCAAGCGGTTTTGGCAGAAGATAAACCCCCTTGCGTTCTAAAACTCCTCACCCAGGTGGGAGGCCAGGTGCGTCTGGGTTTCAATTCTGAGTGATGTCCAATCCAGCACTATCAGTCCAGTCGCGTTTAATATGTATTAAACTATTACGATTTGGATACACTAATAGTGGACTGCACCTTCAGTCTAGTCGTGCTCCTGAACCAGCACGGCCTCTCTCTAGTCTTTGGTCGCGTTCAGTGAGAAAGCGAAATGACTGGCTACTTAAACAGCGTGGTTTATTTAAACAACAGATATACAGGTTCTTTAGGATTGCCGGTGATAAATACACAGTCTGCAAAGCACATGCCAATAAAGATATTGTTAAGTATACAAAATGCGCGACAAAATTACAAAGGATCCAGCCTGGCTATAAATGTAGGGTAGAGATTCTCTAGAGAAATTTCTAAAGTCCCCGAGAAAGCACTCGGTGTCATCGAAGTCTTACCCAAAGGCGTCCCTATGGGGGGGAAGAAAGGCTCAGCCCGTCGACTGATCCCCGAAAGCAGCGATGGAAGAGCTTAACCGAGTTAAGCTTTTCATCATAATCCAAAATCAAACGTACAAAACAATTGTCACAGCAAAGCACAATACAGTGAGTACTAGTAAAACGACAACAGGATGGAGCATCTTGTTCAAAAGTCCTGTAGCTGTTGGTGACCATCCAAAAAGGCTGTCCCACCATTCCTGTCCCCCATCTCTCTTGACCCTTCCCAGTACGTGGTGTATTTCTTCAACATCACGATGGACAGTAATCAGAATTCTTTGTCCATTTTCTTGGGCCTCTTTCAACAATCGCTTCACTTCATCGTGTTGCAGCAACTTTTCACTAGTGAGAGATTCATTCCGATAGGGGTGGGCAGCAAATCTCGAATCAACGTGTAATTAGATTGTAGCAATTGAAAAGATGTAACAGGAGCTGAAGAATTGAAGTCACATCCAATGACATTAGTAAAGTTACAAACACAAAGATTTGAATGATTACTTCTATCTACGCTATGTCAGCTACGCATACAAGAGTACAGGGAGACCTCAGCAAACACACCCTTTCCCAATATATACAAGCACAGTTTCTGGGGTTTCATCGGGATGTATCTCAAAGTGACAAACATTCTGGTTGGTGTCAAGACAAATGTCTTGTGCCTTGAGAGTATTACTCTCACAAATGAATCCTTGTTGATCTCGTGAAATGCATGCTTCAACATCAACAGTTTGCCATTTATTCTCATGTTGTTGTGCCCACACTCTGTGCTCTACCGGATGGAGTATGGCTCCATGGTGATTCAACCCCAGGGTGATGACTGGGTATATGGTGTACACTGAGGCAGTGCGTATCGTTAAGACAAAAGCTGTGGCCTTGCTTGAAATTAACCAGATACCACCAGGATTGAAATTTTTTCTCAAACTCAATTGCGTTATCCCATATTACTTTTTGGACTTCAGTGGGCAAGGTGCCTTGTTCACCTTCCTTTATGATTGTGGCTGTCATAGATTGCATCCACAGTTGGGCTTGGGTACAACTAAGAGCCAAAGAAACATTGTTTTGGGTTGTACCAAGTGCATTTGTGATCAGCTGATGGTCCTTTTCACCTGTTTCTTCCCACTGAGGCAATATATTTGTTAAAAGCCATTGGTGATTTCCCAATGCTGATCGAGAGGACTGTAGAGGATCTTTTAATTTGTCTAGATCACTAGTAGTTGTGACTAGTTTCTTTGCAAGTATCTATACTATTTAAGACTCCCAGTCCTGTTCCTAAGATACCAGTCACATCTCTCTTCAGTCGTTGTGAGGTGGCAACAGTTTGTCTGTCCACGTACAGTTCATCTAAGGTTCCTGTAAGACACAAAAGAAAAGGGAATCTGCTCGGTCTTCTTTGAGCGACGGGGTCAAAAAGAGGGCGAGATCCACCGGGTGCTGATCCGGTGTATCTTCCCTGAACAGTCTTTGGCTTCCCATGCATGGGGATTTTGGGGAGTAGCTAGCACCATTGGTACTGTGCCAATTTGAGGCATTTTCACTAACACAGGTTGCCCAGGCTGAAATTGTCCTAGGTATTTTCCTGGTTCATTGGGAACTTTTGGAGTGATGATATTGGCAGATACACAGAAAGCTTTCATTTTAGGACAGCCATCTCCACTCCATCTGTTATTAATTGATAGGTGGCATCATCCCATCGCAAATGCCAACCAAGTTCATGAGTTTTTGCAAAACGCTTAACCGATCCATTGGTGCATTCAACAATGCCATTAGCCTGAGGATAACAGGGAGTATGAAATACCCATCGAATCCCTTCTTCTTTGGCCCAATCTTGTACCACCGTAGCGGTAAAGTGTGAACCGTTATCACTTTGGATTGCCTCAGGAAGGGGAAGGGTGCTGTACCACCCTTGTAGGCCTTTCACTGTGTTGTCCCCGGTAGCTGATTTGAAGCTGGTGGCCATAGTGAGGCCAGAGATAATCTCCACTCCTACTAGGACGTCTCTTTTCTCACCTGATGATCTCAAGGGCCCAATATAATCAATTTGCCAGGAATGCCACAATGGTTTCTTGTCCCGAATGGGTAAGGGAGGCGCCTTACTCGGATGATCTTATGATCTTTATTGAGCCGTAGGCGACATTGTGAACAGGCAGTTACTACTTGTTCGCACAGTTCAGCTGATACAGGCCACCCCCGGGCTAGTCCTTCCTGATACACATCAGCACGGCCTGTGTGGCCACGCTTAACACGTAACCATTCGAGTAAGCGTTCCCATTCCCCACCATCATCTACAATGTCAATGTGCTGCAGCCGCGTGAGGCTATCTACCTGTTGGTTGAACTGAGCAGTGATCGAGTTCGAACGATCATGGCCTTTTACCCAACCAATGTGCAACGCTCTCTGCCCTCCTCTTTCTAACAGTTGCTTCCAACTATCTGTCTCCCAAATTGGGACTCTTTTCCCCTGCCAATTGTTGGCTGCCCAGTGTCCGATCCATTCAGTGGCTCCTTTAAAAACAGCATATGAGTCAGTGTAAATGTGAGTAGCCACATGTCGTGCAGCTAGTAGGACAGCTCTGAGTTCCCCTACTTGCGCGCTACCATCTCCTGTTTCAATTGCTCTTTCCCCCGTTGCTACTTCCAGTGCTACGGCTTTGTATTTCCACTTATTGTTCTCACGGTGAGACGACGCATCAGTAAACCACACTCCTGTAAGATCGCTGCCTTCTTTCAGAGGAGGTGCTGCTTGGATTGGAGATGGTCTGTTTGGTGGGGATTGGAACAATAGGGCACCATCTCTATCCTTCTGGAGCTTGGATACTTTAACACTGCCTTCAGAGACTGGCATGATTTCATTAATGCCTTCGAAATAAGCATACCACTTTCGAACTGTGGCTTTCGGGGCAATGCCGGCTGGTGGTGCTGTCCCTTGACGGACCACATCTAGGAGACGAAAAGGGCCCCGAACAACCACGCTTTGTTCTCTCCTTATCTGCTCTGCTCGTTGCAATGCTCGCACCAGGGACAGTAAACCCTTCTCAAGGTCTGAATATCTGCTCTCAGTATCATTGAAGGAGTGAGAGCTAAATTCTAATGGTCTCTCCGGTCCTGCTGGTCCCTTCTGCCACAAGTTACAATGAGAACCATGTTCACTGAAGCCCCATTCCACATGGACAGGGTCAGTTGGAGGGATGGGGCCAAGTTGTTGGAATAACCTTAGCTCCTTTATTAGCAATTCCAGTGCATCAGTATGTTGTTCCGTCCACTCCCAGGATCTACCCTTTTTGAGCAACCAATAAAGGGGGCAAGCAATGATGGAAAAGCCAGGGATGTGTTTACGGCAATAACTTAAAGTTCCCAGAACTTGCTGTAACTCCTTCGTGCTGGAAGGATTCTCTCCATGTTCTGTTTTTTTCAGGGTATCCTGAGGGACAGAAGCAGCTCCCTTAATCCACCAGACCCCCAGGAATTTAACTTCCTCTGCGCGTCCCTGACACTTTGCGTCTGGAATTTCCAATCCTAAATCCGATAATGTTTGTCGGATGTTTTGCATCATGTCTTGTGCACTTTCTTGGCTCTCTCCCCCTATTAGGATGTCATCAATATATTGGTATACCGTACATCCCTGTGAAACAGGAATCTCTGATGGCACTTTAGCTAAAGCATTAGGAGCAATGGTGGGGGAATGCTTGTATCCTTGTGGAAGTCGGTTAAAATATATTGGGCTCCTTTCCACGGGAATGCAAACCGCGCTTTGTCCTGCTCAAGGAGGGGAATCATAAAAAACCTGTCTTTTACATCTAAGGCAGCCATCCAAGGACGAGCAGCTCCTTTTATCATTGTCACAATTTCCATGATATTCGGAACTGCAGCGGTCAGGGGTGCAGTGTTGGCGTTTAACTTTCAGTAATCTACTGTGAAACGCCATTGCCCGGTTGGTTTCTTTACTGGCCACACCGGTGAATTATAAGGCGAGTGAGTGCTCTTAATGATGTTTCTTTTTTCTAAATCTGATGCCACCCCGTCTGCTCCTGCAAGTGCAGCTGCAGGCAGTGGGTACTGTCGGACGTTGGTAATTTTAGAGGGAGGCAAAGGTAGAGAAGTTTCTAACAGGCCCAATTTAACTGTGTCTAATCCTTTTTTGCGTCCTGCAAAACTCCACACAGTTCCATTCCATCCCTCGTGTAGTTTCGCAAACAACCTAGTACAGGGAATCACAGATGTTGCATTCTTCGCGTGCCAGCTGCGGCTGTATTCTACCTCAGAAGCATCTGGATTTTATGATTTCCTTACTGTGTGAACAATGCTGTATTTTTGTATTCTTGGCCAATTTAGCAACTATTGCACTTCCCTAAAACCAAATCATATGACTAAGCTGCTCAACAGTTGCCCAAACGCTGCACCTGGTTGCCCAGGGGCTGCAAAACCTGCCCATGGAGGGCAGTAGGTTTTCCAGGGCAGGATCTAGGATGCCATGTGAGGGTATTTTCTTGCCCAGGGCTGGCCCCGGCTTGCCCATCCACAGCAATGCGTTGCCCAACGGCTGCATCGGGTTGCCAGAGCAGCTGCAGGGAGTTGCCCGCGTAGAACCCGGTTACTGAGCACCCTGCGCCAGCGGCAACGCTGCCCTGGTTCTGTGACACAGAGGGCACTGGGGATGCTGCAGTGTCTGGCAGTGCTGCCACCCAACCTGACAGCACAGCACTGAGTAGCAGCCCCCCCCGCACACCCCCAAGCCTCTGCAGGGTGAGTATGTCCCTGAACTGGGAGGGAAAAAAACAGGTCATTCTCCTAATCCCCCTCCATATCTCTTCTGTCCTCTAAATGTACCCGGATGAGGTGGTCGGGGCTCCTGTCGTTGTGTCCGTGTTCAGGGATGGCACAAAGTGGGTTTTTCCCTCCCTTTCCTAAACGTGTGTCTGTCAGTGTCTGAAAGGGCAGAGTTTATTTGTGGGGGTGGGAGCCAGGGAAGCTGCCTCCCACCCTCCCAAGGCCGTTTCTCAGGTATAAAGCGGCACGGAGCTAGGGAAAGCGCCGTCATTTATCCCTAGCCGGGACAAAAGGGCTGAAGGGAGCGGTTTGTGGGAAGCGGCACACACGGTGGTTTCTGTTGGACCTGAGCGCAGACATTTCGTCCTCGGTTCTGCCAAACTGCCTCGGAGGGTCGTGTTTGCAAAAGCTTCTTTTTCTGCTAAATTTGAGGGTGTGAGTTTCCCGCTGCCTGTCCCACAGCCACTCCCATCAGGGATCTTGCTGTAGCACACCCGTGTCCTCATCTTCCCCTGGGGCTCCGAGCCAGGCTGGGAGCAGTGGGGACGGGACGGTGTTAGGGGAAGGACACGTCAGGCTGGCTACAACAGCCGTATTGAGGGACTTATTCCTGCCCGTGGGTGACACTTGTAACCTCACAAGAGCTTCGTACCGAGCACCACGTACCCCTCCGGAGTGTTTGTCCTCAGATGAGTTGTGTTTGGTGGCCCCCTGCCTTATCTTGCTGATAACCATCGATTGACAGCCTCAAGCTGGAGAGGACAATATGCAATTCTTGGTAGCAAAATCTTCATGTGTGGCCATTCCTCCTAGGGCTACTGCAAGGCTGGTGTTTCCCAAGCGCTCTGAAAAGACTGTGGGCCATCTCCTTCCCACGCACACTGATCTTACACCAGGTGAGCCATCGACACCTTTCCTCCTTTGCAAGGCAAGAGGCGGCCCCTCTTTTGAGGCTGAAATAGGGGTGTGGGGGGCTCAAATTTGGATATAGTCCTGCAAAGCTCAGCTCACCTGCAGGCTCCTCACTCCAGCATTTAAGGCAAGGGAAGATAGAGGGGGTGAGGATGGAGTCCCTCACCCACCCACAAATGGCGCTGGGCCGGTAGCAGATGTGTGTCCAAAAGGGACGCAGCTCTCGGGGCTGGGAATGGAACTTTTACAGAGAAAATGACCTCTGGAGTATCAGAAGATCAGCAGCTACGCCAGCCAAAAGAAACAAAGGAACAGCAGAGAAGGAGCAACTCCAGTTTGACTGGATTGACAGATTTAAGGAAAACGAAGGCACGGTATCTGTCATTCTCCTTACGGCCGTGATTTGTTTTTCTCCGCCTTCCAAGACCTGATGCTAGATACTAACAACCAAGTCAAACGCTTTTATATACAAATGTTTGGGATGCTGTCAGGAGGGATTTGTTTTCAAGGGGTTTAGGCCTGTTCAGGCGCTGTGAGGGCGCTCTGTGCGTCGCTGTTTGTGTTTGCAGTTGCGGGTGTTGCTGTAAGAAGTAAGGCAAGTGCAGGAGGTTGCTGAGGTTGTCCTCTCTCTCCTCCTCTGTGCAGGACACGGACGGGACACACGAATAGCAGCGGTGGAGCATGGAGTCTGTCGGCTCTCCCTTACCAGCAAAGTTCGCCCATCCCAGAGCCATACCCACCAGGTTTCTCCCTGCCATCCACACCATGGCGTCAAGCTACAAGAACCGATTTCCTTACCGCCCCTTGCCTCAGAGCTACAGCCTCCCCTGGATGCCCAGCACCTACTACAAAACAGCTGCCAGCAAACCAACTTTGGCTGCCTTTTCCAAGAGTTCCCAGGGGATAACCGCCGGCGAGAAGCTTCCATCTGTTTCCACCAGAACCACCGTCTTCACCCGCTACACCCCTGAAGACTGGTACAAGTCCAACGCGACCAATTACAGGGAGTCGGAGACCTCCCAGAAGAACGCGGAGCGCCTGAGAGCCGATACCTCCCGCATCATTGACCACAAATACCAGCAGACCAAGAAAACGCAAGTAGAAAGCACCAAAAACCTGGGAGTGCGCGCCAATGACATCGCGTTTTGGAAATCGGAGCTCTGCCACGAGCTAGATGAGGTGATCGGGGAGACCAACGTGCTCACAGAGGTGAAGACCAGGCTGGAGAGAGCCTTGGCCGAGGCGGACGCCCCTCTCCGGGTAAGCACCCGTCCCGGCGCGCTGCAAGCTGTAGCCTACTGCTGAAACATCTGCAGCCCTTCAAACGTCTCATTAAGTTTCCCTGCAGCTCCAGAACGTCTAGCCCGTGTCTTACCACGAGGCTCTGGCGAGGTGGCCGTCAAGGCTGACACAGGTCCCCCGTTTCAGCTGTGGCTGCACCAGGGACACGTCTGCTCCCTCATGATGGTTTAATGCTGATGTTGCAGCTCGGCTGCTCCTTGTCAGCTAGACCAGCTGCCCCGGGCCACTTTTTTCCCCCTCTTGTCATCTCCGTGCCCACCTAGAATTTCTTTTCTCACATTATTGGAGATGGGGACGGTCCCCATAGAGAGCCCTGCCCCTGCAGCCAGCGGTGATGGCATGTCCCCAACAGGTCGCTCAGGAGTGCTTACTTCACCGGGAGAAGAGGATGGGCATCGACCTGGTCCACGACAACGTGGAGGAACAGCTCTTAACAGTAAGTTGGGCAACTCAGATCATGCGTTGAAGCTATTTTTACCGGATTTCAAAGTTATGGGATTTGGAGCACTGATCACCTGCCTCCAGCAGCCGGAGCTTCACAAAGGCAATGGGTTTGTGCTGAAGTCAAGTGAGCTGAGAGCAACACACTTCCTCCGGTGGAGCTGAATGTGTCTCAGAAATTCAGCCTGGGCATTTACACCGAAGTCAAGTCCATCTCCTCTTGTCCCGTACGGATGGGATTCCTCCTGGGGAGGAAAACATTTTGGGAGCAAAAAGGGCAGGTGCTGATCTGGGGATGGAGGTGTGTAGTGGTCCAGGGAACCGCTCTGCCTGTCCACACCAGGATGTGTCCCTGTCCCTGCAGTGGGACTAACCACCACTTGACACTGAGGTCAAGGTGAAAAACTCCTTATTGACCCACCCTGAAAGGGAACGCAAAGGCCGTGGCTGCAGCCACAGCACCCTTCTGTCCCCTCCAGGGCGCTGGGCGCAGGCTCAGCTGCGAGTTTTCCTGCCTGTTTGCTTTGGGCAGGAAGACAAGCAGGCAAGTTCTTGCTGTGTGCAGGGTTGGAGAGGTCCAAGGGGAGGAGTGTGACCAGGACGAGTGAGTATGGACACTGATGGGGTCCTCTTTTGCCTTTGCCCAGGAAGTCGATGTCATCAGGTCGTGCCGGGAGAAGATGCAGCAGGTCCTGGACAAGGCCAAAGCCCAGATCACGTAAGGACGAGCTCCTTCTCTCATATCGTAGGGCTGATGTGCATTTGTGGTCACAGCAGAACCCCAGCAGATGTGAACCCCCAGAAGAAGCCTGTCTCTCCCCACACCTCGCAGGCATAAAGCCCATGGAGTCTCCATGGCATGCGGGCGGTGATGCTCGTGGGAGGACAGAGCTGCGTGGCAGGGCGGGAGCTGCTGTGGGGAGTGGGACGGGGAGGAAGCCATTCCACCCGTACGTCCCCACCGATGGCTGCTGTTTGCATGTTGAAGGTCCAACCGGGCGGCCCAGCACAACCTGGAGAAGGATCTGGCCAACAAGCAGGCGGCCCACCGGATCGACGACAGGTGCCACCACCTGATGAACACCTCCCACGGCATCAGTTACTACCGAGGGGTGGAGCAGGTCGATGCCACGTGAGTGCACGCTGTCGGTCCCCAGCAGCAAGCTGTCCCCGGGATACGCGGTGCCTCTCCCTGGCAGGGAGCTGCTTGTCCCCAACCCAGATCCATCCCGCCTGGAGACACCTCCCTCAGAGCGGTCATTTCTCTCCGCTCCCCGGAAAGGGAGCACAACCCTCTGCTGACAGTTGGATGCCAAACATCCAGAGGGTGAAAGCCAGTCCCACCTCATTAAACATTCTACCAGGGGTTGAGAGATCAGCCTGCCAATTAATTCAGCGGAGCTTTATGCATATTTTCAAAGATGTGTCTTAGTTGTTGCTAGGCAATGTTTATACTTTTCAAGGACTCTTTTCAGCTTCCCATAGAAGTGAGGAGGAGCATAGGCAGAACAAGGGAAAGGCCAACGGAATATTCCGTACCATAGATGCCATGCTCAGGATATAAATGGGGGTTGGTGCGGGGTGGGAATATGCGGTCGGGGCTCGGGAAGGTGCCAGTTCACTGGGTGGTGAGAGTGACTTCTGTCATTATTATTATTATTATTACTATTATTATTATTGTTCGTTTCTGTTATTGTTCTATTAAACTGTCCTTATCTCCACCCACGAGTTTTTCCCTTTCCCTTTCCCCTCCTTTTCTCCCTCTTCTCCCTTCTGGGGGGAAGCGGGAGAACTGCACCAGCGCATGCGTGGTCCTGGCTGCTGGCTGGGGTTAAACTATGACATACAGTCCAATTAAAAGTGTAGATTTAAGCTATAGTGAATCCACGCTGCTCCCTGGCAGGGTCCATGCCTGCCCACATCCAGCTTACCGGGGGCCTCTCCTTTTCCCCGCCAGGATCTCGGTGCCGCAGTCCTGGGCCAAGTTCACCAACGACAACATCCTCCGCTCCCAGAGCGAGCGGGCGGCCTCCGCCAAGCTGCGGGACGACATCGAGAACCTGCTGGCGGTGACGGAGAGCCAGATGTGGCGGCAGTTCAACGCCGTGAACGTCGCCTTCACCAACCGCATCGCCGAGACGGCCGATGCCAAGAGAAAGATTCAGACCCACCTGGCCAAGGTAGCCTGAACCCCTCCCTTTTGGTGTGACACTGTCACTTCCCGGTGACACCTCCAAAGTGCGACCCTCCCCGCAGACCTGGCCCCAGCAGAGGAACGGTCACCACAAGAACCTGGTTATAGCATCATTTAGAATCATAGAGCCATAGGATGTGTTGGGTGTGAAGGGACCTCTCAAGGCCACCTAGTCCAACCGCCAGCAGTCAGCAGGGACATCTTCAACTGGATCAGGTTGCTCAGAGCCTCATGCAGCCTGGCCTTGAATGTCTCCAGGGATGGGGCCTCCCCCACCTCTCTGGGCAACCTGGGCCAGTGTCTCACCACCCTCAGTGCAAAGAACTTCTGCCTAATGTCTCATCTAAACCCGCCCTGCTCTAGTTGAAACCATTGCCCCTCGTCCTCTCGCTACATGCCCTTGCAAACAGCCCCTGCCCAGCTTTCTTGGGGACTTTCTTCTTGGAGCAGGATGAGTTGGCAGTGTAATTTCATCCCAAGGGATACTGCCCGTTGCTCATCCCAGCTGACAGCCTGCTAGCACAGGGATTTCCAGCAGAAAATGCCAGCGCTACTTGCATCAGCGCTAGTTACTTCAGAGGCGCTGGCTGCCCTGCAGAAGGGCTTTACTGGGAGTCTGCTGGGGTGTCTGCTGTGGGGTTTGCAGATTTGCTGCTCCTCCAAGGACGTGTTTTCGGTCTCAGCACTCTGTGGTTGCTGCACAGGTATCGGTGTGTTTGCTCCGCCAAGCAGATGAAGTGGAGATCAGCGATGGGCAGCAGGCTCGCACCACTGGCTCTCATGGAAAGCTTCCTGAAAAGTGCTCGGCACAGATTAACCGAGCAGAAACTGGGCTTGCAGCATCGCGGGCTGGTGCCACATCCTTCAGCGAGCATCCACCAAAAACCTGCCCTCTGTTAGTTGCTAGTGATGGACGATCAGTTCCTGCAAGCAGTAATTTTGGGGAGCGGGTAATTCAGTAGATCCATCACTGCTCCAAAACCTCCTCTGATGGGACAGCAAGAGCAAAAAGAGGCTTTTCCCCGCAGAGAAATGGCTGCTGGATCTGTGCCTCCATCTATGGCAGAGTGAGAGCAGTCTGAGCCCGGGGTCTGCTGATTGAACTTGGTTTTTTTCTGCAGATGGATGGCAGAACAGGGAAATCCCGTTGCCGCTGGAGAATATATTTTTTAAATTTATGCATGTGTTTCTTTCTTACGCCAGACACTGCAGGAAATATTCCAGACGGAGAGGAATATAGAAGCCATCCAAAAGGCCATTAGGGACCAGGGGCCTCCATTAAAGGTGGCTCAGACCCGGCTGGACCAGCGCACTCGGAGGCCAAACATGGAGCTGTGCCGCGACACTGCCCAGCTGCGGTAAGGCAGGAGCGCGGGGCCGGCGGGGACCTCGAGGGCTCACGGGTGGTAGCACTCGGGAGCATCGCTGGATGACAAAATTAATCATGGGGGGTTGCTTTTTTTTCCTAAAGAGTCCTTCCAGAAGTGCACCGACATAATCAAAAGCAATGAGCGGGTATCCCAGCCTTTGGGTGCTGGGAGAGCTCTGCGCCCACAATGGAGGCTGTACCCCATGGCCGGGGGCGGCCTGATGCCACCCCATGAGGGGCCGGATTTTTCCTACTTGCGTCAACCCCGTCAACCCCTGCCTGCTTCCCGGCGGCTGGATGGGCTCAGGTTTGAAGGACAAGCCCTTTACTCTCCAACAGGCTCATGCTGAGAGCTCTTAGGTCCTTGCTTTTGGGTAACCGCAAGGGTGCAGATGCTGTGCAAGGTGCTGTGTCCAGTGCTGGGCTCCCCGGTTCCAGAAGGACAGGGAACTGCTGGAGAGGGGACAGCAAAGGGCTACCAAGAGGATGAGGGCACTGGAACACCTCTCTTGTGAAGAAAGGCTGAGGGATTTGGGTCTCTTCAGGCTGGAAGAAAGACGCCTGAGGGGGCACCTTCTCAACGGTTAACAATACTGAAAGGGGGGGTGTCAGGAGGATGGGGCCAGGCTCTTTTCAGTGGTGCCCGGGGACAGGACAAGGGGTAACGGGCACAAACTTGACCATAGGGATTTCCACCTAAACAGGAGGAGGAACTTCTTTGCTGTGAGGGTGGCAGAGCCCTGGCCAAGGCTGCCCCGAGAGGTGGTGGAGTCTCCGTCTCTGGAGACATCCCAAACCCGCCTGGAGGCGTTCCTGTGCCACCTGCTCTGGGTGACCCTGCTCTGGCAGGGGGTTGGACTGGGTGATCTCCAGAGGTCCCTGCCAAGCCCCGCCAGCCTGGGATTCTGTGCACCACACGGAGAAGCAGTGAGGGCTGTGCTCACCTCCCCTGGGGACACTGGAAATCCTGTCAAGGACAGAGGGAGCTCTTTGGCATTGCACCCCGAGGGGCTGGGGAGGATCAGGCACCCTGAACTTCACACCTCCTCCTGGCAGCCCGCTGGGTGAGGCTCCCTGGGAAGCCTTTTCAAAGCAATTTCAACCCAGCCCCGGAGCCTGTTTAGCATCTCTCACGCCATCCTTTGTTCCATCCTCCACTTGTTTCACCTTCGCTTTTAGCCTCTCCCAGCTGTCCTCTTTCGCTGCGTGTGCACCCGTGGGTGTGGGGAGGACCCTTGCCCGGGGCAATCCAGGAGGGGGAGCCAAGAAACCCACAAAACCAAACAGGAACGGGAAACCACAGCTGCTCGTCCCTCTGCTTGGTGGCACCACCTGCTCTGGCAGACGCGGCTGCGCGTTGCCGAAGCCTTTGAGCAGACGTTCACCGTGCCCCCCCGCCGAGACCCCGAGGAGCTCTGCCCTCAGCTTCCCCATGGATCTGCCACAAACAGAGGGGGTCTGAGCGAGTCTGAGCGCGCTGAAGGGGGAAAACCCATGCCCCAGGGGCCCATCAGCAGCGCCATGCTAGAAACCACCCGCGTGACGGGACTTCTAATGAGGGCTCCTTGCTGTTTTCCAGCCTTGTCAACGAGGTCCGTGACATCCATGGGACGGTGCAGACTCTTCAGCAGCAGCTGAGAGACAGCCAGGACACCTTGCAAATGCTGGTTCGCGCCAAGGCCGTCCTGCAGCATGACCTGGCCGTCAAAGCCAACTCCCTATTCATTGACCAGGAGAAGTGCATGGCGATGCGCAAGACCTTTCCCAGCACCGCGCGGCTGCTGGGTCCCATCTAGGCTGGGCTCAGCCCACCCCACGGCATCCGTTGCCAGAGTTATCAGTTTTCTCTATATGCTTTGAAAATTACAAGATTAAACTTCCACTTCCTGATGGAAGCCTGGGTAGAAATTAAATTATCGCTTTGCATGTCACATGGTCTACCAGGAGTATTTTTTTTTCCCTTTGGTTTTTCTCTTTCCACTGCTCTTTCACGGTGTGCCAGAAAGTAACTGAAAATATCCTGGATGCAACTAAGAGTAAATCCACCCATGGGGATTCATTCCTACCCATTCGGTCTGTGATTTTAGAAGAAAAAGTGTCGTGTCCTCCTCCTTTGGAGTCTGATGTGGAAAAAGCAGAGTGTGAAGCCATGTCTTGATTCAACTCCTTGTCCTCCATGGGGCTTAGCATGGCTTTTAGGAGGATCTGCCCCATGACCTTCCCAGCCACAGAGGTGACGCTGACAGGTCGGTACCCTCCTTTAAACCCTTTTTAAAAATGGGTGCAATGTTTCCCTTTTTCCAGTCCCCGGGGACTTCACCTGATGCCATGACTTTTCAAATACCACCTTCTTCCAGGAACACCCCTTGTTTCCTTTGGGGTATTGCACTGGTGTTTCCCTCCTGGCTCCTGTGACCTCAGGAGCCCCCGGCTCATCTCTCCAAGACTTCAAGTGTGAGGCAGCGTCACCAGCGCGTCTCAGAGCAACAGGCCCTCGCTGGCACCCCGTCCCTCCAACCTTGGCATCTCATCCCACAGGGACAGCCCGATATTGTCCCCCTCTCCCTTCAAGCCTTGTTTAAAGCTCTGTCAATGAGCCCCGCTACCTCCTGAGCAAAGACCCTCTTCCCCCTTGGAGGTGGGTGGGGAGACCCTGGCCCAGGTTGCCCAGAGAGGTGGGGGAGGCCCCATCCCTGGAGACATTCAAGGCCAGGCTGCATGAGGCTCTGAGCAACCTGATCCAGTTGAAGATGTCCCTGCTGACTGCAGGGGGGTTGGACTAGATGCCTTTGAGAGGTCCCTTCCAACCCAACGCATTCTATGAGTCTTGGATTCTATGAGAGGTGAACCCCATCTGACACCCGCAAGCCTGGTGCCGTGTATGCCATCCCATTACCATAAAACCCAAAATGGTGGTGGTGACACCGGCCATGGAGCCACGTATTAATAGGCTGGTCCCACCTGTTCCTTCCAATGTCATTGCCTGCAACTGGGAGGAGAGGAAAAAACAACCTGCCTCCCAGATTCCCTCACCAACCGTCCCAAGGCCCTGAAGTCTCCTTTGATGGGTTATCAAGCATTGGAACAGGCTGCCAGGGAAGTGTTTGAGTCACCACCCCTGGAGGTACTTAAAAGATGGGTAGATGGGATGCTGAGGGACATGGTTTAGTGATGGTTTTGGCAGTGTTAGGTTGATGGTTGGACTTGATGATCTTAAAGGTCCCTTCCAACCGAGACAATTTTATGATCTTATGATCGAGACCCCTTGGATTACGCGTTGTGGCTTCATTGCCACCCACACGGGAGAACAGGAATGGGTAGTAATCCAAGGGCCATACCTCTTCTTGTTGCCTAAGAAAACCTTTGTATACGCGAAAGAGTTTGAGTCATCTTTTCTGTCAGATCTCTGCCAGCAGAGGCACGGCTTTCCCGTGGAGGCCGGCTCCGTGTGGATATGCTATGATATGGGCAATGCTCTGATTCTGTGATTCAGTCCGCAGCTGCAAGAGCTGGGAAAAGGAGAGGCGACGGAAAACAGCTATGAGAAGACAGAGGTGTCAGCCTGGCACGAGCCATTCATACAGCTCACAGTTCATCTAAAGCGGTAAAATGAAGCCAATGAGAATGTTTCCTCTGGATAAAGCGGGACACAGAGGTCATGGCAGCAGACTTGATGGGTATTTTCAGAAGCTGGAGAGAAAGCCCCTTGGGTTAGGGGGAGCAGCTGTGCTAACCACCCCCGGCTGGGCTGGGCTCCTCCTCTTCCAATGCCTTTTCTCAGGCTAAAGCCTGAAATAAGTGGGGAAGGACCCTCTCCCAGGAGAAGTTCCCAGTGTCACTGGTGCACGGTGCCCTGGTGCTGCGAGAGGCTGTGCCGTGGTGGGGCTGCTGGGGACACCGTGCATCTCCTCACCAGCACCCCCACCATGGTCTACCTGCCTGCCCCAGCGAGCCCTCTGCTCGCCCACGGGCTGGCCCAGCAGCACCACTGCTGCCACCGCCTTGTCCAATGAGGGCACCAGTTTGCCCAGGGGTGGCACTTGGTTGCCCAGGGGTTGCACTCGGATGCCCAAGGGCTCTTTGGGTTGCCCATTGATGGTGCTGGGGGTTGTCCAGGCAAGGGATCAAGTTGCCCAGCAGAGGCACTAGGATGCACTGACTTGCCCAGGGGTGGCACTGGGTTGCCCACTGAGGGCCGTGAGTTCATAGGATCATAGAACGTCTCAAGTCGAGAGAGACCCATGAGGATCATCGAGTCCATCTCCCTGCTCCTTGCAGGACTACCTTGTTGCGTGAAAAGGGGCCAAGCGGTTTTGGCAGAAGATAAACCCCCTTGCGTTCTAAAACTCCTCACCCAGGTGGGAGGCCAGGTGCGTCTGGGTTTAAATTCTGAGTGATGTCCAATCCAGCACTATCAGTCCCGTCGCGTTTAATATGTATTAAACTATTACGATTTGGATACACTAATAGTGGACTGCACCTTTAGTCTAGTCGTGCTCCTGAACCAGCACGGCCTCTCTCTAGTCTTTGGTCGCGTTCAGTGAGAAAGCGAAATGACTGGCTACTTAAACATCGCCGTTTATTTAAACAACAGATATACAGGTTCTTTAGGATTGCCGGTGATAAATACACTGTCTGCAAAGCACGTGCAAATAAAGATATTGTTAAGTATACAAAACGCGCGACAATATTATAAGCAATCCAGCCTGGCTATAAATGTAGGGTAGAGATTCTCTAGAGAAATTTCTAAAGTCCCCAAGAAAGCACTCGGTGACATCGAAGTCTTACCCAAAGGCGTCCCTATGCAGGGGAAGAAAGGCTCAGCCCGTCGACTGATCCCGTAAATCAGCAAGGGAATTCTTCGCGATGGTGTCTTCCCTGGCATCCCCTCTCTCTTGGGCTATTTTTAGACTATTTTTTTATCTTCAAAGTGGAGTTTGAGTGACTTTAGTCATACGTACTTTTAGTATGATTAATGTACTCAAGGAGGAGTGTTCGCACCTCGCGGGGCGGGTAGTCTCCGGGATGGAGGTGTGTTTTGGTACATTGTAGTGAGCAAAGTTCGCGCAAAGGACAGCATTTCATCAACATTTGACGAAATGTTGGCTCGGGTAGCGTGTAGGCCGCTTATCTGTTCCGTAGTACCATCTCGTCCCCATATCTGCTATTCGTCACAAGGGAAGGCCACGGAACAAGTGCGTTCCGTTCCATCCCTCCTGTAGTTTCGCAAGTAACCTAGTACAGGGAATCACAGATGTTGCATTCTTCGCGTGCCAGCTGCGGCTGTATTCTACCTCAGAAGCCTCTGGATTTTAGGACTTTCCTTCATGTGTGAACAACGCTGTATTTTTGCACTCTTGGCCAATTTAGTAATTCTTCCACATAATCCACCCCATGACTACCGTCACTCAAGCTCCACGATACTCAATACTGATGGGGAATATCACATGTCCTCTTGTGGCGAGGGATATCAAGTGCAAATACACCTTGTGGGGTGATTAAGTGAGTTAAGCTTTTCATCATAATCCAAAGTCAAACGTACAAAACAACTGTCAAAGCAAAGCACAATACAGTGAGTACTAGTAAAACGACAACAGGATGGAGCATCTTGTTCAAAAGTCCTGTAGCTGTTGGTGACCATCCAAAAAGGCTGTCCCACCATTCCTGTCCCCCATCTCTCTTGACCCTTTCCAGTACGTGGTGTATTTCTTCAACATCACGATGGACAGTAATCAGAATTCTTTGTCCATTTTCTTGGGCCTCTTTCAACAATCGCTTCACTTCATCGTGTTGCAGCAACTTTTCACTAGTGAGAGATTCATTCCAATAGGGGTGGGCAGCAAATCTCGAATCAACGTGTAATTAGATTGTAGCAATTGAAAAGACGTAACAGGAGCTGAAGAATTGAAGTCACATCCAATGACGTTAGTAAAGTTACAAACACAAAGATTTGAGTGATTACTTCTATCTACTGCTATGTCAGCTACGCATACAAGAGTACAGGGAGACCTCAGCAAACACACCCTTTCCCAATATATAGAAGCACAGTTTCTGGGGTTTCATCGGGATGTATCTCAAAGTGACAAACATTCTGGTTGGTGTCAAGACAAATGTCTTGTGCCTTGAGAGTATTACTCTCACAAATGAATCCTTGTTGATCTCGTGAAATGCATGCTTCAACATCAACAGTTTGCCATTTATTCTCATGTTGTTGTGCCCACACTCTGTGCTCTACCGGATGGAGTATGGCTCCATGGTGATTCAACCCCAGGGCGATGACTGGGTATATGGTGTACACTGAGGCATTGCATATCGTTAAGACAAAAGCTGTGGCCTTGCTTGAAATTAACCAGATACCACCAGGATTGAAATTTTTTCTCAAACTCAATTGCGTTATCCCATATTACTTTTTGGACTTCAGTGGGCAAGGTGCCTTGTTCACCTTCCCTTATGATTGTGGCTGTCATAGATTGCATCCACATTTGGGCTTGGGTACAACTAAGAGCCAAAGAAACATTGTTTTGGGTTGTACCAAGTGCATTTGTGATCAGCTGATGGTCCTTTTCACCTGTTTCTTCCCACTGAGGCAATATATTCGTTAAAAGCCATTGGTGATTTCCCAATGCTGATCGAGAGGACTGTAGAGGATCTTTTAATTTGTCTAGATCACTAGTAGTTGTGACTAGTTTCTTTGCAAGTATCTATACTATTTAAGACTCCCAGTCCTGTTCCTAAGATACCAGTCACATCTCTCTTCAGTCGTTGTGAGGTGGCAACAGTTTGTCTGTCCACGTACAGTTCATCTAAGGTTCCTGTAAGACACAAAAGAAAAGGGAATCTGCTCGGTCTTCTTTGAGCGACGGGGTCAAAAAGAGGGCGAGATCCACCGGGTGCTGATCCGGTGTATCTTCCCTGAACAGTCTTTGGCTTCCCATGCATGGGGATTTTGGGGAGTAGCTAGCACCATTGGTACTGTGCCAATTTGAGGCATTTTCACTAACACAGGTTGCCCAGGCTGAAATTGTCCTAGGTATTTTCCTGGTTCATTGGGAACTTTTGGAGTGATGATATTGGCAGATACACAGAAAGCTTTCATTTTAGGACAGCCATCTCCACTCCATCTGTTATTTAATTGATAGGTGGCATCATCCCATCGCAAATGCCAACCAGGTTCATGAGCTTTTGCAAAACGCTTAACCAATCCATTGGTGCGTTCAACAATGCCATTAGCCTGAGGATAACAGGGAGTATGAAATACCCATCGAATCCCTTCTTCTTTGGCCCAATCTTGTACCACCGTAGCGGTAAAGTGTGAACCGTTATCACTTTGGATTGCCTCAGGAAGGGGAAGGGTGCTGTACCACCCTTGTGGGCCTTTCACTGTGTTGTCCCCGGTAGCTGATTTGAAGCTGGTGGCCATAGTGAGGCCAGAGATAATCTCCACTCCTACTAGGATGTCTCTTTTCTCACCTGATGATCTCAAGGGCCCAATATAATCAATTTGCCAGGAATGCCACAATGGTTTCTTGTCCCGAATGGGTAAGGGAGGCGCCTTACTCGGATGATCTTTATTGAGCCGTAGGCGACATTGTGAACAGGCAGTTACTACTTGTTCGCACAGTTCAGCTGATACAGGCCACCCCCGGGCTAGTCCTTCCTGATACACATCAGCACGGCCTGTGTGGCCACGCTTAACACGTAACCATTCGAGTAAGCGTTCCCATTCCCCACCATCATCTACAATGTCAATGTGCTGCAGCCGCGTGAGGCTATCTACCTGTTGGTTGAACTGAGCAGTGATCGAGTTCGAACGATCATGACCTTTTACCCAACCAATGTGCAATGCTCTCTGACTCCTCCTTCTAACAGTTGCTTCCATCTGTCTCCCAAATTGGGACTCTGTTCACCTGCCAATCGTTGGCTGCCCAGTGTCCGATCCATTCAGTGGCTCCTTTAAAAACAGCATATGAGTCAGTGTAAATGTGAGTAGCCCCATGTCGTGCAGCTACTAGGACAGCTCTGAGTTCCCCTACTTGCACGCTACCTTCTCCTGTTTCAATTGCTCTTTCCCCCGTTGCTACTTCCAGTGCTACGGCTTTGTATTTCCACTTATTGTTCTCACGGTGAGACGACGCATCAGTAAACCACACTCCTGTAAGATCGCTGCCTTCTTTCAGAGGAGGTGCTGCTTGGATTGGAGATGGTCTGTTTGGTGGGGACTGGAACAATAGGGCACCATCTCTATCCTTCTGGAGCTTGGCTACTTTAACACTGCCTTCAGAGACTGGCATGATTTCATTAATGCCTTCGAAATAAGCATACCACTTTCGAACTGTGGCTTTCGGGGCAATGCCGGCTGGTGGTGCTGTCCCTTGACGGACCACATCTAGGAGAAGAAAAGGGCCCCAAACAACCACGCTTTGTTCTCTCCTTATCTGCTCTGCTCGTTGCAATGCTCGCACCAGGGACAGTAAACCCTTCTCAAGGTCTGAATATCTGCTCTCAGTATCATTGAAGGAGTGAGAGCTAAATTCTAATGGTCTCTCCGGTCCTGCTGGTCCCTTCTGCCACAAGTTACAATGAGAACCATGTTCACTGAAGCCCCATTCCACATGGACAGGGTCAGTTGGAGGGATGGGGCCAAGTTGTTGGAATAACCTTAGCTCCTTTATTAGCAATTCCAGTGCATTAGTATGTTGTTCCGTCCACTCCCAGGATCTACCCTTTTTCAGCAACCAATAAAGGGGGCGAGCAATGATGGAAAAGCCAGGGATGTGTTTACGGCAATAACTTAAAGTTCCCAGAACTTGCTGTAACTCCTTCATGCTGGAAGGATTCTCTTCATGTTCTCTTTTTTTCAGGGTATCCTGAGGGACAGAAGCAGCTCCCTTAATCCACCAGACCCCCAGGAATTTAACTTCCTCTGCACGTCCCTGACACTTTGCGTCTGGAATTTCCAATCCTAAATCCGATAATGTTTGTCGGATGTTTTGCATCATGTCTTGTGCACTTTCTTGGCTCTCTCCCCCTATTAGGATGTCATCAATATATTGGTATACCGTACATCCCTGTGAAACAGGAATCGCTGATGGCACTTTAGCTAAAGCATTAGGAGCAATGGTGGGGGAATGCTTGTATCCTTGTGGAAGTCGGTTAAAAGTATATTGGGCTCCTTTCCACGGGAATGCAAACCGCGCTTTGTCCTGCTCAAGGAGGGGAATCATAAAAAACCTGTCTTTTACATCTAAGGCAGCCATCCAAAGACGGGCAGCTCCTTTTATCATTGTCACAATTTCCGTGATATTCGGAACTGCAGCGGTCAGGGGTGCAGTGTTGGCATTTAACTTTCGGTAATCTACTGTGAAACGCCATTGCCCGGTTGGTTTCTTTACTGGCCACACCGGTGAATTATAAGGCGAGTGAGTGCTCTTAATGATGTTTCTTTTTTCTAAATCTGATGCCACCCCGTCTGCTCCTGCAAGTGCAGCTGCAGGCAGTGGGTACTGTCGGACGTTGGTAATTTTAGAGGGAGGCAAAGGTAGAGAAGTTTCTAACAGGCCCAATTTAACTGTGTCTAATCCTTTTTTGCGTCCTGCAAAACTCCACACAGTTCCATTCCATCCCTTGTGTAGTTTCACAAACAACCTAGTACAGGGAATCACAGATGTTGCATTCTTCGCGTGCCAGCTGCGGCTGTATTCTACCTCAGAAGCCTCTGGATTTTAGGACTTTCCTTCATGTGTGAACAATGCTGTATTTTTGTATTCTTGGCCAATTTAGTAATTATTCCACTTCCCTAAAACCAAATCATATGACTAAGCCGCTCAACAGTTGCCCAAAAGCTGCACCTGGTTGCCCAGGGGCTGCAAAACCTGCCCATGGAGGGCAGTAGGTTGTCCAGGGCAGGATCTAGGATGCCATGTGAGGGTATTTTCTTGCCCAGGGCTGGCCCCAGCTTGCCCATCGAGAGCAATGCGTTGCCCAATGGCTGCATCGGGAATAACCTTAGCTCCTTTATTAGCAATTCCAGTGCATTAGTATGTTGTTCAGTTCAACGGCCTCAAGTTGCCCAGGGCAGGGGGTGGCCAAGGAGGTGACCCCAAAACGTCACCTTGTGCGAACTTGGTTGGAAGAACAAAGCTCCCCATCAGGCTCCTGGCAGGTCCCAAGGAGGCAGAGATGTGGTGTGATGTTCTGCATCCTCTGCTCCAGGCTTGTGCTCATCTTTTCTCACGCCGATGTCTAGGCTTTTCATACGACCGTGAATCAGCGAGCGTGCGCAGGGCTGTCTCCTACTTGCTTGTATGCCCATTTGCTTGTGCATTTGATTGAATTTGAATCCTTCTACCTTTTCTGAGCTCACGAATGCTGTGATTACATGTCGTCTGTGGCTTCACCTCGTGGATGCGCAGCACGGCCTGCCCCGAGCATCTGTGGTTTGGTGGTTGTGACTCATCACGAGAGCGCAAGGAGGGATTTGTAATGGTTTATTCATGCCCCGTTTATTGTTTGGAAAGCTCAGTCAAACGCTGCTATGGTTAGACTGAATAATTCATCTGCCAGTTCTCTTTCTGATCTCTTTATCGGTTTCTCTCTTTGTTAAGAGCCTCGTGTTCGGAGGTGAGGATCCCCTAGGTCTAGAGGCAATATTCCATGCTTGATATCTTTGGAACCCAAAACTTTGAGGTTAGATTTGCAGTAGGTCTGGTCTTGCTGAAGGACTGAGGGTGTTTTCAAGAGAGCCCGGCTTCATCTGCCCTGGGTCAGTTAGACGTTTGGGTCTGGGTGTTGCTCTCTACGTCTCGTATGGGGTATGCGAGAAATGCACCTTCCCTTGCGCCATTTGCCTAATCCTTAAAAAAGCACCTAAGATAGTGCAGATAAAGGAGAGGCCTATTTCTTCCGACTGACTGTAAAAGAAAGTTATGGAGGATGCAATGTCTAAACTCAGGTGAGGTGACTCCTGTTCAGCGTGTCCCCCATGGGCCAAATTGGGGCAGGTGGGCTCCTATCACACATCACGTGTAGCTCCTGAGCATCCCGAGCTCCAGGGCAATACTGTGTGAGGTATATCCGTGTAAAATGGCATTTGTGTCTCCACACAGCGGGTCTCGCTGGTTTAACTCCATCATTTTCTCAGTGCCCTTGAGAAATTTGGTGAAATGTCTTCTTGTAGATGAGACCTGACCCCTCAGTGGGGCTGGAGGTGGGATGTGCTCTGGTATCCGTCAGCACAAGGGTGCCAGAGGGATGGGAATGGCCACCCTGCCTTTGCACCAGGACAATGAGGGGGTGGTTGGCAGGACAGGGCAGAGGTTTGGCTGTGCCTCCCCTCGCTGCAGCCTGCCCTTGTCCACTTGCAGTTGGCTCAAACTCATCCCCTAAGTTTATTGATAGAGAAGCCAGGCTGGAAAAGGAGATGGGAGCTTCAGCAGAAAACGCAGGTTCTGGGAAAACCGTCACTAACCCCCTCCAGAATGTTAAAAAAATGCACATGAAACACATAAATAAGGAATGATTCACTTGAGGTAGCTGTCACTGATTTGTACAAAATATTTGGACTGTTGCTCATGCCTCTTCCAGGGCAATAGGATACACACAACATGCTTCCATCTCAGGGAAAGGAAAGGTTTCACAACACGCATTTTTAACAGTTTTTCTATGAACAGCTGCTGTGTCAGAACTGGGCGCAGGACGGGACGGCACATACTGACCTGCTGACAAGGCAAAGTGGTTTCTCGAGCCTTCGCCAGCACGTGCAGACAGTCCCGGCTGCACTGCAGCATCACAGAATCACAGAATGGTTTGGGTTGGAAGGGAGCTTAGAGATCATCTAGCTCCACCCCCCTGCCCTGGGCAGGGACACCTCCCACCAGCCCAGATTGCTCCAAGCCCCGTCCAGCCTGGCCTTGAACCCCTCCAGGGATGGGGCGTTGACTCAGCTGTGGGCTGGTTCTTCCCTGCCTTATGGTCTATTTACTGCAGAACATCTCATGAACATCTCAAAGGTCATCCCACCTTAAACCAAAGCACAGGAGAGGCGTCAGGTCCTGCTGGGGCAGCCTGCTGATGGATTGCGTTTTTGTAGCCATTGAAGGACAGCAAGGAAGTGACGCAAATGTTGCAATTAACCCCAGATTTGAATTTGGCATTGCCCCTTATTTATATGTGGATATTTGCCCTGCTGGGCTCACCTGTCTGCCTGCAGAGTGCAGAGAGGTGCCTGTCAGCAGACTGGGGAGATGGGTGTTTGTCCTGGTTCTGGCAGGGATAGGGTTAATTTTTCCTGGTATTCCATGCCATGTGAGTCATGCCCACCCTGAGCTGCGGGGAAGGGGGCAGGAAGTCGAGTTTTGGAGTGGCGGAGAGCAGCGGTTCCATAATCGTGTTTGTATATTCCTCTGTCCGTGTTATTGTTGTTGGTTGCTTGTTCCCTTTGCTGTTCTGTTAAACTGCCTTTGTCTCAACCCAAGAGTCTTGCCTTTTTCTTCTGATTCTTCCTGTATCAGGAAGGCCCGAGCGAGCGGCACATGGTTCTTTGTTGCCGTCTGAGGCTAAACCACGACAGTCCTTTTTGGCGCCCAACGTGGGGCTCGAAGGGTTGAGATAACGACAGAATCCAACTAGAACGTGGAAAAACAAAATTTTTGTATGCATTTATTTTATTAGGTAAATAGTCGCTGGTCATCATGTTGCTTGGTTTGTTCTCATGGCTGTGTTATATAAATTCCTATGTGGCTTACGTACTCCCTGCAATGCTGTTTACCGTGTCTGGAAGAGGGATGAGGATTATCATTCTGCTGTCCTGTGCGATATCTGTTTATGATATGATAACATCACTGTTCAGACAGCTATTTTGGGGTGTTTATGTGGTTTTGCTGTCCTGTCCATACATTGGGCACCGTCTCCTAGAATTTATTAATAATTACATCCAGTCTGTGGGGGAAACAGGGGGGGACACTTTCCCCAGCTCTTTTGCCTACCTTTTCTCCTTTGGGTCAGGTATGACAACTTTTGAGAATGTTTAACATCCTTGGGATACTCAAACCAGCACGTTCCTAGTGTTATGTCTCCTGAATACGTTCCAGGTCTTGTTTAGGATTAAGCGACTATTTAAGACTACCACCCGGAGATCTGCTCCGAGGCTGGATAGTCAGGGGTGGCATGGCATGTGGGAGAGCATGGGCAGGTACCTAGAGAACTTCTCACCTCCAATGGTCTGGGACTTCACCCCTGAACAATTACAGGACCCTGATAAAGTGGTAGAATATTTGAGGGGAAAATGCTGTGGCTATTCTAGAGAGGCACAACTCACCGCGCTGTGCTGGGCCCTGGCCAGTATCTATCAGGCACTGCTCAGAATTATGCAGCACCCTCAGGGGGAAGAGATGGAAACCAGACCGGCAGACACTGCAGCTACTGCAACCCCTGCGATGGACACTGCAGCTACTCTGACCCCTGTGGCAGCCACTGTGGCTACTCCAACCCCTGAGGCAGCCACTGCAGTTACTCCAACCCCTGTGGCAGCCACTGCAACTACTCCAGCCCCCATAGCAGCCACTGCCACTGAACCGGGGAACCAACCCGTGCCAGTATCAGTTGCCCCCATACAGAAGAAGAAGTACACAAAGAAATCGGTTCGCTTAGTAAGAGATGATGATGAACCAGGGCCATCATGAGAGCAGGAGGAAGAGGCAGAACCAGAGATAGTTACTCCATCCCTATCCTTGAGTGAGCTACGGGATATGCGAAAAGATTTTAGCCGACTTTCAGGCGAGCACATTGTCACCTGGCTGCTCCGGTGCTGGGATAACGGGGCCAGTAGCCTGGAATTAGAGGGTAGGGAGGCCAGGCAGCTGGGATCCCTGTCTAGGGAAGGCGGCATTGACAAGGCAATTGGGAAGAAGACCCAAGCCCTCAGCCTCTGGAAACGACTCCTGTCAGGCGTGAGGGAGAGGTACCCCTTCAGTGAGGATGTTGTATGTCAACCAAGCAAGTGGACTACCATGGAAAGAGGTATCCAGTACCTGAGAGGATTAGCCGTGCGGGAGATGATTTATTATGACTTGGACAATGCACAGTTACCCACAGACCCTGATGAGGTGCAATGCACAAGGCCCATGTGGCGGACGTTTGTACGGAGCGCACCATCGCCATATGCCAACTCCCTGGCAGTAATGGAATGGAAAGGTGAAGAGGGACCAATGGTGGATGAGGTGGCTGGCCGGCTCCGGCAATATGAAGAAAGTCTCTCTTCCCCCCTTGTCTCAGCTGTGGAGAAACTGTCGCGGAAGGTCCAGCAACTTGAAGAGAATATCTCCTACTCCCCACCTGCACAGGCCAGCATCTCAGCTATTAGAAGCAGGCATTTCCCCACTCAAGAGAGAGTGTGCAGAGGGTACACACCACGAGGCACCCTGTGGTTCTACCTGTGTGACCACGGAGAGGACATGAGGAAGTGGGATGGACAGCCTACTTCGATCCTGCGGACACGGGTACAGGAGTTGCAAGGAAGGACAACCACAAAAGGGGATCCCTCCAGGAAAAGTGCTGCCCCAGTTTCCAGTGGGCCGTTCCCCAGACAGAGCAGAAGGCCTGATCTTGCTTCTGATCCTCTGGAAGGAACTTCCAAGTCATTTATGCAAGAAGTGAGTAACGGATACTATGACCAGTATTAGAGGGGCCCTGCCTCCGGCCAGGTGGAGGAAAGGGACAACCGGGTTTATTGGACGGTGTAGATTCGATGGCCTGGCATATCAGACCCACAGGAGTATAAGGCTCTAGTGGACATGGGTGCACAGTGTACTTTAATACCATCAAGCTATAGAGGGGCAGAACCCATCTGTATTTCTGGGGTGACAGGGGGATCCCAAGAGTTGACTGTACTGGAGGCGGAAGTGAGCCTAACTGGGAATGAGTGGCAAAAGCATCCCATTGTGACTGGCCCAGAGGCTCCATGCATCCTTGGTATAGATTACCTCAGGAGAGGGTATTTTAAGGACCCAAAAGGGTACCGCTGGGCCTTTGGCATAGCTGCTTTGGAGACAGAGGAAGTTAAACAGTTGTCTACCTTGCCTGGTCTCTCGGAGGATTCTTCTGTTGTGGGGTTGTTGAGGGTCAAAGAACAACAGGTGCCGATTGCTACCACAACGGTGCATCGGCGGCAATATCGCACTAACCGAGACTCTCTGATTCCCATCCATAAGCTGATTCGTCAACTAGAGGTTCAAGGAGTGATCAGCAAGACTCGCTCACCCTTTAACAGTCCCATATGGCCGGTGCGAAAATCTAATGGAGAGTGGAGGCTAACTGTGGACTATCGTGGTCTGAATGAAGTCACGCCACTGCTGAGTGCTGCCGTGCCGGACATGCTAGAACTGCAGTACGAACTGGAGTCCAAGGCAGCCAAGTGGTATGCCACGATTGATACAGCGAATGCATTCTTCTCAATCCCTTTGGCAGCAGAGTGCAGGCCACAGTTTGCTTTCACTTGGAGGGGCGTCCAATACACCTGGAATCGATTGCCCCAGGGGTGGAAACACAGTCCCACCATTTGCCATGGACTGATCCAGACTGCACTGGAACAGGGTGAAGCTCCAGAACATCTGCAGTACATTGATGTCATCATTGTATGGGGAAACACAGCAAAAGAAGTTTTTGAGAAAGGGAGTAAAATAGTCCAAATCCTTCTGAACGCTGGTTTTGCTATAAAACGAAGCAAGGTCAAGGGACCTGCACAGGAGATCCAGTTTTTAGGAATAAAATGGCAAGATGGACGCCGTCAGATTCCAATGGATGTGATCAACAAAATAGCAGCTATGTCTCCACCAACTAGTTAAAAGGAAACACAGGCTTTCTTAGGTATTGTGGGTTTTTGGAGAATGCGTATCCCAGATTACAGTCAAATTGTAAGCCCTCTGTATCAAGTAACCTGGAAGAAGAATGATTTTAAATGGGGTCCTGAGCAACGACAAGCTTTTGAACAAATCAAACAGGAAATAGTCCATGCAGTGGCCCTGGGGCCAGTCCGGGCAGGACAAGATGTTAAAAATGTGCTCTATACCGCAGCCGGGGAGAACGGCCCTACCTGGAGCCTCTGGCAGAAAGCACCAGGGGAGACTCGAGGTCGACCCCTAGGGTTTTGGAGTCAGGGATACAGAGGATCCGAAGCCCGCTACACTCCAACAGAAAAAGAGATATTGGCAGCATATGAAGGGGTTCGAGCTGCTTCGGAAGTAGTTGGTACAGAAGCACAGCTCCTCTTAGCACCTCGACTGCCGGTGCTGGGTTGGATGTTCAAAGAAAGGGTCCCCACCACACATCATGCAACTGATGCTCCATGGAGTAAGTGGATTGCATTGATCACACAGCGAACTCGAATGGGAAACCCCAGTCGCCCCGGAATTCTGGAAGTGATCATGGACTGGCCAGAAGGCAAGGATTTCGGAATGTCACCAGAGGAGGAGGTGACGCGTGCAGAAGAGGCCCCACCGTATAATAAACTGCCAGAAAATGAGAAGAAAGATGCCCTGTTCACTGATGGGTCCTGCCGGATTGTGGGAAAGCATCGAAAGTGGAAGGCTGCTGTGTGGAGTCCTACACGACGGGTTGCAGAAACCAGTGAGGGACAGGGTGAATCGAGCCAGTTTGCAGAGGTGACAGCCATTCAGCTGGCTTTGGACATTGCTGAGCCAGAAAAATGGCCAGTACTTTATCTCTACACTGACTCATGGATGGTGGCAAATGCTCGGTGGGGGTGGTTACAGCAGTGGAAGCAGGGCAACTGGCAGCGCAGAGGCAAACCCATCTGGGCTGCTGACCTATGGCAAGATATTGCTGCCCGGATAGAGAATCTGGTTGTGAAAGTACGCCATGTAGATGCCCATGTACCGAAGAATGGGGCCACGGAGGAACATCAGAACAACCAGCAGGTGGATCGGGCCGCTAGGATTGAAGTGGCTCAGGTGGATCTGGACTGGCAACGTAAGGGTGAACTATTCATAGCTCGGTGGGCCCATGACTCCTCAGGCCATCAAGGGAGAGATGCGACATATAGATGGGCTCGTGACTGAGGGGTGGACTTGACCATGGACACTATTGCACAGGTCATCCATGAATGTGAGACATGCGCTGCAATCAAGCAAGCCAAGCGTTTGAAGCCTCTTTGGTATGGAGGGCGATGGCTGAAATACAAATATGGGGAGGCCTGGCAGATTGATTATATCACACTGCCACAAACCCGTCAAGGCAAGCGCTATGTGCTCACAATGGTGGAAGCAACCACTGGATGGCTGGAAACATACCCTGTGCCCCATGCCACTGCCCGGAACACTATCCTGGGCCTTGAAAAGCAAGTCCTGTGGCGACATGGTACCCCAGAGAGAATTGAGTCGGACAACGGGACTCATTTCCGAAACAGCCTCATAGACACCTGGGCCAAAGAGCATGGTATCGAGTGGGTGTATCACATCCCCTATCACACACCAGCCTCTGGGAAGATAGAACGATACAATGGACTGTTAAAAACTACACTGAGAGCAATGGGTGGTGGGACTTTCAAACACTGGGATACACATTTAGCAAAAGCTACCTGGCTAGTTAACACCAGGGGATCTAACAATCGGGCTGGCCCTGCCCAATCAAAACTTCCATGTACCGTCAAAGGGGATAAAGTCCCCGTAGTGCACATGAAGAATATGCCAGGGAAGACAGTCTGGGTTAGTCCTGCCTCAGGCAAAGGCAAACCCATCCGTGGGATTGCTTTTGCCCAAGGACCTGGGTGCACTTGGTGGGTGATGCGGCAGGATGGGGAAGTCCGATGTGTACCTCATGGGGATCTGATTTTGGGCGAGAATAGCCAATGAATCAGATTGTGTGCTGTTAATTGCTAAGTAACACTGTCACTGTATGTCCTCATTGCTATAATTGCTATCAGTTGTACTACAAGTAAGGCACAGGGATGATGGGATAAGAACTGATCTCAGCAGCTGGCACCCAGCAGTTTCCTCAAGATCTACATCTTCAGCCCACAGACTGTATGCATGAGCCACACCGGGTGCACCACTCACAAGCTCCGAAAAATACAGCATGCAACAGACCAGCACCACCCAGCATCTCACCTGCCCTGAGAGACTGTTCTAACAGATGGAGCCCAAAGCCGTGGATTAAAAGAACTCAACGGACACTTTGGAGGGATGACCCATAAACTAAGGCCATTATATGTGTGTATATATATATATATATATAACAGGGGAAAGTGCTGGCAATTCATTGGAACCTGCTGGGCATGGCATAGATGGTATGGAATAAGGGGTGGATAATGTCCTGGTTCCGGTGGGGATAGGGTTAACTTTTCCTGGTATTCCATGCCATGTGAGCCACGCCCACCCTGAGCTGCCGGGGGAGGGGGCAGGAAGTTGCTGCTTAAAAGTGGGCTGGGGCGTCCCGGGTCCAGCTGGTCGGCGAGCGGTGGGGAGCAGCGGTTCCGTAATCGCGTTTGTATATTCCCCTATCCGTGTTGTTATTGTTGTTGTTTACCTGTTCCCTTTGCTGTTCTGTTAAACTGCCTTTGTCCCAACCCAAGAGTCTTGCCTTTTCTTACGATCCTTCCTGTATTAGGAAGGCACGTGCGAGCGGCACGTGGTTCTTTGTTGCCATCTGAGGCTAAACCACGACACACTTCCCTGGCAGCCTGTTCCAATGCTTGATAACCCATCAAAGGAGACTTCAGGGCCTTGGGAAAGTTGGTAAGGGAATCTGGGAGGCAGGTTATTTTTTCCTCTCCTCCCAGTTGCGGGCAATGACACTGGAAGGAACAGGTGGGACCAGCCTATTAATACGTGGCTCCGCGGCTGGTGTCACCAACACCATTTTGGGTTTTATGGTAATGGGATGACATACACGGCACCAGGCTTGCTGGTGTCAGATGGGGTTCACCTCTCATAGAATCCAAGACTCATAGAATGCGTTGGGTTGGAAGGGACCTCTCAAGGCCATCTAGTCCAACCCCCCTGCAGTCAGCAGGGACATCTTCAACTGGATCAGGTTGCTCAGAGCCTCATGCAGCCTGGCCTTGAATGTCTCCAGGGATGGGGCCTCCCCCACCTCTCTGGGCAACCTGGGCCAGGGTCTCCCCACCCACCTCCAAGGGGGAAGAGGGTCTTTGCTGAGGAGGTAGCGGGGCTCATTGACAGAGCTTTAAACAAGGCTTGAAGGGAGAGGGGGACAATATCGGGCTGTCCCTGTGGGATGAGATGCCAAGGTTGGAGGGACGGGGTGCCAGCGAGGGCCTGTTGCTCTGAGACGCGCTGGTGACGCTGCCTCACACTTGAAGTCTTGGAGAGATGAGCCGGGGGCTCCTGAGGTCACAGGAGCCAGGAGGGAAACACCAGTGCAATACCCCAAAGGAATCAAGGGGTGTTCCTGGAAGAAGGTGGTATTTGAAAAGTCATGGCACCAGGTGAAGTCCCCGGGGACCGGAAAAAGGGAAACATTGCACCTATTTTTAAAAAGGGTTTAAAGGAGGGTACGGACCTGTCGGCGTCACCTCTGTGGCTGGGAAGGTCATGGGGCAGATCCTCCTAAAAGCCACGCTAAGGCCCATGGAGGACAGGAGGTGATTTGAGACATGGCTTCACCCTGTGCTTTTTCCACATCAGACTCCAAAGGAGGAGGACACGACACTTTTTCTCCTAAAATCACAGACCGAATGGGTAGGAATGAATCCCCGTGGGTGGATTTACTCTTAGTTGCATCCAGGATATTTTCAGTTACTTTCTGGCACGCCGTGAAAGAGCAGTGGAAAGAGAAAAACCAAAGGGAAAAAAAAAATACTCCTGCTAGACCATGTGACATGCAAAGTGATAATTTAATTTCTACCCAGGCTTCCATCAGGAAGTAGAAGGTTAATCATGTACTATTTATAACATATAGGGAAAACTGATAACTTTGGCAACGGATGCCGTGGGGTGGGCTGAGCCCAGCCTAGATGGGACCCAGCAGCCGCGCGGTGCTGGGAAAGGTCTTGCGCATCGCCATGCACTTCTCCTGGTCGATGAACAGGGAGTTGGCTTTGACGGCCAGGTCGTGCTGCAGGACAGCCTTGGCACGAACCAGCATTTGCAAGGTGTCCTGGCTGTCTCTCAGCTGCTGCTGAAGAGTCTGCACTGTCTCATGGATGTCACGGACCTCGTTGACAAGGCTGGAAAACAGCAAGGAGCCCTCATTAGAAGTCCAGTCACGCGGGTGGTTTCTAGCATGGCGCTGCTGATGGGCCCCTGGGGCATGGGTTTTCCCCCTTCAGTGCGCTCAGACTCACTCGGACCCCCCCTGTTTGTGTCAGATCCATGGGGAAGCTGAGGGCAGAGCTCCTCGGGGTCTCGGCGAGGAGGCACGGTGAACGTCTGCTCGAAGGCTTCGGCAACGCGCAGCCGCGTCTGCCAGAGCAGGTGGTGCCACCAAGCAGAGGGACGAGCAGCTGTGGTTTCCCGTTCCTGTTTGGTTTTGTGGCTTTCTTGGCTCCCCCTCCTGGATTTCCCCGGGCAAGGGTCCTCCCCACACCCACGGGTGCACACGCAGCGAAAGAGGACAGCTGGGAGAGGCTAAAAGCGAAGGTGAAACAAGTGGAGGATGGAACAAAGGATGGCGTGAGAGATGCTGAACCGGCTCTGGGGCTGGGTTTAAATTGCTTTGAAAAGGCTTCCCAGGGAGCCTCACGCAGCGGGCTGCCAGGAGGAGGTGTGAAGTTCAGGGTGCCTGATCCTCCCCAGCCCCTCGGGGTGCAATGCCAAAGAGCTCCCTCTGTCCTTGACAGGATTTCCAGTGTCCCCAGGGGAGGTGAGCACAGCCCTCACTGCTTCTCCCTGTGGTGCACAGAATCCCAGGCTGTCGGGGCTTGGCAGGGACCTCTGGAGATCACCCAGTCCAACCCCCTGCCAGAGCAGGGTCACCCAGAGCAGGTGGCACAGGAACGCCTCCAGGCGGGTTTGGGATGTCTCCAGAGACGGAGACTCCACCACCTCTCGGGGCAGCCTGGGCCAGGGCTCTGCCACCCTCACAGCAAAGAAGTTCCTCCTCCTGTTTAGGTGGAAATCCCTATGGTCAAGTTTGTGCCCGTTACCCCTTGTCCTGTCCCCGGGCACCACTGAAAAGAGCCTGGCCCCATCCTCCTGACACCCCCCCTTTCAGTATTGATAAGCGTTGAGAAGGTCCCCCCTCAGGCGTCTTTTTTCCAGCCTGAAGAGACCCAAATCCCTCAGCCTTTCTTCACAAGAGAGGTGTTCCAGTCCCCTCATCCTCTTGGTAGCCCTTTGCTGTCCCCTCTCCAGCAGTTCCCTGTCCTTCTGGAACCGGGGAGCCCAGCACTGGACACAGCACCTTGCACAGCAGCTGCACCCTTGCGGTTACCCCAAAGGAAGGACCTAAGAGCTCTCAGCATGAGCCTGTTGGAGAGTAAAGGGCTTGTCCTTCAAACCTGAGCCCATCCAGCCGCCGGGAAGCAGGCAGGAGAGAAGACGGGGTTGACGCAAGTAGGAAAAATCCGGCCCCTCATGGGGTGGCATCAGGCCGCCCCCGGCCATGGGGTACAGCCTCCGTTGTGGGCGCAGAGCTCTCCCAGCACCCAAAGGCTGGGATACCCGCTCATTGCTTTTGATTATGTCGCTGCACTTCTGGAAGGACTCTTTAGGGAAAAGAACCAACCCCCCATGATTAATTTTGTCATCCAGCGATGCTCCCGAGTGCTACCACCCGTGAGCCCTCGAGGTCCCCGCCGGCCCCGCGCTCCTGCCTTACCGCAGCTGGGCAGTGTCCCGGCACAGCTCCATGTTTGGCCTCCGAGTGCGCTCGTCCAGCCGGGTCTGAGCCACCTTTAATGGAGGCCCCTGGTCCCTAATGGCCTTTTGGATGGCTTCTATATTCCTCTCCGTCTGGACTATTTCCTGCAGTGTCTGGCGTAAGAAAGAAACACATGCATAAATTTAAAAAATATATTCTCCAGCGGCAACGTGATTTCCCTTTTCTGCCATCCATCTGCAGAAAAAAACCAAGTTCAATTAGCAGACCCCGGGCTCAGACTGCTCTCACTCTGCCATAGATGGAGGCACAGATCCAGCAGCCATTTCTCTGCGGGGAAAAGCCTCTCTTTGCTCTTGCTGTCACATCAGAGGAGGTTTTGGAGCAGTGATGGATCTACTGAATTACCCGCTCCCCGAAATTACTGCTTGCAGGAACTGATCGTCCATCACTAGCAACTAACAGAGGGCAGGTTTTTGGTGGATGCTGCTCGCTGAAGGATGTGGCACCAGCCCGCGATGCTGCAAGCCCAGTTTCTGCTCGGTTAATCTGTGCCGAGCACTTTTCAGGAAGCTTTCCATGAGAGCCAGTGGTGCGAGCCTGCTGCCCATCGCTGATCTCCACTTCATCTGCTTGGCGGAGCAAACACACCGATACCTGTGCAGCAACCACAGAGTGCTGAGACCGAAAACACGTCCTTGGAGGAGCAGCAAAGCTGCAAACCCCACAGCAGACACCCCAGCAGAGTCCCAGTAAAGCCCTTCTGCAGGGCAGCCAGCGCCTCTGAAGTAACTAGCGCTGATGCAAGTAGCGCTGGCATTTTCTGCTGGAAATCCCTGTGCTAGCAGGCTGTCAGCTGGGATGAGCAACGGGCAGTATCCCTTGGGATGAAATTACACTGCCAACTCATCCTACTCCAAGAAGAAAGTCCCCAAGAAAGCTGGGCAGGGACTGTTTGCAAGGGCATGTAGCGAGAGGACGAGGGGCAATGGTTTCAACTAGAGCAGGGCAGGTTTAGATGAGACATTAGGCAGAAGTTCTTTGCACTGAGGGTGGTGAGACACTGGCCCAGGTTGCCCAGAGAGGTGGGGGAGGCCCCACCCCTGGAGACATTCAAGGCCAGGCTGCATGAGGCTCTCAGCAACCTGATCCAGTTGAAGATGTCCCTGCTGACTGCAGGGGGTTGGACTAGATGGCCTTGAGAGGTCCCTTCCAACCCAACACATCCTATGACTCTATGATTCTAAATGATGCTATAACCAGGTTCTTGTGGTGACCGTTCCTCTGCTGGGGCCAGGTCTGCGTGGAGGGTCGCGCTTCGGAGGTGTCACCGGGAAGTGACAGTGTCACACCAAAAGGGAGGGGTTCAGGCTACCTTGGCCAGGTGGGTCTGAATCTTTCTCTTGGCATCGGCCGTCTCGGCGATGCGGTTGGTGAAGGCGACGTTCACGGCGTTGAACTGCTTCCACATCTGGCTGTCCGTCACCGCCAGCAGGTTCTCGATGTTGTCCCGCAGCTTGGCGGAGGCCGCCCGCTGGCTCTGGGAGCGGAGGATGTTGTTGTTGGTGAACTTGGCCCAGGACTGCGGCACCGAGATCCTGGCGGGGAAAAGGAGAGGCCCCCGGTAAGCTGGATGTGGGCAGGCATGGACCCTGCCAGGGAGCAGCGTGGATTCACTATAGCTTAAATCTACACTTTTAATTGGACTGTATGTCATAGTTTAACCCCAGCCAGCAGCCAGGACCACGCATGCGCTGGTGCAGTTCTCCCCCTTCCCTCCAGAAGGGAGAAGAGGGAGAAAAGGAGGGGAAAGGGAAAGGGAAAAACTCGTGGGTGGAGATAAGGACAGTTTAATAGAACAATAACAGAAACGAACAATAATAATAATAGTAATAATAATAATAATAATGACAGAAGTCACTCTCACCACCCAGTGAACTGGCACCTTCCCGAGCCCCGACCGCATATTCCCACCCCGCACCAACCCCCATTTATATCCTGAGCATGGCATCTATGGTACGGAATATTCCGTTGGCCTTTCCCTTGTTCTGCCTATGCTCCTCCTCACTTCTATGGGAAGTTGAAAAGAGTCCTTGAAAAGTATAAACATCGCCTAGCATCATCTAAGAGACATCTTTGAAAATATGCATAAACTTAGTGAGCTGTTTCAGCAGAGGTGCTCCGCTGAATTAATTGGCAGGCTGATCTCTCAACCCCTGGTAGAATGTTTAATGAGGTGGGACTGGCTTTCACCCTCTGGATGTTTGGCATCCAACTGTCAGCAGAGGGTTGTGCTCCCTTTCCGGGGAGCGGAGAGAAATGACCGCTCTGAGGGAGGTGTCTCCAGACCGGATGGATCTCGGTTGGGGACAAGCAGCTCCCGGCCAGGGAGAGGCACCGCGTATCCCGGGGACAGCTTGCTGCTGGGGACCGACAGCGTGCACTCACGTGGCATCGACCTGCTCCACCCCTCGGTAGTAACTGATGCCGTGGGAGGTGTTCATCAGGTGGTGGCACCTGTCGTCGATCCGGTGGGCCACCTGCTTGTTGGCCAGATCCTTCTCCAGGTTGTGCTGGGCCGCCCGGTTGGACCTTCAACATGCAAACAGCAGCCATCGGTGGGGACGTACGGGTGGAATGGCTTCCTCCCCGTTCCACTCCCCACAGCAGCTCCCGGCCCCCCGCGCAGCTCTGTCCTCCCACGACCATCACCGCCCGCATGCCATGGAGACTCCATGGGCTTTACGCCTGCGGGGTGTGGGGAGAGACAGGCTTCTTCTGGGGGTTCACATCTGCTGGGGTTCTGCTGTGACCACAAATGCACATCAGCCCTACGACATGAGAGAAGGAGCTCCTCCTTACGTGATCTGGGCTTTGGCCTTGTCCAGGACCTGCTGCATCTTCTCCTGGCACGACCTGATGACATCGACTTCCTGGGCAAAGGCAAAAGAGGACCCCATCAGCGTCCATACTCACTCGTCCTGGTCACACTCCTCCCCTTGGACCTCTCCAGCCCTGCACACAGCAAGAACTTGCCTGCTTGCCTTCCTGCCCAAAGCAAACAGGCAGGAAAACTCGCAGCTGAGCCTGCGCCCAGCGCCCTGGAGGGGACAGAAGGGTGCTGTGGCTGCAGCCACGGCCTTTGCGTTCCCTTTCAGGGTGGGTCAATAAGGATTTTTTCACCTTGACCTCAGTGTCAAGCGGTGTTTAGTCCCACTGCACGGACAGGGACACATCCTGGTGTGGAGAGGCAGAGCGGTTCCCTGGACCACTACACACCTCCATCCCCAGATCAGCACCTGCCCTTTTTGCTCCCAAAATGTTTTCCTCCCCAGGAGGAATCCCATCCGTACGGGACAAGAGGAGATGGACTTGACTTCGGTGTAAATGCCCAGGCTGAATTTCTGAGACACATTCAGCTCCACCGGAGGAAGTGTGTTGCTCTCAGCTCACTTGACTTCAGCACAAACCCATTGCCTTTGTGAAGCTCCGGCTGCTGGAGGCAGGTGATCAGTGCTCCAAATCCCATAACTTTGAAATCCAGTAAAAATAGCTTCAACGCATGATCTGAGTTGCCCAACTTACTGTTAAGAGCTGTTCCTCCACGTTGTCGTGGACCAGGTCGATGCCCATCCTCTTCTCCCGGTGAAGTAAGCACTCCTGTGCGACCTGTTGGGGACACGCCATCACCGCTGGCTGCAGGGGCAGGGCTCTCTATGGGGACTGTCCCCATCTCCAATAATGTGAGAAAAGAAATTCTAGGTGGGCACCGAGATGACAAGAGGGGGAAAAAAGTGGCCCGGGGCAGCTGGTCTAGCTGACAAGGAGCAGGCGAGCTGCAACATCAGCATTAAACCATCCTGAGGGAGCAGACGTGTCCCTGGCGCAGCCACAGCTGAAACGGGGGACCTGTGTCAGCCTTGACGCCCACCTCGCCAGAGCCTCGTGGTAAGACACGGGCTTTTGTCTCCCAAACCGGGATTTTGGATGTACCGCGTCTAAAAATATTGAGTTAAGCAAACGCTGCTCTGACGTGCTCAGCCTGTGCTGATAGGGGATCCAGCAGATGGCAAGGGGGGTTTGGTTACTACTAACTTAACTAATGGCCTCTTAATAACAACTTTCTAGACGTTCCGGAGCTGCAGTGAAACTTAATGAGACGTTTGAAGGGCTGCAGATGTTTCAGCAGTAGGCTACAGCTTGCAGCGCGCCGGGACGGGTGCTTACCCGGAGAGGGGCGTCCGCCTCGGCCAAGGCTCTCTCCAGCCTGGTCTTCACCTCTGTGAGCGCGTTGGTCTCCCCGATCACCTCATCTAGCTCGTGGCAGAGCTCCGATTTCCAAAACGCGATGTCATTGGCGCGCACTCCCAGGTTTTTGGTGCTTTCTACTTGCATTTTCTTGGTCTGCTGGTATTTGTGGTCAATGATGCGGGAGGTATCGGCTCTCAGGCGCTCCGCGTTCTTCTGGGAGGTCTCCGACTCCCTGTAATTGGTCACATTGGACTTGTACCAGTCTTCAGGGTTGTAGCGGGTGAAGATGGTCGTTCTGGTGGAAACAGATGGAAGCTTCTCGCTGGCAGTTATCCCCTGGGAACTCTTGGAAAAGGCAGCCAAAGTTGGTTTGCTGGCAGCCGTTTTGTAGTAGGTGCTGGGCATCCAGGGGAGGCTGTAGCTCTGAGGCAAGGGGCGGTAAGGAAATCGGTTCTTATAGCTTGACGCCGTGGTGTGGATGGCAGGGAGAAACCTGGTGGGTATGGCTCTGGGATGGGCGAACTTTGCTGGTAAGGGAGAGCCGACAGACTCCATGCTCCACCGCTGCTATTCGTGTGTCCCGTCCGTGTCCTGCACAGAGGAGGAGAGAGAGGACAACCTCAGCAACCTCCTGCACTTGCCTTACTTCTTACAGCAACACCCGCAACTGCGAACACAAACAGCGACGCACAGAGTGCCCTCACAGCGCCTGAACAGGCCTAAACCCCTTGACAACAAATCCCTTCTGACAGCATCCCAAACATTTGTATATAAAAGCATTTGACTTGGTTGTTAGTATCTAGCATCAGGTCTTGGAATGCGGAGAAAAACAAATCACGGCCGTAAGGAGAATGACAGATACCGTGCCTTCCTTTTCCTTAAATCTGTCAATCCAGTCAAACTGGAGTTGCTCCTTCTCTGCTGTTCCTTTGTTTCTTTTGGCTGGCGTATCTGCTGATCTTCTGATACTCCAGAGGTCATTTTCTCTGTAAAAGTTCCATTCCCAGCCCCGAGAGCTGCGTCCCTTTTGGACACACATCTGCTGCCGGCCCAGCGCCATTTGTGGGTGGGTGAGGGACTCCATCCTCACCCCCTCTATCTTCCCTTGCCTTAAATGCTGGAGTGAGGAGCCTGCAGGTGAGCTGAGCTTTGCAGGACTATATCCAAATTTGAGCCCCCCACACCCCTATTTCAGCCTCAAAAGAGGGGCCGCCTCTTGCCTTGCAAAGGAGGAAAGGTGTCGATGGCTCACCTGGTGTAAGATCAGTGTGCGTGGGAAGGAGATGGCCCACAGTCTTTTCAGAGTGGTTTGGAAACACCAGCCTTGCAGTAGCCCTAGGAGGAATGGCCACACATGAAGATTTTGCTACCAAGAATTGCATATTGTCCTCTCCAGCTTGAGGCTGTCAATCGATGGTTATCAGCAATATAAGGCAGGGGGCCACCAAACACACCTCATCTGAGGACAAACACTCCGGAGGGGTACGTGGTGCTCGGTACGAAGCTCTTGTGAGGTTACGAGTGTCACCCACGGGCGGAATAAGTCCCTCAATAGGGCTGTTGTAGCCAGCCTGACGTGTCCTTCCCCTAACACCGTCCCATCCCCACTGCTCCCAGCCTGGCTCGGAGCCCCAGGGGAAGATGAGGACACGGGAGTGCTACAGCAAGATCACTGATGGGAGTGGCTGTGGGACAGGCAGCGGGAAACTCACACCCTCAAATTTAGCAGAAAAAGAAGCTTTCGCAAACACGACCCTCCGAGGCAGTTTGGCAGAACCGAGGGCGAAATGTCTGCGCTCAGGTCCAACAGAAACCACCGTGTGTCCCGCTTCCCACAAACCGCTCCCTTCAGCCCTTTTGTCCCGGCTAGGGATAAATGACGGCGCTTTCCCTAGCTCCGTGCCGCTTTATACCTGAGAAACGGCCTTGGGAGGGTGGGAGGCAGCTTCCCTGGCTCCCACCCCCACAAATAAACTCTGCCCTTTCAGACACTGACAGACACACGTTTAGGAAAGGGAGGGAAAACCCCTTGGGAACGGCCCAGGGCTACTTTTCCCTGCATTTCCAGCTGAAATAAATGCCCCTGCATCCCCCTTGGGATAAGCCATCCCAGGGCGACACTTTGTGCCACCCCTGAACACGGACACACGACAGGAGCCCCGACCACCTCATCCGGGTACATTTAGAGGACAGAAGAGATATGGAGGGGGATTAGGAGAATGACCTGTTTTTTTCCCTCCCAGTTCAGGGACATACTCACCCTGCAGAGGCTTGGGGGTGTGCGGGGGGGGCTGCCACTCAGTGCTGTGCTGTCAGGTTGGGTGGCAGCACTGCCAGACACTGCAGCATCCCCAGTGCCCTCTGTGTCACAGAACCAGGGCAGCGTTGCCGCTGGCGCAGGGTGCTCAGTAACCGGGTTCTACGCGGGCAACTCCCTGCAGCCGCTCTGGCAACCCGATGCAGCCGCTGGGCAACGCATTGCTGTGGATGGGCAAGCCGGGGCCAGCCCTGGGCAAGAAAATACCCTCACATGGCATCCTAGATCCTGCCCTGGACAACCTACTGCCCTCCATGGGCAGGTTTTGCAGCCCCTGGGCAACCAGGTGCAGCTTTTGGGCAACTGTTGAGTGGCTTAGTCATATAATTTGGTTTTCCGTAGTCCTGCAAGAAGCAGGGAGATGGACTCGATGATCCTCATGGGTCTTTCTCAACTTGAGACGTTCTATGATCCTATGAACTCATGGCCCTCAGTGGGCAACCCAGTGCCACCCCTGGGCAAGTCAGTGCAGACTGCGTGCATCCTAGTGCCTTTGCTGGGCAACTTGATCCCTTGCCTGGACAACCCCCAGCACTGTCAATGGGCAACCCAAATCGAGCTTGCTGACTGATGTTGATAGCATTCGGCATGCTACGTTGCAAAATCGAGCGGCTATTGATTTTTTGCTGTTAGCTCAGGGTCATGGATGTGAAGGTTTTGAAGGTATGTGTTGTATGAACCCTTCCGACCACTCATCATCCATTCATAAGCAGTTACGGGAGCTGAAGGATAACATGTCCAAATTAAAAGTGGTCAAAAACGGTTTTGATGATTGGTTAAGCTCGTGGGGTATAACGGGATGGTTATCAGATTTACTAAAGCAAGGGCTCATGCTATTGTTGGTTATATTATTATTGATTATGGCAGCCTCGTGTGTTCTCCGCAAAGTGACTGACATGATAGAAAATGCCATGCATAAGGTCTGGCTGGCTCAAGAAGAAAAAGGGGGTATTGTAGGAATGTATCTGAGAGAAAACGGCCATGTGAGCCAGCCTCCCTACTCTGAGAGATTAGATTAAGAGCAAAACAGGCGGTAGAAGATGGAATTAGTACATGGGAAAAACGGGAACTGAGAAGGTAGAAAACATGTTGTGCTAATGACTAAGCAATTTACTATGCGAATTCTTGTAACCAATCTGATGTGTGAACGAACTGCATGCACAGCGCGTGGACAGTGTAACTGGCTAATCAGAAATAAGCGAGTCGCGTGTACGGCTACAACACAAGGCATAAAAGATGATGATCGGTGCTTAATAAACGGCTTCTGTTGATTCACATTGGATCGTCTGGAGTCCAGTTATTTCTCCTCAACAGGGTGCGGGAGGAGAAGCCATGCTCCCTGCTAAGACACTAGGGGAACCCACTAGCAGGGTTTGACCAGCCACATTTTAACCAAAAGAGGTAGAAAATGCCAGCGATGACACTGTGAGCACCCGGAGATCTGCGGAAAGGTCTGAAAGTCCATTCAGTCCCTGGCCAGATGAGAGAGAGCTTCACCTGGAGCCAAAAGGTCATGGTCTGGAGTCTAGGACACCCTGGCTGCATCCTTAGGGTGGTGGTCAAGGTGCTCGGGGACCCTTAGTGCACCTTTGGGGTTGCGGTCTGTATGTCCAGGGACCACAGCTGTCTACTCCGGGTGGGGGTCTGGGTGCCAGAGGACCCTGCCTGTGTCCCCAGGGTGGTGCTACGGGGATCTGACCCCCACACCAGTATCTCCCTACATTCCTCCTCCTCAGCAGCAGCCTCACCAGCTTGCCCACCGCCTGCCAGGACATGAAGGTGTTCACCTTTTCCTGGAGCTTCTCATGGCGCTGGAGAAGCTGCCCCACCTTCACTCCGGTGTCCCTGCTGGAGACGGGGCGTGCTGCCTGCGCCTCTGCCTCCTCCTGCCCCATGTGCTGTATCGCCCTCAGCTTGTGTTTCTGCAGGAATGGGAGAAGGGATGGGCTCTGAACTGGGATGGATGCAGCCAAGGAGCCCAGGTGCCATGGAGGCTTGATGGCCCCAGCCAGTCCGGGGAGGCACCACATCCAGCTCCTTCAGCTTGTGCTCTGTTTCCTGCAGTCCCAGGTCCTCAGCTCCATCAGCTCCTGCTGATGGATAAATCCTGCTGATTTATCTCCTGCAGCATGGGCCTGGCCAGCAGGGGCACGGGCAGGCTTAGCCTCCACAGGGCCACTCAGGGGATGTCCCTTGTCCCTCAAGCCCTAATGCTCCCAGCCCCTTTGGCTCCCCTGCAACCCCCTCGGGTCCTTCTACCCCAGCTGCAGGAGGATCTGGGCGCTGACACCCACCTTCCCATCAGTTCCAGCCACCCCCACCTTTCCAAGGGCTTCGTCCAGTTACCTGGTCTGGGAAGGGTGGTGCTGGCAGACTCCGGGAGCAGCCCCCCGTATTGTCCAAGCAGTGTGGACCCCTGAAGAGGGAGTGTGTCTCTGGAAGCACCTAGGGGATGGGCAAGAGCCTCTACCCCTGAGATGCTGCTCTCATTCGCTTTGATCAGCGAGTTCTGCTGACCCCACTCCTTCCCTCCCCAAGGAACAAAAACTCTGCCATTTTGGGGTCGCTATGCCCAAGAGCCTCCAACCGTCACATTGCCCACCACTCCTCGCCTGCTGACAAATGACTGGTCCAGCAGGGCACCTTCCCCAGTTGGCTCCCTCAGCAGCAGTGTCAGGAAGGTCTCTTCCACACACTCCAGGAACCCCCTAGACTGGTTCCTCTCTGCTGCTGTTTCCAGCAGCCATCTGACAAGTTGAAGGCCCCCAAGATCAAGGACTAGCCATTGTGAGACTTCTCCCACCCACTTCTAGGCTGTTTCATCTGCCTTGTCATCCTGCTTGGCTGGCCTGGCACAGACTCCCCCCAGGGTATCTGCCTTGTTGGCCTTCCCCGATTCTTACCAATAAACCCCCAACCATCATTAAACTCCAGACAATCCAAACCCTCCCTAACATACAGCGCTACCCCAACGCCTCTCCCTCCTTGCCTGTCCCTCCTCCTGAACAGCCTGTAACCTTCAACAGCCACACTCCAGCCATGGGATTCATCCTGCCAAGTTTCAATAATGGCAACTAGGTTTAGCATTCTGGCAGCACAGTGGCTTCCAGCCTCTCCTGTTTGGTGCCCGTGCTGCAGGTGTTGGTGGAGCGGCACTTCAGCTGGGCTGTCGGCCATGTCACCTTCTTCGAGGAACGCCCCTAGGTTCCTTTGGGGTATTGGCACTGGTGTTTCCCTCTTGGCTCCTGGGACCTCGGCAGCCCCTGCCTCATCTCTCTATGACTGCAAGTGTGCGGCAGCGTCACCAAAGCGTCTCAGAGCAACAGGCTGCGGGCCCTCGCTGGCACCCTGCTCCTCCAACCTTGGCGTGTCGTCCCACAGCTTGTCACGGGCAAGCCTGATACTGTCCCCCTCTCCCTTCAGGCCTAGTTTAAAGCTCTGTCAATCGGCCCCGCCAGCTCGTGAGCAAAGACCCTCTTCCCCCTTTGACAAAGGTGAACCCCATCTGACGCCAGGAAGCCTGGTGCCGTGCCGGCCATCCCACCATCGAAATGTTGCCATAGGGGACCCTCTGTTGCCCTCAGAAAGGAATCGCCTACGACTTTAACCCCTCTTTTCTTCCACGAGGTGGCCATGATACGTGGGGCAGGCCTTTCTGCCTCTGCCAGCACCTCCTCAGCCTGGCCGCGGCAGGATACAGGATCCCCTCCACACTGGGCATTTTCTAGCGGCCATTCCCGTTCCTGTCTCGGGGAGGGCAGAACACGGTTCCACCTGCCTCTCCCCGCCTCAGGCTCCCTGGCGCTCCTCAGCCCTTCTCACGGCCCTCGCAGCCCTGCCGCCAGCCTGAGCAGATCGTCTCCCGTTCCCCCCCGCCGCGCCGCTGCCCTCTCGGCTGCCAGCCCTCTCGGGGACGGGCTCTGGCGCTCTCTGCAGCCCCAGCGCTGGCCGGGCCGCCGCCTCCCTCCCGCCGCCCGGGCGGACACCACACGGCGTCGCGGCGGGCCGGCCAGGGCCGAGCTGCTGCCGCGCGGGGACGGCCCCGACTGACCACGCCCTCCCCGCACGACAGGACGCCACGTCCCGTCTGGCGCGCGCCCCTTCCCGCCCTTTCCCCCCCCGCCCCGTCTGGCGCGCGCCGCTTCCCGCCCTTTTTCCCCGAGTTGAGGGGACTCGTGCGCTGCGGGCTGAGGGAGAAGCGGGGAGCGGGGAGCCGGCGGGCGCGGCAGGGGGCAGAGGCGGCCATTTCTTCAGTGCTCGCCCACGGGACTTGGCACACTGTACTTTATTATAGAGAACAAGTCCTGTGAGGAGCGGCTGAGGGAGCTGGGGTTGTTCAGCCTGGAGAAAAGGAGGCTGAGGGGAGACCTTCTCGCTCTGTCCAGCTGCCTGAAAGGAGGGCGTAGAGAGTTGGGGGTTGGTTTCTTCTCCCAAGTAAGAAGCGATAGGATGAGAGAAAATGGCCTCACGTTGCACCAGGGGAAGTTTAGGGTGGTTATTAGGAAAAATTTCTTCACAGAAAGGCTTACGAAGCATTGGAACAGGCTTCCCAGGGAAGTGGTGGCATCACCGTCCCTGGAGCTATTAAAAAGCTGGGCAGACGTGGTGCTGAGGGACATGGGTTAGTGGTGGTTTTGTCAGTGTTAGGTTGATGGTTGGACTTGTGATAAATGATTTAATCGCAAACAGGATTCCAATTAGAATTTATAATTTATTAAAGGAATAAAGGCAAGCAAAGAGCGCTGGGTGTGCTGAGGGTCTCTGCCCAACCAAGACACACACCTTACAGGCCCCATTTTTGGTTTATATCTCCTGTACTAATACATATTCATAACTGCCTCTAAAATGGTTGGCCCTTGCCAAAAATGGGTGTATCCCCCCTCTTACAGGTCACTATGCAGATACCAACAGGACCGGTCTAAGTTGGTATTCTAGAATGTTCGCCAGGTGGCTCCTGCAAAACACAGACACGATAGACACACTGTCTCGTCTGCGGCCATACAGACAAAACAATCAAAGGTCACACTTCACCCTGTGGCCCTAACACTGTTCCACACTGACACGAATCAGTTAAGCACATTTCACACGAGTAAGAAGCGATAGGATGAGAGAAAATGGCCTCACGTTGCACCAGGGGAAGTTTAGGGTGGTTATTAGGAAAAATTTCTTCACAGAAAGGCTTACGAAGCATTGGAACAGGCTTCCCAGGGAAGTGGTGGCATCACCGTCCCTGGAGCTATTAAAAAGCTGGGCAGACGTGGTGCTGAGGGACATGGGTTAGTGGTGGTTTTGTCAGTGTTAGGTTGATGGTTGGACTCAATGACCTGAAAGATTCCTTCCAACCTAGGCATTTCTAGGATTCCCCAGCCGGGCTATGCGGATGGGACAGGGCTCGGCCGCTGCCCGCTCAGCCACCTGCTTGCTCGTCAGGAGGATTCTTCCTCCCGCTCTGGTTTTCCACACCAAAGGAGACAATCCCAGAGAACATGGCAGGCTCGACTGGAGTGTCTGCTGTCGACCAAGGAAGCATGTAGTCACTTTAAAAACTGCTTAGCAGTCAACCTCCTAGAATTCTCCAATGCTGTCTGCCTGCACTGAGCCTGTTTGTGTCCTTGTGCTCCTGTTTTCTCCGTGCAGCCTCCTTTGCCATCATTCCTTGTGACCCCGGGTGGGAGTTAGAGGACACAGACCCCCACAGAAGGAGTTTCTCATTCAAGGTTGGTTTTCTCTCCAAGCTAATCACCACCAGTTTTGGCTCTTGGGGCAGGGGTTTCCAGGGTGCTCAGTGAAGGCATGTGTGAAATAAGAAGGAACATAAGATTTTTGAAAGATGAGGCGTGAAAAGGGCCACATGGTGACTTTCTGGCCTCACTTGTTGCCATCATTTTGCACGTTCCCCAGGGCAGCCGTTCCTCCTGCCCCCACTGCCCATTCCCAGGTGCTGCTCTTTGGGCTCCTGACTTGGGCAGAAGGTGTCAGAAAACTGGGTCCACAGGCTTTTTCAGGTGGTTCCGTTAGGGATTGTTTGAAAACCTTTGTACCTGCAAAGACTTGAGAACTGTGGCAAGAGAAGGAACCGACATCTAACAAACGCTGTAGGCAGACATCTTAACATCATCACTGTTTGCTTGGAAATAACGCAGAAGGGCAATATGCTCTATGCGTGTCGAGAAGGCTTCAAAGAATAGAACGCCAGAGTTGTATAAATCCATGAGACAGTTCCCCCACCGAGATTCACATCCGTGCCCGCTGCAGCCTGAAGAGTATTGAGGGTGGGAAGTTGAGTATCTTCCCCAACAGAAGAGGAGCACGATTCTACAGTTTTTGGTGTCAAATTCTGCAACTTTCAGTGTTCTCCATACCATAGTGACGTCAAATAAACCCAGATCGTGCAGAAATTGGTGGGGGGGGGTGGTTTTGGAGTTGGGGGGGTTGGTAGAGGCGTGGGGTAGAGCACTGGGAACGGGGGCTCCCCCAGAAACGTACTGAAATGTTTTTCTAAGTTTTATTGTTAATTGAGGAAGGGGGGAATGCTGCTGGGGAGGGCAGTGGCGCATGGGTGCCTCTAGCTGGTCTTTTCTTCCTCCATTTTATTGTTTTTTTCAATATATAACTCTGCAGCCAAGGAGCCCAGGTGCCGTGGAGGGTCGATGGCCCCAGCCAGCCCGGGGAGGTGCCACATCCAGCTCCTTCAGCTCCTGCTCTTGTTACCTGAAATAAAAGCCCTCGAAACCAAAAGTAGTTTAAAGAGGTGACATTGCTTTATTCGACGTTGAGCGCTAGGGGGAAAACCCACAAATCTAGCACAGCTTGCCGTGGATATTCACCCATTATTTATACACAAAATATTCTCATTTTTCCACCTACCTAATCCATAACTCCACCTAGGCTTACACATTCATTAGGATGACCCAATAGCCCTTTTGCACGTGCATGCCAAATTTTGCTGCATCGGCAAAACGCTTCTGCGCAAGCGTGAGTGTCTCGGTGGTCGTTTGGGTAAGGAGACCCTTCCTCACATCATCCCTTTACAGTATTGACTCATGTCAGGACAGTAAAAGTTTACTGTGAGTTTGCCAACTTCTTGAAGATAATAAGGGTGTTCCTGGAAGCAGCCATAACTCTGTCCTAATTGGTATAGGTGTACATACGTGACGTATAGAAGAACCTTGAAGTGATTGACTACTTGGCAGTGGTCTCCCCATTATCACTATCTGTAACATCAGCTCAGTGACTAACCATTTTCTCACAGGGTAAGAAAGTCACTAACGAGCTATTTTGTCACACAGTAGGAAGGTTAGTAAGAACCAAGTATTTTAGAAACAAAGCAGAGGCCTGTCTTTGGTAACACACTGTCTCCTGCGGTCCCAGGTCCTTCAGCACCTCCAGGGCTGCTGAGCCTCCAGCTAGTGGGGCCAAGGGCAGCAGGGGCTGTATCGGACCTACCAGGACTCACTGATGGCACTATGGGGAGGACCAAGGGCAGCCGGAGCAGCACTGGCCCATGGAAGGCACTGTCCCATGAGAGCTTCTAGCTGGTCTTTTCTCCCACTCCCCTTTTTTTCTTTATGAAATACATAACATAAATATGAATAAATATTTCTAACATCTATAAATCCAGTGAGTACAAAGCAGCAGTTGTGCTGCTTGCGCTGCTGCAGGAAGGGGAGAAGGAATGGGCTCTGAGCCGGGATGGATGCAGCCAAGGAGCCCAGGTGCCGTGGAGGCTCCATGGCCCCATCCAGCCAGGGGACGTGCCACGCCCAGCTCCATCAGCTCCTGTTTTATCTCCTGCAGTGTGGACCTGGCCAGCGAGACGGGAGCATGGGCAGGGTTAGCTTCCATGGCACTGCTCGTGAGTGTCCCTCACTCCTCAAACCAGGATGCTCCCAGCCCTGCTAGGAAACCCTCTCCCATCCTTTTCCCCAGCCGCAGGCTGATCTGGGAGCTGCCATCCTCTTTCCAGTCAGTTCCAGCCACCTCCACCTTTCCACAGGCATGTTGCAGTTGCCTTGTCTGGGAACGGCGGTGGTGGCAGAGTCAGGGCACGGCGCCCCGTGTCATCCCAGTAGTGTGGACCCCTGAGGAGGGGGCCTCCAAAACCACCACCACCACCACCTGCACCACCCGCAGTCCTCCTGGCCTCCTGCCCCTCCATAGAAAGCCATGGCCACCACGGATGGCCAAAAGTAAGACCACAGGGCAGCTGGCATCAGAGCAGTGTCCCCCTCCCCAAAGCTCCTCCCTCCCAGCACTTTGAGCACCCTGGATGGTTCAAAATGTCCTTCCCAACCTCTTCCAATTCTTGGCAACCCTGTCTGTGAATGAATGTTTCCTAATTTCCAATCGAAGCCTTCCCTGGCGCATGAGAGCCTCTAGCTGGTCTTTTCTTCCTCCATTTTATTGTTTTTTTCAATATATAACTCTGCAGCCAAGGAGCCCAGGTGCCGTGGAGGGTCGATGGCCCCAGCCAGCCCGGGGAGGTGCCACATCCAGCTCCTTCAGCTCCTGCTCTGTCTCCTGTAGTCCCAGGTCCTTCAGCTCCATCAGCTCCTGCTTTATCTCCTGCAGCACGGACCTGGCCAGCGAGATGGGGGCACAGGCAGGCTTAGCCTCCACGGGGCTGCTCAGGGGGTGTCCCTCGCCCCCCAAACCGGGATGCTCCCAGCCCCCCCCAGGCCCCCCTGCCCTGGGGTAGGAAACCCCCTCCTGTTCTTTTACCCCAGGTTCAGGCTGATCTGGGTGCTGCCAGAAGGGGAACGGCAGTGGTGGCCGTCAGGGCATCTAAAGTCCTCCACTGGAAGGAGCCCCTCCCCACTTCTCGGGGGTCACTGGTGCCCTCTGTGTCCCCAGTTGTGTCCCCCGGGAGCCAGGCTGTGTCCCTGCAGTCCGCTTGCGGGTCCCTTGCACAGGCCGTGTCCCTGGACCCGTAGTCCCAGTGCTGAGCTTGCCCTGCACTGGGTGTTCCCATCCAAATGGGGGCTCAGCGTGGGCAGACTGGCCCCCAGCCGTGGGCCGAGTGGGCTCCGCTGCCTTGTGCAGCCCTGGCTTGGGCTGCCCGGGGCTGGGCTCTGGGGCGAGGGGCAGGGCTTGGCCCCCTGCAGCCCCGGGGGCAGCTCTGCCAGCCCAGGCCGGGGCAGGCGGCAAGGCTGGCAGGAGAGACCAGAGGGGGCCGTGGGGACGCGGGTTGGGGAAAGGCCTGCACTGTACAGGCACCCTGCCCTCCCCACTTTCCCCGTCACACCCATGGGATCCTCTCCTCTCCCCACGCTGGTCCCGGCCGTACCCTCCTTGCCCCGAGTGCAGGCAGCTGCTCGTCTAGCCGGTCCCTGCAGGTGTGGCCGTCCTTCCCCAGCAGATCCCTCACGTTGTGCTGGAAGGAGAGAGCGGGCTGGCTGAGCCACGGGGCCGAACTCAGCATCCCCAGGCAAGCCCCCCACACCCAGCTCTCCCTGGGGAAACTGAGGCACGGCCCCCCCAGATGCTCAGCGTTTCCCTCCCAGCTTCAGTCGCCCCCTTTGTCATCCCTCCCTTTGCCATCCCTGCCTTGTTGAGGAGCAGGGGGGGCTGGAAGGCACAGAGGGGGCCAGAGGCACTGCAGGCGCTGCAGTGGGGTGGTGTCAGTGTGCCGGCCCCTGCAGCTCCGTGGCACGGTGGGGTACTTGCCTTTGGCGCCTGCTCCCTATGGGACGGGGCACAGGGATGCTTAGTGCCTGTGGCACCCCGTGCTCCAGCCTGCTACGGCAGGGAGGGGGCCAGGGGCTGCTCCCCGGTGGGGTCTGTCCCTCCCGGCTCCCCTCCCGCTGCTGCAGGAGACCCCCCCACCCATCCAGCCGTGCTGGATGAGCTCTTTCCCCACAGCCCTGCGGAGCTGGCAGTGGCCGTGGCAGGTCCCTGCACCCATGCCAGGGACACCAGGAGGCAGGAACTGGGCTGTGCCAGCTGCAGCACTTAATTTTGGCAACTTGTTTCAGAGGAGGCACCTGAGCTCCCCAGGGGCAAGGTCAGGCTGAGACCACACACAACTCGTCACATGTGTCTTCAGCACCCTTGAGACAGAGACCTGGGCAGCGTGGGGGGGCTGTAAAGCCCCACAGAGCCGGGGCAAGCACAGCTGCCCCTGCGCAGCACACCTCTGCTCCCCTGCCCTGCCCAGGCTCCCCCGGACCCCTCCGCCCCCACCTGGGGAAGAGCTCTCCCTCGCCGGGGCAGGGCCACCCTGCACTCCAGGGGCCGGGGATGGGTCCCCATGTCCCCTGTCTGTGGCCGTCCTGCTGATTTTGCTCCAGCTTGGATTCGGTAGGGGGGCACCAGGTGAGCCGGGGGTACAGCAGCAGCATGGTCGGGGGTGGCCACAGTGTGCCTGGGGAGGTCTGGAGCTGCAGATGGGTGATGTGGCACCTGTGCAAGGTCCTGCCTCCCAGCAGGATGCGCAGGGAAGAGAAGGGCTGAGCAAACCCCTGCAGAGCCCTGGGACGTGCAGCGGCTGGAGGTGCTGGGGCCTGCGGTCCCACTGGGTCCTGCTCCTGCACCCAGGAGCACCCAGGAGACTGGCAAAAGCCCCTACGTTGAAGATGCAGCTCCCGTGCTCTTTGATTTTCTTCTTTAACTTCCTGACGTTGGTGGTCTCGCAGGTGAGCTGGGGGCCGCTCGTGGTCTCCTGCAGCCGCTCCCCTGGCTCGTGGGGCTGCTGCCGCGTGCCCTGGGCCCTGTCCCCCTTCTTCTCCAGAACAGGGGGTGCCTTGGCAGGCTGGTGCCTCTCCAGGAGGGGGGTCGGGCTGTGTCCCCACTTCTGCAGAGGGAGATCCTGCAGGCCCAGGTGCCAGAGCGTGGCCTGCAGCAGGCTGCGCAGCGCCATGAAGTCAATGGCCCTGATCTCGGTCGTCCTGAGGGTGACATCCAGCAGCTGTGCCAGGCTGAGCTGGGGCATGGCTGCTGCCCTGCCTGAAACCATGGGGGACCTGAGACGGGCTTTCTGCCTGGGGGAGACCAGGATGGGTGGCAGGGAGATACGGGCAATCGAAGCCTTCCTCCTCCTCATCATCATCCTAGTACTTGTGCTTGTCTTCTGCTTCCTCCTCCTCCTCCTGTGTTGCGTCCTCGCAGCAGAGTTGTCATAGCGGCAGTGGGAGCAGTGAGAAGGGACAATGCAGCATCACCAGTTGGTATTCAACACCTGTCGCACTCAAGGTCCACAGGGATGGGAGAGGCCGAGGGTCCCGGCTGCCTTTTCCACCTCCATCCCTGAGGCGCAGCTGGCGCAGGCTGATCTGTGGCCGCAGCCAGCGCAGCCCGAGCCCGGGCAGAGGCAGCTCCCTCGCAGGGCTGTCCCCGTCACTCAGCCCGCTCCGGTGACACGTCCCGCAGGAGACCAGGCCCCGCTGGGAGCCACCACGAATATTTTTTTTTTCAGGAATCGAAGTGCAAGACAGATTTTAACTTCTCCCTTAGACATCAAAGACTGCTGGTGACAGCACCAACTCCCTTTGGTTTCTAGCATCTTGCTCCAAAGCAAAGAGCCACATAAACAGGGAAAAAGAAACGCAAATAAACACATGTTTCCAGACAAGCCTAGGAAGGATTCAAACACTGGGAAGATCTTTGAATCCGAGTGATCTGTCAGACAAGTATGTAGGAAAAGAATCAGCAAGAACTTCTTTTCCCTTACAGTCCTCCAAGCCCGACCATTCCACAGTGAGGGCACTGCCATCTCCCTCCTTCGGTGAGGCACTCCAAGAGAGTTCCCAGGAAAGGAGGCGGGTGAGGAAGCAGGGAAGGGAGCAGAGAGTTGCTCTTCTAAAAGATACGAGAGATCTGTTTTCAGGCACTGGAGCAACAGCCACAGCTGGGCTCCGAGCATCCAGTGGGGCCAGGGGTTGCAGGTGTGGGACGCAGTTGGGATCCCCGGTGACTGGTCCAGCTCTTGCAGGTGGCTTGGGACCCCAGAAGCATCCGTGACCCACCTGATGTCCACCCTCTCCTCTCCCCAGCAGATGAAGGTGCTGCAACCCCCAGCAACACGCCGGCCACACTGCCCAACTTCCCGGGTGCTCTGGACACGTTCTCCAAGCTGTGGACCTCGAAGAGCCTGCAGAGCATGAACAGCCCCATCCCCTCCATGGCCTGCTCCCCACGGGCAGCTGCAGCCCCTCTGGACATCCTCGCCCCATGGCCACCAGCCCACCTGGCCCCGTGCCCCCCACCTGCCCCCCCCGCAAAGGCCCTGGCCACCATGGACGGCCAGAGACAAAGCTGGGTTGGTGAGGGGGGAGAATCGGGGGGTCTGGGCCAGTGTGTTGGGAGCGGGGAGTCCCCCAGAAACACACGGGAATCATTGTCTGGGTCTTGCTGTTATATTTAAGTAGAAGCCTCTCCTCTGGCTTCCAAAATTCAGCACGGCTTCTTGCACAGACCCCCCTGAACACCCCCTCACCCCGTCCTCCCTCCCTCTGCACCTCTGCCGGGCAGGGGGGAAGCAGAAGTGGGGGCTGTGATTTGTCAACGTGATGCCCCCCCCAGCCTGTGAGCACCGTTCCTGGCCCTTCCCTGGGCAAGAGGGGAGCTGGGGGGGTTTAGTTTTCAAATCAACCTCACTTAAAACAAGAAACAAACCAGCCCACCCAAGACCCCAGTAAAAAACAGTTACAAGGTTTTTTATTAATTAAAGAAGAATTATTAATTTAATTATTTAATTAAGATTGATGAACTTAAAAAAAAAATGAAAAATCCCGTTCATAACACCAGCTGTTCCTGGCTGGCTGCCTGGGTGCTGGGTCCGTCCCGTGGGGCCCCTGCTCAGCAGGCAGCTGCTCGTCCAGCCGGTCCCTGCAGGTGTGGCTGTCCTTCCCCAGCAGATCCCTCACGTTGTGCTGGAAGGAGAGAGCGGGCTGGCTGAGCCCCGGGGCCGAACTCCGCGTCTGGGGAAGCTGAGGCACGGCTCCCCGAGATGCTCAGCATCTCCCTCCCAGCCTCAGTCGCCCCTTTTGCATCCCCACCATTGTTATTCCTACCTTGCCGGGGAGCAGGAGGGGCTGGAAGGCTGTGGGGGGCTGGAGGCAGTGCATGTGCTGCAGTGGGGTGGTGTCCTTGTGCGAGCCCCCTCAGCTGCGTGGCACGGTGGGGTCCCTGCCCTCGGCCGCTGGCGCCCTGTTGGACGGGGCACAGGGATGCTCAGTGCCCAGTACTGTGGCAGCCCGTGCTCCAGCCTGCTACGGCAGGGAGGGGGCCAGGGGGTGCTCCCCGGTGGTATCTGTCCCTTCCGTCTCCCCTCCCACTGCGGCAGGAGACCCTCCACCCGCCCAGCCATCCTGGATCTGCTCTTTCCCCACAGCTCCCCAAGCCCAAGTTCAGGCTGAGACCCGACAGAACTCATAACATGAGGCTTCAGCACCCTTGAGACAGAGACCTGGGCCAGGTGGGGCAGTGTGGGCAGGCTGTAAAACCCCACAGAGCGGGGGCAAGCACAGCTGCCCCTGCGCAGCACATCTCTGCTCCCCTGCCCTGCCCAAGCCCCCCTGGAAGCCTCCGCCCCCACCCTGCTCGGGGCAGCGTCCTCAAATTCACAGGCTTGTACCCCATGGCACCTCCATCCCCGCTCTTCCCCCTGGGGAGGGCTCCCTGGGTCCCTGCTGCCGGGCAAGGCTGCGACGGGGCTTGGCAGGGTCGCACCCCCTAGGCAGACACCCGCACCCCCGTGCCAGCACCCGTCTCCCCCGTCCCACCCACGGTGCCGGGTCCTAGTCGGGGCCAAGCAGCCGCATGCTGGGGGTCCGGTCCCAGGACAGGCTGTGGATCAGCCTGCGCCAGCTGCGCCTCAGGGATGGAGGTGGAAAAGGCAGCCGGGACCCTCGGCCTCTCCCATGCCTGTGGATAACCCCATCCCAAGGACCAGCCGGGAGTGGGGCGGGGCGTCGCCCAGCAACGGGGGACGCTGCATTGTCCCTTGTCACCCGTCCCACCGCTGTGACCACTCTGCTGCTAGGAGGCAACAGAGGAGGAGGAGGAGGAGGAGAAGCACGAGGACAAGGAGGACGCGCACAGGGAGGAGGACGAGGACGAGGGGAGGAGCAGAAAGGCCCCCCTGGGCAGCTCTTTCTCCCACTCCCCCAGGAGCTCAGGTCCCGCTCAGGTCCCTCTGTCGTTTCAGGCATGGCAGCAGCCATGGCCCAGCTCAGCCTGGCCCAGCTGCTGGATGTCGCCATTGGGACGACCAAGGTCAGGGCCGTCGACTTCGTGGCCCTGCGCAGACTGCTGCTGGCCATGCTCTGGCACCTGGGCCTGCAGGACATCCCTGTGGAGGATCTGTTCAGGCTGGTGGCAAATAAAGCAGTATTTCCTCTCTAAACTACTTTTGGTTTCGAGAGCTTTTATTTCAGGTAACAGCACCATCACACCCAGGGAGCCTCACTCCAAACTCCTGCTAGCTAATTTACATCATTGGCATTGTTATTTCCAACATCAAAACGGGCTCTGCAGAATCTAAAGTGCTTTAACTGACTCTTTTGAGAGCCCTTGACATATTTTCCCCAAAAAAGTGGTTAGAAAGTACACAGAATTACAGAATGTGTTGGGTAGGAAGGGACCTCTCAAGGGCATCTAGTCCAACCCCCCTGCAGTCAGCAGGGACATCTTCAACTAGATCACGTTGCTCAGAGCCTCATCCAGCCTGGCCTTGAATGTCTCCAGGGATGGGGCCTCCCCCACCTCTCCGGGCAACCTGGGCCAGTGTCTCCCCACCCACCTCCAAGGGGGAAGAGGGTCTTTGCTCAGGAGGTAGCGGGGCTCATTGACAGAGCTTTAAACAAGGCTTGAAGGGAGAGGGGGACAATATCGGGCTGTCCCTGTGGGATGAGATGCCAAGGTTGGAGGGACGGGGTGCCAGCGAGGGCCTGTTGCTCTGAGACGCGCTGGTGACGCTGCCTCACACTTGAAGTCTTGGAGAGATGAGCCGGGGGCTCCTGAGGTCACAGGAGCCAGGAGGGAAACACCGGTGCAATACCCCAAAGGAATCAAGGGGTGTTCCTGGAAGAAGGTGGTATTTGAAAAGTCATGGCATCAGGTGAAGTCCCCGGGGACTGGAAAAAGGGAAACATTGCACCCATTTGTAAAAAGGGTGGAAAGGAGGGTACCGACCTGTCGGCGTCACCTCTGTGGCTGGGAAGGTCATGGGGCAGATCCTCCTAAAAGCCACGCTAAGGCCCATGGAGGACAAGGAGGTGATTCGAGACATGGCTTCACCCTGTGCTTTTTCCACATCAGACTCCAAAGGAGGAGGTTGAGACAATTTTTCTCCTAAAATCACAGACCGAATGGGTAGGAATGAATCCCCGTGGGTGGATTTGCTCTTAGTTGCATCCAGGATATTTTCAGTTACTTTCTGGCACGCCGTGAAAGAGCAGTGGAAAGAGAAAAACCAAAGGGAAAAAAAAAATACTCCTGCTAGACCATGTGACATGCAAAGTGATAATTTAATTTGTAGCCAGGCTTCCATCAGGAAGTAGAAGGTTAAACATGTACTATTTATAACATATAGGGAAAACTGATAACTCTGGCAACGGATGCCGTGGGGTGGGCTGAGCCCAGCCTAGATGGGACCCAGCAGCCGCGCGGTGCTGGGAAAGGTCTTGCGCATCGCCATGCACTTCTCCTGGTCGATGAACAGGGAGTTGGCTTTGACGGCCAGGTCGTGCTGCAGGATGGCTTTGGTGCGAACCAGCATTTGCAAGGTGTCCTGGCTGTCTCTCAGCTGCTGCTGAAGAGCCTGCACCGTCTCATGGATGTCATGGACCTCGTTGACAAGGCTGGAAAACAGCAAGGAGCCCTCATTAGAAGTCCTGTCACGTGGGTGGTTTCTAGCATGGCGTTGCTCATGGGCCCCTGGGGCATGGGTTTTCCCCCTTCAGTGCGCTCAGACTCACTCGGACCCCCTCTGTTTGTGTCAGATCCATGGGGAAGCTGAGGGCAGAGCTCCTCGGGGTCTCGGCGGGGAGGCACGGTGAACGTCTGCTCGAAGGCTTCGGCAACGCGCAGCCGCGTCTGCCAGAGCAGGTGGTGCCACCAAGCAGAGGGACGAGCAGCTGTGGTTTCCCGTTCCTGTTTGGTTTTGTGGCTTTCTTGGCTCCCCCTCCTGGATTTCCCCGGGCAAGGGTCCTCCCCACACCCACGGGTGCACACGCAGCGAAAGAGGACAGCTGGGAGAGGCTAAAAGCGAAGGTGAAACAAGTGGAGGATGGAACAAAGGATGGCGTGAGAGATGCTGAACCGGCTCTGGGGCTGGGTTTAAATTGCTTTGAAAAGGCTTCCCAGGGAGCCTCACCCAGCGGGCTGCCAGGAGGAGGTGTGAAGTTCAGGGTGCCTGATCCTCCACAGCCCCTCGGGGTGCAATGCCAAAGAGCTCCCTCTGTCCTTGACAGGATTTCCAGTGTCCCCAGGGGAGGTGAGGACAGCCCTCACTGCTTCTCCGAGTGGTGCACAGAATCCCAGGCTGGCGGGGGTTGGCAGGGACCTCTGGAGATCACCCAGTCCAACCCCCTGCCAGAGCAGGGTCACCCAGAGCAGGTGGCACAGGAACGCCTCCAGGCGGGTTTGGGATGTCTCCAGAGACGGAGACTCCCCCACCTCTCGGGGCAGCCTGGGCCAGGGCTCTGCCACCCTCACAGCAAAGAAGTTCCTCCTCGTGTTTAGGTGGAACTCCCTATGCTCAAGTTTGTGCCCGTTACCCCTTGTCCTGTCCCCGGGCACCACTGAAAAGAGCCTGGCCCCATCCTCCTGACACCCCCCCTTTCAGTATTGATAAGCGTTCAGAAGGTCCCCCCTCAGGCGTCATTTTCCAGCCTGAAGGGACCCAAATCCCTCAGCCTTTCTTCACAAGAGAGGTGTTCCAGTCCCCTCATCCTCTTGGTAGCCCTTTGCTGTCCCCTCTCCAGCAGTTCCCTGTCCTTCTGGAACCGGGGAGCCCAGCACTGGACACAGCACCTTGCACAGCAGCTGCACCCTTGCGGTTACCCCAAAGGAAGGACCTAAGAGCTCTCAGCATGAGCCTGTTGGAGAGTAAAGGGCTTGTCCTTCAAACCTGAGCCCATCCAGCCACCGGGAAGCAGGCAGGAGAGAAGACGGGGTTGACGCAAGTAGGAAAAATCCAGCCCCTCATGGGGTGGCATCAGGCCGCCCCCGGCCATGGGGTACAGCCTCCGTTGTGGGCGCAGAGCTCTCCCAGCACCCAAAGGCTGGGATACCCGCTCATTGCTTTTGATTATGTCGGTGCACTTCTGGAAGGACTCTTTAGGAAAAAAAAGCAACCCCCCATGATTAATTTTGTCATCCAGTGATGCTCCCGAGTGCTACCACCCGTGAGCCCTCGAGGTCCCCGCCGGCCCCGCGCTCCTGCCTTACCGCAGCTGGGCAGTGTCCCGGCACAGCTCCATGTTTGGCCTCCGAGTGCGCTCGTCCAGCCGGGTCTGAGCCACCTTTAATGGAGGCCCCTGGTCCCTAATGGCCTTTTGGATGGCTTCTATATTCCTCTCCGTCTGGAATATTTCCTGCAGTGTCTGGCGTAAGAAAGAAACACATGCATAAATTTAAAAAATATATTCTCCAGCGGCAACGGGATTTCCCTTTTCTGCCATCCATCTGCAGAAAAAAACCAAGTTCAATTAGCAGACCCCGGGCTCAGACTGCTCTCACTCTGCCATAGATGGAGGCACAGATCCAGCAGCCATTTCTCTGCGGGGAAAAGCCTCTCTTTGCTCTTGCTGTCACATCAGAGGAGGTTTTGGAGCAGTGATGGATCTACTGAATTACCCGCTCCCCAAAATTACTGCTTGCAGGAACTGATCGTCCATCACTAGCAACTAACAGAGGGCAGGTTTTTGGTGGATGCTGCTCGCTGAAGGATGTGGCACCAGCCCGCGATGCTGCAAGCCCAGTTTCTGCTCGGTTAATGTGTGCCGAGCACTTTTCAGGAAGCTTTCCATGAGAGCCAGTGGTGCGAGCCTGCTGCCCATCGCTGATCTCCACTTCATCTGCTTGGCGGAGCAAACACACCGATACCTGTGCAGCAACCACAGAGTGCTGAGACCGAAAACACGTCCTTGGAGGAGCAGCAAAGCTGCAAACCCCACAGCAGACACCCCAGCAGAGTCCCAGTAAAGCCCTTCTGCAGGGCAGCCAGCGCCTCTGAAGTAACTAGCGCTGATGCAAGTAGCGCTGGCATTTTCTGCTGGAAATCCCTGTGCTAGCAGGCTGTCAGCTGGGATGAGCAACGGGCAGTATCCCTTGGGATGAAATTACACTGCCAACTCATCCTGCTCCAAGAAGAAAGTCCCCAAGAAAGCTGGGCAGGGGCTGTTTGCAAGGGCATGTAGCGAGAGGACGAGGGGCAATGGTTTCAACTAGAGCAGGGCGGGTTTAGATGAGACATTAGGCAGAAGTTCTTTGCACTGAGGGTGGTGAGACACTGGCCCAGGTTGCCCAGAGAGGGGTTGGAGGCCCCATCCCGGGAGACATTCAAGGCCAGGCTGGATGAGGCTCTGAGCAACCTGATCCAGTTGAAGATGTCCCTGCTGACTGCAGGGGGTTGGACTAGGTGGCCTTGAGAGGTCCCTTCCAACCCAACACATCCTATGACTCTATGATTCTAAATGATGCTATAACCAGGTTCTTGTGGTGACCGTTCCTCTGCTGGGGCCAGGTCTGCGTGGAGGGTCGCGCTTTGGAGGTGTCACCGGGAAGTGACAGTGTCACACCAAAAGGGAGGGGTTCAGGCTACCTTGGCCAGGTGGGTCTGAATCTTTCTCTTGGCTTCGGCCGTCTCGGCGATGCGGTTGGTGAAGGCGACGTTCACGGCGTTGAACTGCCGCCACATCTGGCTGGTTGTCACCGCCAGCAGGTTCTCGATGTCATCCCGCAGCTTGGCGGAGGCCACCCGCTCGCTCTGGGAGCGGAGGATGTTGTCGTTGGTGAACTTGGCCCAGGACTGCGGCACCGAGATCCTGGCGGGGAAAAGGAGAGGCCCCCGGTAAGCTGGATGTGGGCAGGCATGGACCCTGCCAGGGAGCAGCGTGGATTCACTATAGCTTAAATCTACACTTTTAATTGGACTGTATGTCATAGTTTAACCCCAGCCAGCAGCCAGGACCACGCATGCGCTGGTGCAGTTCTCCCCCTTCCCCCCAGAAGGGAGAAGAGGGAGAAAAGGAGGGGAAAGGGAAAGGGAAAAACTCGTGGGTGGAGATAAGGACAGTTTAATAGAACAATAACAGAAACGAACAATAATAATAATAATAATAATAATAATGATAATAATAATAATAAAAATAATAATAATGACAGAAGTCACTCTCACCACCCAGTGAACTGGCACCTTCCCGAGCCCCGACCGCATATTCCCACCCCGCACCAACCCCCATTTATATCCTGAGCATGGCATCTATGGTACGGAATATTCCGTTGGCCTTTCCCTTGTTCTGCCTATGCTCCTCCTCACTTCTATGGGAAGCTGACAAGAGTCCTTGAAAAGTATAAATATCGCCTAGCATCATCTAAGACACATCTTTGAAAATATGCATTAACTTAGTGAGCTGTTTCAGCAGAGGTGCTCCGCTGAATTAATTGGCAGGCTGATCTCTCAACCCCTGGTAGAATGTTTAATGAGGTGGGACTGGCTTTCACCCTCTGGATGTTTGGCATCCAACTGTCAGCAGAGGGTTGTGCTCCCTTTCCGGGGAGCGGAGAGAAATGACCGCTCTGAGGGAGGTGTCTCCAGGCGGGATGGATCTGGGTTGGGGACAAGCAGCTCCCTGCCAGGGAGAGGCACCGCGTATCCCGGGGACAGCTTGCTGCTGGGGACCGCCAGCGTGCACTCACGTGGCATCGACCTGCTCCACCCCTCGGTAGTAACTCATGCCCTGGGAGGTGTTCATCAGGTGGTGGCACCTGTCGTCGATCCGGTGGGCCACCTGCTTGTTGGCCAGATCCTTCTCCAGGTTGTGCTGGGCCGCCCGGTTGGACCTTCAACATGCAAACAGCAGCCATCGGTGGGGACGTACGGGTGGAATGGCTTCCTCCCCGTTCCACTCCCCACAGCAGCTCCCGGCCCCCCGCGCAGCTCTGTCCTCCCACGAGCATCACCGCCCGCATGCCATGGAGCCTCCATGGGCTTTACGCCTGCGGGGTGTGGGGATAGACGGGGTTCTTCTGGGGGTTCACATCTGCTGGGGTTCTGCTGTGACCACAAATGCACATCAGCCCTACGACATGAGAGAAGGAGCTCCTCCTTACGTGATCTGGGCTTTGGCCTTGTCCAGGACCTGCTGCATCTTCTCCCGGCACGACCCAATGACATCGACTTCCTGGGCAAAGGCAAAAGGACCCCATCAGCGTCCATACTCACTCGTCCTGGTCACACTCCTCCCCTTGGACCTCTCCAGCCCTGCACACAGCAAGAACTTGCCTGCTTGTCTTCCTGCCCAAAGCAAACAGGCAGGAAAACTCGCAGCTGAGCCTGCGCCCAGCGCCCTGGAGGGGACAGAAGGGTGCTGTGGCTGCAGCCACGGCCTTTGCGTTCCCTTTCAGGGTGGGTCAATAAGGATTTTTTCACCTTGACCTCAGTGTCAAGCGGTGGTTAGTCCCACTGCAGGGACAGGGACACATCCTGGTGTGGACAGGAAGAGCGGTTCCCTGGACCACTACACACCTCCATCCCCAGATCAGCACCTGCCCTTTTTGCTCCCAAAATGTTTTCCTCCCCAGGAGGAATCCCATCCGTACGGGACAAGAGGAGATGGACTTGACTTCGGTGTAAATGCCCAGGCTGAATTTCTGAGACACATTCAGCTCCACCGGAGGACGCGTGTTGCTCTCAGCTCACTTGACTTCAGCACAAACCCATTGCCTTTGTGAAGCTCCGGCTGCTGGAGGCAGGTGATCAGTGCTCCAAATCCCATAACTTTGAAATCCGGTAAAAATAGCTTCAACGCATGATCTGAGTTGCCCAACTTACTGTTAAGAGCTGTTCCTCCACGTTGTCGTGGACCAGGTCGATGCCCATCCTCTTCTCCCGGTGAAGTAAGCACTCCTGAGCGACCTGTTGGGGACACGCCATCACCGCTGGCTGCAGGGGGAGGGCTCTCTATGGGGACTGTCCCCATCTCCAGTAATGTGAGAAAAGAAATTCTAGGTGGGCACGGCGATGACAAGAGGGGGAAAAAAGTGCCCCGGGACAGCTGGTTTAGCTGACAAGGAGCAGGCGAGCTGCAACATCAGCATTAAACCATCATGAGGGAGCAGACGTGTCCCTGGTGCAGCCACAGCTGAAACGGGGGACCTGTGTCAGCCTTGACGCCCACCTCGCCAGAGCCTCGTGGTAAGACACGGGCTTTTGTCTCCCAAATCAGGACTCTGGATGTACCGCGTCTAAAAATATTGAGTTAAGCAAACGCAGCTCTGACGTGCTCAGCCTGTGCTGATAGGGGATCCAGCAGATGGCAAGGGGGGTTTGGTTACTACTAACTTAACTAATGGCCTCTTAATAACAACTTTCTAGACGTTTCGGAGCTGCAGTGAAACTTAATGAGACGTTTGAAGGGCTGCAGATGTTTCAGCAGTAGGCTACAGCTTGCAGCGCGCCAGGACGGGTGCTTACCTGGAGAGGGGCGTCCGCCTCGGCCAAGGCTCTCTCCAGCCTGGTCTTCACCTCTGTGAGCACGTTGGTCTCCCCGATCACCTCATCTAGCTCGTGGCAGAGCTCCGATTTCCAAAAGGCGATGTCATTGGCGCGCACTCCCAGGTTTTTGGTGCTTTCTACTTGCGTTTTCTTGGTCTGCTGGTATTTGTGGTCAATGATGCGGGAGGTATCGGCTCTCAGGCGCTCCGCGTTCTTCTGGGAGGTCTTCGACTCCCTGTAATTGGTCACGTTGGACTTGTACCAGTCTTCAGGGGTGTAGCGGGTGAAGACGGTCGTTCTGGTGGAAACAGAAGGAAGCTTCTCACCGGCGGTTATCCCCTGGGAACTCTTGGAAAAGGCAGCCAAAGTTGGTTTGCTGGCAGCTGTTTTGTAGTAGGTGCTGGGCATCCAGGGGAGGCTGTAGCTCTGAGGCAAGGGGCGGTAAGGAAATCGGTTCTTATAGCTTGACGCCATGGTGTGGATGGCAGGGAGAAACCTGGTGGGTATGGCTCTGGGATGGGCGAACTTTGCTGGTAAGGGAGAGCCGACAGACTCCATGCTCCACCGCTGCTATTCGTGTGTCCCGTCCGTGTCCTGCACAGAGGAGGAGAGAGAGGACAACCTCAGCAACCTCCTGCACTTGCCTTACTTCTTACAGCAACACCCGCAACTGCAAACACAAACAGCGACGCACAGAGCGCCCTCACAGCGCCTAAACAGGCCTAAACCCCTTGAAAACAAATCCCTTCTGACAGCATCCCAAACATTTGTATATAAAAGCGTTTGACTTGGTTGTTAGTATCTAGCATCAGGTCTTGGAATGCGGAGAAAAACAAATCACGGCCGTAAGGAGAATGACAGATACCGAGCCTTCCTTTTCCTTAAATCTGTCAATCCAGTCAAACTGGAGTTGCTCCTTCTCTGCTGTTCCTTTGTTTCTTTTGGCTGGCGTAGCTGCTGATCTTCTGATACTCCAGAGGTCATTTTCTCTGTAAAAGTTCCATTCCCAGCCCCGAGAGCTGCGTCCCTTTTGGACACACATCTGCTACCGGCCCAGCGCCATTTGTGGGTGGGTGAGGGACTCCATCCTCACCCCCTCTATCTTCCCTTGCCTTAAATGCTGGAGTGAGGAGCCTGCAGGTGAGCTGAGCTTTGCAGGACTATATCCAAATTTGACCCCCCCACACCCCTATTTCAGCCTCAAAAGAGGGGCCGCCTCTTGCCTTGCAAAGGAGGAAAGGTGTCGATGGCTCACCTGGTGTAAGATCAGTGTGCGTGGGAAGGAGATGGCCCGCAGTCTTTTCAGAGCGCTTGGGAAACACCAGCCTTGCAGTAGCCCTAGGAGGAATGGCCACACATGAAGATTTTGCTACCAAGAATTGCATATTGTCCTCTCCAGCTTGAGGCTGTCAATCGATGGTTATCAGCAAGATAAGGCAGGGGGCCACCAAACACACCTCATCTGAGGACAAACACTCCGGAGGGGTACGTGGTGCTCGGTACGAAGCTCTTGTGAGGTTACAAGTGTCACCCAGGGGCAGGAATAAGTCCCTCAATACGGCTGTTGTAGCCAGCCTGACGTGTCCTTCCCCTAACACCGTCCCGTCCCCACTGCTCCCAGCCTGGCTCGGAGCCCCAGGGGAAGATGAGGACATGGGTGTGCTACAGCAAGGTCCCTGATGGGAGTGGCTGTGGGACAGGCAGCGGGAAACTCACACCCTCAAATTTAGCAGAAAAAGAAGCTTTCGCAAACACGACCCTCCGAGGCAGTTTGGCAGAACCGAGGACGAAATGTCTGCGCTCAGGTCCAACAGAAACCACCGTGTGTGCCGCTTCCCACAAACCGCTCCCTTCAGCCCTTTTCTCCCGGCTAGGGATAAATGACGGCGCTTTCCCTAGCTCCGTGCCGCTTTATACCTGAGAAACGGCCTTGGGAGGGTGGGAGGCAGCTTCCCTGGCTCCCACCCCCACAAATAAACTCTGCCCTTTCAGACACTGACAGACACACGTTTAGGAAAGGGAGGGAAAACCCCTTGGGAACGGCCCAGGGCTACTTTTCCCTGCATTTCCAGCTGAAATAAATGCCCCTGCATCCCCCTTGGGATAAGCCATCCCAGGGCGACACTTTGTGCCACCCCTGAACACGGACACACGACAGGAGCCCCCGACCACCTCATCCGGGTACATTTAGAGGACAGAAGAGACATGGAGGGGGATTAGGAGAATGACCTGTTTTTTTCCCTCCCAGTTCAGGGACATACTCACCCTGCAGAGGCTTGGGGGTGTGCGGGGGGGGCTGCTACTCAGTGCTGTGCTGTCAGGTTGGGTGGCAGCACTGCCAGACACTGCAGCATCCCCAGTGCCCTCTGTGTCACAGAACCAGGGCAGCGTTGCCGCTGGCGCAGGGTGCTCAGTAACCGGGTTCTACGCGGGCAACTCCCTGCAGCCGCTCTGGCAACCCGATGCAGCCGCTGGGCAACGCATTGCTGTGGATGGGCAAGCCGGGGCCAGCCCTGGGCAAGAAAATACCCTCACATGGCATCCTAGATCCTGCCCTGGACAACCTACTGCCCTCCATGGGCAGGTTTTGCAGCCCCTGGGCAACCAGGTGCAGCTTTTGGGCAACTGTTGAGCGGCTTAGTCATATCATTTGGTTTTCCGTAGTCCTGCAAGGAGCAGGGAGATGGACTCGATGATCCTCATGGGTCTTTCTCGACTTGAGACGTTCTATGATCCTATGAACTCACGGCCCTCAGTGGGCAACCCAGTGCCACCCCTGGGCAAGTCAGTGCAGACTGCGTGCATCCTAGTGCCTTTGCTGGGCAACTTGATCCCTTGCCTGGACAACCCCCAGCACCGTCAATGGGCAACTGAAATCTAGCTTGCTGACTGATGTTGATAGCATTCGGCATGCTACGTTGCAAAATCGAGCGGCTGTTGATTTTTTGCTGTTAGCTCAGGGTCATGGATGTGAAGGTTTTGAAGGTATGTGTTGTATGAACCTTTCCGACCACTCATCATCCATTCATAAGCAGTTACGGGAGCTGAAGGATAACATGTCCAAATTAAAAGTGGTCAAAAACAGTTTCGATGATTGGTTAAGCTCATGGGGTATAACGGGATGGTTATCAGATTTACTAAAGCAAGGGCTCATGCTATTGTTGGTTATATTATTATTGATTATGGCAGCCTCGTGTGTTCTCCGCAAAGTGACTGACATGATAGAAAATGCCATGCATAAGGTCTGGCTGGCTCAAGAAGAAAAAGGGGGTATTGTAGGAATGTATCTGAGAGAAAATGGCCATGTGAGCCAGCCTCCCTACTCTGAGAGATTAGATTAAGAGCAAAACAGGCGGTAGAAGATGGAATTAGTACATGGGAAAAACGGGAACTGAGAAGGTAGAAAACATGTTGTGCTAATGACTAAGCAATTTACTATGCGAATTCTTGTAACCAATCTGATGTGTGAACGAACTGCATGCACAGCGCGTGGACAGTGTAACTCGCTGATCAGAAATAAGCGAGTCGCGTGTATGGCTACAACACAGGGTATAAAAGATGATGATCGGTGCTTAATAAACGGCTTCTGTTGATTCACATTGGATCGTCTGGAGTCCAGTTATTTCTCCTCAACAGGGTGCGGGAGGAGAAGCCATGCTCTCTGCTAAGACACTAGGAGAACCCACTAGCAGGGTTTGACAAGCCACATTTTAACCAAAAGAGGCAGAAAATGCCAGCGACGACACTGTGAGCACCCGGAGATCTGCGGAAAGGTCTGAAAGTCCGTTCAGTCCCTGGCCAGATGAGAGAGAGCTTCACCTGGAGCTGCTTCTGGACTTTCTCATGGGATCTTTTGAGAGAGGTCCCAGCCCTAGCTCTGTCCCAGCATCAGTGACACCTCCAGCATCTGAGCTGATCCCATCCCTGCTACGAGTCCCTCTTCACCAGCAGCAGCCGAGGGAGCACAGCCGCCAGCATGGCCACCGTCAAGATGAGCTGGACGGCGAGGGCGATGGGCGACTGGCAGCATTTCACCCCCACGGCCGAGCTGGATGACACCGAGCTTCGTGTTTCTGTTCTGCTTCTCCTCCCCAGGGAGCTGCAGTCCATATCCACCAGTGGCATCCCATGGTCACTGATGACAAAGATGTGGGCTTCCCGCGCCAGCTCTCCTGGGACCCCCTGCGAGTCCATGGGGCTGTTCCCCGTGCTGCAGCACCGGTCGAAGCTCTGCACCAGCATCACAAAATGGCTGGGCACCACCAAGGTGTTGCTGGCCTCCAATTTGGTCAGATGGGACAAGGAGGAAGGTGACAGAGGCATCTCCAGGGCCCGGAGGTTGGTGCCTGCCTTGGGCGGCCATAGAGCCTTCTTCTTGCTGAGGAAAGTCACGTAGCGGCAGATGGGGCAGATGATGCTGCTCTGGACCTGGCCGTCAAGCTTGGCGGAGAGCAAGCACTTCACCAGGCAGTCGTGGCAGAAGGTGTGCCCGCAGCTGAGCTGGCGGTGCATGGCCTCCAGCGGGTGGAACTTCTCGTAGCACACGGGGCACTCGGCCGGGGGTCCCTCCTTGCTGGACGAGGCCTCAGACATCCCTGCTCTGTCGGCCACAGGCGCTCCCCAGCTACGAGGAAGAGGCACGATGGGTTAATAAGGTTGAAATGATAAGCATGATCCATCTCTTCATCTCTCCTCCTCCTCCTCCCTGCTCTCTTGCTTTTGCCCTCTTGCCCCTAACAGATGCAGTTGACAGCTACTAGGCATCCTCTCAACAAGACAGGGCATTTTCAGGAGCATTACGCCTCTCAGTGTGGCCCTTGGGGCAAGACGGGAGGACCCCAACTCCAGAGCCAGCGCGGGCAACAATCCCCGGCTGCAAAATCACATGCACGAGCCCCTGGATGGACCTGCTCAGCACGTGGTACAGATAAAGCAGGTTCAGCTTGTGTCACGAGTGCCTCCGTGCACTGCTGCCAGCTCCAGGTGCACGGGAGGTGGGAACTCCCATCCCACAAAGAAACCTGCCATGGAAAGGGAGATGCTCCCATCCCAGGGGACACAGAGGGGCCAGCGGGAGCAGGGGGAGGCCGGGGCAGTGGGACAGGTGGGAGCACAGGACCCCCCGGGGATGGAGAGGGGGCGTGCTGGACCCGGGGCAGGCAGCGAGCACCCACGCCAGGCTCCTTCCAGGCTGCTGGAGGATGTCCCAGGCTGGTGGCCAGGCCACAGCCATCTCCAGGCTGTGCTCCTCATGCTGGAGCATGGTGTGGTCAGTAAGCCCCGGAGCCCGGCGTCTCCTCTTAGTCAGTGCAGGGAGGGCAGAGCCCAGCCATCCCGCCTGGCCCCTGCCCCAGCCTGGGGCGCCAGGGGGAGCGCGGGGCCGCTGGCATCCCCAGACCCGCGTCTGGGCTGGGTCTGAAGCTCTGCCGTGCGTCTCCCAGGGCAGGGAGCATTCATGCGGTGGCTCAAGGAAGGGAGAGGGGAGCGGGAAGAAGGGAGAGAGGAGAGGGGAAAAGGGAGAAGGGAGCGGGAGATGGGTGAAGGGCGGAGGAAGAGAGGAGAGGGGAAAGGGGAGAGGAGAGAGGGGAGAGGGGAGGAGGGATGCTCAGCTCAGCTCAGCTCAGCTCCTTTCTCTTAAAACTGGAGCTTCATAAAACCTGCAGGTTTTTCCAGACCTTGCAGCATTGTCAGACCCGACCCAACCTGCACCCCTTTTCTCACGCATGACTGTGCCCATGGGCATCCTCACAGCTGCCTCTGGAGGTTTTGCCATCCCCTCCTTGGCTGACCTCCTCTTCCTTGGGAGCCATCCCCTGCGCCAGGACGGTCACAAGAACACAACAAACCATCCCCTCCCAATCAAAGAGAAGAAAGATGCAGGCTCCTGCTCTGCTTTAAGAGGGATCAGGGACTTGGTCCCCCAACGTGCTGCAGAAGGAGACCCTGACCCTGTGCACCAGCTCCTCTGTGCCCCCAAAGCCCCCTTACCTGCTGCAGGGCACCAGGGCAGGAGCCCCTCCATGCACTCCACTGCTGTCCCCAGAAGCGGGGCTGGCCGTGCCCCAGCACCGAGCACCAGCTGGGGAGGGGACTGGGACACCTATCTAACACGGAGGTGTTGGCTGCGCGTGTCATGCGGGCGCGTTGCGCAGAAGCTGGAGCAGGGACAGGGCCAGCTCCCGGGGACTGAATGCGGAGGAACTCGTTCCCCGTTTTAAAGGCCTGATATTTGCCTGGTTGGCCAGGGAGGGGGCGAGGAGCCAGTGTCAGGCGTCGGAGGGCAGCGACAGGCAGCACGGTCCTGCCTGCTTTCCCTCATGTGATGGGCACCTGTAGTCGGGCTCATCCCTGAGCTCAAACCCCAATGAAACAGTCGCTAAAGGGGATGTCGGGAGCCCAAATTCCCTCTGTTGCTGCAGAGCAGGGTGACTGGCAGCACCCTGCACCAGGGCTGGGCTCCTGCCAAACAATTCTTGCCTCCAGCCGCCACAGCTCCCTGTTCCTTGCCCTGGCCACATCTTCATCCCTACGCCCCCTCCCCTCCTCATCCCCCAAACACTCCGCACTCCAGCCCTGCGCTCCCCACCCTACACCATCAGACGCTCACCCAAGCACCGGTGTGGCAGCACACAGCCCAGCAAACACACTCCAGCAGGCTCGAGGGCCACTGCTGCCTTGAACCTGCCCTGGAGGGGGTTTCCAACATCTTTGGGAACTGCAGTCCAGGCAGCGGCAGGAGCCCTGTGGGCTCAGGGCAGGCAGAAGGCCCGAGCTTGGCCATCTCAGCAGCCACAGGTGGCTCATGAGTCACTGTTTGGCCAGGTGCCGGCTGGAAACACACATGGAGAAGGTTCCCTGTGGCCTTACATGTGTCCCAGGGTGCTGCCCATCCCTCCCTCGACCCCCAGGCGAGAAGCTGAGAGGTGTCTCCCCTGCAAAGCCTTGAAAATCTGCCACGGGGTGGGTCACTCCTCCCACAGTCTCGACTCTTTCCAGCCACCCCTGCCACCCCTCAGCCCGGCCAGTGGCCACGGGGCTGCCAGCCCACACTCAGGCTTGCTGAGCGGCTCCACAGGGATGTGAGGATGAGATTCCCAGAGCAGGCACAGTGACCCCAAGGCGCCCCGCCTGCACGCCTTCCCCAGCTCTGGCTGTGGCAGTGCAGCCACGGGACCTGGATTTGAACCATCAAGGGGCCCCAATGGCCCCTGCAGGGCCTGGAGTCTCCATCATGGAAAGCCTTCCGGAGAACCCTGACATAGCGGGGAGCCTTGCCTTGGGGCAGAGAGATGCTCCGCACAAGCATTCCCAGCCCTGTGGTCCTCCAGCCCCAAGAAGATGCCCAGGGCTCTGCAGGATCCGTGGGGCAGGCAGAAGAGAAGATGCACCTCTGGCACCCAAACCCCAGTGAGATGGGCCATGGAGTTCCTCTATGGGCAGGAGGGGTGGTTTCGTGCGGCTGGCTGTCGCGGCAGGGCTGCAGGCGTGGGCAGCAGTATCAGTCGCTCGTGGGTGCAGCGGCTGCAGCAGTTACAACATGGGGCTGGTTTCTGGAAGGAGCAGGGGAGGTGCAGCCCCGCCGAGCCGTCCCGTGCACTGGGGCAGCTGCCAAAAGAGAGCACCCATGGTGGGAGACATGCCCCGGGGGGGATGTCTCAAGCCGTGAAGCCCTGTCCCTCGCTGCAAGGAGACCCGGAGCATGTCAACACCTTCCACACCCCCCGCTTAAGATCAGGGACCAAGCCACTCCACTCATTATCCCAGTTTTCTTGGGATGGTCCAGAAATTGAGGCTGAAACCTCTCCAGACAGATCGTGCCGGGGCTGAGGTTGCACAGTCACCCCTGGGGTAGGCATCCTCATCCCCCTCCCTGGCCCCTCCTTGAAGCTGCTGGAGGTGCCAGGGTTGCAGCCACCGACATCTCCATTGCTGAATGAGTGATCTGGGCCAGCGAGAGCAGATTTGGGGCAGCCGAGCATCTCCCCAGCTTCAGTTTGCTCTCTGCCAGCACCAAGGCGGGGTGGAAATTCCTGTTTCCTATACTTTGAATGCTTCCCGCCGTCGGAAACTATGAGCTCACGGCTCTATACATAGGCACTGGAAAAACGAGTCTGCCTCCCTTTGCCGCTTTGACCACGCCAAAATCAAAGGGATTTTGGCATATCACAGCCCTGGCTCTGTGAGCACTTTCGTTCTTTCCTGGGCATGGCTTTTCTCGCTGCCTTTGCCCCACTTCCACATGCAGCAGCATCTTTCCTGAAGGACGGGATTGAGTCTGCTGGTGATTGAGGGAGAAGAAACCAGTTTCAGGAGCAAAGCAAGTCCCTATACGCTGCCTGTGTGTTTTTCTCCGGCTTTAAGCAATGCAGCTCACGGCCAGTGTTTCAGCCCCCTCAAACCCAGTGCAGGGTCAAGGTCTCCAGGATCCTTTTATCCAAGCAAGAAGGCAGCATCAGGCTCAGCTTCTCTCCAGGGACCACAGCTGAGACCTACTCTGCTCTGGGGTTGGTGGCTTCCAGGGAACAAGGGACATTCTGACCCAGAAGAGGACACAGCCCTCCCTACAGGCGGGGGTGGCCGGGGGTCCCTTCACTAAAACTGCGATGGCTTTTGGGCAGAGCTCTGCAGCCTTTTGCAAGGACAAGAGGATGCTGCAGACAGCCCTTGTCTTCCACAGCATCACCCCAACTTCCCACTGTCACCGACCAGGTGGGGAGGAGGGAAAATAATATTAGATATAGTTACGTGAAAGTGCTTATTTTCAAAGCACATTTAAAGCCAGAAGATCGAACTATATGTGAGCCTGGTGCCAGGCAAATACTCACTATAGGTCTCCATATTTCCATAACAAATCCATGCTGCACTTCTCCAAATCATAAGAGATGAAGCAGGGACATTTCCAATGAGCAGAGACGTGTCCTCCATCCCTTCTCTCAACGAGGGTGACGATCCCGGTGAGAAAAATCATGGCTTTATTCCTGACGGCAAGATGCACGCGCGGAGCTTTGCCATGCAGCCACAACCCATCCACATGGCTGGTGGCTGCTGGAAAGGATGGGCTGGCTGAAGTGTCCCTCACCTGGGGAGACCTGCCCCATCCCTCCCACGACACGGCCAGTCCTCCCGAACTCCCCCAGGTTTTTCCTTAGCGATGGCTCAACCTGCAAATCTGAGGCTTTCTCCAAGTTTCTGCTCAGCCCGTTCTCCTCCCACCACTTCCCAGCCCCGGCTCAAACATGGTGAATAGTTGGCACTGCTGGGAACCAGGTGAAGGGAAGAGGGGAAAAAGTAAATCCAAGGGGTGGAGGGTCCAAGGGTCCTGGCCCCTGTCTTAGCTGTATCCATTCCCGTGCTGTCAAAATAAACTCACATAGATGGAAAAGATGGATGAGTTTGGAGGCACCCAAGCCCTTTAAGGGGGACCATCTTTTCCCATACTTGCTTTACTTGAATTCAGAGTGGGAAAATAAGTGTCTTTTCCTTCTGCATGTCTCCATCCTGCCTGTCAGGCACCTGGCAGGATGCAGACCCACCATCAAGCTGCTGATTTAGCCAAGACAGCCCAAAACACCTAGCAGAAGCTCTTCCGACAGCTTTCTCCTCAGCGCTTTTTGCCGTGCCCAGCAGGTGGTACTCTCGGATCTGCTGTGGCCAACCTAAAAAAAAAAAAAAAAAAAAAAAAAAGACCCGGGTGCACCGTAAAAAAAAGCCCTGGGCCTGCCTCTCCAGGGGTGCCAAGGTCTGGAGCTGGTGGTCCCCACCAGCTGGGATGCTGCCTCTTCCCCACCAGGACGGATGGGATCTGCCTATCCTCCTGATGATCAGAAATTTACATCCAGTCATTTGACATGACGAATGCTTACCAAACACCAAGGAACAACGGGGTACATCCCCAAACCCCTCTCCAATGCCTGTTTTCCCACCGGATGCTGCGGTTTTGCGAAGGCACCTGCACAGTACCTGGGCATCACAGCACCCACCTGCCTCTGCCTCCAACAAACCCTCCCAGGAATGACCCCGAGCCTGGTGTGAGCCCTTGGAGCCTTATTCTGACAGCAAAACTTGGCGATTTGTCTCGTCCAGTCCAGGCCGAGCCACACAGCCCCACGGTGCATGGGGTTTTCCCATACCTGGGAGGGCAACTGCACTCTCCAGGGGCTCCTTCAGCTTCTTTCCCCCCTCCACCAACACAGCGTCAGCTCAGTGAGCCCGGGGGCAGCCCAAGGCAAGCGCCTCAGATGATGAGCAAGACCAGGGCTGCACAAAACCCCTGGATGTGGGGGCAAAATGGCTTGTCCCCCCCTCCCCGGTGCCCACACCAGCCCCTCGGGGGAAGCACACAAACCTGCTGGAGACCCTCCGCGGTCACTGTGACCCGTCCCTGCTGTGCCATGAGCCATGCCACTCCAGGGGTGTTTTACCACCCACGTCCCCTGCAGCAGCGGGTATTGCCGGACTCTTTTACGCCATCCCCTCTGGCTGCCTTTTTACCAGGCAGCTCCCTCGAGCCTTATTCTGGGGGACAATGCACAGAATCCCTGCAACGTCAGGAGAAAAGGCTGCTGGGGTTAGGGATTGGGGGGCTTTTACCAAAACGGGATGTTCCCTGTGGTTTTGGCTGCCAGGTTGTGTTGCAGTTTGGCTTTTTCCTCCAAGCCCTGTCTCCCGGAGGGCCGAGACTGCAGAGGGGTTGCTGCCTTTAATGGGAACAAGTAGAGGTCAGCTTCTAGCCCTGCAACACCACACACGCTGGAGCGGCCCGGAAAGGAAAGGCTCCATAAAAGGAGCACTAAATACTCCATTTTGGTTCATTTCATGATTTTTCCAGGGTCTTATGACCATGCAGTCAGCATGGTGCTGTGAGCAGAGAGTTTGCAGGCAGAGCTGCTCCACCAGCCAGGGTCAGCTGGTGGATCATCAACCAGAAACACAAGTGGGTTATTGATAGGAGGATGCTTGGGAAAAAATGCATCTGCCCAGACATGCTGGCACAAGGCAGGAGGGCTACTGTCCCCGTCCCACCACCCTGTGGGCTCTGCAGTCCCCGTAGTCAAAATATAGGAAGGATAACCCCAGTCCTCCCTTCCAGATGGGGTCAGCTGGAAAACACACAAGGGTCCTGACAACCCCCAACCCACGGTGTCCCATGAGGGACAGGGCAGGTGGTGCCCGGCTGTCCCCTTCTGCATCCTGGGAGGATGATGGGTCCAGCACACAGACGCTCCCGAGCCGGCATCGGGGCTGTGGCTGGTGTCACAGCAGTTTCCCACATCTCCTTGGCCCTCCATGTCCATCGTTAAGGACCCCCAGGAAAATGGGCACAAGCAGATCCAGGGTGCCTAAGAGGTCACCCCTGCAGCCCACGAGCAGCCTGGCAATAACCAAGACAATCAGCGTTTCAGGGTGGCTGTAAAGACCAAGTTCTGCCAAAAATTCCCGACCGAGGATTTCTTGCTCTTAGCCCAGAGCAGACCTTGGCACTCGGCGATTAACCGTTGAGTACCGTCCTTGGCACAGGCACAGAGAAACAAATCCTTACTGCTTTCTACAACGCCGTGCGGCATGCACAGCCTGTGTTTTGAGAGAGACTTAAATGAGAACGGTTTGTGGTTATTTGGTATAGGATCGTTCGTATTTTGGAAAATAAGCACGTTCCTTGCAAAGAGAGTCTGAGGAGCGTTAACAAGGAGCGGGCAGGGGATGAGGGCGAGCCCCGGAGTTGGTCCTGCCACAGCATCCTTGTTCCGTGTCCCTCTTATCGCTCCGAATCGTGGCCGACCGCGGGTCCCCCGGCAGCGGAGGGGCTCGGAGACGGGCAGCAGGGAGGGAGGGCACAGGGACCCACCGGAAAGGATACTGCGGGATATTTTTATTCCATTTTTACCGACAGATTTTAAAAGCCTTGCTTTAAAAGCCCAGGAAATATCTTTTGATTCTCTCTTCCTACAGCACCGGTGAGCTCTGGCTCCTGCATCCAGGGTCCCACCAGATGAAGACTGGTCCTCAGCGGCGTTGCTCCCCCAGCCCGGCCGCAGGGTGGATGGGGCAGAAGCTTTTGCCCAAGCAAAACCTCCTTTTCCTGATGCCAGAGCAGAGCCTTCACATCAATAAGAGCTGGCAGAGAGCTCTTTAAGGCTCGAGCACAATGCACCTCTACCCAAAGAGCTGCCCACTGGGGCACCTCATGAACCAAACTCAGCCGCTTGACGGCGTTTTTAGCAGGGCCTTTCCGACTATAGTCCCTTCAATGACAAAAATTCACCACTGAAAGGATCCAGAGGGAAGCCCCTCTTCGAGCAGCTCCTGGGAACGGGGCAATATAGACTGGCAACCCTCAGCAGGGCAGTCAGACGTGGAGGAAACCACCCCAACCACGTTTTGGACAAGCCCCTCTCAACACTTAAAAACTCCCCAACACATGGCACCCTGCAAACACCCAGGGAAAAAAAAAAAAAGCGGTGGAGATTTGAAAAGCAAAAGATTTGAGGAGGCTTTAGAGCCAAGGACCCCCCCAGAGCACCCATCTCCCCACGTCGGGGACCCACAAGAGTTTTGCTCCCACCAGGCTGGGGACTAGGGCGACATGAATCTCCACAAACCCCTGACAGTCTCCCATCACCGCAAGACCCTTTGAAAGCACACAGTGCTCTTCCCTGCAACTTGCCAAGACCACGTGGCATCGGTTTGCTCCTACGCCAGGAGCGTGTTTCCGGCGTAGTGTGACATCGGTATGATTCACAACTGGTTTCACTGGGAGAATCCGTCTCCAGGGGAAAGCAAAACCCAGGCTAACTGAAAACAAACGCTGGACGCGGCACCACCGGCATTAGCCCTGCCTTGTGGGGAAACTGAGGCACGGGCTTGCCTGACTCCTTGAGCACAGGTCTCATGACACTGGTACCGCTAGGTGCCCTGCAAACTGCGTCACGGCCTCTCAGCAAGCACCCCTCCCCTGCTGACCTCAGCACACAGCTCGCTGGGTGACGTCACCCAGCGCCACAGCAGCCTCCACCCAGCCCAGGCCAGAGGTGGCCGTTCGGCCACTCCAGATGTGCAGGTGCCGCGTCAGCGGCGGGATGAGGCAGGGCCTGAGGGCTCAGCACGTCCCACCCCATGGGGCTCGGCAGCGAACCACGGAGCGAGGAGAGCGCCCCAAAACTCAGCCTGTCGCAGCGGCAGAAAGCAGGGCAACTTTCTGGATAGGGGACAGGGTGTCCCCTGGAGACGGGGTGTCCTCAGGGCACCGCGGCATCTTTAAACCACTTTAACACAGGCAAGAGGGAGGCGTGATGAAAACGGCCCCTCCACTCCCAGCAGGGCGATGGGCGCCCAGCGAGCCCTGCTCCAAGGACTGCCTCGCGTTTATACATCCCAGTGTCATCGAAAGGGGCTAATAACAGGAGGCTACCGAAAAGCACTCGAGCCGGTCACCTCCGCTGCGGCTGGGCGCGCTGAACACCCTGCCACGGTGCTGCCAGGAGCTGCCCCACAGCTGGGGGGCAGAGCAATGGGCATCGGGGCTGGGACCCACGCTAAGCGCCAGACCAGTTTCAGGGACTGGTAAAGCTGGGGGGGGGCGCAATCTCCCCACCAGGACACCGGGAATGCGGTGGGTCCCTGTCCCTCCACCTGGGGACAGAGCAGAGGAGGGGAGGGGATGGGGAGGGAGGGAATAATTTCGGGGGCGGAGGGGGGTGTGCAGTGAAAAGCAAGAGGGAATCGCAAGTGACCCACACAGGCAAATCCCCCTTGATTTCCTAAGGCTGGGGAGGAGAATAAAAGCGAGGGGCAGCGATTTGCGGGGGGGGAGCACTCACCGCTCGTGGAGGAGGTCAGGCAGTGGAAGACGCTACCGGAGGTGCAGTTCTGCCAGAGGTGCGCCGTGTGCCCGCCGTTCACCAGCCATTGCTGCAAAGAGACGCAGCCCCGTGAGCAGCGCCCTGGCAGGAGGGGGCAGGCAGCCGTGTGCCCCCCGCCAGGGCTTCGGCACCCAGCAGCCCCAGGGCGTACCGGCCGGGGGCTCCCAGGCACATGCTTTTCCACAGAAAAGGGGTTTGGAAAGGAAATACTGATAGTTGCTTTCAGCCGCTTTCACCCCAACGGCAGAAAAAACACAGAAGCTCTTTATTCTCTTTAAACACGGACCAAGTCCCGCGGGGGACGCGCGCTTCCCTCCCCTCTGCCGTCCTCGCCCAGCGCCGGGCCGGGCTATTTGAATGGTTCCACGTGATTTCTAACGACTCGCAAGATTTATTTTTTTTTTTAACGTCTTCTACTACTATGACCACCCAAAAAAAAACAAAAAAAAAATAAAGGGAAAGAAGAACCTGGTGAAGCAAGCCTGGAACTCACCAGCTCTACAAAACTGCTGCCTTAAAACCAAGGCAAACCTCTTCCTAAGTAGATGACGTGTTAACGGGGCTCTGGACCGAGAACGGTGCTGGGAACCCTCTGTGCAGCATCCAACCCTCCATCTTCCCACTGCTTGCACAGCTTAAGCCTTGAACATCGCCAGGAGGAGCCCATGCGGGTGGGGAGCGAGAGGCTGTGCCCAACGCACAGCCCCAGAGGAGCAGAGCTGGAGAGCAAAACTGCTGGTGCTGAGGAGCCAGTGCCCAAACCAGTCCCGTTTCAAGGGGTTTTGCTCAGACTGGCTGTACTGGTCCTGTGGCCTGAAGCCCGTTAGCAGGTGGAGCTCCTTTATGAAAGGGGAGCGCGGCGTCACCCCCACCGAGGGTCTTTTGGGTGCTCTATGATGTGACATGGGGACGGTGAGGAGATGGCCTTCAACAGCCCTCTCCTCTGGACTGATGGGGATGTCCTGAGCACCCGCTGCCGCACACAACCAAGCGACCCCCCCCATTACACCTGACTGACCCACCCCCCCAGTGACACCTGACAGCACAAATACAGAAAAGAGCTTTCTGTGCAAAATTCTCCAAAATCCCACCATTAGGAAGACCAGCAGTCGGCAAGTAACAATTCCTGCTAAAAGCCAGGCTGGAAAATAAACCAAAAATAAAAACACCACCTTCTGGTTTTGCCATGCCCTAACCCCCCCGCCAGCCGCTCCCTGCCTCGCTGGTACCCCGGTGCCGCAGGAAAAGTCCGTACTTACGCTAACGATGGTGGAGACGAAGAGGAGCACCAGCACGGTGACGTGGAGCACGATGATCCCCAGCAGCAAAAGCAGCATCTTGGCGGCCCGGATGCCCCCGGGGATCCCCCAAGCTCCCCCCAAGCCCGCTCACCGAGGGGCTCCCTCAGCCCCTCTCCTCCGAAGGGGGGGCTCCCATCCCTCTCCCCGAGGGCAGCGTGCTCCTCGGCAACCCCGGCGGGGGGGTGTGTGTGTGTGTCTATCTCGGCGCATCTCAGCCGAGGGGCTACCCCGGCCCCCCTCCGCCGGGATGGAGGGTCCCCTGCCCACCTACCCATGGGGACCACCGGGGGTCATTCTGCCGGCCCCTCTCCCCAGGGGGGGCTTTCCCTGGCCCATCTCCCCTGGCGACCCCTGCAGAGGACGGCTGCGGGAAGGAGGGGGAGCCACCTATCTAGGCGCATCTGCCCCCGGGTTGGGGGGGGGTGTTCTTCTCGACCCATCTCCCCTCGACACCCCCAACAGGGGCTTTCTTTGCCCCTCTCCCGCCCCGGCGTGTGTGTGGGGGGGCTTTCCCCAGCCCATCTCCCCTGGGGACCCGCGGAGAAGGAAGGACGGGCTGCCCTGAGCCCTCTCCCTACAAGACCCCCGTAGGGGGGGTGTCTCCTCGGCTTATCTGCCCTCGACACCCCCAGCAGGGGCTCTCATTGCCCTTCTCCCCCGGGAGCGGGACGGGTGGGGGGGGTCTTTCCGCAGCCCATCTCCCCGCGGAGAAGCAGGGAGGGGCTGCCCCGACCGCTCTCCCTAGAGGACCCTCGCAGCGGGGGGACGGGGGTGCGCTCCCCGCTCCCTCTCCCCTGTGGACCCCCCGGAGGGTCTCTCTGGCCCTTCTCCCCGTCGGGAGAGCCCTTCCCTTCCCCTTCCCCTTCCCCTTCCCCTTCCCCTTCCCTTCCCCTTCCCCTTCCCGGCGGAGCCCGCAGCAGCCGCCCCCCTCCCGGGCCGGGCCGTACTCACGTCGCGGCGGAGCCGAGGGGCGCGGGGCGGCAGCGGCGGAGCGGAGCGGGCGGCGGCGCTGACAAGTTTCCCCTTTAACCGGGGCCACGGCCCCGCTGGCGGCTGCGGGACGGGGAGGGCCCTGCCGCGGCGCCCGGCCGCTCCTCCTGTAAATGCGGCAGCGCCCCGGCCCCGCCAGCACCCACCCCCCCTCCGCCGGCCCCCCCCAGCCGGGGGTCACTCCCTGCCCCATCCCCGTCCCCGCACACAGGCGCGGCCGATCCCGCTGGCTCAGCGGGGGGATTTTTTTGTTTGTTTTCGGTTTTTTTTTGGGCGGGGGGCAACCATCCCTCTTTGCTTCCCCAGCCAGGACCCCCAGCTTCCCCATCGTGGACGCCCCCCCCGCCCCGGGGGGGCTGTGCCGGGGGGCGGCTCTGCCCCGTTCCGCTCTCCGGAGCGGCCGCGGGTGGGGGGCGGGGGCGGGGGGCGCAGCACGGCGGGGTGCGGGGCTGTAGGAAGCCCGGGGTGCCGGAGGCGGCCGGTGGCCGGCGGCTGCAGCCGCGTGTGTTGCTGAGCAGATAAGTGAGTTCTGGTGAGGGCTGGCAGGGAGCTTCCCTCCCCCGGGGATGCTCGGGGAGGGGGACGCGGTCAGCGAGGAGGTGACACGCAGAGGACAGAGAGCTCCGCTGCACCGGGTGGCCCCCCACGCCCCGGCGGAGGCGGTTCGTGTAGCCTCAGCCAGGGATCCGTGGGGCGGGATTTGGGGAACGGGCTGTGCTGCAGTCGGGGGCAATGTCCCCTCTGGTTTACACGGTGCGGCTGCGGCCAGGAAAGTGACACCTCTGCAATTTGCTCCCGCGATGGGCAATGGGCTTCTGGCTCCGGGGGCTGGGGCTTTTTTGAGCGCTTGAAAAAGCCGAATCCTGTGGGACTGAGCAACCTTTCACTAAATGGAGATTTTCCGAAATGCTGGAGGACTTAGGTGCTGGGAGCAGAAGGGGTGGCTGCACTCCGGTACGGCAGCCTTCGCTCATCCCTCAACCCCAGCTAATGTGTTGAAATCAACCTCACGCGCAGACCTCCCCCATAGTCCCCGCAGGAGACCCGCGCACCCCTGGGAGCCCTGAGCGCTAGCACCTGCCTCCCCGTCACCTTTCCCCATCACCTCTGCCCCTCTTCACGCACCAGCTCCGAACTAGTCCTGCTTGCTGAGACGAGAGAACTCGGCATCCAGCCACCAAAACTGCAAATCCTGGGAGAAAGAGGGAGAGAAGCGTGCTTGGCTCCCTCCTCCTGGCAAGCACAGGCGCGTTCCCTGCAGCATGGGCTCTGGCTCCTCCGCGCTGGTGTTAAGTGGTCCCGTGGCCAGCAAGTGGGAGTTCGGAGCGCTCTATGGGGATGGGAGGGGGATGGGCCAGAGGCTGAAATGAGCCTCCCCCCGGCCTCCCACCGTGCTCGAGCCCCTGGTTCCGTACATGCCTGCACGCCCCGCCGCGATGCTGCCGAGCCAAACTCTGCTCTAGCAGCGCCGGCTCTGCCTTGTGCAGGTTTGCCCAGCCTGGTTTCGAAGGAGGCAATTTGCCCTTCCCTCTGAAAAATACCCCACCCATTTCTGTGCCACCCCCCTGCCCCCTGTGACACTGCTGCCTGCCATCGCAGGCATCGCCGGCAGCCAGTGCCATCCGTGAGTGCAAGCCCCAGAGGACTAAAACATCTGGACCAACATCAGTCCATTCCTCGCTAACGAGGCTATTTCGGGCTCTGCGGGTTGAGCTGTCTGCTGCTTTCAGAGCAGAAGGAGCCGCCGCGCTTGGGGCTGCGCAAACACAGGGCGAGAAGGGTCTTGTCCCCAAGGACTGCCACCCAACCTGCCGTTAGAGACCATCTTCTGAGTCGGGTTTGTAGGGCTGAGCTCTCGTCGGCTGTGTTTCTCTGGATAAATTATCTGACCCGCTTCCCCAAAAGCAGAGCAGGGAGATGCACAGCAGTGACAGGCAGCCGGGGGGCGTGGGGGGGCACGTACGCACCCGAGCTCCTCCGTGAACGTGGGAGAGCAAACCCACTTTGGTTCCAGCTCTGAAAACGCTGCCAAAAGCAGCTTTTTAAGCGCTGGAGAAACACCTGAAACTCCAATCAGGGCAAAGAGTAGCCTGCGGGTAATGAAGCCTGTCTTGGCGGAGAGTTGCGGATTAGAAACGGAGGAGGAAGCCCAGAGAGAAGAGCACATCAATCCCGTGCTCCTCAGACGCTCCTCTTCTTGGAAAGGTGCATCATCCAAACGGAGCAGGGCTTTGGAAAACCATCTGCTGAGTACGTGCCATCACGGCAGCTCTGGTGCCGGGGGACCGGGATGCTCCAGGGAGTTCATCTGAAAACACGGGAGGCAAATCTGGAGGTGCCGGATGGCGCCTCTGGACCAGAAGGAGGTGAGAAAGGGGGGATGTTCACAGCAGAACCCTGGGCATCAGACGGCATCGCCTTCCCGGCACAGGCCAGGGAATTGCACCCTGCTTCCCATCGAGGGGCTCGACGGCTGCCCGGCTTCCCCAGCTCTGTCCGAGCGTGGCTAGCAGTGGTCACCGCCTAAATACAGGCAGGCGCCACAAGAAATTTGAAAAATCTTTTGTGTACAAACAAGATTTGCCACAGGCTGCGCTGGGAATACTGGAAGATCAACGGGTTTTATAAACACGGGGTAAAAACCAGAAAAAGTGGATTTCTCACTTTGAATCTCTTCCACGGGATCCCTTAAAATTCTTGCAATGCTTCAGCTTGAATTTCTAGAATAAAATAATGAGAATTTAGGAGGGAAAGTGGGTTTTATAGCAATTCAAGGGGCTCGGATCTAATCTGACAAGGCAGTGACGGACTTTGAGGGCTTTGCTGAAAAGGGTCGAAGCCTCGTTTAACCGTGTCTGCGGCATCACCTGAACCAGCACATCATGGGCTCGGCCGCCATCGGTCCAGCGTACACGTACACCACCCCCTTCCCCAGGCCAGGCGAATGAAACCACTCTGAAAACAAGCATTTTCAAACGACACCAAAGGACAACTTTTTCTCCGTGTGTCTTCTCGGGTGCCCCGTCCCTGGAGGGGTTCAAGGCCAGGCTGGACGGAGCTTGGAGCAACCTGGGCTGGTGGGAGGTGTCCCTGCCCAGGGCAGGGGGTGGCACTGGATGGGCTTCAAGGTCCCTTCCAACCCAAACCATTCTATGGTCCTACGATTCTTGTGGATTAACTTCTTTAACCCCCAGATTTTGCTCTGTCATCACAATTTTAGGGACTCGCTTCTAGTTCCTTACCCTGAGACCATTGGCAACAGAGGACTTGAAATGCAAAGGGCAAAAGGGCAGAAATCTGGAAACGGGGAAAATAAAAATAAAAAAAAAAGATCCTGGTTTCAAACATCTGTGCTGCTAGGGAAATAAGGAGAGCAATATACGGTTTGACTCGCATTGTACGGAGAACCGATAGTGCTCCCCCAAACAACGCAGTTCCCATCCGTCGCTGAGTCCAGTCGGTGACTTTCCCAGTGCCTGCTGGTGACGTGATCTCATCCTCGGAGCTTGATACAGTTTATATATATGGTATATATTTCATTTTAATTCTTTTTTATTTTATTAATATTTCATTAAAGTAATTTAGTCCCTTCTAAACTCCTAATTCTCTTTCTTTCTCTCCCTCCTCTCCTTGGGGGTGGGGGAGAGCATCTATCGTTCATCTCACCGGCCCAAACCACGATAATAATTCTATAAAAATACAGAGAGAAATAAATCTCTAAATAAGTCTTTCCAGCCGAAGGCCTGGGGGAAGGCTCTCCACCCCGAGAGCACGTCCCCAGCTGGCAGCGAGCGCGGAGGGTGCCAGGATCTCCCCCTTTGCCCGGCTCCGGGAGGTGCCGGGGGGGAGGCGGGTGCCGTGCCCCAGGAAGGATGCTGCTGTGGGTTACCAAGCCCCACGGCTGCCCCACGGCAGGGCTGCGTGGGGCACGGGCCTTTGCTGCAGCATGAAATGCTGTTTGGATCAAATTGCGCTGAGGGAGAGTGGGTTTTTTTACCTTTTCTGGTCAAACTGGTGGAATGGCGATCTGAAAAGCCATTTCAAGGAGAAAAAAAAAAGACAGAAGGGGAGACATTCAAGTTCAGCAAACTTCTAAAACAAGAGCCCTAATACATCTTGGAGACATTTACTTACTTTTCCTGACATTTGTTTTCCACCAAACCAAGAAGAATTCATAAAATGTTGGAGTCCCGTCTGCATTCATGCCCCAAGACCCGACTTCATCCAACTTTTTCCCTTTCACCTCCAAGCCAGTTGTCATCACTGATAGAGTCAGGCTGAAATCCCTGGAGAAAATCCCACTGGCTTCAAGGAAACCAAAATTTACCCACTGATTCCAAAAGCCAAAAAAACAAAAACCAACCGAGGTTCCCAGCTGGGACGTGACTCTGTGTCAGGACACACTCAGATACTTCCAGAAACTGGGATTTGTGCTCGTCTCCTGCGTGTTGACAGCCAACCCCCTGCCAGCTCCTTTGTTGAACCTACCGAGGATACCGATCTAAACCAGCTTTTTGCTCAAGCTCTTGAGTTTTAGACTTTTGGCTTCATCAGTGCCAGGTCTGGCCCCTTTTTCGGTCTCCTCCAGGGTCCCGAGAGCGGCCGCCGATGCTCCGAGGGTGACGATGCTCCGTCCCCTGCAGCTGCCGGCTGAGGGACACGGCGGATGCTGCAAGTCTGCACGGGCTCGAGGAACAACTGGAACAAGCTCATGTGAAACAAATCCACGGGGGGATATTAAATTCAAGGACAGCCCTGGCAGCTCAGGAAGTCCTTGAGATGCTAATTGCTGGAAGCTGGGAAAGTAGACTGGGAAAGTATCACAGGGTGCTTGCCTTCTTTTGGTGCTTTTATCCAAGCATCTGCTGTTGGCTCTGTCAGAGGCTGAATGTGGGGCTCGCTGCACTTTGCTCTGAGCCAGCACAGCCATTCCTATGATCCTACACTGCCCAAATTTTCCTTACCATTTTGCCAAAGTTTTCTCCCTTTTTTCTTTTTTTTTTTTTTTCATAAAAGCAATGAGTTTGGTTATTTTTTTCTTAACCGCTGATACTGTTTTGGGAATTCTCTCTCCCTCAAGCCGGATAATATGCCTTAGTTATGCAATATCCTGTTAACATGTTTTGTGGCAAGCTTTGATTTCACCCAAATTCATATCAGACTCCTCCAGGACATTCTCTCCTTCTTCGTTTCTTAGGCAACAAGAAGAGGTATGGCCCTTGGATTACTACCCATTCCTGTTCTCCTGTGCGGGTGGCAATGAAGCCACAACGCGTAATCCAAGGGGTCTCGATCATAGGATCATAGGATTGCCTGGGTTGGAAGGGACCTTTAAGATCACCAAGTCCAACCATCAACCTAACGCTGCCAAAACCATCACTAAACCATGTCCCTCAGCATCCCATCTACCCATCTTTTAAGTACCTCCAGGGCTGGTGACTCAAACACTTCCCTGGCAGCCTGTTCCAATGCTTGATAACCCATCAAAGGAGACTTCAGGGCCTTGGGACGGTTGGTAAGGGAATCTGGGAGGCAGGTTATTTTTTCCTCTCCTCCCAGTTGCGGGCAATGACATTAGAAGGAACAGGTGGGACCAGCCTATTAATACGTGGCTCCGTGGCTGGTGTCATCAACACCATTTTGGGTTTTATGGTAATGGGATGGCATACACGGCACCAGGCTTGCTGGTGTCAGATGGGGTTCACCTCTCATAGAATCCAAGACTCATAGAATGCGTTGGGTTGGAAGGGACCTCTCAAGGGCATCTAGTCCAACCCCCCTGCAGTCAGCAGGGACATCTTCAACTGGATCAGGTTGCTCAGAGCCTCATGCAGCCTGGCCTTGAATGTCTCCAGGGATGGGGCCTCCCCCACCTCTCCGGGCAACCTGGGCTAGTGTCTCCCCACCCACCTCCAAGGGGGAAGAGGGTCTTTGCTCAGGAGGTAGCGGGGCTCATTGACAGAGCTTTAAACAAGGCTTGAAGGGAGAGGGGGACAATATCGGGCTGTCCCTGTGGGATGAGATGCCAAGGTTGGAGGGACGGGGTGCCAGCGAGGGCCTGTTGCTCTGAGATGCGCTGGTGATGCTGCCTCACACTTGAAGTCTTGGAGAGATGAGCCGGGGGCTCCTGAGGTCACAGGAGCCAGGAGGGAAACACCAGTGCAATACCCCAAAGGAATCAAGGGGTGTTCCTGGAAGAAGGTGGTATTTGAAAAGTCATGGCATCAGGTGAAGTCCCCGGGGACTGGAAAAAGGGAAACATTGCACCCATTTGTAAAAAGGGTTTAAAGGAGGGTACGGACCTGTCGGCGTCACCTCTGTGGCTGGGAAGGTCATGGGGCAGATCCTCCTAAAAGCCACGCTAAGGCCTATGGAGGACAAGGAGGTGGTTCGAGACATGGCTTCACCCTGTGCTTTTTCCACATCAGACTCCAAAGGAGGAGGACACGACACTTTTTCTCCTAAAATCACAGACCGAATGGGTAGGAATGAATCCCCGTGGGTGGATTTACTCTTAGTTGCATCCAGGATATTTTCAGTTACTTTCTGGCACACCGTGAAAGAGCAGTGGAAAGAGAAAAACCAAAGGGAAAAAAAAAATACTCCTGCTAGACCATGTGACATGCAAAGTGATAATTTAATTTCTAGCCAGGCTTCCATCAGGAAGTGGAAAGTTAATCATGTACTATTTAAAGCATATAGAGAAAACTGATAACTCCGGTAAGGGATGCCGTGGGGTGGGCTGAGCCCAGCCTAGATGGGACCCAGCAGCCGCGCGGTGCTGGGAAAGGTCTTGCGCATCGCCATGCACTTCTCCTGGTCAATGAACAGGGAGTTGGCTTTGACGGCCAGGTCGTGCTGCAGGATGGCTTTGGCACGAACCAGCATTTGCAAGGTGTCCTGGCTGTCTCTCAGCTGCTGCTGAAGAGTCTGCACCGTCTCATGGATGTCACGGACCTCGTTGACAAGGCTGGAAAACAGCAAGGAGCCCTCATTAGAAGTCCTGTCACGTGAGTGGTTTCTAGCATGGCGTTGCTGATGGGCCCCTGGGGCATGGGTTTCCCCCTTCACCGCGCTCAGTGAACATCTGCTCGAAGGCTTCGGCAACGCGCAGCCGCGTCTGCCAGAGCAGGTGGTGCCACCAAGCAGAGGGACGAGCAGCTGTGGTTTCCCGTTCCTGTTTGGTTTTGTGGCTTTCTTGGCTCCCCCTCCTGGATTTCCCCGGGCAAGGGTCCTCCCCACACCCACGGGTGCACACGCAGTGAAAGAGGACAGCTGGGAGAGGCTAAAAGCGAAGGTGAAACAAGTGGAGGATGGAACAAAGGATGGCGTGAGAGATGCTAAACCGGCTCTGGGGCTGGGTTTAAATTGCTTTGCAAAGGCTTCCCAGGGAGCCTCACCCAGCGGGCTGCCAGGAGGAGGTGTGAAGTTCAGGGTGCCTGATCCTCCCCAGCCCCTCGGGGTGCAATGCCAAAGAGCTCCCTCTGTCCTTGACAGGATTTCCAGTGTCCCCAGGGGAGGTGAGCACAGCCCTCACTGCTTCTCCCTGTGGTGCACAGAATCCCAGGCTGGCGGGGGTTGGCAGGGACCTCTGGAGATCACCCAGTCCAACCCCCTGCCAGAGCAGGGTCACCCACAGCAGGTGGGACAGGAACGCCTCCAGGCGGGTTTGGGATGTCTCCAGAGACGGAGACTCCCCCACCTCTCGGGGCAGCCTGTGCCAGGGCTCTGCCACCCTCACAGCAAAGAAGTTCCTCCTCGTGTTTAGGTGGAACTCCCTATGCTCAAGTTTGTGCCCGTTACCCCTTGTCCTGTCCCCGGGCACCACTGAAAAGAGCCTGGCCCCATCCTCCTGACACCCCCCCTTTCAGTATTGATAAGCGTTCAGAAGGTCCCCCCTCAGGCGTCTTTTTTCCAGCCTGAAGAGACCCAAATCCCTCAGCCTTTCTTCACAAGAGAGGTGTTCCAGTCCCCTCATCCTCTTGGTAGCCCTTTGCTGTCCCCTCTCCAGCAGTTCCCTGTCCTTCTGGAACCGGGGAGCCCAGCACTGGACACAGCACCTTGCACCGCAGCTGCACCCTTGCGGTTACCCCAAAGGAAGGACCTAAGAGCTCTCAGCATGAGCCTGTTGGAGAGTAAAGGGCTTGTCCTTCAAACCTGAGCCCATCCAGCCGCCGGGAAGCAGGCAGGAGAGAAGACGGGGTTGACGCAAGTAGGAAAAATCCGGCCCCTCATGGGGTGGCATCAGGCCGCCCCCGGCCATGGGGTACAGCCTCCGTTGTGGGCGCAGAGCTCTCCCAGCACCCAAAGGCTGGGATACCCGCTCATTGCTTTTGATTATGTCGGTGCACTTATCGAAGGACTCTTTAGGAAAAAAAAGCAACCCCCCATGATTAATTTTGTCATCCAGCGATGCTCCCGAGTGCTACCACCCGTGAGCCCTCGAGGTCCCCGCCGGCCCCGCGCTCCTGCCTTACCGCAGCTGGGCAGTGTCCCGGCACAGCTCCATGTTTGGCCTCCGAGTGCGCTGGTCCAGCCGGGTCTGAGCCACCTTTAATGGAGGCCCCTGGTCCCTAATGGCCTTTTGGATGGCTTCTATATTCCTCTCCGTCTGGAATATTTCCTGCACTGTCTGGCGTAAGAAAGAAACACATGCATAAATTTAAAAAATATATTCTCCAGCGGCAACGGGATTTCCCTTTTCTGCCATCCATCTGCAGAAAAAAACCAAGTTCAATCAGCAGACCCCGGGCTCAGACTGCTCTCACTCTGCCATAGATGGAGGCACAGATCCAGCAGCCATTTCTCTGCGGGGAAAAGCCTCTCTTTGCTCTTGCTGTCACATCAGAGGAGGTTTTGGAGCAGTGATGGATCTACTGAATTACCCGCTCCCCAAAATTACTGCTTGCAGGAACTGATCGTCCATCACTAGCAACTAACAGAGGGCAGGTTTTTGGTGGATGCTCGCTGAAGGATGTGGCACCAGCCCGCGATGCTGCAAGCCCAGTTTCTGCTCGGTTAATCTGTGCCGAGCACTTTTCAGGAAGCTTTCCATGAGAGCCAGTGGTGCGAGCCTGCTGCCCATGGCTGATCTCCACTTCATCTGCTTGGCGGAGCAAACACACCGATACCTGTGCAGCAACCACAGAGTGCTGAGACCGAAAACACGTCCTTGGAGGAGCAGCAAAGCTGCAAACCCCACAGCAGACACCCCAGCAGAGTCCCAGTAAAGCCCTTCTGCAGGGCAGCCAGCGCCTCTGAAGTAACTAGCGCTGATGCAAGTAGCGCTGGCATTTTCTGCTGGAAATCCCTGTGCTAGCAGGCTGTCAGCTGGGATGAGCAACGGGCAGTATTCCTTGGGATGAAATTACACTGCCAACTCGTCCTGCTCCAAGAAGAAAGTCCCCAAGAAAGCTGGGCAGGGGCTGTTTGCAAGGGCATGTAGCGAGAGGACGAGGGGCAATGGTTTCAACTAGAGCAGGGTGGGTTTAGATGAGACATTAGGCAGAAGTTCTTTGCACTGAGGGTGGTGAGACACTGGCCCAGGTTGCCCGGAGAGGTGGGGGAGGCCCCATCCCTGGAGACATTCAAGGCCAGGCTGCATGAGGCTCTGAGCAACCTGATCCAGTTGAAGATGTCCCTGCTGACTGCAGGGGGGGTTGGACTAGGTGGCCTTGAGAGGTCCCTTCACACCCAACACATCCTATGACTCTATGATTCTAAATGATGCTATAACCAGGTTCTTGTGGTGACCGTTCCTCTGCTGGGGCCAGGTCTACGTGGAGGGTCGCGCTTTGGAGGTGTCACCAGGAAGTGACAGTGTCACACCAAAAGGGAGGGGTTCAGGCTACCTTGGCCAGGTGGGTCTGAATCTTTCTCTTGGCATCGGCCGTCTCGGCGATGCGGTTGGTGAAGGCGACGTTCACGGCGTTGAACTGCCGCCACATCTGGCTGTCCGTCACCGCCAGCAGGTTCTCGATGTCATCCCGCAGCTTGGCGGAGGCCGCCCGCTGGCTCTGGGAGCGGAGGATGTTGTCGTTGGTGAACTTGGCCCAGGACTGCGGCACCGAGATCCTGGCGGGGAAAAGGAGAGGCCCCCGGTAAGCTGGATGTGGGCAGGCATGGACCCTGCCAGGGAGCAGCGTGGATTCACTATAGCTTAAATCTACACTTTTAATTGGACTGTATGTCATAGTTTAACCCCAGCCAGCAGCCAGGACCACGCGTGCGCTGGTGCAGTTCTCCCCCTTCCCCCCAGAAGGGAGAAGAGGGAGAAAAGGAGGGGAAAGGGAAAGGGAAAAACTCGTGGGTGGAGATAAGGACAGTTTAATAGAACAATAACAGAAACGAACAATAATAATAATAGTAAGAATAATAATAATAGTAATAATAATAATAATAATGACAGAAGTCACTCTCACCACCCAGTGAACTGGCACCTTCCCGAGCCCCGACCGCATATTCCCACCCCGCACCAACCCCCATTTATATCCTGAGCATGGCATCTATGGTACGGAATATTCCGTTGGCCTTTCCCTTGTTCTGCCTATGCTCCTCCTCACTTCTATGGGAAGCTGAAAAGAGTCCTTGAAAAGTATAAACATCGCCTAGCATCATCTAAGACACATCTTTGAAAATATGCATAAACTTAGTGAGCTGTTTCAGCAGAGGTGCTCCGCTGAATTAATTGGCAGGCTGATCTCTCAACCCCTGGTAGAATGTTTAATGAGGTGGGACTGGCTTTCACCCTCTGGATGTTTGGCATCCAACTGTCAGCAGAGGGTTGTGCTCCCTTTCCGGGGAGCGGAGAGAAATGACCGCTCTGAGGGAGGTGTCTCCAGGCCGGATGGATCTGGGTTGGGGACAAGCAGCTCCCTGCCAGGGAGAGGCACCGCGTATCCCGGGGACAGCTTGCTGCTGGGGACCGACAGCGTGCACTCACGTGGCATCGACCTGCTCCACCCCTCGGTAGTAACTGATGCCGTGGGAGGTGTTCATCAGGTGGTGGCACCTGTCGTCGATCCGGTGGGCCACCTGCTTGTTGGCCAGATCCTTCTCCAGGTTGTGCTGGGCCGCCCGGTTGGACCTTCAACATGCAAACAGCAGCCATCGGTGGGGACGTACGGGTGGAATGGCTTCCTCCCCGTTCCACTCCCCACAGCAGCTCCCGCCCCCCCGCGCAGCTCTGTCCTCCCACGAGCATCACCGCCCGCATGCCATGGAGCCTCCATGGGCTTTACGCCTGCGGGGTGTGGGGATAGATGGGCTTCTTCTGGGGATTCACATCTGCTGGGGTTCTGCTGGGGTTCTGCTGTGACCACAAATGCACATCAGCCCTACGACATGAGAGAAGGAGCTCCTCCTTACGTGATCTGGGCTTTGGCCTTGTCCAGGACCTGCTGCATCTTCTCCCGGCACGACCTGATGACATCGACTTCCTGGGCAAAGGCAAAAGAGGACCCCATCAGTGTCCATACTCACTCGTCCTGGTCACACTCCTCCCCTTGGACCTCTCCAACCCTGCACACAGCAAGAACTTGCCTGCTTGTCTTCCTGCCCAAAGCAAACAGGCAGGAAAACTCGCAACTGAGCCTGCGCCCAGCGCCCTGGAGGGGACAAAAGGGTGCTGTGGCTGCAGCCACGGCCTTTGCGTTCCCTTTCAGGGTGGGTCAATAAGGATTCTTTCACCTTGACCTCAGTGTCAAGCGGTGGTTAGTCCCACTGCAGGGACAGGTACACATCCTGGTGTGGACAGGCAGAGCGGTTCCCTGGACCACTACACACCTCCGTCCCCAGATCAGCACCTGCCCTTTTTGCTCCCAAAATGTTTTCCTCCCCAGGAGGAATCCCATCCGTACGGGACAAGAGGAGATGGACTTGACTGCGGTGTAAATGCCCAGGCTGAATTTCTGAGACACATTCAGCTCCACCGGAGGAAGTGTGTTGCTCTCAGCTCACTTGACTTCAGCACAAACCCATTGCCTTTGTGAAGCTCCGGCTGCTGGAGGCAGGTGATCAGTGCTCCAAATCCCATAACTTTGAAATCCGGTAAAAATAGCTTCAACGCATGATCTGAGTTGCCCAACTTACTGTTAAGAGCTGTTCCTCCACGTTGTCGTGGACCAGGTCGATGCCCATCCTCTTCTCCCGGTGAAGTAAGCACTCCTGAGCGACCTGTTGGGGACACGCCATCACCGCTGGCTGCAGGGGCAGGGCTCTCTATGGGGACCGTCCCCATCTCCAATAATGTGAGAAAAGAAATTCTAGGTGGGCACGGAGATGACAAGAGGGGGAAAAAAGTGGCCCGGGGCAGCTGGTTTAGCTGACAAGGAGCAGGCGAGCTGCAACATCAGCATTAAACCATCATGAGGGAGCAGACGTGTCCCTGGTGCAGCCACAGCTGAAACGGGGGACCTGTGTCAGCCTTGACGCCCACCTCGCCAGAGCCTCATGGTAAGACACGGGCTTTTGTCTCCCAAATCAGGACTCTGGATGTACCGCGTCTAAAAATATTGAGTTAAGCAAACGCAGGTCTGTGCTGATAGGGGATCCAGCAGATGGCAAGGGGGGTTTCTTTACTACTAACTTAACTAATGGCCTCTTAATAACAACTTTCTAGACGTTCTGGAGCTGCAGTTAAACTTAATGAGACGTTTGAAGGGCTGCAGATGTTTCAGCAGTAGGCTACAGCTTGCAGCGCGCCGGGACGGGTGCTTACCCGGAGAGGGGCCTCCGCCTCGGCCAAGGCTCTCTCCAGCCTGGTCTTCACCTCTGTGAGCGCGTCGGTCTCCCCGATCACCTCATCTAGCTCGTGGCAGAGCTCCGATTTCCAAAACGCGATGTCATTGGCGCGCACTCCCAGGTTTTTGGTGCTTTCTGCTTGCATTTTCTTGGTCTGCTGGTATTTGTGGTCAATGATGCGGGAGGTATCGGCTCTCAGGCGCTCCGCGTTCTTCTGGGAGGTCTCCGACTCCCTGTAATTGGTCACGTTGGACTTGTACCAGTCTTCAGGGGTGTAGCGGGTGAAGACGGTCGTTCTGGTGGAAACAGATGGAAGCTTCTCGCCGGCAATTATCCCCTGGGAACTCTTGGAAAAGGCAGCCAAAGTTGGTTTGCTGGCAGCCGTTTTGTAGTAGGTGCTGGGCATCCAGGGGAGGCTGTAGCTCTGAGGCAAGGGGCGGTAAGGAAATCGGTTCTTATAGCTTGACGCCGTGGTGTGGATGGCAGGGAGAAACCTGGTGGGTATGGCTCTGGGATGGGCGAACTTTGCTGGTAAGGGAGAGCCGACAGACTCCATGCTCCACCGCTGCTATTCGTGTGTCCCGTCCGTGTCCTGCACAGAGGAGGAGAGAGAGGACAACCTCAGCAACCTCCTGCACTTGCCTTACTTCTTACAGCAACACCCGCAACTGCAAACACAAACAGCGACGCACAGAGCACCCTCACAGCGCCTGAACAGGCCTAAACCCCTTGACAACAAATCCCTCCTGACAGCATCCCAAACATTTGTATATAAAAGCGTTTGACTTGGTTGTTAGTATCTAGCATCAGGTCTTGGAAGGCGGAGAAAAACAAATCACGGCCGTAAGGAGAATGACAGATACCGTGCCTTCCTTTTCCTTAAATCTGTCAATCCAGTCAAACTGGAGTTGCTCCTTCTCTGCTGTTCCTTTGTTTCTTTTGGCTGGCGTAGCTGCTGATCTTCTGATACTCCAGAGGTCATTTTCTCTGTAAAAGTTCCATTCCCAGCCCCGAGAGCTGCGTCCCTTTTGGACACACATCTGCTACCGGCCCAGCGCCATTTGTGGGTGGGTGAGGGACTCCATCCTCACCCCCTCTATCTTCCCTTGCCTTAAATGCTGGAGTGAGGAGCCTGCAGGTGAGCTGAGCTTTGCAGGACTATATCCAAATTTGAGCCCCCCACACCCCTATTTCAGCCTCAAAAGAGGGGCCGCCTCTTGCCTTGCAAAGGAGGAAAGGTGTCGATGGCTCACCTGGTGTAAGATCAGTGTGCGTGGGAAGGAGATGGCCCACAGTCTTTTCAGAGTGGTTTGGAAACACCAGCCTTGCAGTAGCCCTAGGAGGAATGGCCACACATGAAGATTTTGCTACCAAGAATTGCATATTGTCCTCTCCAGCTTGAGGCTGTCAATCAATGGTTATCAGCAAGATAAGGCAGGGGGCCACCAAACACACCTCATCTGAGGACAAACACTCCGGAGGGGTACGTGGTGCTCGGTACGAAGCTCTTGTGAGGTTACAAGTGTCACCCACGGGCGGAATAAGTCCCTCAATAAGGCTGTTGTAGCCAGCCTGACGTGTCCTTCCCCTAACACCGTCCCATCCCCACTGCTCCCAGCCTGGCTCGGAGCCCCAGGGGAAGATGAGGACACGGGTGTGCTACAGCAAGATCCCTGATGGGAGTGGCTGTGGCACAGGCAGCGGGAAACTCACACCCTCAAATTTAGCAGAAAAAGAAGCTTTCGCAAACACGACCCTCCGAGGCAGTTTGGCAGAACCGAGGACGAAATGTCTGCGCTCAGGTCCAACAGAAACCACCGTGTGTGCCGCTTCCCACAAACCGCTCCCTTCAGCCCTTTTCTCCCGCCTAGGGATAAATGACGGCGCTTTCCCTAGCTCCGTGCCGCTTTATACCTGAGAAACAGCCTTGGGAGGGTGGGAGGCAGCTTCCCTGGCTCCCACCCCCACAAATAAACTCTGCCCTTTCAGATACTGACAGACACACGTTTAGGAAAGGGAGGGAAAACCCCTTGGGAACGGCCCAGGGCTACTTTTCCCTGCATTTCCAGCTGAAATAAATGCCCCTGCATCCCCCTTGGGATAAGCCATCCCAGGGCGACACTTTGTGCCACCCCTGAACACGGACACACGACAGGAGCCCCCGACCACCTCATCCGGGTACATTTAGAGGACAGAAGAGATATGGAGGGGGATTAGGAGAATGACCTGTTTTTTCCCCTCCCAGTTCAGGGACATACTCACCCTGCAGAGGCTTGGGGGTGTGCGGGGGGGGCTGCTACTCAGTGCTGTGCTGTCAGGTTGGGTGGCAGCACTGCCAGACACTGCAGCATCCCCAGTGCCCTCTGTGTCACAGAACCAGGGCAGCGTTGCCGCTGGTGCAGGGTGCTCAGTAACAGGGTTCTACGCGGGCAACTCCCTGCAGCCGCTCTGGCAACCCGATGCAGCCGCTGGGCAACGCATTGCTGTGGATGGGCAAGCCGGGGCCAGCCCTGGGCAAGAAAATACCCTCATATGGCATCCTAGATCCTGCCCTGGACAACCTACTGCCCTCCATGGGCAGGTTTTGCAGCCCCTGGGCAACCAGGTGCAGCTTTTGGGCAACTGTTGAGTGCCTTAGTCATATCATTTGGTTTTAGGTAGTCCTGGAAGGAGCAGGGAGATGGACTCGATGATCCTCATGGGTCTTTCTCGACTTGAGAGAGTCTATGATCCTATGAACTCACGGCCCTGAGTGGGCAACCCAGTGCCACCCCTGGGCAAGTCAGTGCAGACTGCGTGCATCCTAGTGCCTTTGCTGGGCAACTTGATCCCTTGCCTGGACAACCCCCAGCACCGTCAATGGGCAACCCAAATCTAGCTTGCTGACTGATGTTGATAGCATTCGGCATGCTACGTTGCAAAATCGAGCGGCTATTGATTTTTTGCTGTTAGCTCAGGGTCATGGATGTGAAGGTTTTGAAGGTATGTGTTGTATGAACCCTTCCGACCACTCATCATCCATTCATAAGCAGTTACGGGAGCTGAAGGATAACATGTCCAAATTAAAAGTGGTCAAAAACGGTTTTGATGATTGGTTAAGCTCATGGGGTATAACGGGATGGTTATCAGATTTACTAAAGCAAGGGCTCATGCTATTGTTGGTTATATTATTATTGATTATGGCAGCCTCGTGTGTTCTCCGCAAAGTGACTGACATGATAGAAAATGCCATGCATAAGGTCTGGCTGGCTCAAGAAGAAAAAGGGGGTATTGTAGGAATGTATCTGAGAGAAAATGGCCATGTGAGCCAGCCTCCCTACTGTGAGAGATTAGATTAAGAGCAAAACAGGCGGTAGAGGATGGCATTAGTACATGGGAAAAACGGGAACTGAGAAGGTAGAAAACATGTTGTGCTAATGACTAAGCAATTTACTATGCGAATTCTTGTAACCAATCTGATGTGTGAACGAACTGCATGCACAGCGCGTGGACAGTGTAACTGGCTGATCAGAAATAAGCGAGTCACGTGTACGGCTACAACACAGGGTATAAAAGATGATGATCGGTGCTTAATAAACGGCTTCTGTTGATTCACATTGGATCGTCTGGAGTCCAGTTATTTCTCCTCAACAGGGTGCGGGAGGAGAAGCCATGCTCTCTGCTAAGACACTAGGGGAACCCACTAGCAGGGTTTGACCAGCCACATTTTAACCAAAAGAGGCAGAAAATGCCAGCGATGACACTGTGAGCACCCGGAGATCTGCGGAAAGGTCTGAAAGTCCGTTCAGTCCCTGGCCAGATGAGAGAGAGCTTCACCTGGAGCTGCTTCTGGACTTTCTCATGGGATCTTTTGAGAGAGGTCCCAGCCCTAGCTCTGTCCCAGCATCAGTGACACCTCCAGCATCTGAGCTGATCCCATCCCTGCTACGAGTCCCTCTTCACCAGCAGCAGCCGAGGGAGCACAGCCGCCAGCATGGCCACCGTCAAGACGAGCAGGACGGCGAGGGCGATGGGCGACTGGCAGCATTTCACCCCCAGGGCCGAGCTGGATGACACCGAGCTTCGTGTTTCTGTTCTGCTTCTCCTCCCCAGGGAGCTGCAGTCCACACCCACCAGTGGCATCCCATGGTCACTGATGACAAAGATGTGGACTTCCCGCGCCAGCTCTCCTGGGACCCCCTGCGAGTCCATGGGGCTGTTCCCCGTGCTGCAGCACCGGCCGGAGCTCTGCAGCGGCATCACAAAATGGCTGGGTACCACCAAGGTGTTGCTGGCCTCCAATTTGGTCAGATGGGACAAGGAGGAAGGTGACAGAGGCATCTCCAGGGCCCGGAGGTTGGTGCCTGCCTTGGGCGGCCATAGAGCCGCCTTCTTACTGAGGAAATTCACGTAGCGGCAGATGGGCAGATGCTGCTGCTCTGGACCTGGCCGTCAAGCTTGGCGGAGAGCAAGCACTTCACCAGGCAGTCGTGGCAGAAGGTGTGCCCGCAGCTGAGCTGGCGGTGCATGGCCTCCAGCGGGTGGAACTTCTTGTAGCACATGGGGCACTCGGCCGGGGGTCCCTCCTTGCTGGACGAGGCCTCAGACATCCCTGCTCTGTCGGCCACAGGCGCTCCCCAGCTGCGAGGAAGAGGCACGATGGGTTAATAAGGTTGAAATGATAAGCATGATCCATCTCTTCATCTCTCCTCCTCCTCCTCCCTGCTCTCTTGCTGTTGCCCTCTTGCCCCTAACAGATGCACTTGACAGCTACTAGGCATCCTCTCAACAAGACAGGGCATTTTCAGGAGCATTACGCCTCTCAGTGTGGCCCTTGGGGCAAGAGAGAGATGACGGGAGGACCCCAACTCCAGAGCCAGTGGGGGCAACAATCCCCGGCTGCAAAATCACATGCACGAGCCCCTGGATGGACGTGCTCAGCACGTGGTACAGATAAAGCAGGTTCAGCTTGTGTCAGGAGTGCCTCCGTGCACTGCTGCCAGCTCCAGGTGCACGGGAGGTGGGAACTCCCATCCCACAAAGAAACCTGCCATGGAAAGGGAGATGCTCCCATCCCAGGGGACACAGAGGGGCCAGCGGGAGCAGGGGGAGGCCAGGGCAGTGGGACAGGTGGGAGCACAGGACCCCCCGGGGATGGAGAGGGGGCGTGCTGGACCCGGGGCAGGCAGCGAGCACCCACGCCAGGCTCCTTCCAGGCTGCTGGAGGATGTCCCAGGCTGGTGGCCAGGCCACAGCCATCTCCAGGCTGTGCTCCTCACGCCGGAGCATGGTCTGGTCAGCAAGCCCCGGAGCCCGGCGTCTCCTCTTAGTCAGAGCGGGGAGGGCAGAGCCCAGCCATCCCGCCTGGCCCCTGCCCCAGCCTGGGGCGCCAGGGGGAGCGCGGGGCCGCTGGCATCCCCAGACCCGCGTCTGGGCTGGGTCTGAAGCTCTGCCGTGCGTCTCCCAGGGCAGGGAGCATTCATGCGGCGGCTCAAGGAAGGGAGAGGGGAGCGGGAAGAAGGGAGAGAGGAGAGGGGAAAAGGGAGAAGGGAGCGGGAGATGGGTGAAGGGCGGAGGAAGAGAGGAGAGGGGAAAGGGGAGAGGAGAGAGGGGAGAGGGGAGGAGGGATGCTCAGCTCAGCTCCTTTCTCTTAAAACTGGAGCTTCATAAAACCTGCAGGTTTTTCCAGACCTTGCAGCATTGTCAGACCCGACCCAACCTGCACCCCTTTTCTCACGCATGACTGTGCCCATGGGCATCCTCACAGCTGCCTCTGGAGGTTTTGCCATCCCCTCCTTGGCTGACCTCCTCTTCCTTGGGAGCCATCCCCTGCGCCAGGACGGTCACAAGAACACAACAAACCATCCCCTCCCAATCAAAGAGAAGAAAGATGCAGGCTCCTGCTCTGCTTTAAGAGGGATCAGGGACTTGGTCCCCCAACGTGCTGCAGAAGGAGACCCTGACCCTGTGCACCAGCTCCTCTGTGCCCCCAAAGCCCCCTTACCTGCTGCAGGGCACCAGGGCAGGAGCCCCTCCATGCACTCCACTGCTGTCCCCAGAAGCGGGGCTGGCCGTGCCCCAGCACCGAGCATCAGCTGGGGAGAGGACTGGGACACCTATCTAACACGGAGGTGTTGGCTGCGCGTGTCATGCGGGCGCGTTGCGCAGAAGCTGGAGCAGGGACAGGGCCAGCTCCCGGGGATTGAATGTGGAGGAACTTGTTCCCTGTTTTAAAGGCCTGATATTTGCCTGGTTGGCCAGGGAGGGGGCGAGGAGCCAGTGTCAGGCGTCGGAGGGCAGGGACAGGCAGCACGGTCCTGCCTGCTTTCCCTCATGTGATGGGCACCTGTAGTCGGGCTCATCCCTGAGCTCAAACCCCAATGAAACAGTCGCTAAAGGGGATGTCGGGAGCCCAAAATCTTCCCGTCCTACACCATCAGACGCTCACCCAAGCACCGGTGTGGCAGCACACAGCCCAGCAAACACACTCCAGCAGGCTCGAGGGCCACTGCTGCCTTGAACCTGCCCTGGAGGGGGTTTCCAGCATCTTTGGGAACTGCAGTCCAGGCAGCGGCAGGAGCCCTGTGGGCTCAGGGCAGGCAGAAGCCCCGAGCTTGGCCATCTCAGCAGCCGCAGGTGGCTCATGAGTCAGATTGTGCCGGGGCTGAGGTTGCACAGTCACCCCTGGGGTGGGCATCCCCATGCCCCTCCCTGGCCCCTCCTTGAAGCTGCTGGAGGTGCCAGGGTTGCACCCACCGACATCTCCATTGCTGAATGAGTGATCTGGGCCAGCGAGAGCAGATTTGGGGCAGCCGAGCATCTCCCCAGCTTCAGTTTGCTCTCTGCCAGCACCAAGGCGGGGTGGAAATTCCTGTTTCCCATACTTTGAATGCTCCCCGCCGTCGGAAACCATGAGCTATGAACTATAAATGACAGGACTGAGTCTGCTGGTGCTTGAGGGAGAAGACACCAGTTTCAGGAGCAAAGCAAGTCCCTATACGCTGCCTGTGTGTTTTTCTCCGGCTTTAAGCAATGCAGCTCACGGCCAGTGTTTCAGCCCCCTCAAACCCAGTGCAGGGTCAAGGTCTCCAGGATCCTTTTATCCAAGCAAGAAGGCAGCATCAGGCTCAGCTTCTCTCCAGGGACCACAGCTGGGACCTTCTCTGCTCTGGGGTTGGTGGCTTCCAGGGAACAAGGGACATTTCTGACCCAGAAGAGGACACGGCCCTCCCTACAGGCGGGGGTGGCCGGGGGTCCCTTCACTAACACTGCGATGGCTTTTGGGCAGAGCTCTGCAGCCTTTTGCAAGGACAAGAGGATGCTGCAGACAGCCCTTGTCTTCCACAGCATCACCCCAACTTCCCACTGTCACCGACCAGGTGGGGAGGAGGGAAAATAATATTAGATATAGTTACGTGAAAGTGCTTATTTTCAAAGCACATTTAAAGCCAGAAGATCAAACTATATGTGAGCCTGGTGCCAGGCAAATACTCACTATAGGTCTCGATATTTCCATAACAAATCCATGCTGCACTTCTCCAAATCATAAGAGATGAAGCAGGGACATTTCCAATGAGCAGAGACGTGTCCTCCATCCCTTCTCTCAACGAGGGCGAGGATCCCGGTGAGAAAAATCATGGCTTTATTCCTGACGGCAAGATGCACGCGCGGAGCTTTGCCATGCAGCCACAACCCATCCACATGGCTGGTGGCTGCTGGAAAGGATGGGCTGGCTGAAGCGTCCCTCACCTGGGGAGACCTGCCCCATCCCTCCCACGACACGGCCAGTCCTCCCGAACTCCCCCAGGTTTTTCCTTAGCGATGGCTCAACCTGCAAATCTGAGGCTTTCTCCAAGTTTCTGCTCAGCCCGTTCTCCTCCCACCACTTCCCAGCCCCGGCTCAAACATGGTGAATAGTTGGCACTGCTGGGAACCAGGTGAAGGGAAGAGGGGAAAAAGTAAATCCAAGGGGTGGAGGGTCCAAGGGTCCTGGCCCCTGTCTTGGTTGTATCCATTCCCGTGCTGTCAAAATAAACTCACATAGATGGAAAAGATGGATGAGTTTGGAGGCACCCAAGCCCTTTAAGGGGGTCCATCTTTTCCCATACTTGCTTTACTTGAATTCAGAGTGGGAAAATAAGTGTCTTTTCCTTCTGCATGTCTCCATCCTGCCTGTCAGGCACCTGGCAGGATGCAGACCCACCATCAAGCTGCTGATTTAGCCAAGACAGCCCAAAACACCTAGCAGAAGCTCTTCCGACAGCTTTCTCCTCAGCGCTTTTTGCCGTGCTCAGCAGGTGGTGCTCTTGGATCTGCTGTGGCCACCCTAAAAAAAAAAAAAAAAAAAAAAAAAAGACCCATCTGCACCGTAAAAAAAAGCCCTGGGCCTGCCTCTCCAGGGGTGCCAAGGTCTGGAGCTGGTGGTCCCCACCAGCTGGGATGCTGCCTCTTCCCCACCAGGACGGATGGGATCTGCTTATCCTCCTGATGACCAGAAATTTACATCCAGTCATTTGACATGACGAATGCTTATCAAACACCAAGGAACAACGGGGTACATCCCCAAACCCCTCTCCAATGCCTGTTTTCCCACCGGATGCTGCGGTTTTGCGAAGGCACCTGCACAGTACCTGGGCATCACAGCACCCACCTGCCTCTGCCTCCAACAAACCCTCCCAGGAATGACCCCGAGCCTGGTGTGAGCCCTTGGAGCCTTATTCTGACAGCAAAACTTGGCGATTTGTCTCGTCCAGTCCAGGCCGAGCCACACAGCCCCACGGTGCATGGGGTTTTCCCATACCTGGGAGGGCAACTGCACTCTCCAGGGGCTCCTTCAGCTTCTTTCCCCCCTCCACCAACACAGCGTCAGCTCAGTGAGTCCGGGGGCAGCCCAAGGCAAGCGTCTCAGATGATGAGCAAGGCCAGGGCTGCACAAAACCCCTGGATGTGGGGGCAAAATGGCTTGTCCCCCCTTCCCCGGTGCCCACACCAGCCCCTCGGGGGAAGCACACAAACCTGCTGGAGACCCTCCGCGGTCACTGTGACCCGTCCCTGCTGTGCCATGAGCCATGCCACTCCAGGGGTGTTTTACCACCCACGTCCCCTGCAGCAGCGGGTATTGCCGGACTCTTTTACGCCATCCCCTCTGGCTGCCTTTTTACCAGGCAGCTCCCTCGAGCCTTATTCTGGGGGACAATGCACAGAATCCCTGCAACGTCAGGAGAAAAGGCTGCCGGGGTTAGGCACTGGGGGGCTTTTACCAAAACGGGAGGTTCCCTGTGGTTTTGGCTGCCAGGTTGTGTTGCAGTTTGGCTTTTTCCTCCAAGCCCTGTCTCCCGGAGGGCCGAGACTGCAGAGGGGTTGCTGCCTTTAATGGGAACAAGTAGAGGTCAGCTTCTAGCCCTGCAACACCACACACGCTGGAGCGGCCCGGAAAGGAAAGGCTCCATAAAAGGAGCACTAAATACTGGATTTTGGTTCATTTCATGATTTTTCCAGGGTCTTATGACCATGCAGTCAGCATGGTGCTGTGAGCAGAGAGTTTGCAGGCAGAGCTGCTCCACCAGCCAGGGTCAGCTGGTGGATCATCAACCAGAAACACAAGTGGGTTATTGATAGGAGGATGCTTGGGAAAAAATGCATCTGCCCAGACATGCTGGCACAAGGCAGGAGGGATACTGTCCCCGTCCCACCACCCTGTGGGCTCTGCAGTCCCCGTAGTCAAAATATAGGAAGGATAACCCCAGTCCTCCCTTCCAGATGGGGTCAGCTGGAAAACACACAAGGGTCCTGACAACCCCCAACCCACGGTGTCCCATGAGGGACAGGGCAGGTGGTGCCCGGCTGTCCCCTTCTGCATCCTGGGAGGATGATGGGTCCAGCACACAGACGGTCCCGAGCCGGCATCGGGGCTGTGGCTGGTGTCACAGCAGTTTCCCACATCTCCTTGGCCCTCCATGTCCATCGTTAAGGACCCCCAGGAAAATGGGCACAAGCAGATCCAGGGTGCCTAAGAGGTCACCCCTGCACCCCACGAGCAGCCTGGCAATAACCAAGACAATCAGCGTTTCAGGGTGGCTGTCCTTTTGGCAGCCAAGCTGAGCTGCAAAACAGTACTTTTAGGCATCGCTGGCAAAGTCTGTTAAAGGAGCGATTCAGCAAATACTGCCCAGGCACCAAAGGTGGCACTCACATTAGTCAAGAAAAATAGCTACATTTATCAAAAAAAGGCTCCATGTGGATGGACACAGCCAGCTCAAAGGGGGACTTCGGGTGAGGCATAAAGGGAGGATAAATGAAGTGATCGGCGTTGTTGCGTACAACAGAGGGTCTGCTGCCTTCATGCTTGAAGAAGTGCCCTGTTATGTGTATGTGTATGTTATGTGTATGCGGGGGCAGCTCGCAGAGCGGCGGTGACTTTGCTTTCCCGGCTCTTGCAACATCCCAGCAGGCTGCGAGGACACGGCACGCGCCAGACAAGCTGAGTCTCTGCCGACCCCACTGCCAGCGCTGCCAGTGGCTGGGGGACACGTCAGCACAGAGCCATCAGGTCCCCCGCCCCCGGCAAAGCCATGGGATGTCCCCATCTGCAAAGCCTCACTGCAGGGGCTGGGCAGGGAGCACTGGGGGGCTCTGCCTGGGCCACTTGTCCCTCTGGCAACCCTCCCAGAGCCACTGCCCTGCCACATGGTCCCCCAGAGCTGTTGCCCATCGACCCCTGCTCCCCAAAGCCCTCCTAGATCCCTGCCTCTCTGTACACTCCCTACAGCATCGCCATGCCGTGTCTTTCACAGAGCTGTACTCCCACCATTCCCCCTACTCCCACTCCCTGCCCAGTCTCATCCTTCCCAGTCCCATCCAAACCACATCCTTCCCAGCCTCATCTCCCCTCATCTCTCCCCACCCCATCTCTCCCCACATCCCTCCCAGCTCCATCCCTCCTTACGCCCCTCCCAGCCCCATGTCTCCCTATACCTCTCCCAGCCCCACCCTTCCCTGTATGATCTCCCATATCCCTCCCAGCCCTATACCCTCCCCAAACCCACCTCTCTCTACAGCTCCTCCACTCTCATCCCTCCCTACCCCCACTCCAGCCCCAGCCCTTCCTTCCCCTCGCTGGGGGCACACAGACCCCCACGGCCCCTCTCGTGGGCTCCAAATAGCCATGATTCAACCCACTGGCTTACAAGGATGAAATATTGCTGCTGATGTTGTCACCACGGCACCTGGATGGGGACTGTGAGTAGGTGTGAGCAGCTGATCTCGCATGCACATGGCGAGTCCTGCACCAAACACTATCCTCGGGCAGACAGGGAAGGAGGCAGCAGGGTGGGGGTATAAGAGCAAGGCTGTTTGGAGGCAAACATCAGTCTGAGCAGGAAAGCTGATATTCCCCAGCACCTGCCAGACTCGTGACATGGGGTCCAGGGTGGGAGCCATGCAAGGCCAAAGGTTGGCCAGGCTTTTTCTAGTGGTCAGAAAACTGCTGGGTCTGAGGTCATCTTTCTTGAGACCAGGAGCAGCCAGGCTTGGCAAGTTCGAGCCTCACAAAGCTCTTGAGATGCAATGAGTCGACAGTTCCCAGATCACATCCCCAGGGTCAACACTCACAGCTCCAGAGCCACAAGCAGAGATGGATGCTGCCTCCCAGCACAGACCAGTGCCCAGCTCCCGGGGCTGTTTCCCTCCCCATCCCTGCTTCTCCTTTGCCCAAAGCCTCCTTTCCCTGGACCTTCTCAGCACTAGGAAGGCTAGGCTGCATGTGGGGGAGGCGGAGGGGGGGGGCTGGGCTTGGCTGACCCCCTGCTTCTTCTCCTTGGCTCCCTGGAGGTGCCGGCTGCATCCCTGAGATGATGGCCTGGGTACCAGGGGACCCTGCCTGCATCCCTGGGGTGGTGGCGCTGGCATCAGAAGTCCTCCTCCATCTGAGGGAGCGCCTGCCCCCGTCTCAGATGTCACCGTTGCTCTACGTGTCCCTGCTTGCATTCCCAAGGAACCAGGATGTGTCCCTGGAGTGCCTTTGATGGTCCTGGGCACAGCCTGTGTGCCTGGTCCCGTCAGACCCAGCGCTGAGCTTTCCAGTCCGTGCTGAGCCAACGGAGCCGGACTCAGGCAACGGCCACCTCTCCCAGGCACCGGGGACACCGGACACATGGATCCAGCACCCAGACAGACGGGCAGGGAGAGCTGGTGTTCCAAAAGTGATATATAGATTTTTAATTAATAAAATCATGATTGTGATTTAAAATTTAAATGCATTACTATTCTTTAATTAGTAAAATTAATTCCCTGGAGAAGGGAGATGAACGGTGGTCACAGGGCTGGGGGGAACACATTGACAAATCGCAGCCCCCAGTTCTGCTTCGCCCCGGCCCTGCAGAGGTGCAGAGGAGGGAGGACGGGGTGAGGGGGGGTTCAGGGGGGTCTGTGCAAGAAGCCGTGCTGAATTCCAGAAGCCAGAGGAGAGGCGCGTGTTGCTCTGGGCGCTGCAGCACCTGTCGGGGAAATCCAGAGCTGGGGCGGCACCAGTGGCTCCGTGCCGCCGTGGCCATGATGCGGGCTCTCGACAGCCACCTCCATCCATTTATTTTTCATTATTCCCCCTCTGCCCTCTCCTGCCCTGCTGCAGGGCTGCTCGGGCATGAAGTGGGCTGTTAGAGAACCCCCACACACCCTTCAGTACCTCTGGGATGCTGCTTCCTTCTCCCTGGATTTATATATATATATGATACTCATAGATTATAGCGATAGATTAAAAAAATAAAGTGGGGGAAGAAAAGGCCAGCTACAGGCTCCCATGGGCCGGTGCCCACCCCAGCAGCACGTCTTCCCCTTACAGACAATAACAAAACCCAGACAATGATCCCAGTGAGTTCCTGGGGGAGGCCCCGCTCCCAATGCCCTGGCCCGGACCCCCCCAACTCCCCTCCGCGCCAACCCTTTGCTGCCTCAGAAAACCACAATAATGGCGGCGGTTGGGAGCCGGGCCTGGTCTCCTGCGGGACGTGTCACCGGAGCGGGCTGAGTGACCGGGACAGCCCTGCGAGGGAGCTGCCTCTGCCCGGGCTCGGGCTGCGCTGGCTGCGGCCACAGATCAGCCTGCGCCAGCTGCGCCTCAGGGATGGAGGTGGAAAAGGCAGCCGGGACCCTCGGCCTCTCCCATGCCTGTGGATAACCCCATCCCAAGGACCGGCCGGGAGCGCGGCATCGCCCAGCAACGGGGGACGCTGCATTGTCCCTTGTCACCTGTCCCACCGCCGCTGTGACCACTCTGCTGCTAGGAGGCAACAGAGGAGGAGGAGGAGGAGGAGAAGCACGAGGACAAGGAGGACGCGCACAGGGAGGAGGACGAGGACGAGGGGAGGAGGAGGAAGGCTTTGACTGCCCATCCCTCCCACCCTTCCCAGTCTCCCCCAGGCAGAAAGGGCCCCCTGGGCAGCTCTTTCTCCCACTCCCCCAGGAGCTCAGGTCCCGCTCAGGTCCCTCTGTCGCTTCAGGCACGGCGGCAGCCATGGCCCAGCTCAGCCTGGCCCAGCTGCTGGATGTCGCCATCGGGACGACCAAGGTCAGGGCCATCGACTTCGTGGCCCTGCGCAGACTGCTGCTGGCCATGCTCTGGCACCTGGGCCTGCAGGACCTCCCTGTGGAGAAGTGGGGACACAGCCCGACCCCCCTCCTGAAGAGGGGCCAGCCTGCCAAGGCACCCCCTGTTCTGGAGAAGAAGGGGGACAGGGCCCAGGGCACGCGGCAGCAGCCCCAGGAGCCACGGGAGCGGCTGCAGGAGACCACGAGCGGCCCCCAGCTCACCTGCGAGACCACCTACGCCCGGAAGATAGAGAGGAAAATCAAAGAGAACGGGAGCAGCATCTTCAAGGTAGGGGCTTCTGCCAGTCTCCTGGGTGCTCCCCCACGAGACACCCCCTCCTCCAGGGTCCACGCCGCCGTTGCATCCCCTTACACCGAGGGTCTGCTTTAAGCCTGAGCCCATGGCAGCACGTGGGCCTTCACAGATGGAAAGAACTGGAGTTTTGGGGAGGAAGAGCTGGGGCTGAAATGCCCCACTAGCTGGAGGCTCAGCAGCCCTGGAGCTCTGGCCCCATCGCCCTCTCCATCCCTCCCTTCCCCGCTCCTGACCCACGGCCGCTACCGCATCCGCTCCTGGGGCAGCTGGGAGGCTCCACCAGCCCCTCATGGGTCTCATCTCCCACCCCAAATCCCCTCGGCTCGCCCAAGGGCTAAAGCCAGCACTGGTGGGGAACAGACAGGGGCCTCGTCCTGCACGGCGCTGAGACGCTGGCGGCCGTGCTTTGCCCCCCAACTATCCCCCGTGGGCAGAAATAAGCCCGGGTTCAAGTTAAGAGCACAGCAGGGGTCAAGGTCCTGGTCCCCAGGGACCCTCCCCTGGGGCTCACCCCACCACCCCCCTCTCGTGGGCCATGGCTCTCTCCCAGGAGCTGCTCGAGGAGATCCACACCATGAAGGTGGCGCAGTCCCGCATGGCAGAGGACATCCGCAGGATGCAGGAGGCGCTTGGCTTGGTGAGCTGCCGCTGGTGCCCCGGGAGGGAGCTGGGCCCTTGCCCCCTCCCTGCCCCTCTCCCTGTCGCCACCCCAAAGTGGGAAGGGTGTCCCAAGGGGGGAGCAGGGGAGCTCAGCCCACCCTCCTGCAGCCCCCCACCCTCTGCCCCCCACCACTGCCCCGGCGAGGGCACAAACGGACGCCGCTGCCTGCAAGTCGGGCTGCGGGTAGAGGGAACTGCGGGCATCAGCCAAAGGGATGCTGGGGCACTTCTGAACTAACAGGCAGAAAAAAAGAAGCGTGGGAGCTGGGAAGGAGGGGGATAAGGCTCTGCCCTGGGCAAGCCAGCCACAGACCCCAGGCTGCCTGCCCGCTCTCCCTTTGTCCTGTGCCCAAATGCTCCTTTTAAATCCCGCTCCCACATCCAGACTGGTGCCCCTCCCCTCGCCCCGCTCCAGAGGAAACTCCAGGATGCTGCTGGCCGCCTGCCGGGCCCCTGGGACCAGACAGTGCTGGAGCGTGATGGGCTACGGCCACAATCCCGCCTGGATCCTGCACCGGGACAGGGGGCAGCTGCATCCCCAGCTCCCTCGCGGAGACCAGTCCTCCTGTGTCGGGCCATGGTCCACGGCTTGGCGGTGCTGGGCACTGATGTCCCTGTGGGTCCGTTCCCCCCAGCCCCGTGTCCGGCCTGACCCCTTGATCCCTTCCTTCCCCAGCAAAGGCTGAAGGAAAGGCAGAGCCTCTGCCCGGCCCCGGAGGAGGTGAGCAGCATGGTGGGCTGGGAGGTGCTGGGGGATGGATGGCCTGGTGGGCAGCATATTGGGAGAGGGGGGAGAAGGAGGAGGAGGAGGCCGAGGAGCCTGAGCTCTGTCGGCGCTGAGTGCTGGGGCATCCCGGCTGCGGGAGCGGGACCCAGTGGGACCGCAGCCCCCAGTGCCTCCAGCCACTGCACGCCCCGGGGCTCTGCGGAGCTTTGCTCAGCCCTTCTCTTCCCTGCGCATCCCGCCGGGAGGCAGGACCTGGCACAGGCAGCGCCACGGCAGCTCCTCGGCTGCCCCGACAGACAGACCTCCTGTGCTGCCTGTGGCAGGGACGTCTCACAGCAGCCCCTCCGGGGGACAAGGGAGCACCTGAACCCGGGGCATACAAAGGACCCCGGTGCTGGGACGACACGGGGGGCCGTGCCCTGACTCCGCCAACACCCCCGTTCCCAGACCAGGCAGCTGGAGGATACGCGTGGAAAGCCCAGGGTGGATGGAGCCAACTGGAAATTGCATGGAAGCACCCAGATGGGGTAAGGGGACGGGAGGGGGTTTCCTACCCCAGGGGGCTGCAGGGGAGCCCAGGGGGGCTTGGAGCACCCTGGTCTGGGGGGTGACGAACACCCCTGAGCAGCCCAATGGAGGATAAACCTCCCTGTGCCCCCATCTCCCTGGCCAGGTCCATGCTGCAAAAAATGAAGCAGGAGCTGATGGAGATGAAGGACCTGGGCCTGCAGGAGATAGAGCGGGAAGTAAAGGAGCTGGGAGAGGATCAGCAGAGGACTGAGGCCAGGCTGAAGCTCCTGGCGATGCAGGCGGACGAGCAGCTGAAGGCACAGGTGAGGTAGCGCTCCCTTCACCCACCACCTCGGGGGGGTGGTTCTGGCGACGTTCCCAGCCACCTCCCTGGGCTGGCTGGGGCCATCGAGCCTCCAGGGCATCTGGGCTCCTTGGCTGGATCCATCCCAGCTCAGAGCCCATCCCTTCTCCCCTTCCTGCAGAAAAACAAGCTGAGGGCGATACAGCACATGGGGCAGGAGGAGGCAGAGGCGCAGGCAGCACGCAACGTCTCCAGCACGGACACCGGAGTGAAGGTGGGGCAGCTTCTCCAGCGCCATGAGAAGCTCCAGGAAAAGGTGAACACCTTCATGTCCTGGCAGGCGGTGGGCAAGGTGGTGAGGCAAACCACCGCTGCAAGGGTGCAGTCAGGGTCCCCTCGACCCCAGACCACCACCCTGGGGACAGAGCCACGGTCCCTGGGCACCCAGACCATGATCTGGGGACAAAGCCATGGTTCCTGGCACCCCCGACTACCACCCTTAGGACACAGCCAGGGAACCCTGGGAACCTAGACCACCACCCCAAGGGTTCAGCCATGCTCCCCTCGACCCCAGACCACCACCCTGCGGCCACAGCCAGGGGCAAGGTGGTGAAGCAGCTGCCGAGGAGGAGCCACGTAGGGAGAGGCCGGTGTGGGGGGCTTGGCAGGGGGCTGCTAGGAACCCCGTGGCTGGTTGTGCTTCGCTGTAACGTGGGGGAGCCCCTCACCGCCCCCCAGACTGGCTTGTACAAGCCAGCAGCATGGAAGGAAATTACAGTCTGGTGTAAATGTCCTGCTGGCACTGATAGCCCATGGCCACCAGCCAAGTAACCTGGGTCTGTCCCCACGGGGCAGCCACTGCCCCCTTGCATGGCACTGCCTCCTCATCTTCCTCCCTGAAGCAGGATGAAGAACTGCTGAAGAGCACCCAGGCCACCACGCTGCAGGTACAAGGGGACTGTGAGAAACTCAGCTCCGTCGTGGGGGACGTCCTGGCTGACAGTCACCAGGAGCACAAAGATACCGAGGTAGGTGGCTGAAAGCCCCGTGGGGTCAGAGCATCCTCCAGGCAGAGCCCAGGCTGGGCACCACAAGCCGTTTGTCCCCCTGCCAACCTGCTCGCAGCCCTGCACAGCTTCCAAATGCCTTTCCTGGGGGAGTTTGAGAAGCCGAGGAGGCCAGCGTTCTGGGCTGGCTGGGAGGCAGCTCTGACCCTGCCGTGGCATCATGGGGTGCTGTCTGCATGGGAAGGCTCCGTTCCAGGCCCTGGAGAGGCTGGAGAAGGAGAAAGCGGACAAGGAGGAGCCGGTGCTGGGAGTTGCTGTGCTACACCCTTGAGGGGCCACAGCACCAGCCAAGGGGGTCCCAGGCAGGGTGACAAACACCCCTGGTCCCTTGGGTGCTCGGTGACAGAACCAGCCGAGGGGAGGGAGGATTTCCAGGATTTCCCTCGCCGGGTCCTGCTCTTTCCCCCCAGGTCCCTTTGGCTGGTAGGACCAAGCCCACGGGGGTGACAGGGCGAGCAGGGCCATGTAGCTGCTTCTCCCTCTCCTCCCGACACGACCTGGCCCTGCCCATCGTACCGCCGTCCTTTCCCCACCGCTCTCCTGCCTTTCCCTCTTGCTAGAAAGCAGAGACAGCCCTGGCCACCAATGTCAACTTCACCGAGTTTAACACAAGCATGAAGCAGCTGAATGACGCGATTGAGGAGCTGCTGAGCCAGGTTATAGGCCAGGAGAAGGTCCAGCAACAGTTCAGTGAAGAGACGGCCTCCAAGGTGAGGGTTGGCTTGTCCCCACCACACAAAACTGGCACCATCGGGCCTTGGGGGCCTATGGCGGCTTGCCTGCAAGGGCCCTCCCCTCCCAGCTGTCCCCCCCGGGGACAATGATGTCCCATCGCGGGGCGGCTGGCTGAGGGTGTGCACCCATCCACAGCTGGACCGCCTGGAGCTGGGGGCTTTCCGGCAGCAGCTGGAGGAGCACGGCAAGAGGATCGTGGGGCAGCTCCAGGAGAAGGCGCCGCAGCCAGGGGCTGAGGATGCCGCTGGGATTAAGGAGTGAGTGCGATGGGGTCAGTGGTGGCTGCAGGCACAACGCTCGCCCTGGTCCCTCTGGCTCCCCGACTGGTGCCCACGTGGTCCCTGGCACGGGAACAATTTCCCAGCGATCCGTGGGCATGCTGACAAAGTAGCTGCTGAGCCATGTCCACAGCCTGTCCTGGGACCGGCCCCCCAGCATGCGGCTGCTTGGCCCCGAGTAGGACCCGGCACCGTGGGTGGGACGGGGGAGACGGGTGCTGGCACGGGGGTGCGGGTGTCTGCCTAGGGGGTGCGACCCTGCCAAGCCCCGACGCAGCCTTGCCCGGCAGCAGGGACCCAGGGAGCCCTCCCCAGCGGGAAGAGCGGGGATGGAGGTGCCATGGGGTACAAGCCTGTGAATTTGAGGACGCTGCCCCGAGCAGGGTGGGGGCGGAGGCTTCCAGGGGGGCTTGGGCAGGGCAGGGGAGCAGAGATGTGCTGCGCAGGGGCAGCTGTGCTTGCCCCCGCTCTGTGGGGTTTTACAGCCTGCCCACACTGCCCCACCTGGCCCAGGTCTCTGTCTCAAGGGTGCTGAAGCCACATGTGACGAGTTCTGTCGGGTCTCAGCCTGAAGTTGGGCTTGGGGAGCTGTGGGGAAAGAGCAGATCCAGGATGGCTGGACGGGTGGAGGGTCTCCTGCCGCAGTGGGAGGGGAGACGGAAGGGACAGATACCACCGGGGAGCACCCCCTGGCCCCCTCCCTGCCGTAGCAGGCTGGAGCACGGGCTGCCACAGTACTGGGCACTGAGCATCCCTGTGCCCCGTCCAACAGGGCGCCAGCGGCCGAGGGCAGGGACCCCACCGTGCCACGCAGCTGCGGGGGCTCGCACAAGGACACCACCCCACTGCAGCACATGCACCTCCTCCAGCCCCCCACAGCCTTCCAGCCCCTCCTGCTCCCCGGCAAGGTAGGAATAACGATGGTAAGGATGCAAAAGGGGCGACTGAGGCTGGGAGGGAGATGCTGAGCATCTCGGGGAGCCGTGCCTCAGTTTCCCCAGATGCGGAGTTCGGCCCCGGGGCTCAGCCAGCCCGCTCTCTCCTTCCAGCACAACGTGAGGGATCTGCTGGGGAAGGACGGCCACACCTGCAGGGACCGGCTGGACGAGCAGCTGCCTGCTGAGCAGGGGCCCCACGGGACGGACCCAGCACCCAGGCAGCCAGCCAGGAACAGCTGGTGTTATGAACGGGATTTTTCATTTTTTTTTTAAGTTCATCAATCTTAATTAAATAATTAAATTAATAATTCTTCTTTAATTAATAAAAAAACTTGTAACTGTTTTTTACTGGGGTCTTGGGTGGGTTGTTTTTTTTCTTGTTTTAAGCAAGGTTGATTTGAAAACTAAACCCCCCCAGCTCCCCTCTTGCCCAGGGAAGGGCCAGGAACGGTGCTCACAGGCTGGGGGGGGCATCACGTTGACAAATCACAGCCCCCACTTCTGCTTCCCCCCTGCCCTGCAGAGGTGCAGAGGAGGGAGGACGGGGTGAGGGGGTGTTCAGGGGGGTCTGTGCAAGAAGCCGTGCTGAATTTTGGAAGCCAGAGGAGAGGCTTCTACTTAAATATAACAACAAGACCCAGACAATGATTCCCGTGTGTTTCTGGGGGACTCCCCGCTCCCAACACACTGGCCCAGACCCCCCGATTCTCCCCCCTCACCAACCCAGCTTTGTCTCTGGCCGTCCATGGTGGCCAGGGCCTTTGCGGGGGGGGCAGGTGGGGGGCACGGGGGCCAGGTGGGCTGGTGGCCATGGGGCGAGGATGTCCAGAGGGGCTGCAGCTGCCCGTGGGGAGCAGGCCATGGAGGGGCTGGGGCTGTTCATGCTCTGCAGGCTCTTCGAGGTCCACAGCTTGGAGAACGTGTCCAGAGCACCCGGGAAGTTGGGCAGTGTGGCCGGCGTGTTGCTGGGGGTTGCAGCACCTCCATCTGCCGGGGAGAGGAGAGGGTGGGCATCAAGTGGGTCACGGATGCTTTTGGGGTCCCAAGCCACCTGCAAGAGCTGGACCAGTCACCAGGGATCCCAACTGCGTCCCACACCTGCAACCCCTGGCCCCACTGGATGCTCGGAGCCCAGCTGTGGCTGTTGCTCCAGTGCCTGAAAACGGATCTCTCGTATCTTTTAGAAGAGCAACTCTCTGCTCCCTTTCCTGCTTCCCCACCCGCCTCCTTTCCTGGGAACTCTCTTGGAGTGCCTCACTGAAGGAGGGAGATGGCAGTGCCCTCTCTGTGGAATGGTCGGGCTTGGAGGGCTGTAAGGGAAAAGAAGCTCTTGCTGATTCTTTTCCTACGTACTTGTCTGACAGATCACTCGGATTCAGAGTTTTTCCCAGTGTTTGAATCCTTCCTAGGCTTGTCTGGCAGCTCGTGTTTATTTGCGTTTCTTTTTCCCTGCTTCTGTGGCTCTTTGCTTTGGAGCAAGATGCTAGAAATCAAAGGGAGTTGGTGCTGTCACCAGCAGTCTTTGATGTCTAAGGGAGAAGGTAAAATCTGTCTTGCACTTCGATTCCTCAAAAAAAAAATATTGGTGGTGGTTCCCAGCGGGGCCTGGTCTCCTGCGGGACGTGTCACCGGAGCGGGCTGAGTGACCGGGACAGCCCTGCGAGGGAGCTGCCTCTGCCCGGGCTCGGGCTGCGCTGGCTGCGGCCACAGATCAGCCTGCGCCAGCTGCGCCTCAGGGATGGAGGTGGAAAAGGCAGCCGGGACCCTCGGCCTCTCCCATGCCTGTGGATAACCCCATCCCAAGGACCGGCCGGGAGCGGGGCATCGCCCAGCAACGGGGGACGCTGCATTGTCCCTTGTCACCCGTCCCACCGCTGTGACCACTCTGCTGCTAGGAGGCAACAGAGGAGGAGGAGGAGGAGGAGAAGCACGAGGACAAGGAGGACGCGCACAGGGAGGAGGACGAGGACGAGGGGAGGAGGAGGAAGGCTTTGACTGCCCATCCCTCCCACCCATCCCAGTCTCCCCCAGGCAGAAAGGGCCCCCTGGGCAGCTCTTTCTCCCACTCCCCAGGAGCTCAGGTCCCGCTCAAGTCCCTCTGTCGTTTCAGGCACGGCAGCAGCCATGGCCCGGCTCAGCCTGGCCCAGCTGCTGGATGTCGCCATCGGGACGACCAAGGTCAGGGCCATCGACTTCGTGGCCCTGCGCAGACTGCTGCTGGCCATGCTCTGGCACCTGGGCCTGCAGGACCTCCCTGTGGAGGATCTGTTCAGGCTGGTGGCAAATAAAGCAATTTCCTCTCTAAACTACTTTTGGTTTCGAGAGATTTTATTTCAGGTAACAGCACCATCACACCCAGGGACCCTCACTCCAAATTCCTGCTAGCTAATTTACATCATTGGCATTGTTATTTCCAACATCAAAACGGGCTCTGCAGAAACTAAAGTGCTTTAACTGCCTCTTTTGAGAGCCCTTGACATATTTTCCCCAAAAAAGTGGTTAGAAAGTACACAGAATTACAGAATGTGTTGGGTAGGAAGGGACCTCTCAAGGGAATCTAGTCCAACCCCCCTGCAGTCAGCAGGGACATCTTCAACTAGATCACGTAGCTCAGAGCCTCATCCAGCCTGGCCTTGAATGTCTCCAGGGATGGGGCCTCCCCCACCTCTCCGGGCAACCTGGACCAGTGTCTCCCCACCCACCTCCAAGGGGGAAGAGGGTCTTTGCTCAGGAGGTAGCGGGGCTCATTGACAGAGCTTTAAACAAGGCTTGAAGGGAGAGGGGGACAATATCGGGCTGTCCCTGTGGGATGAGATGCCAAGGTTGGAGGGACGGGGTGCCAGCGAGGGCCTGTTGCTCTGAGACGCGCTGGTGACGCTGCCTCACGCTTGAAGTCTTGGAGAGATGAGCCGGGGGCTCCTGAGGTCACAGGAGCCAGGAGGGAAACACCGGTGCAATACCCCAAAGGAATCAAGGGGTGTTCCTGCAAGAAGGTGGTATTTGAAAAGTCATGGCATCAGGTGAAGTCCCCGGGCACTGGAAAAAGGGAAACATTGCACCAATTTGTAAAAAGGGTGGAAAGGAGGGTACGGACCTGTCGGCGTCACCTCTGTGCCTGGGAAGGTCATGGGGCAGATCCTCCTAAAAGCCACGCTAAGGCCCATGGAGGACAAGGAGGTGATTTGAGACATGGCTTCACCCTGTGCTTTTTCCACATCAGTCTCCAATGGAGGAGGACACGACACTTTTTCTCCTAAAATCACAGACCGAATGGGTAGGAATGAATCCCCGTGGGTGGATTTGCTCTTAGTTGCATCCAGGATATTTTCAGTTACTTTCTGGCACACCGTGAAAGAGCAGTGGAAAGAGAAAAACCAAAGGGAACAAAAAAATAATCCTGGTAGACCATGTGACATGCAAAGTGATAATTTAATTTCTAACCAGGCTTCCATCAGGAAGTGGAAGTTTAATCATGTACTCTTTAAAGCATATAGGGAAAACTGATAACTCTGGCAACGGATGCCGTGGGGTGGGCTGAGCCCAGCCTAGATGGGACCCAGCAGCCGCGCGGTGCTGGGAAAGGTCTTGCGCATCCCCATGCACTTCTCCTGGTCGATGAACAGGGAGTTGGCTTTGACGGCCAGGTCGTGCTGCAGGACAGCCTTGGCACGAACCAGCATTTGCAAGGTGTCCTGGCTGTCTCTCAGCTGCTGCTGAAGAGTCTGCACCGTCTCATGGATGTCACGGACTTCGTTGACAAGGCTGGAAAACAGCAAGGAGCCCTCATTAGAAGTCCCGTCACACGGGTGGTTTCTAGCATGGCGTTGCTGATGGGCCCCTGGGGCATGGGTTTTCCCCCTTCACCGCGCTCAGTGAACATCTGCTCGAAGGCTTTGGCAACGCGCAGCCGCGTCTGCCAGAGCAGGAGGTGCCACCAAGCAGAGGGACGAGCAGCTGTGGTTTCCCGTTCCTGTTTGGTTTTGTGGGTTTCTTGGCTCACCCTCCTGGATTTCCCCGGGCAAGGGTCCTCCCCACACCCACGGGTGCACCCGCAGCGAAAGAGGACAGCTGGGAGAGGCTAAAAGCGAAGGTGAAACAAGTGGAGGATGGAACAAAGGATGGCGTGAGAGATGCCAAACAGGCTCTGGGGCTGGGTTTAAATTGCTTTGAAAAGGCTTCCCAGGGAGCCTCACCCAGCGGGCTGCCAGGAGGAGGTGTGAAGTTCAGGGTGCCTGATCCTCCCCAGCCCCTCGGGGTGCAATGCCAAAGAGCTCCCTCTGTCCTTGACAGGATTTCCAGTGTCCCCAGGGGAGGTGAGGACAGCCCTCACTGCTTCTCCGTGTGGTGCACAGAATCCCAGGCTGGCGGGGGTTGGCAGGGACCTCTGGAGATCACCCAGTCCAACCCCCTGCCAGAGCAGGGTCACCCAGAGCAGGTGGCACAGGAACGCCTCCAGGCGGGTTTGGGATGTCTCCAGAGACGGAGACTCCCCCACCTCTCGGGGCGGCCTGTGCCAGGGCTCTGCCACCCTCACAGCAAAGAAGTTCCTCCTCGTGTTTAGGTGGAACTCCCTATGGTCAAGTTTGTGCCCGTTACCCCTTGTCCTGTCCCTGGGAACCACTGAAAAGAGCCTGGCCCCATCCTCCTGACACCCCCCCTTTCAGTATTGATAAGCGTTGAGAAGGTGCCCCCTCAGGCGTCTTTTTTCCAGCCTGAAGAGACCCAAATCCCTCAGCCTTTCTTCACAAGAGAGGTGTTCCAGTCCCCTCATCCTCTTGGTAGCCCTTTGCTGCCCCCTCTCCAGCAGTTCCATGTCCTTCTGGAACCAGGGAGCCCAGCACTGGACACAGCACCTTGCACAGCAGCTGCACCCTTGCGGTTACCCAAAAGGAAGGACCTAAGAGCTCTCAGCATGAGCCTGTTGGAGAGTAAAGGGCTTGTCCTTCAAACCTGAGCCCATCCAGCCGCCGGGAAGCAGGCAGGAGAGAAGACGGGGTTGACGCAAGTAGGAAAAATCCGGCCCCTCATGGGGTGGCATCAGGCCGCCCCCGGCCATGGGGTACAGCCTCCGTTGTGGGCGCAGAGCTCTCCCAGCACCCAAAGGCTGGGATACCCGCTCATTGCTTTTGATTATGTCGGTGCACTTCTGGAAGGACTCTTTAGGAAAAAAAAGCAACCCCCCATGATTAATTTTGTCATCCAGCGATGCTCCCGAGTGCTACCACCCGTGAGCCCTCGAGGTCCCCGCCGGCCCCGCGCTCCTGCCTTACCGCAGCTGGGCAGTGTCCCGGCACAGCTCCATGTTTGGCCTCCGAGTGCGCTGGTCCAGCCGGGTCTGAGCCACCTTTAATGGAGGCCCCTGGTCCCTAATGGCCTTTTGGATGGCTTCTATATTCCTCTCCGTCTGGAATATTTCCTGCACTGTCTGGCGTAAGAAAGAAACACATGCATAAATTTAAAAAATATATTCTCCAGCGGCAACAGGATTTCCCTTTTCTGCCATCCATCTGCAGAAAAAAAACAAGTTCAATTAGCAGACCCCGGGCTCAGACTGCTCTCGCTCTGCCATAGATGGAGGCACAGATCCAGCAGCCATTTCTCTGCGGGGAAAAGCCTCTCTTTGCTCTTGCTGTCACATCAGAGGAGGTTTTGGAGCAGTGATGGATCTACTGAATTACCCGCTCCCCAAAATTACTGCTTGCAGGAACTGATCGTCCATCACTAGCAACTAACAGAGGGCAGGTTTTTGGTGGATGCTGCTCGCTGAAGGATGTGGCACCAGCCCGCGATGCTGCAAGCCCAGTTTCTGCTCGGTTAATCTGTGCCGAGCACTTTTCAGGAAGCTTTCCATGAGAGCCAGTGGTGCGAGCCTGCTGCCCATGGCTGATCTCCACTTCATCTGCTTGGCGGAGCAAACACACCGATACCTGTGCAGCAACCACAGAGCGCTGAGACCGAAAACACGTCCTTGGAGGAGCAGCAAAGCTGCAAACCCCACAGCAGACACCCCAGCAGAGTCCCAGTAAAGCCCTTCTGCAGGGCAGCCAGCGCCTCTGAAGTAACTAGCGCTGATGCAAGTAGCGCTGGCATTTTCTGCTGGAAATCCCTGTGCTAGCAGGCTGTCAGCTGGGATGAGCAACGGGCAGCATCCCTTGGGATGAAATTACACTGTCAACTCATCCTGCTCCAAGAAGAAAGTCCCCAAGAAAGCTGGGCAGGGGCTGTTTGCAAGGGCATGTAGCGAGAGGACGAGGGGCAATGGTTTCAACTAGAGCAGGGCGGGTTTAGATGAGACATTAGGCAGAAGTTCTTTGCACTGAGGGTGGTGAGACATTGGCCCAGGTTGCCCAGAGAGGTGGGGGAGGCCCCATCACTGGAGACATTCAAGGCCAGGCTGCATGAGGCTCTGAGCAACCTGATCCAGTTGAAGATGTCCCTGCTGACTGCAGGGGGTTGGACTAGGTGGCCTTGAGAGGTCCCTTCCAACCCAACACATCCTATGGCTCTATGATTCTAAATGATGCTATAACCAGGTTCTTGTGGTGACCGTTCCTCTGCTGGGGCCAGGTCTGCGTGGAGGGTCGCGCTTTGGAGGTGTCACCGGGAAGTGACAGTGTCACACCAAAAGGGAGGGGTTCAGGCTACCTTGGCCAGGTGGGTCTGAATCTTTCTCTTGGCATCGGCCGTCTCGGCGATGCGGTTGGTGAAGGTGACATTCACGGTGTTGAACTGCTTCCACATCTGGCTGTCCATCACCGCCAGCAGGTTCTCGATGTCGTCCCGCAGCTTGGCGGAGGCCGCCCGCTGGCTCTGGGAGCGGAGGATGTTGTCGTTGGTGAACTTGGCCCAGGACTGCGGCACCGAGATCCTGGCGGGGAAAAGGAGAGGCCCCCGGTAAGCTGGATGTGGGCAGGCATGGACCCTGCCAGGGAGCAGCGTGGATTCACTATAGCTTAAATCTACACTTTTAATTGGACTGTATGTCATAGTTTAACCCCAGCCAGCAGCCAGGACCACGCATGCGCTGGTGCAGTTCTCCCCCTTCCCCCCAGAAGGGAGAAGAGGGAGAAAAGGAGGGGAAAGGGAAAGGGAAAAACTCGTGGGTGGAGATAAGGACAGTTTAATAGAACAATAAGAGAAACGAACAATAATAATAATAGTAATAATAATAATAATAATAATAATGAGAGAAGTCACTCTCACCACCCAGTGAACTGGCACCTTCCCGAGCCCCGACCGCATATTCCCACCCCGCACCAACCCCCATTTATATCCTGAGCATGGCATCTATGGTACGGAATATTCCGTTGGCCTTTCCCTTGTTCTGCCTATGCTCCTCCTCACTTCTATGGGAAGCTGAAAAGAGTCCTTGAAAAGTATAAACATCGCCTAGCAACAACTAAGACACATCTTTGAAAATATGCATAAACTTAGTGAGCTGTTTCAGCAGAGGTGCTCCGCTGAATTAATTGGCAGGCTGATCTCTCAACCCCTGGTAGAATGTTTAATGAGGTGGGACTGGCTTTCACCCTCTGGATGTTTGGCATCCAACTGTCAGCAGAGGGTTGTGCTCCCTTTCCGGGGAGCGGAGAGAAATGACCGCTCTGAGGGAGGTGTCTCCAGGCCGGATGGATCTGGGTTGGGGACAAGCAGCTCCCTGCCAGGGAGAGGCACCGCGTATCCCGGGGACAGCTTGCTGCTGGGGACCGACAGCGTGCACTCACGTGGCATCGACCTGCTCCACCCCTCGGTAGTAACTGATGCCCTGGGAGGTGTTCATCAGGTGGTGGCACCTGTCGTCGATCCGGTGGGCCACCTGCTTGTCGGCCAGATCCTTCTCCAGGTTGTGCTGGGCCACCCGGTTGGACCTTCAACATGCAAACAGCAGCCATCGGTGGGGACGTACGGGTGGAATGGCTTCCTCCCCGTTCCACTCCCCACAGCAGCTCCCGGCCCCCCGCGCAGCTCTGTCCTCCCACGAGCATCACCGCCCGCATGCCATGGAGCCTCCATGGGCTTTACGCCCGCGGGGTGTGGGGAGAGACAGGCTTCTTCTGGGGCTTCACATCTGCTGGGGTTCTGCTGGGCTTCTGCTGTGACCACAAATGCACATCAGCCCTACGACATGAGAGAAGGAGCTCCTCCTTACGTGATCTGGGCTTTGGCCTTGTCCAGGACCTGCTGCATCTTCTCCTGGCACGACCTGATGACATCGACTTCCTGGGCAAAGGCAAAAGAGGACCCCATCAGCGTCCATACTCACTCGTCCTGGTCACACTCCTCCCCTTGGACCTCTCCAACCCTGCACACAGCAAGAACTTGCCTGCTTGTCTTCCTGCCCAAAGCAAACAGGCAGGAAAACTCGCAGCTGAGCCTGCGCCCAGCGCCCTGGAGGGGACAGAAGGGTGCTGTGGCTGCAGCCACGGCCTTTGTGTTCCCTTTCAGGGTGGGTCAATAAGGATTTTTTCACCTTGACCTCAGTGTCAAGCGGTGGTTAGTCCCACTGCAGGGACAGGGACACATCCTGGTGTGGAGAGGCAGAGCGGTTCCCTGGACCACTACACACCTCCATCCCCAGATCAGCACCTGCCCTTTTTGCTCCCAAAATGTTTTCCTCCCCAGGAGGAATCCCATCCGTACGGGACAAGAGGAGATGGACTTGACTTCGGTGTAAATGCCCAGGCTGAATTTCTGAGACACATTCAGCTCCACCGGAGGAAGTGTGTTGCTCTCAGCTCACTTGACTTCAGCACAAACCCATTGCCTTTGTGAAGCTCCGGCTGCTGGAGGCAGGTGATCAGTGCTCCAAATCCCATAACTTTGAAATCCAGTAAAAATAGCTTCAACGCATGATCTGAGTTGCCCAACTTACTGTTAAGAGCTGTTCCTCCACGTTGTCGTGGACCAGGTCGATGCCCATCCTCTTCTCCCGGTGAAGTAAGCACTCCTGAGCGACCTGTTGGGGACACGCCATCACCGCTGGCTGCAGGGGCAGGGCTCTCTATGGGGACTGTCCCCATCTCCAGTAATGTGAGAAAAGAAATTCTAGGTGGGCACGGAGATGACAAGAGGGGGAAAAAAGTGGCCTGGGGCAGCTGGTTTAGCTGACAAGGAGCAGGCGAGATGCAACATCAGCATTAAACCATCATGAGGGAGCAGATGTGTCCCTGGTGCAGCCACAGCTGAAACGGGGGACCTGTGTCAGCCTTGACGCCGACGTCGCCAGAGCCTCATGGTAAGACATGGGCTTTTGTCTCCCAAATCAGGACTCTGGATGTACCGCGTCTAAAAATATTGAGTTAAGCAAACGCTGCTCTGACGTGCTCAGCCTGGGCTGATAGGGGATCCAGCAGATGGCAAGGGGGGTTTGGTTACTACTAACTTAACTAATGGCCTCTTAATAAAAGCTTTCTAGACGTTCCGGAGCTGCAGTGAAACTTAATGAGACGTTTGAAGGGCTGCAGATGTTTCAGCAGTAGGCTACAGCTTGCAGCGCGCCGGGACGGGTGCTTACCCGGAGAGGGGCCTCCGCCTCGGCCAAGGCTCTCTCCAGCCTGGTCTTCACCTCTGTGAGCGCGTTGGTCTCCCCGATCACCTCATCTAGCTCGTGGCAGAGCTCCGATTTCCAAAACGCGATGTCATTGGCGCGCACTCCCAGGTTTTTGGTGCTTTCTACTTGGGTTTTCTTGGTCTGCTGGTATTTGTCGTCAATCAAGCGGGAGGTATCGGCTCTCAGGCGCTCCGCGTTCTTCTGGGAGGTCTCCGACTCCCTGTAATTGGTCACGTTGGACTTGTACCAGTCTTCAGGGGTGTAGCGGGTGAAGACGGTCGTTCTGGTGGAAACAGATGGAAGCTTCTCGCCGGCAATTATCCCCTGGGAACTCTCGGAAAAGGCAGCCAAAGTTGGTTTGCTGGCAGCCGTTCTGTAGTAGGTGCTGGGCATCCAGGGGAGGCTGTAGCTCTGAGGCAAGGGGCGGTAAGGAAATCGGTTCTTATAGCTTGACGCCATGGTGTGGATGGCAGGGAGAAACCTGGTGGGTATGGCTCTGGGATGGGCGAACTTTGCTGGTAAGGGAGAGCCGACAGACTCCATGCTCCACCGCTGCTATTCGTGTGTCCCGTCCGTGTCCTGCACAGAGGAGGAGAGAGAGGACAACCTCAGCAACCTCCTGCACTTGCCTTACTTCTTACAGCAACACCCGCAACTGCAAACACAAACAGCGACGCACAGAGCGCCCTCACAGCGCCTGAACAGGCCTAAACCCCTTGAAAACAAATCCCTCCTGACAGCATCCCAAACATTTGTATATAAAAGTGTTTGACTTTGTTGTTAGTATCTAGCATCAGGTCATGGAATGCGGAGAAAAACAAATCACGGCCGTAAGGAGAATGACAGATACCGTGCCTTCCTTTTCCTTAAATCTGTCAATCCAGTCAAACTGGAGTTGCTCCTTCTCTGCTGTTCCTTTGTTTCTTTTGGCTGGCGTAGCTGCTGATCTTCTGATACTCCAGAGGTCATTTTCTCTGTAAAAGTTCCATTCCCAGCCCCGAGAGCTGCGTCCCTTTTGGACACACATCTGCTACCGGCCCAGCGCCGTTTGTGGGTGGGTGAGGGACTCCATCCTCACCCCCTCTATCTTCCCTTGCCTTAAATGCTGGAGTGAGGAGCCTGCAGGTGAGCTGAGCTTTGCAGGACTATATCCAAATTTGACCCCCCCACACCCCTATTTCAGCCTCAAAAGAGGGGCCGCCTCTTGCCTTGCAAAGGAGGAAAGGTGTCGATGGCTCACCTGGTGTAAGATCAGTGTGCGTGGGAAGGAGATGGCCCACAGTCTTTTCAGAGCGCTTGGGAAACACCAGCCTTGCAGTAGCCCTAGGAGGAATGGCCACACATGAAGATTTTGCTACCAAGAATTGCATATTGTCCTCTCCAGCTTGAGGCTGTCAATCGATGGTTATCAGCAAGATAAGGCAGGGGGCCACCAAACACACCTCATCTGAGGACAAACACTCCGGAGGGGTACGTGGTGCTCGGTACGAAGCTCTTGTGAGGTTACAAGTGTCACCCACGGGCAGGAATAAGTCCCTCAATACGGCTGTTGTAGCCAGCCTGACGTGTCCTTCCCCTAACACCGTCCCGTCCCCACTGCTCCCAGCCTGGCTCGGAGCCCCAGGGGAAGATGAGGACACGGGTGTGCTACAGCAAGATCCCTGATGGGAGTGGCTGTGGGACAGGCAGCGGGAAACTCACACCCTCAAATTTAGCAGAAAAAAAAGCTTTCGCAAACACGACCCTCCGAGGCAGTTTGGCAGAACCGAGGACGAAATGTCTGCGCTCAGGTCCAACAGAAACCACCGTGTGTGCCGCTTCCCACAAACCGCTCCCTTCAGCCCTTTTGTCCCGGCTAGGGATAAATGACGGCGCTTTCCCTAGCTCCGTGCCGCTTTATACCTGAGAAACAGCCTTGGGAGGGTGGGAGGCAGCTTCCCTGGCTCCCACCCCCACAAATAAACTCTGCCCTTTCAGATACTGACAGACACACGTTTAGGAAAGGGAGGGAAAACCCCTTGGGAACGGCCCAGGGCTACTTTTCCCTGCATTTCCAGCTGAAATAAATGCCCCTGCATCCCCCTTGGGATAAGCCATCCCAGGGCGACACTTTGTGCCACCCCTGAACACGGACACACGACAGGAGCCCCGACCACCTCATCCGGGTACATTTAGAGGACAGAAGAGATATGGAGGGGGATTAGGAGAATGACCCGGTTTTTTCCCTCCCAGTTCAGGGACATACTCACCCTGCAGAGGCTTGGGGGTGTGCGGGGGGGGCTGCTACTCAGTGCTGTGCTGTCAGGTTGGGTGGCAGCACTGCCAGACACTGCAGCATCCCCAGTGCCCTCTGTGTCACAGAACCAGGGCAGCGTTGCCGCTGGCGCAGGGTGCTCAGTAACCGGGTTCTACGCGGGCAACTCCCTGCAGCCGCTCTGGCAACCCGATGCAGCCGCTGGGCAACGCATTGCTGTGGATGGGCAAGCCGGGGCCAGCCCTGGGCAAGAAAATACCCTCACATGGCATCCTAGATCCTGCCCTGGACAACCTACTGCCCTCCATGGGCAGGTTTTGCAGCCCCTGGGCAACCAAGTGCAGCTTTTGGGCAACTGTTGAGCAGCTTAGTCATATCCTTTAGTTTTAGGTAGTCCTGCAAGGAGCAGGGAGATGGACTCGATGATCCTCATGGGTCTCCTCGACTTGAGACGTTCTATGATCCTATGAACTCACGGCCCTCAGTGGGCAACCCAGTGCCACCCCTGGGCAAGTCAGTGCAGACTGCGTGCATCCTAGTGCCTTTGCTGGGCAACTTGATCCCTTGCCTGGACAACCCCCAGCACCGTCAATGGGCAACGCAAATCTAGCTTGCTGACTGATGTTGATAGCATTCGGCATGCTACGTTGCAAAATCGAGCGGCTATTGATTTTTTGCTGTTAGCTCAGGGTCATGGATGTGAAGGTTTTGAAGGTATGTGTTGTATGAACCTTTCCGACCACTCATCATCCATTCATAAGCAGTTACGGGAGCTGAAGGATAACATGTCCAAATTAAAAGTGGTCAAAAACAGTTTCGATGATTGGTTAAGCTCATGGCGTATAACGGGATGGTTATCAGATTTACTAAAGCAAGGGCTCATGCTATTGTTGGTTATATTATTATTGATTATGGCAGCCTCGTGTGTTCTCCGCAAAGTGACTGACATGATAGAAAATGCCATGCATAAGGTCTGGCTGGCTCAAGAAGAAAAAGGGGGTATTGTAGGAATGTATCTGAGAGAAAACGGCCATGTGAGCCAGCCTCCCTACTGTGAGAGATTAGATTAAGAGCAAAACAGGCGGTAGAAGATGGAATTAGTACATGGGAAAAACGGGAACTGAGAAGGTAGAAAACATGTTGTGCTAATGACTAAGCAATTTACTATGCGAATTCTTGTAACCAATCTGATGTGTGAACGAACTGCATGCACAGCGTGTGGACAGTGTAACTGGCTAATCAGAAATAAGCGAGTCGCGTGTACGGCTACAACACAAGGCATAAAAGATGATGATCGGTGCTTAATAAACGGCTTCTGTTGATTCACATTGGATCGTCTGGAGTCCAGTTATTTCTCCTCAACAGGGTGCGGGAGGAGAAGCCATGCTCTCTGCTAAGACACTAGAGGAACCCACTAGCAGGGTTTGACCAGCCACATTTTAACCAAAAGAGGCAGAAAATGCCAGCGATGACACTGTGAGCACCCGGAGATCTGCGGAAAGGTCTGAAAGTCCATTCAGTCCCTGGCCAGATGAGAGAGAGCTTCACCTGGAGCCAAAAGGTCATGGTCTGGAGTCTAGGACACCCTGGCTGCATCCTTAGGGTGGTGGTCAAGGTGCTCGGGGACCCTTAGTGCACCTTTGGGGTTGCGGTCTGTATGTCCAGGGACCACAGCTGTCTACTCCGGGTGGGGGTCTGGGTGCCAGAGGACCCTGCCTGTGTCCCCAGGGTGGTGCTACGGGGATCTGACCCCCACACCAGTATCTCCCTACATTCCTCCTCCTCAGCAGCAGCCTCACCAGCTTGCCCACCGCCTGCCAGGACATGAAGGTGTTCACCTTTTCCTGGAGCTTCTCATGGCACTGGAGAAGCTGCCCCACCTTCACTCCGGTGTCCCTGCTGGAGACGGGGCGTGCTGCCTGCGCCTCTGCCTCCTCCTGCCCCATGTGCTGTATCGCCCTCAGCTTGTGTTTCTGCAGGAAGGGGAGAAGGGATGGGCTCTGAGCTGGGATGGATGCAGCCAAGGAGCCCAGGTGCCATGGAGGCTTGATGGCCCCAGCCAGTCCGGGGAGGCGCCACATCCAGCTCCTTCAGCTTGTGCTCTGTTTCCTGCAGTCCCAGGTCCTCAGCTCCATCAGCTCCTGCTGATGGATAAATCCTGCTGATTTATCTCCTGCAGCATGGGCCTGGCCAGCAGGGGCACGGGCAGGCTTAGCCTCCACAGGGCCACTCAGGGGATGTCCCTTGTCCCTCAAGCCCTAATGCTCCCAGCCCCTCTGGCTCCTCTGCAACCCCCTCGGGTCCTTCTACCCCAGCTGCAGGAGGATCTGGGCGCTGACACCCACCTTCCCATCAGTTCCAGCCACCCCCACCTTTCCAAGGGCTTCGTCCAGTTACCTGGTCTGGGAAGGGTGGTGCTGGCAGAGTCCGGGAGCAGCCCCCCGTATTGTCCAAGCAGTGTGGACCCCTGAAGAGGGAGTGTGTCTCTGGAAGCACCTAGGGGATGGGCAAGAGCCTCTACCCCTGAGATGCTGCTCTCATTCGCTTTGATCAGCGAGTTCTGCTGACCCCACTCCTTCCCTCCCCAAGGAACAAAAACTCTGCCATTTTGGGGTCGCTATGCCCAAGAGCCTCCAACCATCACATTGCCCACCACTCCTCGCCTGCTGACAAATGACTGGTCCAGCAGGGCACCTTCCCCAGTTGGCTCCCTCAGCAGCAGTGTCAGGAAGGTCTCTTCCACACACTCCAGGAACCCCCTAGACTGGTTCCTCTCTGCTGCTGTTTCCAGCAGCCATCTGACAAGTTGAAGGCCCCCAAGATCAAGGACTAGCCATTGTGAGACTTCTCCCACCCACTTCTAGGCTGTTTCATCTGCCTTGTCATCCTGCTTGGCTGGCCTGGCACAGACTCCCCCCAGGGTATCTGCCTTGTTGGCCTTCCCCGATTCTTACCAATAAACCCCCAACCATCATTAAACTCCAGACAATCCAAACCCTCCCTAACATACAGCGCTACCCCAACGCCTCTCCCTCCTTGCCTGTCCCTCCTCCTGAACAGCCTGTAACCTTCAACAGCCACACTCCAGCCATGGGATCCATCCTGCCAAGTTTCAATAATGGCAACTAGGTTTAGCATTCTGGCAGCACAGTGGCTTCCAGCCTCTCCTGTTTGGTGCCCGTGCTGCAGGTGTTGGTGGAGCGGCACTTCAGCTGGGCTGTCGGCCATGTCACCTTCTTCGAGGAACGCCCCTAGGTTCCTTTGGGGTATTGGCACTGGTGTTTCCCTCTTGGCTCCTGGGACCTCGGCAGCCCCTGCCTCATCTCTCTATGACTGCAAGTGTGCGGCAGCGTCACCAAAGCGTCTCAGAGCAACAGGCTGCGGGCCCTCGCTGGCACCCTGCTCCTCCAACCTTGGCGTGTCGTCCCACAGCTTGTCACGGGCAAGCCTGATACTGTCCCCCTCTCCCTTCAGGCCTAGTTTAAAGCTCTGTCAATCGGCCCCGCCAGCTCGTGAGCAAAGACCCTCTTCCCCCTTTGACAAAGGTGAACCCCATCTGACGCCAGGAAGCCTGGTGCCGTGCCGGCCATCCCACCATCGAAATGTTGCCATAGGGGACCCTCTGTTGCCCTCAGAAAGGAATCGCCTACGACTTTAACCCCTCTTTTCTTCCACGAGGTGGCCATGATACGTGGGGCAGGCCTTTCTGCCTCTGCCAGCACCTCCTCAGCCTGGCCGCGGCAGGATACAGGATCCCCTCCACACTGGGCATTTTCTAGCGGCCATTCCCGTTCCTGTCTCGGGGAGGGCAGAACACGGTTCCACCTGCCTCTCCCCGCCTCAGGCTCCCTGGCGCTCCTCAGCCCTTCTCACGGCCCTCGCAGCCCTGCCGCCAGCCTGAGCAGATCGTCTCCCGTTCCCCCCCCCCGCGCCGCTGCCCTCTCGGCTGCCAGCCCTCTCGGGGACGGGCTCTGGCGCTCTCTGCAGCCCCAGTGCTGGCCGGGCCGCCGCCTCCCTCCCGCCGCCCGGGCGGACACCACACGGCGTCGCGGCGGGCCGGCCAGGGCCGAGCTGCTGCCGCGCGGGGACGGCCCCGACTGACCACGCCCTCCCCGCACGACAGGACGCCACGTCCCGTCTGGCGCGCGCCCCTTCCCGCCCTTTCCCCCCCCGCCCCGTCTGGCGCGCGCCGCTTCCCGCCCTTTTTCCCCGAGTTGAGGGGACTCGTGCGCTGCGGGCTGAGGGAGAAGCGGGGAGCGGGGAGCCGGCGGGCGCGGCAGGGGGCAGAGGCGGCCATTTCTTCAGTGCTCGCCCACGGGACTTGGCACACTGTACTTTATTATAGAGAACAAGTCCTGTGAGGAGCGGCTGAGGGAGCTGGGGTTGTTCAGCCTGGAGAAAAGGAGGCTGAGGGGAGACCTTCTCGCTCTGTCCAGCTGCCTGAAAGGAGGGCGTAGAGAGTTGGGGGTTGGTTTCTTCTCCCAAGTAAGAAGCGATAGGATGAGAGAAAATGGCCTCACGTTGCACCAGGGGAAGTTTAGGGTGGTTATTAGGAAAAATTTCTTCACAGAAAGGCTTACGAAGCATTGGAACAGGCTTCCCAGGGAAGTGGTGGCATCACCGTCCCTGGAGCTATTAAAAAGCTGGGCAGACGTGGTGCTGAGGGACATGGGTTAGTGGTGGTTTTGTCAGTGTTAGGTTGATGGTTGGACTTGTGATAAATGATTTAATCGCAAACAGGATTCCAATTAGAATTTATAATTTATTAAAGGAATAAAGGCAAGCAAACAGCGCTGGGTGTCCTGAGGGTCTCTGCCCAACCAAGACACACACCTTACAGGCCCCATTTTTGGTTTATATCTCCTGTACTAATACATATTCATAACTGCCTCTAAAATGGTTGGCCCTTGCCAAAAATGGGTGTATCCCCCCTCTTACAGGTCACTATGCAGATACCAACAGGACCGGTTTAAGTTGGTATTCTAGAATGTTCGCCAGGTGGCTCCTGCAAAACACAGACACGATAGACACACTGTCTCGTCTGCGGCCATACAGACAAAACAATCAAAGGTCACACTTCACCCTGTGGCCCTAACACTGTTCCACACTGACACGAATCAGTTAAGCACATTTCACACGAGTAAGAAGCGATAGGATGAGAGAAAATGGCCTCACGTTGCACCAGGGGAAGTTTAGGGTGGTTATTAGGAAAAATTTCTTCACAGAAAGGCTTACGAAGCATTGGAACAGGCTTCCCAGGGAAGTGGTGGCATCACCGTCCCTGGAGCTATTAAAAAGCTGGGCAGACGTGGTGCTGAGGGACATGGGTTAGTGGTGGTTTTGTCGGTGTTAGGTTGATGGTTGGACTCAATGACCTGAAAGATTCCTTCCAACCTAGGCATTTCTAGGATTCCCCAGCCGGGCTATGCGGATGGGACAGGGCTCGGCCGCTGCCCGCTCAGCCACCTGCTTGCTCGTCAGGAGGATTCTTCCTCCCGCTCTGGTTTTCCATACCAAAGGAGACAATCCCAGAGAACATGGCAGGCTCGACTGGAGTGTCTGCTGTCGACCAAGGAAGCATGTAGTCACTTTAAAAACTGCTTAGCAGTCAACCTCCTAGAATTCTCCAATGCTGTCCGCCTGCACTGAGCCTGTTTGTGTCGTTGCGCTCCTGTTTTCTCCGTGCAGCCTCCTTTGCCATCATTCCTTGTGACCCCGGGTGGGAGTTAGAGGACTCAGACCCCCACAGAAGGAGTTTCTCATTCAAGGTTGGTTTTCTCTCCAAGCTAATCACCACCAGTTTTGGCTCTTGGGGCAGGGGTTTCCAGGGTGCTCAGTGAAGGCATGTGTGAAATAAGAAGGAACATAAGATTTTTGAAAGATGAGGCGTGAAAAGGGCCACATGGTGACTTTCTGGCCTCACTTGTTGCCATCATTTTGCACGTTCCCCAGGGCAGCCGTTCCTCCTGCCCCCGCTGCCCATTCCCAGGTGCTGCTCTTTGGGCTCCTGACTTGGGCAGAAGGTGTCAGAAAACTGGGTCCACAGGCTTTTTCAGGTGGTTCCGTTAGGGATTGTTTGAAAACCTTTGTACCTGCAAAGACTTGAGAACTGTGGCAAGAGAAGGAACCGACATCTAACAAACACTGTAGGCAGACATCTTAACATCATCACTGTTTGCTTGGAAATAACGCAGAAGCGCAATATGCTCTATGCGTGTCGAGAAGGCTTCAAAGAATAGAACGCCAGAGTTGTATAAATCCATGAGACAGTTCCCCCACCGAGATTCACATCCGTGCCCCGCTGCAGCCTGAAGAGTATTGAGGGTGGGAAGTTGAGTATCTTCCCCAACAGAAGAGGAGCACGATTCTACAGTTTTTGGTGTCAAATTCTGCAACTTTCAGTGTTCTCCATACCATAGTGACATCAAATAAACCCAGATCGTGCAGAAATTGGTGTGGGGGGGTGGTTTTGGAGTTGGGGGGGTTGGTAGAGGCGTGGGGTAGAGCACTGGGAACGGGGGCTCCCCCAGAAACGTACTGAAATGTTTTTCTAAGTTTTATTGTTAATTTAGGAAGGGGGGAATGCTGCTGGGGAGGGCAGTGGCGCATGGGTGCCTCTAGCTGGTCTTTTCTTCCTCCATTTTATTGTTTTTTTCAATATATAACTCTGCAGCCAAGGAGCCCAGGTGCCATGGAGGGTCGATGGCCCCAGCCAGCCCGGGGAGGTGCCACATCCAGCTCCTTCAGCTCCTGCTCTTGTTACCTGAAATAAAAGCCCTCGAAACCAAAAGTAGTTTAAAGAGGTGACATTGCTTTACTTGACGTCGAGCGCTAGGGGGAAAACACACAAATCTAGCACAGCTTGCCGTGGATATTCACCCATTATTTATACACAAAATATTCTCATTTTTCCACCTACCTAATCCATAACTCCACCTAGGCTTACACATTCATTAGGATGACCCAATAGCCCTTTTGCACATGCGTGCCAAATTTTGCTGCATTGGCAAAACACTTCTGCGCAAGCGTGAGTGTCTCGGTGGTCGTTTGGGTAAGGAGACCCTTCCTCACATCATCCCTTTACAGTATTGACTCATGTCAGGACAGTAAAAGTTTACTGTGAGTTTGCCAACTTCTTGAAGATAATAAGGGTGTTCCTGGAAGCAGCCATAACTCTGTCCTAATTGGTATAGGTGTACATACGTGACGTATAGAAGAACCTTGAAGTGATTGACTACTTGCGGTGGTCTCCCCATTATCACTATCTGTAACATCAGCTCAGTGACTAACCATTTTCTCACAGGGTAAGAAAGTCACTAACGAGCTATTTTGTCACACAGTAGGAAGGTTAGTAAGAACCAAGTATTTTAGAAACAAAGCAGAGGCCTGTCTTTGGTAACACACTGTCTCCTGCGGTCCCAGGTCCTTCAGCACCTCCAGGGCTGCTGAGCCTCCAGCTAGTGGGGCCAAGGGCAGCAGGGGCTGTATCGGACCTACCAGGACTCACTGATGGCACTATGGGGAGGACCAAGGGCAGCCGGAGCAGCACTGGCCCATGCAAGGCACTGTCCCATGAGAGCTTCTAGCTGGTCTTTTCTCCCACTCCCCTTTTTTTCTTTATGAAATACATAACATAAATATGAATAAATATTTCTAACATCTATAAATCCAGTGAGTACAAAGCAGCAGTTGTGCTGCTTGTGCTGCTGCAGGAAGGGGAGAAGGAATGGGCTCTGAGCTGGGATGGATGCAGCCAAGGAGCCCAGGTGCCGTGGAGGCTCCATGGCCCCATCCAGCCAGGGGACGTGCCACGCCCAGCTCCATCAGCTCCTGTTTTATCTCCTGCAGTGTGGACCTGGCCAGCGAGACGGGAGCATGGGCAGGGTTAGCTTCCATGGCACTGCTCGTGAGTGTCCCTCACTCCTCAAACCAGGATGCTCCCAGCCCTGCTAGGAAACCCTCTCCCATCCTTTTCCCCAGCCGCAGGCTGATCTGGGAGCTGCCATCCTCTTTCCAGTCAGTTCCAGCCACCTCCACCTTTCCACAGGCATGTTGCAGTTGCCTTGTCTGGGAACGGCGGTGGTGGCAGAGTCAGGGCACGGCGCCCCGTGTCATCCCAGTAGTGTGGACCCCTGAGGAGGGGGCCTCCAAAACCACCACCACCACCACCTGCACCACCCGCAGTCCTCCTGGCCTCCTGCCCCTCCATAGAAAGCCATGGCCACCATGGATGGCCAAAAGTAAGACCACAGGGCAGCTGGCATCAGAGCAGTGTCCCCCTCCCCAAAGCTCCTGCCTCCCAGCACTTTGAGCACCCTGGATGGTTCAAAATGTCCTTCCCAACCTCTTCCAATTCTTGGCAACCCTGTCTGTGAATGAATGTTTCCTAATTTCCAATCGAAGCCTTCCCTGGCGCATGAGAGCCTCTAGCTGGTCTTTTCTTCCTCCATTTTATTGTTTTTTTCAATATATAACTCTGCAGCCAAGGAGCCCAGGTGCCATGGAGGGTCGATGGCCCCAGCCAGCCCGGGGAGGTGCCACATCCAGCTCCTTCAGCTCCTGCTCTGTCTCCTGTAGTCCCAGGTCCTTCAGCTCCATCAGCTCCTGCTTTATCTCCTGCAGCACGGACCTGGCCAGCGAGATGGGGGCACAGGCAGGCTTAGCCTCCACGGGGCTGCTCAGGGGGTGTCCCTCGCCCCCCAAACCGGGATGCTCCCAGCCCCCCCCAGGCCCCCCTGCCCTGGGGTAGGAAACCCCCTCCTGTTCTTTTACCCCAGGTTCAGGCTGATCTGGGTGCTGCCAGAAGGGGAACGGCAGTGGTGGCCGTCAGGGCATCTAAAGTCCTCCACTGGAAGGAGCCCCTCCCCACTTCTCGGGGGTCACTGGTGCCCTCTGTGTCCCCAGTTGTGTCCCCCGGGAGCCAGGCTGTGTCCCTGCAGTCCGCTTGCGGGTCCCTTGCACAGGCCGTGTCCCTGGACCCGTAGTCCCAGTGCTGAGCTTGCCCTGCACTGGGTGTTCCCATCCAAATGGGGGCTCAGCGTGGGCAGACTGGCCCCCAGCCGTGGGCCGAGTGGGCTCCGCTGCCTTGTGCAGCCCTGGCTTGGGCTGCCCGGGGCTGGGCTCTGGGGCGAGGGGCAGGGCTTGGCCCCCTGCAGCCCCGGGGGCAGCTCTGCCAGCCCAGGCCAGGGCAGGCGGCAAGGCTGGCAGGAGAGACCAGAGGGGGCCATGGGGACGCGGGTTGGGGAAAGGCCTGCACTGTACAGGCACCCTGCCCTCCCCGCTTTCCCCGTCACACCCATGGGATCCTCTCCTCTCCCCACGCTGGCCCCGGCCGTACCCTCCTTGCCCCGAGTGCAGGCAGCTGCTCGTCCAGCCGGTCCCTGCAGGTGCAGCCGTCGTTCCCCAGCAGATCCCTCACGTTGTGCTGGAAGGAGAGAGCGGGCTGGCTGAGCCACGGGGCCGAACTCAGCATCCCCAGGCAAGCCCCCCACACCCAGCTCTCCCTGGGGAAACTGAGGCACGGCCCCCCCAGATGCTCAGCGTTTCCCTCCCAGCTTCAGTCGCCCCCTTTGTCATCCCTCCCTCTGCCATCCCTGCCTTGTTGAGGAGCAGGGGGGGCTGGAAGGCACAGAGGGGGCCAGAGGCACTGCAGGCGCCGCAGTGGGGTGGTGTCAGTGTGCCGGCCCCTGCAGCTCCGTGGCACGGTGGGGTACCTGCCTTCGGCGCCTGCTCCCTATGGGACGGGGCACAGGGATGCTTAGTGCCTGTGGAACCCCGTCCTCCAGCCTGCTACGGCAGGGAGGGGGCCAGGGGCTGCTCCCCGGTGGGGTCTGTCCCTCCCGGCTCCCCTCCCGCTGCTGCAGGAGACCCCCCCACCCATCCAGCCGTGCTGGATGAGCTCGTTCCCCGCAGCCCTGCGGAGCTGGCAGTGGCCGTGGCAGGTCCCTGCACCCATGCCAGGGACACCAGGAGGCAGGAACTGGGCTGTGCCAGCTGCAGCACTTAATTTTGGCAGCTTGTTTCAGAGGAGGCACCTGAGCTCCCCAGGGGCAAGGTCAGGCTGAGACCACACACAACTCGTCACATGTGTCTTCAGCACCCTTGAGACAGAGACCTGGGCAGCGTGGGGGGGCTGTAAAGCCCCACAGAGCCGGGGCAAGCACAGCTGCCCCTGCGCAGCACACCTCTGCTCCCCTGCCCTGCCCAGGCTCCCCCGGACCCCTCCGCCCCCACCTGGGGAAGAGCTCTCCCTCACCGGGGCAGGGCCACCCTGCACTCCAGGGGCCGGGGATGGGTCCCCATGTCCCCTGTCTGTGGCCGTCCTGCTGATTTTGCTCCAGCTTGGATTCGGTAGGGGGGCACCAGGTGAGCCGGGGGTACAGCAGCAGCATGGTCGGGGGTGGCCACAGTGTACCTGGGGAGGTCTGGAGCTGCAGATGGGTGATGTGGCACCTGTGCAAGGTCCTGCCTCCCAGCAGGATGCGCAGGGAAGAGAAGGGCTGAGCAAACCCCCGCAGAGCCCTGGGACATGCAGCGGCTGGAGGTGCTGGGGCCTGCGGTCCCACTGGGTCCTGCTCCTGCACCCAGGAGCACCCAGGAGACTGGCAAAAGCCCCTACGTTGAAGATGCAGCTCCCGTGCTCTTTGATTTTCTTCTTTATCTTCCTGACGTTGGTGGTCTCGCAGGTGAGCTGGGGGCCGCTCGTGGTCTCCTGCAGTTGGTCCCGTGGCTCGTGGGGCTGCTGCCGCGTGTCCTGGGCCCTGTCCCCCTTTTTCTCCAGAACAGGGGGTGCCTTGGCAGGCTGGTGCCTCTCCAGGAGGGGGGTCGGGCTGTGTCCCCACTTCTGCAGAGGGAGGTCCTGCAGGCCCAGGTGCCAGAGCATGGCCTGCAGCAGGCTGCGCAGCGCCATGAAGTCAATGGCCCTGATCTCGGTCGTCCTGAGGGTGACATCCAGCAGCTGGGCCAGGCTGAGCTGGGGCATGGCTGCTGCCCTGCCTGAAACCATGGGGGACCTGAGATGGGCTTTCTGCCTGGGGGAGACCAGGATGGGTGGCAGGGAGGTATGGGCAATCGAAGCCTTCCTCCTCCTCATCATCTTCCTAGTACTTGTGCTTGTCTTCTGCTTCCTCCTCCTCCTCCTGTGTTGCGTCCTCGCAGCAGAGTTGTCATAGCGGCAGTGGGAGCACTGAGAAGGGACAATGCAGCATCACCAGTTGGTATTCAACACCTGTCGCACTCAAGGTCCACAGGGATGGGAGAGGCCGAGGGTCCCGGCTGCCTTTTCCACCTCCATCCCTGAGGCGCAGCCGGCGCAGGCTGATCTGTGGCCGCAGCCAGCGCAGCCCGAGCCCGGGCAGAGGCAGCTCCCTCGCAGGGCTGTCCCGGTCACTCAGCCCGCTCCGGTGACACGTCCCGCAGGAGACCAGGCCCCGCTGGGAGCCACCACGAATATTTTTTTGGGGGGGAATCGTAGTGCAAGACAGATTTTAACTTCTCCCTTAGACACCAAAGACTGCTGGTGACAGCACCAACTCCCTTTGATTTCTAGCATCTTGCTCCAAAGCAAAGAGCCACATAAGCAGGGAAAAAGAAACACAGATAAACACATGTTTCCAGACAAGCCTAGGAAGGATTCAAACACTGGGAAAATCTCTGAATCCGAGTGATCCGTCAGACAAGTACGTAGGAAAAGAATCAGCAAGAACTTCTTTTCCCTTACAGCCCTCCAAGCCCGACCATTCCACAGAGAGGGCACTGCCATCTCCCTCCTTCGGTGAGGCACTCCAAGACAGTTCCCAGGAAAGGAGGCGGGTAGGAAGCAGGAAAGGGAGCAGAGAGTTGCTCTTCTAAAAGATACGAGAGATCCGTTTTCAGGCACTGGAGCAACAGCCACAGCTGGGCTCCGAGCATCCAGTGGGGCCAGGGGTTGCAGGTGTGGGACGCAGTTGGGATCCCCGGTGACTGGTCCAGCTCTTGCAGGTGGCTTGGGACCCCAAAAGCATCCATGAACCACCTGATGTCCACCCTCTCCTCTCCCCGGCAGATGGAGGTGCTGCAACCCCCAGCAACACGCCGGCCACACTGCCCAACTTCCCGGGTGTTCTGGACACGTTCTCCAAGCTGTGGACCTCGAAGAGCCTGCAGAGCATGAACAGCCCCATCCCCTCCATGGCCTGCTCCCCACGGGCAGCTGCAGCCCCTCTGGACATCCTCGCCCCATGGCCACCAGCCCACCTGGCCCCCGTGCCCCCCACCTGCCCCCCCCGCAAAGGCCCTGGCCACCATGGACGGCCAGAGACAAAGCTGGGTTGGTGAGGGGGGAGAATCGGGGGGTCTGGGCCAGTGTGTTGGGAGGGGGGAGTCCCCCAGAAACACACGGGAATCATTGTCTGGGTCTTGCTGATATATTTAAGTAGAAGCCTCTCCTCTGGCTTCCAAAATTCAGCACGGCTTCTTGCACAGACCCCCCTGAACACCCCCTCACCCCGTCCTCCCTCCCTCTGCACCTCTGCCGGGCAGGGGGGAAGCAGAAGTGGGGGCTGTGATTTGTCAACGTGATGCCCCCCCCAGCCTGTGAGCACCGTTCCTGGCCCTTCCCTGGGCAAGAGGGGAGCTGGGGGGGTTTAGTTTTCAAATCAACCTCGCTTAAAACAAGAAACAAACCAGCCCACCCAAGACCCCAGTAAAAAACAGTTACAAGGTTTTTTATTAATTAAAGAAGAATTATTAATTTAATTATTTACTTAAGATTCATGAACTTAAAAAAAACCTGAAAAATCCCGTTCATAACACCAGCTGTTCCTGGCTGGCTGCCTGGGTGCTGGGTCCGTCCCGTGGGGCCCCTGCTCAGCAGGCAGCTGCTCGTCCAGCCGGTCCCTGCAGGTGTGGCCGTCCTTCCCCAGCAGATCCCTCACGTTGTGCTGGAAGGAGAGAGCGGGCTGGCTGAGCCCCGGGGCCGAACTCCGCGTCTGGGGAAACTGAGGCATGGCTCCCCGAGATGCTCAGCATCTCCCTCCCAGCCTCAGTCGCCCCTTTTGCATCCTTACCATCGTTATTCCTACCTTGCCGGGGAGCAGGAGGGGCTGGAAGGCTGTGGGGGGCTGGAGGCAGTGCATGTGCTGCAGTGGGGTGGTGTCCTTGTGCGAGCCCCCGCAGCTGCGTGGCACGGTGGGGTCCCTGCCCTCGGCCGCTGGCGCCCTGTTGGATGGGGCACAGGGATGCTCAGTGCCCAGTACTGTGGCAGCCCGTGCTCCAGCCTGCTACGGCAGGGAGGGGGCCAGGGGGTGCTCCCCGGTGGTATCTGTCCCTTCCGTCTCCCCTCCCACTGCGGCAGGAGACCCTCCACCCGTCCAGCCATCCTGGATCTGCTCTTTCCCCACAGCTCCCCAAGCCCAACTTCAGGCTGAGACCCGACAGAACTCGTCACATGTGGCTTCAGCACCCTTGAGACAGAGACCTGGGCCAGGTGGGGCAGTGTGGGCAGGCTGTAAAACCCCACAGAGCGGGGGCAAGCACAGCTGCCCCTGCGCAGCACATCTCTGCTCCCCTGCCCTGCCCAAGCCCCCCTGGAAGCCTCCGCCCCCACCCTGCTCGGGGCAGCGTCCTCAAATTCACAGGCTTGTACCCCATGGCACCTCCATCCCCGCTCTTCCCCCTGGGGAGGGCTCCCTGGGTCCCTGCTGCCGGGCAAGGCTGCGACGGGGCTTGGCAGGGTCGCACCCCCTAGGCAGACACCCGCACCCCCGTGCCAGCACCCGTCTCCCCCGTCCCACCCACGGTGCCGGGTCCTACTCGGGGCCAAGCAGCCGCATGCTGGGGGGCCGGTCCCAGGACAGGCTGTGGACATGGCTCAGCAGCTACTTTGTCAGCATGCCCACGGATCGCTGGGAAATTGTTCCCGTGCCAGGGACCACGTGGGCACCAGTCGGGGAGCCAGAGGGACCGGGGCGAGCGTTGTGCCTGCAGCCACCACTGACCCCATCGCACTCACTCCTTAATCCCAGCGGCATCCTCAGCCCCTGGCTGCGGCGCCTTCTCCTGGAGCTGCCCCACGATCCTCTTGCCGTGCTCCTCCAGCTGCTGCCGGAAAGCCCCCAGCTCCAGGCGGTCCAGCTGTGGATGGGTGCACACCCTCAGCCAGCCGCCCCGCTATGGGACATCATTGTCCCCGGGGGGGGACAGCTGGGAGGGGAGGGCCCTTGCAGGCAAGCCGCCATAGGCCCCCAAGGCCCGATGGTGCCAGTTTTGTGTGGTGGGGACAAGCCAACCCTCACCTTGGAGGCCGTCTCTTCACTGAACTGTTGCTGGACCTTCTCCTGGCCTATAACCTGGCTCAGCAGCTCCTCAATCGCGTCATTCAGCCGCTTCATGCTTGTGTTAAACTCGGTGAAGTTGACATTGGTGGCCAGGGCTGTCTCTGCTTTCTAGCAAGAGGGAAAGGCAGGAGAGCGGTGGGGAAAGGACGGCGGTACGATGGGCAGGGCCAGGTCGTGTCGGGAGGAGAGGGAGAAGCAGCTACATGGCCCTGCTCGCCCTGTCACCCCCGTGGGCTTGGTCCCAGCAGGCAAAGGGACCTGGGGGGAAAGAGCAGGACCCGGCGAGGGAAATCCTGGAAATCCTCCCTCCCCTTGGCTGGTTCTGTCACCGAGCACCCAAGGGACCAGGGGTGTTTGTCACCCTGCCTGGGACCCCCTTGGCTGGTGCTGTGGCCCCTCAAGGGTGTAGCACAGCAATTCCCAGCACCGGCTCCTCCTTGTCCGCTTTCTCCTTCTCCAGCCTCTCCAGGGCCTGGAACGGAGCCTTCCCATGCAGACAGCACCCCATGATGCCACGGCAGGGTCAGAGCTGCCTCCCAGCCAGCCCAGAACGCTGGCCTCCTCGGCTTCTCAGACTCCTCCAGGAAAGGCATTTGGAAGCTGTGCAGGGCTGCGAGCAGGTTGGCAGGGGGACAAACGGCTTGTGGTGCCCAGCCTGGGCTCTGCCTGGAGGATGCTCTGACCCCACGGGGCTTTCAGCCACCTACCTCGGTATCTTTGTGCTCCTGGTGACTGTCAGCCAGGACGTCCCCCACGACAGAGCTGAGTTTCTCACAGTCCCCTTGTACCTGCAGCGTGGTGGCCTGGGTGCTCTTCAGCAGTTCTTCATCCTGCTTCAGGGAGGAAGATGAGGAGGCAGTGCCATGCAAGGGGGGAGTGGCTGCCCCGTGGGGACAGACCCAGGTTACTTGGCTGGTGGCCATGGGCTATCAGTGCCAGCAGGACATTTACACCAGACTGTAATTTCCTTCCATGCTGCTGGCTTGTACAAGCCAGTCTGGGGGGCGGTGAGGGGCTCCCCCACGTTACAGCGAAGCACAACCAGCCACGGGGTTCCTAGCAGCCCCCTGCCAAGCCCCCCACACCGGCCTCTCCCTACGTGGCTCCTCCTCGGCAGCTGCTTCACCACCTTGCCCCTGGCTGTGGCCGCAGGGTGGTGGTCTGGGGTCGAGGGGAGCATGGCTGAACCCTTGGGGTGGTGGTCTAGGTTCCCAGGGTTCCCTGGCTGTGTCCTAAGGGTGGTAGTCGGGGGTGCCAGGAACCATGGCTTTGTCCCCAGATCATGGTCTGGGTGCCCAGGGACTGTGGCTCTGTCCCCAGGGTGGTGGTCTGGGGTCAGGGGGACCCTGACTGCACCCTTGCAGCAGTGGTTTGCCTCACCACCTTGCCCACTGCCTGCCAGGACATGAAGGTGTTCACCATTTCCTGGACCTTCTCATGGCGCTGGAGAAGCTGCCCCACCTTCACTCTGGTGTCCGTGCTGGAGACGTTGCGTGCTGCCTGCGCCTCTGCCTCCTCCTGCCCCATGTGCTGTATCGCCCTCAGCTTGTGTTTCTGCAGGAAGGGGAGAAGGGATGGGCTCTGAGCTGGGATGGATCCAGCCAAGGAGCCCAGATGCCCTGGAGGCTCGATGGCCCCAGCCAGCCCAGGGAGGTGGCTGGGAACCTCGCCAGAACCACCCCCCTGAGGTGGCGGGTGAAGGGAGCGCTACCTCACCTGTGCCTTCAGCTGCTCGTCCGTCTGCATCGCCAGGAGCTTCAGCCTGGCCTCAGTCCTCTGCTGATGCTCTCCCAGCTCCTTTAGTTCCCGCTCTATCTCCTGCAGGCCCAGGTCCTTCATCTCCATCAGCCCCTGCTTCATTTTTTGCAGCGTGGGCCTGGCCAGGGAGATGGGGGCACAGGGAGGTTTATCCTCCATTGGGCTGCTCGGGGGTGTTCGTCACCCCCCAGACCAGGGTGCTCCAAGCCCCCCTGGGCTCCCCTGCAGCCCCCCTGGGGTAGGAAACCCCCTCCCGTCCCCTTACCCCATCTGGGTGCTTCCATGCAATTTCCAGTTGGCTCCATCCACCCTGGGCTTTCCATGCGTATCCTCCAGCTGCCTGGTCTGGGAACGGGGGTGTTGGCGGAGTCAGGGCATGGCCCCTGTGTCATCCCAGCACCGGGGTCGTTTGTATGCCCCGGGTTCAGGTGCTCACTTGTCCCCCGGAGGGGCTGCTGTGAGACGTCCCTGCCACAGGCAGCGCAGGAGGTCTGTCTGTCGGGGCAGCCGAGGAGCTGCCGTGGCGCTGCCTGTGCCAGGTCCTGCCTCCCGGCGGGATGCGCAGGGAAGAGAAGGGCTGAGCAAAGCTCCGCAGAGCCCCGGGGCGTGCAGTGGCTGGAGGCACTGGGGGCTGCGGTCCCACTGGGTCCCGCTCCCGCAGCCGGGATGCCCCAGCACTCAGCGCCGACAGAGCTCAGGCTCCTCGGCCTCCTCCTCCTCCTTCTCCCCCCTCTCCCAATATGCTGCCCACCAGGCCATCCATCCCCCAGCACCTCCCAGCCCACCATGCTGCTCACCTCCTCCGGGGCCGGGCAGAGGCTCTGCCTTTCCTTCAGCCTTTGCTGGGGAAGGAAGGGATCAAGGGGTCAGGCCGGACACGGGGCTGGGGGGAACGGACCCACAGGGACATCAGTGCCCAGCACCGCCAAGCCGTGGACCATGGCCCGACACAGGAGGACTGGTCTCCGCGAGGGAGCTGGGGATGCAGCTGCCCCCTGTCCCGGTGCAGGATCCAGGCGGGATTGTGGCCGTAGCCCATCACGCTCCAGCACTGTCTGGTCCCAGGGGCCCGGCAGGCGGCCAGCAGCATCCTGGAGTTTCCTCTGGAGCGGGGCGAGGGGAGGGGGCACCCGTCTGGATGTGGGAGCGGGATTTAAAAGGAGCATTTGGGCACAGAACAAAGGGAGAGCGGGCAGGCAGCCTGGGGTCTGTGGCTGGCTTGCCCAGGGCAGAGCCTTATCCCCCTCCTTCCCAGCTCCCACGCTTCTTTTTTTCTGCCTGTTAGTTCAGAAGTGCCCCAGCATCCCTTTGGCTGATGCCCGCAGTTCCCTCTACCCGCAGCCCGACTTGCAGGCAGCGGCGTCCGTTTGTGCCCTCGCCGGGGCAGTGGTGTGGGGCAGAGGGTGGGGGGCTGCAGGAGGGTGGGCTGAGCTCCCCTGCTCCCCCCTTGGGACACCCTTCCCACTTTGGGGTGGCGACAGGGAGAGGGGCAGGGAGGGGGCAAGGGCCCAGCTCCCTCCCGGGGCACCAGCGGCAGCTCACCAAGCCAAGCGCCTCCTGCATCCTGCGGATGTCCTCTGCCATGCGGGACTGCGCCACCTTCATGGTGTGGATCTCCTCGAGCAGCTCCTGGGAGAGAGCCATGGCCCACGAGAGGGGGGTGGTGGGGTGAGCCCCAGGGGAGGGTCCCTGGGGACCAGGACCTTGACCCCTGCTGTGCTCTTAACTTGAACCTGGGCTTATTTCTGCCCACGGGGGATAGTTGGGGGGCAAAGCACGGCCGCCAGCGTCTCAGCGCTGTGCAGGATGAGGCCCCTGTCTGTTCCCCACCAGTGCTGGCTTTAGCCCTTGGGCGAGCCGAGGGGATTTGGGGTGGGAGATGAGGCCCATGAGGGGCTGGTGGAGCCTCCCAGCTGCCCCAGGAGCGGATGCGGTAGCAGCCGTGGGTCAGGAGCGGGGAAGGGAGGGATGGAGAGGGCGATGGGGCCAGAGCTCCAGGGCTGCTGAGCCTCCAGCTAGTGGGGCATTTCAGCCCCAGCTCTTCCTACCCAAAACTCCAGTTCTTTCCGGCTGTGAAGGCCCACGTGCTGCCATGGGCTCAGGCTTAAAGCAGACCTCGGTGTAAGGGGATGCAACAGCGGCGTGGACCCTGGAGGAGGGGGTGTCTCGTGGGGGAGCACCCAGGAGACTGGCAGAAGCCCCTACCTTGAAGATGCTGCTCCCATTCTCTTTGATTTTCCTCTCTATCTTCCGGGCGTAGGTGGTCTCGCAGGTGAACTGGGGGCCGCTCGTGGTCTCCTGCAGCCGCTCCCGTGGCTCGTGGGGCTGCTGCCGCGTGCCCTGGGCCCTGTCCCCCTTCTTCTCCAGAACAGGGGGTGCCTTGGCAGGCTGGTCCCTCTTCAGGAGGGGGGTCGGGCTGTGTCCCCACGTCTCCACAGGGAGGTCTTGCAGGCCCAGGTGCCAGAGCATGGCCAGCAGCAGTCTGCGCAGGGCCACGAAGTCGATGGCCCTGATCTTGGTCGTCCCAATGGCGACATCCAGCAGCTGGGCCAGGCTGAGCTGGGCCATGGCTGCTGCCGTCCCTGAAGCGACAGAGGGACCTGAGCGGGACCTGAGCTCCTGGGGGAGTGGGAGAAAGAGCTGCCCAGGGGGCCCTTTCTGCCTGGGGGAGACTGGGATGGGTGGGAGGGATGGGCAGTCAAAGGCTTCCTCCTCCTCCCCTCGTCCTCGTCCTCCTCCCTGTGCGCGTCCTCCTTGTCCTCGTGCTTCTCCTCCTCCTCCTCCTCCTCTGTTGCCTCCTAGCAGCAGAGTGGTCACAGCGGTGGGAGGGGTGACAAGGGACAATGCAGCGTCCCCCGTTGCTGGGCGACGCCCCGCCCCACTCCCGGCTGGTCCTTGGGATGGGGTTATCCACAGGCATGGGAGAGGCCGAGGGTCCCGGCTGCCTTTTCCACCTCCATCCCTGAGGCGCAGCTGGCGCAGGCTGATCTGTGGCCGCAGCCAGCGCAGCCCGAGCCCGGGCAGAGGCAGCTCCCTCGCAGGGCTGTCCCGGTCACTCAGCCCGCTCCGGTGACACGTCCCGCAGGAGACCAGGCCCGGCTCCCAACCACCGCCATTATTGTGTTTTTCTGAGGCAGCAAAGGGTTGGCGCGGAGGGGAGTTGGGGGGGTCCGGGCCAGGGCATTGGGAGCGGGGGCTCCCCCAGGAACTCACTGGGATCATTGTCTGGGTTTTGTTATTGTCTGTAAGGGGAAGACGTGCTACTGGGGTGGGCACTGGCCCATGGGAGCCCGTAGCTGGCCTTTTCTTCCCCCACTTTATTTTTTTAATCTATCGCTATAATCTATGAGTATCATATATATATAAATCCAGGGAGAAGGAAGCAGCATCCCAGAGGTACTGAAGGGTGTGTGGGGGTTCTCTAACAGCCCACTTCATGCCCGAGCAGCCCTGCAGCAGGGCAGGAGAGGGCAGAGGGGGAATAATGAAAAATAAATGGATGGAGGTGGCTGTCGAGAGCCCGGATCATGGCCACGGCGGCACGGAGCCACTGGTGCCCCCCCAGCTCTGGATTTCCCCGACAGGTGCTGCAGCGCCCAGAGCAACATGCGCCTCTCCTCTGGCTTCTGGAATTCAGCACGGCTTCTTGCACAGACCCCCCTGAACCCCCCCTCACCCCGTCCTCCCTCCTCTGCACCTCTGCAGGGCCGGGGCGAAGCAGAACTGGGGGCTGCGATTTGTCAATGTGTTCCCCCCAGCCCTGTGACCACCGTTCATCTCCCTTCTCCAGGGAATTAATTTTACTAATTAAAGAATAGTAATGCATTTAAATTTTAAATCACAATCATGATTTTATTAATTAAAAATCTATATATTACTTTTGGAACACCAGCTCTCCCTGCCCGTCTGTCTGGGTGCTGGATCCGTTCCCAGTGTCCCCGGTGCCTGGGAGAGGTGGCTGTTGCCTGAGTCCGTCTCCGTTGGCTCAGCACGGACTGGAAAGCTCAGCGCTGCGTCCGACGGGACCAGGCACACAGGCTGTGCCCAGGACCATCAAAGGCACTCCAGGGACACATCCTGGTTCCTTGGGAATGCAAGCAGGGACACGTAGAGCAACGGTGACATCTGAGACGGGGGCAGGCGCTCCCTCAGATGGAGGAGGACTTCTGATGCCAGCGCCACCACCCCAGGGATGCAGGCAGGGTCCCCTGGTACCCAGGCCATCATCTCAGGGATGCAGCCGGCACCTCCAGGGAGCCAAGGAGAAGAAGCAGGGGGTCAGCCAAGCCCAGCCCCCCCCCTCCGCCTCCCCCACATGCAGCCTAGCCTTCCTAGCGCTGAGAAGGTCCAGGGGAAAGGAGGCTTTGGGCAAAGGAGAAACAGGGATGGGGAGGGAAACAGCCCCGGGAGCTGGGCACTGGTCTGTGCTGGGAGGCAGCATCCATCTCTGCTTGTGGCTCTGGAGCTGTGAGTGTTGACCCTGGGGATGTGATCTGGGAACTGTCGACTCATTGCATCTCAAGAGCTTTGTGAGGCTCGAACTTGCCAAGCCTGGCTGCTCCTGGTCTCAAGAAAGATGACCTCAGACCCAGCAGTTTTCTGACCACTAGAAAAAGCCTGGCCAACCTTTGGCCTTGCATGGCTCCCACCCTGGACCCCATGTCACGAGTCTGGCAGGTGCTGGGGAATATCAGCTTTCCTGCTCAGACTGATGTTTGCCTCCAAACAGCCTTGCTCTTATACCCCCACCCTGCTGCCTCCTTCCCTGTCTGCCCGAGGATAGTGTTTGGTGCAGGACTCGCCATGTGCATGCGAGATCAGCTGCTCACACCTACTCACAGTCCCCATCCAGGTGCCGTGGTGACAACATCAGCAGCAATATTTCATCCTTGTAAGCCAGTGGGTTGAATCATGGCTATTTGGAGCCCACGAGAGGGGCCGTGGGGGTCTGTGTGCCCCCAGCGAGGGGAAGGAAGGGCTGGGGCTGGGGTGGGGGTAGGGAGGGATGAGAGTGGAGGAGCTGTAGAGAGAGCTGGGTTTGGGGAGGGTATAGGGCTGGGAGGGATATGGGAGATCATACAGGGAAGGGTGGGGCTGGGAGAGGTATAGGGAGACATGGGGCTGGGAGGGGCGTAAGGAGGGATGGAGCTGGGAGGGATGTGGGGAGAGATGGGGTGGGGAGAGATGAGGGGAGATGAGGCTGGGAAGGATGTGGTTTGGATGGGACTGGGAAGGATGGGATTGGGCAGGGAGTGGGAGTAGGGGGAATGGAGGGAGTACAGCTCTGTGAAAGACATGGCATGGCCATGCTGTAGGGAGTGTACAGAGAGGCAGGGATCTAGGAGGGCTTTGGGGAGCAGGGGTCGATGGGCAACAGCTCTGGGGGACCATGTGGCAGGGCAGTGGCTCTGGGAGGGTTGCCAGAGGGACAAGTGGCCCAGGCAGAGCCCCCCAGTGCTCCCTGCCCAGCCCCTGCAGTGAGGCTTTGCAGATGGGGACATCCCATGGCTTTGCCGGGGGCGGGGGACCTGATGGCTCTGTGCTGACGTGTCCCCCAGCCACGGGCAGCGCTGGCAGTGGGGTCGGCAGAGACTCGGCTTGTCTGGCGCGTGCCGTATCCTCGCAGCCTGCTGGGATGTTGCAAGAGCCGGGAAAGCAAAGTCACCGCCGCTCTGCGAGCTGCCCCCGCATACACATAACATACACATACACATAACAGGGCACTTCTTCAAGCATGAAGGCAGGAGACCCTCTGTTGTACGCAACAACGCCGATCACTTCATTTATCCTCCCTTTATGCCTCACCCGAAGTCCCCCTTTGAGCTGGCTGTGTCCATCCACATGGAGCCTTTTTTTGATAAATGTAGCTATTTTTCTTGACTACTGTGAGTGCCACCTTTGGTGCCTGGGCAGTATTTGCTGAATCGCTCCTTTAACAGACTTTGCCAGCGATGCCTAAAAGTACTGTTTTGCAGCTCAGCTTGCCTGCCAAAAGCACAGCCACCCTGAAACGCTGATTGTCTTGGTTATTGCCAGGCTGCTCGTGGGGTGCAGGGGTGACCTCTTAGGCACCCTGGATCTGCTTGTGCCCATTTTCCTGGGGGTCCTTAACGATGGACATGGAGGGCCAAGGAGATGTGGGAAACTGCTGTGACACCAGCCACAGCCCCGATGCCGGCTCGGGAGCGTCTCTGTGCTGGACCCATCATCCTCCCAGGATGCAGAAGGGGACAGCCGGGCACCACCTGCCCTGTCCCTTATGGGACACCGTGGGTTGGGGGTTGTCAGGACCCTTGTGTGTTTTCCAGCTGACCCCATCTGGAAGGGAGGACTGGGGTTATCCTTCCTATATTTTGACTATGGGGACTGCAGAGCCCACAGGATGGTGGGACGGGGACAGTAGCCCTCCTGCCTTGTGCCAGCATGTCTGGGCAGATGCATTTTTTCCCAAGCATCCTCCTATCACTAACCCACTTGTGTTTCTGGTTGATGATCCACCAGCTGACCCTGGCTGGTGGAGCAGCTCTGCCTGCAAACTCTCTGCTCACAGCACCATGCTGACTGCATGGTCATAAGACCCTGGAAAAATCATGAAATGAACCAAAATCCAGTATTTAGTGCTCCTTTTATGGAGCCTTTCCTTTCCGGGCCGCTCCAGCGTGTGTGGTGTTGCAGGGCTAGAAGCTGACCTCTACTTGTTCCCATTAAAGGCAGCAACCCCTCTGCAGTCTCGGCCCTCCGGGAGACAGGGCTTGGAGGAAAAAGCCAAACTGCAACACAACCTGGCAGCCAAAACCACAGGGAACATCCCGTTTTGGTAAAAGCCCCCCAGTCCCTAACCCCGGCAGCCTTTTCTCCTGACGTTGCAGGGATTCTGTGCATTGTCCCCCAGAATAAGGCTCGAGGGAGCTGCCTGGTAAAAAGGCAGCCAGAGGGGATGGCGTAAAAGAGTCCGTCAATACCCGCTGCTGCAGGGGACGCGGGTGGTAAAACACCCCTGGAGTGGCATGGCTCATGGCACAGCAGGGACGGGTCACAGTGACCGCGGAGGGTCTACAGCAGGTTTGTGTGCTTCCCCCGAGGGGCTGGTGTGGGCACCGGGGAAGGGGGGACAAGCCATTTTGCCCCCACATCCAGGGGGTTTTGTGCAGCCCTGGTCTTGCTCATCATCTGAGGCGCTTGCCTTGGGCTGCCCCCGGACTCACTGAGCTGACGCTGTGTTGGTGGAGGGGGGAAAGAAGCTGAAGGAGCCCCTGGAGAGTGCAGTTGCCCTCCCAGGTATGGGAAAACGCCATGCACCGTGGGGCTGTGTGGCTCGGCCTGGACTGGACGAGACAAATCGCCAAGTTTTGCTGTCAGAATAAGGCTCCAAGGGCTCACACCAGGCTCACGGTCATTCCTGGGAGGGTTTGTTGGAGGCAGAGGCAGGTGGGTGCTGTGATGCCCAGGTACTGTGCAGGTGCCTTCGCAAAAGCGCAGCATCCGGTGGGAAAACAGGCATTGGAGAGGGGTTTGGGGATGTACCCCGTTGTTCCTTGGTGTTTGATAAGCATTCGTCATGTCAAATGACTGGATGTAAATTTCTGGTCATCAGGAGGATAAGCAGATCCCATCCATCCTGGTGGGGAAGAGGCAGCATCCCAGCTGGTGGGGACCACCAGCTCCAGACCTTGGCACCCCTGGAGAGGCAGGCCCAGGGCTTTTTATTACAGTGCACCCAGGTCTTTTTTTTTTTTACACACATTTTGGGCTCCCGACATCCCCTTTAGCGACTGTTTCATTGGGGTTTGAGCTCAGGGATGAGCCCGACTACAGGTGCCCATCACATGAGGGAAAGCAGGCAGGACCGTGCTGCCTGTCCCTGCCCTCCGACGCCTGACACTGGCTCCTCGCCCCCTCCCTGGCCAACCAGGCAAATATCAGGCCTTTAAAACGGGGAACGAGTTCCTCCGCATTCAATCCCCGGGAGCTGGCCCTGTCCCTGCTCCAGCTTCTGCGCAACGCGCCCGCATGACACGCGCAGCCAACACCTCCGTGTTAGATAGGTGTCCCAGTCCTCTCCCCAGCTGGTGCTCGGTGCTGGGGCACGGCCAGCCCCGCTTCTGGGGACAGCAGTGGAGTGCATGGAGGGGCTCCTGCCCTGGTGCCCTGCAGCAGGTAAGGGGGCTTTGGGGGCACAGAGGAGCTGGTGCACAGGGTCAGGGTCTCCTTCTGCAGCACGTTGGGGGACCAAGTCCCTGATCCCTCTTAAAGCAGAGCAGGAGCCTGCATCTTTCTTCTCTTTGATTGGGAGGGGATGGTTTGTTGTGTTCTTGTGACCGTCCTGGCGCAGGGGATGGCTCCCAAGGAAGAGGAGGTCAGCCAAGGAGGGGATGGCAAAACCTCCAGAGGCAGCTGTGAGGATGCCCATGGGCACAGTCATGCGTGAGAAAAGGGGTGCAGGTTGGGTCGGGTCTGACAATGCTGCAAGGTCTGGAAAAACCTGCAGGTTTTATGAAGCTCAGGTTTTAAGAGAAAGGAGCTGAGCTGAGCTGAGCTGAGCTGAGCATCCCTCCTCCCCTCTCCCCTCTCTCCTCTCCCCTTTCCCCTCTCCTCTCTTCCTCCGCCCTTCACCCATCTCCCGCTCCCTTCTCCCTTTTCCCCTCTCCTCTCTCCCTTCTTCCCGCTCCCCTCTCCCTTCCTTGAGCCGCCGCATGAATGCTCCCTGCCCTGGGAGACGCACGGCAGAGCTTCAGACCCAGCCCAGACGCGGGTCTGGGGATGCCAGCGGCCCCGCGCTCCCCCTGGCGCCCCAGGCTGGGGCAGGGGCCAGGCGGGATGGCTGGGCTCTGCCCTCCCTGCACTGACTAAGAGGAGACGCCGGGCTCCGGGGCTTGCTGACCGCACCATGCTCCGGCGTGAGGAGCACAGCCTGGAGATGGCTGTGGCCTGGCCACCAGCCTGGGACATCCTCCAGCAGCCTGGAAGGAGCCTGGCGTGGGTGCTCGCTGCCTGCCCCGGGTCCAGCACGCCCCCTCTCCATCCCCGGGGGGTCCTGTGCTCCCACCTGTCCCACTGCCCTGGCCTCCCCCTGCTCCCGCTGGCCCCTCTGTGTCCCCTGGGATGGGAGCATCTCCCTTTCCATGGCAGGTTTCTTTGTGGGATGGGAGTTCCCACCTCCTGTGCACCTGGAGCTGGCAGCAGTGCACGGAGGCACTCGTGACACAAGCTGAACCTGCTTTATCTGTACCACGTGCTGAGCAGGTCCATCCAGGGGCTCGTGCATGTGATTTTGCAGCCGGGGATTGTTGCCCGCGCTGGCTCTGGAGTTGGGGTCCTCCCGTCATCTCTCTCTTGCCCCAAGGGCCACACTGAGAGGCGTAATGCTCCTGAAAATGCCCTGTCTTGTTGAGAGGATGCCTAGTAGCTGTCAAGTGCATCTGTTAGGGGCAAGAGGGCAAAAGCAAGAGAGCAGGGAGGAGGAGGAGAGATGAAGAGATGGATCATGCTTATCATTTCAACCTTATTAACCCATCGTGCCTCTTCCTCGCAGCTGGGGAGCGCCTGTGGCCAACAGAGCAGGGATGTCTGAGGCCTCGTCCAGCAAGGAGGGACCCCCGGCCGAGTGCCCCGTGTGCTACGAGAAGTTCCACCCGCTGGAGGCCATGCACCGCCAGCTCAGCTGCGGGCACACCTTCTGCCACGACTGCCTGGTGAAGTGCTTGCTCTCCGCCAAGCTTGACGGCCAGGTCCAGAGCAGCATCATCTGCCCATCTGCCGCTACGTGACTTTCCTCAGCAAGAAGGCGGCTCTATGGCCGCCCAAGGCAGGTACCAACCTCCGGGCCCTGGACATGCCTCTGTCACCTTCCTCCTTGTCCCATCTGACCAAATTGGAGGCCAGCAACACCTTGGTGGTGCCCAGCCATTTTGTGATGCCGGTGCAGAGCTCCGGCCGGTGCTGCAGCACGGGGAACAGCCCCATGGACTCGCAGGGGGTCCCAGGAGAGCTGGCGCGGGAAGCCCACATCTTTGTCATCAGTGACTATGGGATGCCACTGGTGGGTGTGGACTGCAGCTCCCTGGGGAGGAGAAGCAGAACAGAAACACGAAGCTCGGTGTCATCCAGCTCAGCCCTGGGGGTGAAATGCTGCCAGTCGCCCATCGCCCTCGTCGACCTGTTCATCTTGACGGTGGCCATGCTGGAGGCTGTGCTCCCTTGGCTGCTGCTGGTGAAGAGGGACTCGTAGCAGGGATGGGATCAGCTCAGATGCTGGAGGTGTCACTGATGCTGGGACAGAGCTAGGGCTGGGACCTCTCTCAAAAGATCCCATGAGAAAGTCCAGAAGCAGCTCCAGGTGAAGCTCTCTCTCCTCTGGCCAGGGACTGAATGGACTTTCAGACCTTTCCGCAGATCTCCGGGTGCTCACAGTGTCGTCGCTGGCATTTTCTGCCTCTTTTGGTTAAAATGTGGCTGGTCAAACCCTGCTAGTGGGTTCCCCTAGTGTCTTAGCAGAGAGCATGGTTTCTCCTCCCGCACCCTGTTGAGGAGAAATAACTGGACTCCAGACGATCCAATGTGAATCAACAGAAGCCGTTTATTAAGCACCGATCATCATCTTTTATACCCTGTGTTGTAGCCGTACACGCGACTCGCTTATTTCTGATCAGCGAGTTACACTGTCCACGCGCTGTGCATGCAGTTCGTTCACACATCAGATTGGTTACAAGAATTCGCATAGTAAATCGCTTAGTCATTAGCACAACATGTTTTTTACCTTCTCAGTTCCCGTTTTTGCCATGTACTAATGCCATCTTCTACCACCTGTTTTGATCTTAATCTAATCTCTCACCGTAGGGAGGCTGGCTCACATGGCCGTTTTCTCTCAGGTACATTCCTACAATACCCCCTTTTTCTTCTTGAGCCAGCCAGACTTTATGCATGGCATTTTCTATCATGTCAGTCACTTTGCGGAGAACACACGAGGCTGCCATAATCAATAATAATATAACCAACAATAGCATGAGCCCTTGCTTTAGTAAATCTGATAACCATCCCGTTATACCCCACGAGCTTAACCAATCATCGAAACTGTTTTTGACCACTTTTAATTTGGACATGTTATCCTTCAGCTCCCGTAACTGCTTATGAATGGATGATGAGTGGTCGGAAAGGTTCATACAACACATACCTTCAAAACCTTCACATCCATGACCCTGAGCTAACAGCAAAAAATCAACATCCGCTCGATTTTGCAACGTAGCATGCCGAATGCTATCAACATCAGTCAGCAAGCTAGATTTGGGTTGCCCATTGACGGTGCTGCGGGTTGTCCAGGCAAGGGATCAAGTTGCCCAGCAAAGGCACTAGGATGCACGCAGTCTGCACTGACTTGCCCAGGGCTGGCACTGGGTTGCCCACTGAGGGCCATGAGTTCATAGGATCATAGAACGTCTCAAGTCGAGAAAGACCCATGAGGATCATGGAGTCCATCTCCCTGCTTCTTGCAGGACTACGGAAAACCAAATGATATGACTAAGCCACTCAACAGTTGCCCAAAAGCTGCACCTGGTTGCCCAGGGGCTGCAAAACCTGCCCATGGAGGGCAGTAGGTTGTCCAGGGCAGGATCTAGGATGCCATGTGAGGGTATTTTCTTGCCCAGGGCTGGCCCTGGCTTGCCCATCCACAGCAATGCGTTGCCCAACGGCTGCATCGGGTTGCCAGAGCGGCTGCAGGGAGTTGCCCGCGTAGAACCCGGTTACTGAGCACCCTGCGCCAGCGGCAACGCTGCCCTGGTTCTGTGACACAGAGGGCACTGGGGATGCTGCAGTGTCTGGCAGTGCTGCCACCCAACCTGACAGCACAGCACTGAGTAGCAGCCCCCCCCGCACACCCCCAAGCCTCTGCAGGGTGAGTGTGTCCCTGAACTGGGAGGGAAAAAACCAGGTCATTCTCCTAATCCCCCTCCATATCTCTTCTGTCCTCTAAATGTACCCGGATGAGGTGGTCGGGGGCTCCTGTCGTGTGTCCGTGTTCAGGGGTGGCACAAAGTGGGTTTTTCCCTCCCTTTCCTAAACGTGTGTCTGTCAGTATCTGAAAGGGCAGAGTTTATTTGTGGGGGTGGGAGCCAGGGAAGCTGCCTCCCACCCTCCCAAGGCTGTTTCTCAGGTATAAAGCGGCACGGAGCTAGGGAAAGCGCCGTCATTTATCCCTAGCCGGGAGAAAAGGGCTGAAGGGAGCGGTTTGTGGGAAGCGGCACACACGGTGGTTTCTGTTGGACCTGAGCGCAGACATTTCGTCCTCGGTTCTGCCAAACTGGCTCAGAGGGTCGTGTTTGCGAAAGCTTCTTTTTCTGCTGCATTTGAGGGTGTGAGTTTCCCGCTGCCTGTCCCACAGCCACTCCCATCAGGGATCTTGCTGTAGCACACCCGTGTCCTCATCTTCCCCTGGGGCTCCGAGCCAGGCTGGGAGCAGTGGGGACGGGACGGTGTTGGGGGAAGGACACGTCAGGCTGGCTACAACAGCCGTATTGAGGGACTTATTCCTGCCCCTGGGTGACACTTGTAACCTCACAAGAGCTTCGTACCGAGCACCACGTACCCCTCCGGAGTGTTTGTCCTCAGATGAGGTGTGTTTGGTGGCCCCCTGCCTTATCTTGCTGATAACCATCGATTGACAGCCTCAAGCTGGAGAGGACAATATGCAATTCTTGGTAGCAAAATCTTCATGTGTGGCCATTCCTCCTAGGGCTACTGCAAGGCTGGTGTTTCCCAAGCGCTCTGAAAAGACTGTGGGCCATCTCCTTCCCACGCACACTGATCTTACACCAGGTGAGCCATCGACACCTTTCCTCCTTTGCAAGGCAAGAGGCGGCCCCTCTTTTGAGGCTGAAATAGGGGTGTGGGGGGGTCAAATTTGGATATAGTCCTGCAAAGCTCAGCTCCCCTGCAGGCTCCTCACTCCAGCATTTAAGGCAAGGGAAGATAGAGGGGGTGAGGATGGAGTCCCTCACCCACCCACAAACGGCGCTGGGCCGGTAGCAGATGTGTGTCCAAAAGGGACGCAGCTCTCGGGGCTGGGAATGGAACTTTTACAGAGAAAATGACCTCTGGAGTATCAGAGGATCAGCAGATACGCCAGCCAAAAGAAACAAAGGAACAGCAGAGAAGGAGCAACTCCAGTTTGACTGGATTGACAGATTTAAGGAAAAGGAAGGCACGGTATCTGTCATTCTCCTTACGGCCGTGATTTGTTTTTCTCCGCATTCCAAGACCTGATGCTAGATACTAACAACCAAGTCAAACGCTTTTATATACAAATGTTTGGGATGCTGTCAGGAGGGATTTGTTTTCAAGGGGTTTAGGCCTGTTCAGGCGCTGTGAGGGTGCTCTGTGCGTCGCTGTTTGTGTTTGCAGTTGCGGGTGTTGCTGTAAGAAGTAAGGCAAGTGCAGGAGGTTGCTGAGGTTGTCCTCTCTCTCCTCCTCTGTGCAGGACACGGACGGGACACACGAATAGCAGCGGTGGAGCATGGAGTCTGTCGGCTCTCCCTTACCAGCAAAGTTCGCCCATCCCAGAGCCATACCCACCAGGTTTCTCCCTGCCATCCACACCATGGCGTCAAGCTATAAGAACCGATTTCCTTACCGCCCCTTGCCTCAGAGCTACAGCCTCCCCTGGATGCCCAGCACCTACTACAAAACGGCTGCCAGCAAACCAACTTTGGCTGCCTTTTCCAAGAGTTCCCAGGGGATAACTGCCAGCGAGAAGCTTCCATCTGTTTCCACCAGAACGACCGTCTTCACCCGCTACACCCCTGAAGACTGGTACAAGTCCAACGTGACCAATTACAGGGAGTCGGAGACCTCCCAGAATAACGCGGAGCGCCTGAGAGCCGATACCTGCCGCTTGATTGACGACAAATACCAGCAGACCAAGAAAACGCAAGTAGAAAGCACCAAAAACCTGGGAGTGCGCGCCAATGACATCGCGTTTTGGAAATCGGAGCTCTGCCACGAGCTAGATGAGGTGATCGGGGAGACCAACGCGCTCACAGAGGTGAAGACCAGGCTGGAGAGAGCCTTGGCCGAGGCGGAGGCCCCTCTCCGGGTAAGCACCCGTCCCAGCGCGCTGCAAGCTGTAGCCTACTGCTGAAACATCTGCAGCCCTTCAAACGTCTCATTAAGTTTCACTGCAGCTCCAGAACGTCTAGAAAGCTTTTATTAAGAGGCCATTAGTTAAGTTAGTAGTAACCAAACCCCCCTTGCCATCTGCTGGATCCCCTATCAGCACAGGCTGAGCACGTCAGAGCTGCGTTTGCTTAACTCAATATTTTTAGAAGTGGTACATCCAAAATCCCGGTTTGGGAGACAAAAGCCCGTGTCTTACCACGAGGCTCTGGCGAGGTGGGCGTCAAGGCTGACACAGGTCCCCCGTTTCAGCTGTGGCTGCACCAGGGACACGTCTGCTCCCTCATGATGGTTTAATGCTGATGTTGCAGCTCGCCTGCTCCTTGTCAGCTAAACCAGCTGCCCCGGGCCACTTTTTTCCCTCTCTTGTCATCTCCGTGCCCACCTAGAATTTCTTTTCTCACATTACTGGAGATGGGGACAGTCCCCATAGAGAGCCCTGCCCCTGCAGCCAGCGGTGATGGCGTGTCCCCAACAGGTCGCTCAGGAGTGCTTACTTCACCGGGAGAAGAGGATGGGCATCGACCTGGTCCACGACAACGTGGAGGAACAGCTCTTAACAGTAAGTTGGGCAACTCAGATCATGCGTTGAAGCTATTTTTACCGGATTTCAAAGTTATGGGATTTGGAGCACTGATCACCTGCCTCCAGCAGCCGGAGCTTCACAAAGGCAATGGGTTTGTGCTGAAGTCAAGTGAGCTGAGAGCAACACACTTCCTCCGGTGGAGCTGAATGTGTCTCAGAAATTCAGCCTGGGCATTTACACCGAAGTCAAGTCCATCTCCTCTTGTCCCGTACGGATGGGATTCCTCCTGGGGAGGAAAACATTTTGGGAGCAAAAAGGGCAGGTGCTGATCTGGGGATGGAGGTGTGTAGTGGTCCAGGGAACCGCTCTGCCTGTCCACACCAGGATGTGTACCTGTCCGTGCAGTGGGACTAACCACCACTTGACACTGAGGTCAAGGTGAAAAACTCCTTATTGACCCACCCTGAAAGGGAACGCAAAGGCCGTGGCTGCAGCCACAGCACCCTTCTGTCCCCTCCAGGGCGCTGGGCGCAGGCTCAGCTGCGAGTTTTCCTGCCTGTTTGCTTTGGGCAGGAAGACAAGCAGGCAAGTTCTTGCTGTGTGCAGGGCTGGAGAGGTCCAAGGGGAGGAGTGTGACCAGGACGAGTGAGTATGGACGCTGATGGGGTCCTCTTTTGCCTTTGCCCAGGAAGTCGATGTCATCAGGTCGTGCCAGGAGAAGATGCAGCAGGTCCTGGACAAGGCCAAAGCCCAGATCACGTAAGGAGGAGCTCCTTCTCTCATGTCGTAGGGCTGATGTGCATTTGTGGTCACAGCAGAACCCCAGCAGATGTGAACACCCAGAAGAAGCCTGTCTCTCCCCACACCCCGCAGGCGTAAAGCCCATGGAGGCTCCATGGCATGCGGGCGGTGATGCTCGTGGGAGGACAGAGCTGCGCGGGGGGGCGGGAGCTGCTGTGGGGAGTGGAACGGGGAGGAAGCCATTCCACCCGTACGTCCCCACCGATGGCTGCTGTTTGCATGTTGAAGGTCCAACCGGGCGGCCCAGCACAACCTGGAGAAGGATCTGGCCAACAAGCAGGTGGCCCACCGGATCGACGACAGGTGCCACCACCTGATGAACACCTCCCACGGCATCAGTTACTACCGAGGGGTGGAGCAGGTCGATGCCACGTGAGTGCACGCTGTCGGTCCCCAGCAGCAAGCTGTCCCCGGGATACGCGGTGCCTCTCCCTGGCAGGGAGCTGCTTGTCCCCAACCCAGATCCATCCCGCCTGGAGACACCTCCCTCAGAGCGGTCATTTCTCTCCGCTCCCCAGAAAGGGAGCACAACCCTCTGCTGACAGTTGGATGCCAAACATCCAGAGGGTGAAAGCCAGTCCCACCTCATTAAACATTCTACCAGGGGTTGAGAGATCAGCCTGCCAATTAATTCAGCAGAGCACCTCTGCTGAAACAGCTCACTAAGTTTATGCATATTTTCAAAGATGTGTCTTAGTTGTTGCTAGGCGATGTTTATACTTTGCAAGGACTCTTTTCAGCTTCCCATAGAAGTGAGGAGGAGCATAGGCAGAACAAGGGAAAGGCCAACGGAATATTCCGTACCATAGATGCCATGCTCAGGATATAAATGGGGGTTGGTGCGGGGTGGGAATATGCGGTCGGGGCTCGGGAAGGTGCCAGTTCACTGGGTGGTGAGAGTGACTTCTCTCATTATTATTATTATTATTATTGTTCGTTTCTGTTATTGTTCTATTAAACTGTCCTTATCTCCACCCACGAGTTTTTCCCTTTCCCTTTCCCCTCCTTTTCTCCCTCTTCTCCCTTCTGGGGGGAAGGGGGAGAACTGCACCAGCGCATGCGTGGTCCTGGCTGCTGGCTGGGGTTAAACTATGACATACAGTCCAATTAAAAGTGTAGATTTAAGCTATAGTGAATCCACGCTGCTCCCTGGCAGGGTCCATGCCTGCCCACATCCAGCTTACCGGGGGCCTCTCCTTTTCCCCGCCAGGATCTCGGTGCCGCAGTCCTGGGCCAAGTTCACCAACAACAACATCCTCCGCTCCCAGAGCGAGCGGGCGGCCTCCGCCAAGCTGCGGGACGACATAGAGAACCTGCTGGCGGTGACGGACAGCCAGATGTGGCAGCAGTTCAACGCTGTGAACGTCGCTTTCACCAACCGCATCGCTGAGACGGCCGATGCCAAGAGAAAGATTCAGACCCACCTGGCCAAGGTAGCCTGAACCCCTCCCTTTTGGTGTGACACTGTCACTCCCCCGTGACACCTCCAAAGCGCGACCCTCCACGCAGACCTGGCCCCAGCAGAGGAACGGTCACCACAAGAAGCTGGTTATAGCATCATTTAGAATCATAGAGTCATAGGATGTGTTGGGTGTGAAGGGACCTCTCAAGGCCACCTAGTCCAACCCCCTGCAGTCAGCAGGGACATCTTCAACTGGATCAGGTTGCTCAGAGCCTCATGCAGCCTGGCCTTGAATGTCTCCAGGGGTGGGGCCTCCCCCACCTCTCCGGGCAACCTGGGCCAGTGTCTCACCACCATCAGTGCAAAGAACTTCTGCCTAATGTCTCATCTAAACCCGCCCTGCTCTAGTTGAAACCATTGCCCCTCGTCCTCTCACTACATGCCCTTGCAAACAGCCCCTGCCCAGCTTTCTTGGGGACTTTCTTCTTGGAGCAGGATGAGTTGGCAGTGTAATTTCATCCCAAGGGATACTGCCCGTTGCTCATCCCAGCTGACAGCCTGCTAGCACAGGGATTTCCAGCAGAAAATGCCAGCGCTACTTGCATCAGCGCTAGTTACTTAGAGGCGCTGGCTGCCCTGCAGAAGGGCTTTACTGGGACTCTGCTGGGGTGTCTGCTGTGGGGTTTGCAGCTTTGCTGCTCCTCCAAGGACGTGTTTTCGGTCTCAGCACTCTGTGGTGGCTGCACAGGTATCGGTGTGTTTGCTCCGCCAAGCAGATGAAGTGGAGATCAGCCATGGGCAGCAGGCTCGCACCACTGGCTCTCATGGAAAGCTTCCTGAAAAGTGCTCGGCACAGATTAACCGAGCAGAAACTGGGCTTGCAGCATCGCGGGCTGGTGCCACATCCTTCATCGAGCATCCACCAAAAACCTGCCCTCTGTTAGTTGCTAGTGATGGACGATCAGTTCCTGCAAGCAGTAATTTTGGGGAGCGGGTAATTCAGTAGATCCATCACTGCTCCAAAACCTCCTCTGATGGGACAGCAAGAGCAAAGAGAGGCTTTTCCCCGCAGAGAAATGGCTGCTGGATCTGTGCCTCCATCTATGGCAGAGTGAGAGCAGTCTGAGCCCGGGGTCTGCTGATTGAACTTGGTTTTTTTCTGCAGATGGATGGCAGAAAAGGGAAATCACGTTGCCGCTGGAGAATATATTTTTTAAATTTATGCATGTGTTTCTTTCTTACTCCAGACACTGCAGGAAATATTCCAGATGGAGAGGAATATAGAAGCCATCCAAAAGGCCATTAGGGACCAGGGGCCTCCATTAAAGGTGGCTCAGACCCGGCTGGACGAGCGCACTCGGAGGCCAAACATGGAGCTGTGCCGGGACACTGCCCAGCTGCGGTAAGGCAGGAGCGCGGGGCCGGCGGGGACCTCGAGGGCTCACGGGTGGTAGCACTCGGGAGCATCGCTGGATGACAAAATTAATCATGGGGGGTTGGTTCTTTTTCCTAAAGAGTCCTTCCAGAAGTGCACCGACATAATCAAAAGCAATGAGCGGGTATCCCAGCCTTTGGGTGCTGGGAGAGCTCTGCGCCCACAACGGAGGCTGTACCCCATGGCCGGGGGCGGCCTGATGCCACCCCATGAGGGGCCGGATTTTTCCTACCTGCGTCAACCCCGTCTTCTCTCCTGCCTGCTTCCCGGCGGCTGGATGGGCTCAGGTTTGAAGGACAAGCCCTTTACTCTCCAACAGGCTCATGCTGAGAGCTCTTAGGTCCTTCCTTTGGGGTAACCGCAAGGGTGCAGCTGCGGTGCAAGGTGCTGTGTCCAGTGCTGGGCTCCCCGGTTCCAGAAGGACAGGGAACTGCTGGAGAGGGGACAGCAAAGGGCTACCAAGAGGATGAGGGGACTGGAACACCTCTCTTGTGAAGAAAGGCTGAGGGATTTGGGTCTCTTCAGGCTGGAAGAAAGACGCCTGAGGGGGCACCTTCTCAACGCTTATCAATACTGAAAGGGGGGGTGTCAGGAGGATGGGGCCAGGCTCTTTTCAGTGGTGCCCGGGGACAGGACAAGGGGTAACGGGCACAAACTTGACCATAGGGAGTTCCACCTAAACACGAGGAGGAACTTCTTTGCTGTGAGGGTGGCAGAGCCCTGGCCCAGGCTGCCCCGAGAGGAGGGGGAGTCTCCGTCTCTGGAGACATCCCAAACCCGGCTGGAGGCGTTCCTGTGCCACGTGCTGTGGGTGACCCTGCTCTGGCAGGGGGTTGGACTGGGTGATCTCCAGAGGTCCCTGCCAAGCCCCGCCAGCCTGGGATTCTGTGCACCACACGGAGAAGCAGTGAGGGCTGTGCTCACCTCCCCTGGGGACACTGGAAATCCTGTCAAGGACAGAGGGAGCTCTTTGGCATTGCACCCCGAGGGGCTGTGGAGGATCAGGCACCCTGAACTTCACACCTCCTCCTGGCAGCCCGCTGGGTGAGGCTCCCTGGGAAGCCTTTTCAAAGCAATTTAAACCCAGCCCCAGAGCCTGTTTAGCATCTCTCACGCCATCCTTTGTTCCATCCTCCACTTGTTTCACCTTCGCTTTTAGCCTCTCCCAGCTGTCCTCTTTCGCTGCGTGTGCACCCGTGGGTGTGGGGAGGACCCTTGCCCGGGGAAATCCAGGAGGGGGAGCCAAGAAAGCCACAAAACCAAACAGGAACGGGAAACCACAGCTGCTCGTCCCTCTGCTTGGTGGCACCACCTGCTCTGGCAGACGCGGCTGCGCGTTGCCGAAGCCTTCGAGCAGATGTTCACTGAGCGCGGTGAAGGGGGAAAACCCATGCCCCAGGGGCCCATCAGCAACGCCATGCTAGAAACCACTCACGTGACGGGACTTCTAATGAGGGCTCCTTGCTGTTTTCCAGCCTTGTCAACGAGGTCCGTGACATCGAAGAGACGGTGCAAACTCTTCAGCAGCAGCTGAGAGACAGCCAGGACACCTTGCAAATGCTGGTTCGCACCAAAGCCGTCCTGCAGCACGACCTGGCCGTCAAAGCCAACTCCCTGTTCATTGACCAGGAGAAGTGCATGGCGATGCGCAAGACCTTTCCCAGCACCGCGCGGCTGCTGGGTCCCATCTAGGCTGGGCTCAGCCCACCCCACGGCATCCCTTACCGGAGTTATCAGTTTTCTCTATATGCTTTAAATAGTGCATGATTAACTTTCCACTTCCTGATGGAAGCCTGGCTAGAAATTAAATTATCACTTTGCATGTCACATGGTCTAGCAGGAGTATTTTTTTTTTCCCTTTGGTTTTTCTCTTTCCACTGCTCTTTCACGGCGTGCCAGAAAGTAACTGAAAATATCCTGGATGCAACTAAGAGTAAATCCACCCACAGGGATTCATTCCTACCCATTCGGTCTGTGATTTTAGGAGAAAAAGTGTCGTGTCCTCCTCCTTTGGAGTCTGATGTGGAAAAAGCACAGGGTGAAGCCATGTCTCAAATCACCTCCTGTCCTCCATGGGCCTTAGCGTGGCTTTTTGAGGATCTGCCCCATGACCTTCCCAGGCACAGAGGTGACGCCGACAGGTCCGTACCCTCCTTTAAACCCTTTTTACAAATGGGTGCAATGTTTCCCTTTTTCCAGTCCCCGGGCACTTCACCTGATGCCATGACTTTTCAAATACCACCTTCTTCCAGGAACACCCCTTGTTTCCTTTGGGGTGTTGCACCGGTGTTTCCCTCCTGGCTCCTGTGACCTCAGGAGCCCCCGGCTCATCTCTCCAAGACTTCAAGTGTGAGGCAGCGTCACCAGCGCATCTCAGAGCAACAGGCCCTCGCTGGCACCCCGTCCCTCCAATCTTGGCATCTCATCCCACAGGGACAGCCCGATATTGTCCCCCTCTCCCTTCAAGCCTTGTTTAAAGCTCTGTCAATGAGCCCCGCTACCTCCTGAGCAAAGACCCTCTTCCCCCTTGGAGGTGGGTGGGGAGACACTGGCCCAGGTTGCCCAGAGAGGTGGGGGAGGCCCCATCCCTGGAGACATTCAAGGCCAGGCTGCATGAGGCTCTCAGCAACGTGATCCAGTTGAAGATGTCCCTGCTGACTGCAGGGGGGTTGGACTAGATGCCCTTGAGAGGTCCCTTCCAACCCAACGCATTCTATGAGTCTTGGATTCTATGAGAGGTGAACCCCATCTGACACCAGCAAGCCTGGTGCCGTGTATGCCATCCCATTACCATAAAACCCAAAATGGTGTTGATGACACCAGCCACGGAGCCACGTATTAATAGGCTGGTCCCACCTGTTCCTTCCAATGTCATTGCCCGCAACTGGGAGGAGAGGAAAAAATAACCTGCCTCCCAGATTCCCTTACCTGAAGTCTCCTTTGATGGGTTATTAAGCATTGGAACAGGCTGCCAGGGAAGTGTTTGAGTCACCAGCCCTGGAGGTACTTAAAAGATGGCTAGATGGGATGCTGAGGGACATGGTTTAGTGATGGTTTTGGCAGTGTTAGGTTGATGGTTGGACTTGATGATCTTAAAGGTCCCTTCCAACCCAGACCATTCTATGATCCTATGATCGAGACCCCTTGGATTACGCGTGTGGCTTCATTGCCACCCACACGGGAGAACAGGAATGGGTAGTAATCCAAGGGCCATACCTCTTCTTGTTGCCTAAGAAACGAAGAAGGAGAGAATGTCCTGGAGGAGTCTGATATGAATTTGGGTGAAATCAAAGCTTGCCACAAAACATGGTAACAGGATATTGCATAACTAAGGCATATTATCCGGCTTGAGGGAGAGAGAATTCCCAAAACGGCATCAGCGGTTCAGAAAAAAAAAACCAAACTCATTGCTTTTATGAAAAAAAAAAAAAGAAAAAAGGGAGAAAACTTTGGCAAAATGGTAAGGAAAATTTGGGCAGTGTAGGATCATAGGAATGGCTGTGCTGGCTCAGAGCAAAGTGCAGCGAGCCCCACATTCAGCCTCTGACAGAGCCAACAGCAGATGCTTGGATAAAAGCACCAAAAGAAGGCAAGCACCCTGTGATACTTTCCCAGTCTACTTTCCCAGCTTCCAGCAATTAGCATCTCAAGGACTTCCTGAGCTGCCAGGGCTGTCCTTGAATTTAATATCCCCCCGTGGATTTGTTTCACATGAGCTTGTTCCAGTTGTTCCTCGAGCCCGTGCAGACTTGCAGCATCCGCCGTGTCCCTCAGCCGGCAGCTGCAGGGGACGGAGCATCGTCACCCTCGGAGCATCGGCGGCCGCTCTCGGGACCCTGGAGGAGACCGAAAAAGGGGCCAGACCTGGCACTGCTGAAGCCAAAAGTCTAAAACTCAAGAGCTTGAGCAAAAAGCTGGTTTAGATCGGTATCCTCGGTAGGTTCAACAAAGCAGCTGGCAGGGGGTTGGCTGTCAACACGCAGGAGACGAGCACAAATCCCAGTTTCTGGAAGTATCTGAGTGTGTCCTGACACAGAGTCACATCCCAGCTGGGAACCTCGGTTGGTTTTTGGTTTTTTGGCTTTTGGAATCAGTGGGTAAATTTTGGTTTCCTTGAAGCCAGTGGGATTTTCTCCAGGGATTTCAGCCTGACTCTATCAGTGATGACAACTGGCTTGGAGGTGAAAGGGAAAAAGTTGGATGAAGTCGGGTCTTGGGGCATGAATGCAGACGGGACTCCAACATTTTATGAATTCGTCTTGGTTTGGTGGAAAACAAATGTCAGGAAAAGTAAGTAAATGTCTCCAAGATGTATTAGGGCTCTTGTTTTAGAAGTTTGCTGAACTTGAATGTCTCCCCTTCTGTCTTTTTCTTTTCTCCTTGAAATGGCTTTTCAGATCGCCATTCCACCAGTTTGACCAGAAAAGGTAAAAAAACCCACTCTCCCTCAGTGCAATTTGATCCAAACAGCATTTCATGCTGCAGCCAAGGCCCGTGCCCCGCGCAGCCCTGCCGTGGGGCAGCCGTGGGGCTTGGTAACCCACAGCAGCATCCTTCCTGGGGCACGGCACCCGCCTCCCCCCCGGCACCTCCCGGAGCCGGGCAAAGGGGGAGATCCTGGCACCCTCCGCGCTCGCTGCCAGCTGGGGACGTGCTCTCGGGGTGGAGAGCCTTCCCCCAGGCCTTCGGCTGGAAAGACTTATTTAGAGAGTTATTTCTCTCTGTATTTTTATAGAATTATTATCGTGGTTTGGGCCGGTGAGATGAACGATAGATGCTCTCCCCCACCCCCAAGGAGAGGAGGGAGAGAAAGAAAGAGAATTAGGAGTTTAGAAGGGACTAAACTACTTTAATGAAATATTAATAAAATAAAAAAAAAAGTAAAATGAAATATATACCATATATATAAACTGTATCAAGCTCCGAGGATGAGATCACGTCACCAGCAGGCACTGGGAAAGTCACAGACTGGACTCAGCGACGGATGGGAACTGCGTTGTTTGGGGGAGCACTATCGGTTCTCCGTACAATGCGAGTCAAACCGTATATTGCTCTCCTTATTTCCCTAGCAGCACAGATGTTTGAAACCAGGATCTTTTTTTTTTATTTTTATTTTCCCCGTTTCCAATTTTCTGCCCTTTTGCCCTTTGCATTTCAAGTCCTCTGTTGCCAATGGTCTCAGGGTAAGGAACAGGAAGCGAGTCCCTAAAATTGTGATGACAGAACAAAATCTGGGGGTTAAAGAAGTTAATCCACAAGAATCGTAGGACCATAGAATGGTTTGGGTTGGAAGGGACCTTGAAGCCCATCCAGTGCCACCCCCTGCCCTGGGCAGGGACACCTCCCACCAGCCCAGGTTGCTCCAAGCTCCGTCCAGCCTGGCCTTGAACCCCTCCAGGGATGGGGCACCCGAGAAGACACACGGAGAAAAAGTTGTCCTTTGGTGTCGTTTGAAAATGCTTGTTTTCAGAGCGGTTTCATTCGCCTGGCCTGGGGAAGGGGGTGGTGTACGTGTACGCTGGACCGATGGCGGCCGAGCCCATGATGTGCTGGTTCAGGTGATGCCGCAGACACGGTTAAACGAGGCTTCGACCCTTTTCAGCAAAGCCCTCAAAGTCCGTCACTGCCTTGTCAGATTAGATCCGAGCCCCTTGAATTGCTATAAAACCCACTTTCCCTCCTAAATTCTCTTTATTTTATTCTAGAAATTCAAGCTGAAGCATTGCAAGAATTTTAAGGGATCCCGTGGAAGAGATTCAAAGTGAGAAATCCACTTTTTCTGGTTTTTACCCCGTGTTTATAAAACCCGTTGATCTTCCAGTATTCCCAGCGCAGCCTGTGGCAAATCTTGTTTGTACACAAAAGATTTTTCAAATTTCTTGTGGCGCCTGCCTGTATTTAGGCGGTGACCACTGCTAGCCACGCTCGGACGGAGCTGGGGAAGCCGGGCAGCCGTCGAGCCCCTCGATGGGAAGCAGGGTGCAATTCCCTGGCCTGTGCCGGGAAGGCGATGCCGTCTGATGCCCAGGGTTCTGCTGTGAACACCCCCCTTTCTCACCTCCTTCTGGCCCAGAGGCGCCATCCGGCACCTCCAGATTTGCCTCCCGTGTTTTCAGATGAACTCCTGGGAGCATCCCGGTCCCCCGGCACCAGAGCTGCCGTGATGGCACGTACTCAGCAGATGGTTTTCCAAAGCCCTGCTCCGTTTGCATGATGCACCTTTCCAAGAAGAGGAGCGTCTGAGGAGCACGGGATTGATGTGCTCTTCTCTCTGGGCTTCCTCCTCCGTTTCTAACCCGCAACTCTCCGCCAAGACAGGCTTCATTACCCGCAGGCTACTCTTTGCCCTGATTGGAGTTTCAGGTGTTTCTCCGGCGCTTAAAAAGCTGCTTTTGGCAGCGTTTTCAGAGCTGGAACCAAAGTGGGTTTGCTCTCCCACGTTCATGGAGGAGCTCGGGTGCGTACGTGCCCCCCCACGCCCCCCGGCTGCCTGTGACTGCTGTGCATCTCCCTGCTCTGCTTTTGGGGAAGCGGGTCAGATAATTTATCCAGAGAAACACAGCCGCCGAGAGCTCAGCCCTACAAACCCGACTCAGAAGATGGTCTCTAACGGCAGGTTGGGTGGCAGTCCTTGGGGACAAGACCCTTCTCGCCCTGTGTTTGCGCAGCCCCAAGCGCGGCGGCTCCTTCTGCTCTGAAAGCAGCAGACAGCTCAACCCGCAGAGGCAAGACAGCCCGAAATAGCCTCGTTAGCGAGGAATGGACTGATGTTGGTCCAGATGTTTTAGTCCTCTGGGGCTTGCACTCACGGATGGCACTGGCTGCCGGCGATGCCTGCGATGGCAGGCGGCAGTGTCACAGGGGGCAGGGGGGGTGGCACAGAAATGGGTGGGGTATTTTTCAGAGGGAAGGGCAAATTGCCTCCTTCGAAACCAGGCTGGGCAAACCTGCACAAGGCAGAGCCGGCGCTGCTAGAGCAGAGTTTGGCTCGGCAGCATCGCGGCGGGGCGTGCAGGCATGTACGGAACCAGGGGCTCGAGCACGGTGGGAGGCCGGGGGGGGGCTCATTTCAGCCGCTGGCCCATCTCCCCCCCCATGCCCATAGAGCGCTCCGAACTCCCACTTGCTGGCCGATGTGTGTGACGGGACCACTTAACACCAGCGCGGAGGAGCCAGAGCCCATGCTGCAGGGAACGCACCTGTGCTTGCCAGGAGGAGGGAGCCAAGCACGCTTCTCTCCCTCTTTCTCCCAGGATTTGCAGTTTTGGTGGCTGGATGCCGAGATCTCTCGTCTCAGCAAGCAGGACTAGTTCGGAGCTGGTGCGTGAAGAGGGGCAGAGGTGATGGGGAAAGGTGACGGGGAGGCAGGTGCTAGCGCTCAGGGCTCCCAGGGGTGCGCAGGTCTCCTGCGGGGACTATGGGGGAGGTCTGCGCGTGAGGTTGATTTCAACAGATTAGCTGGGGTTGAGGGATGAGCGAAGGCTGCCGTACCGGAGTGCAGCCACCCCTTCTGCTCCCAGCACCTAAGTCCTCCAGCATTTCGGAAAATCTCCATTTAGTGAAAGGTTGCTCAGTCCCACAGGATTCGGCTTTTTCAAGCGCTCAAAAAAGCCCCAGCCCCCGGAGCCAGAAGCCCATTGCCCATCGCGGGAGCAAATTGCAGAGGTGTCACTTTCCTGGCCGCAGCCGCACCGTGTAAACCAGAGGGGACATTGCCCCCGACTGCAGCACAGCCCGTTCCCCAAATCCCGCCCCACGGATCCCTGGCTGAGGCTACACGAACCGCCTCCGCCGGGGCGTGGGGGGCCACCCGGTGCAGCGGAGCTCTCTGTCCTCTGCGTGTCACCTCCTCGCTGACCGCGTCCCCCTCCCCGAGCATCCCCGGGGGAGGGAAGCTCCCTGCCAGCCCTCACCAGAACTCACTTATCTGCTCAGCAACACACGCGGCTGCAGCCGCCGGCCACCGGCCGCCTCCGGCACCCCGGGCTTCCTACAGCCCCGCACCCCGCCGTGCTGCGCCCCCCGCCCCCGCCCCCCACCCGCGGCCGCTCCGGAGAGCGGAACGGGGCAGAGCCGCCCCCCGGCACAGCCCCCCCGGGGCGGGGAGGGGGGGGGTCCGTCCACGATGGGGAAGCTGGGGGTCCTGGCTGGGGAAGCAAAGAGGGATGGTTGCCCCCCGCCCAAAAAAAACCCAAAAACAAACAAAAAAATCCCCCCGCTGAGCCAGCGGGATCGGCCGCGCCTGTGTGCGGGGACGGGGATGGGGCAGGGAGTGACCCCCGGCTGGGGGGGGCCGGCGGAGGGGGGGTGGGTGCTGGCGGGGCCGGGGCGCTGCCGCATTTACAGGAGGAGCGGCCGGGCGCCGCGGCAGGGCCCTCCCCGTCCCGCAGCCGCCAGCGGGGCCGTGGCCCCGGTTAAAGGGGAAACTTGGCAGCGCCGCCGCCCGCTCCGCTCCGCCGCTGCCGCCCCGCGCCCCTCGGCTCCGCCGCGACGTGAGTACGGCCCGGCCCGGGAGGGGGGCGGCTGCTGCGGGCTCCGCCGGGAAGGGGAAGGGGAAGGGGAAGGGGAAGGGGAAGGGGAAGGGAAGGGGAAGGGGAAGGGGAAGGGGAAGGGAAGGGAAGGGAAGGGCTCGGCTCTCGATGGGGAGGAGGGCCAGAGAGACCCTCCGGGGGGTCCACAGGGGAGAGGGAGGGGGGAGCGCACCCCCGTCCCCCCGCTGCGAGGGTCCTCTAGGGAGAGCGGTCGGGGCAGCCCCTCCCTGCTTCTCCGCGGGGAGATGGGCTGCGGAAAGACCCCCCCCACCCGTCCCGCTCCCGGGGGAGAAGGGCAATGAGAGCCCCTGCTGGGGGTGTCGAGGGCAGATAAGCCGAGGAGACACCCCCCCCTACGGGGGTCTTGTAGGGAGAGGGCTCAGGGCAGCCCGTCCTTCCTTCTCCGCGGGTCCCCAGGGGAGATGGGCTGCGGAAAGCGGCCCCCCCCCCGCCTCCGGGAGGAGAAGGGCAATGAGAGCCCCTGCTAGGGGGGGCCGGAGGGAGATGGGCCGAGGAGACCCCCCCTGCAGAAGAGGGGAAGGAGCAGCTGTCGGGGGAGATGGGCCGAGATAGACGCTCCCCCCACTCCCACCCTACGCAGGGGTCGCCAGGGGAGATGGGCTGGGGAAAGCCCCCCCACACACACCCCGGGGCGGGAGAGGGGCAAAGAAAGCCCCTGTTGGGGGTGTCGAGGGGAGATGGGTCGAGAAGAACACCCCCCCCAACCCGGGGGCAGATGCGCCTAGATAGGTGGCTCCCCCTCCTTCCTGCAGCCGTCCTCTGCGGGGGTCGCCAGGGGAGATGGGCCAGGGAAAGCCCCCCCTGGGGAGAGGGGCCGGCAGAATGACCCCTGGTGGTCCCCATGGGTAGGTGGGCAGGGGACCCTCCATCCCGGCGGAGGGGGGCCGGGGTAGCCCCTCGGCTGAGATGCGCCGAGATAGACACACACACACACACCCCCCCGCCGGGGTTGCCGAGGAGCACGCTGCCCTCGGGGGGAGGGATGGGAGCCCCCCCTTCGGAGGAGAGGGGCTGAGGGAGCCCCTCGGTGAGCGGGCTTGGGGGGAGCTTGGGGGATCCCCGGGGGCATCCGGGCCGCCAAGATGCTGCTTTTGCTGCTGGGGATCATCGTGCTCCACGTCACCGTGCTGGTGCTCCTCTTCGTCTCCACCATCGTCAGCGTAAGTACGGACTTTTCCTGCGGCACCGGGGTACCAGCGAGGCAGGGAGCGGCCGGCGGGGGGGTTAGGGCATGGCAAAACCAGAAGGTGGTGTTTTTATTTTTGGTTTATTTTCCAGCCTGGCTTTTAGCAGGAATTGTTACTTGCCGACTGCTGGTCTTCCTAACGGTGGGATTTTGGAGAATTTTGCACAGAAAGCTCTTTTCCGTATTTGTGCTGTCAGGTGTCACTGGGGGGGTGGGTCAGTCAGGTGTAATGGGGGGGGTCGCTTGGTTGTGTGCGGCAGCGGGTGCTCAGGACATCCCCATCAGTCCAGAGGAGAGGGCTGTTGAAGCCCATCTCCTCACCGTCCCCATGTCACATCATAGAGCACCCAAAAGACCCTCGGTGGGGGTGACGCCGCGCTCCCCTTTCATAAAGGAGCTCCACCTGCTAACGGGCTTCAGGCCACAGGACCAGTACAGCCAGTCTGAGCAAAACCCCTTGAAACGGGACTGGTTTGGGCACTGGCTCCTCAGCACCAGCAGTTTTGCTCTGCAGCTCTGCTCCTTTGGGGCTGTGCGTTGGGCACAGCCTCTCGCTCCCCACCCGCATGGGCTCCTCCTGGCGATGTTCAAGGCTTAAGCTGTGCAAGCAGTGGGAAGATGGAGGGTTGGATGCTGCACAGAGGGTTCCCAGCACCGTTCTCGGTCCAGAGCCCAGTTAACACGTCATCTACTTAGGAAGAGGTTTGCCTTGGTTTTAAGGCAGCAGTTTTGTAGAGCTGGTGAGTTCCAGGCTTGCTTCACCAGGTTCTTCTTTCCCTTAATTTTTTTTTTTTTTTTTTTTTGGATGGTCATAGTAGTAGAAGACGTTAAAAAAAAATAAATCTTGCGAGTCGTTAGAAATCACGTGGAACCATTCAAATAGCCCGGCCCGGCGCTGGGCGAGGACGGCAGAGGGGAGGGAAGCGCGCGTCCCCCGCGGGACTTGGTCCGTGTTTAAAGAGAATAAAGAGCTTCTGTGTTTTTTCTGCCGTTGGGGTGAAAGCGGCTGAAAGCAACTATCAGTATTTCCTTTCCAAACCCCTTTTCTGTGGAAAAGCATGTGCCTGGGAGCCCCCGGCCCGTACGCCCTGGGGCTGCTGGGTGCCGAAGCCCTGGCGGGGGGCACACGGCTGCCTGCCCCCTCCTGCCAGGGCGCTGCTCACGGGGCTGCGTCTCTTTGCAGCAATGGCTGGTGAACGGCGGGCACACGGCGCACCTCTGGCAGAACTGCACCTCCGGTAGCGTCTTCCACTGCCTGACCTCCTCCACGAGCGGTGAGTGCTCCCCCCCGGCAAATCGCTGCCCCTCGCTTTTATTCTCCTCCCCAGCCTTAGGAAATCAAGGGGGATTTGCCTGTGTGGGTCACTTGCGATTCCCTCTTGCTTTTCACTGCACACACCCCCTCCGCCCCCGAAATTATTCCCTCCCTCCCCATCCCCTCCCCTCCTCTGCTCTGTCCCCAGGTGGAGGGACAGGGACCCACCGCATTCCCGGTGTCCTGGTGGGGAGATTGCGCCCCCCCCCCAGCTTTACCAGTCCCTGAAACTGGTCTGGGGCTTCGCGTGGGTCCCAGCCCCGATGCCCATTGCTCTGCCCCCCAGCTGTGGGGCAGCTCCTGGCAGCACCGTGGCAGGGTGTTCAGCGCGCCCAGCCGCAGCGGAGGTGACCGGCTCGAGTGCTTTTCGGTAGCCTCCTGTTATTATCCCCTTTCGATGACACTGGGATGTATAAACGCGAGGCAGTCCTTGGAGCAGGGCTCGCTGGGCGCCCATCGCCCTGCTGGGAGTGGAGGGGCCGTTTTCATCACGCCTCCCTCTTGCCTGTGTTAAAGTGGTTTAAAGATGCCGCGGTGCCCTGAGGACACCCCGTCTCCAGGGGACACCCTGTCCCCTATCCAGAAAGTTGCCCTGCTTTCTGCCGCTGCGACAGGCTGAGTTTTGGGGCACTCTCCTCGCTCCGTGGTTCGCTGCCGAGCCCCATGGGGTGGGACGTGCTGAGCCCTCAGGCCCTGCCTCATCCCGCCGCTGACGCGGCACCTGCACATCTGGAGTGGCCGAGCGGCCACCTCTGGCCTGGGCTGGGTGGAGGCTGCTGTGGCGCTGGGTGACGTCACCCAGCGAGCTGTGTGCTGAGGTCAGCAGGGGAGGGGTGCTTGCTGAGATGCCGTGACGCAGTTTGCAGGGCACCTAGCGGTACCAGTGTCATGAGACCTGTGCTCAAGGAGTCAGGCAAGCCCGTGCCTCAGTTTCCCCACAAGGCAGGGCTAATGCCGGTGGTGCCGCGTCCAGCGTTTGTTTTCAGTTAGCCTGGGTTTTGCTTTCCCCTGGAGACGGATTCTCCCAGTGAAACCAGTTGTGAATCATATCGATGTCACACTACACCGGAAACACGCTCCTGGCGTAGGAGCAAACCGATGCCACGTGGTCTTGGCAAGTTGCAGGGAAGAGCACTGTGTGCTTTCAAAGGGTCTTGCGGTGATGGGAGACTGTCAGGGGTTTGTGGAGATTCATGTCGCCCTAGTCCCCAGCCTGGTGGGAGCAAAACTCTTGTGGGTCCCCGACGTGGGGAGATGGGTGCTCTGGGGGGGTCCTTGGCTCTAAAGCCTCCTCAAATCTTTTGCTTTTCAAATCTCCACCGCTTTTTTTTTTTTTTTTTTCCTGGGTGTTTGCAGGGTGCCATGTGTTGGGGAGTTTTTAAGTGTTGAGAGGGGCTTGTCCAAAACGTGGTTGGGGTGGTTTCCTCCACGTCTGACTGCCCTGCTGGGGGTTGCCAGTCTATATTGCCCCGTTCCCAGGAGCTGCTGGAAGAGGGGCTTCCCTCTGGATCCTTTCAGTGGTGAATTTTTGTCATTGAAGGGACTATAGTCGGAAAGGCCCTGCTAAAAACGCCGTCAAGCGGCTGAGTTTGGTTCATGAGGTGCCCCAGTGGGCAGCTCTTTGGGTAGAGGTGCATTGTGCTCGAGCCTTAAAGAGCTCTCTGCCAGCTCTTATTGATGTGAAGGCTCTGCTCTGGCATCAGGAAAAGGAGGTTTTGCTTGGGCAAAAGCTTCTGCCCCATCCACCCTGCGGCCGGTCTGGGGGAGCAACGCCGCTGAGGACCAGTCTTCATCTGGTGGGACCCTGGATGCAGGAGCCAGAGCTCACCGGTGCTGTAGGAACACAGAATCAAAAGATATTTCCTGGGCTTTTAAAGCAAGGCTTATAAAATCTGTCAGTAAAAATGGAATAAAAATAGCCCGCAGTATCCTTTCCGGTGGGTCCCTGTGCCCTCCCTCCCTGCTGCCCGTCTCCGAGCCCCTCCGCTGCCGGGGGAGCCGCGGTCGGCCACGATTCGGAGCGATAAGAGGGACACGGAACAAGGATGCTGTGGCAGGACCAACTCCGGGGCTCGCCCACATCCCCTGCCCGCTCCTTGTTAACGCTCCTCAGACTCTCTTTGCAAGGAACGTGCTTATTTTCCAAAATACAAAAGATCCTATACCAAGTAACCACAAACCGTTCTCATTTAAGTCTCTCTCAAAACACAGGCTGTGCATGCCGCACGGCGTTGTAGAAAGCGGTAAGGATTTGTTTCTCTGTGCCTGTGCCAAGGACGGTACTCAACGGTTAATCGCCGAGTGCCAAGGTCTGCTCTGGGCTAAGAGCAAGAAATCCTCGGTCGGGAATTTTTGGCAGAACTTGGTCTTTACAGCCACCCTGAAACGCTGATTGTCTTGGTTATTGCCAGGCTGCTCGTGGGGTGCAGGGGTGACCTCTTAGGCACCCTGGATCTGCTTGTGCCCATTTTCCTGGGGGTCCTTAACGATGGACATGGAGGGCCAAGGAGATGTGGGAAACTGCTGTGACACCAGCCACAGCCCCGATGCCGGCTCGGGAGCGTCTGTGTGCTGGACCCATCATCCTCCCAGGATGCAGAAGGGGACAGCCGGGCACCACCTGCCCTGTCCCTCATGGGACACCGTGGGTTGGGGGTTGTCAGGACCCTTGTGTGTTTTCCAGCTGACCCCATCTGGAAGGGAGGACTGGGGTTATCCTTCCTATATTTTGACTATGGGGACTGCAGAGCCCACAGGATGGTGGGACGGGGACAGTAGCCCTCCTGCCTTGTGCCAGCATGTCTGGGCAGATGCATTTTTTCCCAAGCATCCTCCTACCAATAACCCACTTGTGTTTCTGGCTGATGATCCACCAGCTGACCCTGGCTGGTGGAGCAGCTCTGCCTGCAAACTCTCTGCTCACAGCACCATGCTGACTGCATGGTCATAAGACCCTGGAAAAATCATGAAATGAACCAAAATCCAGTATTTAGTGCTCCTTTTATGGAGCCTTTCCTTTCCGGGCCGCTCCAGCGTGTGTGGTGTTGCAGGGCTAGAAGCTGACCTTTACTTGTTCCCATTAAAGGCAGCAACCCCTCTGCAGTCTCGGCCCTCCGGGAGACAGGGCTTGGAGGAAAAAGCCAAACTGCAACACAACCTGGCAGCCAAAACCACAGGGAACCTCCCGTTTTGGTAAAAGCCCCCCAGTCCCTAAGCCCGGCAGCCTTTTCTCCTGACGTTGCAGGGATTCTGTGCATTGTCCCCCAGAATAAGGCTCGAGGGAGCTGCCTGGTAAAAAGGCAGCCAGAGGGGATGGCGTAAAAGAGTCCGTCAATACCCGCTGCTGCAGGGGACGCGGGTGGTAAAACATCCCTGGAGTGGCATGGCTCATGGCACAGCAGGGACGGGTCACAGTGACCGCGGAGGGTCTCCAGCAGGTTTGTGTGCTTCCCCCGAGGGGCTGGTGTGGGCACCGGGGAAGGGGGGACAAGCCATTTTGCCCCCACATCCAGGGGTTTTGTGGAGCCCTGGTCTTGCTCATCATCTGAGGCGCTTGCCTTGGGCTGCCCCCGGACTCACTGAGCTGACGCTGTGTTGGTGGAGGGGGGAAAGAAGCTGAAGGAGGCCCTGGAGAGTGCAGTTGCCCTCCCAGGTATGGGAAAACCCCATGCACCGTGGGGCTGTGTGGCTCGGCCTGGACTGGACGAGACAAATCGCCAAGTTTTGCTGTCAGAATAAGGCTCCAAGGGCTCACACCAGGCTCGGGGTCATTCCTGGGAGGGTTTGTTGGAGGCAGAGGCAGGTGGGTGCTGTGATGCCCAGGTACTGTGCAGGTGCCTTCGCAAAACCGCAGCATCTGGTGGCAAAACCGCAGCATCTGGTGGGAAAACAGGCATTGGAGAGGGGTTTGGGGATGTACCCCGTTGTTCCTTGGTGTTTGATAAGCATTCGTCATGTCAAATGACTGGATGTAAATTTCTGGTCATCAGGAGGATAAGCAGATCCCATCCATCCTGGTGGGGAAGAGGCAGCATCCCAGCTGGTGGGGACCACCAGCTGCAGACCTTGGCACCCCTGGAGAGGCAGGCCCAGGGCTTTTTTTAACGGTGCAGACGGGTCTTTTTTTTTTTTTTTTTTTTTTTTTAGGGTGGCCACAGCAGATCCGAGAGTACCACCTGCTGGGCACGGCAAAAAGCGCTGAGGAGAAAGCTGTCGGAAGAGCTTCTGCTAGGTGTTTTGGGCTGTCTTGGCTAAATCAGCAGCTTGATGGTGGGTCTGCATCCTGCCAGGTGCCTGACAGGCAGGATGGAGACATGCAGAAGGAAAAGACACTTATTTTCCCACTCTGAATTCAAGTAAAGCAAGTATGGGAAAAGATGGACCCCCTTAAAGGGCTTGGGTGCCTCCAAACTCATCCATCTTTTCCATCTATGTGAGTTTATTCTGACATCACGGGAATGGATACAACCAAGACAGGGGCCAGGACCCTTGGACCCTCCAACCCTTGGATTTACTTTTTCCCCTCTTCCCTTCACCTGGTTCCCACCAGTGCCAACTATTCACCATGTTTGAGCCGGGGCTGGGAAGTGGTGGGAGGAGAACGGGCTGAGCAGAAACTTGGAGAAAGCCTCAGATTTGCAGGTTGAGCCATCGCTAAGGAAAAACCTGGGGGAGTTCGGGAGGACTGGCCGTGTCGTGGGAGGGATGGGGCAGGTGTCCCCAGGTGAGGGACACTTCACCCAGCCCATCCTTTCCAGCAGCCACCAGCCATGTGGATGGGTTGTGGCAGCATGGCAAAGCTCCACGCGTGCATCTTGCCGTCAGGAATAAAGCCATGATTTTTCTCACCGGGATCCTCGCCCTCGTTGAGAGAAGGGATGGAGGACACGTCTCTGCTCATTGGAAATGTCCCTGCTTCATCTCTTATGATTTGGAGAAGTGCAGCATGGGTTTGTTATGGAAATATCGAGACCTATAGTGAGTATTTGCCTGGCACCAGGCTCACATATAGTTCGATCTTCTGGCTTTAAATGTGCTTTGAAAATAAGCACTTTCACGTAACTATATCTAATATTATTTTCCCTCCTCCCCACCTGGTCGGTGACAGTGGGAAGTTGGGGTGATGCTGTGGAAGACAAGGGCTGTCTGCAGCATCCTCTTGTCCTTGCAAAAGGCTGCAGAGCTCTGCCCAAAAGCCATCGCAGTTTTAGTGAAGGGACCCCCGGCCACCCCCGCCTGTAGGGAGGGCCGTGTCCTCTTCTGGGTCAGAATGTCCCTTGTTCCCTGGAAGCCACCAACCCCAGAGCAGAGAAGGTCTCAGCTGTGGTCCCTGGAGAGAAGCTGAGCCTGATGCTGCCTTCTTGCTTGGATAAAAGGATCCTGGAGACCTTGACCCTGCACTGGGTTTGAGGGGGCTGAAACACTGGCCGTGAGCTGCATTGCTTAAAGCCGGAGAAAAACACACAGGCAGCGTATAGGGACTTGCTTTGCTCCTGAAACTGGTTTCTTCTCCCTCAAGCACCAGCAGACTCAATCCCGTCCTTCAGGAAAGATGCTGCTGCATGTGGAAGTGGGGCAAAGGCAGCGAGAAAAGCCATGCCCAGGAAAGAACGAAAGTGCTCACAGAGCCAGGGCTGTGATATGCCAAAATCCCTTTGATTTTGGCGTGGTCAAAGCGGCAAAGGGAGGCAGACTCGTTTTTCCAGTGCCTATGTATAGAGCCGTGAGCTCATAGTTTCCGACGGCGGGAAGCATTCAAAGTATAGGAAACAGGAATTTCCACCCCGCCTTGGTGCTGGCAGAGAGCAAACTGAAGCTGGGGAGATGCTCGGCTGCCCCAAATCTGCTCTCGCTGGCCCAGATCACTCATTCAGCAATGGAGATGTCGGTGGGTGCAACCCTGGCACCTCCAGCAGCTTCAAGGAGGGGCCAGGGAGGGGGATGGGGATGCCCACCACAGCAACCTCAGCCCCAGCACGATCTGACTCATGAGCCACCTGTGGCTGCTGAGATGGCCAAGCTCGGGGCTTCTGCCTGCCCTGAGCCCACAGGGCTCCTGCCGCTGCCTGGACTGCAGTTCCCAAAGATGCTGGAAACCCCCTCCAGGGCAGGTTCAAGGCAGCAGTGGCCCTCGAGCCTGCTGGAGTGTGTTTGCTGGGCTGTGTGCTGCCACACCGGTGCTTGGGTGAGCGTCTGATGGTGTAGGGCGGGGAGCGCAGGGCTGGAGTGCGGAGTGTTTGGGGGATGAGGAGGGGAGGGGGCGTAGGGATGAAGATGTGGCCAGGGCAAGGAACAGGGAGCTGTGGCGGCTGGAGGCAAGAATTGTTTGGCAGGAGCCCAGCCCTGGTGCAGGGTGCTGCCGGTCACCCTGCTCTGCAGCAACAGAGGGATTTTGGGCTCCCGACATCCCCTTTAGCGACTGTTTCATTGGGGTTTGAGCTCAGGGATGAGCCCGACTACAGGTGCCCATCACATGAGGGAAAGCAGGCAGGACCGTGCTGCCTGTCCCTGCCCTCCGACGCCTGACACTGGCTCCTCGCCCCCTCCCTGGCCAACCAGGCAAATATCAGGCCTTTAAAACGGGGAACGAGTTCCTCCGCATTCAATCCCCGGGAGATGGCCCTGTCCCTGCTCCAGCTTCTGCGCAACGCACCCGCATGACACGCGCAGCCAACACCTCCGTGTTAGATAGGTGTCCCAGTCCCCTCCCCAGCTGGTGCTCGATGCTGGGGCACGGCCAGCCCCGCTTCTGGGGACAGCAGTGGAGTGCATGGAGGGGCTCCTGCCCTGGTGCCCTGCAGCAGGTAAGGGGGCTTTGGGGGCACAGAGGAGCTGGTGCACAGGGTCAGGGTCTCCTTCTGCAGCACGTTGGGGGACCAAGTCCCTGATCCCTCTTAAAGCAGAGCAGGAGCCTGCATCTTTCTTCTCTTTGATTGGGAGGGGATGGTTTGTTGTGTTCTTGTGACCGTCCTGGCGCAGGGGATGGCTCCCAAGGAAGAGGAGGTCAGCCAAGGAGGGGATGGCAAAACCTCCAGAGACAGCTGTGAGGATGCCCATGGGCACAGTCATGTGTGAGAAAAGGGGTGCAGGTTGGGTCGGGTCTGACAATGCTGCAAGGTCTGGAAAAACCTGCAGGTTTTATGAAGCTCAGGTTTTAAGAGAAAGGAGCTGAGCTGAGCTGAGCATCCCTCCTCCCCTCTCCCCTCTCTCCTCTCCCCTTTCCCCTCTCCTCTCTTCCTCCGCCCTTCACCCATCTCCCGCTCCCTTCTCCCTTTTCCCCTCTCCTCTCTCCCTTCTTCCCGCTCCCCTCTCCCTTCCTTGAGCCGCCGCATGAATGCTCCCTGCCCTGGGAGACGCACGGCAGAGCTTCAGACCCAGCCCAGACGCGGGTCTGGGGATGCCAGCGGCCCCGCGCTCCCCCTGGCGCCCCAGGCTGGGGCAGGGGCCAGGCGGGATGGCTGGGCTCTGCCCTCCCCGCTCTGACTAAGAGGAGACGCCGGGCTCCGGGGCTTGCTGACCACACCATGCTCCGGCGTGAGGAGCACAGCCTGGAGATGGCTGTGGCCTGGCCACCAGCCTGGGACATCCTCCAGCAGCCTGGAAGGAGCCTGGCGTGGGTGCTCGCTGCCTGCCCTGGGTCCAGCACGCCCCCTCTCCATCCCCGGGGGTTCCTGTGCTCCCACCTGTCCCACTGCCCTGGCCTCCCCCTGCTCCCGCTGGCCCCTCTGTGTCCCCTGGGATGGGAGCATCTCCCTTTCCATGGCAGGTTTCTTTGTGGGATGGGAGTTCCCACCTCCCGTGCACCTGGAGCTGGCAGCAGTGCACGGAGGCACTCGTGACACAAGCTGAACCTGCTTTATCTGTACCACGTGCTGAGCAGGTCCATCCAGGGGCTCGTGCATGTGATTTTGCAGCCGGGGATTGTTGCCCCCGCTGGCTCTGGAGTTGGGGTCCTCCCGTCATCTCTCTCTTGCCCCAAGGGCCACACTGAGAGGCGTAATGCTCCTGAAAATGGCCTGTCTTGTTGAGAGGATGCCTAGTAGCTGTCAACTGCATCTGTTAGGGGCAAGAGGGCAAAAGCAAGAGAGCAGGGAGGAGGAGGAGAGATGAAGAGATGGATCATGCTTATCATTTCAACCTTATTAACCCATCGTGCCTCTTCCTCGCAGCTGGGGAGCGCCTGTGTCCGACAGAGCAGGGATGTCTGAGGCCTCGTCCAGCAAGGAGGGACCCCCGGCCGAGTGCCCCGTGTGCTACGAGAAGTTCCACCCGCTGGAGGCCATGCACCGCCAGCTCAGCTGCGGGCACACCTTCTGCCACGACTGCCTGGTGAAGTGCTTGCTCTCCGCCAAGCTTGACGGCCAGGTCCAGAGCAGCATCATCTGCCCCATCTGCCGCTATGTGACTTTCCTCAGCAAGAAGAAGGCTCTATGGCCGCCCAAGGCAGGCACCAACCTCCGGGCCCTGGAGATGCCTCTGTCACCTTCCTCCTTGTCCCATCTGACCAAATTGGAGGCCAGCAACACCTTGGTGGTGCCCAGCCATTTTGTGATGCCGGTGCAGAGCTCCGGCCGGTGCTGCAGCACGGGGAACAGCCCCATGGACTCGCAGGGGGTCCCAGGAGAGCTGGCACGGGAAGCCCACATCTTTGTCATCAGTGACCATGGGATGCCACTGGTGGGTGTGGACTGCAGCTCCCTGGGGAGGAGAAGCAGAAAGGAAACACGAAGCTCGGTGTCATCCAGCTCGGCCCTGGGGGTGAAATGCTGCCAGTCGCCCATCGCCCTCGCCGTCCAGCTCATCTTGACGGTGGCCATGCTGGCGGCTGTGCTCCCTCGGCTGCTGCTGGTGAAGAGGGACTCGTAGCAGGGATGGGATCAGCTCAGATGCTGGAGGTGTCACTGATGCTGGGACAGAGCTAGGGCTGGGACCTCTCTCAAAAGATCCCATGAGACAGTCCAGAAGCAGCTCCAGGTGAAGCTCTCTCTCATCTGGCCAGGGACTGAATGGACTTTCAGACCTTTCCGCAGATCTCCGGGTGCTCACAGTGTCGTTGCTGGCATTTTCTGCCTCTTTTGGTTAAAATGTGGCTGGTCAAACCCTGCTAGTGGGTTCCCCTAGTGTCTTAGCAGAGAGCATGGCTTCTCCTCCCGCACCCTGTTGAGGAGAAATAACTGGACTCCAGACGATCCAATGTGAATCAACAGAAGCCGTTTATTAAGCACCGATCATCATCTTTTATACCCTGTGTTGTAGCCGTACACGCGACTCGCTTATTTCTGATTAGCCAGTTACACTGTCCACGCCCTGTGCATGCAGTTCGTTCACACATCAGATTGGTTACAAGAATTCGCATAGTAAATTGCTTAGTCATTAGCACAACATGTTTTCTACCTTCTCAGTTCCCGTTTATCCCATGTACTAATTCCATCTTCTACCGCCTGTTTTGCTCTTAATCTAATCCCTCACAGTAGGGAGGCTGGCTCACATGGCCGTTTTCTCTCAGATACATTCCTACAATACCCCCTTTTTCTTCTTGAGCCAGCCAGACCTTATGCATGGCATTTTCTATCATGTCAGTCACTTTGCGGAGAACACACGAGGCTGCCATAATCAATAATAATATAACCAACAATAGCATGAGCCCTTGCTTTAGTAAATCTGATAACCATCCCGTTATACCCCACGAGCTTTACCAATCATCAAAACTGTTTTTGACCACTTTTAATTTGGACATGTTATCCTTCAGCTGCCGTAACTGCTTATGAATGGATGATGAGTGGTCGGAAAGGTTCATACAACACATACCTTCAAAACCTTCACATCCATGACCCTGAGCTAACAGCAAAAAATCAATAGCCGCTCGATTTTGCAACGTAGCATGCCGAATGCTATCAACATCAGTAAGCAAGCTAGATTTGGGTTGCCCATTGACGGTGCTGGGGGTTGTCCAGGCAAGGGATCAAGTTGCCCAGCAGAGGCACTAGGATGCACGCAGTCTGCACTAGCTTGCCCAGGGGTGGCACTGGGTTGCCCACTGGGGCCCGTGAGTTCATAGGATCATAGAACGTCTCAAGACGAGAGAGACCCGTGAGGATCATCGAGTCCATCTCCCTGCTCCTTGCAGGACTACCTAAACCCAAATGATATGACTAAGCCGCTCAACAGTTGCCCAAAAGCTGCACTTGGTTGCCCAGGGGCTGCAAAACCTGCCCATGGAGGGCAGTAGGTTGTCCAGGGCAGGATCTAGGATGCCATGTGAGGGTATTTTCTTGCCCAGGGCTGGCCCCGGCTTGCCCATCCAGAGCAATGCGTTGCCCAGCGGCTGCATCGGGTTGCCAGAGCGGCTGCAGGGAGTTGCCCGCGTAGAACCCGGTTACTGAGCACCCTGCGCCAGCGGCAACGCTGCCCTGGTTCTGTGACACAGAGGGCACTGGGGATGCTGCAGTGTCTGGCAGTGCTGCCACCCAACCTGACAGCACAGCACTGAGTAGCAGCCCCCCCCGCACACCCCCAAGCCTCTGCAGGGTGAGTATGTCCCTGAACTGGGAGGGAAAAAACAGGTCATTCTCCTAATCCCCCTCCATATCTCTTCTGTCCTCTAAATGTACCCAGATGAGGTGGTCGGGGGCTCCTCTCATTGTGTCCGTGTTCAGGGGTGGCACAAAGTGTCGCCCTGGGATGGCTTATCCCAAGGGGGATGCAGGGGCATTTATTTCAGCTGGAAATGCAGGGAAAAGTAGCCCTGGGCCGTTCCCAAGGGGTTTTCCCTCCCTTTCCTAAACGTGTGTCTGTCAGTATCTGAAAGGGCAGAGTTTATTTGTGGGGGTGGGAGCCAGGGAAGCTGCCTCCCACCCTCCCAAGGCCGTTTCTCAGGTATAAAGCGGCACGGAGCTAGGGAAAGCGCCGTCATTTATCCCTAGCCGGGACAAAAGGGCTGAAGGGAGCGGTTTGTGGGAAGCGGCACACACGGTGGTTTCTGTTGGACCTGAGCGCAGACATTTCGTCCTCGGTTCTGCCAAACTGCCTCGGAGGGTCGTGTTTGCGAAAGCTTTTTTTTCTGCTAAATTTGAGGGTGTGAGTTTCCCGCTGCCTGTGCCACAGCCACTCCCATCAGGGATCTTGCTGTAGCACACCCGTGTCCTCATCTTCCCCTGGGGCTCCGAGCCAGGCTGGGAGCAGTGGGGACGGGACGGTGTTAGGGGAAGGACACGTCAGGCTGGCTACAACAGCCGTATTGAGGGACTTATTCCTGCCCGTGGGTGACACTTGTAACCTCACAAGAGCTTCGTACCGAGCACCACGTACCCCTCCGGAGTGTTTGTCCTCAGATGAGGTGTGTTTGGTGGCCCCCTGCCTTATCTTGCTGATAACCATCGATTGACAGCCTCAAGCTGGAGAGGACAATATGCAATTCTTGGTAGCAAAATCTTCATGTGTGGCCATTCCTCCTAGGGCTACTGCAAGGCTGGTGTTTCCCAAGCGCTCTGAAAAGACTGTGGGCCATCTCCTTCCCACGCACACTGATCTTACACCAGGTGAGCCATCGACACCTTTCCTCCTTTGCAAGGCAAGAGGCGGCCCCTCTTTTGAGGCTGAAATAGGGGTGTGGGGGGGTCAAATTTGGATATAGTCCTGCAAAGCTCAGCTCCCCTGCAGGCTCCTCACTCCAGCATTTAAGGCAAGGGAAGATAGAGGGGGTGAGGATGGAGTCCCTCACCCACCCACAAATGGCGCTGGGCCGGTAGCAGATGTGTGTCCAAAAGGGACGCAGCTCTCGGGGCTGGGAATGGAACTTTTACAGAGAAAATGACCTCTGGAGTATCAGAAGATCAGCAGCTACGCCAGCCAAAAGAAACAAAGGAACAGCAGAGAAGGAGCAACTCCAGTTTGACTGGATCGACAGATTTAAGGAAAAGGAAGGCACGGTATCTGTCATTCTCCTTACGGCCGTGATTTGTTTTTCTCCGCATTCCAAGACCTGATGCTAGATACTAACAACAAAGTCAAACGCTTTTATATACAAATGTTTGGGATGCTGTCAGGAGGGATTTGTTTTCAAGGGGTTTAGGCCTGTTCAGGCGCTGTGAGGGCGCTCTGTGCGTCACTGTTTGTGTTTGCAGTTGCGGGTGTTGCTGTAAGAAGTAAGGCAAGTGCAGGAGGTTGCTGAGGTTGTCCTCTCTCTCCTCCTCTGTGCAGGACACGGACGGGACACACGAATAGCAGCGGTGGAGCATGGAGTCTGTCGGCTCTCCCTTACCAGCAAAGTTCGCCCATCCCAGAGCCATACCCACCAGGTTTCTCCCTGCCATCCACACCATGGCGTCAAGCTACAAGAACCGATTTCCTTACCGCCCCTTGCCTCAGAGCTACAGCCTCCCCTGGATGCCCAGCACCTACTACAGAACGGCTGCCAGCAAACCAACTTTGGCTGCCTTTTCCAAGAGTTCCCAGGGGATAACCGCCGGCGAGAAGCTTCCATCTGTTTTCACCAGAACCACCGTATTCACCCGCTACACCCCTGAAGACTGGTACAAGTCCAACGTGACCAATTACAGGGAGTCGGAGACCTCCCAGAAGAACGCGGAGCGCCTGAGAGCCGATACCTCCCGCATCATTGACCACAAATACCAGCAGACCAAGAAAACGCAAGTAGAAAGCACCAAGAACCTGGGACTGCGCGCCAATGACATCGCGTTTTGGAAATCGGAGCTCTGCCACGAGCTAGATGAGGTGATCGGGGAGACCAACGCGCTCACGGAGGTGAAGACCAGGCTGGAGAGAGCCTTGGCCGAGGCGGAGGCCCCTCTCCGGGTAAGCACCCGTCCCGGCGCGCTGCAAGCTGTAGCCTACTGCTGAAACATCTGCAGCCCTTCAAACGTCTCATTAAGTTTCACTGCAGCTCCGGAACGTCTAGAAAGTTGTTATTAAGAGGCCATTAGTTAAGTTAGTAGTAACCAAACCCCCCTTGCCATCTGCTGGATCCCCTATCAGCACAGGCTGAGCACGTCAGAGCAGCGTTTGCTTAACTCAATATTTTTAGACGCGGTACATCCAGAGTCCTGATTTGGGAGACAAAAGCCCGTGTCTTACCACGAGGCTCTGGCGAGGTGGGCGTCAAGGCTGACACAGGTCCCCCGTTTCAGCTGTGGCTGCACCAGGGACACGTCTGCTCCCTCATGATGGTTTAATGCTGATGTTGCAGCTCAGCTGCTCCTTGTCAGCAAAACCAGCTGCCCTGGGCCACTTTTTTCCCCCTCTTGTCATCTCCGTGCCCATTTAGAGTTTCATTTCTTACATTATTGGAGATGGGGACGGTCCCCATAGAGAGCCCTGCCCCTGCAGCCAGCGGTGATGGCGTGTCCCCAACAGGTCGCACAGGAGTGCTTACTTCACCGGGAGAAGAGGATGGGCATCGACCTGGTCCACGACAACGTGGAGGAACAGCTCTTAACAGTAAGTTGGGTAACTCAGATCATGCGTTGAAGCTATTTTTACCGGATTTCAAAGTTATGGGATTTGGAGCACTGATCACCTGCCTCCAGCAGCCGGAGCTTCACAAAGGCAATGGGTTTGTGCTGAAGTCAAGTGAGCTGAGAGCAACACACTTCCTCCGGTGGAGCTGAATGTGTCTCAGAAATTCAGCCTGGGCATTTACACCGCAGTCAAGTCCATCTCCTCTTGTCCCGTACGGATGGGATTCCTCCTGGGGAGGAAAACATTTTGGGAGCAAAAAGGGCAGGTGCTGATCTGGGGATGGAGGTGTGTAGTGGTCCAGGGAAACGCTCTGCCTCTCCACACCAGGATGTGTCCCTGTCCCTGCAGTGGGACTAACCACCGCTTGACACTGAGGTCAAGGTGAAAAAATCCTTATTGACCCACCCTGAAAGGGAACGCAAAGGCCGTGGCTGCAGCCACAGCACCCTTCTGTCCCCTCCAGGGTGCTGGGCGCAGGCTCAGCTGCGAGTTTTCCTGCCTGTTTGCTTTGGGCAGGAAGACAAGCAGGCAAGTTCTTGCTGTGTGCAGGGCTGGAGAGGTCCAAGGGGAGGAGTGTGACCAGGACGAGTGAGTATGGACGCTGATGGGGTCCTCTTTTGCCTTTGCCCAGGAAGTCGATGTCATCAGGTCGTGCCAGGAGAAGATGCAGCAGTTCCTGGACAAGGCCAAAGCCCAGATCACGTAAGGAGGAGCTCCTTCTCTCATGTCGTAGGGCTGATGTGCATTTGTGGTCACAGCAGAACCCCAGCAGATGTGAACCCCCAGAAGAAGCCTGTCTCTTACCACACCCCGCAGGCATAAAGCCCATGGAGGCTCCATGGCATGCGGGCGGTGATGCTCGTGGGAGGACAGAGCTGCGCGGGGGGCCGGGAGCTGCTGTGGGGAGTGGAACGGGGAGGAAGCCATTCCACCCGTACGTCCCCACCGATGGCTGCTGTTTGCATGTTGAAGGTCCAACCGGGTGGCCCAGCAGAATCTGGAGAAGGATCTGGCCAACAAGCAGGTGGCCCACCGGATCGACGACAGGTGCCACCACCTGATGAACACCTCCCAGGGCATCAGTTACTACCGAGGGGTGGAGCAGGTCGATGCCACGTGAGTGCACGCTGTCAGTCCCCAGCAGCAAGCTGTCCCCAGGATACGCGGTGCCTCTCCCTGGCAGGGAGCTGCTTGTCCCCAACCCAGATCCATCCCGCCTGGAGACACCTCCCTCAGAGCGGTCATTTCTCTCCGCTCCCCGGAAAGGGAGCACAACCCTCTGCTGACAGTTGGATGCCAAACATCCAGAGGGTGAAAGCCAGTCCCACCTCATTAAACATTCTACCAGGGGTTGAGAGATCAGCCTGCCAATTAATTCAGCGGAGCACCTCTGCTGAAACAGCTCACTAAGTTAATGCATATTTTCAAAGATGTGTCTTAGATGATGCTAGGCGATGTTTATACTTTTCAAGGACTCTTTTCAGCTTCCCATAGAAGTGAGGAGGAGCATAGGCAGAACAAGGGAATGGCCAATGGAATATTCCGTACCATAGATGCCATGCTCAGGATATAAATGGGGGTTGGTGCGGGGTGGGAATATGCGGTCGGGGCTCGGGAAGGTGCCAGTTCACTGGGTGGTGAGAGTGACTTCTCTCATTATTATTATTATTATTATTGTTCGTTTCTGTTATTGTTCTATTAAACTGTCCTTATCTCCACCCACGAGTTTTTCCCTTTCCCTTTCCCCTCCTTTTCTCCCTCTTCTCCCTTCTGGGGGGAAGGGGGAGAACTGCACCAGCGCATGTGTGGTCCTGGCTGCTGGCTGGGGTTAAACTATGACATACAGTCCAATTAAAAGTGTAGATTTAAGCTATAGTGAATCCACGCTGCTCCCTGGCAGGGTCCATGCCTGCCCACATCCAGCTTACCGGGGGCCTCTCCTTTTCCCCGCCAGGATCTCGGTGCCGCAGTCCTGGGCCAAGTTCACCAACGACAACATCCTCCGCTCCCAGAGCGAGCGGGCGGCCTCCGCCAAGCTGCGGGACGACATCGAGAACCTGCTGGCGGTGACGGCCAGCCAGATGTGGCGGCAGTTCAACGCCGTGAACGTCGCCTTCACCAACCGCATCGCCGAGACGGCCGATGCCAAGAGAAAGATTCAGACCCACCTGGCCAAGGTAGCCTGAACCCCCCCCTTTTGGTGTGACACTGTCACTTCCCGGTGACACCTCCAAAGCGCGACCCTCCACGCAGACCTGGCCCCAGCAGAGGAACGGTCACCACAAGAACCTGGTTATAGCATCATTTAGAATCATAGAGTCATAGGATGTGTTGGGTGTTAAGGGACCTCTCAAGGCCATCTAGTCCAACCCCCCTGCAGTCAGCAGGGACATCTTCAACTGGATCAGGTTGCTCAGAGCCTCATCCAGCCTGGCCTTGAATGTCTCCAGGGATGGGGCCTCCCCCACCTCTCTGGGTAACCTGGGCCAGTGTCTCACCACCATCAGTGCAAAGAACTTCTGCCTAATGTCTCATCTAAACCCGCCCTGCTCTAGTTTAAACCATTGCCCCTCGTCCTCTCGCTACATGCCCTTGCAAACAGCCCCTGCCCAGCTTTCTTGGGGACTTTCTTCTTGGAGCAGGATGAGTTGGCAGTGTAATTTCATCCCAAGGGATACTGCCCGTTGCTCATCCCAGCTGACAGCCTGCTAGCACAGGGATTTCCAGCAGAAAATGCCAGCGCTACTTGCATCAGCGCTAGTTACTTCAGAGGCGCTGGCTGCCCTGCAGAAGGGCTTTACTGGGACTCTGCTGGGGTGTCTGCTGTGGGGTTTGCAGCTTTGCTGCTCCTCCAAGGACGTGTTTTCGGTCTCAGCACTCTGTGGTTGCTGCACAGGTATCGGTGTGTTTGCTCCGCCAAGCAGATGAAGTGGAGATCAGCCATGGGCAGCAGGCTCGCACCACTGGCTCTCATGGAAAGCTTCCTGAAAAGTGCTCGGCACAGATTAACCGAGCAGAAACTGGGCTTGCAGCATCGCGGGCTGGTGCCACATCCTTCAGCGAGCATCCACCAAAAACCTGCCCTCTGTTAGTTGCTAGTGATGGACGATCAGTTCCGGCAAGCAGTAATTTTGGGGAGCGGGTAATTCAGTAGATCCATCACTGCTCCAAAACCTCCTCTGATGTGACAGCAAGAGCAAAGAGAGGCTTTTCCCCGCAGAGAAATGGCTGCTGGATCTGTGCCTCCATCTATGGCAGAGTGAGAGCAGTCTGAGCCCGGGGTCTGCTAATTGAACTTGGTTTTTTTCTGCAGATGGATGGCAGAAAAGGGAAATCCCGTTGCCGCTGGAGAATACATTTTTTAAATTTATGCATGTGTTTCTTTCTTACGCCAGACAGTGCAGGAAATATTCCAGACGGAGAGGAATATAGAAGCCATCCAAAAGGCCATTAGGGACCAGGGGCCTCCATTAAAGGTGGCTCAGACCCGGCTGGACCAGCGCACTCGGAGGCCAAACATGGAGCTGTGCCGGGACACTGCCCAGCTGCGGTAAGGCAGGAGCGCGGGGCCGGCGGGGACCTCGAGGGCTCACGGGTGGTAGCACTCGGGAGCATCGCTGGATGACAAAATTAATCATGGGGGGTTGGTTCTTTTTCCTAAAGAGTCCTTCCAGAAGTGCACCGACATAATCAAAAGCAATGAGCGGGTATCCCAGCCTTTGGGTGCTGGGAGAGCTCTGCGCCCACAACGGAGGCTGTACCCCATGGCCGGGGGCGGCCTGATGCCACCCCATGAGGGGCTGGATTTTTCCTACTTGCGTCAACCCCGTCTTCTCTCCTGCCTGCTTCCCGGCGGCTGGATGGGCTCAGGTTTGAAGGACAAGCCCTTTACTCTCCAACAGGCTCATGCTGAGAGCTCTTAGGTCCTTCCTTTGGGGTAACCGCAAGGGTGCAGCTGCTGTGCAAGGTGCTGTGTCCAGTGCTGGGCTCCCCGGTTCCAGAAGGACAGGGAACTGCTGGAGAGGGGACAGCAAAGGGCTACCAAGAGGATGAGGGGACTGGAACACCTCTCTTGTGAAGAAAGGCTGAGGGATTTGGGTCTCTTCAGGCTGGAAGAAAGACGCCTGAGGGGGCACCTTCTCAACGCTTATCAATAGTGAAAGGGGGGGTGTCAGAAGGATGGGGCCAGGCTCTTTTCAGTGGTGCCCGGGGACAGGACAAGGGGTAACGGGCACAAACTTGACCATAGGGAGTTCCACCTAAACACGAGGAGGAACTTCTTTGCTGTGAGGGTGGCAGAGCCCTGGCCCAGGCTGCCCCGAGAGGTGGTGGAGTCTCCGTCTCTGGAGACATCCCAAACCCGCCTGGAGGCGTTCCTGTGCCACCTGCTGTGGGTGACCCTGCTCTGGCAGGGGGTTGGACTGGGTGATCTCCAGAGGTCCCTGCCAACCCCCGCCAGCCTGGGATTCTGTGCACCACACGGAGAAGCAGTGAGGGCTGTGCTCACCTCCCCTGGGGACACTGGAAATCCTGTCAAGGACAGAGGGAGCTCTTTGGCATTGCACCCCGAGGGGCTGGGGAGGATCAGGCTGCCCTCTGTGAGGCACCCTGAACTTCACACCTCCTCCTGGCAGCCCGCTGGGTGAGGCTCCCTGGGAAGCCTTTTCAAAGCAATTTAAACCCAGCCCCAGAGCCTGTTTAGCATCTCTCACGCCATCCTTTGTTCCATCCTTTGTTTAGCCTCTCCCAGCTGTCCTCTTTCGCTGCGTGTGCACCCGTGGGTGTGGGGAGGACCCTTGCCCGGGGAAATCCAGGAGGGGGAGCCAAGAAACCCACAAAACCGAACAGGAACGGGAAACCACAGCTGCTCGTCCCTCTGCTTGGTGGCACCACCTGCTCTGGCAGACGCGGCTGCGCATTGCCGAAGCCTTCGAGCAGATGTTCACTGAGCGCGGTGAAGGGGGAAAACCCATGCCCCAGGGGCCCATCAGCAGCGCCATGCTAGAAACCACTCACGTGACAGGACTTCTAGTGAGGGCTCCTTGCTGTTTTCCAGCCTTGTCAACGAGGTCCGTGACATCGAAGAGACGGTGCAGACTCTTCAGCAGCAGCTGAGAGACAGCCAGGACACCTTGCAAATGCTGGTTCGCGCCAAGGCCGTCCTGCAGCACGACCTGGCCGTCAAAGCCAACTCCCTGTTCATCGATGAGGAGAAGTGCATGGCGATGCACAAGACCTTTCCCAGCACCGCGCGGCTGCTGGGTCCCATCTAGGCTGTTGATAACCAGAGTTATCAGTTTTGCCAGTATGTTATAAATAGTACATGATTAAACTTCCACTTCCTGATAGCAGCCTGGCTACAAATTAAATTATCGCTTTGCATGTCACATGGTCTACCAGGAGTATTTTTTTTTCCCTTTGGTTTTTCTCTTTCCACTGCTCTTTCACGGCGTGCCAGAAAGTAACTGAAAATATCCTGGATGCAACTAAGAGCAAATCCAGCCACGGGGATTCATTCCTACCCATTCGGTCTGTGATTTTAGGAGAAAAAGTCTCGTGTCTTCCTCCGTTGGAGACTGATGTGGAAAAAGCACAGGGTGAAGCCATGTCTCAAATCACCTCCTTGTCCTCCATGGGCCTTAGCGTGGCTTTTAGGAGGATCTGCCCCATGACCTTCCCAGCCACAGAGGTGACGCCGACAGGTCCGTACCCTCCTTTAAACCCTTTTTACAAATGGGTGCAATGTTTCCCTTTTTCCAGTCCCCGGGGACTTCACCTGATGCCATGACTTTTCAAATACCACCTTCTTCCAGGAACACCCCTTGATTCCTTTGGGGTATTGCACTGGTGTTTCCCTCCTGGCTCCTGTGACCTCAGGAGCCCCCGGATCATCTCTCCAAGACTTCAAGTGTGAGGCAGCGTCACCAGCGCGTCTCAGAGCAACAGGCCCTCGCTGGCACCCCGTCCCTCCAACCTTGGCATCTCATCCCACAGGGACAGCCCGATATTGTCCCCCTCTCCCTTCAAGCCTTGTTTAAAGCTCTGTCAATGAGCCCCGCTACCTCCTGAGCAAAGACCCTCTTCCCCCTTGGAGGTGGGTGGGGAGACCCTGGCCCAGGTTGCCCAGAGAGGTGGGGGAGGCCCCATCCCTGGAGACATTCAAGGCCAGGCTGGATGAGGCTCTCAGCAACCTGATCCAGTTGAAGATGTCCCTGCTGACTGCAGGGGGGTTGGACTAGATGCCCTTGAGAGGTCCCTTCCAACCCAACACATTCTGTAATTCTGTGTACTTTCTAACCACTTTTTTGGGGAAAATATGTCAAGGGTTCTCAAAAGAGGCAGTTAAAGCACTTTAGTTTCTGCAGAGCCCGTTTTGATGTTGGAAATAACAATGCCAATGATGTAAATTAGCTAGCAGGAGTGTGGAGTGAGGCTCCCTGGGTGTGATGGTGCTGTTACCTGAAATAAAAGCTCTCGAAATCAAAAGTAGTTTAGAGAGGAAATACTGCTTTATTTGCCACCAGCCTGAACAGATCCTCCACAGGGAGGTCCTGCAGGCCCAGGTGCCAGAGCATGGCCAGCAGCAGTCTGCGCAGGGCCACGAAGTCGATGGCCCTGACCTTGGTCGTCCCGATGGCGACATCCAGCAGCTGGGCCAGGCTGAGCTGGGCCATGGCTGCTGCCGTGCCTGAAACGACAGAGGGACCTGAGCGGGACCTGAGCTCCTGGGGGAGTGGGAGAAAGAGCTGCCCAGGGGGCCCTTTCTGCCTGGGGGAGACTGGGATGGGTGGGAGGGATGGGCAGTCAAAGGCTTCCTCCTCCTCCCCTCGTCCTCGTCCTCCTCCCTGTGCGCGTCCTCCTTGTCCTCGTGCTTCTCCTCCTCCTCCTCCTCCTCTGTTGCCTCCTAGCAGCAGAGTGGTCACAGCGGTGGGACGGGTGACAAGGGACAATGCAGCGTCCCCCGTTGCTGGGCGACGCCCCACTCCCGGCCGGTCCTTGGGATGGGGTTATCCACAGGCATGGGAGAGGCCGAGGGTCCCGGCTGCCTTTTCCACCTCCATCCCTGAGGCGCAGCTGGCGCAGGCTGATCTGTGGCCGCAGCCAGCGCAGCCCGAGCCCGGGCAGAGGCAGCTCCCTCGCAGGGCTGTCCCGGTCACTCAGCCCGCTCCGGTGACACGTCCCGCAGGAGACCAGGCCCCGCTGGGAACCACCACCAATATTTTTTTTTTGAGGAATCGAAGTGCAAGACAGATTTTACCTTCTCCCTTAGACATCAAAGACTGCTGGTGACAGCACCAACTCCCTTTGATTTCTAGCATCTTGCTCCAAAGCAAAGAGCCACAGAAGCAGGGAAAAAGAAACACAAATAAACACGAGCTGCCAGACAAGCCTAGGAAGGATTCAAACACTGGGAAAAACTCTGAATCCGAGTGATCTGTCAGACAAGTACGTAGGAAAAGAATCAGCAAGAGCTTCTTTTCCCTTATGCCCTCCAAGCCCGACCATTCCACAGAGAGGGCACTGCCATCTCCCTCCTTCAGTGAGGCACTCCAAGAGAGTTCCCAGGAAAGGAGGCGGGTGGGGAAGCAGGAAAGGGAGCAGAGAGTTGCTCTTCTAAAAGATACGGGAAATCTGTTTTCAGGCACTGGAGCAACAGCCACAGCTGGGCTCCGAGCATCCAGTGGGGCCAGGGGTTGCAGGTGTGGGACGCAGTTGGGATCCCCGGTGGCTGGTCCAGCTCTTGCAGGTGGCTTGGGACCCCAAAAGCATCCGTGACCCACCTGATGTCCACCCTCTCCTCTCCCCGGCAGATGGAGGTGCTGCAACCCCCAGCAACACGCCGGCCACACTGCCCAACTTCCCGGGTGCTCTGGACACGTTCTCCAAGCTGTGGACCTCGAAGAGCCTGCAGAGCATGAACAGCCCCATCCCCTCCATGGCCTGCTCCCCACGGGCAGCTGCAGCCCCTCTGGACATCCTCGCCCCATGGCCACCAGCCCACCTGGCCCCCGTGCCCCCCACCTGCCCCCCCGCAAAGGCCCTGGCCACCATGGGCGGCCAGAGACAAAGCTGGGTTGGTGAGGGGGGAGAATCGGGGGGTCTGGGCCAGTGTGTTGGGAGCGGGGAGTCCCCCAGAAACACACGGGAATCATTGTCTGGGTCTTGTTGTTATATTTAAGTAGAAGCCTCTCCTCTGGCTTCCAAAATTCAGCACGGCTTCTTGCACAGACCCCCCTGAACACCCCCTCACCCCGTCCTCCCTCCCTCTGCACCTCTGCAGGGCAGGGGGGAAGCAGAAGTGGGGGCTGTGATTTGTCAACGTGATGCCCCCCCCAGCCTGTGAGCACCGTTCCTGGCCCTTCCCTGGGCAAGAGGGGAGCTGGGGGGGTTTAGTTTTCAAATCAACCTCACTTAAAACAAGAAACAAACCAGCCCACCCAAGACCCCAGTAAAAAAAAGTTACAAGGTTTTTTATTAATTAAAGAAAAATTATTAATTTAATTATTTACTTAAGATTGATGAACTTAAAAAAAAAATGAAAAATCCCGTTCATAACACCAGCTGTTCCTGGCTGGCTGCCTGGGTGCTGGGTCCGTCCCGTGGGGCCCCTGCTCAGCAGGCAGCTGCTCGTCCAGCCGGTCCCTGCAGGTGTGGCCGTCCTTCCCCAGCAGATCCCTCACGTTGTGCTGGAAGGAGAGAGCGGGCTGGCTGAGCCCCGGGGCCGAACTCCGCGTCTGGGGAAACTGAGGCACGGCTCCCCGAGATGCTCAGCATCTCCCTCCCAGCCTCAGTCGCCCCTTTTGCATCCCCACCATCGTTATTCCTACCTTGCCGGGGAGCAGGAGGGGCTGGAAGGCTGTGGGGGGCTGGAGGCAGTGCATGTGCTGCAGTGGGGTGGTGTCCTTGTGCGAGCCCCCGCAGCTGCGTGGCACGGTGGGGTCCCTGCCCTCGGCCGCTGGCGCCCTGTTGGACGGGGCACAGGGATGCTCAGTGCCCAGTACTGTGGCAGCCCGTGTTCCAGCCTGCTACGGCAGGGAGGGGGCCAGGGGGTGCTCCCCGGTGGTATCTGTCCCTTCCGTCTCCCCTCCCACTGCGGCAGGAGACCCTCCACCCGCCCAGCCATCCTGGATCTGCTCTTTCCCCACAGCTCCCCAAGCCCAAGTTCAGGCTGAGACCGAACAGAACTCATAACATGAGGCTTCAGCACCCTTGAGACAGAGACCTGGGCCAGGTGGGGCAGTGTGGGCAGGCTGTAAAACCCCACAGAGCGGGGGCAAGCACAGCTGCCCCTGCGCAGCACATCTGTGCTCCCCTGCCCTGCCCAAGCCCCCCTGGAAGCCTCCGCCCCCACCCTGCTCGGGGCAGCGTCCTCAAATTCACAGGCTTGTACCCCATGGCACCTCCATCCCCGCTCTTCCCCCTGGGGAGGGCTCCCTGGGTCCCTGCTGCCGGGCAAGGCTGCGACGGGGCTTGGCAGGGTCGCGCCCCCTAGGCAGACACCCGCACCCCCGTGCCAGCACCCGTCTCCCCCGTCCCACCCACGGTGCCGGGTCCTACTCGGGGCCAAGCAGCCGCATGCTGGGGGGCCGGTCCCAGGACAGGCTGTGGACATGGCTCAGCAGCTACTTTGTCAGCGTGCCCACGGATCGCTGGGAAATTGTTCCCGTGCCAGGGACCACGTGGGCACCAGTCGGGGAGCCAGAGGGACCGGGGCGAGCGTTGTGCCTGCAGCCACCACTGACCCCATCGCACTCACTCCTTAATCCCAGCGGCATCCTCAGCCCCTGGCTGCGGCGCCTTCTCCTGGAGCTGCCCCACGATCCTCTTGCCGTGCTCCTCCAGCTGCTGCCGGAAAGCCCCCAGCTCCAGGCGGTCCAGCTGTGGATGGGTGCACACCCTCAGCCAGCCGCCCCGCGATGGGACATCATTGTCCCCGGGGGGGACAGCTGGGAGGGGAGGGCCCTTGCAGGCAGGCCGCCATAGGCCCCCAAGGCCCGATGGTGCCAGTTTTGTGTGGTGGGGACAAGCCAACCCTCACCTTGGAGGCCGTCTCTTCACTGAACTGTTGCTGGACCTTCTCCTGGCCTATAACCTGGCTCAGCAGCTCCTCAATCGCGTCATTCAGCCGCTTCATGCTTGTGTTAAACTCGGTGAAGTTGACATTGGTGGCCAGGGCTGTCTCTGCTTTCTAGCAAGAGGGAAAGGCAGGAGAGCGGTGGGGAAAGGACGGCGGTACGATGGGCAGGGCCAGGTCGTGTCGGGAGGAGAGGGAGAAGCAGCTACATGGCCCTGCTCGCCCCGTCACCCCCGTGGACTTGGTCCCAGCAGCCAAAGGGACCTGGGGGGAAAGAGCAGGACCTGGCGAGGGAAATCCTGGAAATCCTCCCTCCCCTCGGCTGGTTCTGTCACCGAGCACCCAAGGGACCAGGGGTGTTTGTCACCCTGCCTGGGACCCCCTTGGCTGGTGCTGTGGCCCCTCAAGGGTGTAGCAGAGCAATTCCCAGCACCGGGTCCTCCTTGTCCGCTTTCTCCTCCAGCCCCTCCAGGGCCTGGAACGGAGCCTTCCCATGCAGACAGCACCCCACGATGCCACGGCAGGGTCAGAGCTGCCTCCCAGCCAGCCCAGAACACTGGCCTCCTCGGCTTCTCAAACTCCCCCAGGAAAAGCATTTGGAAGCTCTGCAGGGCTGCGAGCAGGTTGGCAGGGGGACACACGGCTTGTGGTGCCCAGCCTGGGCTCTGCCTGGAGGATGCTCTGACCCCACGGGGCTTTCAGCCACCTACCTCGGTATCTTTGTGCTCCTGGTGACTGTCAGCCAGGACGTCCCCCACGACGGAGCTGAGTTTCTCACAGTCCCCTTGTACCTGCAGCGTGGTGGCCTGGGTGCTCTTCAGCAGTTCTTCATCCTGCTTCAGGGAGGAAGATGAGGAGGCAGTGCCATGCAAGGGGGCAGTGGCTGCCCCGTGGGGACAGACCCAGGTTACTTGGCTGGTGGCCATGGGCTATCAGTGCCAGCAGCACATTTACACCAGACTGTAATTTCCTTCCATGCTGCTGACTTGTACAAGCCAGTCTGGGGGGCGGTGAGGGGCTCCCCCACGTTACAGCGAAGCACAACCAGCCGCGGGGTTCCTAGCAGCCCCCTGCCAAGCCCCCCACGTCGGCCTCTCCCTACGTGGCTCCTCCTCGGCAGCTGCTTCACCACCTTGCCCCTGGCTGTGGCCGCAGGGTGGTGGTCTGGGGTCGAGGGGAGCATGGCTGAACCCTTAGGGTGGTGGTCTGGGTTCCCAGGGTTCCCTGGCTGTGTCCTAAGGGTGGTAGTCGGGGGTGCCAGGAACCATGGCTTTGTCCCCAGATCATGGTCTGGGTGCCCAGGGGCTGTGGCTCTGTCCCCAGGGTGGTGGTCTGGGGTCGAGGGGACCCTGACTGCACCCTTGCAGCGGTGGTTTGCCTCACCACCTTGCCCACCGCCTGCCAGGACATGAAGGTGTTCACCATTTCCTGGAGCTTCTCATGGCACTGGAGAAGCTGCCCCACCTTCACTCCGGTGTCCGTGCTGGAGACGGGGCGTGCTGCCTGCGCCTCTGCCTCCTCCTGCCCCATGTGCTGTATCGCCCTCAGCATGTGTTTCTGCAGGAAGGGGAGAAGGAATGGGCTGTGAGCTGGGATGGATGCAGCCAAGGAGCCCAGGTGCCCTGGAGGCTCGATGGCCCCAGCCAGCCCAGGGAGGTGGCTGGGAACCTCGCCAGAACCACCCCCCCTGAGGTGGTGGGTGAAGGGAGCGCTACCTCACCTGTGCCTTCAGCTGCTCGTCCGTCTGCATCGCCAGGAGCTTCAGCCTGGTCTCAGTCCTCTGCTGATGCTCTCCCAGCTCCTTTAGTTTCCGCTCTATGTCCTGCAGGCCCAGGTCCTTCATCTCCATCAGCTCCTGCTTCATTTTTTGCAGTGTGGACCTGGCCAGGGAGATGGGGGCACGGGGAGGTTTATCCTCCATTGGGCTGCTCGGGGGTGTTCGTCACCCCCCAGACCAGGGTGCTCCAAGCCCCCCTGGGCTCCCCTGCAGCCCCCCGGGGTAGGAAACCCCCTCCCGTCCCCTTACCCCATCTGGGCGCTTCCATGCAATTTCCAGTTGGCTCCATCCACCCTGGGCTTTCCACGCGTATCCTCCAGCTGCGTGGTGTGGGAACGGGGGTGTTGGCGGAGTCAGGGCACGGCCCCCTGTGTCGTCCCAGCACGGGGGTCGTTTGTATGCCCCGGGTTCAGGTGCTCACTTGTCCCCCGGAGGGGCTGCTGTGAGACGTCCCTGCCACAGGCAGCGCAGGAGGTCTGTCTGTCGGGGCAGCCGAGGAGCTGCCGTGGCGCTGCCTGTGCCAGGTCCTGCCTCCCGGCGGGATGCGCAGGGAAGAGAAGGGCTGAGCATAGCTCCGCAGAGCCCCGGGGCGTGCAGTGGCTGTAGGCACTGGGGGCTGCGGTCCCACTGGGTCCCGCTCCCGCAGCCGGGATGCCCCAGCACTCAGCGCCGACAGAGCTCAGGCTCCTCGGCCTCCTCCTCGTCCTTCTCCCCCCTCTCCCAATATGCTGCCCACCAGGCCATCCATCCCCCAGCACCTCCCAGCCCACCATGCTGCTCACCTCCTCCGGGGCTGGGCAGAGGCTCTGCCTTTCCTTCAGCCTTTGCTGGGGAAGGAAGGGATCAAGGGGTCAGGCCGGACACGGGGCTGGGGGGAACGGACCCACAGGGACATCAGTGCCCAGCACCGCCAAGCCGTGGACCATGGCCCGACACAGGAGGACTGGTCTCCGCGAGGGAGCTGGGGATGCAGCTGCCCCCTGTCCCGGTGCAGGATCCAGGCGGGATTGTGGCCGTAGCCCATCACGCTCCAGCACTGTCTGGTCCCAGGGGCCCGGCAGGCGGCCAGCAGCATCCTGGAGTTTCCTCTGGAGCGGGGCGAGGGGAGGGGCACCCGTCTGGATGTGGGAGCGGGATTTAAAAGGAGCATTTGGGCACAGGACAAAGGGAGAGCGGGCAGGCAGCCTGGGGTCTGTGGCTGGCTTGCCCAGGGCAGAGCCTTATCCCCCTCCTTCCCAGCTCCCACGTTTCTTTTTTTCTGCCTGTTAGTTCAGAAGTGCCCCAGCATCCCTTTGGCTGATGCCCGCAGTTCCCTCTACCCGCAGCCCGACTTGCAGGCAGCGGCGTCCGTTTGTGCCCTCGCCAGGGCAGTGGGGGGGGGCAGAGGGTGGGGGGCTGCAGGAGGGTGGGCTGAGCTCCCCTGCTCCCCCCTTGGGACACCCTTCCCACTTTGGGGTGGCGACAGGGAGAGGGGCAGGGAGGGGGCAAGGGCCCAGCTCCCTCCCGGGGCACCAGCGGCAGCTCACCAAGCCAAGCGCCTCCTGCATCCTGCGGATGTCCTCTGCCATGCGGGACTGCGCCACCTTCATGGTGTGGATCTCCTCGAGCAGCTCCTGGGAGAGAGCCATGGCCCACGAGAGGGGGGTGGTGGGGTGAGCCCCAGGGGAGGGTCCCTGGGGACCAGGACCTTGACCCCTGCTGTGCTCTTAACTTGAACCCGGGCTTATTTCTGCCCACGGGGGATAGTTGGGGGGCAAAGCACGGCCGCCAGCGTCTCAGCGCTGTGCAGGATGAGGCCCCTGTCTGTTCCCCACCAGTGCTGGCTTTAGCCCTTGGGCGAGCCGAGGGGATTTGGGGTGGGAGATGAGGCCCATGAGGGACTGATGGAGCATCCCAGCTGTCCCAGGAGCGGATGCGGTAGCGGCCGTAGGTCAGGAGCGGGGAAGGGAGGGATGGAGAGGGCGATGGGGCCAGAGCTCCAGGGCTGCTGAGCCTCCAGCTAGTGGGGCATTTCAGCCCCAGCTCTTCCTACCCAAAACTCCAGTTCTTTCCGGCTGTGAAGGCCCACGTGCTGCCATGGGCTCAGGCTTAAAGCAGACCTCGGTGTAAGGGGATGCAACGGCGGCGTGGACCCTGGAGGAGGGGGTGTCTCGTGGGGGAGCACCCAGGAGACTGGCAGAAGCCCCTACCTTGAAGATGCAGCTCCCGTGCTCTTTGATTTTCCTCTCTATCTTCCGGGCGTAGGTGGTCTCGCAGGTGAACTGGGGGCCGCTCGTGGTCTCCTGCAGCCGCTCCCGTGGCTCCTGGGGCTGCTGCCGCGTGCCCTGGGCCCTGTCCCCCTTCTTCTCCAGAACAGGGGGTGCCTTGGCAGGCTGGTGCCTCTCCAGGAGGGGAGTCGGGCTGTGTCCCCGCTTCTCCACAGGGAGGTCCTGCAGGCCCAGGTGCCAGAGCATGGCCAGCAGCAGTCTGCGCAGGGCCACGAAGTCGATGGCCCTGACCTTGGTCGTCCCAATGGCGACATCCAGCAGCTGGGCCAGGCTGAGCTGGGCCATGGCTGCTGCCGTGCCTGAAGCGACAGAGGGACCTGAGCGGGACCTGAGCTCCTGGGGGAGTGGGAGAAAGAGCTGCCCAGGGGGCCCTTTCTGCCTGGGGGAGACTGGGATGGGTGGGAGGGATGGGCAGTCAAAGGCTTCCTCCTCCTCCCCTCGTCCTCGTCCTCCTCCCTGTGCGCGTCCTCCTTGTCCTCGTGCTTCTCCTCCTCCTCCTCCTCCTCTGTTGCCTCCTAGCAGCAGAGTGGTCACAGCGGCGGTGGGACGGGTGACAAGGGACAATGCAGCGTCCCCCGTTGCTGGGCGACGCCCCGCCCCACTCCCGGCCGGTCCTTGGGATGGGCTTATCCACAGGCATGGGAGAGGCCGAGGGTCCCGGCTGCCTTTTCCACCTCCATCCCTGAGGCGCAGCTGGCGCAGGCTGATCTGTGGCCGCAGCCAGCGCAGCCCGAGCCCGGGCAGAGGCAGCTCCCTCGCAGGGCTGTCCCGGTCACTCAGCCCGCTCCGGTGACACGTCCCGCAGGAGACCAGGCCCGGCTCCCAACTGCCGCCATTATTGTGGTTTTCTGAGGCAGCAAAGGGTTGGCGCGGAGGGGAGTTGGGGGGGTCCGGGCCAGGGCATTGGGAGCGGGGGCTCCCCCAGGAACTCACTGGGATCATTGTCTGGGTTTTGTTATTGTCTTTAAGGGGAAGACGTGCTGCTGGGGTGGGCACCGGCCCATGGGAGCCCGTAGCTGGCCTTTTCTTCCCCCACTTTATTTTTTTAATCTATCGCTATAATCTATGAGTATCATATATATATAAATCCAGGGAGAAGGAAGCAGCATCCCAGAGGTACTGAAGGGTGTGTGGGGGTTCTCTAACAGCCCACTTCATGCCCGAGCAGCCCTGCAGCAGGGCAGGAGAGGGCAGAGGGGGAATAATGAAAAATAAATGGATGGAGGTGGCTGTCGAGAGCCCGGATCATGGCCACGGCAGCACGGAGCCACTGGTGCCCCCCCAGCTCTGGATTTCCCCGACAGGTGCTGCAGCGCCCAGAGCAACACGCGCCTCTCCTCTGGCTTCTGGAATTCAGCACGGCTTCTTGCACAGACCCCCCTGAACCCCCCCTCACCCCGTCCTCCCTCCTCTGCACCTCTGCAGGGCCGGGGCGAAGCAGAACTGGGGGCTGCGATTTGTCAATGTGTTCCCCCCAGCCCTGTGACCACCGTTCATCTCCCTTCTCCAGGGAATTAATTTTACTAATTAAAGAATAGTAATGCATTTAAATTTTAAATCACAATCATGATTTTATTAATTAAAAATCTATATATCACTTTTGGAACACCAGCTCTCCCTGCCCGTCTTTCTGGGTGCTGGATCCGTGTGTCCAGTGTCCCCGGTGCCTGGGAGAGGTGGCCGTTGCCTGAGTCCGGCTCCATTGGCTCAGCACGGACTGGAAAGCTCAGCACTGGGTCTGACGGGACCAGGCACACAGGCTGTGCCCAGGACCATCAAAGGCACTCCAGGGACACATCCTGGTTCCTTGGGAATGCAAGCAGGGACACGTAGAGCAACGGTGACATCTGAGACGGGGGCAGGCGCTCCCTCAGATGGAGGAGGACTTCTGATGCCAGCGCCGCCACCCCAGGGAGGCAGGCAGGGTCCCCTGGTACCCAGGCCATCATCTCAGGGATGCAGCCGGCACCTCCAGGGAGCCAAGGAGAAGAAGCAGGGGGTCAGCCAAGCCCCGCCCCCCCCCGCCTCCCTCACATGCAGCCTAGCCTTCCTAGTGCTGAGAAGGTCCAGGGGAAAGGAAGCTTTGTGCAAAGGAGAAGCAGGGATGGGGAGGGAAACAGCCCCGGGAGCTGGGCACTGGCCTGTGCTGGGAGGCAGCATCCATCTCTGCTTGTGGCTCTGGAGCTGTGAGTGTTGACCCTGGGGATGTGATCTGGGAACTGTCGACTCATTGCATCTCAAGAGCTTTGTGAGGCTCGAACTTGCCAAGCCTGGCTGCTCCTGGTCTCAGGAAAGATGACCTCAGACCCAGCAGTTTTCTGACCACTAGAAAAAGCCTGGCCAACCTTTGGCCTTGCATGGCTCCCACCCTGGACCCCATGTCACGAGTCTGGCAGGTGCTGGGGAATATCAGCTTTCCTGCTCAGACTGATGTTTGCCTCCAAACAGCCTTGCTCTTATACCCCCACCCTGCTGCCTCCTTCCCTGTCTGCCCCAGGATAGTGTTTGGTGCAGGACTCGCCATGTGCATGCGAGATCAGCTGCTCACACCTACTCACAGTCCCCATCCAGGTGCCGTGGTGACAACATCAGCAGCAATATTTCATCCTTGTAAGCCAGTGGGTTGAATCATGGCTATTTGGAGCCCACAAGAGGGGCCGTGGGGGTCTGTGTGCCCCCAGCGAGGGGAAGGAAGGGCTGGGGCTGGGGTGGGGGTAGGGAGGGATGAGAGTGGAGGAGCTGTAGAGAGAGCTGGGTTTGGGGAGGGTATAGGGCTGGGAGGGATATGGGAGATCATACAGGGAAGGGTGGGGCTGGGAGAGGTATAGGGATACATGGGGCTGGGAGGGGCGTAAGGAGGGATGGAGCTGGGAGGGATGTGGGGAGAGATGGGGTGGGGAGAGATGAGGGGAGATGAGGCTGGGAAGGATGTGGTTTGGATGGGACTGGGAAGGATGAGACTGGGCAGGGAGTGGGAGTAGGGGGAATGGAGGGAGTACAGCTCTGTGAAAGACACGGCATGGCCATGCTGTAGGGAGTGTACAGAGAGGCAGGGATCTAGGAGGGCTTTGGGGAGCAGGGGTTGATGGGCAACAGCTCTGGGGGACCATGTGGCAGGGCAGTGGCTCTGGGAGGGTTGCCAGAGGGACAAGTGGCCCAGGCAGAGCCCCCCAGTGCTCCCTGCCCAGCCCCTGCAGCGAGGCTTTGCAGATGGGGACATCCCATGGCTTTGCCGGGGGTGGGGGACCCGATGGCTCTGTGCTGACGTGTCCCCCAGCCACTGGCAGCGCTGGCAGTGGGGTCGGCAGAGACTCAGCTTGTCTGGCGCGTGCCGTGTCCTCGCAGCCTGCTGGGATGTTGCAAGAGCCGGGAAAGCAAAGTCACCTCCGCTCTGCGAGCTGCCCCCGTGAGCCGGCCGGGCTGGGGGGACTCTCCTCCCCAGGACTGAGTCTGGGTGAAGCCAAGTGCAGCGTACGGCCACGGCACCTGCCCTTGCAATGGCTGCAGCAGTCTGGGGCTGATTTTCAGGGAGGAGGGAGTACGGGTGCTGACTGCTTGACCTACAGCCATGTGTCAGCCATACCCGGCGCTCTCCTGGGAGGTATCCAGATGGCCCAGCGGGATTGCTACCCAGACAGCCCAGGCAAAGGCAGGTCAGGTGAAAGCTTCAGGATGAGGAGCTTCATTAGGGCAGTGGCTGCCACCAGCTGGCAGCCACATCCCACTGCCTGCCAAGGGATGAGGGACTGCCATCCTCTGCAGGTCAGCCCGGGGCAAGACCTCAGTGTGGGGACAGTGCTGCCGGGCCAGAGGGCTGGCCAGATCTGGGGCCAGGCCAAGGGCTGACACATAACAGGGCACTTCTTCAAGCATGAAGGCAGCAGACCCTCTGTTGTACGCAACAATGCCGATCACTTCATTTATCCTCCCTTTATGCCTCACCCGAAGTCCCCCCTTGAGCTGGCTGTGTCCATCCACATGGAGCCTTTTTTTGATAAATGTAGCTATTTTTCTTGACTAATGTGAGTGCCACCTTTGGTGCCTGGGCAGTATTTGCTGAATCGCTCCTTTAACAGACTTTGCCAGCGATGCCTAAAAGTACTGTTTTGCAGCTCAGCTTGCCTGCCAAAAGCACAGCCACCCTGAAACGCTGATTGTCTTGGTTATTGCCAGGCTGCTCGTGGGGTGCAGGGGTGACCTCTTAGGCACCCTGGATCTGCTTGTGCCCATTTTCCTGGGGGTCCTTAACGATGGATATGGAGGGCCAAGGAGATGTGGGAAACTGCTGTGACACCAGCCACAGCCCCGATGCCGGCTCGGGAGCGTCTGTGTGCTGGACCCATCATCCTCCCAGGATGCAGAAGGGGACAGCCGGGCACCACCTGCCCTGTCCCTCATGGGACACCGTGGGTTGGGGGTTGTCAGGACCCTTGTGTGTTTTCCAGCTGACCCCATCTGGAAGGGAGGACTGGGGTTATCCTTCCTATATTTTGACTACGGGGACTGCAGAGCCCACAGGATGGTGGGACGGGGGCAGTAGCCCTCCTGCCTTGTGCCAGCATGTCTGGGCAGATGCGTTTTTTCCCAAGCATCCTCCTATCAATAACCCACTTGTGTTTCTGGTTGATGATCCACCAGCTGACCCTGGCTGGTGGAGCAGCTCTGCCTGCAAACTCTCTGCTCACAGCACCATGCTGACTGCATGGTCATAAGACCCTGGAAAAATCATGAAATGAACCAAAATGCAGTATGTAGTGCTCCTTTTATGGAGCCTTTCCTTTCCGGGCCGCTCCAGCGTGTGTGGTGTTGCAGGGCTAGAAGCTGACCTCTACTTGTTCCCATTAAAAGTGGGAGCTTTTGTTCCCATGGGTAAAAGTGATAGCAAGGTCTTGCAGCCTGTCTCAGCGATGGTGGGGGATAGTGAATTGTGTGGCAGCATAGACACAAGGAGTAGTGATAAATTGGTAACTACAGTAGTGTCCGAGAATGCTCAGGTGCAAATCAGGGCCTGTCCCCCCAAGAAAGTGGCAGGACAATTAACCCAACTGAAGTGCATCTACACTAATGCATGCAGCATGGGGAATAAGCAGGACGAGCTGGAGGCCATCGTGCAGCAGGGAAACTATGATGTGGTTGCCATCACGGAAACGTGGTTGGAAGACACACACAAGTGGAGTGCTGTAATTGATGGCTACCAGCTTTTCAGAAGAGATAGGCAAGGGAAGAGAGGTGGTGGGGTGGCCCTCTGTGTTAGGGGCGGCCCTCTATGTTAGGGGCGGTTTTGAATGTCTAGAACTCAACAGTGTGAATGACAGTGTTGAGTGTGTATGGATAAAAATCAAGGGGAAGGCCAACAAGGCAGATATCGTGATGGGAGTTTGTTATAGACCCCCTAATCAGGATGTAGAAACCGATAAAGTATTCTATAAGCGTCTGGCAGAGGTCTTGCGATCATCTGCCCTTGTTCTCGTGGGGGATTTCAACTTCCCAGGTGTCCGCTGGGAATACTACACAGCAGAGAGGGAACAGTCCCGGAGGTTCCTGGAGTGTGTGGAAGACAACTTCCTAACACAGCTGGTGAAGGAACCTACTAGGGGAAGTGCCCTACTGGACCTACTGTTTGTTAACAGAGAAGGTCTTGTTGGGGATGTAAAGGTTGGAGGTCGTCTTGGGTAGAATGACCATGAAATGATAGAGTTTTCAATTCTTGGTGAAGCGAGGCGGGGAGCCAGCAAAACTGCCACCTTGGATTTCCGAAGGGCAGACCTTAACCTGTTTAGGAGCATGGTTGAGAGTGTCCCTTGGGAGGCAGTTTTGAAGAGCAAAGGTGCCCAGGAAGGCTGGTCATACTTCAAGCAGGTGCTCTTAGAAGCACAGGAGAAGGCCATCCTCATGTCCCGAAAGACGAGCCGACGGGGAAGAAGGCCAGCCTGGCTAAATAGAGAGCTTTGGCTGGACCTCAGGAAAAAAAGGAAGGCTTACATTCTCTGGAAAAGGGGCTTAGCAACTTATGAGGATTATCAAGATATAACAAAGCTATGCAGGGGGAAGATTAGAAGGGCCAAAGCTCAATCAGAACTCAGCTTGGCCACTGCAGTTAAAGACAACAAGAAGAGATTTTTCCAGTATATCAACAGAAAAAGGAAGACTAGGGAAAATATAGGTCCACTGATGAATGAGACGGGTGCCCTAGTGGTGGAAGACACAGAGAAGGCAGAGTTACTGAATGCCTTCTTTTCTTCGGTCTTCACTGATAAAGCCGTCCCTCACGCATCCCATACCCTGGAGGCAAGGGGGAAGGTCTGGAGAGAGGAAGATTTTCCCTTAGTTGAGGAGGACCGGGTCAGAGACCACTTGGCCAAGCTGGACATTCATAAATCCATGGGCCCTGACGGGATGCACCCGCGAGTGCTGAGAGAGCTGGCAGATGTTATCGCTAGACCGCTCTCCATTGTCTTTGCAAGGTCATGGGGAACAGGAGAGGTGCCTGAGGACTGGAGGAAGGCTGACATCACTCCAATCTTCAAAAAAGGCAACAAGGAGGACCCAGGGAACTACAGGCCGGTTAGTCTCACCTCTGTCCCTGGGAAGGTAATGGAGCGACTCATTCTGGAGGTCGTCTCCAAACACGTAGAGGAACAGGAAGTTATTGGAAGTGGTCAGCATGGATTTACCAAGGGCAAATCATGCCTGACCAATCTGATAGCTTTCTATGATGTTATAACGGGTTGGCTGGATGAGGGGAGAGCCATAGATGTCATCTACCTTGACCTTAGCAAGGCTTTTGACACTGTCTCCCATAACATCCTCATTAGGAAGCTGAGGAAGTATGGGCTAGACGAGGTGACAGTGAGGTGGATCGAGAGCTGGCTGAGTGACAGAACTCAGAGGGTTGTGATCAGCGGCACAGAGTCCAGTTGGAGGCCTGTAACCAGTGGTGTCCCTCAGGGGTCAATACTTGGTCCAATTTTGTTCAATATATTCATTAATGACCTAGATGAGGGGACAGAGTGTATCCTCAGCAAGTTTGCTGATGATACCAAGCTGGGAGGGGTGGCCGACACTCCAGAGGGCCGTGCTGCCATCCAGCGTGACCTGGACAGGCTGGAGAGCTAGGCAGAGAAGAACCAAATGAGGTTCAACAAAAGCAAGTGTAGGGTCCTGCACCTGGGAAGGAAGAATGCCAAGCACCAGTATATGTTAGGGGCGGACATGCTGGGAAGCAGCTCTGAGGAGAAGGACCTGGGGGTCCTGGTAGACAGCAAATTATCCATGAGCCAGCAGTGTGTCCTTGTCGCCAAGAAGGCCAATGGCATCCTGGGCTGCATAGGGAAGACTGTGGCCAGTAGGTCGAGGGAGGTCATTCTCCCCCTCTACTCTGCACTGGTGAGGCCACAACTGGAGTACTGTGTCCAGTTTTGGGCTCCCCAGTTCAAGAGGGACAGGGAACTACTGGAGCGAGTCCAGCGAAGGGCAACCAAGATGATTATGGGACTGGAGCACCTCCCTTATGAGGAAAGGCTGAAAGAGCTGGGACTCTTTAGCCTGGGGAAGAGAAGGTTGAGGGGGGACCTGATTAATGTTTACAAGTACCTAAAGGGTGGGTTTAAGGAGGAAGGAGCCAGGCTCTTTTCAATGGTTCCCAGTGACAGGACAAGGGGCAATGGGCACAAGCTGGAACATAGGAAGTTCCGATCAAATATGAGAAAAAACTTCTTTACGGTGAGGGTGACAGAGCACTGGAACAGGCTGCCCAGGGAGGTTGTGGAGTCCCCTTCTCTGGAGATTTTCAAGACCCGCCTGGATGCAGCCCTGAGGGATGTGCTTTAGGCAATCCTGCTCTAGCAGGGGAGTTGGACTAGATGATCTCTAGAGGTCCCTTCCAACTCTGAAGATTCCGTGATTCCGTGATTAAAGGCAGCAACCCCTCTGCAATCTCGGCCCTCCGGGAGACAGGGCTTGGAGGAAAAAGCCAAACTGCAACACAACCTGGCAGCCAAAACCACAGGGAACATCCCGTTTTGGTAAAAGCCCCCCAGTCCCTAACCCCGGCAGCCTTTTCTCCTGACGTTGCAGGGATTCTGTGCATTGTCCCCCAGAATAAGGCTCGAGGGAGCTGCCTGGTAAAAAGGCAGCCAGAGGGGATGGCGTAAAAGAGTCCGGCAATACCCGCTGCTGCAGGGGACGCGGGTGGTAAAACATCCCTGGAGTGGCATGGCTCATGGCACAGCAGGGACGGGTCACAGTGACCGCGGAGGGTCTCCAGCAGGTTTGTGTGCTTCCCCCGAGGGGCTGGTGTGGGCACCGGGGAGGGGGGGAGAAGCCATTTTGCCCCCACATCCAGGGGGTTTGTGCAGCCCTGGTCTTGCTCATCATCTGAGGCGCCTGCCTTGGGCTGCCCCCGGACTCACTGAGCTGACGCTGTGTTGGTGGAGGGGGGAAAGAAGCTGAAGGAGCCCCTGGAGAGTGCAGTTGCCCTCCCAGGTATGGGAAAACCCCATGCACCGTGGGGCTGTGTGGCTCGGCCTGGACTGGACGAGACAAATCGCCAAGTTTTGCTGTCAGAATAAGGCTCCAAGGGCTCACACCAGGCTCGGGGTCATTCCTGGGAGGGTTTGTTGGAGGCAGAGGCAGGTGGGTGCTGTGATGCCCAGGTACTGTGCAGGTGCCTTCGCAAAAGCGCAGCATCTGGTGGGAAAACAGGCATTGGAGAGGGGTTTGGGGATGTACCCCGTTGTTCCTTGGTGTCTGATAAGCATTGGTCATGTCAAATGACTGGATGTAAATTTCTGGTCATCAGGAGGATAAGCAGATCCCATCCATCCTGGTGGGGAAGAGGCAGCATCCCAGCTGGTGGGGACCACCAGCTCCAGACCTTGGCACCCCTGGAGAGGCAGGCCCAGGGCTTTTTCTTACGGTGCACCCGGGCCCGGGTCTTTTTTTTTTTTTTTTTTTTTTTTAGGGTGGCCACAGCAGATCCGAGAGCACCAGCTGCTGGGCACGGCAAAAAGCGCTGAGGAGAAAGCTGTCGGAAGAGCTTCTGCTAGGTGTTTTGGGCTGTCTTGGCTAAATCAGCAGCTTGATGGTGGGTCTGCATCCTGCCAGGTGCCTGACAGGCAGGATGGAGACATGCAGAAGGAAAGGACACTTATTTTCCCACTCTGAATTCAAGTAAAGCAAGTATGGGAAAAGATGGACCCCCTTAAAGGGCTTGGGTGCCTCCAAACTCATCCATCTTTTCCATCTATGTGAGTTTATTTTGACAGCACGGGAATGGATACAGCTAAGACAGGGGCCAGGACCCTTGGACCCTCCACCCCTTGGATTTACTTTTTCCCCTCTTCCCTTCACCTGGTTCCCACCAGTGCCAACTATTCACCATGTTTGAGCCGGGGCTGGGAAGTGGTGGGAGGAGAACGGGCTGAGCAGAAACTTGGAGAAAGCCTCAGATTTGCAGGTTGAGCCATCACTAAGGAAAAACCTGGGGGAGTTCGGGAGGACTGGCCGTGTCGTGGGAGGGATGGGGCAGGTCTCCCCAGGTGAGGGACGCTTCAGCCAGCCCATCCTTTCCAGCAGCCACCAGCCATGTGGATGGGTTGTGGCTGCATGGCAAAGCTCCGCGCGTGCATCTTGCCGTCAGGAATAAAGCCATGATTTTTCTCATCGGGATCCTCGCCCTCGTTGAGAGAAGGGATGGAGGACACGTCTCTGCTCATTGGAAATGTCCCTGCTTCATCTCTTATGATTTGGAGAAGTGCAGCATGGATTTGTTATGGAAATATCGAGACCTATAGTGAATATTTGCCTGGTACCAGGCTCACATATAGTTCGATCTTCTGGCTTTAAATGTGCTTTGAAAATAAGCACTTTCACGTAACTATATCTAATATTATTTTCCCTCCTCCCCACCTGGTCGGTGACAGTGGGAAGTTGGGGTGATGCTGTGGAAGACAAGGGCTGTCTGCAGCATCCTCTTGTCCTTGCAAAAGGCTGCAGAGCTCTGCCCAAAAGCCATCGCAGTTTTAGTGAAGGGACCCCCGGCCACCCCCGCCTGTAGGGAGGGCCGTGTCCTCTTCTGGGTCAGAATGTCCCTTGTTCCCTGGAAGCCACCAACCCCAGAGCAGAGAAGGTCTCAGCTGTGGTCCCTGGAGAGAAGCTGAGCCTGATGCTGCCTTCTTGCTTGGATAAAAGGATCCTGGAGACCTTGACCCTGCACTGGGTTTGAGGGGGCTGAAACACTGGCCGTGAGCTGCATTGCTTAAAGCCGGAGAAAAACACACAGGCAGCGTATAGGGACTTGCTTTGCTCCTGAAACTGGTTTCTTCTCCCTCAAGCACCAGCAGACTCAATCCTGTCATTCATAGTTCATAGCTCATGGTTTCCGACGGCGGGGAGCATTCAAAGTATGGGAAACAGGAATTTCCACCCCGCCTTGGTGCTGGCAGAGAGCAAACTGAAGCTGGGGAGATGCTCGGCTGCCCCAAATCTGCTCTCGCTGGCCCAGATCACTCATTCAGCAATGGAGATGTCGGTGGGTGCAACCCTGGCACCTCCAGCAGCTTCAAGGAGGGCCCAGGGAGGGGGATGGGGATGCCTACCCCAGGGGTGACTGTGCAACCTCAGCCCCGGCACGATCTGTCTGGAGAGGTTTCAGCCTCAATTTCTGGACCATCCCAAGAAAACTGGGATAACGAGTGGAGTGGCTTGGTCCCTGATCTTAAGCGGGGGGTGTGGAAGGTGTTGACATACTCCGGGTCTCCTTCCAGCGAGGGACAGGGCTTCACGGCTTGAGACATCCCCCCCGGGGCATGTCTCCCACCATGGGTGCTCTCTTTTGGCAGCTGCCCCAGTGCACGGGACGGCTCGGCGGGGCTGCACCTCCCCTGCTCCTTCCAGAAACCAGCCCCATGTTGTAACTGCTGCAACCGCTGCACCCACGAGCGACTGATACTGCTGCCCACGCCTGCAGCCCTGCCGCGACAGCCAGCCGCACGAAACCACCCCTCCTGCCCATAGAGGAACTCCAGGGCCCATCTCACTGGGGTTTGGGTGCCAGAGGTGCATCTCCTCTTCTGCCTGCCCCACGGATCCTGCAGAGCCCTGGGCATCTTCTTGGGGCTGGAGGACCACAGGGCTGGGAATGCTTGTGCGGAGCATCTCTCTGCCCCAAGGCAAGACTCCCCGCTATGTCAGGGTTCTCCGGAAGGCTTTCCATGGTGGAGACTCCAGGCCCTCCAGGCCATTGGGGCCCCTTGATGGTTCAAATCCAGGTCCCGTGGCTGCACTGCCACAGCCAGAGCTGGGGAAGGCGTGCAGGCGGGGCGCCTTGGGGTCACTGTGCCTGCTCTGGGAATCTCATCCTCACATCCCTGTGGAGCCGCTCAGCAAGCCTGAGTGTGGGCTGGCAGCCCCGTGGCCACTGGCCGGGCTGAGGGGTGGCAGGGGTGGCTGGAAAGAGTCGAGACTGTGGGAGGAGTGACCCACCCCGTGGCAGTTTTTTCAAGGCTTTGCAGGGGAGACACCTCTCAGCTTCTCGCCTGGGGGTCGAGGGAGGGATGGGCAGCACCCTGGGACACATGTAAGGCCACAGGGAACCTTCTCCATGTGTGTTTCCAGCCGGCACCTGGCCAAACAGTGACTCATGAGCCACCTGCGGCTGCTGAGATGGCCAAGCTCGGGCCTTCTGCCTGCCCTGAGCCCACAGGGCTCCTGCCGCTGCCTGGACTGCAGTTCCCAAAGATGCTGGAAACCCCCTCCAGGGCAGGTTCAAGGCAGCAGTGGCCCTCGAGCCTGCTGGAGTGTGTTTGCTGGGCTGTGTGCTGCCACACCGGTGCTTGGGTGAGCGTCTGATGGTGTAGGGCGGGGAGCGCAGGGCTGGAGTGAGGAGTGTTTGGGGGATGAGGAGGGGAGGGGGCGTAGGGATGAAGATGTGGCCAGGGCGAGGAACAGGGAGCTGTGGCGGCTGGAGGCAAGAATTGTTTGGCAGGAGCCCAGCCCTGGTGCAGGGTGCTGCCGGTCACCCTGCTCTGCAGCAACAGAGGGAATTTGGGCTCCCGACATCCCCTTTAGCGACTGTTTCATTGGGGTTTGAGCTCAGGGATGAGCCCGACTACAGGTGCCCATCACATGAGGGAAAGCAGGCAGGACCGTGCTGCCTGTCCCTGCCCTCCGACGCCTGACACTGGCTCCTCGCCCCCTCCCTGGCCAACCAGGCAAATATCAGGCCTTTAAAACGGGGAACGAGTTCCTCCGCATTCAGTCCCCGGGAGATGGCCCTGTCCCTGCTCCAGCTTCTGCGCAACGCGCCCGCATGACACGCGCAGCCAACACCTCCGTGTTAGTAGGTGTCCCAGTCCCCTCCCCAGCTGATGCTCGGTGCCGGGGCACGGCCAGCCCCGCTTCTGGGGACAGCAGTGGAGTGCATGGAGGGGCTCCTGCCCTGGTGCCCTGCAGCAGGTAAGGGGGCTTTGGGGGCACAGAGGAGCTGGTGCACAGGGTCAGGGTCTCCTTCTGCAGCACTTTGGGGGACCAGGTCCCTGATCCCTCTTAAAGCAGAGCAGGAGCCTGCATCTTTCTTCTCTTTGATTGGGAGGGGATGGTTTGTTGTGTTCTTGTGACCGTCCTGGCGCAGGGGATGGCTCCCAAGGAAGAGGAGGTCAGCCAAGGAGGGGATGGCAAAACCTCCAGAGACAGCTGTGAGGATGCCCATGGGCACAGTCATGCGTGAGAAAAGGGGTGCAGGTTGGGTCGGGTCTGACAATGCTGCAAGGTCTGGAAAAACCTGCAGGTTTTATGAAGCTCCAGTTTTAAGAGAAAGGAGCTGAGCTGAGCTGAGCATCCCTCCTCCCCTCTCCCCTCTCTCCTCTCCCCTTTCCCCTCTCCTCTCTTCCTCCGCCCTTCACCCATCTCCCGCTCCCTTCTCCCTTTTCCCCTCTCCTCTCTCCCTTCTTCCCGCTCCCCTCTCCCTTCCTTGAGCCGCCGCATGAATGCTCCCTGCCCTGGGAGACGCACGGCAGAGCTTCAGACCCAGCCCAGACGCGGGTCTGGGGATGCCAGCGGCCCCGCGCTCCCCCTGGCGCCCCAGGCTGGGGCAGGGGCCAGGCGGGATGGCTGGGCTCTGCCCTCCCTGCTCTGACTAAGAGGAGACGCCGGGCTCCGGGGCTTGCTGACCACACCATGCTCCGGCGTGAGGAGCACAGCCTGGAGATGGCTGTGGCCTGGCCACCAGCCTGGGACATCCTCCAGCAGCCTGGAAGGAGCCTGGCGTGGGTGCTCGCTGCCTGCCCCGGGTCCAGCACGCCCCCTCTCCATCCCCGGGGGGTCCTGTGCTCCCACCTGTCCCACTGCCCTGGCCTCCCCCTGCTCCCGCTGGCCCCTCTGTGTCCCCTGGGATGGGAGCATCTCCCTTTCCATGGCAGGTTTCTTTGTGGGATGGGAGTTCCCACCTCCCGTGCACCTGGAGCTGGCAGCAGTGCACGGAGGCACTCGTGACACAAGCTGAACCTGCTTTATCTGTACCACGTGCTGAGCACGTCCATCCAGGGGCTCGTGCATGTGATTTTGCAGCTGGGGATTGTTGCCCCCGCTGGCTCTGGAGTTGGGGTCCTCCCGTCATCTCTCTCTTGCCCCAAGGGCCACACTGAGAGGCGTAATGCTCCTGAAAATGCCCTGTCTTGTTGAGAGGATGCCTAGTAGCTGTCAACTGCATCTGTTAGGGGCAAGAGGGCAAAAGCAAGAGAGCAGGGAGGAGGAGGAGGAGAGATGAAGAGATGGATCATGCTTATCATTTCAACCTTATTAACCCATTGTGCCTCTTCCTCGCAGCTGGGGAGCGCCTGTGTCCGACAGAGCAGGGATGTCTGAGGCCTCGTCCAGCAAGGAGGGACCCCCGGCCGAGTGCCCCATGTGCTACGAGAAGTTCCACCCGCTGGAGGCCATGCACCGCCAGCTCAGCTGCGGGCACACCTTCTGCCACGACTGCCTGGTGAAGTGCTTGCTCTCCGCCAAGCTTGACGGCCAGGTCCAGAGCAGCATCATCTGCCCCATCTGCCGCTACATGATTTCCTCAGCAAGAAGGCGGCTCTATGGCCGCCCAAGGCAGGCACCAACCTCCGGGCCCTGGAGATGCCTCTGTCCCCTTCCTCCTTGTCCCATCTGACCAAATTGGAGGCCAGCAACACCTTGGTGGTGCCCAGCCATTTTGTGATGCTGGTGCAGAGCTTCGACCGGTGCTGCAGCACGGGGAACAGCCCCATGGACTCGCAGGGGGTCCCAGGAGAGCTGGCGCGGGAAGCCCACATCTTTGTCATCAGTGACCATGGGATGCCACTGGTGGGTGTGGACTGCAGCTCCCTGGGGAGGAGAAGCAGAACGGAATCACGAAGCTCGGTGTCATCCAGCTCGGCCCTGGGGGTGAAATGCTGCCAGTCACCCATCGCCCTTGCCGTCCAGCTCATCTTGACGGTGGCCATGCTGGCGGCTGTGCTCCCTCGGCTGCTGCTGGTGAAGAGGGACTCGTAGCAGGGATGGGATCAGCTCAGGTGCTGGAGGTGTCACTGATGCTGGGACAGAGCTAGGGCTGGGACCTCTCTCAAAAGATCCCATGAGAAAGTCCAGAAGCAGCTCCAGGTGAAGCTCTCTCTCATCTGGCCAGGCACTGAACGGACTTTCAGACCTTTCCGCAGATCTCCGGGTGCTCACAGTGTCGTCGCTGGCATTTTCTGCCTCTTTTGGTTAAAATGTGGCTGGTCAAACCCTGCTAGTGGGTTCCCCTAGTGTCTTAGCAGAGAGCATGGTTTCTCCTCCCGCACCCTGTTGAGGAGAAATAACTGGACTCCAGACGATCCAGTGTGAATCAACAGAAGCCGTAAATTAAGCACCGATCATCATCTTTTATACCCTGTGTTGTAGCCATACACGCGACTCGCTTATTTCTGATCAGCGAGTTACACTGTCCACGCGCTGTGCACGCAGTTCGTTCACACATCAGATTGGTTACAAGAATTCGCATAGTAAATTGCTTAGTCATTAGCACAACATGTTTTCTACCTTCTCAGTTCCCGTTTTTCCCATGTACTCATTCCATCTTCTACCACCTGTTTTGCCCTTAATCTAATCTCTCACAGCAGGGAGGCTGGCTCACATGGCCGTTTTCTCTCAGATACATTCCTACAATACCCCCTTTTTCTTCTTGGGCCAGCCAGACCTTATGCATGGCATTTTCTATCATGTCAGTCACTTTGCGGAGAACACACGAGGCTGCCATAATCAATAATAATATAACCAACAATAGCATGAGCCCTTGCTTTAGTAAATCTGATAACCATCCCGTTATACCCCACGAGCTTAACCAATTATCAAAACCGTTTTTGACCACTTTTAATTTGGACATGTTATCCTTCAGCTCCCGTAACTGCTTATGAATGGATGATGAGTGGTCGGAAGGGTTCATACAACACATACCTTCAAAACCTTCACATCCATGACCCTGAGCTAACAGCAAAAAATCAACAGCCGCTCGATTTTGCAACGTAGCATGCCGAATGCTATCAACATCAGTCAGCAAGCTAGATTTGGGTTGCCCATTGACGGTGCTGGGGGTTGTCCAGGCAAGGGATCAAGTTGCCCAGCAAAGGCACTAGGATGCACGCAGTCTGCACTGACTTGCCCAGGGGTGGCACTGGGTTGCCCACTGAGGACCGTGAGTTCATAGGATCATAGAACGTCTCAAGTCGAGAAAGACCCATGAGGATCATCGAGTCCATCTCCCTGCTCCTTGCAGGACTACGGAAAACAAAATTATATGACTAAGCCACTCAACAGTTGCCCAAAAGCTGCACCTGGTTGCCCAGGGGCTGCAAAACCTGCCCATGGAGGGCAGTAGGTTGTCCAGGGCAGGATCTAGGATGCCATGTGAGGGTATTTTCTTGCCCAGGGCTGGCCCCGGGTTGCCCATCCACAGCAATGCATTGCCCAACAGCTGCATCGGGTTGCCAGAGCGGCTGCAGGGAGTTGCCCGCGTAGAACCCGGTTACTGAGCACCCTGCGCCAGCGGCAACGCTGCCCTGGTTCTGTGACACAGAGGGCACTGGGGATGCTGCAGTGTCTGGCAGTGCTGCCACCCAACCTGACAGCACAGCACTGAGTAGCAGCCCCCCCCCGCACACCCCCAAGCCTCTGCAGGGTGAGTATGTCCCTGAACTGGGAGGGAAAAAAACAGGTCATTCTCCTAATCCCCCTCCATATCTCTTCTGTCCTCTAAATGTACCCGGATGAGGTAGTCGGGGGCTCCTATCGTTGTGTCTGTGTTCAGGGTTGGCACAAAGTGTCGCCCTGGGATGGCTTATCCCAAGGGGGATGCAGGGGCATTTATTTCAGCTGGAAATGCAGGGAAAAGTAGCCCTGGGCCGTTCCCAAGGGGTTTTCCCTCCCTTTCCTAAACGTGTGTCTGTCAGTGTCTGAAAGGGCAGAGTTTTTTTGTGGGGGTGGGAGCCAGGGAAGCTGCCTCCCACCCTCCCAAGGCTGTTTCTCAGGTATAAAGCGGCACGGAGCTAGGGAAAGCGCCGTCATTTATCCCTAGGCGGGAGAAAAGTGCTGAAGGGTGCGGTTTGTGGGAAGCGGCACACACGGTGGTTTCTGTTGGACCTGAGCGCAGACATTTCGTCCTCGGTTCTGCCAAACTGCCTCGGAGGGTCGTGTTTGCGAAAGCTTCTTTTTCTGCTAAATTTGAGGGTGTGAGTTTCCCGCTGCCTGTCGCACAGCCACTCCCATCAGGGATCTTGCTGTAGCACACCTGTGTCCTCATCTTCCCCTGGGGCTCCGAGCCAGGCTGGGAGCAGTGGGGACGGGACGGTGTTAGGGGAAGGACACGTCAGGCTGGCTACAACAGCCGTATTGAGGGACTTATTCCTGCCCGTGGGTGACACTTGTAACCTCACAAGAGCTTCGTACCGAGCACCACGTACCCCTCCGGAGTGTTTGTCCTCAGATGAGGTGTGTTTGGTGGCCCCCTGCCTTATCTTGCTGATAACCATCGATTGACAGCCTCAAGCTGGAGAGGACAATATGCAATTCTTGGTAGCAAAATCTTCATGTGTGGCCATTCCTCCTAGGGCTACTGCAAGGCTGGTGTTTCCCAAGCGCTCTGAAAAGACTGTGGGCCATCTCCTTCCCACGCACACTGATCTTACACCAGGTGAGCCATCGACACCTTTCCTCCTTTGCAAGGCAAGAGGCGGCCCCTCTTTTGAGGCTGAAATAGGGGTGTGGGGGGGTCAAATTTGGATATAGTCCTGCAAAGCTCAGCTCCCCTGCAGGCTCCTCACTCCAGCATTTAAGGCAAGGGAAGATAGAGGGGGTGAGGATGGAGTCCCTCACCCACCCACAAACGGCGCTGGGCCGGTAGCAGATGTGTGTCCAAAAGGGACGCAGCTCTCGGGGCTGGGAATGGAACTTTTACAGAGAAAATGACCTCTGGAGTATCAGAAGATCAGCAGATACGCCAGCCAAAAGAAACAAAGGAACAGCAGAGAAGGAGCAACTCCAGTTTGACTGGATTGACAGATTTAAGGAAAAGGAAGGCACGGTATCTGTCATTCTCCTTACGGCCGTGATTTGTTTTTCTCCGCATTCCAAGACCTGATGCTAGATACTAACAACCAAGTCAAACGCTTTTATATACAAATGTTTGGGATGCTGTCAGGAGGGATTTGTTTTCAAGGGGTTTAGGCCTGTTCAGGCGCTGTGAGGGCGCTCTGTGCGTCGCTGTTTGTGTTTGCAGTTGCGGGTGTTGCTGTAAGAAGTAAGGCAAGTGCAGGAGGTTGCTGAGGTTGTCCTCTCTCTCCTCCTCTGTGCAGGACACGGACGGGACACACGAATAGCAGCGGTGGAGCATGGAGTCTGTCGGCTCTCCCTTACCAGCAAAGTTCGCCCATCCCAGAGCCATACCCACCAGGTTTCTCCCTGCCATCCACACCATGGCGTCAAGCTATAAGAACCGATTTCCTTACCGCCCCTTGCCTCAGAGCTACAGCCTCCCCTGGATGCCCAGCACCTACTACAAAACGGCTGCCAGCAAACCAACTTTGGCTGCCTTTTCCAAGAGTTCCCAGGGGATAACCGCCGGCGAGAAGCTTCCATCTGTTTCCACCAGAACCACCGTCTTCACCCGCTACACCCCTGAAGACTGGTACAAGTCCAACGTGACCAATTACAGGGAGTCGGAGACCTCCCAGAAGAACGTGGAGCGCCTGAGAGCCGATACCTCCCGCATCATTGACCACAAATACCAGCAGACCAAGAAAACGCAAGCAGAAAGCACCAAAAACCTGGGAGTGCGCGCCAATGACATCGCGTTTTGGAAATCGGAGCTCTGCCACGAGCTAGATGAGGTGATCGGGGAGACCAACGCGCTCACAGAGGTGAAGACCAGGCTGGAGAGAGCCTTGGCCGAGGCGGACGCCCCTCTCCGGGTAAGCACCCGTCCCGGCGCGCTGCAAGCTGTAGCCTACTGCTGAAACATCTGCAGCCCTTCAAACGTCTCATTAAGTTTCACTGCAGCTCCGGAATGTCTAGAAAGCTTTTATTAAGAGGCCATTAGTTAAGTTTGTAGTAAACAAACCCCCCTTGCCATCTGCTGGATCCCCTATCAGCACAGGCTGAGCACCTCAGAGCTGCGTTTGCTTAACTCAATATTTTTAGAAGTGGTACATCCAAAATCCCGGTTTGGGAGACAAAAGCCCGTGTCTTACCACGAGGCTCTGGCGAGGTGGGCGTCAAGGCTGACACAGATCCCCCATTTCAGCTGTGGCTGCACCAGGGACACGTCTGCTCCCTCATGATGGTTTAATGCTGATGTTGCAGCTCGCCTGCTCCTTGTCAGCTAAACCAGCTGCCCCGGGCCACTTTTTTCCCCCTCTTGTCATCTCCGTGCCCACCTAGAATTTCTTTTCTCACATTACTGGAGATGGGGACGGTCCCCATAGAGAGCCCTGCCCCTGCAGCCAGCGGTGATGGCGTGTCCCCAACAGGTCGCTCAGGAGTGCTTACTTCACCGGGAGAAGAGGATGGGCATCGACCTGGTCCACGACAACGTGGAGGAACAGCTCGTAACAGTAAGTTGGGCAACTCAGATCATGCGTTGAAGCTATTTTTACCGGATTTCAAAGTTATGGGATTTGGAGCACTGATCACCTGCCTCCAGCAGCCGGAGCTTCACAAAGGCAATGGCTTTGTGCTGAAGTCAAGTGAGCTGAGAGCAACACACTTCCTCCGGTGGAGCTGAATGTGTCTCAGAAATTCAGCCTGGGCATTTACACCGAAGACAAGGCCAAAGCCCAGATCACGTAAGGAGGAGCTCCTTCTCTCATGTCATAGGGCTGATGTGCATTTGTGGTCACAGCAGAAGCCCAGCAGAACCCCAGCAGATGTGAACCCCGAGAAGAAGCCCATCTATCCCCACACCCCGCAGGCGTAAAGCCCATGGAGGCTCCATGGCATGCGGGCGGTGATGCTCGTGGGAGGACAGAGCTGCGCGGGGGGCCGGGAGCTGCTGTGGGGAGTGGAACGGGGAGGAAGCCATTCCACCCGTACATCCCCACCGATGGCTGCTGTTTGCATGTTGAAGGTCCAACCGGGCGGCCCAGCACAACCTGGAGAAGGATATGGCCAACAAGCAGGTGGCCCACTGGATCGACGACAGGTGCCACCACCTGATGAACACCTCCCACGGCATGAGTTACTACCGAGGGGTGGAGCAGGTCGATGCCACGTGAGTGCACGCTGGCGGTCCCCAGCAGCAAGCTGTCCCCGGGATACGCGGTGCCTCTCCCTGGCAGGGAGCTGCTTGTCCCCAACCCAGATCCATCCCGCCTGGAGACACCTCCCTCAGAGCGGTCATTTCTCTCCGCTCCCCGGAAAGGGAGCACAACCCTCTGCTGACAGTTGGATGCCAAACATCCAGAGGGTGAAAGCCAGTCCCACCCCATTAAACATTCTACCAGGGGTTGAGAGATCAGCCTGCCAATTAATTCAGCGCAGCACCTCTGCTGAAACAGCTCACTAAGTTTATGCATATTTTCAAAGATGTGTCTTAGATGATGCTAGGCGATGTTTCTACTTTTCAAGGACTCTTTTCAGCTTCCCATAGAAGTGAGGAGGAGCATAGGCAGAACAAGGGAAAGGCCAACGGAATATTCCGTACCATAGATGCCATGCTCAGGATATAAATGGGGGTTGGTGCGGGGTGGGAATATGCGGTCAGGGCTCGGGAAGGTGCCAGTTCACTGGGTGGTGAGAGTGACTTCTCTCATTATTATTATTATTATTATTATTATTATTATTATTATTATTATTATTATTATTATTCGTTTCTGTTACTGTTCTATTAAACTGTCCTTATCTCCACCCACGAGTTTTTCCCTTTCCCTTTCCCCTCCTTTTCTCCCTCTTATCCCTTCTGGGGGGAAGGGGGAGAACTGCACCAGCGCACGCGTGGTCCTGGCTGCTGGCTGGGGTTAAACTATGACATACAGTCCAATTAAAAGTGTAGATTTAATCTATAGTGAATCCACGCTGCTCCCTGGCAGGGTCCATGCCTGCCCACATCCAGCTTACCGGGGGCCTCTCCTTTTCCCCGCCAGGATCTCGGTGCCGCAGTCCTGGGCCAAGTGAAAGATTCAGACCCACCTGGCCAAGGTAGCCTGAACCCCTCCCTTTTGGTGTGACACTGTCACTTCCCAGTGACACCTCCAAAGCGCGACCCTCCACGCAGACCTGGCCCCAGCAGAGGAACGGTCACCACAAGAACCTGGTTATAGCATCATTTAGAATCATAGAGTCATAGGATGTGTTGGGTGTGAAGGGACCTCTCAAGACCACCTATTCCAACCCCCTGCAGTCAGCAGGGACATCTTCAACTGGATCAGGTTGCTCAGAGCCTCATGCAGCCTGGCCTTGAATGTCTCCAGGGATGGGGCCTCCCCCACCTCTCTGGGCAACCTGGGCCAGTGTCTCACCACCATCAGTGCAAAGAACTTCTGCCTAATGTCTCATCTAAACCCGCCCTGCTCTAGTTCAAACCATTGCCCCTCATCCTCTCGCTACATGCCCTTGCAAACAGCCCCTGCCCAGCTTTCTTGGGGACTTTCTTCTTGGAGCAGGATGAGTTGGCAGTGTAATTTCATCCCAAGGGATACTGCCCGTTGCTCATCCCAGCTGACAGCCTGCTAGCACAGGGATTTCCAGCAGAAAATGCCAGCGCTACTTGCATCAGCGCTAGTTACTTCAGAGGCGCTGGCTGCCCTGCAGAAGGGCTTTACTGGGACTCTGCTGGGGTGTCTGCTGTGGGGTTTGCAGCTTTGCTGCTCCTCCAAGGACGTGTTTTCGGTCTCAGCACTCTGTGGTTGCTGCACAGGTATCGGTGTGTTTGCTCCGCCAAGCAGATGAAGTGGAGATCAGCCATGGGCAGCAGGCTCGCACCACTGGCTCTCATGGAAAGCTGCCTGAAAAGTGCTCGGCACAGATTAACCGAGCAGAAACTGGGCTTGCAGCATCGCGGGCTGGTGCCACATCCTTCAGCGAGCAGCATCCACCAAAAACCTGCCCTCTGTTAGTTGCTAGTGATGGACGATCAGTTCCTGCAAGCAGTAATTCTGGGGAGCGGGTAATTCAGTAGATCCATCACTGCTCCAAAACCTCCTCTGATGGGACAGCAAGAGCAAAGAGAGGCTTTTCCCTGCAGAGAACTGGCTGCTGGATCTGTGCCTCCATCTATGGCAGAGTGAGAGCAGTCTGAGCCCGGGGTCTGCTGATTGAACTTGGTTTTTTTCTGCAGATGGATGGCAGAAAAGGGAAATCACGTTGCCGCTGGAGAATATATTTTTTAAATTTATGCATGTGTTTCTTTCTTACGCCAGACACTGCAGGAAATAGTCCAGACGGAGAGGAATATAGAAGCCATCCAAAAGGCCATTAGGGACCAGGGGCCTCCATTAAAGGTGGCTCAGACCCGGCTGGACGAGCGCACTCGGAGGCCAAACATGGAGCTGTGCCGGGACACTGCCCAGCTGCGGTAAGGCAGGAGCGCGGGGCCGGCGGGGACCTCGAGGGCTCACGGGTGGTAGCACTCGGGAGCATCGCTGGATGACAAAATTAATCATGGGGGGTTGCTTTTTTTTCCTAAAGAGTCCTTCCAGAAGTGCACCGACATAATCAAAAGCAATGAGCGGGTATCCCAGCCTTTGGGTGCTGGGAGAGCTCTGCGCCCACAACGGAGGCTGTACCCCATGGCCGGGGGCGGCCTGATGCCACCCCATGAGGGGCTGGATTTTTCCTACTTGCGTCAACCCCGTCTTCTCTCCTGCCTGCTTCCCGGCGGCTGGATGGGCTCAGGTTTGAAGGACAAGCCCTTTACTCTCCAACAGGCTCATGCTGAGAGCTCTTAGGTCCTTCCTTTGGGGTAACCGCAAGGGTGCAGCTGCTGTGCAAGGTGCTGTGTCCAGTGCTGGGCTCCCCGGTTCCAGAAGGACAGGGAACTGCTGGAGAGGGGACAGCAAAGGGCTACCAAGAGGATGAGGGGACTGGAACACCTCTCTTGTGAAGAAAGGCTGAGGGATTTGGGTCTCTTCAGGCTGGAAGAAAGACGCCTGAGGGGGCACCTTCTCAACGCTTATCAATAGTGAAAGGGGGGGTGTCAGAAGGATGGGGCCAGGCTCTTTTCAGTGGTGCCCGGGGACAGGACAAGGGGTAACGGGCACAAACTTGACCATAGGGAGTTCCACCTAAACACGAGGAGGAACTTCTTTGCTGTGAGGGTGGCAGAGCCCTGGCCCAGGCTGCCCCGAGAGGTGGTGGAGTCTCCGTCTCTGGAGACATCCCAAACCCGCCTGGAGGCGTTCCTGTGCCACCTGCTGTGGGTGACCCTGCTCTGGCAGGGGGTTGGACTGGGTGATCTCCAGAGGTCCCTGCCAACCCCCGCCAGCCTGGGATTCTGTGCACCACACGGAGAAGCAGTGAGGGCTGTGCTCACCTCCCCTGGGGACACTGGAAATCCTGTCAAGGACAGAGGGAGCTCTTTGGCATTGCACCCCGAGGGGCTGGGGAGGATCAGGCACCCTGAACTTCACACCTCCTCCTGGGAGCCCGCTGGGTGAGGCTCCCTGGGAAGCCTTTTCAAAGCAATTTAAACCCAGCCCCAGAGCCGGTTCAGCATCTCTCACGCCATCCTTTGTTCCATCCTCCACTTGTTTCACCTTCGCTTTTAGCCTCTCCCAGCTGTCCTCTTTCGCTGCGTGTGCACCCGTGGCTGTGGGGAGGACCCTTGCCCGGGGAAATCCAGGAGGGGGAGCCAAGAAACCCACAAAACCAAACAGGAACGGGAAACCACAGCTGCTTGTCCCTCTGCTTGGTGGCACCACCTGCTCTGGCAGACGTGGCTGCGCGTTGCCGAAGCCTTCGAGCAGATGTTCACTGAGCGCACTGAAGGGGGAAAACCCATGCCCCAGGGGCCCATCAGCAGCGCCATGCTAGAAACCACCCGCGTGACGGGACTTCTAATGAGGGCTCCTTGCTGTTTTCCAGCCTTGTCAACGAGGTCCGTGACATCCATGAGACGGTGCAGACTCTTCAGCAGCAGCTGAGAGACAGCCAGGACACCTTGCAAATGCTGGTTCGTGCCAAGGCCGTCCTGCAGCACGACCTGGCCGTCAAAGCCAACTCCCTGTTCATTGACGAGGAGAAGTGCATGGCGATGCGCAAGACCTTTCCCAGCACCGCGCGGCTGCTGGGTCCCATCTAGGCTGGGCTCAGCCCACCCCACGACATCCGTAGCCAGAGTTATCAGTTTTCTCTATATCTTATAAATAGTACATGATCAAACTTCCACTTCCTGATAGAAGCCTGGCTAGAAATTAAATTATCACTTTGCATGTCACATGGGCTACCTGGAGTATTTTTTTTTCCCTTTGGTTTTTCTCTTTCCACTGCTCTTTCACGGCGTGCCAGAAAGTAACTGAAAATATCCTGGATGCAACTAAGAGCAAATCCACCCACGGGGATTCATTCCTACCCATTCGGTCTGTGATTTTAGGAGAAAAAGTGTCGTGTCCTCCTCCTTTGGAGTCTGATGTGGAAAAAGCACAGGGTGAAGCCATGTCTCAAATCACCTCCTTGTCCTCCATGGGCCTTAGCGTGGCTTTTAGGAGGATCTGCCCCATGACCTTCCCAGCCACAGAGGTGACGCCGACAGGTCCGTACCCTCCTTTCCATCCTTTTTACAAATGGGTGCAATGTTTCCCTTTTTCCAGTGCCCGGGAACTTCACCTGATGCCATGACTTTTCAAATACCACCTTCTTCCAGGAACACCCCTTGATTCCTTTGGGGTATTGCACCGGTGTTTCCCTCCTGGCTCCTGTGACCTCAGGAGCCCCCAGCTCATCCCTCCAAGACTTCAAGTGTGAGGCAGCGTCACCAGCGCGTCTCAGAGCAACAGGCCCTCGCTGGCACCCCGTCCCTCCAACCTTGGCATCTCATCCCACAGGGACAGCCCGATATTGTCCCCCTCTCCCTTCAAGCCTTGTTTAAAGCTCTGTCAATGAGCCCCGCTACCTCCTGAGCAAAGACCCTCTTCCCCCTTGGAGGTGGGTGGGGAGACCCTGGCCCAGGTTGCCCAGAGAGGTGATGGAGGCCCCATCCCTGGAGACATTCAAGGCCAGGCTGCATGAGGCTCTGAGCTACGTGATCTAGTTGAAGATGTCCCTGCTGACTGCAGGGGGGTTGGACTAGATGGCCTTGAGAGGTCCCTTCCTACCCAACACATTCTGTAATTCTGTGTACTTTCTAACCACTTTTTTGGGGAAAATATGTCAAGTGCTCTCAAAAGAGTCAGTTAAAGCATTTTAGTTTCTGCAGAGCCCGTTTTGATGTTGGAAATAACAATGCCAATGATGTAAATTAGCTAGCAGGAGTGTGGAGTGAGGGTCCCTGGGTGTGATGGTGCTGTTACCTGAAATAAAAGCTCTCGAAATCAAAAGTAGTTTAGAGAGGAAATACTGCTTTATTTGCCACCAGCCTGAACAGATCCTCCACAGGGAGGTCCTGCAGGCCCAGGTGCCAGAGCATGGCCAGCAGCAGTCTGCGCAGGGCCACGAAGTCGATGGCCCTGACCTTGGTCGTCCCGATGGCGACATCCAGCAGCTGGGCCAGGCTGAGCTGGGCCATGGCTGCTGCCGTGCCTGAAGCGACAGAGGGACCTGAGCGGGACCTGAGCTCCTGGGGGAGTGGGAGAAAGAGCTGCCCAGGGGGCCCTTTCTGCCTGGGGGAGACTGGGATGGGTGGGAGGGATGGGCAGTCAAAGGCTTCCTCCTCCTCCCCTCGTCCTCGTCCTCCTCCCTGTGCGCGTCCTCCTTGTCCTCGTGCTTCTCCTCCTCCTCCTCCTCCTCTGTTGCCTCCTAGCAGCAGAGTGGTCACAGCGGTGGGACGGGTGACAAGGGACAATGCAGCGTCCCCCGTTGCTGGGCGATGCCCCGCTCCCGGCCGGTCCTTGGGATGGGGTTATCCACAGGCATGGGAGAGGCCGAGGGTCCCGGCTGCCTTTTCCACCTCCATCCCTGAGGCGCAGCTGGCGCAGGCTGATCTGTGGCCGCAGCCAGCGCAGCCCGAGCCCGGGCAGAGGCAGCTCCCTCGCAGGGCTGTCCCGGTCACTCAGCCCGCTCCGGTGACACGTCCCGCAGGAGACCAGGCCCCGCTGGGAACCACCACCAATATTTTTTTTTTGAGGAATCGAAGTGCAAGACAGATTTTACCTTCTCCCTTAGACATCAAAGACTGCTGGTGACAGCACCAACTCCCTTTGGTTTCTAGCATCTTGCTCCAAAGCAAAGAGCCACAGAAGCAGGGAAAAAGAAACGCAAATAAACACGAGCTGCCAGACAAGCCTAGGAAGGATTCAAACACTGGGAAAATCTCTGAATCCGAGTGATCCGTCAGACAAGTATGTAGGAAAAGAATCAGCAAGAACTTCTTTTCCCTTACAGCCCTCCAAGCCCGACCATTCCACGGAGAGGGCACTGCCATCTCCCTCCTTCGGTGAGGCACTCCAAGAGAGTTCCCAGGAAAGGAGGCGGGTGGGGAAGCAGGAAAGGGAGCAGAGAGTTGCTCTTCTAAGAGATACGGGAAATCTGTTTTCAGGCACTGGAGCAACAGCCACAGCTGGGCTCCGAGCATCCAGTGGGGCCAGGGGGTGCAGGTGTGGGACGCAGTTGGGATCCCCGGTGACTGGTCCAGCTCTTGCAGGTGGCTTGGGACCCCAGAAGCATCCGCGACCCACCTGATGCCCACCCTCTCCTCTCCCCGGCAGATGGAGGTGCTGCAACCCCCAGCAACACGCCGGCCACACTGCCCAACTTCCCGGGTGCTCTGGACACGTTCTCCAAGCTGTGGACCTCGAAGAGCCTGCAGAGCATGAACAGCCCCAGCCCCTCCATGGCCTGCTCCCCACGGGCAGCTGCAGCCCCTCTGGACATCCTCGCCCCATGGCCGCCAGCCCACCTGGCCCCCGTGCCCCCCACCTGCCCCCACCCCCCCCACAAAGGCCCGGGCCACCATGGACGGCCAGAGACAAAGCTGGGTTGGTGAGGGGGGAGAATCGGGGGGTCTGGGCCAGTGTGTTGGGAGCGGGGAGTCCCCCAGAAACACACGGGAATCATTGTCTGGGTCTTGTTGTTATATTTAAGTAGAAGCCTCTCCTCTGGCTTCCGAAATTCAGCACGGCTTCTTGCACAGACCCCCCTGAACACCCCCTCACCCCGTCCTCCCTCCCTCTGCACCTCTGCCGGGCAGGGGGGAAGCAGAAGTGGGGGCTGTGATTTGTCAACATGATGCCCCCCCCAGCCTGTGAGCACCGTTCCTGGCCCTTCCCTGGGAAAGAGTGGAGCTGGGGGGGTTTAGTTTTCAAATCAACCTTGCTTAAAACAAGAAAAAAAACAACCCACCCAAGACCCCAGTAAAAAACAGTTACAAGGTTTTTTATTAATTAAAGAAGTATTATTAATTTAATTATTGTATTAAGATTCATGAACTTAAAAAAAAAATGAAAAATCCCGTTCATAGCACCAGCTGTTCCTGGCTGGCTGCCTGGGTGCTGGGTCCGTCCCGTGGGGCCCCTGCTCAGCAGGCAGCTGCTCGTCCAGCCGGTCCCTGCAGGTGTGGCCGTCCTTCCCCAGCAGATCCCTCACGTTGTGCTGGAAGGAGAGAGCGGGCTGGCTGAGCCCCGGGGCCGAACTCCGCATCTGGGGAAACTGAGGCACGGCTCCCCGAGATGCTCAGCATCTCCCTCCCAGCCTCAGTCGCCCCTTTTGCATCCTTACCATCGTTATTCCTACCTTGCCGGGGAGCAGGAGGGGCTGGAAGGCTGTGGGGGGCTGGAGGCAGTGCATGTGCTGCAGTGGGGTGGTGTCCTTGTGCGAGCCCCCGCAGCTGCGTGGCACGGTGGGGTCCCTGCCCTCGGCCGCTGGCGCCCTGTTGGACGGGGCACAGGGATGCTCAGTGCCCAGTACTGTGGCAGCCCGTGCTCCAGCCTGCTACGGCAGGGAGGGGGCCAGGGGGTGCTCCCCGGTGGTATCTGTCCCTTCCGTCTCCCCTCCCACTGCGGCAGGAGACCCTCCACCCGTCCAGCCATCCTGGATCTGCTCTTTCCCCACAGCTCCCCAAGCCCAAGTTCAGGCTGAGACCCGACAGAACTCGTCACATGTGGCTTCAGCACCCTTGAGACAGAGACCTGGGCCAGGTGGGGCAGTGTGGGCAGGCTGTAAAACCCCACAGAGCGGGGGCAAGCACAGCTGCCCCTGCGCAGCACATCTGTGCTCCCCTGCCCTGCCCAAGCCCCCCTGGAAGCCTCCGCCCCCACCCTGCTCGGGGCAGCGTCCTCAAATTCACAGGCTTGTACCCCATGGCACCTCCATCCCCGCTCTTCCCCCTGGGGAGGGCTCCCTGGGTCCCTGCTGCCGGGCAAGGCTGCGACGGGGCTTGGCAGGGTCGCACCCCCTAGGCAGACACCCGCACCCCCGTGCCAGCACCCGTCTCCCCCGTCCCACCCACGGTGCCGGGTCCTACTCGGGGCCAAGCAGCCGCATGCTGGGGGGCCGGTCCCAGGACAGGCTGTGGACATGGCTCAGCAGCTACTGTGTCAGCATGCCCACGGATCGCTGGGAAATTGTTCCCGTGCCAGGGACCACGTGGGCACCAGTCGGGGAGCCAGAGGGACCGGGGCGAGCGTTGTGCCTGCAGCCACCACTGACCCCATCGCACTCACTCCTTAATCCCAGCGGCATCCTCAGCCCCTGGCTGCGGCGCCTTCTCCTGGAGCTGCCCCACGATCCTCTTGCCGTGCTCCTCCAGCTGCTGACGGAAAGCCCCCAGCTCCAGGCGGTCCAGCTGTGGATGGGTGCACACCCTCAGCCAGCCGCCCCGCGATGGGACATCATTGTCCCCGGGGGGGACAGCTGGGAGGGGAGGGCCCTTGCAGGCAGGCCGCCATAGGCCCCCAAGGCCCGATGGTGCCAGTTTTGTGTGGTGGGGACAAGCCAACCCTCACCTTGGAGGCCGTCTCTTCACTGAACTGTTGCTGGACCTTCTCCTGGCCTATAACCTGGCTCAGCAGCTCCTCAATCGCGTCATTCAGCCGCTTCATGCTTGTGTTAAACTCGGTGAAGTTGACATTGGTGGCCAGGGCTGTCTCTGCTTTCTAGCAAGAGGGAAAGGCAGGAGAGCGGTGGGGAAAGGACGGCGGTACGATGGGCAGGGCCAGGTCGTGTCGGGAGGAGAGGGAGAAGCAGCTACATGGCCCTGCTCGCCCCGTCACCCCCATGGGCTTGGTCCCAGCAGGCAAAGGGACCTGGGGGGAAAGAGCAGGACCTGGCAAGGGAAATCCTGGAAATCCTCCCTCCCCTTGGCTGGTTCTGTCACCGAGCACCCAAGGGACCAGGGGTGTTTGTCACCCTGCCTGGGACCCCCTTGGCTGGTGCTGTGGCCCCTCAAGGGTGTAGCACAGCAACTCCCAGCACCGAGTCCTCCTTGTCCGCTTTCTCCTTCTCCAGCCTCTCCAGGGCCTGGAACGGAGCCTTCCCATGCAGACAGCACCCCATGATGCCACGGCAGGGTCAGAGCTGCCTCCCAGCCAGCCCAGAACACTGGCCTCCTCGGCTTCTCAAACTCCCCCAGGAAAGGCATTTGGAAGCTGTGCAGGGCTGCGAGCAGGTTGGCAGGGGGACAAACGCCTTGTGGTGCCCAGCCTGGGCTCTGCCTGGAGGATGCTCTGACCCCACGGGGCTTTCAGCCACCTACCTCGGTATCTTTGTGCTCCTGGTGACTGTCAGCCAGGACGTCCCCCACGACGGAGCTGAGTTTCTCACAGTCCCCTTGTACCTGCAGCGTGGTGGCCTGGGTGCTCTTCAGCAGTTCTTCATCCTGCTTCAGGGAGGAAGATGAGGAGGCAGTGCCATGCAAGGGGGGAGTGGCTGCCCCGTGGGGACAGACCCAGGTTACTTGGCTGGTGGCCATGGGCTATCAGTGCCAGCAGGACATTTACACCAGACTGTAATTTCCTTCCATGCTGCTGACTTGTACAAGCCAGTCTGGGGGGCGGTGAGGGGCTCCCCCACGTTACAGCGAAGCACAACCAGCCACGGGGTTCCTAGCAGCCCCCTGCCAAGCCCCCCACACCGGCCTCTCCCTACGTGGCTCCTCCTCGGCAGCTGCTTCACCACCTTGCCCCTGGCTGTGGCCGCAGGGTGGTGGTCTGGGGTCGAGGGGAGCATGGCTGAACCCTTGGGGTGGTGTTCTAGGTTCCCAGGGTTCCCTGGCTGTGTCCTAAGGGTGGTAGTCGGGGGTGCCAGGAACCATGGCTTTGTCCCCAGATCATGGTCTGGGTGCCCAGGGACTGTGGCTCTGTCCCCAGGGTGGTGGTCTGGGGTCGAGGGGACCCTGACTGCACCCTTGCAGCGGTGGTTTGCCTCACCACCTTGCCCACCGCCTGCCAGGACATGAAGGTGTTCACCATTTCCTGGAGCTTCTCATGGCGCTGGAGAAGCTGCCCCACCTTCACTCCGGTGTCCGTGCTGGAGACGTTGCGTGCTGCCTGCGCCTCTGCCTCCTCCTGCCCCATGTGCTGTATCGCCCTCAGCTTGTGTTTCTGCAGGAAGGGGAGAAGGGATGGGCTGTGAGCTGGGATGGATGCAGCCAAGGAGCCCAGGTGCCCTGGAGGCTCGATGGCCCCAGCCAGCCCAGGGAGGTGGCTGGGAACCTCGCCAGAACCACCCCCCCTGAGGTGGCGGGTGAAGGGAGCGCTACCTCACCTGTGCCTTCAGCTGCTCGTCCGTCTGCATCGCCAGGAGCTTCAGCCTGGCCTCAGTCCTCTGCTGATGCTCTCCCAGCTCCTTTAGTTCCCGCTCTATCTCCTGCAGGCCCAGGTCCTTCATCTCCATCAGCTCCTGCTTCATTTTTTGCAGCGTGGACCTGGCCAGGGAGATGGGGGAACAGGGAGGTTTATCCTCCATTGGGCTGCTCGGGGGTGTTCGTCACCCCCCAGACCAGGGTGCTCCAAGCCCCCGTGGGCTCCCCTGCAGCCCCCCTGGGGTAGGAAACCCCCTCCCGTCCCCTTACCCCATCTGGGCGCTTCCATGCAATTTCCAGTTGGCTCCATCCACCCTGGGCTTTCCACGTGTATCCTCCAGCTGCCTGGTCTGGGAACGGGGGTGTTGGCGGAGTCAGGGCACGGCCCCCCGTGTCGTCCCAGCACCGGGGTCCTTTGTATGCCCCGGGTTCAGGTGCTCACTTGTCCCCCGGAGGGGCTGCTGTGAGACGTCCCTGCCACAGGCAGCGCAGGAGGTCTGTCTGTCGGGGCAGCCGAGGAGCTGCCGTGGCGCTGCCTGTGCCAGGTCCTGCCTCCCGGCGGGATGCGCAGGGAAGAGAAGGGCTGAGCAAAGCTCCGCAGAGCCCCGGGGCGTGCAGTGGCTGGAGGCACTGGGGGCTGCGGTCCCACTGGGTCCCGCTCCCGCAGCCGGGATGCCCCAGCACTCAGCGCCGACAGAGCTCAGGCTCCTCGGCCTCCTCCTCCTCCTTCTCCCCCCTCTCCCAATATGCTGCCCACCAGGCCATCCATCCCCCAGCACCTCCCAGCCCACCATGCTGCTCACCTCCTCCGGGGCCGGGCAGAGGCTCTGCCTTTCCTTCAGCCTTTGCTGGGGAAGGAAGGGATCAAGGGGTCAGGCCGGACACGGGGCTGGGGGGAACGGACCCACAGGGACATCAGTGCCCAGCACCGCCAAGCCGTGGACCATGGCCCGACACAGGAGGACTGGTCTCCGCGAGGGAGCTGGGGATGCAGCTGCCCCCTGTCCCAGTGCAGGATCCAGGCGGGATTGTGGCCGTAGCCCATCACGCTCCAGCACTGTCTGGTCCCAGGGGCCCGGCAGGCGGCCAGCAGCATCCTGGAGTTTCCTCTGGAGCGGGGCGAGGGGAGGGGCACCCGTCTGGATGTGGGAGCGGGATTTAAAAGGAGCATTTGGGCACAGGACAAAGGGAGAGCGGGCAGGCAGCCTGGGGTCTGTGGCTGGCTTGCCCAGGGCAGAGCCTTATCCCCCTCCTTCCCAGCTCCCACGTTTCTTTTTTTCTGCCTGTTAGTTCAGAAGTGCCCCAGCATCCCTTTGGCTGATGCCCGCAGTTCCCTCTACCCGCAGCCCGACTTGCAGGCAGCGGCGTCCATTTGTGCCCTCGCCGGGGCAGTGGTGGGGGGCAGAGGGTGGGGGGCTGCAGGAGGGTGGGCTGAGCTCCCCTGCTCCCCCCTTGGGACACCCTTCCCACTTTGGGGTGGCAACAGGGAGAGGGGCAGGGAGGGGGCAAGGGCCCAGCTCCCTCCCGGGGCACCAGCGGCAGCTCACCAAGCCAAGCGCCTCCTGCATCCTGCGGATGTCCTCTGCCATGCGGGACTGCGCCACCTTCATGGTGTGGATCTCCTCGAGCAGCTCCTGGGAGAGAGCCATGGCCCACGAGAGGGGGGTGGTGGGGTGAGCCCCAGGGGAGGGTCCCTGGGGACCAGGACCTTGACCCCTGCTGTGCTCTTAACTTGACCCCGGGTTTATTTCTGCCCACGGGGGATAGTTGGGGGGCAAAGCACGGCCGCCAGCGTCTCAGCGCTGTGCAGGATGAGGCCCCTGTCTGTTCCCCACCAGTGCTGGCTTTAGCCCTTGGGCGAGCCGAGGGGATTTGGGGTGGGAGATGAGGCCCATGAGGGGCTGGTGGAGCCTCCCAGCTGCCCCAGGAGCGGATGCGGTAGCGGCCGTAGGTCAGGAGCGGGGAAGGGAGGGATGGAGAGGGCGATGGGGCCAGAGCTCCAGGGCTGCTGAGCCTCCAGCTAGTGGGGCATTTCAGCCCCAGCTCTTCCTCCCCAAAACTCCAGTTCTTTCCGGCTGTGAAGGCCCACGTGCTGCCATGGGCTCAGGCTTAAAGCAGACCTCGGTGTAAGGGGATGCAACGGCGGCGTGGACCCTGGAGGAGGGGGTGTCTCGTGGGGGAGCACCCAGGAGACTGGCAGAAGCCCCTACCTTGAAGATGCTGCTCCCGTTCTCTTTGATTTTCCTCTCTAACTTCCGGACGTAGGTGGTCTCGCAGGTGAACTGGGGGCCGCTCGTGGTCTCCTGCAGCCGCTCCCGTGGCTCCTGGGGCTGCTGCCGCGTGCCCTGGGCCCTGTCCCCCTTCTTCTCCAGAACAGGGGGTGCCTTGGCAGGCTGGTCCCTCTCCAGGAGAGGGGTCGGGCTGTGTCCCCACGTCTCCACAGGGAGGTCTTGCAGGCCCAGGTGCCAGAGCATGGCCAGCAGCAGTCTGCGCAGGGCCACGAAGTCGATGGCCCTGATCTTGGTCGTCCCGAAGGTGACATCCAGCAGCTGGGCCAGGCTGAGCTGGGCCATGGCTGCTGCCGTGCCTGAAGCGACAGAGGGACCTGAGCGGGACCTGAGCTCCTGGGGGAGTGGGAGAAAGAGCTGCCCAGGGGGCCCTTTCTGCCTGGGGGAGACTGGGATGGGTGGGAGGGATGGGCAGTCAAAGGCTTCCTCCTCCTCCCCTCGTCCTCGTCCTCCTCCCTGTGCGCGTCCTCCTTGTCCTCGTGCTTCTCCTCCTCCTCCTCCTCCTCTGTTGCCTCCTAGCAGCAGAGTGGTCACAGCGGCGGTGGGACGGGTGACAAGGGACAATGCAGCGTCCCCCGTTGCTGGGCGACGCCCCGCCCCACTCCCGGCCGGTCCTTGGGATGGGGTTATCCACAGGCATGGGAGAGGCCGAGGGTCCCGGCTGCCTTTTCCACCTCCATCCCTGAGGCGCAGCTGGCGCAGGCTGATCTGTGGCCGCAGCCAGCGCAGCCCGAGCCCGGGCAGAGGCAGCTCCCTCGCAGGGCTGTCCCGGTCACTCAGCCCGCTCCGGTGACACGTCCCGCAGGAGACCAGGCCCGGCTCCCAGCCGCCGCCATTATTGTGGTTTTCTGAGGCAGCAAAGGGTTGGCGCGGAGGGGAGTTGGGGGGGTCCGGGCCAGGGCATTGGGAGCGGGGGCTCCCCCAGGAACTCACTGGGATCATTGTCTGGGTTTTGTTACTGTCTTTAAGGGGAAGACGTGCTGCTGGGGTGGGCACCGGCCCATGGGATCCTCTAGCTGGCCTTTTCTTCCCCCACTTTATTTTTTTAATCTATCGCTATAATCTATGAGTATCATATATATATAAATCCAGGGAGAAGGAAGCAGCATCCCAGAGGTACTGAAGGGTGTGTGGGGGTTCTCTAACAGCCCACTTCATGCCCGAGCAGCCCTGCAGCAGGGCAGGAGAGGGCAGAGGGGGAATAATGAAAAATAAATGGATGGAGGTGGCTGTCGAGAGCCCGGATCATGGCCACGGCGGCACGGAGCCACTGGTGCCCCCCCAGCTCTGGATTTCCCCAACAGGTGCTGCAGCGCCCAGAGCAACACGCGCCTCTCCTCTGGCTTCCAAAATTCAGCACGGCTTCTTGCACAGACCCCCCTGAACCCCCCCTCACCCCGTCCTCCCTCCTCTGCACCTCTGCAGGGCCAGGGCGAAGCAGAAGTGGGGGCTGCGATTTGTCAATGTGTTCCCCCTAGCCCTGTGACCACTGTTCATCTCTTTTCTCTAGGGAATTAATTTTACTAATTAAAGAATAGTAATGCATTTAAATTTTAAATCACAATCATGATTTTATTAATTAAAAATCTATATATCACTTTTGGAACACCAGCTCTCCCTGCCCATCTGTCTGGGTGCTGGATCCGTTCCCAGTGTCCCCGGTGCCTGGGAGAGGTGGCCGTTGCCTGAGTCCGGCTCCGTTGGCTCAGAACGGACTGGAAAGTTCAGCGCTGGGTCCGACGGGACCAAGCATCTCAGGCCATCATCTCAGGGATGCAGCCGGCACCTCCAGGGAGCCAAGGAGAAGAAGCAGGGGGTCAGCCAAGCCCCGTCCCCCCCCCCCTCACATGCAGCCTAGCCTTCCTAGTGCTGAGAAGGTCCAGGGGAAAGGAGGCTTTGGGCAAAGGAGAAGCAGGGATGGGGAGGGAAACAGCCCCGGGAGCTGGGCACTGGTCTGTGCTGGGAGGCAGCATCCATCTCTGCTTGTGGCTCTGGAGCTGTGAGTGTTGACCCTGGGGATGTGATCTGGGAACTGTCGACTCATTGCATCTCAAGAGCTTTGTGAGGCTCGAACTTGCCAAGCCTGGCTGCTCCTGGTCTCAGGAAAGATGACCTCAGACCCAGCAGTTTTCTGACCACTAGAAAAAGCCTGGCCAACCTTTGGCCTTGCATGGCTCCCACCCTGGACCCCATGTCACGAGTCTGGCAGGTGCTGGGGAATATCAGCTTTCCTGCTCAGACTGATGTTTGCCTCCAAACAGCCTTGCTCTTATACCCCCACCCTGCTGCCTCCTTCCCTGTCTGCCCGAGGATAGTGTTTGGTGCAGGACTCGCCATGTGCATGCGAGATCAGCTGCTCACACCTACTCACAGTCCCCATCCAGGTGCCGTGGTGACAACATCAGCAGCAATATTTCATCCTTGTAAGCCAGTGGGTTGAATCATGGCTATTTGGAGCCCACAAGAGGGGCCGTGGGGGTCTGTGTGCCCCCAGCGAGGGGAAGGAAGGGCTGGGGCTGGGGTGGGGGTAGGGAGGGATGAGAGTGGAGGAGCTGTAGAGAGAGGTGGGTTTGGGGAGGGTATAGGGCTGGGAGGGATATGGGAGATCATACAGGGAAGGGTGGGGCTGGGAGAGGTATAGGGAAACATGGGGCTGGGAGGGGCGTAAGGAGGGATGGAGCTGGGAGGGATGTGGGGAGAGATGGGGTGGGGAGAGATGAGGGGAGATGAGGCTGGGAAGGATGTGGTTTGGATGGGACTGGGAAGGATGGGATTGGGAGGGGTGTGGGGAGGGATGGAACTGGGAGGTATGGGACTGGGAGGGATGTGGTTTGGATGGGACTGGGAAGGATGAGACTGGGCAGGGAGTGGGAGTAGGGGGAATGGAGGGAGTACAGCTCTGTGAAAGACACGGCATGGCCATGCTGTAGGGAGTGTACAGAGAGGCAGGGATCTAGGAGGGCTTTGGGGAGCAGGGGTCGGGGGGCAACAGCTCTGGGGGACCATGTGGCAGGGCAGTGGCTCTGGGAGGGTTGCCAGAGGGACAAGTGGCCCAGGCAGAGCCCCCCGGCGCTCCCTGCCCAGCCCCTGCAGCGAGGCTTTGCAGATGGGGACATCCCATGGCTTTGCCGGGGGCGGGGGACCCGATGGCTCTGTGCTGACGTGTCCCCCAGCCACTGGCAGCGCTGGCAGTGGGGTCGGCAGAGACTCGGCTTGTCTGGCGCGTGCCGTATCCTCGCAGCCTGCTGGGATGTTGCAAGAGCCGGGAAAGCAAAGTCACCGCCGCTCTGCGAGCTGCCCCCGCATACACATAACATACACATACACATAACAGGGCACTTCTTCAAGCATGAAGGCAGCAGACCCTCTGTTGTACGCAACAACGCCGATCACTTCATTTATCCTCCCTTTATGCCTCACCCGAAGTCCCCCTTTGAGCTGGCTGTGTCCATCCACATGGAGCCTTTTTTTGATAAATGTAGCTATTTTTCTTGACTAATGTGAGTGCCACCTTTGGTGCCTGGGCAGTATTTGCTGAATCGCTCCTTTAACAGACTTTGCCAGCGATGCCTAAAAGTACTGTTTTGCAGCTCAGCTTGCCTGCCAAAAGCACAGCCACCCTGAAACGCTGATTGTCTTGGTTATTGCCAGGCTGCTCGTGGGGTGCAGGGGTGACCTCTTAGGCACCCTGGATCTGCTTGTGCCCATTTTCCTGGGGGTCCTTAACGATGGACATGGAGGGCCAAGGAGATGTGGGAAACTGCTGTGACACCAGCCACAGCCCCGATGCCGGCTCGGGAGCGTCTCTGTGCTGGACCCATCATCCTCCCAGGATGCAGAAGGGGACACCAGGGCACCACCTGCCCTGTCCCTCATGGGACACCGTGGGTTGGGGGTTGTCAGGACCCTTGTGTGTTTTCCAGCTGACCCCATCTGGAAGGGAGGACTGGGGTTATCCTTCCTATATTTTGACTACGGGGACTGCAGAGCCCACAGGATGGTGGGACGGGGACAGTAGCCCTCCTGCCTTGTGCCAGCATGTCTGGGCAGATGCATTTTTTCCCAAGCATCCTCCTATCAATAACCCACTTGTGTTTCTGGTTGATGATCCACCAGCTGACCCTGGCTGGTGGAGCAGCTCTGCCTGCAAACTCTCTGCTCACAGCACCATGCTGACTGCATGGTCATAAGACCCTGGAAAAATCATGAAATGAACCAAAATCCAGTATTTAGTGCTCCTTTTATGGAGCCTTTCCTTTCCGGGCTGCTCCAGCGTGTGTGGTGTTGCAGGGCTAGAAGCTGACCTCTACTTGTTCCCATTAAAGGCAGCAACCCCTCTGCAGTCTCGGCCCTCCGGGAGACAGGGCTTGGAGGAAAAAGCCAAACTGCAACACAACCTGGCAGCCAAAACCACAGGGAACCTCCCGTTTTGGTAAAAGCCCCCCAGTCCCTAACCCCGGCAGCCTTTTCTCCTGACGTTGCAGGGATTCTGTGCATTGTCCTCCAGAATAAGGCTCGAGGGAGCTGCCTGGTAAAAAGGCAGCCAGAGGGGATGGCGTAAAAGAGTCCGGCAATACCCGCTGCTGCAGGGGACGCGGGTGGTAAAACATCCCTGGAGTGGCATGGCTCATGGCACAGCAGGGACGGGTCACAGTGACCGCGGAGGGTCTCCAGCAGGTTTGTGTGCTTCCCCCGAGGGGCTGGTGTGGGCACCAGGGAAGGGGGGACAAGCCATTTTGCCCCCACATCCAGGGGTTTTGTGCAGCCCTGGCCTTGCTCATCATCTGAGGCGCTTGCCTTGGGCTGCCCCCGGACTCACTGAGCTGACGCTGTGTTGGTGGAGGGGGGAAAGAAGCTGAAGGAGCCCCTGGAGAGTGCAGTTGCCCTCCCAGGTATGGGAAAACCCCATGCACCGTGGGGCTGTGTGGCTCGGCCTGGACTGGACGAGACAAATCGCCAAGTTTTGCTGTCAGAATAAGGCTCCAAGGACTCACACCAGGCTCGGGGTCATTCCTGGGAGGGTTTGTTGGAGGCAGAGGCAGGTGGGTGCTGTGATGCCCAGGTACTGTGCAGGTGCCTTCGCAAAACCGCAGCATCCGGTGGGAAAACAGGCATTGGAGAGGGGTTTGGGGATGTACCCCGTTGTTCCTTGGTGTTTGATAAGCATTCGTCATGTCAAATGACTGGATGTAAATTTCTGGTCATCAGGAGGATAAGCAGATCCCATCCATCCTGGTGGGGAAGAGGCAGCATCCCAGCTGGTGGGGACCACCAGCTCCAGACCTTGGCACCCCTGGAGAGGCAGGCCCAGGGCTTTTTTTTACGGTGCAGCCGGGTCTTTTTTTTTTTTTTTTTTTTTTTAGGGTGGCCACAGCAGATCCAAGAGCACCAGCTGCTGGGCACGGCAAAAAGCGCTGAGGAGAAAGCTGTCGGAAGAGCTTCTGCTAGGTGTTTTGGGCTGTCTTGGCTAAATCAGCAGCTTGATGGTGGGTCTGCATCCTGCCAGGTGCCTGACAGGCAGGATGGAGACATGCAGAAGGAAAAGACACTTATTTTCCCACTCTGAATTCAAGTAAAGCAAGTATGGGAAAAGATGGACCCCCTTAAAGGGCTTGGGTGCCTCCAAACTCATCCATCTTTTCCATCTATGTGAGTTTATTTTGACAGCACGGGAATGGATACAGCTAAGACAGGGGCCAGGACCCTTGGACCCTCCACCCCTTGGATTTACTTTTTCCCCTCTTCCCTTCACCTGGTTCCCACCAGTGCCAACTATTCACCATGTTTGAGCTGGGGCTGGGAAGTGGTGGGAGGAGAACGGGCTGAGCAGAAACTTGGAGAAAGCCTCAGATTTGCAGGTTGAGCCATCGCTAAGGAAAAACCTGGGGGAGTTCGGGAGGACTGGCCGTGTCGTGGGAGGGATGGGGCAGGTGTCCCCAGGTGAGGGACGCTTCAGCCAGCCCATCCTTTCCAGCAGCCACCAGCCATGTGGATGGGTTGTGGCTGCATGGCAAAGCTCCGCGCGTGCATCTTGCCGTCAGGAATAAAGCCATGATTTTTCTCACCGGGATCCTCGCCCTCGTTGAGAGAAGGGATGGAGGACACGTCTCTGCTCATTGGAAATGTCCCTGCTTCATCTCTTATGATTTGGAGAAGTGCAGCATGGATTTGTTATGGAAATATCGAGACCTATAGTGAGTATTTGCCTGGCACCAGGCTCACATATAGTTTGATCTTCTGGCTTTAAATGTGCTTTGAAAATAAGCACTTTCACGTAACTATATCTAATATTATTTTCCCTCCTCCCCACCTGGTCGGTGACAGTGGGAAGTTGGGGTGATGCTGTGGAAGACAAGGGCTGTCTGCAGCATCCTCTTGTCCTTGCAAAAGGCTGCAGAGCTCTGCCCAAAAGCCATCGCAGTGTTAGTGAAGGGACCCCCGGCCACCCCCGCCTGTAGGGAGGGCTGTGTCCTCTTCTGGGTCAGAAATGTCCCTTGTTCCCTGGAAGCCACCAACCCCAGAGCAGAGAAGGTCCCAGCTGTGGTCCCTGGAGAGAAGCTGAGCCTGATGCTGCCTTCTTGCTTGGATAAAAGGATCCTGGAGACCTTGACCCTGCACTGGGTTTGAGGGGGCTGAAACACTGGCCGTGAGCTGCATTGCTTAAAGCCGGAGAAAAACACACAGGCAGCGTATAGGGACTTGCTTTGCTCCTGAAACTGGTTTCTTCTCCCTCAAGCACCAGCAGACTCAATCCCGTCCTTCAGGAAAGATGCTGCTGCATGTGGAAGTGGGGCAAAGGCAGCGAGAAAAGCCATGCCCAGGAAAGAACGAAAGTGCTCACAGAGCCAGGGCTGTGATATGCCAAAATCCCTTTGATTTTGGCGTGGTCAAAGCGGCAAAGGGAGGCAGACTCGTTTTTCCAGTGCCTATGTATAGAGCCGTGAGCTCATAGTTTCCGACGGCGGGGAGCATTCAAAGTATGGGAAACAGGAATTTCCACCCCGCCTTGGTGCTGGCAGAGAGCAAACTGAAGCTGGGGAGATGCTCGGCTGCCCCAAACCTGCTCTCGCTGGCCCAGATCACTCATTCAGCAATGGAGATCTCGGTGGCTGCAACCCTGGCACCTCCAGCAGCTTCAAGGAGGGGCCAGGGAGGGGGATGGGGATGCCCACCCCAGGGGTGACTGTGCAACCTCAGCCCCGGCACAATCTGACTCATGAGCCACCTGCGGCTGCTGAGATGGCCAAGCTCGGGGCTTCTGCCTGCCCTGAGCCCACAGGGCTCCTGCCGCTGCCTGGACTGCAGTTCCCAAAGATGCTGGAAACCCCCTCCAGGGCAGGTTCAAGGCAGCAGTGGCCCTCGAGCCTGCTGGAGTGTGTTTGCTGGGCTGTGTGCTGCCACACCGGTGCTTGGGTGAGCGTCTGATGGTGTACGGTGGGGAGCGCAGGGCTGGAGTGCGGAGTGTTTGGGGGATGAGGAGGGGAGGGGGCGTAGGGATGAAGATGTGGCCAGGGCGAGGAACAGGGAGCTGTGGCGGCTGGAGGCAAGAATTGTTTGGCAGGAGCCCAGCCCTGGTGCAGGGTGCTGCCGGTCACCCTGCTCTGCAGCAACAGAGGGAATTTGGGCTCCCGACATCCCCTTTAGCGACTGTTTCATTGGGGTTTGAGCTCAGGGATGAGCCCGACTACAGGTGCCCATCACATGAGGGAAAGCAGGCAGGACCGTGCTGCCTGTCCCTGCCCTCCGACGCCTGACACTGGCTCCTCGCCCCCTCCCTGGCCAACCAGGCAAATATCAGGCCTTTAAAACGGGGAACGAGTTCCTCCGCATTCAATCCCTGGGAGCTGGCCCTGTCCCTGCTCCAGCTTCTGCGCAACGCGCCCGCATGACACGCGCAGCCAACACCTCCGTGTTAGATAGGTGTCCCAGTCCTCTCCCCAGCTGGTGCTCGGTGCTGGGGCACGGCCAGCCCCGCTTCTGGGGACAGCAGTGGAGTGCATGGAGGGGCTCCTGCCCTGGTGCCCTGCAGCAGGTAAGGGGGCTTTGGGGGCACAGAGGAGCTGGTGCACAGGGTCAGGGTCTCCTTCTGCAGCACGTTGGGGGACCAAGTCCCTGATCCCTCTTAAAGCAGAGCAGGAGCCTGCATCTTTCTTCTCTTTGATTGGGAGGGGATGGTTTGTTGTGTTCTTGTGACCGTCCTGGCGCAGGGGATGGCTCCCAAGGAAGAGGAGGTCAGCCAAGGAGGGGATGGCAAAACCTCCAGAGGCAGCTGTGAGGATGCCCATGGGCACAGTCATGCGTGAGAAAAGGGGTGCAGGTTGGGTCGGGTCTGACAATGCTGCAAGGTCTGGAAAAACCTGCAGGTTTTATGAAGCTCAGGTTTTAAGAGAAAGGAGATGAGCTGAGCTGAGCTGAGCATCCCTCCTCCCCTCTCCCCTCTCTCCTCTCCCCTTTCCCCTCTCCTCTCTCCCTTCTTCCCGCTCCCCTCTCCCTTCCTTGAGCCGCCGCATGAATGCTCCCTGCCCTGGGAGACGCACGGCAGAGCTTCAGACCCAGCCCAGACGCGGGTCTGGGGATGCCAGCAGCCCCGCGCTCCCCCTGGCGCCCCAGGCTGGGGCAGGGGCCAGGCGGGATGGCTGGGCTCTGCCCTCCCCGCTCTGACTAAGAGGAGACGCCGGGCTCTGGGGCTTACTGACCAGACCATGCTCCGGCGTGAGGAGCACAGCCTGGAGATGGCTGTGGCCTGGCCACCAGCCTGGGACATCCTCCAGCAGCCTGGAAGGAGCCTGGCGTGGGTGCTCGCTGCCTGCCCCGGGTCCAGCACGCCCCCTCTCCATCCCCGGGGGGTCCTGTGCTCCCACCTGTCCCACTGCCCTGGCCTCCCCCTGCTCCCGCTGGCCCCTCTGTGTCCCCTGGGATGGGAGCATCTCCCTTTCCATGGCAGGTTTCTTTGTGGGATGGGAGTTCCCACCTCCTGTGCACCTGGAGCTGGCAGCAGTGCACGGAGGCACTCGTGACACAAGCTGAACCTGCTTTATCTGTACCACGTGCTGAGCACGTCCATCCAGGGGCTCGTGCATGTGATTTTGCAGCCGGGGATTGTTGCCCGCGCTGGCTCTGGAGTTGGGGTCCTCCCGTCATCTCTCTCTTGCCCCAAGGGCCACACTGAGAGGCGTAATGCTCCTGAAAATGCCCTGTCTTGTTGAGAGGATGCCTAGTAGCTGTCAGCTGCATCTGTTAGGGGCAAGAGGGCAAAAGCAAGAGAGCAGGGAGGAGGAGGAGAGATGAAGAGATGGATCATGCTTATCATTTCAACCTTATTAACCCATCGTGCCTCTTCCTCGCAGCTGGGGAGCGCCTGTGGCCAACAGAGCAGGGATGTCTGAGGCCTCGTCCAGCAAGGAGGGACCCCCGGCCGAGTGCCCCGTGTGCTACGAGAAGTTCCACCCGCTGGAGGCCATGCACCGCCAGCTCAGCTGCGGGCACACCTTCTGCCACGACTGCCTGGTGAAGTGCTTGCTCTCCGCCAAGCTTGACGGCCAGGTCCAGAGCAGCATCATCTGCCCATCTGCCGCTACGTGACTTTCCTCAGCAAGAAGGCGGCTCTATGGCCGCCCAAGGCAGGTACCAACCTCCGGGCCCTGGAGATGCCTCTGTCACCTTCCTCCTTGTCCCATCTGACCAAATTGGAGGCCAGCAACACCTTGGTGGTGCCCAGCCATTTTGTGATGCCGGTGCAGAGCTCCGGCCGGTGCTGCAGCACGGGGAACAGCCCCATGGACTCGCAGGGGGTCCCAGGAGAGCTGGCGCGGGAAGCCCACATCTTTGTCATCAGTGACTATGGGATGCCACTGGTGGGTGTGGACTGCAGCTCCCTGGGGAGGAGAAGCAGAACAGAAACACGAAGCTCGGTGTCATCCAGCTCAGCCCTGGGGGTGAAATGCTGCCAGTCGCCCATCGCCCTCGTCGACCTGTTCATCTTGACGGTGGCCATGCTGGAGGCTGTGCTCCCTTGGCTGCTGCTGGTGAAGAGGGACTCGTAGCAGGGATGGGATCAGCTCAGATGCTGGAGGTGTCACTGATGCTGGGACAGAGCTAGGGCTGGGACCTCTCTCAAAAGATCCCATGAGAAAGTCCAGAAGCAGCTCCAGGTGAAGCTCTCTCTCCTCTGGCCAGGGACTGAATGGACTTTCAGACCTTTCCGCAGATCTCCGGGTGCTCACAGTGTCGTCGCTGGCATTTTCTGCCTCTTTTGGTTAAAATGTGGCTGGTCAAACCCTGCTAGTGGGTTCCCCTAGTGTCTTAGCAGAGAGCATGGTTTCTCCTCCCGCACCCTGTTGAGGAGAAATAACTGGACTCCAGACGATCCAATGTGAATCAACAGAAGCCGTTTATTAAGCACCGATCATCATCTTTTATACCCTGTGTTGTAGCCGTACACGCGACTCGCTTATTTCTGATCAGCGAGTTACACTGTCCACGCGCTGTGCATGCAGTTCGTTCACACATCAGATTGGTTACAAGAATTCGCATAGTAAATCGCTTAGTCATTAGCACAACATGTTTTCTACCTTCTCAGTTCCCGTTTTTCCCATGTACTAATGCCATCTTCTACCACCTGTTTTGATCTTAATCTAATCCCTCACCGTAGGGAGGCTGGCTCACATGGCCGTTTTCTCTCAGATACATTCCTACAATACCCCCTTTTTCTTCTTGAGCCAGCCAGACTTTATGCATGGCATTTTCTATCATGTCAGTCACTTTGCGGAGAACACACGAGGCTGCCATAATCAATAATAATATAACCAACAATAGCATGAGCCCTCGCTTTAGTAAATCTGATAACCATCCCGTTATACCCCACGAGCTTAACCAATCATCGAAACTGTTTTTGACCACTTTTAATTTGGACATGTTATCCTTCAGCTCCCGTAACTGCTTATGAATGGATGATGAGTGGTCGGAAAGGTTCATACAACACATACCTTCAAAACCTTCACATCCATGACCCTGAGCTAACAGCAAAAAATCAACAGCCGCTCGATTTTGCAACGTAGCATGCCGAATGCTATCAACATCAGTCAGCAAGCTCGATTTGGGTTGCCCATTGACGGTGCTGGGGGTTGTCCAGGCAAGGGATCAAGTTGCCCAGCAAAGGCACTAGGATGCACGCAGTCTGCACTGACTTGCCCAGGGGTGGCACTGGGTTGCCCACTGAGGGCCATGAGTTCATAGGATCATAGAACATCTCAAGTCGAGAAAGACCCATGAGGATCATGGAGTCCATCTCCCTGCTTCTTGCAGGACTACGGAAAACCAAATGATATGACTAAGCCCCTCAACAGTTGCCCAAAAGCTGCACCTGGTTGCCCAAGGGCTGCAAAACCTGCCCATGGAGGGCAGTAGGTTGTCCAGGGCAGGATCTAGGATGCCATGTGAGGGTATTTTCTTGCCCAGGGCTGGCCCCGGCTTGCCCATCCACAGCAATGCGTTGCCCAGCGGCTGCATCGGGTTGCCAGAGCGGCTGCAGGGAGTTGCCCGCGTAGAACCCGGTTACTGAGCACCCTGCGCCAGCGGCAACGCTGCCCTGGTTCTGTGACACAGAGGGCACTGGGGATGCTGCAGTGTCTGGCAGTGCTGCCACCCAACCTGACAGCACAGCACTGAGTAGCAGCCCCCCCCGCACACCCCCAAGCCTCTGCAGGGTGAGTATGTCCCTGAACTGGGAGGGAAAAAACCGGGTCATTCTCCTAATCCCCCTCCATATCTCTTCTGTCCTCTAAATGTACCCGGATGAGGTGGTCGGTGCTCCTGTCGTGTGTCCGTGTTCAGGGGTGGCACAAAGTGTCGCCCTGGGATGGCTTATCCCAAGGGGGATGCAGGGGCATTTATTTCAGCTGGAAATGCAGGGAAAAGTAGCCCTGGGCCGTTCCCAAGGGGTTTTCCCTCCCTTTCCTAAACGTGTGTCTGTCAGTATCTGAAAGGGCAGAGTTTATTTGTGGGGGTGGGAGCCAGGGAAGCTGCCTCCCACCCTCCCAAGGCCGTTTCTCAGGTATAAAGCGGCACGGAGCTAGGGAAAGCGCCGTCATTTATCCCTAGCCGGGACAAAAGGGCTGAAGGGAGCGGTTTGTGGGAAGCGGCACACACGGTGGTTTCTGTTGGACCTGAGCGCAGACATTTCGTCCTCGGTTCTGCCAAACTGCCTCGGAGGGTCGTGTTTGCAAAAGCTTCTTTTTCTGCTAAATTTGAGGGTGTGAGTTTCCCGCTGCCTGTCCCACAGCCACTCCCATCAGGGATCTTGCTGTAGCACACCCGTGTCCTCATCTTCCCCTGGGGCTCCGAGCCAGGCTGGGAGCAGTGGGGACGGGACGGTGTTAGGGGAAGGACACGTCAGGCTGGCTACAACAGCCGTATTGAGGGACTTATTCCTGCCCGTGGGTGACACTCGTAACCTCACAAGAGCTTCGTACCGAGCACCACGTACCCCTCCGGAGTGTTTGTCCTCAGATGAGGTGTGTTTGGTGGCCCCCTGCCTTATCTTGCTGATAACCATCGATTGACAGCCTCAAGCTGGAGAGGACAATATGCAATTCTTGGTAGCAAAATCTTCATGTGTGGCCATTCCTCCTAGGGCTACTGCAAGGCTGGTGTTTCCCAAGCGCTCTGAAAAGACTGTGGGCCATCTCCTTCCCACGCACACTGATCTTACACCAGGTGAGCCATCGACACCTTTCCTCCTTTGCAAGGCAAGAGGCGGCCCCTCTTTTGAGGCTGAAATAGGGGTGTGGGGGGGTCAAATTTGGATATAGTCCTGCAAAGCTCAGCTCACCTGCAGGCTCCTCACTCCAGCATTTAAGGCAAGGGAAGATAGAGGGGGTGAGGATGGAGTCCCTCACCCACCCACAAACGGCGCTGGGCTGGTAGCAGATGTGTGTCCAAAAGGGACGCAGCTCTCGGGGCTGGGAATGGAACTTTTACAGAGAAAATGACCTCTGGAGTATCAGAAGATCAGCAGCTACGCCAGCCAAAAGAAACAAAGGAAGAGCAGAGAAGGAGCAACTCCAGTTTGACTGGATTGACAGATTTAAGGAAAAGGAAGGCACGGTATCTGTCATTCTCCTTACGGCCGTGATTTGTTTTTCTCCGCATTCCAAGACCTGATGCTAGATAGTAACAACAAAGTCAAACGCTTTTATATACAAATGTTTGGGATGCTGTCAGGAGGGATTTGTTTTCAAGGGGTTTAGGCCTGTTCAGGCGCTGTGAGGGTGCTCTGTGCGTCGCTGTTTGTGTTTGAAGTTGCGGGTGTTGCTGTAAGAAGTAAGGCAAGTGCAGGAAGTTGCTGAGGTTGTCCTCTCTCTCCTCCTCTGTGCAGGACACGGACGGGACACACGAATAGCAGCGGTCGAGCATGGAGTCTGTCGGCTCTCCCTTACCAGCAAAGTTCGCCCATCCCAGAGCCATACCCACCAGGTTTCTCCCTGCCATCCACACCACGGCGTCAAGCTATAAGAACCGATTTCCTTACCGCCCCTTGCCTCAGAGCTACAGCCTCCCCTGGATGCCCAGCACCTACTACAAAACGGCTGCCAGCAAACCAACTTTGGCTGCCTTTTCCAAGAGTTCCCAGGGGATAACTGCTGGCGAGAAGCTTCCATCTGTTTCCACCAGAACCACCGTCTTCACCCGCTACACACCTGAAGACTGGTACAAGTCCAACGTGACCAATTACAGGGAGTCGGAGACCTCCCAGAAGAACGCGGAGCGCCTGAGAGCCGATACCTCCCGCATCATTGACCACAAATACCAGCAGACCAAGAAAACGCAAGTAGAAAGCACCAAAAACCTGGGAGTGCGCGCCAATGACATCGCGTTTTGGAAATCGGAGCTCTGCCACGAGCTAGATGAGGTGATCGGGGAGACCAACGCGCTCACAGAGGTGAAGACCAGGCTGGAGAGAGCCTTGGCCGAGGCGGATGCCCCTCTCCGGGTAAGCACCCGTCCCGGCGCGCTGCAAGCTGTAGCCTACTGCTGAAACATCTGCAGCCCTTCAAACGTCTCATTAAGTTTCCCTGCAGCTCCAGAACGTCTAGCCCGTGTCTTACCACGAGGCTCTGGCGAGGTGGGCGTCAAGGCTGACACAGGTCCCCCGTTTCAGCTGTGGCTGCACCAGGGACACGTCTGCTCCCTCATGATGGTTTAATGCTGATGTTGCAGCTCGCCTGCTCCTTGTCAGCTAAACCAGCTGCCCTGGGCCACTTTTTTCCCCCTCTTGTCATCTCCGTGCCCACCTAGAATTTCTTTTCTCACATTTCTGGAGATGGGGACGGTCCCCATAGAGAGCCCTCCCCCTGCAGCCAGCGGTGATGGCGTGTCCCCAACAGGTCGCTCAGGAGTGCTTACTTCACCGGGAGAAGAGGATGGGCATCGACCTGGTCCACGACAACGTGGAGGAACAGCTCTTAACAGTAAGTTGGGCAACTCAGATCATGCGTTGAAGCTATTTTTACCGGATTTCAAAGTTATGGGATTTGGAGCACTGATCACCTGCCTCCAGCAGCCGGAGCTTCACAAAGGCAATGGGTTTGTGCTGAAGTCAAGTGAGCTGAGAGCAACACACTTCCTCCGGTGGAGCTGAATGTGTCTCAGAAATTCAGCCTGGGCATTTACACCGAAGTCAAGTCCATCTCCTCTTGTCCCGTACGGATGGGATTCCTCCTGGGGAGGAAAACATTTTGGGAGCAAAAAGGGCAGGTGCTGATCTGGGGATGGAGGTGTGTAGTGGTCCAGGGAACCGCTCTGCCTGTCCACACCAGGATGTGTCCCTGTCCGTGCAGTGGGACTAACCACCGCTTGACACTGAGGTCAAGGTGAAAAAATCCTTATTGACCCACCCTGAAAGGGAACGCAAAGGCCGTGGCTGCAGCCACAGCACCCTTCTGTCCCCTCCAGGGCGCTGGGCGCAGGCTCAGCTGCGAGTTTTCCTGCCTGTTTGCTTTGGGCAGGAAGACAAGCAGGCAAGTTCTTGCTGTGTGCAGGGTTGGAGAGGTCCAAGGGGAGGAGTGTGACCAGGACGAGTGAGTATGGACGCTGATGGGGTCCTCTTTTGCCTTTGCCCAGGAAGTCGATGTCATCGGGTCATGCCGGGAGAAGATGCAGCAGGTCCTGGACAAGGCCAAAGCCCAGATCACGTAAGGAGGAGCTCCTTCTCTCATGTCATAGGGCTGATGTGCATTTGTGGTCACAGCAGAACCCCAGCAGATGTGAACCCCCAGAAGAAGCCTGTCTCTCCCCACACCCCGCAGGCGTAAAGCCCATGGAGGCTCCATGGCATGCGGGCGGTGATGCTCGTGGGAGGACAGAGCTGCGTGGCAGGGCGGGAGCTGCTGTGGGGAGTGGAACGGGGAGGAAGCCATTCCACCCGTACGTCCCCACCGATGGCTGCTGTTTGCATGTTGAAGGTCCAACCGGGCGTCCCAGCACAACCTGGAGAAGGATCTGGCCAACAAGCAGGTGGCCCACCGGATCGACGACAGGTGCCACCACCTGATGAACACCTCCCACGGCATCAGTTACTACCGAGGGGTGGAGCAGGTCGATGCCACGTGAGTGCATGCTGTCGGTCCCCAGCAGCAAGCTGTCCCCGGGATACGCGGTGCCTCTCCCTGGCAGGGAGCTGCTTGTCCCCAACCCAGATCCATCCCGCCTGGAGACACCTCCCTCAGAGCGGTCATTTCTCTCCGCTCCCCGGAAAGGGAGCACAACCCTCTGCTGACAGTTGGATGCCAAACATCCAGAGGGTGAAAGCCAGTCCCACCTCATTAAACATTCTACCAGGGGTTGAGAGATCAGCCTGCCAATTAATTCAGCGGAGCTTTATGCATATTTTCAAAGATGTGTCTTAGTTGTTGCTAGGCAATGTTTATACTTTTCAAGGACTCTTTTCAGCTTCCCATAGAAGTGAGGAGGAGGATAGGCAGAACAAGGGAAAGGCCAACGGAATATTCCGTACCATAGATGCCATGCTCAGGATATAAATGGGGGTTGGTGCGGGGTGGGAATATGCGGTCGGGGCTCGGGAAGGTGCCAGTTCACTGGGTGGTGAGAGTGACTTCTCTCATTATTATTATTATTATTACTATTATTATTATTGTTCGTTTCTGTTATTGTTCTATTAAACTGTCCTTATCTCCACCCACGAGTTTTTCCCTTTCCCTTTCCCCTCCTTTTCTCCCTCTTCTCCCTTCTGGGGGGAAGGGGGAGAACTGCACCAGCGCATGCGTGGTCCTGGCTGCTGGCTGGGGTTAAACTATGACATACAGTCCAATTAAAAGTGTAGATTTAAGCTATAGTGAATCCACGCTGCTCCCTGGCAGGGTCCATGCCTGCCCACATCCAGCTTACCGGGGGCCTCTCCTTTTCCCCGCCAGGATCTCGGTGCCGCAGTCCTGGGCCAAGTTCACCAACGACAACATCCTCCGCTCCCAGAGCGAGCGGGCAGCCTCCGCCAAGCTGCGGGACGACATCGAGAACCTGCTGGCGGTGACGGACAGCCAGATGTGGCGGCAGTTCAACGCCGTGAACGTCGCCTTCACCAACCGCATCGCCGAGACGGCCGATGCCAAGAGAAAGATTCAGACCCACCTGGCCAAGGTAGCCTGAACCCCTCCCTTTTGGTGTGACACTGTCACTTCCCGGTGACACCTCCAAAGCGCGACCCTCCACGCAGATCTGGCCCCAGCAGAGGAACGGTCACCACAAGAACCTGGTTATAGCATCATTTAGAATCATAGAGCCATAGGATGTGTTGGGTGTGAAGGGACCTCTCAAGGCCATCTAGTCCAACCCCCTGCAGTCAGCAGGGACATCTTCAACTGGATCAGGTTGCTCAGAGCCTCGTGCAGCCTGGCCTTGAATGTCTCCAGGGGTGGGGCCTCCCCCACCTCTCTGGGCAACCTGGGCCAGTGTCTCACCACCATCAGTGCAAAGAACTTCTGCCTAATGTCTCATCTAAACCCGCCCTGCTCTAGTTGAAACCATTGCCCCTCGTCCTCTCGCTACATGCCCTTGCAAACAGCCCCTGCCCAGCTTTCTTGGGGACTTTCTTCTTGGAGCAGGATGAGTTGGCAGTGTAATTTCATCCCAAGGGATACTGCCCGTTGCTCATCCCAGCTGACAGCCTGCTAGCACAGGGATTTCCAGCAGAAAATGCCAGCGCTACTTGCATCAGCGCTAGTTACTTCAGAGGCGCTGGCTGCCCTGCAGAAGGGCTTTACTGGGACTCTGCTGGGGTGTCTGCTGTGGGGTTTGCAGCTTTGCTGCTCCTCCAAGGACGTGTTTTCGGTCTCAGCACTCTGTGGTTGCTGCACAGGTATCGGTGTGTTTGCTCCGCCAAGCAGATGAAGTGGAGATCAGCCATGGGCAGCAGGCTCGCACCACTGGCTCTCATGGAAAGCTGCCTGAAAAGTGCTCGGCACAGATTAACCGAGCAGAAACTGGGCTTGCAGCATCGCGGGCTGGTGCCACATCCTTCAGCGAGCATCCACCAAAAACCTGCCCTCTGTTAGTTGCTAGTGATGGACGATCAGTTCCTGCAAGCAGTAATTTTGGGGAGCGGGTAATTCAGTAGATCCATCACTGCTCCAAAACCTCCTCTGATGTGACAGCAAGAGCAAAGAGAGGCTTTTCCCCGCAGAGAAATGGCTGCTGGATCTGTGCCTCCATCTATGGCAGAGCGAGAGCAGTCTGAGCCCGGGGTCTGCTGATTGAACTTGGTTTTTTTCTGCAGATGGATGGCAGAACAGGGAAATCACGTTGCCGCTGGAGAATATATTTTTTAAATTTATGCATGTGTTTCTTTCTTACTCCAGACAGTGCAGGAAATATTCCAGACGGAGAGGAATATAGAAGCCATCCAAAAGGCCATTAGGGACCAGGGGCCTCCATTAAAGGTGGCTCAGACCCGGCTGGACCAGCGCACTCGGAGGCCAAACATGGAGCTGTGCCGGGACACTGCCCAGCTGCGGTAAGGCAGGAGCGCGGGGCTGGCGGGGACCTCGAGGGCTCACGGGTGGTAGCACTCGGGAGCATCGCTGGATGACAAAATTAATCATGGGGGGTTGCTTTTTTTTCCTAAAGAGTCCTTCCAGAAGTGCACCGACATAATCAAAAGCAATGAGCGGGTATCCCAGCCTTTGGGTGCTGGGAGAGCTCTGCGCCCACAACGGAGGCTGTACCCCATGGCCGGGGGCGGCCTGATGCCACCCCATGAGGGGCTGGATTTTTCCTACTTGCGTCAACCCCGTCTTCTCTCCTGCCTGCTTCCCGGCGGCTGGATGGGCTCAGGTTTGAAGGACAAGCCCTTTACTCTCCAACAGGCTCATGCTGAGAGCTCTTAGGTCCTTCCTTTGGGGTAACCGCAAGGGTGCAGCTGCTGTGCAAGGTGCTGTGTCCAGTGCTGGGCTCCCCGGTTCCAGAAGGACAGGGAACTGCTGGAGAGGGGACAGCAAAGGGCTACCAAGAGGATGAGGGGACTGGAACACCTCTCTTGTGAAGAAAGGCTGAGGGATTTGGGTCTCTTCAGGCTGGAAGAAAGACGCCTGAGGGGGCACCTTCTCAACGCTTATCAATAGTGAAAGGGGGGGTGTCAGGAGGATGGGGCCAGGCTCTTTTCAGTGGTGCCCGGGGACAGGACAAGGGGTAACGGGCACAAACTTGAGCATAGGGAGTTCCACCTAAACAGGAGGAGGAACTTCTTTACTGTGAGGGTGGCAGAGCCCTGGCCCAGGCTGCCCCGAGAGGTGGTGGAGTCTCCGTCTCTGGAGACATCCCAAACCCGCCTGGAGGCGTTCCTGTGCCACCTGCTGTGGGTGACCCTGCTCTGGCAGGGGGTTGGACTGGGTGATCTCCAGAGGTCCCTGCCAAGCCCCGCCAGCCTGGGATTCTGTGCACCACACGGAGAAGCAGTGAGGGCTGTGCTCACCTCCCCTGGGGACACTGGAAATCCTGTCAAGGACAGAGGGAGCTCTTTGGCATTGCACCCCGAGGGGCTGGGGAGGATCAGGCACCCTGAACTTCACACCTCCTCCTGGCAGCCCGCTGGGTGAGGCTCCCTGGGAAGCCTTTTCAAAGCAATTTAAACCCAGCCCCAGAGCCGGTTTAGCATCTCTCACGCCATCCTTTGTTCCATCCTCCACTTGTTTCACCTTCGCTTTTAGCCTCTCCCAGCTGTCCTCTTTCGCTGCGTGTGCACCCGTGGGTGTGGGGAGGACCCTTGCCCGGGGAAATCCAGGAGGGGGAGCCAAGAAACCCACAAAACCAAACAGGAACGGGAAACCACAGCTGCTCGTCCCTCTGCTTGGTGGCACCACCTGCTCTGGCAGACGCGGCTGCGCGTTGCCGAAGCCTTTGAGCAGACGTTCACCGTGCCCCCCCGCCGAGACCCCGAGGAGCTCTGCCCTCAGCTTCCCCATGGATCTGCCACAAACAGAGGGGGTCTGAGCGAGTCTGAGCGCGCTGAAGGGGGAAAACCCATGCCCCAGGGGCCCATCAGCAGCGCCATGCTAGAAACCACCCGCGTGACGGGACTTCTAATGAGGGCTCCTTGCTGTTTTCCAGCCTTGTCAACGAGGTCCGTGACATCCATGGGACGGTGCAGACTCTTCAGCAGCAGCTGAGAGACAGCCAGGACACCTTGCAAATGCTGGTTCGCGCCAAGGCCGTCCTGCAGCAGGACCTGGCCGTCAAAGCCAACTCCCTATTCATTGACCAGGAGAAGTGCATGGCGATGCGCAAGACCTTTCCCAGCACCGCGCGGCTGCTGGGTCCCATCTAGGCTGGGCTCAGCCCACCCCACGGCATCCATTGCCAGAGTTATCAGTTTTCTCTATATGCTTTGAAAATTACAAGATTAAACTTCCACTTCCTGATGGAAGCCTGGGTAGAAATTAAATTATCGCTTTGCATGTCACATGGTCTAGCAGGAGTATTTTTTTTTCCCTTTGGTTTTTCTCTTTCCACTGCTCTTTCACGGTGTGCCAGAAAGTAACTGAAAATATCCTGGATGCAACTAAGAGTAAATCCACCCATGAGGATTCATTCCTACCCATTCGGTCTGTGATTTTAGAAGAAAAAGTGTCGTGTCCTCCTCCTTTGGAGTCTGATGTGGAAAAAGCAGAGTGTGAAGCCATGTCTTGATTCAACTCCTTGTCCTCCATGGGCCTTAGCGTGGCTTTTAGGAGGATCTGCCCCATGACCTTCCCAGCCACAGAGGTGACGCTGACAGGTCGGTACCCTCCTTTAAACCCTTTTTAAAAATGGGTGCAATGTTTCCCTTTTTCCAGTCCCCGGGGACTTCACCTGATGCCATGACTTTTCAAATACCACCTTCTTCCAGGAACACCCCTTGTTTCCTTTGGGGTATTGCACTGGTGTTTCCCTCCTGGCTCCTGTGACCTCAGGAGCCCCCGGCTCATCTCTCCAAGACTTCAAGTGTGAGGCAGCGTCACCAGCGCGTCTCAGAGCAACAGGCCCTCGCTGGCACCCCGTCCCTCCAACCTTGGCATCTCATCCCACAGGGACAGCCCGATATTGTCCCCCTCTCCCTTCAAGCCTTGTTTAAAGCTCTGTCAATGAGCCCTGCTACCTCCTGAGCAAAGACCCTCTTCCCCCTTGGAGGTGGGTGGGGAGACCCTGGCCCAGGTTGCCCAGAGAGGTGGGGGAGGCCCCATCCCTGGAGACATTCAAGGCCAGGCTGCATGAGGCTCTGAGCAACCTGATCCAGTTGAAGATGTCCCTGCTGACTGCAGGGGGGTTGGACTAGATGCCTTTGAGAGGTCCCTTCCAACCCAACGCATTCTATGAGTCTTGGATTCTATGAGAGGTGAACCCCATCTGACACCTGCAAGCCTGGTGCCGTGTATGCCATCCCATTACCATAAAACCCAAAATGGTGGTGGTGACACCGGCCATGGAGCCACGTATTAATAGGCTGGTCCCACCTGTTCCTTCCAATGTCATTGCCCACAACTGGGAGGAGAGGAAAAAACAACCTGCCTCCCAGATTCCCTCACGAACCGCCCCAAGGCCCTGAAGTCTCCTTTGATGGGTTATCAAGCATTGGAACAGGCTGCCAGGGAAGTGTTTGAGTCACCAGCCCTGGTGGTACTTAAAAGATGGGTAGATGGGATGCTGAGGGACATGGTTTAGTGATGGTTTTGGCAGTGTTAGGTTGATGGTTGGACTTGATGATCTTAAAGGTCCCTTCCAACCGAGACAATTTTATGATCTTATGATCGAGACCCCTTGGATTACGCGTTGTGGCTTCATTGCCACCCACACGGGAGAACAGGAATGGGTAGTAATCCAAGGGCCATACCTCTTCTTGTTGCCTAAGAAAACCTTTGTATACGCGAAAGAGTTTGAGTCATCTTTTCTGTCAGATCTCTGCCAGCAGAGGCACGGCTTTCCCGTGGAGGCCGGCTCCGTGTGGATATGCTATGATATGGGCAATGCTATGATTCTGTGATTCAGTCCGCAGCTGCAAGAGCTGGGAAAAGGAGAGGCGACGGAAAACAGCTATGAGAAGACAGAGGTGTCAGCCTGGCACGAGCCATTCATACAGCTCACAGTTCATCTAAAGCGGTAAAATGAAGCCAATGAGAATGTTTCCTCTGGATAAAGCGGGACACAGAGGTCATGGCAGCAGACTTGATGGGTATTTTCAGAAGCTGGAGAGAAAGCCCCTTGGGTTAGCCGGAGCAGCTGTGCTAACCACCCCCGGCTGGGCTGGGCTCCTCCTCTTCCAATGCCTTTTCTCAGGCTAAAGCCTGAAATAAGTGGGGAAGGACCCTCTCCCAGGAGAAGTTCCCAGTGTCACTGGTGCACGGTGCCCTGGTGCTGCGAGAGGCTGTGCCGTGGTGGGGCTGCTGGGGACACCGTGCATCTCCTCACCAGCACCCCCACCATGGTCTACCTGCCTGCCCCAGCGAGCCCTCTGCTCGCCCACGGGCTGGCCCAGCAGCACCACTGCTGCCACCGCCTTGTCCAATGAGGGCACCAGTTTGCCCAGGGGTGGCACTTGGTTGCCCAGGGGTTGCACTCGGATGCCCAAGGGCTCTTTGGGTTGCCCATTGATGGTGCTGGGGGTTGTCCAGGCAAGGGATCAAGTTGCCCAGCAGAGGCACTAGGATGCACTGACTTGCCCAGGGGTGGCACTGGGTTGCCCACTGAGGGCCGTGAGTTCATAGGATCATAGAACGTCTCAAGTCGAGAGAGACCCATGAGGATCATCGAGTCCATCTCCCTGCTCCTTGCAGGACTACCTTGTTGCGTGAAAAGGGGCCAAGCGGTTTTGGCAGAAGATAAACCCCCTTGCGTTCTAAAACTCCTCACCCAGGTGGGAGGCCAGGTGCGTCTGGGTTTCAATTCTGAGTGATGTCCAATCCAGCACTATCAGTCCCGTCGCGTTTAATATGTATTAAACTATTATGATTTGGATACACTAATAGTGGACTGCACCTTTAGTCTAGTCGTGCTCCTGAACCAGCACGGCCTCTCTCTAGTCTTTGGTCGCGTTCAGTGAGAAAGCGAAATGACTGGCTACTTAAACAGCGCCGTTTATTTAAACAACAGATATACAGGTTCTTTAGGATTGCCGGTGATAAATACACTGTCTGCAAAGCACGTGCAAATAAAGATATTGTTAAGTATACAAAACGCGCGACAATATTATAAGCAATCCAGCCTGGCTATAAATGTAGGGTAGAGATTCTCTAGAGAAATTTCTAAAGTCCCTGAGAAAGCACTCGGTGACATCGAAGTCTTACCCAAAGGCGTCCCTATGCAGGGGAAGAAAGGCTCAGCCCGTCGACTGATCCCGTAAATCAGCAAGGGAATTCTTCGCGATGGTGTCTTCCCTGGCATCCCCTCTCTCTTGGGCTATTTTTAGACTATTTTTTTATCTTCAAAGTGGAGTTTGAGTGACTTTAGTCATACGTACTTTTAGTATGATTAATGTACTCAAGGAGGAGTGTTCGCACCTCGCGGGGCGGGTAGTCTCCGGGATGGAGGTGTGTTTTGGTACATTGTAGTGAGCAAAGTTCGCGCAAAGGACAGCATTTCATCAACATTTGACGAAATGTTGGCTCGGGTAGCGTGTAGGCCGCTTATCTGTTCCGTAGTACCATCTCGTCCCCATATCTGCTATTCGTCACAAGGGAAGGCCACGGAACAAGTGCGTTCCGTTCCATCCCTCCTGTAGTTTCGCAAGTAACCTAGTACAGGGAATCACAGATGTTGCATTCTTCGCGTGCCAGCTGCGGCTGTATTCTACCTCAGAAGCCTCTGGATTTTAGGACTTTCCTTCATGTGTGAACAATGCTGTATTTTTGCACTCTTGGCCAATTTAGTAATTCTTCCACATAATCCACCCCATGACTACCGTCACTCAAGCTCCACGATACTCAATACTGATGGGGAATATCACATGTCCTCTTGTGGCGAGGGATATCAAGTGCAAATACACCTTGTGGGGTGATTAAGTGAGTTAAGCTTTTCATCATAATCCAAAGTCAAACGTACAAAACAACTGTCAAAGCAAAGCACAATACAGTGAGTACTAGTAAAACGACAACAGGATGGAGCATCTTGTTCAAAAGTCCTGTAGCTGTTGGTGACCATCCAAAAAGGCTGTCCCACCATTCCTGTCCCCCATCTCTCTTGACCCTTTCCAGTACGTGGTGTATTTCTTCAACATCACGATGGACAGTAATCAGAATTCTTTGTCCATTTTCTTGGGCCTCTTTCAACAATCGCTTCACTTCATCGTGTTGCAGCAACTTTTCACTAGTGAGAGATTCATTCCAATAGGGGTGGGCAGCAAATCTCGAATCAACGTGTAATTAGATTGTAGCAATTGAAAAGACGTAACAGGAGCTGAAGAATTGAAGTCACATCCAATGACGTTAGTAAAGTTACAAACACAAAGATTTGAGTGATTACTTCTATCTACTGCTATGTCATCTACGCATACAAGAGTACAGGGAGACCTCAGCAAACACACCCTTTCCCAATATATAGAAGCACAGTTTCTGGGGTTTCATCGGGATGTATCTCAAAGTGACAAACATTCTGGTTGGTGTCAAGACAAATGTCTTGTGCCTTGAGAGTATTACTCTCACAAATGAATCCTTGTTGATCTCGTGAAATGCATGCTTCAACATCAACAGTTTGCCATTTCTTCTCATGTTGTTGTGCCCACACTCTGTGCTCTACCGGATGGAGTATGGCTCCATGGTGATTCAACCCCAGGGCGATGACTGGGTATATGGTGTACACTGAGGCATTGCATATCGTTAAGACAAAAGCTGTGGCCTTGCTTGAAATTAACCAGATACCACCAGGATTGAAATTTTTTCTCAAACTCAATTGCGTTATCCCATATTACTTTTTGGACTTCAGTGGGCAAGGTGCCTTGTTCACCTTCCCTTATGATTGTGGCTGTCATAGATTGCATCCACATTTGGGCTTGGGTACAACTAAGAGCCAAAGAAACATTGTTTTGGGTTGTACCAAGTGCATTTGTGATCAGCTGATGGTCCTTTTCACCTGTTTCTTCCCACTGAGGCAATATATTCGTTAAAAGCCATTGGTGATTTCCCAATGCTGATCGAGAGGACTGTAGAGGATCTTTTAATTTGTCTAGATCACTAGTAGTTGTGACTAGTTTCTTTGCAAGTATCTATACTATTTAAGACTCCCAGTCCTGTTCCTAAGATACCAGTCACATCTCTCTTCAGTCGTTGTGAGGTGGCAACAGTTTGTCTGTCCACGTACAGTTCATCTAAGGTTCCTGTAAGACACAAAAGAAAAGGGAATCTGCTCGGTCTTCTTTGAGCGACGGGGTCAAAAAGAGGGCGAGATCCACCGGGTGCTGATCCGGTGTATCTTCCCTGAACAGTCTTTGGCTTCCCATGCATGGGGATTTTGGGGAGTAGCTAGCACCATTGGTACTGTGCCAATTTGAGGCATTTTCACTAACACAGGTTGCCCAGGCTGAAATTGTCCTAGGTATTTTCCTGGTTCATTGGGAACTTTTGGAGTGATGATATTGGCAGATACACAGAAAGCTTTCATTTTAGGACAGCCATCTCCACTCCATCTGTTATTTAATTGATAGGTGGCATCATCCCATCGCAAATGCCAACCAGGTTCATGAGCTTTTGCAAAACGCTTAACCAATCCATTGGTGCGTTCAACAATGCCATTAGCCTGAGGATAACAGGGAGTATGAAATACCCATCGAATCCCTTCTTCTTTGGCCCAATCTTGTACCACCGTAGCGGTAAAGTGTGAACCGTTATCACTTTGGATTGCCTCAGGAAGGGGAAGGGTGCTGTACCACCCTTGTAGGCCTTTCACTGTGTTGTCCCCGGTAGCTGATTTGAAGCTGGTGGCCATAGTGAGGCCAGAGATAATCTCCACTCCTACTAGGATGTCTCTTTTCTCACCTGATGATCTCAAGGGCCCAATAGAATCAATTTGCCAGGAATGCCACAATGGTTTCTTGTCCCGAATGGGTAAGGGAGGCGCCTTACTCGGATGATCTTTATTGAGCCGTAGGCGACATTGTGAACAGGCAGTTACTACTTGTTCGCACAGTTCAGCTGATACAGGCCACCCCCGGGCTAGTCCTTCCTGATACACATCAGCACGGCCTGTGTGGCCACGCTTAACACGTAACCATTCGAGTAAGCGTTCCCATTCCCCACCATCATCTACAATGTCAATGTGCTGCAGCCGCGTGAGGCTATCTACCTGTTGGTTGAACTGAGCAGTGATCGAGTTCGAACGATCATGACCTTTTACCCAACCAATGTGCAATGCTCTCTGACTCCTCCTTCTAACAGTTGCTTCCATCTGTCTCCCAAATTGGGACTCTGTTCACCTGCCAATCGTTGGCTGCCCAGTGTCCGATCCATTCAGTGGCTCCTTTAAAAACAGCATATGAGTCAGTGTAAATGTGAGTAGCCCCATGTCGTGCAGCTAGTAGGACAGCTCTGAGTTCCCCTACTTGCACGCTACCTTCTCCTGTTTCAATTGCTCTTTCCCCCGTTGCTACTTCCAGTGCTACGGCTTTGTATTTCCACTTATTGTTCTTACGGTGAGACGACGCATCAGTAAACCACACTCCTGTAAGATCGCTGCCTTCTTTCAGAGGAGGTGCTGCTTGGATTGGAGATGGTCTGTTTGGTGGGGATTGGAACAATAGGGCACCATCTCTATCCTTCTGGAGCTTGGATACTTTAACACTGCCTTCAGAGACTGGCATGATTTCATTAATGCCTTCGAAATAAGCATACCACTTTCGAACTGTGGCTTTCGGGGCAATGCCGGCTGGTGGTGCTGTCCCTTGACGGACCACATCTAGGAGAAGAAAAGGGCCCCAAACAACCACGCTTTGTTCTCTCCTTATCTGCTCTGCTCGTTGCAATGCTCGCACCAGGGACAGTAAACCCTTCTCAAGGTCTGAATATCTGCTCTCAGTATCATTGAAGGAGTGAGAGCTAAATTCTAATGGTCTCTCCGGTCCTGCTGGTCCCTTCTGCCACAAGTTACAATGAGAACCATGTTCACTGAAGCCCCATTCCACATGGACAGGGTCAGTTGGAGGGATGGGGCCAAGTTGTTGGAATAACCTTAGCTCCTTTATTAGCAATTCCAGTGCATTAGTATGTTGTTCCGTCCACTCCCAGGATCTACCCTTTTTCAGCAACCAATAAAGGGGGCGAGCAATGATGGAAAAGCCAGGGATGTGTTTACAGCAATAACTTAAAGTTCACAGAACTTGCTGTAACTCCTTCATGCTGGAAGGATTCTCTTCATGTTCTCTTTTTTTCAGGGTATCCTGAGGGACAGAAGCAGCTCCCTTAATCCACCAGACCCCCAGGAATTTAACTTCCTCTGCACGTCCCTGACACTTTGCGTCTGGAATTTCCAATCCTAAATCCGATAATGTTTGTCGGATGTTTTGCATCATGTCTTGTGCACTTTTTTGGCTCTCTCCCCCTATTAGGATGTCATCAATATATTGGTATACCGTACATCCCTGTGAAACAGGAATCTCTGATGGCACTTTAGCTAAAGCATTAGGAGCAATGGTGGGGGAATGCTTGTATCCTTGTGGAAGTCGGTTAAAAGTATATTGGGCTCCTTTCCACGGGAATGCAAACCGCGCTTTGTCCTGCTCAAGGAGGGGAATCATAAAAAACCTGTCTTTTACATCTAAGGCAGCCATCCAAGGACGAGCAGCTCCTTTTATCATTGTCACAATTTCCGCGATATTCGGAACCGCAGCGGTCAGGGGTGCAGTGTTGGCATTTAACTTTCGGTAAACTACTGTGAAACGCCATTGCCCGGTTGGTTTCTTTACTGGCCACACCGGTGAATTATAAGGCGAGTGAGTGCTCTTAATGATGTTTCTTTTTTCTAAATCTGATGCCACCCCGTCTGCTCCTGCAAGTGCAGCTGCAGGCAGTGGGTACTGTCGGACGTTGGTAATTTTAGAGGGAGGCAAAGGTAGAGAAGTTTCTAACAGGCCCAATTTAACTGTGTCTAATCCTTTTTTGCGTCCTGCAAAACTCCACACAGTTCCATTCCATCCCTCGTGTAGTTTCACAAACAACCTAGTACAGGGAATCACAGATGTTGCATTCTTCGCGTGCCAGCTGCGGCTGTATTCTACCTCAGAAGCCTCTGGATTTTAGGACTTTCCTTACTGTGTGAACAATGCTGTATTTTTGTATTCTTGGCCAATTTAGTAATTATTCCACTTCCCTAAAACCAAATCATATGACTAAGCCGCTCAACAGTTGCCCAAAAGCTGCACCTGGTTGCCCAGGGGCTGCAAAACCTGCCCATGGAGGGCAGTAGGTTGTCCAGGGCAGGATCTAGGATGCCATGTGAGGGTATTTTCTTGCCCAGGGCTGGCCCCAGCTTGCCCATCGAGAGCAATGCGTTGCCCAACGGCTGCATCGGGAATAACCTTAGCTCCTTTATTAGCAATTCCAGTGCATTAGTATGTTGTTCAGTTCAACGGCCTCAAGTTGCCCAGGGCAGGGGGTGGCCAAGGAGGTGACCCCAAAACGTCACCTTGTGCGAACTTGGTTGGAAGAACAAAGCTCCCCATCAGGCTCCTGGCAGGTCCCAAGGAGGCAGAGATGTGGTGTGATGTTCTGCATCCTCTGCTCCAGGCTTGTGCTCATCTTTTCTCACGCCAATGTCTAGGCTTTTCATACGACCGTGAATCAGCGAGCGTGCGCAGGGCTGTCTCCTACTTGCTTGTATGCCCATTTGCTTGTGCATTTGATTGAATTTGAATCCTTCTACCTTTTCTGAGCTCACGAATGCTGTGATTACATGTCGTCTGTGGCTTCACCTCGTGGATGCGCAGCACGGCCTGCCCCGAGCATCTGTGGTTTGGTGGTTGTGACTCATCACGAGAGCGCAAGGAGGGATTTGTAATGGTTTATTCATGCCCCGTTTATTGTTTGGAAAGCTCAGTCAAACGCTGCTATGGTTAGACTGAATAATTCATCTGCCAGTTCTCTTTCTGATCTCTTTATCGGTTTCTCTCTTTGTTAAGAGCCTCGTGTTCGGAGGTGAGGATCCCCTAGGTCTAGAGGCAATATTCCATGCTTGATATCTTTGGAACCCAAAACTTTGAGGTTAGATTTGCAGTAGGTCTGGTCTTGCTGAAGGACTGAGGGTGTTTTCAAGAGAGCCCGGCTTCATCTGCCCTGGGTCAGTTAGACGTTTGGGTCTGGGTGTTGCTCTCTACGTCTCGTATGGGGTATGCGAGAAATGCACCTTCCCTTGCGCCATTTGCCTAATCCTTAAAAAAGCACCTAAGATAGTGCAGATAAAGGAGAGGCCTATTTCTTCCGACTGACTGTAAAAGAAAGTTATGGAGGATGGAATGTCTAAACTCAGGTGAGGTGACTCCTGTTCAGCGTGTCCCCCATGGGCCAAATTGGGGCAGGTGGGCTCCTATCACACATCACGTGTAGCTCCTGAGCATCCCGAGCTCCAGGGCAATATTGTGTGAGGTATATCCGTGTAAAATGGCATTTGTGTCTCCACACAGCGGGTCTCGCTGGTTTAACTCCATCATTTTCTCAGTGCCCTTGAGAAATTTGGTGAAATGTCTTCTTGTAGATGAGACCTGACCCCTCAGTGGGGCTGGAGGTGGGATGTGCTCTGGTATCCGTCAGCACAAGGGTGCCAGAGGGATGGGAATGGCCACCCTGCCTTTGCACCAGGACAATGAGGGGGTGGTTGGCAGGACAGGGCAGAGGTTTGGCTGTGCCTCCCCTCGCTGCAGCCTGCCCTTGTCCACTTGCAGTTGGCTCAAACTCATCCCCTAAGTTTATTGATAGAGAAGCCAGGCTGGAAAAGGAGATGGGAGCTTCAGCAGAAAACGCAGGTTCTGGGAAAACCGTCACTAACCCCCTCCAGAATGTTAAAAAAATGCACATGAAACACATAAATAAGGAATGATTCACTTGAGGTAGCTGTCACTGATTTGTACAAAATATTTGGACTGTTGCTCATGCCTCTTCCAGGGCAATAGGATACACACAACATGCTTCCATCTCAGGGAAAGGAAAGGTTTCACAACACGCATTTTTAACAGTTTTTCTATGAACAGCTGCTGTGTCAGAACTGGGCGCAGGACGGGACGGCACATACTGACCTGCTGACAAGGCAAAGTGGTTTCTCGAGCCTTCGCCAGCACGTGCAGACAGTCCCGGCTGCACCGCAGCATCACAGAATCACAGAATGGTTTGGGTTGGAAGGGAGCTTAGAGATCATCTAGCTCCACCCCCCTGCCCTGGGCAGGGACACCTCCCACCAGCCCAGATTGCTCCAAGCCCCGTCCAGCCTGGCCTTGAACCCCTCCAGGGATGGGGCGTTGACTCAGCTGTGGGCTGGTTCTTCCCTGCCTTATGGTCTATTTACTGCAGAACATCTCATGAACATCTCAAAGGTCATCCCACCTTAAACCAAAGCACAGGAGAGGCGTCAGGTCCTGCTGGGGCAGCCTGCCGATGGATTGCGTTTTTGTAGCCATTGAAGGACAGCAAGGAAGTGACGCAAATGTTGGAATTAACCCCAGATTTGAATTTGGCATTGCCCCTTATTTATATGTGGATATTTGCCCTGCTGGGCTCACCTGTCTGCCTGCAGAGTGCAGAGAGGTGCCTGTCAGCAGACTGGGGAGATGGGTGTTTGTCCTGGTTCTGGCAGGGATAGGGTTAATTTTTCCTGGTATTCCATGCCATGTGAGTCATGCCCACCCTGAGCTGCGGGGAAGGGGGCAGGAAGTCGAGTTTTGGAGTGGCGGGGAGCAGCGGTTCCATAATCGTGTTTGTATATTCCTCTGTCCGTGTTATTGTTGTTGGTTGCTTGTTCCCTTTGCTGTTCTGTTAAACTGCCTTTGTCTCAACCCGAGAGTCTTGCCTTTGTCTTCTGATTCTTCCTGTATCAGGAAGGCCCGAGCGAGCGGCACATGGTTCTTTGTTGCCGTCTGAGGCTAAACCACGACAGTCCTTTTTGGCGCCCAACGTGGGGCTCGAAGGGTTGAGATAACGACAGAATCCAACTAGAACGTGGAAAAACAAATTTTTTGTATGCATTTATTTTATTAGGTAAATAGTCGCTGGTCATCATGTTGCTTGGTTTGTTCTCATGGCTGTGTTATATAAATTCCTATGTGGCTTACGTACTCCCTGCAATGCTGTTTACCGTGTCTGGAAGAGGGATGAGGATTATCATTCTGCTGTCCTGTGCGATATCTCTTTATGATATGATAACATCACTGTTCAGACAGCTATTTTGGGGTGTTTATGTGGTTTTGCTGTCCTGTCCATACATTGGGCACCGTCTCCTAGAATTTATTAATAATTACATCCAGTCTGTGGGGGAAACAGGGGGGGACACTTTCCCCAGCTCTTTTGCCTCCCTTTTCTCCTTTGGGTCAGGTATGACAACTTTTGAGAATGTTTAACATCCTTGGGATACTCAAACCAGCACGTTCCTAGTGTTATGTCTCCTGAATACGTTCCAGGTCTTGTTTAGGATTAAGCGACTATTTAAGACTACCACCCGGAGATCTGCTCCGAGGCTGGATAGTCAGGGGTGGCATGGCATGTGGGAGAGCATGGGCAGGTACCTAGAGAACTTCTCACCTCCAATGGTCTGGGACTTCACCCCTGAACAATTACAGGACCCTGATAAAGTGGTAGAATATTTGAGGGGAAAATGCTGTGGCTATTCTAGAGAGGCACAACTCACCGCGCTGTGCTGGGCCCTGGCCAGTATCTATCAGGCACTGCTCAGAATTATGCAGCACCCTCAGGGGGAAGAGATGGAAACCAGACCGGCAGACACTGCAGCTACTGCAACCCCTGCGATGGACACTGCAGCTACTCTGACCCCTGTGGCAGCCACTGCGGCTACTCCAACCCCTGAGGCAGCCACTGCAGTTACTCCAACCCCTGTGGCAGCCACTGCAACTACTCCAACCCCCATAGCAGCCACTGCCACTGAACCGGGGAACCAACCCGTGCCAGTATCAGTTGCCCCCATACAGAAGAAGAAGTACACAAAGAAATCGGTTCGCTTAGTAAGAGATGATGATGAACCAGGGCCATCATGAGAGCAGGAGGAAGAGGCAGAACCAGAGATAGTTACTCCATCCCTATCCTTGAGTGAGCTACGGGATATGCGAAAAGATTTTAGCCGACTTTCAGGCGAGCACATTGTCACCTGGCTGCTCCGGTGCTGGGATAACGGGGCCAGTAGCCTGGAATTAGAGGGTAGGGAGGCCAGGCAGCTGGGATCCCTGTCTAGGGAAGGCGGCATTGACAAGGCAATTGGGAAGAAGACCCAAGCCCTCAGCCTCTGGAAACGACTCCTGTCAGGCGTGAGGGAGAGGTACCCCTTCAGTGAGGATGTTGTATGTCAACCAAGCAAGTGGACTACCATGGAAAGAGGTATCCAGTACCTGAGAGGATTAGCCGTGCGGGAGATGATTTATTATGACTTGGACAATGCACAGTTACCCACAGACCCTGATGAGGTGCAATGCACAAGGCCCATGTGGCGGACGTTTGTACGGAGCGCACCATCGCCATATGCCAACTCCCTGGCAGTAATGGAATGGAAAGGTGAAGAGGGACCAATGGTGGATGAGGTGGCTGGCCGGCTCCAGCAATATGAAGAAAGTCTCTCTTCCCCCCTTGTCTCAGCTGTGGAGAAACTGTCGCGGAAGGTCCAGCAACTTGAAGAGAATATCTCCTACTCCCCACCTGCACAGGCCAGCGTCTCAGCTATTAGAAGCAGGCATTTCCCCACTCAAGAGAGAGTGTGCAGAGGGTACACACCACAAGGCACCCTGTGGTTCTACCTGTGTGACCACGGAGAGGACATGAGGAAGTGGGATGGACAACCTACTTCGATCCTGCGGACACGGGTACAGGAGTTGCAAGGAAGGACAACCACAAAAGGGGATCCCTCCAGGAAAAGTGCTGCCCCAGTTTCCAGTGGGCCGTTCCCCAGACAGAGCAGAAGGCCTGATCTTGCTTCTGATCCTCTGGAAGGAACTTCCAAGTCATTTATGCAAGAAGTGAGTAACGGATACTATGACCAGTATTAGAGGGGCCCTGCCTCCGGCCAGGTGGAGGAAAGGGACAACCGGGTTTATTGGACGGTGTAGATTCGATGGCCTGGCACATCAGACCCACAGGAGTATAAGGCTCTAGTGGACATGGGTGCACAGTGTACTTTAATACCATCAAGCTATAGAGGGGCAGAACCCATCTGTATTTCTGGGGTGACAGGGGGATCCCAAGAGTTGACTGTACTGGAGGCGGAAGTGAGCCTAACTGGGAATGAGTGGCAAAAGCATCCCATTGTGACTGGCCCAGAGGCTCCATGCATCCTTGGTATAGATTACCTCAGGAGAGGGTATTTTAAGGACCCAAAAGGGTACCGCTGGGCCTTTGGCATAGCTGCTTTGGAGACAGAGGAAGTTAAACAGTTGTCTACCTTGCCTGGTCTCTCGGAGGATTCTTCTGTTGTGGGGTTGTTGAGGGTCAAAGAACAACAGGTGCCGATTGCTACCACAACGGTGCATCGGCGGCAATATCGCACTAACCGAGACTCTCTGATTCCCATCCATAAGCTGATTCGTCAACTAGAGGTTCAAGGAGTGATCAGCAAGACTCGCTCCCCCTTTAACAGTCCCATATGGCCGGTGCGAAAATCTAATGGAGAGTGGAGGCTAACTGTGGACTATCGTGGTCTGAATGAAGTCACGCCACCGCTGAGTGCTGCCGTGCCGGACATGCTAGAACTCCAGTACGAACTGGAGTCCAAGGCAGCCAAGTGGTATGCCACGATTGATACAGCGAATGCATTCTTCTCAATCCCTTTGGCAGCAGAGTGCAGGCCACAGTTTGCTCTCACTTGGAGGGGCGTCCAATACACCTGGAATCGACTGCCCCAGGGGTGGAAACACAGCCCCACCATTTGCCATGGACTGATCCAGACTGCACTGGAACGGTGTGAAGCTCCAGAACATCTGCAATACATTGATGACATCATTGTATGGGGAAACACAGCAGAAGAAGTTTTTGAGAAAGGGGCTAAAATAGTCCGAATCCTCCTGAACGCTGGTTTTGCCATAAAACGAAGCAAGGTCAAGGGACCTGCACAGGAGATCCAGTTTTTAGGAATAAAATGGCAAGATGGACGCCGTCAGATTCCAATGGATGTGATCAACAAAATAGCAGCTATGTCTCCACCAACTAGTTAAAAGGAAACACAGGCTTTCTTAGGTATTGTGGGTTTTTGGAGAATGCGTATCCCAGATTACAGTCAAATTGTAAGCCCTCTGTATCAAGTAACCTGGAAGAAGAATGATTTTAAATGGGGTCCTGAGCAACGACAAGCTTTTGAACAAATCAAACAGGAAATAGTCCATGCAGTGGCCCTGGGGCCAGTCCGGGCAGGACAAGATGTTAAAAATGTGCTCTATACCGCAGCCGGGGAGAACGGCCCTACCTGGAGCCTCTGGCAGAAAGCACCAGGGGAGACTCGAGGTCGACCCCTAGGGTTTTGGAGTCAGGGATACAGAGGATCCGAAGCCCGCTACACTCCAACAGAAAAAGAGATATTGGCAGCATATGAAGGGGTTCGAGCTGCTTCGGAAGTAGTTGGTACAGAAGCACAGCTCCTCTTAGCACCTCGACTGCCGGTGCTGGGTTGGATGTTCAAAGAAAGGGTCCCCACCACACATCATGCAACTGATGCTCCATGGAGTAAGTGGATTGCATTGATCACACAGCGAACTCGAATGGGAAACCCCAGTCGCCCCGGAATTCTGGAAGTGATCATGGACTGGCCAGAAGGCAAGGATTTCGGAATGTCACCAGAGGAGGAGGTGACGCGTGCAGAAGAGGCCCCACCGTATAATAAACTGCCAGAAAATGAGAAGAAAGATGCCCTGTTCACTGATGGGTCCTGCCGGATTGTGGGAAAGCATCGAAAGTGGAAGGCTGCTGTGTGGAGTCCTACACGACGGGTTGCAGAAACCAGTGAGGGACAGGGTGAATCGAGCCAGTTTGCAGAGGTGACAGCCATTCAGCTGGCTTTGGACATTGCTGACCAGAAAAATGGCCAGTACTTTATCTCTACACTGACTCATGGATGGTGGCAAATGCTCGGTGGGGGTGGTTACAGCAGTGGAAGCAGGGCAACTGGCAGCGCAGAGGCAAACCCATCTGGGCTGCTGACCTATGGCAAGATATTGCTGCCCGGATAGAGAATCTGGTTGTGAAAGTACGCCATGTAGATGCCCACGTACCGAAGAATGGGGCCACGGAGGAACATCAGAACAACCAGCAGGTGGATCGGGCCGCTAGGATTGAAGTGGCTCAGGTGGATCTGGACTGGCAACGTAAGGGTGAACTATTCATAGCTCGGTGGGCCCATGACTCCTCAGGCCATCAAGGAAGAGATGCGACATATAGATGGGCTCGTGACCGAGGGGTGGACTTGACCATGGACACTATTGCACAGGTCATCCATGAATGTGAGACATGCGCTGCAATCAAGCAAGCCAAGCGTTTGAAGCCTCTTTGGTATGGAGGGCGATGGCTGAAATACAAATATGGGGAGGCCTGGCAGATTGATTATATCACACTGCCACAAACCTGTCAAGGCAAGCGCTATGTGCTCACAATGGTGGAAGCAACCACTGGATGGCTGGAAACATACCCTGTGCCCCATGCCACTGCCCGGAACACTATCCTGGGCCTTGAAAAGCAAGTCCTGTGGCGACATGGTACCCCAGAGAGAATTGAGTCGGACAACGGGACTCATTTCCGAAACAGCCTCATAGACACCTGGGCCAAAGAGCATGGTATCGAGTGGGTGTATCACATCCCCTATCACACACCAGCCTCTGGGAAGATAGAACGATACAATGGACTGTTAAAAACTACACTGAGAGCAATGGGTGGTGGGACTTTCAAACACTGGGATACATATTTAGCAAAAGCTACCTGGCTAGTTAACACCAGGGGATCTACCAATCGGGCTGGCCCTGCCCAATCAAAACTTCCATGTACCGTCAAAGGGGATAAAGTCCCCGTAGTGCACATGAAGAATATGCCAGGGAAGACAGTCTGGGTTAGTCCTGCCTCAGGCAAAGGCAAACCCATCCGTGGGATTGCTTTTGCCCAAGGACCTGGGTGCACTTGGTGGGTGATGCGGCAGGATGGGGAAGTCCGATGTGTACCTCATGGGGATCTGATTTTGGGCGAGAATAGCCAATGAATCAGATTGTGTGCTGTTAATTGCTAAGTAACACTGTCACTGTATGTCCTCATTGCTATAATTGCTATCAGTTGTACTACAAGTAAGGCACAGGGATGATGGGATAAGAACTGATCTCAGCAGCTGGCACCCAGCAGTTTCCTCAAGATCTACATCTTCAGCCCACAGACTGTGTGCATGAGCCACACCGGGTGCACCACTCACAAGCTCCGAAAAATACAGCATGCAACAGACCAGCACCACCCAGCATCTCACCTGCCCTGAGAGACTGTTCTAACAGATGGAGCCCAAAGCCGTGGATTAAAAGAACTCAACGGACACTTTGGAGGGATGACCCATAAACTAAGGCCATTATATGTGTGTATATATATATATATATATAACAGGGGAAAGTGCTGGCAATTCATTGGAACCTGCTGGGCATGGCATAGATGGTATGGAATAAGGGGTGGATAATGTCCTGGTTCCGGTGGGGATAGGGTTAACTTTTCCTGGTATTCCATGCCATGTGAGCCACGCCCACCCTGAGCTGCCGGGGGAGGGGGCAGGAAGTTGCTGCTTAAAAGTGGGCTGGGGCGTCCCGGGTCCAGCTGGTCGGCGAGCGGTGGGGAGCGGCGGTTCCGTAATCGCGTTTGTATATTCCCCTATCCGTGTTGTTATTGTTGTTGTTTACCTGTTCCCTTTGCTGTTCTGTTAAACTGCCTTTGTCCCAACCCAAGAGTCTTGCCTTTTCTTACGATCCTTCCTGTATTAGGAAGGCACGTGCGAGCGGCACGTGGTTCTTTGTTGCCATCTGAGGCTAAACCACGACACACTTCCCTGGCAGCCTGTTCCAATGCTTGATAACCCATCAAAGGAGACTTCAGGGCCTTGGGAAAGTTGGTAAGGGAATCTGGGAGGCAGGTTATTTTTTCCTCTCCTCCCAGTTGCGGGCAATGACACTGGAAGGAACAGGTGGGACCAGCCTATTAATACGTGGCTCCGCGGCTGGTGTCACCAACACCATTTTGGGTTTTATGGTAATGGGATGACATACACGGCACCAGGCTTGCTGGTGTCAGATGGGGTTCACCTCTCATAGAATCCAAGACTCATAGAATGCGTTGGGTTGGAAGGGACCTCTCAAGGCCATCTAGTCCAACCCCCCTGCAGTCAGCAGGGACATCTTCAACTAGATCACGTTGCTGAGAGCCTCATGCAGCCGGGCCTTGAATGTCTCCAGGGATGGGGCCTCCCCCACCTCTCTGGGCAACCTGGGCCAGGGTCTCACCACCCACCTCCAAGGGGGAAGAGGGTCTTTGCTGAGGAGGTAGCGGGGCTCATTGACAGAGCTTTAAACAAGGCTTGAAGGGAGAGGGGGACAATATCGGGCTGTCCCTGTGGGATGAGATGCCAAGGTTGGAGGGACGGGGTGCCAGCGAGGGCCTGTTGCTCTGAGACGCACTGGTGACGCTGCCTCACACTTGAAGTCTTGGAGAGATGATCCGGGGGCTCCTGAGGTCACAGGAGCCAGGAGGGAAACACCAGTGCAATACCCCAAAGGAATGAAGGGGTGTTCCTGGAAGAAGGTGGTATTTGAAAAGTCATGGCACCAGGTGAAGTCCCCGGGGACTGGAAAAAGGGAAACATTGCACCCATTTGTAAAAAGGGTTTAAAGGAGGGTACGGACCTGTCGGCGTCACCTCTGTGGCTGGGAAGGTCATGGGGCAGATCCTCCTAAAAGCCACGCTAAGGCCCATGGAGGACAGGAGGTGATTTGAGACATGGCTTCACCCTGTGCTTTTTCCACATCAGACTCCAAAGGAGGAGGACACGACACTTTTTCTCCTAAAATCACAGACCGAATGGGTAGGAATGAATCCCCGTGGGTGGATTTACTCTTAGTTGCATCCAGGATATTTTCAGTTACTTTCTGGCACGCCGTGAAAGAGCAGTGGAAAGAGAAAAACCAAAGGGAAAAAAAAAATACTCCTGCTAGACCATGTGACATGCAAAGTGATAATTTAATTTCTACCCAGGCTTCCATCAGGAAGTAGAAGGTTAATCATGTACTATTTATAACATATAGGGAAAACTGATAACTCTGGCTAAGGATGCCGTGGGGTGGGCTGAGCCCAGCCTAGATGGGACCCAGCAGCCGCGTGGTGCTGGGAAAGGTCTTGCGCATCGCCATGCACTTCTCCTGGTCGATGAACAGGGAGTTGGCTTTGACGGCCAGGTCGTGCTGCAGGACAGCCTTGGCACGAACCAGCATTTGCAAGGTGTCCTGGCTGTCTCTCAGCTGCTGCTGAAGAGTCTGCACTGTCTCTTCGATGTCATGGACCTCGTTGACAAGGCTGGAAAACAGCAAGGAGCCCTCATTAGAAGTCCAGTCACGCGGGTGGTTTCTAGCATGGTGCTGCTGATGGGCCCCTGGGGCATGGGTTTTCCCCCTTCAGTGCGCTCAGACTCACTCGGACCCCCCCTGTTTGTGGCAGATCCATGGGGAAGCAGAGGGCAGAGCTCCTCGGGGTCTCGGCGAGGAGGCACGGTGAACGTTTGCTCGAAGGCTTCGGCAACGCGCAGACGCGTCTGCCAGAGCAGGTGGTGCCACCAAGCAGAGGGACAAGCAGCTGTTGTTTCCCATTCCTGTTTGGTTTTGAGATGAGACGGAGACTCCCCCTCCTCTCGGGGCAGCCTGGGCCAGGGCTCTGCCACCCTCACAGCAAAGAAGTCCCTCCTCCTGTTTAGGTGGAACTCTCTATGCTCAATTTTGTGCCCGTTACCCCTTGTCCTGTCCCCGGGCACCACTGAAAAGAGCCTGGCCCCATCCTCCTGACACCCCCCCTTTCAGTATTGATAAGCGTTGAGAAGGTGCCCCCTCAGGCGTCTTTTTTCCAGCCTGAAGAGACCCAAATCCCTCAGCCTTTCTTCACAAGAGAGGTGTTCCAGTCCCCTCATCCTCTTGGTAGCCCTTTGCTGTCCCCTCTCCAGCAGTTCCCTGTCCTTCTGGAACCGGGGAGCCCAGCACTGGACACAGCACCTTGCACAGCAGCTGCACCCTTGCGGTTACCCCAAAGGAAGGACCTAAGAGCTCTCAGCATGAGCCTGTTGGAGAGTAAAGGGCTTGTCCTTCAAACCTGAGCCCATCCAGCCGCCGGGAAGCAGGCAGGAGAGAAGACGGGGTTGACGCAAGTAGGAAAAATCCAGCCCCTCATGGGGTGGCATCAGGCCGCCCCCGGCCATGGGGTACAGCCTCCGTTGTGGGCGCAGAGCTCTCCCAGCACCCAAAGGCTGGGATACCCGCTCATTGCTTTTGATTATGTCGCTGCACTTCTGGAAGGACTCTTTAGGGAAAAGAACCAACCCCCCATGATTAATTTTGTCATCCAGCGATGCTCCCGAGTGCTACCACCCGTGAGCCCTCGAGGTCCCCGCCGGCCCCGCGCTCCTGCCTTACCGCAGCTGGGCAGTGTCCCGGCACAGCTCCATGTTTGGCCTCCGAGTGCGCTGGTCCAGCCGGGTCTGAGCCACCTTTAATGGAGGCCCCTGGTCCCTAATGGCCTTTTGGATGGCTTCTATATTCCTCTCCGTCTGGACTATTTCCTGCACTGTCTGGCGTAAGAAAGAAACACATGCATAAATTTAAAAAATGTATTCTCCAGCGGCAACGGGATTTCCCTTTTCTGCCATCCATCTGCAGAAAAAAACCAAGTTCAATTAGCAGACCCCGGGCTCAGACTGCTCTCACTCTGCCATAGATGGAGGCACAGATCCAGCAGCCATTTCTCTGCAGGGAAAAGCCTCTCTTTGCTCTTGCTGTCACATCAGAGGAGGTTTTGGAGCAGTGATGGATCTACTGAATTACCCGCTCCCCAAAATTACTGCTTGCAGGAACTGATCGTCCATCACTAGCAACTAACAGAGGGCAGGTTTTTGGTGGATGCTGCTCGCTGAAGGATGTGGCACCAGCCCGCGATGCTGCAAGCCCAGTTTCTGCTCGGTTAATCTGTGCCGAGCACTTTTCAGGCAGCTTTCCATGAGAGCCAGTGGTGCGAGCCTGCTGCCCATCGCTGATCTCCACTTCATCTGCTTGGCGGAGCAAACACACCGATACCTGTGCAGCCACCACAGAGTGCTGAGACCGAAAACACGTCCTTGGAGGAGCAGCAAAGCTGCAAACCCCACAGCAGACACCCCAGCAGAGTCCCAGTAAAGCCCTTCTGCAGGGCAGCCAGCGCCTCTGAAGTAACTAGCGCTGATGCAAGTAGCGCTGGCATTTTCTGCTGGAAATCCCTGTGCTAGCAGGCTGTCAGCTGGGATGAGCAACGGGCAGTATCCCTTGGGATGAAATTACACTGCCAACTCATCCTGCTCCAAGAAGAAAGTCCCCAAGAAAGCTGGGCAGGGGCTGTTTGCAAGGGCATGTAGCGACAGGACGAGGGGCAATGGTTTAAAGTAGAGCAGGGCGGGTTTAGATGAGACATTAGGCAGAAGTTCTTTGCACTGAGGGTGGTGAGACACTGGCCCAGGTTGCCCAGAGAGGTGGGGGAGGCCCCACCCCTGGAGACATTCAAGGCCAGGCTGCATGAGGCTCTGAGCAACCTGATCCAGTTGAAGATGTCCCTGCTGACTGCAGGGGGTTGGACTAGGTGGCCTTGAGAGGTCCCTTCACACCCAACACATCCTATGACTCCATGATTCTAAATGATGCTATAACCAGGTTCTTGTGGTGACCGTTCCTCTGCTGGGGCCAGGTCTGCGGGGAGGGTCGCGCTTTGGAGGTGTCACCGGGAAGTGACAGTGTCACACCAAAAGGGAGGGGTTCAGGCTACCTTGGCCAGGTGGGTCTGAATCTTTCTCTTGGCATCGGCCGTCTCGGCGATGCGGTTGGTGAAGGCGACATTCACGGTGTTGAACTGCCGCCACATCTGGCTGTCCGTCACCGCCAGCAGGTTCTCGATGTCATCCCGCAGCTTGGCGGAGGCCGCCCGCTGGCTCTGGGAGCGGAGGATGTTGTCGTTGGTGAACTTGGCCCAGGACTGCGGCACCGAGATCCTGGCGGGGAAAAGGAGAGGCCCCCGGTAAGCTGGATGTGGGCAGGCATGGACCCTGCCAGGGAGCAGCGTGGATTCACTATAGCTTAAATCTACACTTTTAATTGGACTGTATGTCATAGTTTAACCCCAGCCAGCAGCCAGGACCACGCATGCGCTGGTGCAGTTCTCCCCCTTCCCCCCAGAAGGGAGAAGAGGGAGAAAAGGAGGGGAAAGGGAAAGGGAAAAACTCGTGTGTGGAGATAAGGACAGTTTAATAGAACAATAACAGAAACGAACAATAATAATAATAGTAAGAATAATAATAATAGTAATAATAATAATAATAATGAGAGAAGTCACTCTCACCACCCAGTGAACTGGCACCTTCCCGAGCCCCGACCGCATATTCCCACCCCGCACCAACCCCCATTTATATCCTGAGCATGGCATCTATGGTACGGAATATTCCGTTGGCCTTTCCCTTGTTCTGCCTATGCTCCTCCTCACTTCTATGGGAAGCTGAAAAGAGTCCTTGAAAAGTATAAACATCGCCTAGCATCATCTAAGACACATCTTTGAAAATATGCATAAACTTAGTGAGCTGTTTCAGCAGAGGTGCTCCGCTGAATTAATTGGCAGGCTGATCTCTCAACCCCTGGTAGAATGTTTAATGAGGTGGGACTGGCTTTCACCCTCTGGATGTTTGGCATCCAACTGTCAGCAGAGGGTTGTGCTCCCTTTCCGGGGAGCGGAGAGAAATGACCGCTCTGAGGGAGGTGTCTCCAGGCCGGATGGATCTGGGTTGGGGACAAGCAGCTCCCTGCCAGGGAGAGGCACCGCGTATCCCGGGGACAGCTTGCTGCTGGGGACCGACAGCGTGCACTCACGTGGCATCGACCTGCTCCACCCCTCGGTAGTAACTGATGCCGTGGGAGGTGTTCATCAGGTGGTGGCACCTGTCGTCGATCCGGTGGGCCACCTGCTTGTTGGCCAGATCCTTCTCCAGGTTGTGCTGGGCCGCCTGGTTGGACCTTCAACATGCAAACAGCAGCCATCGGTGGGGACGTACGGGTGGAATGGCTTCCTCCCCGTTCCACTCCCCACAGCAGCTCCCGCCCCCCCGCGCAGCTCTGTCCTCCCACGAGCATCACCGCCCGCATGCCATGGAGCCTCCATGGGCTTTACGCCTGCGGGGTGTGGGGATAGACGGGGTTCTTCTGGGGATTCACATCTGCTGGGGTTCTGCTGGGGTTCTGCTGTGACCACAAATGCACATCAGCCCTACGACATGAGAGAAGGAGCTCCTCCTTACGTGATCTGGGCTTTGGCCTTGTCCAGGACCTGCTGCATCTTCTCCTGGCACGACCTGATGACATCGACTTCCTGGGCAAAGGCAAAAGAGGACCCCATCAGTGTCCATACTCACTCGTCCTGGTCACACTCCTCCCCTTGGACCTCTCCAGCCCTGCACACAGCAAGAACTTGCCTGCTTGTCTTCCTGCCCAAAGCAAACAGGCAGGAAAACTCGCAGCTGAGCCTGCGCCCAGCGCCCTGGAGGGGACAGAAGGGTGCTGTGGCTGCAGCCACGGCCTTTGCGTTCCCTTTCAGGGTGGGTCAATAAGGAGTTTTTCACCTTGACCTCAGTGTCAAGCGGTGGTTAGTCCCACCGCAGGGACAGGTACACATCCTGGTGTGGACAGGCAGAGCGGTTCCCTGGACCACTACACACCTCCGTCCCCAGATCAGCACCTGCCCTTTTTGCTCCCAAAATGTTTTCCTCCCCAGGAGGAATCCCATCCGTACGGGACAAGAGGAGATGGACTTGACTTCGGTGTAAATGCCCAGGCTGAATTTCTGAGACACATTCAGCTCCACCGGAGGAAGTGTGTTGCTCTCAGCTCACTTGACTTCAGCACAAACCCATTGCCTTTGTGAAGCTCCGGCTGCTGGAGGCAGGTGATCAGTGCTCCAAATCCCATAACTCTGAAATCCGGTAAAAATAGCTTCAACGCATGATCTGAGTTGCCCAACTTACTGTTAAGAGCTGTTCCTCCACGTTGTCGTGGACCAGGTCGATGCCCATCCTCTTCTCCCGGTGAAGTAAGCACTCCTGAGCGACCTGTTGGGGACACGCCATCACCGCTGGCTGCAGGGGCAGGGCTCTCTATGGGGACCGTCCCCATCTCCAATAATGTGAGAAAAGAAATTCTAGGTGGGCACGGAGATGACAAGAGGGGGAAAAAAGTGGCCCGGGGCAGCTGGTCTAGCTGACAAGGAGCAGCTGAGCTGCAACATCAGCATTAAACCATCATGAGGGAGCAGACGTGTCCCTGGTGCAGCCACAGCTGAAACGGGGGACCTGTGTCAGCCTTGACGCCCACCTCGCCAGAGCCTCGTGGTAAGACACGGGCTTTTGTCTCCCAAACTGGGATTTTGGATGTACCACTTCTAAAAATATTGAGTTAAGCAAACGGCAGCTCTGACGTGCTCAGCCTGTGCTGACAGGGGATCCAGCAGACGGCAAGGGGGGTTTGGTTACTACTAACTTAACTAATGGCCTCTTAATAAAAGCTTTCTAGACGTTCTGGAGCTGCAGTGAAACTTAATGAGACGTTTGAAGGGCTGCAGATGTTTCAGCAGTAGGCTACAGCTTGCAGCGCGCCGGGACGGGTGCTTACCCGGAGAGGGGCGTCCGCCTCGGCCAAGGCTCTCTCCAGCCTGGTCTTCACCTCTGTGAGCGCGTTGGTCTCCCCGATCACCTCATCTAGCTCGTGGCAGAGCTCCGATTTCCAAAACGCGATGTCATTGGCGCGCACTCCCAGGTTTTTGGTGCTTTCTACTTGGGTTTTCTTGGTCTGCTGGTATTTGTGGTCAATGATGCGGGAGGTATCGGCTCTCAGGCGCTCCGCGTTCTTCTGGGAGGTCTCCGACTCCCTGTAATTGGTCACGTTGGACTTGTACCAGTCTTCAGGGGTGTAGCGGGTGAAGACGGTCGTTCTGGTGGAAACAGATGGAAGCTTCTCGCCGGCGGTTATCCCCTGGGAACTTTTGGAAAAGGCAGCCAAAGTTGGTTTGCTGGCAGCCGTTTTGTAGTAGGTGCTGGGCATCCAGGGGAGGCTGTAGCTCTGAGGCAAGGGGCGGTAAGGAAATCGGTTCTTATAGCTTGACGCCATGGTGTGGATGGCAGGGAGAAACCTGGTGGGTATGGCTCTGGGATGGGCGAACTTTGCTGGTAAGGGAGAGCCGACAGACTCCATGCTCGACCGCTGCTATTCGTGTGTCCCGTCCGTGTCCTGCACAGAGGAGGAGAGAGAGGACAACCTCAGCAACCTCCTGCACTTGCCTTACTTCTTACAGCAACACCCGCAACTGCAAACACAAACAGCGACGCACAGAGCGCCCTCACAGCGCCTGAACAGGCCTAAACCCCTTGACAACAAATCCCTCCTGACAGCATCCCAAACATTTGTATATAAAAGCGTTTGACTTGGTTGTTAGTATCTAGCATCAGGTCTTGGAATGCGGAGAAAAACAAATCACGGCCGTAAGGAGAATGACAGATACCGTGCCTTCGTTTTCCTTAAATCTGTCAATCCAGTCAAACTGGAGTTGCTCCTTCTCTGCTGTTCCTTTGTTTCTTTTGGCTGGCGTATCTGCTGATCTTCTGATACTCCAGAGGTCATTTTCTCTGTAAAAGTTCCATTCCCAGCCCCGAGAGCTGCGTCCCTTTTGGACACACATCTGCTACCGGCCCAGCGCCATTTGTGGGTGGGTGAGGGACTCCATCCTCACCCCCTCTATCTTCCCTTGCCTTAAATGCTGGAGTGAGGAGCCTGCAGGTGAGCTGAGCTTTGCAGGACTATATCCAAATTTGAGCCCCCCACACCCCTATTTCAGCCTCAAAAGAGGGGCCGCCTCTTGCCTTGCAAAGGAGGAAAGGTGTCGATGGCTCACCTGGTGTAAGATCAGTGTGCGTGGGAAGGAGATGGCCCACAGTCTTTTCAGAGCGCTTGGGAAACACCAGCCTTGCAGTAGCCCTAGGAGGAATGGCCACACATGAAGATTTTGCTACCAAGAATTGCATATTGTCCTCTCCAGCTTGAGGCTGTCAATCGATGGTTATCAGCAAGATAAGGCAGGGGGCCACCAAACACACCTCATCTGAGGACAAACACTCCGGAGGGGTACGTGGTGCTCGGTACGAAGCTCTTGTGAGGTTACGAGTGCGAACCACGGGCAGGAATAAGTCCCTCAATACGGCTGTTGTAGCCAGCCTGACGTGTCCTTCCCCTAACACCGTCCCGTCCCCACTGCTCCCAGCCTGGCTCGGAGCCCCAGGGGAAGATGAGGACACGGGTGTGCTACAGCAAGATCCCTGATGGGAGTGGCTGTGGGACAGGCAGCGGGAAACTCACACCCTCAAATTTAGCAGAAAAAGAAGCTTTCGCAAACACGACCCTCCGAGGCAGTTTGGCAGAACCGAGGACGAAATGTCTGCGCTCAGGTCCAACAGAAACCACCGTGTGTGCCGCTTCCCACAAACCGCTCCCTTCAGCCCTTTTGTCCCGGCTAGGGATAAATGACGGCGCTTTCCCTAGCTCCGTGCGGCTTTATACCTGAGAAACGGCCTTGGGAGGGTGGGAGGCAGCTTCCCTGGCTCCCACCCCCACAAATAAACTCTGCCCTTTCAGACACTGACAGACACACGTTTAGGAAAGGGAGGGAAAACCCCTTGGGAACGGCCCAGGGCTACTTTTCCCTGCATTTCCTGCTGAAATAAATGCCCCTGCATCCCCCTTGGGATAAGCCATCCCAGGGCGACACTTCGTGCCACCCCTGAACACGGACACAACGACAGGAGCCCCGACCACCTCATCTGGGTACATTTAGAGGACAGAAGAGATATGGAGGGGGATTAGGAGAATGACCTGTTTTTTTCCCTCCCAGTTCAGGGACATACTCACCCTGCAGAGGCTTGGGGGTGTGCGGGGGGGGCTGCTACTCAGTGCTGTGCTGTCAGGTTGGGTGGCAGCACTGCCAGACACTGCAGCATCCCCAGTGCCCTCTGTGTCACAGAACCAGGGCAGCGTTGCCGCTGGCGCAGGGTGCTCAGTAACCGGGTTCTACGCGGGCAACTCCCTGCAGCCGCTCTGGCAACCCGAGGCAGCTGTTGGGCAACGCATTGCTGTGGATGGGCAAGCCGGGGCCAGCCCTGGGCAAGAAAATACCCTCACATGGCATCCTAGATCCTGCCCTGGAAAACCTACTGCCCTCCATGGGCAGGTTTTGCAGCCCCTGGGCAACCAGGTGCAGCTTTTGGGCAACTGTTGAGTGGCTTAGTCATATGATTTGGTTTTAGGGAAGTGGAATAATTACTAAATTGGCCAAGAATACAAAAATACAGCATTGTTCACACAGTAAGGAAATCATAAAATCCAGAGGCTTCTGAGGTAGAATACAGCCGCAGCTGGCACGCGAAGAATGCAACATCTGTGATTCCCTGTACTAGGTTGTTTGCGAAACTACACGAGGGATGGAATGGAACTGTGTGGAGTTTTGCAGGACACAAAAAAGGATTAGACACAGTTAAATTGGGCCTGTTAGAAACTTCTCTACCTTTGCCTCCCTCTAAAATTACCAACGTCCGACAGTACCCACTGCCTGCAGCTGCACTTGCAGGAGCAGACGGGGTGGCATCAGATTTAGAAAAAAGAAACATCATTAAGAGTACTCACTCGCCTTATAATTCACCGGTGTGGCCAGTAAAGCAACCAACCGGGCAATGGCATTTCACAGTAGTTTACCGAAAGTTAAACGCCAACACTGCACCCCTGACCGCTGGGGTTCCGAATATCGCGGAAATTGTGACAATGATAAAAGGAGCTGCCCGTCCTTGGATGGCTGCCTTAGATGTAAAAGACATGTTTTTTATGATTCCCCTCCTTGAGCAGGACAAAGTGCGGTTTGCATTCCCGTGGAAAGGAGCCCAATATATTTTAACCGACTTCCACAAGGATACGAGCATTCCCCCACCATTGCTCCTAATGCTTTAGCTAAAGTGCCATCAGAGATTCCTGTTTCACAGGGATGTACGATATACCAATATATTGATGACATCCTAATAGGGGGAGAGAGCCAAGAAAGTGCACAAGACATGACGCAAAACATCCGACAAACATTATCGGATTTAGGATTGGAAATTCCAGACGCAAAGTGTCAGGGACGCGCAGAGGAAGATAAATTCCTGGGGGTCTGGTGGATTAAGGGAGCTGCTTCTGTCCCTCAGGATACCCTGAAAAAAACAGAACATGGAGAGAATCCTTCCAGCACGAAGGAGTTACAGCAAGTTCTGGGAACTTTAAGTTATTGCCGTAAACACATCCCTGGCTTTTCCATCATTGCTCGCCCCCTTTATTGGTTGCTGAAAAAGGGTAGATCCTGGGAGTGGACGGAACAACATACTGATGCGCTGGAATTGCTAATAAAGGAGCTAAGGTTATTCCAACAACTCGGCCCCATCCCTCCAACTGACCCTGTCCATGTGGAATGGGGCTTCAGTGAACATGGTTCTCATTGTAACTTGTGGCAGAAGGGACCAGCAGGACCGGAGAGACCATTAGAATTTAGCTCTCACTCCTTCAATGATACTGAGAGCAGATATTCAGACCTTGAGAAGGGTTTACTGTCCCTGGTGTGAGCATTGCAACGAGCAGAGCAGATAAGGAGAGAACAAAGCGTGGTTGTTCGGGGCCCTTTTCGTCTCCTAGATGTGGTCCGTCAAGGGACAGCACCACCAGCCGGCATTGCCCCGAAAGCCACAGTTCGAAAGTGGTATGCTTATTTCGAAGGCATTAATGAAATCATGCCAGTCTCTGAAGGCAGTGTTAAAGTATCCAAGCTCCAGAAGGATAGAGATGGTGCCCTATTGTTCCAATCCCCACCAAACAGACCATCTCCAATCCAAGCAGCACCTCCTCTGAAAGAAGGCAGCGATCTTACAGGAGTGTGGTTTACTGATGCGTCGTCTCACCATGAGAACAATAAGTGGCAATACAAAGCCGTAGCACTGGAAGTAGCAACGGTGGAAAGAGCAATTGAAACAGGAGAAGGTAGCGTGCAAGTAGGGGAACTCAGAGCTGTCCTAGTAGCTGCACGACATGGGGCTACTCACATTTACACTGACTCATATGCTGTTTTTAAAGGAGCCACTGAATGGATCGGACACTGGGCAGCCAACGATTGTCAGGTGAACAGAGTCCCAATTTGGGAGACAGATAGTTGGAAGCAACTGTTAGAAAGAGGAGTCAGAGAGCATTGCACATTGGTTGGGTAAAAGGTCATGATCGTTCGAACTCGATCACTGCTCAGTTCAACCAACAGGTAGATAGCCTCACGCGGCTGCAGCACATTGACATTGTAGATGATGGTGGGCAATGGGAACGCTTAGTCGAATGGTTACGTGTTAAGCGTGGCCACACAGGCCGTGCTGATGTGTATCAGGAAGGACTAGCCCGGGGGTGGCCTGTATCAGCTGAACTGTGCGAACAAGTAGTAACTGCCTGTTCACAATGTCGCCTACGCCTCAATGAAGATCATCCGAGTAAGGCGCCTCCCTTACCCATTCGGGACAAGAAACCGTTGTGGCATTCCTGGCAAATTGATTCTATTGGGCCCTTGAGATCATCAGGTGAGAAAAGAGACGTCCTAGTAGGAGTGGAGATTATCTCTGGCCTCACTATGGCCACCAGCTTCAAATCAGCTACCGGGGACAACACAGTGAAAGGCTCACAAGGGTGGTACAGCACCCTTCCCCTTCCTGAGGCAATCCAAAGTGATAACGGTTCCCACTTTACCACTACGGTGGTACAAGATTGGGCCAAAGAAGAAGGGATTCGATGGGTATTTCATACTCCCTGTTATCCTCAGGCTAATGGCATTGTTGAATGCACCAATGGATCGGTTAAGCGTTTTGCAAAAGCTCATGAACCTGGTTGGCATTTGCGATGGGATGATGCCACCTATCAATTAATAACAGATGGAGTGGAGATGGCTGTCCTAAAATGAAAGCTTTCTGTGTATCTGCCAATATCATCACTCCAAAAGTTCCCAATGAACCAGGAAAATACCTAGGACAATTTCAGCCTGGGCAACCTGTGTTAGTGAAAATGCCTCAAATTGGCACAGTACCAATGGTGCTAGCTACTCCCCAAAATCCCCATGCATGGGAAGCCAAAGACTGTTCAGGGAAGATACACCGGATCAGCACCCGGTGGATCTTGCCCTCTTTTTGACCCCGTCGGTCAAAGAAGACCGAGCAGATTCCCTTTTCTTTTGTGTCTTACAGGAACCTTAGATGAACTGTACGTGGACAGACGAACTGTTGCCACCTCACAACGACTGAAGAGAGATGTGACTGGTATCTTAGGAACAGGACTGGGAGTCTTAAATAGTATAGGTACTTGCAAAGAAACTAGTCACAACTACTAGTGATCTAGACAAATTAAAAGATCCTCTACAGTCCTCTCGATCAGCATTGGGAAATCACCAATGGCTTTTATCGAAAATATTGCCTCAGTGGGAAGAAACAGGTCAAAAAGGACCACCAGCTGATCACAAATGCACTTGGTACAACCCAAAACAATGTTTCTTTGGCTCTTAGTTGTATCCAAGCCCAAGTGTGGATGTGTAGGAATGTATCTGAGAGAAAATGGCCATGTGAGCCAGCCTCCCTACGGTGAGAGATTAGATTAAGAGCAAAACAGGCGGTAGAAGATGGAATTAGTACATGGGGAAAACGGGAACTGAGAAGGTAGAAAACATGTTGTGCTAATGACTAAGCAATTTACTATGCGAATTCTTGTAACCAATCTGATGTGTGAACGAACTGCATGCACAGCGCGTGGACAGTGTAACTCGCTGATCAGAAATAAGCGAGTCGCGTGTACGGCTACAACACAGGGTATAAAAGATGATGATCGGTGCTTAATAAACGGCTTCTGTTGATTCACACTGGATCGTCTGGAGTGCAGTTATTTCTCCTCAATCGAACACAGTAGAAGCAGGCGGCCAAGGGAGGGGATTGTCCCGCTGTGTTCAGCGCTGGCGCGGCTTCACCTGGAGCACTGTGTGTGGTGCTGGGCCCCACCATTGGAGAAGGATGGGAAGGTCCTCGGATGGTGCAGAGGAGGGCAAGCAAGGTGGTGACAGGGCTGGAAGGCATGTCCTCTGCGGAGCGTCTGAGCGCTGGGGGTTGGTCTCGTCTGGAGAGCAGGAGGCTGAGGGGCGAGCTCGTGGCTCTGTGCAGCTTCCTGAGGAGGGGACGCGGAGAGGGAGGTGCTGAGCTCTTCTCCCGGGCATCCAGGGACAGGATGCGTGGAAATGGCTCAAGGCCGCACCAGGGGCGATTCAACCTGGGCATTAGGAAGCGTTTTTTCACCAAGAGGGCAGTGAAACCCTGGAACAGGGGTCCTCGAGAGGTGGTTGGTGCCCCAAGTCTCTCTGTGCCCAAGAGGCACTTGGACAATGCCCTTAAGAACACGCTTTAACTCGTGGTGAGCCCTGCAGTTTGGGTTCTGGTCTTTCTCTTCCCTTTTCCTCCTTCTCTGGCGCAGAGCAGCTCCCTGCGGCCCCCGGGAGCTGCGGGCGGTGGCGGTGCAGCTGCTGCAGGGGACGGGAGTTTTGGGTGCAGGAGGGTGCTCGGGGCGGGGGGTTGGGAGGCCGGACGCGGAGCAGCAGCGGTGCCGGGAGCTGCGCCGGGCCCTGCCGAGGCCAAGGGGACTGCGCCCACCTGGGGCCCGCAGCAGCTCCCCCCACCCCGGCGGCGTCCCTGGGGCTGCCCTGGGGCAGGGGCTCAGGCCCGACGCCGGGGGTGCCCCTTCGGGGACCGGGGACCTCCCCCCACACCTTCTGCGCACCGGACCCGCAGAGGGGCGGCCGCTGCCTGAGGGCGCCCTTGGCTGCGTTGGCCCCGGGCTGTGGAGCTGGGAGGGGGAACGGGCAATAAAGAGCTGGGGTTTCCAGGCACTTTTGGCCCCTGCCGTGATTTCTTTGTTTGTTTCTTTCCTTATTTCCCCCCTGGCTGGTGTCAGGGCTGCCCAAGGTGCAGGCAGAGGAGGGGAGGAGGGTCCCTGCCCTTCCGGCAGCTCCCCCCTGGCCGTTGTGGGGGTGATTTGGGGTGATTGGGCAGCGCAGGGAGGCAAAGCCGGGCTGCGGAGCCGTGGATGGGGGTGATTGTCCCGAGGCTTTGGGGGCTTTGCCCGGAGCCCTGTCCCCGCGGGAGGGGACGCTGGCCGGGGTCCAGCCGAAGGCCTGGCAGCCCTTGTGGTCGTGTGTGTCCGTCCCCTCGCGCTCCCCAAGGTCTGTCCTTGTCCCGGGGGCTCCGTGCTGCTTTCTGCGTGGGGCCGTGTCCGTGGGTCCTGCAGGGACCCGTCTGTCCTGGCTGCCCCTGGGGAAGGGGACAGGGGAGTCCCCCCCCGCCACTGCCACCCCGCTGGTGGTGACTCGGCCCTGGGGGGGGCTCGGTGCCCTTCGGGGTCCCATGTGGGGCTGAGGCACCTGGTGGGGGCCGATTCCCGCTGTCCCCCGTGCTCCCTCCCCTCTCAGACAGGCACGGAGCGGGGCTGGAGAAACAACTTTTAATGGAAAAACACAAGAAAAAAGGCCCTATCAAAGCTACTCTAACCCCTCTCCCTTAAACGCACCCCCCTCCCCTAAACACATCCCTCCCCCCAAATACACTGCCCACCGCAACCTTTAATGGAAAAACACAGGAGAAAAGGTCCTATCGAAGCTACTCTAAACCCCCCTCCCTCAAAGGCACCCCCCTCCCCTAAACTCACCCCCCCATCTCTCAAAATACACTACCCCCCCTTTAAATATACCTGCCTCCCCTAAACACACCCACCTCCCCAAACACCCTGCCCGCTACAACTTTTAATGGAAAACCAGGAGAGAAAAGGCCCTATCGAAGCTACTCTAACCCCCCCTCCCCTAAACATGTCCCTCTCCCCAACCCCCCCAAACACACCATCCCTCCAGATACAGTCCCCTCCCTTAAATCTGCCCCCCACCCCCCTCTCCTAAATACAACCCTCCCCCCACCCCCTAAATGCACCCCCCCTCTGCCCCCCATCATCTGCGTCTCCTCGCTGGGGGGCGTCTCTTCCCCCCCGCCACCCCCGGCCTGTCCGCCAGAGCCCTGCGCTTCCTGGGTGGCAGCGACGGGGAGCTCGTACCCCGCTTCGTCCCGCGCTTCCCTGCCATGGTGGGCTGGGCTGGCGGCAGCTCCATCCCCGCGTCCCCACACGGCTCCTGGGACTTTGTCCTGGAGAAGATATCTTCCAGGACAACAACAGCCTTCCGGGTCACCTCCACGCCGAAGTACTTGACGGGCACCTCCTGGGGCATTGCAAGGTGGCCGGCCGTGTCCCCGAGGGCTTGGCTGTGGGGGACAGCAGAGGGGCTCCTGGGGACACCGCTCTCAAGGTGGCTGGCCGCGTCCCCGAGGGCTTGGCTGTGGGCGACTGCAGAGGAGCTGCTGGGGACGTCGCTCTCTGTCCCGTAGAGGAATTCTTCCAGGATACAGGCACCCTCCAGGAGCTCCTCCATGCTGCAATCAAGCATCAGCAGATCCTCGGGCAGCGAAAGAGAGTCGATGTCGCAGACTGGGGCGGCTTCGCCAGTGCCACCGGGGTCAGAGTCCAAGAGCCTCAGGGCCTCCTTGAGAGAAACTGCGTGGGGCACAGCAAGGTGGCCGGCCGCGTCCCCGAGGGCTTGGCTGTGGGGGACAACAGAGGGGCTGGTGGGGACATTGCTCTCGGAGGAGTTGTTGCTGCTTGAGGAGGTGTCACTCTTTAGGGAGATGCTGTCGTACTCTGAGATGTCCTGCTCTGAGTAAGTGATGTTCTTTGGGGAGAAGGTGAGCTCTGGGGAGATGTCTCTCTCGGAGGAGATGTCGCTCCTTGGAGAGACGTTGCTCTTTGGGGAGCTGATGGTGCTCCAGGAGATGTCGCTGCCCAGGGGTGTCTGCGCGGAGGAGGCCCTGCTGGAGCTGTTGGTCTCTGAAGACCATTCCTCTGCGTTCTCAGAGGCAGGGATGGAGGTTGGCAGCTCGGTGGGTGCTGGGGCCACCACTCTCCCCTCTCTGCCAGTGCCACCGCGGTCCCCAGGCCTGGTGATGCTGGTGTCAGGGTCCTGGCCATCCTCCACTGCCTCCGGGGAGGAACCCAAGAGCCTGAGGGGCTCTTGGGGGAGCATCTCCTCGGTCACGTCAATGTTGGCATCCACGTCGCCAGGAGCTTCTTTGTGGGGGACAGCAGCGGGTCTGGTGGGGGGGACGCAGGCGCCCATGGGGACGCGGCTGACAGGGGGTGCCCCCACAGGGGTGGCCTTGAGGTGCTGGCGTCCGGGGATGGAGGTGAGCAGCAGCGTGGGGGCTGTGGGCACCGCTGTACCCTGGTGGCTGTAAGCTGGGAACTGCGTCGCGTGGGGCGGTGCATGTTTTCCCTGGGGGGTGCCCGGGGCTGCCCAGGCCGGGAGGGTCCCGCAGCCCCTGGGGCCCCACAGGGCAGCGCCTGGTGGAGCAGCGGCGCCGTGGACGAGGGTGGCGGTGGCTGGCGCAGGCCCATTGGTGGTGGTCCACTCAACGTGGAGGAGGCGGGGGTCGTCGCAGCAGCAGCCGCATGGGGCCCTGTGCAGCCCTGTGTGGGTAGGAAGGAGCCGTGGTGGGCCGGGGGCACCTTCCAGGGCACCCGCCAAGCCGCCCCCCATGGCCATCAGGGCGCTGATGGTGTCAGGGTGGCAGAGGGGACAGGGGTGCCATACCTGGTGGTGGGGCCTGTGGGGCTGCCCCCACTGGGGGTGCCCAGGCTGCAGGGAATGGCTGCTGCTGCCCGGGCAGTGGGAACAGGGTGGCTGCGCCTGGAAGAGAGACAGGAGCCATGGCCGGTGGTCACCTCCTGCGCTCTCGTCCCCGAGAGGTGGCCCCAGGTATTGGGGAAATTCTCAGGAACTGGGATTCACTGGGCAGGCGAAGGCAGGGACACTCAGCCGGGCTTGCTGAGCCCCCGTGCCAGAACTGCTGGGGGGGAACAGGGGAGGTGGGATGGTGAAGGTGACCGTGGAGAGGGGAGGGGAAGGCCGAAGGTGCCCAGGATTCTTGGGTACCAAAAGGTGTTGGGGTGGCAGAGGGGACAGGGGTGCCATACCTGGTGGTGGGGCCTGTGGGGCCGCCCCCACTGGGGGTGCCCAGGCCGTGGGGAAGAGCAGCTGCTGCCGGGGCGGTGGGAACAGGGTGGCTGCGCCTGGAAGAGAGACAGGAGCCATGGTCACCTCCTGCACTCTTGGCCCCGAGAGCGTCCCCGGGCTGTGGGTCGGGGTCTGTCCCTGCCTTTGGGGTAGAAGGTTTGTGGGAGCACGAAAGCCTGAAGGCTCTGGGGCGCTGGGGGAGCGCAGGGGCCGCGCAGTGGGAGCCACGGAGGTGGCAGCGCCATGGTGGGTCCCCTCAGTCTCTCCGCTGCTAAGGACTCTTTGGCGTCTCCAGGATGGAATGTTGGGGCTCCCTGTGCTCCGCCCCCTCCCAACGGCCCCCCCAACAGCCCCCCCAGCTCCTGCTGGGGAGGGAAGGGGCTCGGGGGGCTGAGGGCCTGCAGCCCCTACGGGCGGCTACCGCGGGCTGTGGGTGCAAGTGCCTTTGGCTGGAGCCTTGGTGTGTTCCCAGAGCTGGGGTGTCCTCGGGGTGAGTGGGGCTCGGTGGGACGGTCCGACGGCTGGGGGGCCATGCTGGAGATGCCAGGCTGGGCCAGGGGGGTGGCAGGGCAGGGGTGGAGGGGTCGCACCGTACCCAAGGGAGAGGTTTGATGGTCCAGCCACGATGGTGCGGTGGGGGTCTGCGACCCATCGCCCAGCCAGGATGCCGGCACTGAGGCCGTGAGTCTCTGAATCTCTAGGGGATGAGGAGACACCTCTGTGTCAGGAGCCCTTCTCCTTCTGGCAGATTTCATCTTCCCAGACAGCATCTGGGAAGCCCCTGGTGCTGTGAGGAGCAGGGCTGGGCAGTTCCTGCAGTTTGTGGGAGATGGGAACTTCTTGTCAGCAGCGCTCGGGGGCCAGCGAGGAAAGATGTCCTCCGAGACATGGTGGTTGTGAGCGGAGAAGGACTCGTGGGAGACGGGAAGGTCTCGGCTGCAGACATCATGAAATGGTTGAGTTTCAAATTGTCAGAAAAAGGGTGGGCAGAGTTGCTCCCCTGGATTTTGGGAGCTGAATGCCCCATTAGGAAGGTTGCTGGTGATCCCAAACTGGGAGGAGCTGTTGAGTCTGTTGAGGGCCAAGAGGCCTTGCAGAAGGCTCTAGATGGCTTGGAGCGTTGGGCAATCCTGAGCGGCGTGAAGTTGAACCAGTCCAAATGCCGCGTTTGGCAGGTGGGAGGGAGGGAGTAACGGTGGCCCCAGTGGGAATGGGGAGGGGGCGTCTGGGGAGGAGCCCTGCAGAAAGGGGTGTGGGGGTGGTGAGCAGCTCAGGAGGAGCCAGCAGTGTCCCCTGGCACCAAGAGGGCAAGTGCACCGTGGAGGGCATCAAATGTAGGAATGTGTCTGAGAGAAAATGGCCATGTGAGCCAGCCTCCCTACTGTGAGAGATTAGATTAAGAGCAAAACAGGTGGTAGAAGATGGCATTAGTAATTGGGAAAAACGGGAACTGAGAAGGTAGAAAACATGTTGTGCTAATGACTAAGCAATTTACTATGCGAATTCTTGTAACCAATCTGACGTGTGAACGAACTGCATGCACAGCGCATGGACAGTGTAACTGGCTGATCAGAAATAAGCGAGTCGCGTGTACGGCTACAACACAGGGTATAAAAGATGATGATCGGTGCTTAATAAACGGCTTCTGTTGATTAACATTGGATCCTCTGGAGTCCAGTTATTTCTCCTCATGGATGCAATCTATGACAGCCACAATCATAAGGGAAGGTGAAGAAGGCGCCTTGCCCACTGAAGTCCAAAAAGTAATATGGGATAACGCAATTGAGTTTGAGAAAAAATTTCAATCCTGGTGGTATCTGGTTAATTTCACCTACGATCCCACTGAGAGCAAGGCCACAGCTTTTGTCTTAACGATATGCAATGCCTCAGTGTACACCATATACCCAGTCATCACCCTGGGGTTGAATCACCATGGAGCCATACTCCATCCGGTAGAGCACAGAGTGTGGGCACAACAACATGAGAATAAATGGCAAACTGTTGATGTTGAAGCATGCATTTCACGAGATCAACAATGATTCATTTGTGAGAGTAATACTCTCAAGGCACAAGACATTTGTCTTGACACCAACCAGAATGTTTGTCACTTTGAGATACATCCCGATGAAACCCCAGAAACTGTGCTTCTATATATTGGGAAAGGGTGTGTTTGCTGAGGTCTCCCTGTACTCTTGTATGCGTAGATGACATAGCAGTAGATAGAAGTAATCACTCAAATCTTTGTGTTTGTAACTTTACTAACGTCATTGGATGTGACTTCAATTCTTCAGCTCCTGTTACATCTTTTCAATTGCTACAATCTAATTACACGTTGATTCGAGATTTGCTGCCCTCCCCTATTGGAATGAATCTCTCACTAGTGAAAAGTTGCTGCAACACGATGAAGTGAAGCGATTGTTGAAAGAGGCCCAAGAAAATGGACAAAGAATTCTGATTACTGTCCATCGTGATGTTGAAGAAATACACCACGTACTGGAAAGGGTCAAGAGAGATGGGGGACAGGAATGGTGGGACAGCCTTTTTGGATGGTCACCAACAGCTACAGGACTTTTGAACAAGATGCTCCATCCTGTTGTCGTTTTACTAGTACTCACTGTATTGTGCTTTGCTTTGACAGTTGTTTTGTACGTTTGACTTTGGATTATGATGAAAAGCTTAACTCACTTAATCACCCCACAAGGTGTATTTGCACTTGATATCCCTCGCCACAAGAGGACATGTGATATTCCCCATCAGTATTGAGTATCGTGGAGCTTGAGTGACGGTAGTCATGGGGTGGATTATGTGGAAGAATTACTAAATTGGCCAAGAGTGCAAAAATACAGCGTTGTTCACACATGAAGGAAAGTCCTAAAATCCAGAGGCTTCTGAGGTAGAATACAGCTGCAGCTGGCACGCGAAGAATGCAACATCTGTGATTCCCTGTACTAGGTTACTTGCGAAACTACAGGAGGGATGGAACGGAACGCACTTGTTCCGTGGCCTTCCCTTGTGACGAATAGCAGATATGGGGACGAGATGGTACTACGGAACAGATAAGCGGCCTACACGCTACCCGAGCCAACATTTCGTCAAATGTTGATGAAATGCTGTCCTTTGTGCGAACTTTGCTCACTACAATGTACCAAAACACACCTCCATCCCGGAGACTACCCGCCCCGCGAGGTGCGAACACTCCTCCTTGAGTACATTAATCATACTAAAAGTACGTATGACTAAAGTCACTCAAACTCCACTTTGAAGATAAAAAAATAGTCTAAAAATAGCCCAAGAGAGAGGGGATGCCAGGGAAGACACCATCGCGAAGAATTCCCTTGCTGATTTACGGGATCAGTCGACGGGCTGAGCCTTTCTTCCCCTGCATAGGGACGCCTTTGGGTAAGACTTCAATGTCACCGAGTGCTTTCTCGGGGACTTTAGAAATTTCTCTAGAGAATCTCTACCCTACATTTATAGCCAGGCTGGATTGCTTATAATATTGTCGCGCGTTTTGTATACTTAACAATATCTTTATTTGCACGTGCTTTGCAGACTGTGTATTTATCACCGGCAATCCTAAAGAACCTGTATATCTGTTGTTTAAATAAACCGCGCTGTTTAAGTAGCCAGTCATTTCGCTTTCTCACTGAACGCGACCAAAGACTAGAGAGAGGCCGTGCTGGTTCAGGAGTACGACTAGACTTAAGGTGCAGTCCACTATTAGTGTATCCAAATCGTAAGAGTTTAACACATATTAAACGCGACTGGACTGATAGTGCTGGATTGGACATCACTCAGAATTTAAACCCAGACGCACCTGGCCTCTGACCTGGGTGAGGAGTTTTAGAACGCAAGGGGGTTTATCTTCTGCCAAAACCGCTTGGCCCCTTTTCACGCAACAAGGTAGTCCTGCAAGGAGCAGGGAGATGGACTCGATGATCCTCATGGGTCTCTCTCGACTTGAGACGTTCTATGATCATATTAACTCACGGCCCTCAGTGGGCAACCCAGTGCCACCCCTGGGCAAGTCAGTGCATCCTAGTGCCTCTGCTGGGCAACTTGATCTCTTGCCTGGACAACCCCCAGCACCATCAATGGGCAACCCAAAGAGCCCTTGGGCATCCGAGTGCAACCCCTGGGCAACCAAGTGCCACCCCTGGGCAAACTGGTGCCCTCATTGGACAAGGCGGTGGCAGCAGTGGTGCTGCTGGGCCAGCCCGTGGGCGAGCAGAGGGCTCGCTGGGGCAGGCAGGTAGACCATGGTGGGGGTGCTGGTGAGGAGATGCACGGTGTCCCCAGCAGCCCCACCACGGCACAGCCTCTCGCAGCACCAGGGCACTGTGCACCAGTGACACTGGGAACTTCTCCTGGGAGAGGGTCCTTCCCCACTTATTTCAGGCTTTAGCCTGAGAAAAGGCATTGGAAGAGGAGGAGCCCAGCCCAGCCGGGGGTGGTTAGCACAGCTGCTCCGGCTAACCCAAGGGGCTTTCTCTCCAGCTTCTGAAAATACCCATCAAGTCTGCTGCCATGACCTCTGTGTCCCGCTTTATCCAGAGGAAACATTCTCATTGGCTTCATTTTACAGCTTTAGATGAACTGTGAGCTGTGTGAATGGCTCGTGCCAGGCTGACACCTCTGTCTTCTCATAGCTGTTTTCCGTCGCCTCTCCTTTTCCCAGCTCTTGCAGCTGCGGACTGAATCACAGAATCATAGCATTGCCCAGGTTGGAAGGGACCTTTCAGATCGTCGAGGCCAACCATCGACCCAACACTGACAAAAACCATCACTAAACCCTATCTCTAAGCACCACGTCTGCCCACCTTTTAAATCCCTCCAGGGATGGTGACTCCGCCACTGCCCTGGGCAGCCTGTTCCAGTGCTTGAAACCCTTTCAGTGCCAAAATGTTTCCTCATATCCATCCTAAACCTCCCCTGCCGCAATTTGAGGCCGTTTCCTCTTGTCCCATGGCCTGTTCCTTGGGAGAAGAGACGGACCCCCCCCGGCTACCCCCTCCTTTCAGGGAGCTGCAGAGAGCGAGAAGGTCTCCCCTCAGCCTCCTCTTCTCCAGGCTGAACATAATCAGCTCCCTCAGCTGCTCCTCACCAGACTTGTACCCCAGACCCCTCACCAGCTCTGTCGCCCTTCTCTGGACACACTCCAGCCCCTCAGACCATACCAACATGTTTTACAGCTTCTCGTGAGCGCAGTGACACCCTGCCCCAGCGCTCCTGCTTTCTGTGCGCACACACACACGGAGCCGGCCTCCACGGGAAAGCCGTGCCTCTGCTGCCAGAGATCTGACAGAAAAGATGACTGAAACTCTTTCGCGTATACAAAGGTTTTCTTAGGCAACAAGAAGAGGTATGGCCCTTGGATTACTACCCATTCCTGTTCTCCCGTGTGGGTGGCAATGAAGCCACAACGCGTAATCCAAGGGGTCTTGATCATAGGATCATAGGATTGTCTGGGTTGGAAGGGACCTTTAAGATCATCAAGTCCAACCATCAACCTAACACTGCCAAAACCATCACTAAACCATGTCCCTCAGCATCCCATCTAGCCATCTTTTAAGTACCTCCAGGGGTGGTGACTCAAACACTTCCCTGGCAGCCTGTTCCAATGCTTGATAACCCATCAAATGAGAATTCGGGGCCTTGGGAAAGTTGGTAAGGGAATCTGGGAGGCAGGTTGTTTTTTCCTCTCCTCCCAGTTGCAGGCAATGACATTGGAAGGAACAGGTGGGACCAGCCTATTAATACGTGGCTCCGTGGCTGGTGTCACCAACACCATTTTGGGTTTTATGGTAATGGGATGGCATACACGGCACCAGGCTTGCTGGTGTCAGATGGGGTTCACCACTCATGGAATCCAAGACTCATAGAATGCGTTGGGTTGGAAGGGACCTCTCAAGGGCATCTAGTCCAACCCCCCTGCAGTCAGCAGGGACATCTTCAACTGGATCACGTTGCTCAGAGCCTCATCCAGCCTGGCCTTGAATGTCTCCAGGGATGAGGCCTCCCCCACCTCTCCGGGCAACCTGGGCCAGGGTCTCCCCACCCACCTCCAAGGGGGAAGAGGGTCTTTGCTCAGGAGGTAGCGGGGCTCATTGACAGAGCTTTAAACAAGGCTTGAAGGGAGAGGGGGACAATATCGGGCTGTCCCTGTGGGATGAGATGCCAAGGTTGGAGGGACGGGGTGCCAGTGAGGGCCTGTTGCTCTGAGATGCGCTGGTGATGCTGCCTCACACTTGAAGTCTTGGAGAGATGAGCCGGGGGCTCCTGAGGTCACAGGAGCCAGGAGGGAAACACCGGTGCAATACCCCAAAGGAATCAAGGGGTGTTCCTGGAAGAAGGTGGTATTTGAAAAGTCATGGCATCAGGTGAAGTCCCCGGGGACTGGAAAAAGGGAAACATTGCACCCATTTTTAAAAAGGGTTTAAAGGAGGGTACAGACCTGTCGGCGTCACCTCTGTGGCTGGGAAGGTCATGGGGCAGATCCTCAAAAAGCCACGCTAAGGCCCATGGAGGACAGGAGGTGATTTGAGACATGGCTTCACCCTGTGCTTTTTCCACATCAGACTCCAATGGAGGAGGACACGACACTTTTTCTCCTAAAATCACAGACCGAATGGGTAGGAATGAATCCCCGTGGGTGGATTTACTCTTAGTTGCATCCAGGATATTTTCAGTTACTTTCTGGCACGCCGTGAAAGAGCAGTGGAAAGAGAAAAACCAAAGGGAAAAAAAAAATACTCCTGCTAGACCATGTGACATGCAAAGTGATAATTTAATTTCTACCCAGGCTTCCATCAGGAAGTAGAAGGTTAATCATGTACTATTTATAACATATAGGGAAAACTGATAACTCTGGCAATGGATGCCGTGGGGTGGGCTGAGCCCAGCCTAGATGGGACCCAGCAGCCGCGTGGTGCTGGGAAAGGTCTTGCGCATCGCCATGCACTTCTCCTGGTCGATGAACAGGGAGTTGGCTTTGACGGCCAGGTCGTGCTGCAGGATCGCTTTGGTGCGAACCAGCATTTGCAAGGTGTCCTGGCTGTCTCTCAGCTGCTGCTGAAGAGTCTGCACCGTCTCTTCGATGTCACGGACCTCGTTGACAAGGCTGGAAAACAGCAAGGAGCCCTCATTAGAAGTCACATCACGCGGGTGGTTTCTAGCATGGCGCTGCTGATGGGCCCCTGGGGCATGGGTTTTCCCCCTTCAGTGCGCTCAGACTCACTCGGACCCCCTCTGTTTGTGGCAGATCCATTGGGAAGCTGAGGGCAGAGCTCCTCGGGGTCTCGGCGAGGAGGCACGGTGAACGTCTGCTCGAAGGCTTCGGCAACGCGCAGCCGCGTCTGCCAGAGCAGGTGGTGCCACCAAGCGGAGGGACGAGCAGCTGTGGTTTCCCGTTCCTGTTTGGTTTTGTGGCTTTCTTGGCTCCCCCTCCTGGATTTCCCCGGGCAAGGGTCCTCCCCACACCCACGGGTGCACACGCAGCGAAAGAGGACAGCTGGGAGAGGCTAAAAGCGAAGGTGAAACAAGTGGAGGATGGAACAAAGGATGGCGTGAGAGATGCTGAACCGGCTCTGGGGCTGGGTTTAAATTGCTTTGAAAAGGCTTCCCAGGGAGCCTCACCCAGCGGGCTGCCAGGAGGAGGTGTGAAGTTCAGGGTGCCTGATCCTCCACAGCCCCTCGGGGTGCAATGCCAAAGAGCTCCCTCTGTCCTTGACAGGATTTCCAGTGTCCCCAGGGGAGGTGAGCACAGCCCTCACTGCTTCTCCGTGTGGTGCACAGAATCCCAGGCTGGCGGGGCTTGGCAGGGACCTCTGGAGATCACCCAGTCCAACCCCCTGCCAGAGCAGGGTCACCCACAGCAGGTGGCACAGGAACGCCTCCAGGCGGGTTTGGGATGTCTCCAGAGACGGAGACTCCACCACCTCTCGGGGCAGCCTGGGCCAGGGCTCTGCCACCCTCACAGCAAAGAAGTTCCTCCTCCTGTTTAGGTGGAACTCCCTATGCTCAAGTTTGTGCCCGTTACCCCTTGTCCTGTCCCCGGGCACCACTGAAAAGAGCCTGGCCCCATCCTCCTGACACCCCCCCTTTCAGTATTGATAAGCGTTGATAAGGTCCCCCCTCAGGCGTCTTTCTTCCAGCCTGAAGAGACCCAAATCCCTCAGCCTTTCTTCACAAGAGAGGTGTTCCAGTCCCCTCATCCTCTTGGTAGCCCTTTGCTGTCCCCTCTCCAGCAGTTCCCTGTCCTTCTGGAACCGGGGAGCCCAGCACTGGACACAGCACCTTGCACAGCAGCTGCACCCTTGCGGTTACCCCAAAGGAAGGACCTAAGAGCTCTCAGCATGAGCCTGTTGGAGAGTAAAGGGCTTGTCCTTCAAACCTGAGCCCATCCAGCCGCCGGGAAGCAGGCAGGAGAGAAGACGGGGTTGACGCAAGTAGGAAAAATCCGGCCCCTCATGGGGTGGCATCAGGCCCCCCCCGGCCGTGGGGTACAGCCTCCGTTGTGGGCGCAGAGCTCTCCCAGCACCCAAAGGCTGGGATACCCGCTCATTGCTTTTGATTATGTCGGTGCACTTCTGGAAGGACTCTTTAGGAAAAAGAACCAACCCCCCATGATTAATTTTGTCATCCAGCAATGCTCCCGAGTGCTACCACCCGTGAGCCCTCGAGGTCCCCGCTGGCCCCGCGCTCCTGCCTTACCGCAGCTGGGCAGTGTCCCGGCACAGCTCCATGTTTGGCCTCCGAGTGCGCTCGTCCAGCCGGGTCTGAGCCACCTTTAATGGAGGCCCCTGGTCCCTAATGGCCTTTTGGATGGCTTCTATATTCCTCTCCATCTGGAATATTTCCTGCACTGTCTGGCGTAAGAAAGAAACACATGCATAATTTTAAAAAATATATTCTCCAGCGGCAACGTGATTTCCCTTTTCTGCCATCCATCTGCAGAAAAAAAACAAGTTCAATTAGCAGACCCCGGGCTCAGACTGCTCTCGCTCTGCCATAGATGGAGGCACAGATCCAGCAGCCATTTCTCTGCGGGGAAAAGCCTCTCTTTGCTCTTGCTGTCACATCAGAGGAGGTTTTGGAGCAGTGATGGATCTACTGAATTACCCGCTCCCCAAAATTACTGCTTGCAGGAACTGATCGTCCATCACTAGCAACTAACAGAGGGCAGGTTTTTGGTGGATGCTCGCTGAAGGATGTGGCACCAGCCCGCGATGCTGCAAGCCCAGTTTCTGCTCGGTTAATCTGTGCCGAGCACTTTTCAGGAAGCTTTCCATGAGAGCCAGTGGTGCGAGCCTGCTGCCCATGGCTGATCTCCACTTCATCTGCTTGGCGGAGCAAACACACCGATACCTGTGCAGCAACCACAGAGCGCTGAGACCGAAAACACGTCCTTGGAGGAGCAGCAAAGCTGCAAACCCCACAGCAGACACCCCAGCAGAGTCCCAGTAAAGCCCTTCTGCAGGGCAGCCAGCGCCTCTGAAGTAACTAGCGCTGATGCAAGTAGTGCTGGCATTTTCTGCTGGAAATCCCTGTGCTAGCAGGCTGTCAGCTGGGATGAGCAACGGGCAGTATCCCTTGGGATGAAATTACACTGCCAACTCATCCTGCTCCAAGAAGAAAGTCCCCAAGAAAGCTGGGCAGGGGCTGTTTGCAAGGGCATGTAGCGAGAGGACGAGGAGCAATGGTTTAAACTAGAGCAGGGCAGGTTTAGATGAGACATTAGGCAGAAGTTCTTTGCACTGAGGGTGGTGAGACACTGGCCCAGGTTGCCCAGAGAGGTGGGGGAGGCCCCACCCCTGGAGACATTCAAGGCCAGGCTGCATGAGGCTCTGAGCAACCTGATCCAGTTGAAGATGTCCCTGCTGACTGCAGGGGGGTTGGACTAGATGGCCTTGAGAGGTCCCTTCACACCCAACACATCCTATGACTCTATGATTCTAAATGATGCTATAACCAGGTTCTTGTGGTGACCGTTCCTCTGCTGGGGCCAGGTCTGCGTGGAGGGTCGCGCTTTGGAGGTGTCACCGGGAAGTGACAGTGTCACACCAAAAGGGAGGGGTTCAGGCTACCTTAGCCAGGTGGGTCTGAATCTTTCTCTTGGCATCGGCCGTCTCGGCGATGCGGTTGGTGAAGGCGACGTTCACGGCGTTGAACTGCTTCCACATCTGGCTGTCCGTCACTGCCAGCAGGTTCTCGATGTTGTCCCGCAGCTTGGCGGAGGCCGCCCGCTGGCTCTGGGAGCGGAGGATGTTGTTGTTGGTGAACTTGGCCCAGGACTGCGGCACCGAGATCCTGGCGGAGAAAAGGAGAGGCCCCCGGTAAGCTGGATGTGGGCAGGCATGGACCCTGCCAGGGAGCAGCGTGGATTCACTATAGCTTAAATCTACACTTTTAATTGGACTGTATGTCATAGTTTAACCCCAGCCAGCAGCCAGGACCACGCATGCGCTGGTGCAGTTCTCCCGCTTCCCCCCAGAAGGGAGAAGAGGGAGAAAAGGAGGGGAAAGGGAAAGGGAAAAACTCGTGGGTGGAGATAAGGACAGTTTAATAGAACAATAACAGAAACGAACAATAATAATAATAGTAATAATAATAATAATAATGACAGAAGTCACTCTCACCACCCAGTGAACTGGCACCTTCCCGAGCCCCGACCGCATATTCCCACCCCGCACCAACCCCCATTTATATCCTGAGCATGGCATCTATGGTACGGAATATTCCGTTGGCCTTTCCCTTGTTCTGCCTATGCTCCTCCTCACTTCTATGGGAAGCTGAAAAGAGTCCTTGAAAAGTATAAACATCGCCTAGCATCATCTAAGAGACATCTTTGAAAATATGCATAAACTTAGTGAGCTGTTTCAGCAGAGGTGCTCCGCTGAATTAATTGGCAGGCTGATCTCTCAACCCCTGGTAGAATGTTTAATGAGGTGGGACTGGCTTTCACCCTCTGGATGTTTGGCATCCAACTGTCAGCAGAGGGTTGTGCTCCCTTTCCGGGGAGCGGAGAGAAATGACCGCTCTGAGGGAGGTGTCTCCAGACCGGATGGATCTGGGTTGGGGACAAGCAGCTCCCGGCCAGGGAGAGGCACCGCGTATCCCGGGGACAGCTTGCTGCTGGGGACCGACAGCGTGCACTCACGTGGCATCGACCTGCTCCACCCCTCGGTAGTAACTGATGCCCTGGGAGGTGTTCATCAGGTGGTGGCACCTGTCGTCGATCCGGTGGGCCACCTGCTTGTTGGCCAGATCCTTCTCCAGGTTGTGCTGGGCCGCCCGGTTGGACCTTCAACACGCAAACAGCAGCCATCGGTGGGGACGTACGGGTGGAATGGCTTCCTCCCCGTTCCACTCCCCACAGCAGCTCCCGGCCCCCCGCGCAGCTCTGTCCTCCCACGAGCATCACCGCCCGCATGCCATGGAGCCTCCATGGGCTTTATGCCTGCGGGGTGTGGGGAGAGACAGGCTTCTTCTGGGGGTTCACATCTGCTGGGGTTCTGCTGTGACCACAAATGCACATCAGCCCTACGACATGAGAGAAGGAGCTCCTCCTTACGTGATCTGGGCTTTGGCCTTGTCCAGGAACTGCTGCATCTTCTCCCGGCACGACCTGATGACATCGACTTCCTGGGCAAAGGCAAAAGAGGACCCCACCAGCGTCCATACTCACTCGTCCTGGTCACACTCCTCCCCTTGGACCTCTCCAGCCGTGCACACAGCAAGAACTTGCCTGCTTGTCTTCCTGCCCAAAGCAAACAGGCAGGAAAACTCGCAGCTGAGCCTGCGCCCAGCGCCCTGGAGGGGACAGAAGGGTGCTGTGGCTGCAGCCATGGCCTTTGCGTTCCCTTTCAGGGTGGGTCAATAAGGATTTTTTCACCTTGACCTCAGTGTCAAGCGGTGGTTAGTCCCACTGCACGGACAGGGACACATCCTGGTGTGGAGAGGCAGAGCGGTTCCCTGGACCACTACACACCTCCGTCCCCAGATCAGCACCTGCCCTTTTTGCTCCCAAAATGTTTTCCTCCCCAGGAGGAATCCCATCCGTACGGGACAAGAGGAGATGGACTTGACTTCGGTGTAAATGCCCAGGCTGAATTTCTGAGACACATTCAGCTCCACCGGAGGAAGTGTGTTGCTCTCAGCTCACTTGACTTCAGCACAAACCCATTGCCTTTGTGAAGCTCCGGCTGCTGGAGGCAGGTGATCAGTGCTCCAAATCCCATAACTTTGAAATCCGGTAAAAATACCTTCAACGCATGATCTGAGTTGCCCAACTTACTGTTAAGAGCTGTTCCTCCACGTTGTCGTGGACCAGGTCGATGCCCATCCTCTTCTCCCGGTGAAGTAAGCACTCCTGAGCGACCTGTTGGGGACACGCCATCACCGCTGGCTGCAGGGGCAGGGCTCTCTACGGGGACCGTCCCCATCTCCAATAATGTGAGAAAAGAAATTCTAGGTGGGCACGGAGATGACAAGAGAGGTAAAAAAGTGGCCCGGGGCAGCTGGTTTAGCTGACAAGGAGCAGGCGAGCTGCAACATCAGCATTAAACCATCATGAGGGAGCAGATGTGTCCCTGGTGCAGCCACAGCTGAAACGGGGGACCTGTGTCAGCCTTGACGCCCACCTCGCCAGAGCCTCGTGGTAAGACACGGGCTTTTGTCTCCCAAACCGGGATTTTGGATGTACCGCGTCTAAAAATATTGAGTTAAGCAAACGCTGCTCTGATGTGCTCAGCCTGTGCTGATAGGGGATCCAGCAGATGGCAAGGGGGGTTTGGTTACTACTAACTTAACTAATGGCCTCTTAATAAAAGCTTTCTAGACGTTCCGGAGCTGCAGTGAAACTTAATGAGACGTTTGAAGGGCTGCAGATGTTTCAGCAGTAGGCTACAGCTTGCAGCGCGCCGGGACGGGTGCTTACCCGAAGAGGGGCGTCCGCCTCGGCCAAGGCTCTCTCCAGCCTGGTCTTCACCTCTGTGAGCACGTTGGTCTCCCCGATCACCTCATCTAGCTCGTGGCAGAGCTCCGATTTCCAAAACGCGATGTCATTGGCGCGCACTCCCAGGTTTTTGGTGCTTTCTGCTTGCGTTTTCTTGGTCTGCTGGTATTTGTGGTCAATGATGCGGGAGGTATCGGCTCTCAGGCGCTCCGCGTTCTTCTGGGAGGTCTCCGACTCCCTGTAATTGGTCACGTTGGACTTGTACCAGTCTTCAGGTGTGTAGCGGGTGAAGACGGTCGTTCTGGTGGAAACAGATGGAAGCTTCTCGCCGGCGGTTATCCCCTGGGAACTCTTGGAAAAGGCAGCCAAAGTTGGTTTGCTGGCAGCCGTTTTGTAGTAGGTGCTGGGCATCCAGGGGAGGCTGTAGCTCTGAGGCAAGGGGCGGTAAGGAAATCGGTTCTTATAGCTTGACGCCATGGTGTGGATGGCAGGGAGAAACCTGGTGGGTATGGCTCGGGGATGGGCGAACTTTGCTGGTAAGGGAGAGCCGACAGACTCCATGCTCCACCGCTGCTATTCGTGTGTCCCGTCCGTGTCCTGCACAGAGGAGGAGAGAGAGGACAACCTCAGCAACCTCCTGCACTTGCCTTACTTCTTACAGCAACACCCGCAACTGCAAACACAAACAGCGACGCACAGAGCGCCCTCACAGCGCCTGAACAGGCCTAAACCCCTTGACAACAAATCCCTCCTGACAGCATCCCAAACATTTGTATATAAAAGCGTTTGACTTGGTTGTTAGTATCTAGCATCAGGTCTTGGAATGCGGAGAAAAACAAATCACGGCCGTAAGGAGAATGACAGATACCGTGCCTTCCTTTTCCTTAAATCTGTCAATCCAGTCAAACTGGAGTTGCTCCTTCTCTGCTGTTCCTTTGTTTCTTTTGGCTGGCGTATCTGCTGATCTTCTGATACTCCAGAGGTCATTTTCTCTGTAAAAGTTCCATTCCCAGCCCCGAGAGCTGCGTCCCTTTTGGACACACATCTGCTACCGGCCCAGCGCCATTTGTGGGTGGGTGAGGGACTCCATCCTCACCCCCTCTATCTTCCCTTGCCTTAAATGCTGGAGTGAGGAGCCTGCAGGGGAGCTGAGCTTTGCAGGACTATATCCAAATTTGACCCCCCCACACCCCTATTTCAGCCTCAAAAGAGGGGCCGCCTCTTGCCTTGCAAAGGAGGAAAGGTGTCGATGGCTCACCTGGTGTAAGATCAGTGTGCGTGGGAAGGAGATGGCCCACAGTCTTTTCAGAGTGGTTTGGAAACACCAGCCTTGCAGTAGCCCTAGGAGGAATGGCCACACATGAAGATTTTGCTACCAAGAATTGCATATTGTCCTCTCCAGCTTGAGGCTGTCAATCGATGGTTATCAGCAAGATAAGGCAGGGGGCCACCAAACACACCTCATCTGAGGACAAACACTCCGGAGGGGTACGTGGTGCTCGGTACGAAGCTCTTGTGAGGTTACGAGTGTCACCCACGGGCAGGAATAAGTCCCTCAATACGGCTGTTGTAGCCAGCCTGATGTGTCCTTCCCCTAACACCGTCCCGTCCCCACTGCTCCCAGCCTGGCTCGGAGCCACAGGGGAAGATGAGGACACGGGTGTGCTACAGCAAGATCCCTGATGGGAGTGGCTGTGCGACAGGCAGCGGGAAACTCACACCCTCAAATTTAGCAGAAAAAGAAGCTTTTGCAAACACGACCCTCCGAGGCAGTTTGGCAGAACCGAGGACGAAATGTCTGCGCTCAGGTCCAACAGAAACCACCGTGTGTGCCGCTTCCCACAAACCGCTCCCTTCAGCCCTTTTGTCCCGGCTAAGGATAAATGACGGCGCTTTCCCTAGCTCCGTGCCGCTTTATACCTGAGAAACAGCCTTGGGAGGGTGGGAGGCAGCTTCCCTGGCTCCCACCCCCACAAATAAACTCTGCCCTTTCAGACACTGACAGACACACGTTTAGGAAAGGGAGGGAAAACCCCTTGGGAACGGCCCAGGGCTACTTTTCCCTGCATTTCCAGCTGAAATAAATGCCCCTGCATCCCCCTTGGGATAAGCCATCCCAGGGCGACACTTTGTGCCACCCCTGAACACGGACACACGACAGGAGCCCCGACCACCTCATCCGGGTACATTTAGAGGACAGAAGAGATATGGAGGGGGATTAGGAGAATGACCTGTTTTTTTCCCTCCCAGTTCAGGGACATACTCACCCTGCAGAGGCTTGGGGGTGTGCGGGGGGGGCTGCTACTCAGTGCTGTGCTGTCAGGTTGGGTGGCAGCACTGCCAGACACTGCAGCATCCCCAGTGCCCTCTGTGTCACAGAACCAGGGCAGCGTTGCCGCTGGCGCAGGGTGCTCAGTAACCGGGTTCTACGCGGGCAACTCCCTGCAGCCGCTCTGGCAACGCGATGCAGCCGCTGGGCAACGCATTGCTGTGGATGGGCAAGCCGGGGCCAGCCCTGGGCAAGAAAATACCCTCACATGGCATCCTAGATCCTGCCCTGGACAACCTACTGCCCTCCATGGGCAGGTTTTGCAGCCCCTGGGCAACCAGCTGCAGCTTTTGGGCAACTGTTGAGTGCCTTAGTCATTTCATTTAGTTTTAGGTAGTCCTGCAAGGAGCAGGGAGATGGACTCGATGATCCTCATGGGTCTCCTCGACTTGAGACGTTCTATGATCCTATGAACTCACGGGCCCCAGTGGTCAACCCAGTGCCACCCCTGGGCAAGTCAGTGCAGACTGCGTGCATCCTAGTGCCTTTGCTAGGCAACTTGATCCCTTGCCTGGACAACCCCCAGCACCATCAATGGGCAACCCAAATCTAGCTTGCTGACTGATGTTGATAGCATTCGGCATGCTACGTTGCAAAATCGAGCGGCTGTTGATTTTTTGCTGTTAGCTCAGGGTCATGGATGTGAAGGTTTTGAAGGTATGTGTTGTATGAACCTTTCCGACCACTCATCATCCATTCATAAGCAGTTACGGGAGCTGAAGGATAACATGTCCAAATTAAAAGTGGTCAAAAACGGTTTCGATGATTGGTTAAGCTCGTGGGGTATAACGGGATGGTTATCAGATTTACTAAAGCAAGGGCTCATGCTATTGTTGGTTATATTATTATTGATTATGGCAGCCTCGTGTGTTCTCCGCAAAGTGACTGACATGATAGAAAATGCCATGCATAAGGTCTGGCTGGCTCAAGAAGAAAAAGGGGGTATTGTAGGAATGTATCTGAGAGAAAATGGCCATGTGAGCCAGCCTCCCTACTGTGAGGGATTAGATTAAGAGCAAAACAGGCGGTAGAAGATGGCATTAGTACATGGGAAAAACGGGAACTGAGAAGGTAGAAAACATGTTGTGCTAATGACTAAGCAATATACTATGCGAATTCTTGTAACCAATCTGATGTGTGAACGAACTGCATGCACAGCGCGTGGACAGTGTAACTCGCTGATCAGAAATAAGCGAGTCGCGTGTACGGCTACAACACAGGGTATAAAAGATGATGATCGGTGCTTAATAAACGGCTTCTGTTGATTCACATTGGATCGTCTGGAGTGCAGTTATTTCTCCTCAACAGGGTGCGGGAGGAGAAACCATGCTCTCTGCTAAGACACTAGGGGAACCCACTAGCAGGGTTTGACCAGCCACATTTTAACCAAAAGAGGCAGAAAATGCCAGCGATGACACTGTGAGCACCCGGAGATCTGCGGAAAGGTCTGAAAGTCCATTCAGTCCCTGGCCAGATGAGAGAGAGCTTCACCTGGAGCCAAAAGGTCATGGTCTGGAGTCTAGGACACCCTGGCTGCATCCTTAGGGTGGTGGTCAAGGTGCTCGGGGACCCTTAGTGCACCTTTGGGGTTGCGGTCTGTATGTCCAGGGACCACAGCTGTCTACTCCGGGTGGGGGTCTGGGTGCCAGAGGACCCTGCCTGTGTCCCCAGGGTGGTGCTACGGGGATCTGACCCCCACACCAGTATCTCCCTACATTCCTCCTCCTCAGCAGCAGCCTCACCAGCTTGCCCACCGCCTGCCAGGACATGAAGGTGTTCACCTTTTCCTGGAGCTTCTCATGGCACTGGAGAAGCTGCCCCACCTTCACTCCGGTGTCCCTGCTGGAGACGGGGCGTGCTGCCTGCGCCTCTGCCTCCTCCTGCCCCATGTGCTGTATCGCCCTCAGCTTGTGTTTCTGCAGGAATGGGAGAAGGGATGGGCTCTGAACTGGGATGGATGCAGCCAAGGAGCCCAGGTGCCATGGAGGCTTGATGGCCCCAGCCAGTCCGGGGAGGCGCCACATCCAGCTCCTTCAGCTTGTGCTCTGTTTCCTGCAGTCCCAGGTCCTCAGCTCCATCAGCTCCTGCTGATGGATAAATCCTGCTGATTTATCTCCTGCAGCATGGGCCTGGCCAGCAGGGGCACGGGCAGGCTTAGCCTCCACAGGGCCACTCAGGGGATGTCCCTTGTCCCTCAAGCCCTAATGCTCCCAGCCCCTTTGGCTCCCCTGCAACCCCCTCGGGTCCTTCTACCCCAGCTGCAGGAGGATCTGGGCGCTGACACCCACCTTCTCATCAGTTCCAGCCACCCCCACCTTTCCAAGGGCTTCGTCCAGTTACCTGGTCTGGGAAGGGTGGTGCTGGCAGAGTCCGGGAGCAGCCCCCCGTATTGTCCAAGCAGTGTGGACCCCTGAAGAGGGAGTGTGTCTCTGGAAGCACCTAGGGGATGGGCAAGAGCCTCTACCCCTGAGATGCTGCTCTCATTCGCTTTGATCAGCGAGTTCTGCTGACCCCACTCCTTCCCTCCCGAAGGAACAAAAACTCTGCCATTTTGGGGTCGCTATGCCCAAGAGCCTCCAACCGTCACATTGCCCACCACTCCTCGCCTGCTGACAAATGACTGGTCCAGCAGGGCACCTTCCCCAGTTGGCTCCCTCAGCAGCAGTGTCAGGAAGGTCTCTTCCACACACTCCAGGAACCCCCTAGACTGGTTCCTCTCTGCTGCTGTTTCCAGCAGCCATCTGACAAGTTGAAGGCCCCCAAGATCAAGGACTAGCCATTGTGAGACTTCTCCCACCCACTTCTAGGCTGTTTCATCTGCCTTGTCATCCTGCTTGGCTGGCCTGGCACAGACTCCCCCCAGGGTATCTGCCTTGTTGGCCTTCCCCGATTCTTACCAATAAACCCCCAACCATCATTAAACTCCAGACAATCCAAACCCTCCCTAACATACAGCGCTACCCCAACGCCTCTCCCTCCTTGCCTGTCCCTCCTCCTGAACAGCCTGTAACCTTCAACAGCCACACTCCAGCCATGGGATTCATCCTGCCAAGTTTCAATAATGGCAACTAGGTTTAGCATTCTGGCAGCACAGTGGCTTCCAGCCTCTCCTGTTTGGTGCCCGTGCTGCAGGTGTTGGTGGAGCGGCACTTCAGCTGGGCTGTCGGCCATGTCACCTTCTTCGAGGAACGCCCCTAGGTTCCTTTGGGGTATTGGCACTGGTGTTTCCCTCTTGGCTCCTGGGACCTCGGCAGCCCCTGCCTCATCTCTCTATGACTGCAAGTGTGCGGCAGCGTCACCAAAGCGTCTCAGAGCAACAGGCTGCGGGCCCTCGCTGGCACCCTGCTCCTCCAACCTTGGCGTGTCGTCCCACAGCTTGTCACGGGCAAGCCTGATACTGTCCCCCTCTCCCTTCAGGCCTAGTTTAAAGCTCTGTCAATCGGCCCCGCCAGCTCGTGAGCAAAGACCCTCTTCCCCCTTTGACAAAGGTGAACCCCATCTGACGCCAGGAAGCCTGGTGCCGTGCCGGCCATCCCACCATCGAAATGTTGCCATAGGGGACCCTCTGTTGCCCTCAGAAAGGAATCGCCTACGACTTTAAACCCTCTTTTCTTCCACGAGGTGGCCATGATACGTGGGGCAGGCCTTTCTGCCTCTGCCAGCACCTCCTCAGCCTGGCCGCGGCAGGATACAGGATCCCCTCCACACTGGGCATTTTCTAGCGGCCATTCCCGTTCCTGTCTCGGGGAGGGCAGAACACGGTTCCACCTGCCTCTCCCCGCCTCAGGCTCCCTGGCGCTCCTCAGCCCTTCTCACGGCCCTCGCAGCCCTGCCGCCAGCCTGAGCAGATCGTCTCCCGTTCCCCCCCGCCGCGCCGCTGCCCTCTCGGCTGCCAGCCCTCTCGGGGACGGGCTCTGGCGCTCTCTGCAGCCCCAGTGCTGGCCGGGCCGCCGCCTCCCTCCCGCCGCCCGGGCGGACACCACACGGCGTCGCGGCGGGCCGGCCAGGGCCGAGCTGCTGCCGCGCGGGGACGGCCCCGACTGACCACGCCCTCCCCGCGCGACAGGACGCCACGTCCCGTCTGGCGCGCGCCCCTTCCCGCCCTTTCCCCCCCCGCCCCGTCTGGCGCGCGCCGCTTCCCGCCCTTTTTCCCCGAGTTGAGGGGACTCGTGCGCTGCGGGCTGAGGGAGAAGCGGGGAGCGGGGAGCCGGCGGGCGCGGCAGGGGGCAGAGGCGGCCATTTCTTCAGTGCTCGCCCACGGGACTTGGCACACTGTACTTTATTATAGAGAACAAGTCCTGTGAGGAGCGGCTGAGGGAGCTGGGGTTGTTCAGCCTGGAGAAAAGGAGGCTGAGGGGAGACCTTCTCGCTCTGTCCAGCTGCCTGAAAGGAGGGCGTAGAGAGTTGGGGGTTGGTTTCTTCTCCCAAGTAAGAAGCGATAGGATGAGAGAAAATGGCCTCACGTTGCACCAGGGGAAGTTTAGGGTGGTTATTAGGAAAAATTTCTTCACAGAAAGGCTTACGAAGCATTGGAACAGGCTTCCCAGGGAAGTGGTGGCATCACCGTCCCTGGAGCTATTAAAAAGCTGGGCAGACGTGGTGCTGAGGGACATGGGTTAGTGGTGGTTTTGTCAGTGTTAGGTTGATGGTTGGACTCAATGACCTGAAAGATTCCTTCCAACCTAGGCATTTCTAGGATTCCCCAGCCGGGCTATGCGGATGGGACAGGGCTCGGCCGCTGCCCGCTAAGCCACCTGCTTGCTCGTCAGGAGGATTCTTCCTCCCGCTCTGGTTTTCCATACCAAAGGAGACAATCCCAGAGAACATGGCAGGCTCGACTGGAGTGTCTGCTGTCGACCAAGGAAGCATGTAGTCACTTTAAAAACTGCTTAGCAGTCAACCTCCTAGAATTCTCCAATGCTGTCCGCCTGCACTGAGCCTGTTTGTGTCCTTGCGCTCCTGTTTTCTCCGTGCAGCCTCCTTTGCCATCATTCCTTGTGACCCCGGGTGGGAGTTAGAGGACACAGACCCCCACAGAAGGAGTTTCTCATTCAAGGTTGGTTTTCTCTCCAAGCTAATCACCACCAGTTTTGGCTCTTGGGGCAGGGGTTTCCAGGGTGCTCAGTGAAGGCATGTGTGAAATAAGAAGGAACATAAGATTTTTGAAAGATGAGGCGTGGAAAGGGCCACATGGTGACTTTCTGGCCTCACTTGTTGCCATCATTTTGCACGTTCCCCAGGGCAGCCGTTCCTCCTGCCCCCGCTGCCCATTCCCAGGTGCTGCTCTTTGGGCTCCTGACTTGGGCAGAAGGTGTCAGAAAACTGGGTCCACAGGCTTTTTCAGGTGGTTCCGTTAGGGATTGTTTGAAAACCTTTGTACCTGCAAAGACTTGAGAACTGTGGCAAGAGAAGGAACCGACATCTAACAAACGCTGTAGGCAGACATCTTAACATCATCACTGTTTGCTTCGAAATAACGCAGAAGGGCAATATGCTCTATGCGTGTCGAGAAGGCTTCAAAGAATAGAACGCCAGAGTTGTATAAATCCATGAGACAGTTCCCCCACCGAGATTCACATCTGTGCCCCGCTGCAGCCTGAAGAGTATTGAGGGTGGGAAGTTGAGTATCTTCCCCAACAGAAGAGGAGCACGATTCTACAGTTTTTGGTGTCAAATTCTGCAACTTTCAGTGTTCTCCATACCATAGTGACATCAAATAAACCCAGATCGTGCAGAAATTGGTGTGGGGGGGTGGTTTTGGAGTTGGGGGGGTTGGTAGAGGCGTGGGGTAGAGCACTGGGAACGGGGGCTCCCCCAGAAACGTACTGAAATGTTTTTCTAAGTTTTATTGTTAATTGAGGAAGGGGGGAATGCTGCTGGGGAGGGCAGTGGCGCATGGGTGCCTCTAGCTGGTCTTTTCTTCCTCCATTTTATTGTTTTTTTCAATATATAACTCTGCAGCCAAGGAGCCCAGGTGCCGTGGAGGGTCGATGGCCCCAGCCAGCCTGGGGAGGTGCCACATCCAGCTCCTTCAGCTCCTGCTCTTGTTACCTGAAATAAAAGCCCTCGAAACCAAAAGTAGTTTAAAGAGGTGACATTGCTTTATTCGACGTTGAGCGCTAGGGGGAAAACCCACAAATCTAGCACAGCTTGCCGTGGATATTCACCCATTATTTATACACAAAATATTCTCATTATTCCACCTACCTAATCCATAACTCCACCTAGGCTTACACATTCATTAGGATGACCCAATAGCCCTTTTGCACGTGCATGCCAAATTTTGCTGCATCGGCAAAACACTTCTGCGCAAGCGTGAGTGTCTCGGTGGTCGTTTGGGTAAGGAGACCCTTCCTCACATCATCCCTTTACAGTATTGACTCATGTCAGGACAGTAAAAGTTTACTGTGAGTTTGCCAACTTCTTGAAGATAATAAGGGTGTTCCTGGAAGCAGCCATAACTCTGTCCTAATTGGTATAGGTGTACATACGTGACGTATAGAAGAACCTTGAAGTGATTGACTACTTGCGGTGGTCTCCCCATTATCACTATCTGTAACATCAGCTCAGTGACTAACCATTTTCTCACAGGGTAAGAAAGTCACTAACGAGCTATTTTGTCACACAGTAGGAAGGTTAGTAAGAACCAAGTATTTTAGAAACAAAGCAGAGGCCTGTCTTTGGTAACACACTGTCTCCTGCGGTCCCAGGTCCTTCAGCACCTCCAGGGCTGCTGAGCCTCCAGCTAGTGGGGCCAAGGGCAGCAGGGGCTGTATCGGACCTACCAGGACTCACTGATGGCACTATGGGGAGGACCAAGGGCAGCCGGAGCAGCACTGGCCCATGGAAGGCACTGTCCCATGAGAGCTTCTAGCTGGGCTTTTCTCCCACTCCCCTTTTTTTCTTTATGAAATACATAACATAAATATGAATAAATATTTCTAACATCTATAAATCCAGTGAGTACAAAGCAGCAGTTGTGCTGCTTGTGCTGCTGCAGGAAGGGGAGAAGGAATGGGCTCTGAGCTGGGATGGATGCAGCCAAGGAGCCCAGGTGCCGTGGAGGCTCCATGGCCCCATCCAGCCAGGGGACGTGCCACGCCCAGCTCCATCAGCTCCTGTTTTATCTCCTGCAGTGTGGACCTGGCCAGCGAGATGGGAGCATGGGCAGGGTTAGCTTCCATGGCACTGCTCGTGAGTGTCCCTCACTCCTCAAACCAGGATGCTCCCAGCCCTGCTAGGAAACCCTCTCCCATCCTTTTCCCCAGCCGCAGGCTGATCTGGGAGCTGCCATCCTCTTTCCAGTCAGTTCCAGCCACCTCCACCTTTCCACAGGCATGTTGCAGTTGCCTTGTCTGGGAACGGCGGTGGTGGCAGAGTCAGGGCACGGCGCCCCGTGTCATCCCAGTAGTGTGGACCCCTGAGGAGGGGGCCTCCAAAACCACCACCACCACCACCTGCACCACCCGCAGTCCTCCTGGCCTCCTGCCCCTCCATAGAAAGCCATGGCCACCATGGATGGCCAAAAGTAAGACCACAGGGCAGCTGGCATCAGAGCAGTGTCCCCCTCCCCAAAGCTCCTGCCTCCCAGCACTTTGAGCACCCTGGATGGTTCAAAATGTCCTTCCCAACCTCTTCCAATTCTTGGCAACCCTGTCTGTGAATGAATGTTTCCTAATTTCCAATCGAAGCCTTCCCTGGCGCATGAGAGCCTCTAGCTGGTCTTTTCTTCCTCCATTTTATTGTTTTTTTCAATATATAACTCTGCAGCCAAGGAGCCCAGGTGCCGTGGAGGGTCGATGGCCCCAGCCAGCCCGGGGAGGTGCCACATCCAGCTCCTTCAGCTCCTGCTCTGTCTCCTGTAGTCCCAGGTCCTTCAGCTCCATCAGCTCCTGCTTTATCTCCTGCAGCACGGACCTGGCCAGCGAGATGGGGGCACAGGCAGGCTTAGCCTCCACGGGGCTGCTCAGGGGGTGTCCCTCGCCCCCCAAACCGGGATGCTCCCAGCCCCCCCCAGGCCCCCCTGCCCTGGGGTAGGAAACCCCCTCCTGTTCTTTTACCCCAGGTTCAGGCTGATCTGGGTGCTGCCAGAAGGGGAACGGCAGTGGTGGCCGTCAGGGCATCTAAAGTCCTCCACTGGAAGGAGCCCCTCCCCACTTCTCGGGGGTCACTGGTGCCCTCTGTGTCCCCAGTTGTGTCCCCCGGGAGCCAGGCTGTGTCCCTGCAGTCCGCTTGCGGGTCCCTTGCACAGGCCGTGTCCCTGGACCCGTAGTCCCAGTGCTGAGCTTGCCCTGCACTGGGTGTTCCCATCCAAATGGGGGCTCAGCGTGGGCAGACTGGCCCCCAGCCGTGGGCCGAGTGGGCTCCGCTGCCTTGTGCAGCCCTGGCTTGGGCTGCCCGGGGCTGGGCTCTGGGGCGAGGGGCAGGGCTTGGCCCCCTGCAGCCCCGGGGGCAGCTCTGCCAGCCCAGGCCAGGGCAGGCGGCAAGGCTGGCAGGAGAGACCAGAGGGGGCCGTGGGGACGCGGGTTGGGGAAAGGCCTGCACTGTACAGGCACCCTGCCCTCCCCGCTTTCCCCATCACACCCATGGGATCCTCTCCTCTCCCCACGCTGGCCCCGGCCGTACACTCCTTTCCCCGAGTGCAGGCAGCTGCTCGTCTAGCCGGTCCCTGCAGGTGTGGCCGTCCTTCCCCAGCAGATCCCTCACGTTGTGCTGGAAGGAGAGAGCGGGCTGGCTGAGCCACGGGGCCGAACTCAGCATCCCCAGGCAAGCCCCCCACACCCAGCTCTCCCTGGGGAAACTGAGGCACGGCCCCCCCAGATGCTCAGCGTTTCCCTCCCAGCTTCAGTCGCCCCCTTTGTCATCCCTCCCTTTGCCATCCCTGCCTTGTTGAGGAGCAGGGGGGGCTGGAAGGCACAGAGGGGGCCAGAGGCACTGCAGGCGCCGCAGTGGGGTGGTGTCAGTGTGCCGGCCCCTGCAGCTCCGTGGCACGGTGGGGTACTTGCCTTTGGCGCCTGCTCCCTATGGGACGGGGCACAGGGATGCTTAGTGCCTGTGGCACCCCGTGCTCCAGCCTGCTACGGCAGGGAGGGGGCCAGGGGCTGCTCCCCGGTGGGGTCTGTCCCTCCCGGCTCCCCTCCCGCTGCTGCAGGAGACCCCCCCACCCATCCAGCCGTGCTGGATGAGCTCTTTCCCCGCAGCCCTGCGGAGCTGGCAGTGGCCGTGGCAGGTCCCTGCACCCATGCCAGGGACACCAGGAGGCAGGAACTGGGCTGTGCCAGCTGCAGCACTTAATTTTGGCAACTTGTTTCAGAGGAGGCACCTGAGCTCCCCAGGGGCAAGGTCAAGCTGAGACCACACACAACTCGTCACATGTGTCTTCAGCACCCTTGAGACAGAGACCTGGGCAGCGTGGGGGGGCTGTAAAGCCCCACAGAGCCGGGGCAAGCACAGCTGCCCCTGCGCAGCACAACTCTGCTCCCCTGCCCTGCCCAGGCTCCCCCGGACCCCTCCGCCCCGACCTGGGGAAGAGCTCTCCCTCGCCGGGGCAGGGCCACCCTGCACTCCAGGGGCCGGAGATGGGTCCCCATGTCCCCTGTCTGTGGCCATCCTGCTGATTTTGCTCCAGCTTGGATTCGGTAGGGGGGCACCAGGCGAGCCGGGGGTACAGCAGCAGCATGGTCGGGGGTGGCCACAGTGTGCCTGGGGAGGGCTGGAGCTGCAGATGGGTGATGGGGCACCTGTGCAAGGTCCTGCCTCCCAGCAGGATGCGCAGGGAAGAGAAGGGCTGAGCAAACCCCCGCAGAGCCCTGGGACGTGCAGCGGCTGGAGGTGCTGGGGCCTGCGGTCCCACTGGGTCCTGCTCCTGCACCCAGGAGCACCCAGGAGACTGGCAAAAGCCCCTACGTTGAAGATGCAGCTCCCGTGCTCTTTGATTTTCTTCTCTATCTTCCGGGCGTAGGTGGTCTCGCAGGTGAACTGGGGGCCGCTCGTGGTCTCCTGCAGCCGCTCCCGTGGCTCCTGGGGCTGCTGCCGCGTGCCCTGGGCCCTGTCCCCCTTCTTCTCCAGAACAGGGGGTGCCTTGGCAGGCTGGTGCCTCTCCAGGAGGGGGCTCCGGCTGTGTCCCCACTTCTCCACAGGGAGGTCCTGCAGGCCCAGGTGCCAGAGCATGGCCTGCAGCAGGCTGCGCAGCACCATGAAGTCAATGGCCCTGATCTCAGTCATCCTGAGGGTGACATCCAGCAGCTGGGCCAGGCTGAGCTGGGGCATGGCTGCTGCCCTGCCTGAAACCATGGGGGACCTGAGAGGGGCTTTCTGCCTGGGGGAGACCAGGATGGGTGGCAGGGAGGTATGGGCAATCGAAGCCTTCCTCCTCCTCATCATCATCCTAGTACTTGTGCTTGTCTTCTGCTTCCTCCTCCTCCTCCTCCTGTGTTGCGTCCTCGCAGCAGAGTTGTCATAGCGGCAGTGGGAGCAGTGAGAAGGGACAATGCAGCATCACCAGTTGGTATTCAACACCTGTCGCACTCAGGGTCCACAGGGATGGGAGAGGCGCATTTGGAGCATTTGGGCACAGGACAAAGGGAGAGCGGGCAGGCAGCCTGGGGTCTGTGGCTGGCTTGCCCAGGGCAGAGCCTTATCCCCCTCCTTCCCAGCTCCCACGTTTCTTTTTTTCTGCCTGTTAGTTCAGAAGTGCCCCAGCATCCCTTTGGCTGATGCCCGCAGTTCCCTCTACCCGCAGCCCGACTTGCAGGCAGCGGCGTCCGTTTGTGCCCTCGCCGGGGCAGTGGTGGGGGGCAGAGGGTGGGGGGCTGCAGGAGGGTGGGCTGAGCTCCCCTGCTCCCCCCTTGGGACACCCTTCCCACTTTGGGGTGGCGACAGGGAGAGGGGCAGGGAGGGGGCAAGGGCCCAGCTCCCTCCCGGGGCACCAGCGGCAGCTCACCAAGCCAAGCGCCTCCTGCATCCTGCGGATGTCCTCTGCCATGCGGGACTGCGCCACCTTCATGGTGTGGATCTCCTCGAGCAGCTCCTGGGAGAGAGCCATGGCCCACGAGAGGGGGGTGGTGGGGTGAGCCCCAGGGGAGGGTCCCTGGGGACCAGGACCTTGACCCCTGCTGTGCTCTTAACTTGACCCCGGGCTTATTTCTGCCCACGGGGGATAGTTGGGGGGCAAAGCACGGCCGCCAGCGTCTCAGCGCCGTGCAGGATGAGGCCCCTGTCTGTTCCCCACCAGTGCTGGCTTTAGCCCTTGGGCGAGCCGAGGGGATTTGGGGTGGGAGATGAGGCCCATGAGGGGCTGGTGGAGCCTCCCAGCTGCCCCAGGAGCGGATGCGGTAGCGGCCGTAGGTCAGGAGCGGGGAAGGGAGGGATGGAGAGGGCGATGAGGCCAGAGCTCCAGGGCTGCTGAGCCTCCAGCTAGTGGGGCATTTCAGCCCCAGCTCTTCCTCCCCAAAACTCCAGTTCTTTCCGGCTGTGAAGGCCCACGTGCTGCCATGGGCTCAGGCTTAAAGCAGACCTCGGTGTAAGGGGATGCAACGGCAGCGTGGACCCTGGAGGAGGGCGTGTCTCGTGGGGGAGCACCCCGGAGAGTGGCAAAAGCCCCTACCTTGAAGATGCTGCTCCCATTCTCTTTGATTTTCTTCTCTATCTTCCGGGCGTAGGTGGTCTCGCAGGTGAACTGGGGGCCGCTCGTGGTCTCCTGCAGCCGCTCCCGTGGCTCCTGGGGCTGCTGCCGCGTGCCCTGGGCCCTGTCCCCCTTCTTCTCCAGAACAGGGGGTGCCTTGGCAGGCTGGTCCCTCTCCAGGAGGGGGGTCGGGCTGTGTCCCCGCTTCTCCACAGGGAGGTCCTGCAGGCCCAGGTGCCAGAGCATGGCCAGCAGCAGTCTGCGCAGTGCCACGAAGTCGATGGCCCTGACCTTGGTCGTCCCGATGGCGACATCCAGCAGCTGGGCCAGGCTGAGCTGGGCCATGGCTGCTGCCGTGCCTGAAACGACAGAGGGACCTGAGCGGGACCTGAGCTCCTGGGGGAGTGGGAGAAAGAGCTGCCCAGGGGGCCCTTTCTGCCTGGGGGAGACTGGGATGGGTGGGAGGGATGGGCAGTCAAAGGCTTCCTCCTCCTCCCCTCGTCCTCGTCCTCCTCCCTGTGCGCGTCCTCCTTGTCCTCGTGCTTCTCCTCCTCCTCCTCCTCCTCTGTTGCCTCCTAGCAGCAGAGTGGTCACAGCAGCGGTGGGACGGGTGACAAGGGACAATGCAGCGTCCCCTGTTGCTGGGTGATGCCCCCGCTCCCGGCCGGTCCTTGGGATGGGGTTATCCACAGGCATGGGAGAGGCCGAGGGTCCCGGCTGCCTTTTCCACCTCCATCCCTGAGGCGCAGCTGGCGCAGGCTGATCTGTGGCCGCAGCCAGCGCAGCCCGAGCCCGGGCAGAGGCAGCTCCCTCGCAGGGCTGTCCCGGTCACTCAGCCCGCTCTGGTGACACGTCCCGCAGGAGACCAGGCCCCGCTGGGAACCACCACGAATATTTTTTTTTTGATGAATCGAAGTGCAAGACAGATTTTACCTTCTCCCTTAGACATCAAAGACTGCTGGTGACAGCACCAACTCCCTTTGGGTTCTAGCATCTTGCTCCAAAGCAAAGAGCCACAGAAGCAGGGAAAAAGAAACGCAAATAAACACGAGCTGCCAGACAAGCCTAGGAAGGATTCAAACACTGGGAAAATTTCTGAATCCGAGTGATCCGTCAGACAAGTACGTAGGAAAAGAATCAGCAAGAACTTCTTTTCCCTTACAGCCCTCCAAGACCGACCGTTCCACAGAGAGGGCACTGCCATCTCCCTCCTTCGGTGAGGCACTCCAAGAGAGTTCCCAGGAAAGGAGGCAGGTGGGGAAGCAGGAAAGGGAGCAGAGAGTTGCTCTTCTAAAAGATACGAGAGATCCGTTTTCAGGCGTTGAAGCAACAGCCACAGCTGGGCTCCGAGCATCCAGTGGGGCCAGGGGTTGCAGGTGTGGGACGCAGTTGGGATCCCCGGTGACTGGTCCAGCTCTTGCAGGTGGCTTGGGACCCCAGAAGCATCCGTGACCCACCTGATGCCCACCCTCTCCTTTCCCCGGCAGATGGAGGTGCGGCAACCCCCAGCAACACGCCAGCCACACTGCCCAACTTCCCGGGTGCTCTGGACACGTTCTCCAAGCTGTGGACCTCGAAGAGCCTGCAGAGCATGAGCAGCCCCATCCCCTCCATGGCCTGCTCCCCACGGGCAGCTGCAGCCCCTCTGGACATCCTCGCCCCATGGCCACCAGCCCACCTGGCCCCCGTGCCCCCCACCTGCCCCCCCCGCAAAGGCCCTGGCCACCATGGACGGCCAGAGACAAAGCTGGGTTGGTGAGGGGGGAGAATCGGGGGGTCTGGGCCAGTGTGTTGGGAGCGGGGAGTCCCCCAGAAACACACGGGAATCATTGTCTGGGTCTTGTTGTTATATTTAAGTAGAAGCCTCTCCTCTGGCTTCCGAAATTCAGCACGGCTTCTTGCACAGACCCCCCTGAACACCCCCTCACCCCGTCCTCCCTCCTCTGCACCTCTGCAGGGCAGGGGGGAAGCAGAAGTGGGGGCTGTGATTTGTCAACGTGATGCCCCCCCCAGCCTGTGAGCACCGTTCCTGGCCCTTCCCTGGGCAAGAGGGGAGCTGGGGGGGTTTAGTTTTCAAATCAACCTCGCTTAAAACAAGAAACAAACCAGCCCACCCAAGACCCCAGTAAAAAACAGTTACAAGGTTTTTTATTATTTAAAGAAGAATTATTAATTTAATTATTTAATTAAGATTGATGAACTTAAAAAAAAAATGAAAAATCCCGTTCATAACACCAGCTGTTCCTGGCTGGCTGCCTGGGTGCTGGGTCCGTCCCGTGGGGCCCCTGCTCAGCAGGCAGCTGCTCGTCCAGCCGGTCCCTGCAGGTGTGGCCGTCCTTCCCCAGCAGATCCCTCACGTTGTGCTGGAAGGAGAGAGCGGGCTGGCTGAGCCCCGGGGCCGAACTCCGCATCTGGGGAAGCTGAGGCATGGCTCCCCGAGATGCTCAGCATCTCCCTCCCAGCCTCAGTCGCCCCTTTTGCATCCCCACCATCGTTATTCCTACCTTGCCGGGGAGCAGGAGGGGCTGGAAGGCTGTGGGGGGCTGGAGGAGGTGTGTGTGCTGCAGTGGGGTGGTGTCCTTGTGCGAGCCCCCGCAGCTGCGTGGCACGGTGGGGTCCCTGCCCTCGGCCGCTGGCGCCCTGTTGGACGGGGCACAGGGATGCTCAGTGCCCAGTACTGTGGCAGCCCGTGCTCCAGCCTGCTACGGCAGGGAGGGGGCCAGGGGGTGCTCCCCAGTGGTATCTGTCCCTTCCGTCTCCCCTCCCACTGCGGCAGGAGACCCTCCACCCGTCCAGCCATCCTGGATCTGCTCTTTCCCCACAGCTCCCCAAGCCCAAGTTCAGGCTGAGACCCGACAGAACTCGTCACATGTGGCTTCAGCACCCTTGAGACAGAGACCTGGGCCAGGTGGGGCAGTGTGGGCAGGCTGTAAAACCCCACAGAGCGGGGGCAAGCACAGCTGCCCCTGCGCAGCACATCTCTGCTCCCCTGCCCTGCCCAAGCCCCCCTGGAAGCCTCCGCCCCCACCCTGCTCGGGGCAGCGTCCTCAAATTCACAGGCTTGTACCCCATGGCACCTCCATCCCCGCTCTTCCCCCTGGGGAGGGCTCCCTGGGTCCCTGCTGCCGGGCAAGGCTGCGACGGGGCTTGGCAGGGTCGCACCCCCTAGGCAGACACCCGCACCCCCGTGCCAGCACCCGTCTCCCCCGTCCCACCCACGGTGCCGGGTCCTACTCGGGGCCAAGCAGCCGCATGCTGGGGGGCCGGTCCCAGGACAGGCTGTGGACATGGCTCAGCAGCTACTTTGTCAGCATGCCCACGGATCGCTGGGAAATTGTTCCCGTGCCAGGGACCACGTGGGCACCAGTCGGGGAGTCAGAGGGACCGGGGCGAGCGTTGTGCCTGCAGCCACCACTGACCCCATCGCACTCACTCCTTAATCCCAGCGGCATCCTCAGCCCCTGGCTGCGGCGCCTTCTCCTGGAGCTGCCCCACGATCCTCTTGCCGTGCTCCTCCAGTTGCTGCCGGAAAGCCCCCAGCTCCAGGCGGTCCAGCTGTGGATGGGTGCACACCCTCAGCCAGCCGCCCCGCGATGGGACATCATTGTCCCCGGGGGGGACAGCTGGGAGGGGAGGGCCCTTGCAGGCAGGCCGCCATAGGCCCCCAAGGCCCGATGGTGCCAGTTTTGTGTGGTGGGGACAAGCCAACCCTCACCTTGGAGGCCGTCTCTTCACTGAACTGTTGCTGGACCTTCTCCTGGCCTATAACCTGGCTCAGCAGCTCCTCAATCGCGTCATTCAGCCGCTTCATGCTTGTGTTAAACTCGGTGAAGTTGACATTGGTGGCCAGGGCTGTCTCTGCTTTCTAGCAAGAGGGAAAGGCAGGAGAGCGGTGGGGAAAGGACGGCGGTACGATGGGCAGGGCCAGGTCGTGTCGGGAGGAGAGGGAGAAGCAGCTACATGGCCCTGCTCGCCCCGTCACCCCCGTGGGCTTGGTCCCAGCAGCCAAAGGGACCTGGGGGGAAAGAGCAGGACCCGGCGAGGGAAATCCTGGAAATCCTCCCTCCCCTCGGCTGGTTCTGTCACCGAGCACCCAAGGGACCAGGGGTGTTTGTCACCCTGCCTGGGACCCCCTTGGCTGGTGCTGTGGCCCCTCAAGGGTGTAGCACAGCAACTCCCAGCACCGGGTGCTCCTTGTCCGCTTTCTCCTTCTCCAGCCTCTCCAGGGCCTGGAACGGAGCCTTCCCATGCAGACAGCACCCCATGATGCCACGGCAGGGTCAGAGCTGCCTCCCAGCCAGCCCAGAACGCTGGCCTCCTCGGCTTCTCAGACTCCTCCAGGAAAGGCATTTGGAAGCTGTGCAGGGCTGCGAGCAGGTTGGCAGGGGGACAAACGGCTTGTGGTGCCCAGCCTGGGCTCTGCCTGGAGGATGCTCTGACCCCACGGGGCTTTCAGCCACCTACCTCGGTATCTTTGTGCTCCTGGTGACTGTCAGCCAGGACGTCCCCCACGACGGAGCGGAGTTTCTCACAGTCCCCTTGTACCTGCAGCGTGGTGGCCTGGGTGCTCTTCAGCAGTTCTTCATCCTGCTTCAGGGAGGAAGATGAGGAGGCAGTGCCATGCAAGGGGGGAGTGGCTGCCCCGTGGGGACAGACCCAGGTTACTTGGCTGGTGGCCATGGGCTATCAGTGCCAGCAGGACATTTACACCAGACTGTAATTTCCTTCCATGCTGCTGGCTTGTACAAGCCAGTCTGGGGGGCGGTGAGGGGCTCCCCCACGTTACAGCGAAGCACAACCAGCCACGGGGTTCCTAGCAGCCCCCTGCCAAGCCCCCCACACCGGCCTCTCCCTACGTGGCTCCTCCTCGGCAGCTGCTTCACCACCTTGCCCCTGGCTGTGGCCGCAGGGTGGTGGTCTGGGGTCGAGGGGAGCATGGCTGAACCCTTGGGGTGGTGGTCTAGGTTCCCAGGGTTCCCTGGCTGTGTCCTAAGGGTGGTAGTCGGGGGTGCCAGGAACCATGGCTTTGTCCCCAGATCATGGTCTGGGTGCCCAGGGACTGTGGCTCTGTCCCCAGGGTGGTGGTCTGGGGTCAGGGGGACCCTGACTGCACCCTTGCAGCAGTGGTTTGCCTCACCACCTTGCCCACTGCCTGCCAGGACATGAAGGTGTTCACCATTTCCTGGACCTTCTCATGGCGCTGGAGAAGCTGCCCCACCTTCACTCCGGTGTCCGTGCTGGAGACGTTGCGTGCTGCCTGCGCCTCTGCCTCCTCCTGCCCCATGTGCTGTATCGCCCTCAGCTTGTGTTTCTGCAGGAAGGGGAGAAGGGATGGGCTCTGAGCTGGGATGGATCCAGCCAAGGAGCCCAGATGCCCTGGAGGCTCGATGGCCCCAGCCAGCCCAGGGAGGTGGCTGGGAACCTCGCCAGAACCACCCCCCTGAGGTGGCGGGTGAAGGGAGCGCTACCTCACCTGTGCCTTCAGCTGCTCGTCCGTCTGCATCGCCAGGAGCTTCAGCCTGGCCTCAGTCCTCTGCTGATGCTCTCCCAGCTCCTTTAGTTCCCGCTCTATCTCCTGCAGGCCCAGGTCCTTCATCTCCATCAGCTCCTGCTTCATTTTTTGCAGCGTGGGCCTGGCCAGGGAGATGGGGGCACGGGGAGGTTTATCCTCCATTGGGCTGCTCGGGGGTGTTCGTCACCCCCCAGACCAGGGTGCTCCAAGCCCCCCTGGGCTCCCCTGCAGCCCCCCTGGGGTAGGAAACCCCCTCCCGTCCCCTTACCCCATCTGGGTGCTTCCATGCAATTTCCAGTTGGCTCCATCCACCCTGGGCTTTCCACGCGTATCCTCCAGCTGCCTGGTCTGGGAACGGGGGTGTTGGCGGAGTCAGGGCATGGCCCCTGTGTCATCCCAGCACCGGGGTCGTTTGTATGCCCCGGGTTCAGGTGCTCACTTGTCCCCCGGAGGGGCTGCTGTGAGACGTCCCTGCCACAGGCAGCGCAGGAGGTCTGTCTGTCGGGGCAGCCGAGGAGCTGCCGTGGCGCTGCCTGTGCCAGGTCCTGCCTCCCGGCGGGATGCGCAGGGAAGAGAAGGGCTGAGCAAAGCTCCGCAGAGCCCCGGGGCGTGCAGTGGCTGGAGGCACTGGGGGCTGCGGTCCCACTGGGTCCCGCTCCCGCAGCCGGGATGCCCCAGCACTCAGCGCCGACAGAGCTCAGGCTCCTCGGCCTCCTCCTCCTCCTTCTCCCCCCTCTCCCAATATGCTGCCCACCAGGCCATCCATCCCCCAGCACCTCCCAGCCCACCATGCTGCTCACCTCCTCCGGGGCCGGGCAGAGGCTCTGCCTTTCCTTCAGCCTTTGCTGGGGAAGGAAGGGATCAAGGGGTCAGGCCGGACACGGGGCTGGGGGGAACGGACCCACAGGGACATCAGTGCCCAGCACCGCCAAGCCGTGGACCATGGCCCGACACAGGAGGACTGGTCTCCGCGAGGGAGCTGGGGATGCAGCTGCCCCCTGTCCCGGTGCAGGATCCAGGCGGGATTGTGGCCGTAGCCCATCACGCTCCAGCACTGTCTGGTCCCAGGGGCCCGGCAGGCGGCCAGCAGCATCCTGGAGTTTCCTCTGGAGCGGGGCGAGGGGAGGGGCACCAGTCTGGATGTGGGAGCGGGATTTAAAAGGAGCATTTGGGCACAGGACAAAGGGAGAGCGGGCAGGCAGCCTGGGGTCTGTGGCTGGCTTGCCCAGGGCAGAGCCTTATCCCCCTCCTTCCCAGCTCCCACGCTTCTTTTTTTCTGCCTGTTAGTTCAGAAGTGCCCCAGCATCCCTTTGGCTGATGCCCGCAGTTCCCTCTACCCGCAGCCCGACTTGCAGGCAGCGGCGTCCGTTTGTGCCCTCGCCGGGGCAGTGGTGGGGGGCAGAGGGTGGGGGGCTGCAGGAGGGTGGGCTGAGCTCCCCTGCTCCCCCCTTGGGACACCCTTCCCACTTTGGGGTGGCGACAGGGAGAGGGGCAGGGAGGGGGCAAGGGCCCAGCTCCCTCCCGGGGCACCAGCGGCAGCTCACCAAGCCAAGCGCCTCCTGCATCCTGCGGATGTCCTCTGCCATGCGGGACTGCGCCACCTTCATGGTGTGGATCTCCTCGAGCAGCTCCTGGGAGAGAGCCATGGCCCACGAGAGGGGGGTGGTGGGGTGAGCCCCAGGGGAGGGTCCCTGGGGACCAGGACCTTGACCCCTGCTGTGCTCTTAACTTTAACCTGGGCTTATTTCTGCCCACGGGGGATAGTTGGGGGGCAAAGCACGGCCGCCAGCGTCTCAGCGCTGTGCAGGACGAGGCCCCTGTCTGTTCCCCACCAGTGCTGGCTTTAGCCCTTGGGCGAGCCGAGGGGATTTGGGGTGGGAGATGAGGCCCATGAGGGGCTGGTGGAGCCTCCCAGCTGCCCCAGGAGCGGATGCGGTAGCAGCCGTGGGTCAGGAGCGGGGAATGGAGGGATGGAGAGGGCGATGGGGCCAGAGCTCCAGGGCTGCTGAGCCTCCAGCTAGTGGGGCATTTCAGCCCCAGCTCTTCCTACCCAAAACTCCAGTTCTTTCCGGCTGTGAAGGCCCACGTGCTGCCATGGGCTCAGGCTTAAAGCAGACCTCGGTGTAAGGGGATGCAACAGCGGCGTGGACCCTGGAGGAGGGGGTGTCTCGTGGGGGAGCACCCAGGAGACTGGCAGAAGCCCCTACCTTGAAGATGCTGCTCCCATTCTCTTTGATTTTCCTCTCTATCTTCCGGGCGTAGGTGGTCTCGCAGGTGAACTGGGGGCCGCTCGTGGTCTCCTGCAGCCGCTCCCGTGGCTCCTGGGGCTGCTGCCGCGTGCCCTGGGCCCTGTCCCCCTTCTTCTCCAGAACAGGGGGTGCCTTGGCAGGCTGGTCCCTCTTCAGGAGGGGGGTCGGGCTGTGTCCCCACGTCTCCACAGGGAGGTCTTGCAGGCCCAGGTGCCAGAGCATGGCCAGCAGCAGTCTGCGCAGGGCCACGAAGTCGATGGCCCTGACCTTGGTCGTCCCGAAGGCGACATCCAGCAGCTGGGCCAGGCTGAGCTGGGCCATGGCTGCTGCCGTCCCTGAAGCGACAGAGGGACCTGAGCGGGACCTGAGCTCCTGGGGGAGTGGGAGAAAGAGCTGCCCAGGGGGCCCTTTCTGCCTGGGGGAGACTGGGATGGGTGGGAGGGATGGGCAGTCAAAGCCTTCCTCCTCCTCCCCTCGTCCTCGTCCTCCTCCCTGTGCGCGTCCTCCTTGTCCTCGTGCTTCTCCTCCTCCTTCTCCTCCTCTGTTGCCTCCTAGCAGCAGAGTGGTCACAGCGGTGGGAGGGGTGACAAGGGACAATGCAGCGTCCCCCGTTGCTGGGTGATGCCCCCGCTCCCGGCCGGTCCTTGGGATGCGGTTATCCACAGGCATGGGAGAGGCCGAGGGTCCTGGCTGCCTTTTCCACCTCCATCCCTGAGGCGCAGCTGGCGCAGGCTGATCTGTGGCCGCAGCCAGCGCAGCCCGAGCCCGGGCAGAGGCAGCTCCCTCGCAGGGCTGTCCCGGTCACTCAGCCCGCTCCGGTGACACGTCCCGCAGGAGACCAGGCCCGGCTCCCAACCACCGCCATTATTGTGTTTTTCTGAGGCAGCAAAGGGTTGGCGCGGAGGGGAGTTGGGGGGGTCCGGGCCAGGGCATTGGGAGCGGGGGCTCCCCCAGGAACTCACTGGGATCATTGTCTGGGTTTTGTTATTGTCTGTAAGGGGAAGACGTGCTGCTGGGGTGGGCACTGGCCCATGGGAGCCCGTAGCTGGCCTTTTCTTCCCCCACTTTATTTTTTTAATCTATCGCTATAATCTATGAGTATCATATATATATAAATCCAGGGAGAAGGAAGCAGCATCCCAGAGGTACTGAAGGGTGTGTGGGGGTTCTCTAACAGCCCACTTCATGCCCGAGCAGCCCTGCAGCAGGGCAGGAGAGGGCAGAGGGGGAATAATGAAAAATAAATGGATGGAGGTGGCTGTCGAGAGCCCGGATCATGGCCACGGCGGCACGGAGCCACTGGTGCCCCCCCAGCTCTGGATTTCCCCGACAGGTGCTGCAGCGCCCAGAGCAACATGCGCCTCTCCTCTGGCTTCTGGAATTCAGCACGGCTTCTTGCACAGACCCCCCTGAACCCCCCCTCACCCCGTCCTCCCTCCTCTGCACCTCTGCAGGGCCGGGGCGAAGCAGAACTGGGGGCTGCGATTTGTCAATGTGTTCCCCCCAGCCCTGTGACCACCGTTCATCTCCCTTCTCCAGGGAATTAATTTTACTAATTAAAGAATAGTAATGCATTTAAATTTTAAATCACAATCATGATTTTATTAATTAAAAATCTATATATCACTTTTGGAACACCAGCTCTCCCTGCCCGTCTGTCTGGGTGCTGGATCCGTTCCCAGTGTCCCCGGTGCCTGGGAGAGGTGGCTGTTGCCTGAGTCCGTCTCCGTTGGCTCAGCACGGACTGGAAAGCTCAGCGCTGGGTCCGACGGGACCAGGCACACAGGCTGTGCCCAGGACCATCAAAGGCACTCCAGGGACACATCCTGGTTCCTTGGGAATGCAAGCAGGGACACGTAGAGCAACGGTGACATCTGAGACGGGGGCAGGCGCTCCCTCAGATGGAGGAGGACTTCTGATGCCAGCGCCACCACCCCAGGGATGCAGGCAGGGTCCCCTGGTACCCAGGCCATCATCTCAGGGATGCAGCCGGCACCTCCAGGGAGCCAAGGAGAAGAAGCAGGGGGTCAGCCAAGCCCAGCCCCCCCCCTCCGCCTCCCCCACATGCAGCCTAGCCTTCCTAGTGCTGAGAAGGTCCAGGGGAAAGGAGGCTTTGGGCAAAGGAGAAACAGGGATGGGGAGGGAAACAGCCCCGGGAGCTGGGCACTGGTCTGTGCTGGGAGGCAGCATCCATCTCTGCTTGTGGCTCTGGAGCTGTGAGTGTTGACCCTGGGGATGTGATCTGGGAACTGTCGACTCATTGCATCTCAAGAGCTTTGTGAGGCTCGAACTTGCCAAGCCTGGCTGCTCCTGGTCTCAAGAAAGATGACCTCAGACCCAGCAGTTTTCTGACCACTAGAAAAAGCCTGGCCAACCTTTGGCCTTGCATGGCTCCCACCCTGGACCCCATGTCACGAGTCTGGCAGGTGCTGGGGAATATCAGCTTTCCTGCTCAGACTGATGTTTGCCTCCAAACAGCCTTGCTCTTATACCCCCACCCTGCTGCCTCCTTCCCTGTCTGCCCGAGGATAGTGTTTGGTGCAGGACTCGCCATGTGCATGCGAGATCAGCTGCTCACACCTACTCACAGTCCCCATCCAGGTGCCATGGTGACAACATCAGCAGCAATATTTCATCCTTGTAAGCCAGTGGGTTGAATCATGGCTATTTGGAGCCCACAAGAGGGGCCGTGGGGGTCTGTGTGCCCCCAGCGAGGGGAAGGAAGGGCTGGGGCTGGGGTGGGGGTAGGGAGGGATGAGAGTGGAGGAGCTGTAGAGAGAGCTGGGTTTGGGGAGGGTATAGGGCTGGGAGGGATATGGGAGATCATACAGGGAAGGGTGGGGCTGGGAGAGGTATAGGGATACATGGGGCTGGGAGGGGCGTAAGGAGGGATGGAGCTGGGAGGGATGTGGGGAGAGATGGGGTGGGGAGAGATGAGGGGAGATGAGGCTGGGAAGGATGTGGTTTGGATGGGACTGGGAAGGATGAGACTGGGCAGGGAGTGGGAGTAGGGGGAATGGAGGGAGTACAGCTCTGTGAAAGACATGGCATGGCCATGCTGTAGGGAGTGTACAGAGAGGCAGGGATCTAGGAGGGCTTTGGGGAGCAGGGGTCGATGGGCAACAGCTCTGGGGGACCATGTGGCAGGGCAGTGGCTCTGGGAGGGTTGCCAGAGGGACAAGTGGCCCAGGCAGAGCCCCCCAGTGCTCCCTGCCCAGCCCCTGCAGTGAGGCTTTGCAGATGGGGACATCCCATGGCTTTGCCGGGGGCGGGGGACCTGATGGCTCTGTGCTGACGTGTCCCCCAGCCACGGGCAGCGCTGGCAGTGGGGTCGGCAGAGACTCGGCTTGTCTGGCGCGTGCCGTATCCTCGCAGCCTGCTGGGATGTTGCAAGAGCCGGGAAAGCAAAGTCACCGCCGCTCTGCGAGCTGCCCCCGCATACACATAACATACACATACACATAACAGGGCACTTCTTCAAGCATGAAGGCAGGAGACCCTCTGTTGTACGCAACAACGCCGATCACTTCATTTATCCTCCCTTTATGCCTCACCCGAAGTCCCCCTTTGAGCTGGCTGTGTCCATCCACATGGAGCCTTTTTTTGATAAATGTAGCTATTTTTCTTGACTACTGTGAGTGCCACCTTTGGTGCCTGGGCAGTATTTGCTGAATCGCTCCTTTAACAGACTTTGCCAGCGATGCCTAAAAGTACTGTTTTGCAGCTCAGCTTGCCTGCCAAAAGCACAGCCACCCTGAAACGCTGATTGTCTTGGTTATTGCCAGGCTGCTCGTGGGGTGCAGGGGTGACCTCTTAGGCACCCTGGATCTGCTTGTGCCCATTTTCCTGGGGGTCCTTAACGATGGACATGGAGGGCCAAGGAGATGTGGGAAACTGCTGTGACACCAGCCACAGCCCCGATGCCGGCTCGGGAGCGTCTGTGTGCTGGACCCATCATCCTCCCAGGATGCAGAAGGGGACAGCCGGGCACCACCTGCCCTGTCCCTCATGGGACACCGTGGGTTGGGGGTTGTCAGGACCCTTGTGTGTTTTCCAGCTGACCCCATCTGGAAGGGAGGACTGGGGTTATCCTTCCTATATTTTGACTACGGGGACTGCAGAGCCCACAGGATGGTGGGACGGGGACAGTAGCCCTCCTGCCTTGTGCCAGCATGTCTGGGCAGATGCATTTTTTCCCAAGCATCCTCCTATCAATAACCCACTTGTGTTTCTGGTTGATGATCCACCAGCTGACCCTGGCTGGTGGAGCAGCTCTGCCTGCAAACTCTCTGCTCACAGCACCATGCTGACTGCATGGTCATAAGACCCTGGAAAAATCATGAAATGAACCAAAATCCAGTATTTAGTGCTCCTTTTATGGAGCCTTTCCTTTCCGGGCCGCTCCAGCGTGTGTGGTGTTGCAGGGCTAGAAGCTGACCTCTACTTGTTCCCATTAAAGGCAGCAACCCCTCTGCAGTCTCGGCCCTCCGGGAGACAGGGCTTGGAGGAAAAAGCCAAACTGCAACACAACCTGGCAGCCAAAACCACAGGGAACATCCCGTTTTGGTAAAAGCCCCCCAGTCCCTAACCCCGGCAGCCTTTTCTCCTGACGTTGCAGGGATTCTGTGCATTGTCCCCCAGAATAAGGCTCGAGGGAGCTGCCTGGTAAAAAGGCAGCCAGAGGGGATGGCGTAAAAGAGTCCGTCAATACCCGCTGCTGCAGGGGACGCGGGTGGTAAAACACCCCTGGAGTGGCATGGCTCATGGCACAGCAGGGACGGGTCACAGTGACCGCGGAGGGTCTCCAGCAGGTTTGTGTGCTTCCCCCGAGGGGCTGGTGTGGGCACCGGGGAGGGGGGGACAAGCCATTTTGCCCCCACATCCAGGGGGTTTTGTGCAGCCCTGGTCTTGCTCATCATCTGAGGCGCTTGCCTTGGGCTGCCCCCGGACTCACTGAGCTGACGCTGTGTTGGTGGAGGGGGTAAAGAAGCTGAAGGAGCCCCTGGAGAGTGCAGTTGCCCTCCCAGGTATGGGAAAACCCCATACACCGTGGGGCTGTGTGGCTCGGCCTGGACTGGATGAGACAAATCGCCAAGTTTTGCTGTCAGAATAAGGCTCCAAGGGCTCACACCAGGCTCAGGGTCATTCCTGGGAGGGTTTGTTGGAGGCAGAGGCAGGTGGGTGCTGTGATGCCCAGGTACTGTGCAGGTGCCTTCGCAAAACCGCAGCATCCGGTGGGAAAACAGGCATTGGAGAGGGGTTTGGGGATGTACCCCGTTGTTCCTTGGTGTTTGATAAGCATTCGTCATGTCAAATGACTGGATGTAAATTTCTGGTCATCAGGAGGATAAGCAGATCCCATCCATCCTGGTGGGGAAGAGGCAGCATCCCAGCTGGTGGGGACCACCAGCTCCAGACCTTGGCACCCCTGGAGAGGCAGGCCCAGGGCTTTTTATTACAGTGCACCCAGGTCTTTTTTTTTTTTACACACATTTTGGGCTCCCGACATCCCCTTTAGCGACTGTTTCATTGGGGTTTGAGCTCAGGGATGAGCCCGACTACAGGTGCCCATCACATGAGGGAAAGCAGGCAGGACCGTGCTGCCTGTCCCTGCCCTCCGACGCCTGACACTGGCTCCTCGCCCCCTCCCTGGCCAACCAGGCAAATATCAGGCCTTTAAAATGGGGATCGAGTTCCTCCGCATTCAATCCGCGGGAGCTGGCCCTGTCCCTGCTCCAGCTTCTGCGCAACGTGCCCGCATGACACGCGCAGCCAACACCTCCGTGTTAGATAGGTGTCCCAGTCCTCTCCCCAGCTGGTGCTCGGTGCTGGGGCACGGCCAGCCCCGCTTCTGGGGACAGCAGTGGAGTGCATGGAGGGGCTCCTGCCCTGGTGCCCTGCAGCAGGTAAGGGGGCTTTGGGGGCACAGAGGAGCTGGTGCACAGGGTCAGGGTCTCCTTCTGCAGCACGTTGGGGGACCAAGTCCCTGATCCCTCTTAAAGCAGAGCAGGAGCCTGCATCTTTCTTCTCTTTGATTGGGAGGGGATGGTTTGTTGTGTTCTTGTGACCGTCCTGGCGCAGGGGATGGCTCCCAAGGAAGAGGAGGTCAGCCAAGGAGGGGATGGCAAAACCTCCAGAGGCAGCTGTGAGGATGCCCATGGGCACAGTCATGCATGAGAAAAGGGGTGCAGGTTGGGTCGGGTCTGACAATGCTGCAAGGTCTGGAAAAACCTGCAGGTTTTATGAAGCTCAGGTTTTAAGAGAAAGGAGCTGAGCTGAGCTGAGCTGAGCTGAGCATCCCTCCTCCCCTCTCCCCTCTCTCCTCTCCCCTTTCCCCTCTCCTCTCTTCCTCCGCCCTTCACCCATCTCCCGCTCCCTTCTCCCTTTTCCCCTCTCCTCTCTCCCTTCTTCCCGCTCCCCTCTCCCTTCCTTGAGCCGCCGCATGAATGCTCCCTGCCCTGGGAGACGCACGGCAGAGCTTCAGACCCAGCCCAGACGCGGGTCTGGGGATGCCAGCGGCCCCGCGCTCCCCCTGGCGCCCCAGGCTGGGGCAGGGGCCAGGCGGGATGGCTGGGCTCTGCCCTCCCTGCACTGACTAAGAGGAGACGCCGGGCTCCGGGGCTTGCTGACCGCACCATGCTCCGGCGTGAGGAGCACAGCCTGGAGATGGCTGTGGCCTGGCCACCAGCCTGGGACATCCTCCAGCAGCCTGGAAGGAGCCTGGCGTGGGTGCTCGCTGCCTGCCCCGGGTCCAGCACGCCCCCTCTCCATCCCCGGGGGGTCCTGTGCTCCCACCTGTCCCACTGCCCTGGCCTCCCCCTGCTCCCGCTGGCCCCTCTGTGTCCCCTGGGATGGGAGCATCTCCCTTTCCATGGCAGGTTTCTTTGTGGGATGGGAGTTCCCACCTCCTGTGCACCTGGAGCTGGCAGCAGTGCACGGAGGCACTCGTGACACAAGCTGAACCTGCTTTATCTGTACCACGTGCTGAGCAGGTCCATCCAGGGGCTCGTGCATGTGATTTTGCAGCCGGGGATTGTTGCCCGCGCTGGCTCTGGAGTTGGGGTCCTCCCGTCATCTCTCTCTTGCCCCAAGGGCCACACTGAGAGGCGTAATGCTCCTGAAAATGCCCTGTCTTGTTGAGAGGATGCCTAGTAGCTGTCAAGTGCATCTGTTAGGGGCAAGAGGGCAAAAGCAAGAGAGCAGGGAGGAGGAGGAGAGATGAAGAGATGGATCATGCTTATCATTTCAACCTTATTAACCCATCGTGCCTCTTCCTCGCAGCTGGGGAGCGCCTGTGTCCGACAGAGCAGGGATGTCTGAGGCCTCGTCCAGCAAGGAGGGACCCCCGGCCGAGTGCCCCGTGTGCTACGAGAAGTTCCACCCGCTGGAGGCCATGCACCGCCAGCTCAGCTGCGGGCACACCTTCTGCCACGACTGCCTGGTGAAGTGCTTGCTCTCCGCCAAGCTTGACGGCCAGGTCCAGAGCAGCATCATCTGCCCATCTGCCGCTACGTGACTTTCCTCAGCAAGAAGGCGGCTCTATGGCCGCCCAAGGCAGGTACCAACCTCCGGGCCCTGGAGATGCCTCTGTCACCTTCCTCCTTGTCCCATCTGACCAAATTGGAGGCCAGCAACACCTTGGTGGTGCCCAGCCATTTTGTGATGCCGGTGCAGAGCTCCGGCCGGTGCTGCAGCACGGGGAACAGCCCCATGGACTCGCAGGGGGTCCCAGGAGAGCTGGCGCGGGAAGCCCACATCTTTGTCATCAGTGACCATGGGATGCCACTGGTGGGTGTGGACTGCAGCTCCCTGGGGAGGAGAAGCAGAACAGAAACACGAAGCTCGGTGTCATCCAGCTCAGCCCTGGGGGTGAAATGCTGCCAGTCGCCCATCGCCCTCGTCGACCTGTTCATCTTGACGGTGGCCATGCTGGAGGCTGTGCTCCCTTGGCTGCTGCTGGTGAAGAGGGACTCGTAGCAGGGATGGGATCAGCTCAGATGCTGGAGGTGTCACTGATGCTGGGACAGAGCTAGGGCTGGGACCTCTCTCAAAAGATCCCATGAGAAAGTCCAGAAGCAGCTCCAGGTGAAGCTCTCTCTCCTCTGGCCAGGGACTGAATGGACTTTCAGACCTTTCCGCAGATCTCCGGGTGCTCACAGTGTCGTCGCTGGCATTTTCTGCCTCTTTTGGTTAAAATGTGGCTGGTCAAACCCTGCTAGTGGGTTCCCCTAGTGTCTTAGCAGAGAGCATGGCTTCTCCTCCCGCACCCTGTTGAGGAGAAATAACTGGACTACAGACGATCCAATGTGAATCAACAGAAGCCGTTTATTAAGCACCGATCATCATCTTTTATACCCTGTGTTGTAGCCGTACACGCGACTCGCTTATTTCTGATCAGCGAGTTACACTGTCCACGCGCTGTGCATGCAGTTCGTTCACACATCAGATTGGTTACAAGAATTCGCATAGTAAATCGCTTAGTCATTAGCACAACATGTTTTTTACCTTCTCAGTTCCCGTTTTTCCCATGTACTAATGCCATCTTCTACCACCTGTTTTGATCTTAATCTAATCCCTCACCGTAGGGAGGCTGGCTCACATGGCCGTTTTCTCTCAGGTACATTCCTACAATACCCCCTTTTTCTTCTTGAGCCAGCCAGACTTTATGCATGGCATTTTCTATCATGTCAGTCACTTTGCGGAGAACACACGAGGCTGCCATAATCAATAATAATATAACCAACAATAGCATGAGCCCTTGCTTTAGTAAATCTGATAACCATCCCGTTATACCCCACGAGCTTAACCAATCATCGAAACTGTTTTTGACCACTTTTAATTTGGACATGTTATCCTTCAGCTCCCGTAACTGCTTATGAATGGATGATGAGTGGTCGGAAAGGTTCATACAACACATACCTTCAAAACCTTCACATCCATGACCCTGAGCTAACAGCAAAAAATCAACAGCCGCTCGATTTTGCAACGTAGCATGCCGAATGCTATCAACATCAGTCAGCAAGCTAGATTTGGGTTGCCCATTGACGGTGCTGCGGGTTGTCCAGGCAAGGGATCAAGTTGCCCAGCAAAGGCACTAGGATGCACGCAGTCTGCACTGACTTGCCCAGGGCTGGCACTGGGTTGCCCACTGAGGGCCATGAGTTCATAGGATCATAGAACGTCTCAAGTCGAGAAAGACCCATGAGGATCATGGAGTCCATCTCCCTGCTTCTTGCAGGACTACGGAAAACCAAATGATATGACTAAGCCACTCAACAGTTGCCCAAAAGCTGCAGCTGGTTGCCCAGGGGCTGCAAAACCTGCCCATGGAGGGCAGTAGGTTGTCCAGGGCAGGATCTAGGATGCCATGTGAGGGTATTTTCTTGCCCAGGGCTGGCCCCGGCTTGCCCATCCACAGCAATGCGTTGCCCAGCGGCTGCATCGGGTTGCCAGAGCGGCTGCAGGGAGTTGCCCGCGTAGAACCCGGTTACTGAGCACCCTGCGCCAGCGGCAACGCTGCCCTGGTTCTGTGACACAGAGGGCACTGGGGATGCTGCAGTGTCTGGCAGTGCTGCCACCCAACCTGACAGCACAGCACTGAGTAGCAGCCCCCCCCGCACACCCCCAAGCCTCTGCAGGGTGAGTATGTCCCTGAACTGGGAGGGAAAAAACCGGGTCATTCTCCTAATCCCCCTCCATATCTCTTCTGTCCTCTAAATGTACCCGGATGAGGTGGTCGGGGGCTCCTGTCGTGTGTCCGTGTTCAGGGGTGGCACAAAGTGGGTTTTTCCCTCCCTTTCCTAAACGTGTGTCTGTCAGTATCTGAAAGGGCAGAGTTTATTTGTGGGGGTGGGAGCCAGGGAAGCTGCCTCCCACACTCCCAAGGCTGTTTCTCAGGTATAAAGCCGCACGGAGCTAGGGAAAGCGCCGTCATTTATCCCTAGCCGGGAGAAAAGGGCTGAAGGGAGCGGTTTGTGGGAAGCGGCACACACGGTGGTTTCTGTTGGACCTGAGCGCAGACATTTCGTCCTCGGTTCTGCCAAACTGGCTCAGAGGGTCGTGTTTGCGAAAGCTTCTTTTTCTGCTGCATTTGAGGGTGTGAGTTTCCCGCTGCCTGTGCCACAGCCACTCCCATCAGGGATCTTGCTGTAGCACACCCGTGTCCTCATCTTCCCCTGGGGCTCCGAGCCAGGCTGGGAGCAGTGGGGACGGGACGGTGTTAGGGGAAGGACACGTCAGGCTGGCTACAACAGCCGTATTGAGGGACTTATTCCTGCCCCTGGGTGACACTTGTAACCTCACAAGAGCTTCGTACCGAGCACCACGTACCCCTCCGGAGTGTTTGTCCTCAGATGAGGTGTGTTTGGTGGCCCCCTGCCTTATCTTGCTGATAACCATCGATTGACAGCCTCAAGCTGGAGAGGACAATATGCAATTCTTGGTAGCAAAATCTTCATGTGTGGCCATTCCTCCTAGGGCTACTGCAAGGCTGGTGTTTCCCAAGCGCTCTGAAAAGACTGTGGGCCATCTCCTTCCCACGCACACTGATCTTACACCAGGTGAGCCATCGACACCTTTCCTCCTTTGCAAGGCAAGAGGCGGCCCCTCTTTTGAGGCTGAAATAGGGGTGTGGGGGGGTCAAATTTGGATATAGTCCTGCAAAGCTCAGCTCCCCTGCAGGCTCCTCACTCCAGCATTTAAGGCAAGGGAAGATAGAGGGGGTGAGGATGAGTCCCTCACCCACCCACAAACGGCGCTGGGCCGGTAGCAGATGTGTGTCCAAAAGGGACGCAGCTCTCGGGGCTGGGAATGGAACTTTTACAGAGAAAATGACCTCTGGAGTATCAGAGGATCAGCAGATACGCCAGCCAAAAGAAACAAAGGAACAGCAGAGAAGGAGCAACTCCAGTTTGACTGGATTGACAGATTTAAGGAAAAGGAAGGCACGGTATCTGTCATTCTCCTTACGGCCGTGATTTGTTTTTCTCCGCCTTCCAAGACCTGATGCTAGATACTAACAACCAAGTCAAACGCTTTTATATACAAATGTTTGGGATGCTGTCAGGAGGGATTTGTTGTCAAGGGGTTTAGGCCTGTTCAGGCGCTGTGAGGGCGCTCTGTGCGTCGCTGTTTGTGTTTGCAGTTGCGGGTGTTGCTGTAAGAAGTAAGGCAAGTGCAGGAGGTTGCTGAGGTTGTCCTCTCTCTCCTCCTCTGTGCAGGACACGGACGGGACACACGAATAGCAGCGGTGGAGCATGGAGTCTGTCGGCTCTCCCTTACCAGCAAAGTTCGCCCATCCCAGAGCCATACCCACCAGGTTTCTCCCTGCCATCCACACCATGGCGTCAAGCTATAAGAACCGATTTCCTTACCGCCCCTTGCCTCAGAGCTACAGCCTCCCCTGGATGCCCAGCACCTACTACAAAACGGCTGCCAGCAAACCAACTTTGGCTGCCTTTTCCAAGAGTTCCCAGGGGATAACTGCCAGCGAGAAGCTTCCATCTGTTTCCACCAGAACGACCGTCTTCACCCGCTACACCCCTGAAGACTGGTACAAGTCCAACGTGACCAATTACAGGGAGTCGGAGACCTCCCAGAAGAACGCGGAGCGCCTGAGAGCCGATACCTGCCGCTTGATTGACGACAAATACCAGCAGACCAAGAAAACGCAAGCAGAAAGCACCAAAAACCTGGGAGTGCGCGCCAATGACATCGCGTTTTGGAAATCGGAGCTCTGCCACGAGCTAGATGAGGTGATCGGGGAGACCAACGCGCTCACAGAGGTGAAGACCAGGCTGGAGAGAGCCTTGGCCGAGGCGGACGCCCCTCTCCGGGTAAGCACCCGTCCCGGCGCGCTGCAAGCTGTAGCCTACTGCTGAAACATCTGCAGCCCTTCAAACGTCTCATTAAGTTTCACTGCAGCTCCAGAACGTCTAGAAAGCTTTTATTAAGAGGCCATTAGTTAAGTTAGTAGTAACCAAACCCCCCTTGCCATCTGCTGGATCCCCTATCAGCACAGGCTGAGCACGTCAGAGCAGCGTTTGCTTAACTCAATATTTTTAGAAGTGGTACATCCAAAATCCCGGTTTGGGAGACAAAAGCCCGTGTCTTACCACGAGGCTCTGGCGAGGTGGGCGTCAAGGCTGACACAGGTCCCCCGTTTCAGCTGTGGCTGCACCAGGGACACGTCTGCTCCCTCATGATGGTTTAATGCTGATGTTGCAGCTCGCCTGCTCCTTGTCAGCTAAACCAGCTGCCCCGGGCCACTTTTTTCCCTCTCTTGTCATCTCCGTGCCCACCTAGAATTTCTTTTCTCACATTACTGGAGATGGGGACGGTCCCCATAGAGAGCCCTGCCCCTGCAGCCAGCGGTGATGGCGTGTCCCCAACAGGTCGCACAGGAGTGCTTACTTCACCGGGAGAAGAGGATGGGCATCGACCTGGTCCACGACAACGTGGAGGAACAGCTCTTAACAGTAAGTTGGGCAACTCAGATCATGCGTTGAAGCTATTTTTACTGGATTTCAAAGTTATGGGATTTGGAGCACTGATCACCTGCCTCCAGCAGCCGGAGCTTCACAAAGGCAATGGGTTTGTGCTGAAGTCAAGTGAGCTGAGAGCAACACACTTCCTCCGGTGGAGCTGAATGTGTCTCAGAAATTCAGCCTGGGCATTTACACCGAAGTCAAGTCCATCTCCTCTTGTCCCATACGGATGGGATTCCTCCTGGGGAGGAAAACATTTTGGGAGCAAAAAGGGCAGGTGCTGATCTGGGGACGGAGGTGTGTAGTGGTCCAGGGAACCGCTCTGCCTCTCCATACCAGGATGTGTCTCTGTCCCTGCAGTGGGACTAACCACCACTTGACACTGAGGTCAAGGTGAAAAAGTCCTTATTGACCCACCCTGAAAGGGAACGCAAAGGCCGTGGCTGCAGCCACAGCACCCTTCTGTCCCCTCCAGGGCGCTGGGCGCAGGCTCAGCTGCGAGTTTTCCTGCCTGTTTGCTTTGGGCAGGAAGACAAGCAGGCAAGTTCTTGCTGTGTGCAGGGTTGGAGAGGTCCAAGGGGAGGAGTGTGACCAGGACGAGTGAGTATGGACACTGATGGGGTCCTCTTTTGCCTTTGCCCAGGAAGTCGATGTCATCAGGTCGTGCCAGGAGAAGATGCAGCAGTTCCTGGACAAGGCCAAAGCCCAGATCACGTAAGGAGGAGCTCCTTCTCTCATGTCGTAGGGCTGATGTGCATTTGTGGTCACAGCAGAAGCCCAGCAGAACCCCAGCAGATCTGAATCCCCAGAAGAACCCCGTCTATCCCCACACCCCACAGGCGTAAAGCCCATGGAGGCTCCATGGCATGCGGGCGGTGATGCTCGTGGGAGGACAGACCTGCGTGGCAGGGCGGGAGCTGCTGTGGGGAGTGGAACGGGGAGGAAGCCATTCCACCCGTACGTCCCCACCGATGGCTGCTGTTTGCATGTTGAAGGTCCAACCGGGCGGCCCAGCACAACCTGGAGAAGGATCTGGCCAACAAGCAGGTGGCCCACCGGATCGACGACAGGTGCCACCACCTGATGAACACCTCCCAGGGCATCAGTTACTACCGAGGGGTGGAGCAGGTCGATGCCACGTGAGTGCACGCTGTCGGTCCCCAGCAGCAAGCTGTCCCCGGGATACACGGTGCCTCTCCCTGGCCGGGAGCTGCTTGTCCCCAACCCAGATCCATCCCGCCTGGAGACACCTCCCTCACAGCGGTCATTTCTCTCCGCTCCCCGGAAAGGGAGCACAACCCTCTGCTGACAGTTGGATGCCAAACATCCAGAGGGTGAAAGCCAGTCCCACCTCATTAAACATTCTACCAGGGGTTGAGAGATCAGCCTGCCAATTAATTCAGCGGAGCACCTCTGCTGAAACAGCTCACTAAGTTTATGCATATTTTCAAAGATGTGTCTTAGTTGTTGTTAGGCGATGTTTATACTTTGCAAGGACTCTTTTCAGCTTCCCATAGAAGTGAGGAGGAGCATAGGCAGAACAAGGGAAAGGCCAACGGAATATTCCGTACCATAGATGCCATGCTCAGGATATAAATGGGGGTTGGTGCGGGGTGGGAATATGCGGTCGGGGCTCGGGAAGGTGCCAGTTCACTGGGTGGTGAGAGTGACTTCTCTCATTATTATTATTATTATTATTATTGGTTTCTGTTACTGTTCTATTAAACTGTCCTTATCTCCACCCACGAGTTTTTCCCTTTCCCTTTCCCCTCCTTTTCTCCCTCTTCTCCCTTCTGGGGGGAAGGGGGAGAACTGCACCAGCGCACGCGTGGTCCTGGCTGCTGGCTGGGGTTAAACTATGACATACAGTCCAATTAAAAGTGTAGATTTAAGCTATAGTGAATCCACGCTGCTCCCTGGCAGGGTCCATGCCTGCCCACATCCAGCTTACCGGGGGCCTCTCCTTTTCCCCGCCAGGATCTCGGTGCCGCAGTCCTGGGCCAAGTTCACCAACGACAACATCCTCCGCTCCCAGAGCCAGCGGGCGGCCTCCGCCAAGCTGCGGGATAACATCGAGAACCTGCTGGCGGTGACGGACAGCCAGATGTGGCGGCAGTTCAACACCGTGAACGGCGCCTTCACCAACCGCATCGCCGAGACGGCCGATGCCAAGAGAAAGATTCAGACCCACCTGGCCAAGGTAGCCTGAACCCCTCCCTTTTGGTGTGACACTGTCACTTCCCGGTGACACCTCCAAAGCGCGACCCTCCACGCAGACCTGGCCCCAGCAGAGGAACGGTCACCACAAGAACCTTGTTATAGCATCATTTAGAATCATGGAGTCATAGGATGTGTTGGGTGTGAAGGGACCTCTCAAGGCCACCTAGTCCAACCCCCCCTGCAGTCAGCAGGGACATCTTCAACTGGATCAGGTTGCTCAGAGCCTCATGCAGCCTGGCCTTGAATGTCTCCAGGGATGGGGCCTCCCCCACCTCTCTGGGCAACCTGGGCCAGTGTCTCACCACCCTCAGTGCAAAGAACTTCTGCCTAATGTCTCATCTAAACCCGCCCTGCTCTAGTTGAAACCATTGCCCCTCGTCCTCTCGCTACATGCCCTTGCAAACAGCCCCTGCCCAGCTTTCTTGGGGACTTTCTTCTTGGAGCAGGATGAGTTGGCAGTGTAATTTCATCCCAAGGGATACTGCCCGTTGCTCATCCCAGCTGACAGCCTGCTAGCACAGGGATTTCCAGCAGAAAATGCCAGCACTACTTGCATCAGCGCTAGTTACTTCAGAGGCGCTGGCTGCCCTGCAGAAGGGCTTTACTGGGACTCTGCTGGGGTGTCTGCTGTGGGGTTTGCAGCTTTGCTGCTCCTCCAAGGACGTGTTTTCGGTCTCAGCACTCTGTGGTGGCTGCACAGGTATCGGTGTGTTTGCTCCGCCAAGCAGATGAAGTGGAGATCAGCCATGGGCAGCAGGCTCGCACCACTGGCTCTCATGGAAAGCTTCCTGAAAAGTGCTCGGCACAGATTAACCGAGCAGAAACTGGGCTTGCAGCATCGCGGGCTGGTGCCACATCCTTCAGCGAGCAGCATCCACCAAAAACCTGCCCTCTGTTAGTTGCTAGTGATGGACGATCAGTTCCTGCAAGCAGTAATTTTGGGGAGCGGGTAATTCAGTAGATCCATCACTGCTCCAAAACCTCCTCTGATGTCACAGCAAGAGCAAAGAGAGGCTTTTCCCCGCAGAGAAATGGCTGCTGGATCTGTGCCTCCATCTATGGCAGAGTGAGAGCAGTCTGAGCCCGGGGTCTGCTGATTGAACTTGGTTTTTTTCTGCAGATGGATGGCAGAAAAGGGAAATCACGTTGCCGCTGGAGAATACATTTTTTAAATTTATGCATGTGTTTCTTTCTTACACCAGACAGTGCAGGAAATATTCCAGACCGAAAGGAATACAGAAGCCATCCAAAAGGCCATTAGGGACCAGGGGCCTCCATTAAAGGTGGCTCAGACCCGGCTGGACGAGCGCACTCGGAGGCCAAACATGGAGCTGTGCCGGGACACTGCCCAGCTGCGGTAAGGCAGGAGCGCGGGGCCGGCGGGGACCTCGAGGGCTCACAAGTGGTAGCACTCGGGAGCATCGCTGGATGACAAAATTAATCATGGGGGGTTGCTTTTTTTTCCTAAAGAGTCCTTCCAGAAGTGCAGCGACATAATCAAAAGCAATGAGCGGGTATCCCAGCCTTTGGGTGCTGGGAGAGCTCTGCGCCCACAACGGAGGCTGTACCCCATGGCCGGGGGCGGCCTGATGCCACCCCACGAGGGGCTGGATTTTTCCTACTTGCATCAACCCCGTCTTCTCTCCTGCCTGCTTCCCGGCGGCTGGATGGGCTCAGGTTTGAAGGACAAGCCCTTTACTCTCACACGGGCTCATGCTGAGAGCTCTTAGGTCCTTCCTTTTGGGTAACCGCAAGGGTGCAGCTGCGGTGCAAGGTGCTGTGTCCAGTGCTGGGCTCCCCGGTTCCAGAAGGACAGGGAACTGCTGGAGAGGGGACAGCAAAGGGCTACCAAGAGGATGAGGGGACTGGAACACCTCTCTTGTGAAGAAAGGCTGAGGGATTTGGGTCTCTTCAGGCTGGAAAAAAGACGCCTGAGGGGGCACCTTCTCAACGCTTATCAATAATGAAAGGGGGGGTGTCAGGAGGATGGGGCCAGGCTCTTTTCAGTGGTGCCCGGGGACAGGACAAGGGGTAACGGGCACAAACTTGAGCAAAGGGAGTTCCACCTAAACAAGAGGAGGAACTTCTTTGCTGTGAGGGTGGCAGAGCCCTGGCCCAGGCTGCCCCGAGAGGTGGGGGAGTCTCCGTCTCTGGAGACATCCCAAACCCGCCTGGAGGCGTTCCTGTGCCACCTGCTCTGGGTGACCCTGCTCTGGCAGGGGGTTGGACTGGGTGATCTCCAGAGGTCCCTGCCAAGCCCCGCCAGCCTGGGATTCTGTGCACCACACGGAGAAGCAGTGAGGGCTGTGCTCACCTCCCCTGGGGACACTGGAAATCCTGTCAAGGACAGAGGGAGCTCTTTGGCATTGCACCCCGAGGGGCTGGGGAGGATCAGGCTGCCCTCTGTGAGGCACCCTGAACTTCACACCTCCTCCTGGGAGCCCGCTGGGTGAGGCTCCCTGGGAAGCCTTTTCAAAGCAACTTAAACCCAGCCCCGGAGCCGGTTTAGCATCTCTCACGCCATCCTTTGTTCCATCCTCCACTTGTTTCACCTTCGCTTTTAGCCTCTCCCAGCTGTCCTCTTTTGCTGCGTGTGCACCCGTGGGTGTGGGGAGGACCCTTGCCCGGGGAAATCCAGGAGGGGGAGCCAAGAAACCCACAAAACCAAACAGGAACGGGAAACCACAGCTGCTTGTCCCTCTGCTTGGTGGCACCACCTGCTCTGGCAGACGCGGCTGCGCGTTGCCGAAGCCTTCGAGCAGATGTTCACTGAGCGCGGTGAAGGGGGAAAACCCATGCCCCAGGCGCCCATCAGCAACGCCATGCTAGAAACCACTCACGTGACAGGACTTCTAATGAGGGCTCCTTGCTGTTTTCCAGCCTTGTCAACGAGGTCCGTGACATCGAAGAGACGGTGCAGACTCTTCAGCAGCAGCTGAGAGACAGCCAGGACACCTTGCAAATGCTGGTTCGCACCAAAGCCATCCTGCAGCACGACCTGGCCGTCAAAGCCAACTCCCTGTTCATTGACCAGGAGAAGTGCATGGCGATGCGCAAGACCTTTCCCAGCACCGCGCGGCTGCTACGTCCCATCTAGGCTGGGCTCAGCCCACCCCATGGCATCCGTTGCCAGAGTTATCAGTTTTCTCTATATGCTTTGAAAATTACAAGATTAAAATTCCACTTCCTGATGGAAGCCTGGCTAGAAATTAAATTATCACTTTGCATGTCACATGGTCTACCTGGAGTATTTTTTTTTTCCCTTTGGTTTTTCTCTTTCCACTGCTCTTTCACGGTGTGCCAGAAAGTAACTGAAAATATCCTGGATGCAACTAAGAGTAAATCCACCCACGGGGATTCATTCCTACCCATTCGGTCTGTGATTTTAGGAGAAAAAGTGTCGTGTCCTCCTCCTTTGGAGTCTGATGTGGAAAAAGCACAGGGTGAAGCCATGTCTCGAATCACCTCCTTGCCCTCCATGGGCCTTAGTGTGGCTTTTAGGAGGATCTGCCCCATGCCCCATCACCAGAGGTGACGCCGACAGGTCGGTACCCTCCTTTAAACCCTTTTTAAAAATGGGTGCATTGTTTCCCTTTTTCCAGTCCCCGGGGACTTCACCTGATGCCATGACTTTTCAAATACCACCTTCTTCCAGGAACACCCCTTGATTCCTTTGGGGTATTGCACTGGTGTTTCCCTCTTGCCTCCTGTGACCTCAGGAGCCCCCGGCTCATCTCTCCAAGACTTCAAGTGTGAGGCAGCGTCACCAGCGCGTCTCAGAGCAACAGGCCCTCGCTGGCACCCCGTCCCTCCAACCTTGGCATCTCATCCCACAGGGACAGCCCGATATTGTCCCCCTCTCCCTTCAAGCCTTGTTTAAAGCTCTGTCAATGAGCCCCGCTACCTCCTGAGCAAAGACCCTCTTCCCCCTTGGAGGTGGGTGGGGAGACACTGGCCCAGGTTGCCCGGAGAGGTGGGGGAGGCCCCATCCCTGGAGACATTCAAGGCCAGGCTGCATGAGGCTCTGAGCAACCTGATCCAGTTGAAGATGTCCCTGCTGACTGCAGGGGGGTTGGACTAGATGGCCTTTAGAGGTCCCTTCCAACCCAACGCATTCTATGAGTCTTGGATTCTACGAGAGGTGAACCCCATCTGACACCAGCAAGCCTGGTGCCGTGTATGCCATCCCATTACCATAAAACCCAAAATGGTGTTGGTGACACCAGCCACGGAGCCACGTATTAATAGGCTGGTCCCACCTGTTCCTTCCAATGTCATTGCCTGCAACTGGGAGGAGAGGAAAAAACAACCTGCCTCCCAGATTCCCTCACCAACCGTCCCAAGGCCCTGAAGTCTCCTTTGATGGGTTATCAAGCATTGGAACAGGCTGCCAGGCAAGTGTTTGAGTCACCAGCCCTGGCGGTACTTAAAAGATGGCTAGATGGGATGCTGAGGGACATGGTTTAGTGATGGTTTTGGCAGTGTTAGGTTGATGGTTGGACTTGATGATCTTAAAGGTCCCTTCCAACCGAGACAATTCTATGATCTTATGATCGAGACCCCTTGGATTACGCGTTGTGGCTTCATTGCCACCCACACGGGAGAACAGGAATGGGTAGTAATCCAAGGGCCATACCTCTTTTTGTTGCCTAAGAAAACCTTTGTATACGCGAAAGAGTTTCAGTCATCTTTTCTGTCAGATCTCTGCCAGCAGAGGCACGGCTTTCCCGTGGAGGCCGGCTCCGTGTGGATATGCTATGATATGGGCAATGCTATGATTCTGTGATTCAGTCCGCAGCTGCAAGAGCTGGGAAAAGGAGAGGCGACGGAAAACAGCTATGAGAAGACAGAGGTGTCAGCCTGGCACGAGCCATTCACACAGCTCACAGTTCGTCTAAAGCGGTAAAATGAAGCCAATGAGAATGTTTCCTCTGGATAAAGCGGGACACAGAGGTCATGGCAGCAGACTTGATGGGTATTTTCAGAAGCTGGAGAGAAAGCCCCTTGGGTTAGCCGGAGCAGCTGTGCTAACCACCCCCGGCTGGGCTGGGCTCCTCCTCTTCCAATGCCTTTTCTCAGGCTAAAGCCTGAAATAAGTGGGGAAGGACCCTCTCCCAGGAGAAGTTCCCAGTGTCACTGGTGCACGGTGCCCTGGTGCTGCGAGAGGCTGTGCCGTGGTGGGGCTGCTGGGGACACCGTGCATCTCCTCACCAGCACCCCCACCATGGTCTACCTGCCTGCCCCAGCGAGCCCTCTGCTCGCCCACGGGCTGGCCCAGCAGCACCACTGCTGCCACCGCCTTCTCCAATGAGGGCACCAGTTTGCCCAGGGGTGGCACTTGGTTGCCCAGGGGTTGCACTCGGATGCCCAAGGGCTGTTTGGGTTGCCCATTGATGGTGCTGGGGGTTGTCCAGGCAAGGGATCAAGTTGCCCAGCAGAGGCACTAGGATGCACTGACTTGCCCAGGGGTGGCACTGGGTTGCCCACTGAGGGCCGTGAGTTCATAGGATCATAGAACGTCTCAAGTCGAGAGAGACCCATGAGGATCATCGAGTCCATCTCCCTGCTCCTTGCAGGAGTACCTTGTTGCGTGAAAAGGGGCCAAGCGGTTTTGGCAGAAGATAAACCCCCTTGCGTTCTAAAACTCCTCACCCAGGTGGGAGGCCAGGTGCGTCTGGGTTTAAATTCTGAGTGATGTCCAATCCAGCACTATCAGTCCAGTCGCGTTTAATATGTATTAAACTATTACGATTTGGATACACTAATAGTGGACTGCACCTTCAGTCTAGTCGTGCTCCTGAACCAGCACGGCCTCTCTCTAGTCTTTGGTCGCGTTCAGTGAGAAAGCGAAATGACTGGCTACTTAAACAGCGCCGTTTATTTAAACAACAGATATACAGGTTCTTTAGGATTGCCGGTGATAAATACACTGTCTGCAAAGCACGTGCAAATAAAGATATTGTTAAGTATACAAAACGCGCGACAATATTATAAGCAATCCAGCCTGGCTATAAATGTAGGGTAGAGATTCTCTAGAGAAATTTCTAAAGTCCCCGAGAAAGCACTCGGTGTCATCGAAGTCTTACCCAAAGGCGTCCCTATGCAGGGGAAGAAAGGCTCAGCCCGTCGACTGATCCCGTAAATCAGCAAGGGAATTCTTCGCGATGGTGTCTTCCCTGGCATCCCCTCTCTCTTGGGCTATTTTTAGACTATTTTTTTATCTTCAAAGTGGAGTTTGAGTGACTTTAGTCATACGTACTTTTAGTATGATTAATGTACTCAAGGAGGAGTGTTCGCACCTCGCGGGGCGGGTAGTCTCCGGGATGGAGGTGTGTTTTGGTACATTGTAGTGAGCAAAGTTCGCACAAAGGACAGCATTTCATCAACATTTGACGAAATGTTGGCTTGGGTAGCGTGTAGGCCGCTTATCTGTTCCGTAGTACCATCTCGTCCCCATATCTGCTATTCGTCACAAGGGAAGGCCACGGAACAAGTGCGTTCCATTCCATCCCTCCTGTAGTTTCACAAGTAACCTAGTACAGGGAATCACAGATGTTGCATTCTTCGCGTGCCAGCTGCGGCTGTATTCTACCTCAGAAGCCTCTGGATTTTAGGACTTTCCTTCATGTGTGAACAATGCTGTATTTTTGCACTCTTGGCCAATTTAGTAATTCTTCCACATAATCCACCCCATGACTACCGTCACTCAAGCTCCACGATACTCAATACTGATGGGGAATATCACATGTCCTCTTGTGGCGAGGGATATCAAGTGCAAATACACCTTGTGGGGTGATTAAGTGAGTTAAGCTTTTCATCATAATCCAAAGTCAAACGTACAAAACAACTGTCAAAGCAAAGCACAATACAGTGAGTACTAGTAAAACGACAACAGGATGGAGCATCTTGTTCAAAAGTCCTGTAGCTGTTGGTGACCATCCAAAAAGGCTGTCCCACCATTCCTGTCCCCCATCTCTCTTGACCCTTTCCAGTACGTGGTGTATTTCTTCAACATCACGATGGACAGTAATCAGAATTCTTTGTCCATTTTCTTGGGCCTCTTTCAACAATCGCTTCAATTCATCATGTTGCAGCAACTTCTTCACTAGTGAGAGATTCATTCCAATAGGGGAGGGCAGCAAATCTCGAATCAACGTGTTTTAGATTGTAGCAATTGAAAAGACGTAACAGGAGCTGAAGAATTGACGTCACATCCAATGACGTTAGTAAAGTTACAAACACAAAGATTTGAGTGATTACTTCTATCTACTGCTATGTCATCTACGCATACAAGAGTACAGGGAGACCTCAGCAAACACACCCTTTCCAAATATATAGAAGCACAGTTTCTGGGGTTTCATCGGGATGTATCTCAAAGTGACAAACATTCTGGTTGGTGTCAAGACAAATGTCTTGTGCCTTGAGAGTATTACTTTCACAAATGAATCCTTGTTGATCTCGTGAAGTGCATGCTTCAACATCAACAGTTTGCCATTTCTTCTCATTTTTTTGTGCCCACACTCTGTGCTCTACCGGATGGAGTATGGCTCCATGGTGATTCAACCCCAGGGTGATGACTGGGTATATGGTGTACACTGAGGCAGTGCGTATCGTTAAGACAAAAGCTGTGGCCTTGCTCTCAGTGGGATCGTAGGGGAAATTAACCAGATACCACCAGGATTGAAATTTTTTCTCAAGCTCAATTGCGTTATCCCATATTACTTTTTGGACTTCAGTGGGCAAGGTGCCTTGTTCACCTTCCCTTATGATTGTGGCTGTCATAGATTGCATCCATGAGGAGAAATAACTGGACTCCAGAGGATCCAATGTTAATCAACAGAAGCCGTTTATTAAGCACCGATCATCATCTTTTATACCCTGTGTTGTAGCCGTACACGCGACTCGCTTATTTCTGATTAGCCAGTTACACTGTCCACGCGCTGTGCATGCAGTTCGTTCACACGTCAGATTGGTTACAAGAATTCGCATAATAAATCGCTTAGTCATTAGCACAACATGTTTTCTACCTTCTCAGTTCCCGTTTTTCCCATGTACTAATGCCATCTTCTACCGCCTGTTTTGCTCTTAATCTAATCTCTCACAGTAGGGAGGCTGGCTCACATGGCCGTTTTCTCTCAGACACATTCCTACATTTGATGCCCCCCACGGTGCACTTGCCCTCTTGGTGCCAGGGGACACTGCTGGCTCCTCCTGAGCTGCTCACCACCCCCACACCCCTTTCTGCAGGGCTCCTCCCCAGACGCCCCCTCCCCATTCCCACTGGGGCCACCGTTACTCCCTCCCTCCCACCTGCAGAACGCGGCACTTGGACTGGTTCAACTTCACGCCGCTCAGGATTGCCCTACGCTCCAAGCCATCTAGAGCCTTCTGCAAGGCCTCTTGGCCCTCAACAGACTCAACAGTACCTCCCAGTTTGGGATCACCAGCAACCTTCCTAATGGGGCATTCAGCTCCCAAAATCCAGGGGAGCAACTCTGCCCACCCTTTTTCTGACAATTTGAAGCTCAACCATTTCATGATGTCTGCAGCCGAGACCTTCCCGTCTCCCACGAGTCCTTCTCCGCTCACAACCACCATGTCTCGGAGGACATCTTTCCTCGTTGGCCCCCGAGCGCTGCTGACAAGAAGTTCCCATCTCCCACAAACTGCAGGAACTGCCCAGCCCTGCTCCTCACAGCACCAGGGGCTTCCCAGATGCTGTCTGGGAAGATGAAATCTGCCAGAAGGAGAAGGGCTCCTGACACAGAGGTGTCTCGTCATCCCCTAGAGATTCAGAGACTCACGGCCTCAGTGCCGGCATCCTGGCTGGGCGATGGGTCGCAGACCCCCACTGCACCATCGTGGCTGGACCATCAAACCTCTCCCTTGGGTACGGTGCGACCCCTCCACCCCTGCCCTGCCACCCCCCTGGCCCAGCCTGGCACCTCCAGCACAGTCCCCCAGCCGTCGGACCGTCCCACCGAGCCCCACTCACCCCGAGGACACCCCAGCTCTGGGAACACACCAAGGCTCCAGCCAAAGGCACTTGCACCCACAGCCCGCGGTAGCCGCCCGTAGGGGCTGCAGGCCCTCAGCCCCCCCGAGCCCCTTCCCTCCCCAGCAGGAGCTGGGGGGGCTGTTGGGGGGGCCGTTGGGAGGGGGCGCAGCACAGGGAGCCCCAACATTCCATCCTGGAGACGCCAAAGAGTCCTTAGCAGCGGAGAGTCTGAGGGGACCCACCATGGCGCTGCCACCTCCGTGGCTCCCACTGCGCGGCCCCTGCGCTCCCCCAGCGCCCCAGAGCCTTCAGGCTTTCGTGCTCCCACAAACCTTCTACCCCAAAGGCAGGGACAGACCCCGACCCACAGCCCGGGGACGCTCTCGGGGCCAAGAGTGCAGGAGGTGACCATGGCTCCTGTCTCTCTTCCAGGCGCAGCCACCCTGTTCCCACCGCCCGGGCAGCAGCTGCTCTTCCCCACGGCCTGGGCACCCCCAGTGGGGGCGGCCCCACAGGCCCCACCACCAGGTATGGCACCCCTGTCCCCTCTGCCACCCCAACACCTTTTGGTACCCAAGAACCCTGGGCACCTTCGGCCTTCCCCTCCCCTCTCCATGGTCACCTTCACCATCCCACCTCCCCTGTTCCCCCCCAGCAGTTCTGGCACGGGGGCTCAGCAAGCCCGGCTGAGTGTCCCTGCCTTCGCCTGCCCAGTGAATCCCAGTTCCTGAGAATTTCCCCAGTACCTGGGGCCACCTCTCGGGGACGAGAGCGCAGGAGGTGACCACCGGCCATGGCTCCTGTCTCTCTTCCAGGCGCAGCCACCCTGTTCCCACTGCCCGGGCAGCAGCTGCTCTTCCCCACGGCCTGGGCACCCCCAGTGGGGGCAGCCCCACAGGCCCCACCACCAGGTATGGCACCCCTGTCCCCTCTGCCACCCTGACACCATCAGCGCCCTGATGGCCATGGGGGGCGGCTCGGCGGGTGCCCTGGAGGGTGCCCCCGGCCCACCACGGCTCCTTCCTACCCACACAGGGCTGCACAGGGCCCCATGCGGCTGCTGCTGCGACGACCCCCGTCTCCTCCACGTTGAGTGGACCACCACCAATGGGCCTGCGCCAGCCACCGCCACCCTCGGCCACGGCGCCGCTGCTCCACCAGGCGCTGCCCTGTGGGGCCCCAGGGGCTGCGGGACCCTCCCGGCCTTGGCAGCCTCTGGCACCCCCCAGGGACAACATCCACCGCCCCACGCGACGCAGTTCCCAGCTTACAGCCACCAGGGTACAGCGGTGCCCGCAGCCCCCATGCTTCTGCTCACCTCCATCCCCGGACGCCAGCACCTCAAGGCCACCCCTGTGGGGGCACCCCCTGTCAGCCGCGTCCCCATGGGCGCCTGCGTCCCCCCCACCAGACCCGCTGCTGTCCCCCACAAAGAAGCTCCTGGCGACGCGGATGCCAACATTGACGCGACCGAGGAGATGCTCCCCCAAGAGCCCCTCAGGCTCTTGGGTTCCTCCCCGGACGCAGTGGAGGATGGCCAGGACCCTGACACCAGCATCACCAGGCCTGGGGACCGCGGTGGCACTGGCAGAGAGGGGAGAGTGGTGGCCCCAGCACCCACCGAGCTGCCAACCTCCATCCCTGCCTCTGAGAATGCAGAGGAATGGTCTTCAGAGACCAACAGCTCCAGCAGGGCCTCCTCCGCGCAGACACCCCTGGGCAGCGACATCTCCTGGAGCACCATCAGCTCCCCAAAGAGCAACATCTCTCCAAGGAGCGACATCTCCTCTGAGAGAGACATCTCCCCAGAGCTCACCTTCTCCCCAAAGAGCATCACTTACTCAGAGCAGGACATCTCAGAGTACGACAGCATCTCCCTAAAGAGTGACACCTCCTCGAGCAGCGACAACTCCTCCGAGAGCAACGTCCCCACCAGCCCCTCTGCTGTCCCCCACAGCCAAGCCCTCGGGGACGTGGCCGGCCACCTTGCCGTGCCCCACGCAGTGTCTCTCAAGGAGGCCCTGAGGCTCTTGGACTCTGACCCTGGTGGCACCGGCGAAGCCGCCCCAGTCTGCGACATCGACTCTCTTTCGCTGCCCGAGGATCTGCTGATGCTTGATTGCAGCATGGAGGAGCTCCTGGAGGGTGCCTGTATCCTGGAAGAATTTCTCTACGGGACAGAGAGCGACGTCCCCAGCAGCTCCTCTGCAGTCGCCCACAGCCAAGCCCTCGGGGACGCGGCCGGCCACCTTGCAGTGCCCCAGGAGGTGCCCGTCAAGTACTTCGGCATGGAGGTGACCTGGAAGGCTGTTGTTCTCCTGGAAGATATCTTCTCCAGGACAAAGTCCCAGGAGCCGTGTGGGGACGCGGGGATGGAGCTGCTGCCAGCCCAGCCCACCATGGCAGGGAAGCGCGGGACGAAGCGGGGGACGAGCTCCCCGTCGCTGCCACCCAGGAAGCGCAGGGCTCTGGCGGACAGGCCGGGGGTGGCGGGGGGGAAGAGACGCCCCCCAGCGAGGAGACGCAGATGATGGGGGGCAGAGGGGGGCTACATTTAGGGGGTGGGGGGAGAGTTGTATTTAGGAGAGGGGGGTGGGGGGCAGATTTAAGGGAGGGGACTGTATCTGGAGGGATGGTGTGTTTGGGGGGGTTGGGGAGAGGGACATGTTTAGGGGAGGGGGGGTTAGAGTAGCTTCGATAGGGCCTTTTCTCTCCTGGTTTTCCATTAAAAGTTGTAGCGGGCAGGGTGTTTGGGGAGGTGGGTGTGTTTAGGGGAGGCAGGTATATTTAAAGGGGGGGTAGTGTATTTTGAGAGATGGGGGGGTGAGTTTAGGGGAGGGGGGTGCCTTTGAGGGAGGGGGGTTTAGAGTAGCTTCGATAGGACCTTTTCTCCTGTGTTTTTCCATTAAAGGTTGCGGTGGGCAGTGTATTTGGGGGGAGGGATGTGTTTAGGGGAGGGGGGTGCGTTTGAGGGAGGGGGGGTTAGAGTAGCTTTGATAGGGCCTTTTTTCTTGTGTTTTTCCATTAAAAGTTGTTTCTCCAGCCCCGCTCCGTGCCTGTCTGGGAGGGGAGGGAGCACGGGGGACAGCGGAAATCGGCCCCCACCAGGTGCCTCAGCCCCACATGGGACCCCGAAGGGCACCGAGCCCCCCCCAGGGCCGAGTCACCACCAGCGGGGTGGCAGTGGCAGGGGGGGACTCCCCTGTCCCCTTCCCCAGGGGCAGCCAGGACAGACGGGTCCCCGCAGGACCCACGGACACGGCCCCACGCAGAAAGCAGCACGGAGCCCCCGGGACAAGGACAGACCTTGGGGAGCGCGAGGGGACGGACACACACGACCACAAGGGCTGCCAAGCCTTCGGCTGGACCCCGGCCAGCGTCCCCTCCCGCGGGGACAGGGCTCGGGGCAAAGCCCCCAAAGCCTCGGGACAATCACCCCCATCCACGGCTCCGCAGCCCGGCTTTGCCTCCCTGCGCTGCCCAATCACCCCAAATCACCCCCACAACGGCCAGGGGGGAGCTGCCGGCCGGGCAGGGACCCTCCTCTCCTCCTCTGCCTGCACCTTGGGCAGCCCCGACACCAGCCAGGGGGGAAATAAGGAAAGAAACAAACAAAGAAATCACGTCAGGGGCCAAAAGTGCCTGGAAACCCCAGCTCTTTATTGCCCGTTCCCCCTCCCAGCTCCACAGCCCGGGGCCAACGCAGCCAAGGGCGCCCTCGGGCAGCGGCCGCCCCTCTGCGGGTCCGGTGCGCAGAAGGTGCGGGGGGAGGTCCCCGGTCCCCGACGGGGCACCCCCGGCGTCGGGGGCTGAGCCCCTGCCCCAGGGCAGCCCCAGGGACGCCGCCGGGGTGGGGGGAGCTGCTGCGGGCCCCAGGTGGGCGCAGTCCCCTTGGCCTCGGCAGGGCCCGGCGCAGCTCCCGGCACCGCTGCTGCTCCGCGTCCGGCCTCCCAACCCCCCGCCCCGAGCACCCTCCTGCACCCAAAACTCCCGTCCCCTGCAGCAGCTGCACCGCCACCGCCCGCAGCTCTCGGGGGCTGCGGGGAGCTGCTCTGCGCCAGAGAAGGAGGAAAAGGGAAGAGAAAGACCAGAACCCAAACTGCAGGGCTCACCACGAGTTAAAGCGTGTTCTTAAGGGCATTGTCCAAGTGCCTCTTGGGCACAGAGAGACTTGGGGCACCAACCACCTCTCGAGGACGCCTCTTCCAGGGTTTCACCGCCCTCTTGGTGGAAAAACACTTCCTAATGCCCAGGTTGAATCGCCCCTGGTGCGGCCTTGAGCCCTTTCCACGCATCCTGTCCCTGGATGCCCGGGAGAAGAGCTCAGCACCTCCCTCTCCGCGTCCCCTCCTCAGGAAGCTGCACAGAGCCACGAGCTCGCCCCTCAGCCTCCTGCTCTCCAGACGAGACCAACCCCCAGCGCTCAGACGCTCCGCAGAGGACATGCCTTCCAGCCCTGTCACCACCTTGCTTGCCCTCCTCTGCACCATCCGAGGACCTTCCCATCCTTCTCCAATGGTGGGGCCCAGCACCGCACACAGTGCTCCAGGTGAAGCCGCGCCAGCGCTGAACACAGCGGGACAATCCCCTCCCTTGGCCGGCTGCTTCTACTGTGTTCGATTGAGGAGAAATAACTGGACTCCAGACGATCCAGTGTGAATCAACAGAAGCCGTTTATTAAGCACCGATCATCATCTTTTATACCCTGTGTTGTAGCCGTACACGCGACTCGCTTATTTCTGATCAGCGAGTTACACTGTCCACGCGCTGTGCATGCAGTTCGTTCACACATCAGATTGGTTACAAGAATTCGCATAGTAAATTGCTTAGTCATTAGCACAACATGTTTTCTACCTTCTCAGTTCCCATTTTTCCCATGTACTAATTCCATCTTCTACCGCCTGTTTTGCTCTTAATCTAATCTCTCACAGTAGGGAGGCTGGCTCACATGGCCGTTTTCTCTCAGATACATTCCTACACATCCACACTTGGGCTTGGGTACAACTAAGAGCCAAAGAAACATTGTTTTGGGTTGTACCAAGTGCATTTGTGATCAGCTGATGGTCCTTTTCACCTGTTTCTTCCCACTGAGGCAATATATTCGATAAAAGCCATTGGTGATTTCCCAATGCTGATCGAGAGGACTGTAGAGGATCTTTTAATTTGTCTAGATCACTAGTAGTTGTGACTAGTTTCTTTGCAAGTATCTATACTATTTAAGACTCCCAGTCCTGTTCCTAAGATACCAGTCACATCTCTCTTCAGTCGTTGTGAGGTGGCAACAGCTCGTCTGTCCACGTACAGTTCATCTAAGGTTCCTGTAAGACACAAAAGAAAAGGGAATCTGCTCGGTCTTCTTTGAGCGACGGGGTCAAAAAGAGGGCAAGATCCACCGGGTGCTGATCCGGTGTATCTTCCCTGAACAGTCTTTGGCTTCCCATGCATGGGGATTTTGGGGAGTAGCTAGCACCATTGGTACTGTGCCAATTTGAGGCATTTTCACCAACACAGGTTGCCCAGGCTGAAATTGTCCTAGGTATTTTCCTGGTTCATTGGGAACTTTTGGAGTGATGATATTGGCAGATACACAGAAAGCTTTCATTTTAGGACAGCCATCTCCACTCCATCTGTTATTGAATTGATAGGTGGCATCATCCCATCGCAAATGCCAACCAGGTTCATGAGCTTTTGCAAAACGCTTAACCGATCCATTGGTGCGTTCAACAATGCCATTAGCCTGAGGATAACAGGGAGTATGAAATACCCATCAAATCCCTTCTTCTTTGGCCCAATCTTGTACCACCGTAGCGGTAAAGTGTGAACCGTTATCACTTTGGATTGCCTCAGGAAGGGGAAGGGTGCTGTACCACCCTTGTAGGCCTTTCACTGTGTTGTCCCCGGTAGCTGATTTGAAGCTGGTGGCCATAGTGAGGCCAGAGATAATCTCCACTCCTACTAGGACGTCTCTTTTCTCACCTGATGATCTCAAGGGCCCAATACAATCAATTTGCCAGGAATGCCGCAACGGTTTCTTGTCCCGAATGGGTAAGGGAGGCGCCTTACTCAGATGATCTTTATTGAGCCGTAGGCGACATTGTGAACAGGCAGTTACTACTTGTTCGCACAGTTCAGCTGATACAGGCCACCCCCGGGCTAGTCCTTCCTGATACACATCAGCACGGCCTGTGTGGCCACGCTTAACACGTAAGCATTTGAGTAAGCGTTCCCATTCCCCACCATCATCTACAATGTCAATGTGCTGCAGCCGCGTGAGGCTATCTACCTGTTGGTTGAACTGAGCAGTGATCGAGTTCGAACGATCATGACCTTTTACCCAACCAATGTGCAATGCTCTCTGACTCCTCTTTCTAACAGTTGCTTCCAACTATCTGTCTCCCAAATTGGGACTCTGTTCACCTGCCAATCGTTGGCTGCCCAGTGTCCGATCCATTCAGTGGCTCCTTTAAAAACAGCATATGAGTCAGTGTAAATGTGAGTAGCCCCATGTCGTGCAGCTACTAGGACAGCTCTGAGTTCCCCTACTTGCGCGCTACCTTCTCCTGTTTCAATTGCTCTTTCCCCCGTTGCTACTTCCAGTGCTACAGCTTTGTATTTCCACTTATTGTTCTCACGGTGAGACGACGCATCAGTAAACCACACTCCTGTAAGATCGCTGCCTTCTTTCAGAGGAGGTGCTGCTTGGATTGGAGATGGTCTGTTTGGTGGGGATTGGAACAATAGGGCACCATCTCTATCCTTCTGGAGCTTGGATACTTTAACACTGCCTTCAGAGACTGGCATGATTTCATTAATGCCTTCGAAATAAGCATACCACTTTCGAACTGTGGCTTTCGGGGCAATGCCGGCTGGTGGTGCTGTCCCTTGACGGACCACATCTAGGAGACGAAAAGGGCCCCAAACAACCACGCTTTGTTCTCTCCTTATCTGCTCTGCTCGTTGCAATGCTCGCACCAGGGACAGTAAACCCTTCTCAAGGTCTGAATATCTGCTCTCAGTATCATTGAAGGAGTGAGAGCTAAATTCTAATGGTCTCTCCGGTCCTGCTGGTCCCTTCTGCCACAAGTTACAATGAGAACCATGTTCACTGAAGCCCCATTCCACATGGACAGGGTCAGTTGGAGGGATGGGGCCAAGTTGTTGGAATAACCTTAGCTCCTTTATTAGCAATTCCAGCGCATCAGTATGTTGTTCCGTCCACTCCCAGGATCTACCCTTTTTCAGCAACCAATAAAGGGGGCGAGCAATGATGGAAAAGCCAGGGATGTGTTTACGGCAATAACTTAAAGTTCCCAGAACTTGCTGTAACTCCTTCGTGCTGGAAGGATTCTCTCCATGTTCTGTTTTTTTCAGGGTATCCTGAGGGACAGAAGCAGCTCCCTTAATCCACCAGACCCCCAGGAATTTAACTTCCTCTGCACGTCCCTGACACTTTGCATCTGGAATTTCCAATCCTAAATCCGATAATGTTTGTCGGATGTTTTGCATCATGTCTTGTGCACTTTCTTGGCTCTCTCCCCCTATTAGGATGTCATCAATATATTGGTATACCGTACATCCCTGTGAAACAGGAATCTCTGATGGCACTTTAGCTAAAGCATTAGGAGCAATGGTGGGGGAATGCTCGTACCCTTGTGGAAGTCGGTTAAAATATATTGGGCTCCTTTCCACGGGAATGCAAACCGCGCTTTGTCCTGCTCAAGGAGGGGAATCATAAAAAACCTGTCTTTTACATCTAAGGCAGCCATCCAAGGACGAGCAGCTCCTTTTATCATTGTCACAATTTCCGCGATATTCGGAACCCCAGCGGTCAGGGGTGCAGTGTTGGCATTTAACTTTCGGTAATCTACTGTGAAACGCCGTTGCCCGGTTGGTTTCTTTACTGGCCACACCGGTGAATTATAAGGCGAGTGAGTGCTCTTAATGATGTTTCTTTTTTCTAAATTTGATGCCACCCCGTCTGCTCCTGCAAGTGCAGCTGCAGGCAGTGGGTACTGTCGGACGTTGGTAATTTTAGAGGGAGGCAAAGGTAGAGAAGTTTCTAACAGGCCCAATTTAACTGTGTCTAATCCTTTTTTGCGTCCTGCAAAACTCCACACAGTTCCATTCCATCCCTCGTGTAGTTTCGCAAACAACCTAGTACAGGAAATCACAGATGTTGCATTCTTCGCGTGCCAGCTGCGGCTGTATTCTACCTCAGAAGCCTCTGGATTTTATGATTTCCTTACTGTGTGAACAATGCTGTATTTTTGTATTCTTGGCCAATTTAGTAATTATTCCACTTCCCTAAAACCAAATCATATGACTAAGTCGCTCAACAGTTGCCCAAAAGCTGCAGCTGGTTGCCCAGGGGCTGCAAAACCTGCCCATGGAGGGCAGTAGGTTGTCCAGGGCAGGATCTAGGATGCCATGTGAGGGTATTTTCTTGCCCAGGGCTGGCCCCGGCTTGCCCATCCAGAGCAATGCGTTGCCCAGCGGCTGCATCGGGTTGCCAGAGCGGCTGCAGGGAGTTGCCCGCGTAGAACCCGGTTACTGAGCACCCTGCGCCAGCGGCAACGCTGCCCTGGTTCTGTGACACAGAGGGCACTGGGGATGCTGCAGTGTCTGGCAGTGCTGCCACCCAACCTGACAGCACAGCACTGAGTAGCAGCCCCCCCCGCACACCCCCAAGCCTCTGCAGGGTGAGTATGTCCCTGAACTGGGAGGGAAAAAAACAGGTCATTCTCCTAATCCCCCTCCATATCTCTTCTGTCCTCTAAATGTACCCGGATGAGGTGGTCGGGGCTCCTATCGTTGTGTCCGTGTTCAGGGGTGGCACAAAGTGTCGCCCTGGGATGGCTTATCCCAAGGGGGATGCAGGGGCATTTATTTCAGCTGGAAATGCAGGGAAAAGTAGCCCTGGGCCGTTCCCAAGGGGTTTTCCCTCCCTTTCCTAAACGTGTGTCTGTCAGTGTCTGAAAGGGCAGAGTTTATTTGTGGGGGTGGGAGCCAGGGAAGCTGCCTCCCACCCTCCCAAGGCTGTTTCTCAGGTATAAAGCGGCACGGAGCTAGGGAAAGCGCCGTCATTTATCCCTAGCCGGGACAAAAGGGCTGAAGGGAGCGGTTTGTGGGAAGCGGCACACACGGTGGTTTCTGTTGGACCTGAGCGCAGACATTTCGTCCTCGGTTCTGCCAAACTGCCTCGGAGGGTCGTGTTTGCGAAAGCTTCTTTTTCTGCTAAATTTGAGGGTGTGAGTTTCCCGCTGCCTGTCCCACAGCCACTCCCATCAGGGATCTTGCTGTAGCACACCCGTGTCCTCATCTTCCCCTGGGGCTCCGAGCCAGGCTGGGAGCAGTGGGGACGGGACGGTGTTAGGGGAAGGACACGTCAGGCTGGCTACAACAGCCGTATTGAGGGACTTATTCCGCCCGTGGGTGACACTTGTAACCTCACAAGAGCTTCGTACCGAGCACCACGTACCCCTCCGGAGTGTTTGTCCTCAGATGAGGTGTGTTTGGTGGCCCCCTGCCTTATCTTGCTGATAACCATCGATTGACAGCCTCAAGCTGGAGAGGACAATATGCAATTCTTGGTAGCAAAATCTTCATGTGTGGCCATTCCTCCTAGGGCTACTGCAAGGCTGGTGTTTCCCAAGCGCTCTGAAAAGACTGTGGGCCATCTCCTTCCCACGCACACTGATCTTACACCAGGTGAGCCATCGACACCTTTCCTCCTTTGCAAGGCAAGAGGCGGCCCCTCTTTTGAGGCTGAAATAGGGGTGTGGGGGGGTCAAATTTGGATATAGTCCTGCAAAGCTCAGCTCACCTGCAGGCTCCTCACTCCAGCATTTAAGGCAAGGGAAGATAGAGGGGGTGAGGATGGAGTCCCTCACCCACCCACAAATGGCGCTGGGCCGGTAGCAGATGTGTGTCCAAAAGGGACGCAGCTCTCGGGGCTGGGAATGGAACTTTTACAGAGAAAATGACCTCTGGAGTATCAGAAGATCAGCAGATACGCCAGCCAAAAGAAACAAAGGAACAGTAGAGAAGGAGCAACTCCAGTTTGACTGGATTGACAGATTTAAGGAAAAGGAAGGCACGGTATCTGTCATTCTCCTTACGGCCGTGATTTGTTTTTCTCCGCATTCCAAGACCTGATGCTAGATACTAACAACCAAGTCAAACGCTTTTATATACAAATGTTTGGGATGCTGTCAGGAGGGATTTGTTTTCAAGGGGTTTAGGTCTGTTCAGGCGCTGTGAGGGCGCTCTGTGCGTCGCTGTTTGTGTTTGCAGTTGCGGGTGTTGCTGTAAGAAGTAAGGCAAGTGCAGGAGGTTGCTGAGGTTGTCCTCTCTCTCCTCCTCTGTGCAGGACACGGACGGGACACACGAATAGCAGCGGTCGAGCATGGAGTCTGTCGGCTCTCCCTTACCAGCAAAGTTCGCCCATCCCAGAGCCATACCCACCAGGTTTCTCCCTGCCATCCACACCACGACGTCAAGCTACAAGAACCGATTTCCTTACCGCCCCTTGCCTCAGAGCTACAGCCTCCCCTGGATGCCCAGCACCTACTACAAAACGGCTGCCAGCAAACCAACTTTGGCTGCCTTTTCCAAAAGTTCCCAGGGGATAACCGCCGGCGAGAAGCTTCCATCTGTTTCCACCAGAACGACCGTCTTCACCCGCTACACCCCTGAAGACTGGTACAAGTCCAACGTGACCAATTACAGGGAGTTGGAGACCTCCCAGAAGAACGCGGAGCGCCTGAGAGCCGATACCTCCCGCATCATTGACCACAAATACCAGCAGACCAAGAAAACGCAAGCAGAAAGCACCAAAAACCTGGGAGTGCGCGCCAATGACATCGCGTTTTGGAAATCGGAGCTCTGCCACGAGCTAGATGAGGTGATCGTGGAGACCAACGCGCTCACAGAGGTGAAGACCAGGCTGGAGAGAGCCTTGGCCGAGGCGGAGGCCCCTCTCCGGGTAAGCACCCGTCCTGGCGCGCTGCAAGCTGTAGCCTACTGCTGAAACATCTGCAGCCCTTCAAACGTCTCATTAAGTTTCACTGCAGCTCCAGAACGTCTAGAAAGTTGTTATTAAGAGGCCATTAGTTAAGTTAGTAGTAACCAAACCCCCCTTGCCATCTGCTGGATCCCCTATCAGCACAGGCTGAGCACGTCAGAGCTGCGTTTGCTTAACTCAATATTTTTAGAAGTGGTACATCCAAAATCCTGGTTTGGGAGACAAAAGCCCGTGTCTTACCACGAGGCTCTGGCGAGGTGGGCGTCAAGGCTGACACAGGTCCCCCGTTTCAGCTGTGGCTGCACCAGGGACACGTCTGCTCCCTCATGATGGTTTAATGCTGATGTTGCAGCTCGCCTGCTCCTTGTCAGCTAAACCAGCTGCCCCGGGCCACTTTTTTCCCCCTCTTGTCATCTCCGTGCCCACCTAGAATTTCTTTTCTCACATTTCTGGAGATGGGGACGGTCCCCATAGAGAGCCCTCCCCCTGCAGCCAGCGGTGATGGCGTGTCCCCAACAGGTCGCTCAGGAGTGCTTACTTCACCGGGAGAAGAGGATGGGCATCGACCTGGTCCACGACAACGTGGAGGAACAGCTCTTAACAGTAAGCTGGGCAACTCAGATCATGCGTTGAAGCTATTTTTACCGTATTTCAAAGTTATGGGATTTGGAGCACTGATCACCTGCCTCCAGCAGCCGGAGCTTCACAAAGGCAATGGGTTTGTGCTGAAGTCAAGTGAGCTGAGAGCAACACACTTCCTCCGGTGGAGCTGAATGTGTCTCAGAAATTCAGCCTGGGCATTTACACCGCAGTCAAGTCCATGTCCTCTTGTCCCGTACGGATGGGATTCCTCCTGGGGAGGAAAACATTTTGGGAGCAAAAAGGGCAGGTGCTGATCTGGGGACGGAGGTGTGTAGTGGTCCAGGGAACCGCTCTGCCTCTCCACACCAGGATGTGTCCCTGTCCCTGCAGTGGGACTAACCACCGCTTGACACTGAGGTCAAGGTGAAAAAATCCTTATTGACCCACCCTGAAAGGGAACGCAAAGGCCATGGCTGCAGCCACAGCACCCTTCTGTCCCCTCCAGGGCGCTGGGCGCAGGCTCAGCTGCGAGTTTTCCTGCCTGTTTGCTTTGGGCAGGAAGACAAGCAGGCAAGTTCTTGCTGTGTGCAGGGTTGGAGAGGTCCAAGGGGAGGAGTGTGACCAGGACGAGTGAGTATGGACACTGATGGGGTCCTCTTTTGCCTTTGCCCAGGAAGTCGATGTCATCAGGTCGTGCCAGGAGAAGATGCAGCAGGTCCTGGACAAGGCCAAAGCCCAGATCACGTAAGGACGAGCTCCTTCTCTCATGTCATAGGGCTGATGTGCATTTGTGGTCACAGCAGAACCCCAGCAGATGTGAACCCCCAGAAGAAGCCTGTCTCTCCCCACACCTCGCAGGCATAAAGCCCATGGAGGCTCCATGGCATGCGGGCGGTGATGCTCGTGGGAGGACAGAGCTGCGCGGGGGGCCGGGAGCTGCTGTGGGGAGTGGAACGGGGAGGAAGCCATTCCACCCGTACGTCCCCACTGATGGCTGCTGTTTGCATGTTGAAGGTCCAACTGGGTGGCCCAGCAGAATCTGGAGAAGGATCTGGCCAACAAGCAGGTGGCCCACCGGATCGACGACAGGTGCCACCACCTGATGAATACCTCCCAGGGCATCAGTTACTACCGAGGGGTGGAGCAGGTCGATGCCACGTGAGTGAACGCTGTCGGTCCCCAGCAGCAAGCTGTCCCCGGGATACGCGGTGCCTCTCCCTGGCAGGGAGCTGCTTGTCCCCAACCCAGATCCATCCCGCCTGGAGACACCTCCCTCAGAGCGGTCATTTCTCTCCGCTCCCCGGAAAGGGAGCACAACCCTCTGCTGACAGTTGGATGCCAAACATCCAGAGGGTGAAAGCCAGTCCCACCTCATTAAACATTCTACCAGGGGTTGAGAGATCAGCCTGCCAATTAATTCAGCGGAGCACCTCTGCTGAAACAGCTCACTAAGTTTATGCATATTTTCAAAGATGTGTCTTAGTTGTTGCTAGGCGATGTTTATACTTTTCAAGGACTCTTTTCAGCTTGCCATAGAAGTGAGGAGGAGCATAGGCAGAACAAGGGAAAGGCCAACGGAATATTCCGTACCATAGATGCCATGCTCAGGATATAAATGGGGGTTGGTGCGGGGTGGGAATATGCGGTCGGGGCTCGGGAAGGTGCCAGTTCACTGGGTGGTGAGAGTGACTTCTGTCATTATTATTATTATTATTATTATTGTTCATTTCTGTTACTGTTCTATTAAACTGTCCTTATCTCCACCCACGAGTTTTTCCCTTTCCCTTTCCCCTCCTTTTCTCCCTCTTCTCCCTTCTGGGGGGAAGGGGGAGAACTGCACCAGCGCATGCGTGGTCCTGGCTGCTGGCTGGGGTTAAACTATGACATACAGTCCAATTAAAAGTGTAGATTTAAGCTATAGTGAATCCACGCTGCTCCCTGGCAGGGTCCATGCCTGCCCACATCCAGCTTACCGGGGGCCTCTCCTTTTCCCCGCCAGGATCTCAGTGCCGCAGTCCTGGGCCAAGTTCACCAACGACAACATCCTCCGCTCCCAGAGCGAGCGGGCGGCCTCCGCCAAGCTGCAGGACGACATCGAGAACCTGCTGGCGGTGACGGACAGCCAGATGTGGCGGCAGTTCAACGCCGTGAACGTCGCCTTCACCAACCGCATCGCCGAGACGGCCGATGCCAAGAGAAAGATTCAGACCCACCTGGCCAAGGTAGCCTGAACCCCTCCCTTTTGGTGTGACACTGTCACTTCCCGGTGACACCTCCAAAGCGCGACCCTCCACGCAGACCTGGCCCCAGCAGAGGAACGGTCACCACAAGAACCTGGTTATAGCATCATTTAGAATCATAGAGTCATAGGATGTGTTGGGTGTGAAGGGACCTCTCAAGGCCACCTAGTCCAACCCCCTGCAGTCAGCAAGGACATCTTCAACTGGATCAGGTTGCTCAGAGCCTCATCCAGCCTGGCCTTGATTGTCTCCAGGGATGGGGCCTCCCCCACCTCTCTGGGCAACCTGGGCCAGTGTCTCACCACCCTCAGTGCAAAGAACTTCTGCCTAATGTCTCATCTAAACCCGCCCTGCTCTAGTTGAAACCATTGCCCCTCGTCCTGTCGCTACATGCCCTTGCAAACAGCCCCTGCCCAGCTTTCTTGGGGACTTTCTTCTTGGAGCAGGATGAGTTGGCAGTGTAATTTCATCCCAAGGGATACTGCCCGTTGCTCATCCCAGCTGACAGCCTGCTAGCACAGGGATTTCCAGCAGAAAATGCCAGCGCTACTTGCATCAGCGCTAGTTACTTCAGAGGCGCTGGCTGCCCTGCAGAAGGGCTTTACTGGGACTCTGCTGGGGTGTCTGCTGTGGGGTTTGCAGCTTTGCTGCTCCTCCAAGGACGTGTTTTCGGTCTCAGCACTCTGTGGTTGCTGCACAGGTATCGGTGTGTTTGCTCCGCCAAGCAGATGAAGTGGAGATCAGCGATGGGCAGCAGGCTCGCACCACTGGCTCTCATGGAAAGCTTCCTGAAAAGTGCTCGGCACAGATTAACCGAGCAGAAACTGGGCTTGCAGCATCGCGGGCTGGTGCCACATCCTTCAGCGAGCATCCACCAAAAACCTGCCCTCTGTTAGTTGCTAGTGATGGACGATCAGTTCCTGCAAGCAGTAATTTTGGGGAGCGGGTAATTCAGTAGATCCATCACTGCTCCAAAACCTCCTCTGATGTCACAGCAAGAGCAAAGAGAGGCTTTTCCCCGCAGAGAAACGGCTGCTGGATCTGTGCCTCCATCTATGGCAGAGTGAGAGCAGTCTGAGCCCGGGGTCTGCTGATTGAACTTGGTTTTTTTCTGCAGATGGATGGCAGAACAGGGAAATCACGTTGCCGCTGGAGAATATATTTTTTAAATTTATGCATGTGTTTCTTTCTTACACCAGACACTGCAGGAAATATTCCAGACGGAGAGGAATATAGAAGCCATCCAAAAGGCCATTAGGGACCAGGGGCCTCCATTAAAGGTGGCTCAGACCCGGCTGGACCAGCGCACTCGGAGGCCAAACATGGAGCTGTGCCGGGACACTGCCCAGCTGCGGTAAGGCAGGAGCGCGGGGCCGGCGGGGACCTCGAGGGCTCACGGGTGATAGCACTCGGGAGCATCGCTGGATGACAAAATTAATCATGGGGGGTTGGTTCTTTTTCCTAAAGAGTCCTTCCAGAAGTGCACCGACATAATCAAAAGCAATGAGCGGGTATCCCAGCCTTTGGGTGCTGGGAGAGCTCTGCGCCCACAACGGAGGCTGTACCCCATGGCCGGGGGCGGCCTGATGCCACCCCATGAGGGGCCGGATTTTTCCTACTTGCGTCAACCCCGTCTTCTCTCCTGCCTGCTTCCCGGCGGCTGGATGGGCTCAGGTTCGAAGGACAAGCCCTTTACTCTCCAACAGGCTCATGCTGAGAGCTCTTAGGTCCTTTCTTTTGGGTAACCGCAAGGGTGCAGCTGCTGTGCAAGGTGCTGTGTCCAGTGCTAGGCTCCCCGGTTCCAGAAGGACAGGGAACTGCTGGAGAGGGGACAGCAAAGGGCTACCAAGAGGATGAGGGGACTGGAACACCTCTCTTGTGAAGAAAGGCTGAGGGATTTGGGTCTCTTCAGGCTGGAAGAAAGACGCCTGAGGGGGCACCTTCTCAACGCTTATCAATACTGAAAGGGGGGGTGTCAGGAGGATGGGGCCAGGCTCTTTTCAGTGGTGCCCGGGGACAGGACAAGGGGTAACGGGCACAAACTTGAGCAAAGGGAGTTCCACCTAAACAAGAGGAGGAACTTCTTTGCTGTGAGGGTGGCAGAGCCCTGGCACAGGCTGCCCCGAGAGGTGGTGGAGTCTCCGTCTCTGGAGACATCCCAAACCCGCCTGGAGGCGTTCCTGTGCCACCTGCTGTGGGTGACCCTGCTCTGGCAGGGGGTTGGACTGGGTGATCTCCAGAGGTCCCTGCCAACCCCCGCCAGCCTGGGATTCTGTGCACCACACGGAGAAGCAGTGAGGGCTGTCCTCACCTCCCCTGGGGACACTGGAAATCCTGTCAAGGACAGAGGGAGCTCTTTGGCATTGCACCCCGAGGGGCTGGGGAGGATCAGGCACCCTGAACTTCACACCTCCTCCTGGCAGCCCGCTGGGTGAGGCTCCCTGGGAAGCCTTTTCAAAGCAATTTAAACCCAGCCCCAGAGCCGGTTTAGCATCTCTCACGCCATCCTTTGTTCCATCCTCCACTTGTTTCACCTTCGCTTTTAGCCTCTCCCAGCTGTCCTCTTTTGCTGCGTGTGCACCCGTGGGTGTGGGGAGGACCCTTGCCCGGGGAAATCCAGGAGGGGGAGCCAAGGAACCCACAAAACCAAACAGGAACGGGAAACCACAGCTGCTCGTCCCTCTGCTTGGTGGCACCACCTGCTCTGGCAGACGCGGCTGCGCGTTGCCGAAGCCTTCGAGCAGATGTTCACTGAGCGCGGTGAAGGGGGAAAACCCATGCCCCAGGGGCCCATCAGCAACGCCATGCTAGAAACCACCCGCGTGACGGGACTTCTAATGAGGGCTCCTTGCTGTTTTCCAGCCTTGTCAACGAGGTCCGTGACATCGAAGAGACGGTGCAGACTCTTCAGCAGCAGCTGAGAGACAGCCAGGACACCTTGCAAATGCTGGTTCGTGCCAAGGCTGTCCTGCAGCACGACCTGGCCGTCAAAGCCAACTCCCTGTTCATCGACCAGGAGAAGTGCATGGCGATGCGCAAGACCTTTCCCAGCACCGCGCGGCTGCTGGGTCCCATCTAGGCTGGGCTCAGCCCACCCCACGGCATCCCTTACCGGAGTTATCAGTTTTGTCAATATGCTTTAAATAGTACATGATTAACTTTCCACTTCCTGATGGAAGCCTGGCTAGAAATTAAATTATCACTTTGCATGTCACATGGTCTAGCAGGAGTATTTTTTTTTTCCCTTTGGTTTTTCTCTTTCCACTGCTCTTTCACGGTGTGCCAGAAAGTAACTGAAAATATCCTGGATGCAACTAAGAGCAAATCCACCCACGGGGATTCATTCCTACCCATTCGGTCTGTGATTTTAGGAGAAAAAGTGTCGTGTCCTCCTCCTTTGGAGTCTGATGTGGAAAAAGCACAGGGTGAAGCCATGTCTTGATTCACCTCCTTGTCCTCCATGGGCCTTAGCGTGGCTTTTAGGAGGATCTGCCCCATGACCTTCCCAGGCACAGAGGTGACGCCGACAGGTCGGTACCCTCCTTTAAACCCTTTTTAAAAATGGGTGCAATGTTTCCCTTTTTCCAGTCCCCGGGCACTTCACCTGATGCCATGACTTTTCAAATACCACCTTCTTCCAGGAACACCCCTTGATTCCTTTGGGGTATTGCACTGGTGTTTCCCTCCTGGCTCCTGTGACCTCAGGAGCCCCCGGCTCATCTCTCCAAGACTTCAAGTGTGAGGAGCGTCACCAGCGCGTCTCAGAGCAACAGGCCCTCGCTGGCACCCCGTCCCTCCAACCTTGGCATCTCATCCCACAGGGACAGCCCGATATTGTCCCCCTCTCCCTTCAAGCCTTGTTTAAAGCTCTGTCAATGAGCCCCGCTACCTCCTGAGCAAAGACCCTCTTCCCCCTTGGAGGTGGGTGGGGAGACACTGGCCCAGGTTGCCCAGAGAGGTGGGGGAGGCCCCATCCCTGGAGACATTCAAGGCCAGGCTGCATGAGGCTCTCAGCAACCTGATCCAGTTGAAGATGTCCCTGCTGACTGCAGGGGGGTTGGACTAGATGCCCTTGAGAGGTCCCTTCCAACCCAACGCATTCTATGAGTCTTGGATTCTACGAGAGGTGAACCCCATCTGACACCAGCAAGCCTGGTGCCGTGTATGCCATCCCATTACCATAAAACCCAAAATGGTGTTGATGACACCAGCCACGGAGCCACGTATTAATAGGCTGGTCCCACCTGTTCCTTCCAATGTCATTGCCCGCAACTGGGAGGAGAGGAAAAAGTAACCTGCCCCCCAGATTCCCTCACCAACCGTCCCAAGGCCCTGAAGTCTCCTTTGATGGGTTATCAAGCATTGGAACAGGCTGCCAGGGAAGTGTTTGAGTCACCAGCCCTGGAGGTACTTAAAAGATGGCTAGATGGGATGCTGAGGGACATGGTTTAGTGATGGTTTTGGCAGCGTTAGGTTGATGGTTGGACTTGATGATCTTAAAGGTCCCTTCCAACCCAGATCATTCTATGATCCTATGATCGAGACCCCTTGGATTACGCGTGTGGCTTCATTGCCACCCACACGGGAGAACAGGAATGGGTAGTAATCCAAGGGCCATACCTCTTCCTGTTGCCTAAGAAACGAAAAAGGAGAGAATGTCCTGGAGGAGTCTGATATGAATTTGGGTGAAATCAAAGCTTGCCACAAAACATGTTAACAGGATATTGCATAACTAAGGCATATTATCCGGCTTGAGGGAGAGAGAATTCCCAAAACAGTATCAGCGGTTCAGAAAAAAAAACCCAAACTCATTGCTTTTATGAAAAAAAAAAAAAAGAAAAAAGGGAGAAAACTTTGGCAAAATGGTAAGGAAAATTTGGGCAGTGTAGGATCATAGGAATGGCTGTGCTGGCTCAGAGCAAAGTGCAGCGAGCCCCACATTCAGCCTCTGACAGAGCCAACAGCAGATGCTTGGATAAAAGCACCAAAAGAAGGCAAGCACCCTGTGATACTTTCCCAGTCTACTTTCCCAGCTTCCAGCAATTAGCATCTCAAGGACTTCCTGAGCTGCCAGGGCTGTCCTTGAATTTAATATCCCCCCGTGGATTTGTTTCACATGAGCTTGTTCCAGTTGTTCCTCGAGCCCGTGCAGACTTGCAGCATCCGCCGTGTCCCTCAGCCGGCAGCTGCAGGGGACGGAGCATCGTCACCCTCGGAGCATCGGGGGCCGCTCTCGGGACCCTGGAGGAGACCGAAAAAGGGGCCAGACCTGGCACTGCTGAAGCCAAAAGTCTAAAACTCAAGAGCTTGAGCAAAAAGCTGGTTTAGATCGGTATCCTCGGTAGGTTCAACAAAGGAGCTGGCAGGGGGTTGGCTGTCAACACGCAGGAGACGAGCACAAATCCCAGTTTCTGAAAGTATCTGAGTGTGTCCTGACACAGAGTCACGTCCCAGCTGGGAACCTCGGTTGGTTTTTGTTTTTTTGGCTTTTGGAATCAGTGGGTAAATTTTGGTTTCCTTGAAGCCAGTGGGATTTTCTCCAGGGATTTCAGCCTGACTCTATCAGTGATGACAACTGGCTTGGAGGTGAAAGGGAAAAAGTTGGATGAAGTCGGGTCTTGGGGCATGAATGCAGACGGGACTCCAACATTTTATGAATTCTTCTTGGTTTGGTGGAAAACAAATGTCAGGAAAAGTAAGTAAATGTCTCCAAGATGTATTAGGGCTCTTGTTTTAGAAGTTTGCTGAACTTGAATGTCTCCCCTTCTGTCTTTTTTTTTTCTCCTTGAAATGGCTTTTCAGATCGCCATTCCACCAGTTTGACCAGAAAAGGTAAAAAAACCCACTCTCCCTCAGTGCAATTTGATCCAAACAGCATTTCATGCTGCAGCCAAGGCCCGTGCCCCACGCAGCCCTGCCGTGGGGCAGCCGTGGGGCTTGGTAACCCACAGCAGCATCCTTCCCGGGGCACGGCACCCGCCTCCCCCCCGGCACCTCCCGGAGCCGGGCAAAGGGGGAGATCCTGGCACCCTCCACGCTCGCTGCCAGCTGGGGACGTGCTCTCGGGGTGGAGAGCCTTCCCCCAGGCCTTCGGCTGGAAAGACTTATTTAGAGATTTATTTCTCTCTGTATTTTTATAGAATTATTATCGTGGTTTGGGCCGGTGAGATGAACGATAGATGCTCTCCCCCACCCCCAAGGAGAGGAGGGAGAGAAAGAAAGAGAATTAGGAGTTTAGAAGGGACTAAACTACTTTAATGAAATATTAATAAAATAAAAAAAAAGTAAAATGAAATATATACCATATATATAAACTGTATCAAGCTCCGAGGATGAGATCACGTCACCCGCAGGCACTGGGAAAGTCACCGACTGGACTCAGCGACGGATGGGAACTGCGTTGTTTGGGGGAGCACTATCGGTTCTCCGTACAATGCGAGTCAAACCGTATATTGCTCTCCTTATTTCCCTGGCAGCACAGATGTTTGAAACCAGGATCTTTTTTTTTTATTTTTATTTTCCCCGTTTCCAGATTTCTGCCCTTTTGCCCTTTGCATTTCAAGTCCTCCGTTGCCAATGGTCTCAGGGTAAGGAACTGGAAGCGAGTCCCTAAAATTGTGATGACAGAGCAAAATCTGGGGGTTAAAGAAGTTAATCCACAAGAATCGTAGGACCATAGAATGGTTCGGGTTGGAAGGGACCTTGAAGCCCATCCAGTGCCACCCCCTGCCCTGGGCAGGGACACCTCCCACCAGCCCAGGTTGCTCCAAGCTCCGTCCAGCCTGGCCTTGAACCCCTCCAGGGACGGGGCACCCGAGAAGACACACGGAGAAAAAGTTGTCCTTTGGTGTCGTTTGAAAATGCTTGTTTTCAGAGCGGTTTCATTCGCCTGGCCTGGGGAAGGGGGTGGTGTACGTGTACGCTGGACCGATGGCGGCCGAGCCCATGATGTGCTGGTTCAGGTGATGCCGCAGACACGGTTAAACGAGGCTTCGACCCTTTTCAGCAAAGCCCTCAAAGTCCGTCACTGCCTTGTCAGATTAGATCCGAGCCCCTTGAATTGCTATAAAACCCACTTTCCCTCCTAAATTCTCATTATTTTATTCTAGAAATTCAAGCTGAAGCATTGCAAGAATTTTAAGGGATCCCGTGGAAGAGATTCAAAGTGAGAAATCCACTTTTTCTGGTTTTTACCCCGTGTTTATAAAACCCGTTGATCTTCCAGTATTCCCAGCACAGCCTGTGGCAAATCTTGTTTGTACACAAAAGATTTTTCAAATTTCTTGTGGCGCCTGCCTGTATTTAGGCGGTGACCACTGCTAGCCACGCTCGGACGGAGCTGGGGAAGCCGGGCAGCCGTCGAGCCCCTCGATGGGAAGCAGGGTGCAATTCCCTGGCCTGTGCCGGGAAGGCGATGCCGTCTGATGCCCAGGGTTCTGCTGTGAACACCCCGCTTTCTCACCTCCTTCTGGCCCAGAGGCGCCATCCGGCACCTCCAGATTTGCCTCCCGTGTTTTCAGATGAACTCCCGGGAGCATCCCGGTCCCCCGGCACCAGAGCTGCCGTGATGGCACGTACTCAGCAGATGGTTTTCCAAAGCCCTGCTCCGTTTGGATGATGCACCTTTCCAAGAAGAGGAGCGTCTGAGGAGCACGGGATTGATGTGCTCTTCTCTCTGGGCTTCCTCCTCCGTTTCTAATCCGCAACTCTCCGCCAAGACAGGCTTCATTACCCGCAGGCTACTCTTTGCCCTGATTGGAGTTTCAGGTGTTTCTCCGGCGCTTAAAAAGCTGCTTTTGGCAGTGTTTTCAGAGCTGGAACCAAAGTGGGTTTGCTCTCCCACATTCACGGAGGAGCTCGGGTGCGTACGTGCCCCCCCACACCCCCCGGCTGCCTGTCACTGCTGTGCATCTCCCTGCTCTGCTTTTGGGGAAGCGGGTCAGATAATTTATCCAGAGAAACACAGCCGCCGAGAGCTCAGCCCTACAAACCCGACTCAGAAGATGGTCTCTAACGGCAGGTTGGGTGGCAGTCCTTGGGGACAAGACCCTTCTCGCCCTGTGTTTGCGCAGCCCCAAGCGCGGCGGCTCCTTCTGCTCTGAAAGCAGCAGACAGCTCAACCCGCAGAGGCAAGACAGCCCGAAATAGCCTCGTTAGCGAGGAATGGACTGATGTTGGTCCAGATGTTTTAGTCCTCTGGGGCTTGCAGTCACGGATGGCACTGGCTGCCGGCGATGCCTGCGATGGCAGGCAGCAGTGTCACAGGGGGCAGGGGGGGTGGCACAGAAATGGGTGGGGTATTTTTCAGAGGGAAGGGCAAATTGCCTCCTTCGAAACCAGGCTGGGCAAACCTGCACAAGGCAGAGCCGGCGCTGCTAGAGCAGAGTTTGGCTCGGCAGCATCGCGGTGGGGCGGGCAGGCATGTACGGAACCAGGGGCTCGAGCACGGGGCTCATTTCAGCCGCTGGCCCATCTCCCCCCCCATCCCCATAGAGCGCTCCGAACTCCCACTTGCTGGCCGATGTGTGTGACGGGACCACTTAACACCAGCGCGGAGGAGCCAGAGCCCATGCTGCAGGGAACGCGCCTGTGCTTGCCAGGAGGAGGGAGCCAAGCACGCTTCTCTCCCTCTTTCTCCCAGGATTTGCAGTTTTGGTGGCTGGATGCCGAGTTCTCTCGTCTCAGCAAGCAGGACTAGTTCGGAGCTGGTGCGTGAAGAGGGGCAGAGGTGATGGGGAAAGGTGACGGGGAGGCAGGTGCTAGCGCTCAGGGCTCCCAGGGGTGCGCAGGTCTCCTGCGGGGACTATGGGGGAGGTCTGCGCGTGAGGTTGATTTCAACAGATTAGCTGGGGTTGAGGGATGAGCGAAGGCTGCCGTACCGGAGTGCAGCCACCCCTTCTGCTCCCAGCACCTAAGTCCTCCAGCATTTCGGAAAATCTCCATTTAGTGAAAGGTTGCTCAGTCCCACAGGATTCGGCTTTTTCAAGCGCTCAAAAAAGCCCCAGCCCCCGGAGCCAGAAGCCCATTGCCCATCGCGGGAGCAAATTGCAGAGGTGTCACTTTCCTGGCCGCAGCCGCACCGTGTAAACCAGAGGGGACATTGCCCCCGACTGCAGCACAGCCCGTTCCCCAAATCCCGCCCCACGGATCCCTGGCTGAGGCTACACGAACCGCCTCCGCCGGGGCGTGGGGGGCCACCCGGTGCAGCGGAGCTCTCTGTCCTCTGCGTGTCACCTCCTCGCTGACCGCGTCCCCCTCCCCGAGCATCCCCGGGGGAGGGAAGCTCCCTGCCAGCCCTCACCAGAACTCACTTCTCTGCTCAGCAACACACGCGGCTGCAGCCGCCGGCCACCGGCCGCCTCCGGCACCCCGGGCTTCCTACAGCCCCGCACCCCGCCGTGCTGCGCCCCCCGCCCCCGCCCCCCACCCGCGGCCGCTCCGGAGAGCGGAACGGGGCAGAGCCGCCCCCCGGCACAGCCCCCCCGGGGCGGGGGGGGCGTCCACGATGGGGAAGCTGGGGGTCCTGGCTGGGGAAGCAAAGAGGGATGGTTGCCCCCCGCCCAAAAAAAACCCAAAAACAAACAAAAAAATCCCCCCGCTGAGCCAGCGGGATCGGCCGCGCCTGTGTGCGGGGACGGGGATGGGGCAGGGAGTGACCCCCGGCTGGGGGGGCCGGCGGAGGGGGGGTGGGTGCTGGCGGGGCCGGGGCGCTGCCGCATTTATAGGAGGAGCGGCCGGGCGCCGCGGCAGGGCCCTCCCCGTCCCGCAGCCGCCAGCGGGGCCGTGGCCCCGGTTAAAGGGGAAACTTGTCAGCGCCGCCGCCCGCTCCGCTCCGCCGCTGCCGCCCCGCGCCCCTCGGCTCCGCCGCGACGTGAGTACGGCCCGGCCCGGGAGGGGGGCGGCTGCTGCGGGCTCCGCCGGGAAGGGGAAGGGGAAGGGGAAGGGGAAGGGGAAGGGGAAGGGAAGGGCTCTCCCGATGGGGAGAAGGGCCAGAGAGACCCTCCGGGGGGTCCACAGGGGAGAGGGAGCGGGGAGCGCACCCCCGTCCCCCCGCTGCGAGGGTCCTCTAGGGAGAGCGGTCGGGGCAGCCCCTCCCTGCTTCTCCGCGGGGAGATGGGCTGCGGAAAGACCCCCCCCACCCGTCCCGCTCCCGGGGGAGAAGGGCAATGAGAGCCCCTGCTGGGGGGGCCGGAGGGAGATGGGCCGAGGAGACCCCCCCTGCAGAAGAGGGGCAGGAGCAGCTGTCGGGGGAGATGGGCCGAGATAGACGCTCCCCGCACTCCCACCCTACGCAGGGGTCGCCAGGGGAGATGGGCTGGGGAAAGCCCCCCCACACACACCCCGGGGCGGGAGAGGGGCAAAGAAAGCCCCTGTTGGGGGTGTCGAGGGGAGATGGGTCGAGAAGAACACCCCCCCCAACCCGGGGGCAGATGGGCCTAGATAGGTGGCTCCCCCTCCTTCCCGCAGCCGTCCTCTGCGGGGGTCGCCAGGGGAGATGGGCCAGGGAAAGCCCCCCCTGGGGAGAGGGGCCGGCAGAATGACGCCCGGTGGTCCCCATGGGTAGGTGGGCAGGGGACCCTCCATCCCGGCGGAGGGGGGCCGGGGTAGCCCCTCGGCTGAGATGCGCCGAGATAGACACACACACACACACCCCCCCGCCGGGGTTGCCGAGGAGCACGCTGCCCTCGGGGAGAGGGATGGGAGCCCCCCCTTCGGAGGAGAGGGGCTGAGGGAGCCCCTCGGTGAGCGGGCTTGGGGGGAGCTTGGGGGATCCCCGGGGGCATCCGGGCCGCCAAGATGCTGCTTTTGCTGCTGGGGATCATCGTGCTCCACGTCACCGTGCTGGTGCTCCTCTTCGTCTCCACCATCGTTAGCGTAAGTACGGACTTTTCCTGCGGCACCGGGGTACCAGCAAGGCAGGGAGCGGCCGGCGGGGGGGTTAGGGCATGGCAAAACCAGAAGGTGGTGTTTTTATTTTTGGTTTATTTTCCAGCCTGGCTTTTAGCAGGAATTGTTACTTGCCGACTGCTGGTCTTCCTAACGGTGGGATTTTGGAGAATTTTGCACAGAAAGCTCTTTTCCGTATTTGTGCTTTCAAGTGTCACTGGGGGGGTGGGTCAGTCAGGTGTAATGGGGGGGGTCGCTTGGTTGTGTGCGGCAGCGGGTGCTCAGGACATCCCCATCAGTCCAGAGGAGAGGGCTGTTGAAGCCCATCTCCTCATCGTCCCCATGTCACATCATAGAGCACCCAAAAGACCCTCGGTGGGGGTGACGCCGCGCTCCCCTTTCATAAAGGAGCTCCACCTGCTAACGGGCTTCAGGCCACAGGACCAGTACAGCCAGTCTGAGCAAAACCCCTTGAAACGGGACTGGTTTGGGCACTGGCTCCTCAGCACCAGCAGTTTTGCTCTGCAGCTCTGCTCCTCTGGGGCTGTGCGTTGGGCACAGCCTCTCGCTCCCCACCCGCATGGGCTCCTCCTGGCGATGTTCAAGGCTTAAGCTGTGCAAGCAGTGGGAAGATGGAGGGTTGGATGCTGCACAGAGGGTTCCCAGCACCGTTCTCGGTCCAGAGCCCCGTTAACACGTCGTCTACTTAGGAAGAGGTTTGCCTTGGTTTTAAGGCAGCAGTTTTGTAGAGCTGGTGAGTTCCAGGCTTGCTTCACCAGGTTCTTCTTTCCCTTAATTTTTTTTTTCTTATTTTGTTTTTTTTTGGGTGGTCATAGTAGTAGAAGACGTTAAAAAAAAAAATAAATCTTGCGAGTCGTTAGAAATCACGTGGAACCATTCAAATAGCCCGGCCCGGCGCTGGGCGAGGACGGCAGAGGGGAGGGAAGCGCGCGTCCCCCGCGGGACTTGGTCCGTGTTTAAAGAGAATAAAGAGCTTCTGTGTTTTTTCTGCCGTTGGGGTGAAAGCGGCTAAAAGCAACTATCAGTATTTCCTTTCCAAACCCCTTTTCTGTGGAAAAGCATGTGCCTGGGAGCCCCCGGCCGGTACGCCCTGGGGCTGCTGGGTGCCGAAGCCCTGGCGGGGGGCACACGGCTGCCTGCCCCCTCCTGCCAGGGCGCTGCTCACGGGGCTGGGTCTCTTTGCAGCAATGGCTGGTGAACGGCGGGCACACGGCGCACCTCTGGCAGAACTGCACCTCCGGTAGCGTCTTCCACTGCCTGACCTCCTCCACGAGCGGTGAGTGCTCCCCCCCCGCAAATCACTGCCCCTCGCTTTTATTCTCCTCCCCAGCCTTAGGAAATCAAGGGGGATTTGCCTGTGTGGGTTACTTGCGATTCCCTCTTGCTTTTCACTGCACACCCCCCCTCCGCCCCCGAAATTATTCCCTCCCTCCCCGTCCCCTCCCCTCCTCTGCTCTGTCCCCAGGTGGAGGGACAGGGACCCACCGCATTCCCGGTGTCCTGGTGGGGAGATTGCGCCCCCCCCCCCCAGCTTTACCAGTCCCTGAAACTGGTCTGGGGCTTCGCGTGGGTCCCAGCCCCGATGCCCATTGCTCTGCCCCCCAGCTGTGGGGCAGCTCCTGGCAGCACCGTGGCAGGGTGTTCAGCGCGCCCAGCCGCAGCGGAGGTGACCGGCTCGAGTGCTTTTCGGTAGCCTCCTGTTATTAGCCCCTTTCGATGACAGTGGGATGTATAAACGCGAGGCAGTCCTTGGAGCAGGGCTCGCTGGGCGCCCATCGCCCTGCTGGGAGTGGAGGGGCCGTTTTCATCACGCCTCCCTCTTGCCTGTGTTAAAGTGGTTTAAAGATGCCGCGGTGCCCTGAGGACACCCCGTCTCCAGGGGACACCCTGTCCCCTATCCAGAAAGTTGCCCTGCTTTCTGCCGCTGCGACAGGCTGAGTTTTGGGGCGCTCTCCTCGCTCCGTGGTTCGCTGCCGAGCCCCATGGGGTGGGACGTGCTGAGCCCTCAGGCCCTGCCTCATCCCGCCGCTGACGCGGCACCTGCACATCTGGAGTGGCCGAGCGGCCACCTCTGGCCTGGGCTGGGTGGAGGCTGCTGTGGCGCTGGGTGACGTCACCCAGCGAGCTGTGTGCTGAGGTCAGCAGGGGAGGGGTGCTTGCTGAGAGGCCGTGACGCAGTTTGCAGGGCACCTAGCGGTACCAGTGTCATGAGACCTGTGCTCAAGGAGTCAGGCAAGCCCGTGCCTCAGTTTCCCCACAAGGCAGGGCTAATGCCGGTGGTGCCGCGTCCAGCGTTTGTTTTCAGTTAGCCTGGGTTTTGCTTTCCCCTGGAGACGGATTCTCCCAGTGAAACCAGTTGTGAATCATACCGATGTCACACTACGCCGGAAACACGCTCCTGGCGTAGGAGCAAACCGATGCCACGTGGTCTTGGCAAGTTGCAGGGAAGAGCACTGTGTGCTTTCAAAGGGTCTTGCGGTGATGGGAGACTGTCAGGGGTTTGTGGAGATTCATGTCGCCCTAGTCCCCAGCCTGGTGGGAGCAAAACTCTTGTGGGTCCCCGACGTGGGGAGATGGGTGCTCTGGGAGGGTCCTTGGCTCTAAAGCCTCCTCAAATCTTTTGCTTTTCAAATCTCCACCGCTTTTTTTTTTTTTTTTTTCCTGGGTGTTTGCAGGGTGCCGTGTGTTGGGGAGTTTTAAGTGTTGAGAGGGGCTTGTCCAAAACGTGGTTGGGGTGGTTTCCTCCACGTCTGACTGCCCTGCTGAGGGTTGCCAGTCTATATTGCCCCGTTCCCAGGAGCTGCTCGAAGAGGGGCTTCCCTCTGGATCCTTTCAGTGGTGAATTTTTGTCATTGAAGGGACTATAGTTGGAAAGGCCCTGCTAAAAACGCCGTCAAGCTGCTGAGTTTGGTTCATGAGGTGCCCCAGTGGGCAGCTCTTTGGGTAGAGGTGCATTGTGCTTGAGCCTTAAAGAGCTCTCTGCCAGCTCTTATTGATGTGAAGGCTCTGCTCTGGCATCAGGAAAAGGAGGTTTTGCTTGGGCAAAAGCTTCTGCCCCATCCACCCTGCGGCCAGGCTGGGGGAGCAACGCCGCTGAGGACCAGTCTTCATCTGGTGGGACCCTGGATGCAGGAGCCAGAGCTCACCGGTGCTGTAGGAAGAGAGAATCAAAAGACATTTCCTTGGCTTTTAAAGCAAGGCTTTTAAAATCTGTCGGTAAAAATGGAATAAAAATAGCCCGCAGTATCCTTTCCGGTGGGTCCCTGTGCCCTCCCTCCCTGCTGCCCGTCTCCGAGCCCCTCCGCTGCCGGGGGAGCCGCGGTCGGCCACGATTCGGAGCGATAAGAGGGACACGGAACAAGGATGCTGTGGCAGGACCAACTCCGGGGCTCGCCCTCATCCCCTGCCCGCTCCTTGTTAACGCTCCTCAGACTCTCTTTGCAAGGAACGTGCTTATTTTCCAAAATACGAAAGATCCTATACCAAATAACCACAAACCGTTCTCATTTAAGTCTCTCTCAAAACACAGGCTGTGCATGCCGCACGGCGTTGTAGAAAGCGGTAAGGATTTGTTTCTCTGTGCCTGTGCCAAGGACGGTACTCAACGGTTAATCGCCGAGTGCCAAGGTCTGCTCTGGGCTAAGAGCAAGAAATCCTCGGTCGGGAATTTTTGGCAGAACTTGGTCTTTACGTAGAGGCATTTTTTTTTCTTCTGGCCATCGCAGTGGCCGCCGCGGTGCAGTCATTTCTTCCTCTCCTTTTGAAAAGGAGCAGTACTCAGTGCTCGGAATATGTGGAATTAGGTAGGGTTCAGCATGGGGGGGGGGGTTTGTTGTGTGCTGTGATGTTCCCCTTTGGTTGGACTAGATGGCCTTGAGAGGTCCCTTCCAACCCAACACATTCTGTAATTCTGTGTACTTTCTAACCACTTTTTTGGGGAAAATATGTCAAGTGCTCTCAAAAGAGTCAGTTAAAGCACTTTAGATTCTGCAGAGCCCGTTTTGATGTTGGAAATAACAATGCCAATGATGTAAATTAGCTAGCAGGAATTTGGAGTGAGGCTCCCTGGGTGTGATGGTGCTTTTACCTGAAATAAAAGCTCTCGAAACCAAAAGTAGTTTAGAGAGGAAATACTGCTTTATTTGCCACCAGTCTGAACAGATCCTCGGTGTAAGGGGATGCAACGGCGGCGTGGACCCTGGAGGAGGGGGTGTCTCGTGGGGGAGCACCCAGGAGACTGGCAGAAGCCCCTAACTTGAAGATGCAGCTCCCGTTCGCTTTGATTTTCCTCTCTATCTTCCGGGCGTAGGTGGTCTCGCAGGTGAACTGGGGGCCGCTCGTGGTCTCCTGCAGCCGCTCCCGTGGCTCCTGGGGCTGCTGCCGCGTGCCCTGGGCCCTGTCCCCCTTCTTCTCCAGAACAGGGGGTGCCTTGGCAGGCTGGTCCCTCTCCAGGAGGGGGGTCCGGCTGTGTCCCCGCTTCTCCACAGGGAGGTCCTGCAGGCCCAGGTGCCAGAGCATGGCCAGCAGCAGTCTGTGCAGGGCCACGAAGTCGATGGCCCTGACCTTGGTCGTCCCGATGGCGACATCCAGCAGCTGGGCCAGGCTGAGCTGGGCCATGGCTGCCGCCGTGCCTGAAGCGACAGAGGGACCTGAGCGGGACCTGAGCTCCTGGGGGAGTGGGAGAAAGAGCTGCCCAGGGGGCCCTTTCTGCCTGGGGGAGACTGGGATGGGTGGGAGGGATGGGCAGTCAAAGGCTTCCTCCTCCTCCCCTCGTCCTCGTCCTCCTCCCTGTGCGCGTCCTCCTTGTCCTCGTGCTTCTCCTCCTCCTCCTCCTCCTCTGTTGCCTCCTAGCAGCAGAGTGGTCACAGCAGCGGTGGGACGGGTGACAAGGGACAATGCAGCGTCCCCCGTTGCTGGGTGACGCCCCGCCCCACTCCCGGCGGGTCCTTGGGATGGGGTTATCCACAGGCATGGGAGAGGCCGAGGGTCCCGGCTGCCTTTTCCACCTCCATCCCTGAGGCGCAGCTGGCGCAGGCTGATCTGTGGCCGCAGCCAGCGCAGCCCGAGCCCGGGCAGAGGCAGCTCCCTCGCAGGGCTGTCCCGGTCACTCAGCCCGCTCCGGTGACACGTCCCGCAGGAGACCAGGCCCCGCTGGGAACCACCACGAATATTTTTTTTTGAGGAATCGAAGTGCAAGACAGATTTTACCTTCTCCCTTAGACATCAAAGACTGCTGGTGACAGCACCAACTCCCTTTGATTTCTAGCATCTTGCTCCAAAGCAAAGAGCCACAGAAGCAGGGAAAAAGAAACGCAAATAAACACGAGCTGCCAGACAAGCCTAGGAAGGATTCAAACACTGGGAAAATCTCTGAATCCGAGTGATCCGTCAGACAAGTACGTAGGAAAAGAATCAGCAAGAGCTTCTTTTCCCTTACAGTCCTCCAAGCCCGACCATTCCACAGTGAGGGCACTGCCATCTCCCTCCTTCAGTGAGGCACTCCAAGAGAGTTCCCAGGAAAGGAGGCGGGTGGGGAAGCAGGAAAGGGAGCAGAGAGTTGCTCTTCTAAAAGATATGAGGGATCCATTTTTCAGGCGTTGAAGCAACAGCCACAGCTGGGCTCCGAGCATCCAGTGGGGCCAGGGGTTGCAGGTGTGGGACGCAGTTGGGATCCCCGGTGACTGGTCCAGCTGTTGCAGGTGGCTTGGGACCCCAGAAGCATCCGTGACCCACCTGATGCCCACCCTCTCCTCTCCCCGGCAGATGGAGGTGCTGCAACCCCCAGCAACACGCCGGCCACACTGCCCAACTTCCCGGGTGCTCTGGACACGTTCTCCAAGCTGTGGACCTCGAAGAGCCTGCAGAGCATGAACAGCCCCATCCCCTCCATGGCCTGCTCCCCACGGGCAGCTGCAGCCCCTCTGGACATCCTCGCCCCATGGCCACCAGCCCACCTGGCCCCCGTGCCCCCCACCTGCCCCCCCCGCAAAGGCCCCCCTGAACACCCCCTCACCCCGTCCTCCCTCCCTCTGCACCTCTGCCGGGCAGGGGGGAAGCAGAAGTGGGGGCTGTGATTTGTCAACGTGATGCCCCCCCCAGCCTGTGAGCACCGTTCCTGGCCCTTCCCTGGGCAAGAGGGGAGCTGGGGGGGTTTAGTTTTCAAATCAACCTCACTTAAAACAAGAAACAAACCAGCCCACCCAAGACCCCAGTAAAAAACAGTTACAAGGTTTTTTATTAATTAAAGAAGAATTATTAATTTAATTATTTAATTAAGATTCATGAACTTAAAAAAAAAATGAAAAATCCCGTTCATAACACCAGCTGTTCCTGGCTGGCTGCCTGGGTGCTGGGTCCGTCCCGTGGGGCCCCTGCTCAGCAGGCAGCTGCTCGTCCAGCCGGTCCCTGCAGGTGTGGCCGTCCTTCCCCAGCAGATCCCTCACGTTGTGCTGGAAGGAGAGAGCGGGCTGGCTGAGCCCCGGGGCCGAACTCCGCATCTGGGGAAACTGAGGCACGGCTCCCCGAGATGCTCAGCATCTCCCTCCCAGCCTCAGTCCCCCCTTTTGCATCCCCACCATCGTTATTCCTACCTTGCCGGGGAGCAGGAGGGGCTGGAAGGCTGTGGGGGGCTGGAGGCAGTGCGTGTGCTGCAGTGGGGTGGTGTCCTTGTGCGAGCCCCCGCAGCTGCGTGGCACGGTGGGGTCCCTGCCCTCGGCCGCTGGCGCCCTGTTGGACGGGGCACAGGGATGCTCAGTGCCCAGTACTGTGGCACCCCGTGCTCCAGCCTGCTACGGCAGGGAGGGGGCCAGGGGGTGCTCCCCGGTGGTATCTGTCCCTTCCGTCTCCCCTCCCACTGCGGCAGGAGACCCTCCACCCGTCCAGCCATCCTGGATCTGCTCTTTCCCCACAGCTCCCCAAGCCCAAGTTCAGGCTGAGACCCGACAGAACTCGTCACATGTGGCTTCAGCACCCTTGAGACAGAGACCTGGGCCAGGTGGGGCAGTGTGGGCAGGCTGTAAAACCCCACAGAGTGGGGGCAAGCACAGCTGCCCCTGCGCAGCACATCTCTGCTCCCCTGCCCTGCCCAAGCCCCCCTGGAAGCCTCCGCCCCCACCCTGCTCGGGGCAGCGTCCTCAAATTCACAGGCTTGTACCCCATGGCACCTCCATCCCCGCTCTTCCCCCTGGGGAGGGCTCCCCCTGGGTCCCTGCTGCCGGGCAAGGCTGCGACGGGGCTTGGCAGGGTCGCACCCCCTAGGCAGACACCCGCACCCCCGTGCCAGCACCCGTCTCCCCCGTCCCACCCACGGTGCCGGGTCCTACTTGGGGCCAAGCAGCCGCATGCTGGGGGGCCGGTCCCAGGACAGGCTGTGGACATGGCTCAGCAGCTACTTTGTCAGCATGCCCACGGATCGCTGGGAAATTGTTCCCGTGCCAGGGACCACGTGGGCACCAGTCGGGGAGCCAGAGGGACCGGGGCGAGCGTTGTGCCTGCAGCCACCACTGACCCCATCGCACTCACTCCTTAATCCCAGCGGCATCCTCAGCCCCTGGCTGCGGCGCCTTCTCCTGGAGCTGCCCCACGATCCTCTTGCCGTGCTCCTCCAGCTGCTGCCGGAAAGCCCCTAGCTCCAGGCGGTCCAGCTGTGGATGGGTGCACACCCTCAGCCAGCCGCCCCGTGATGGGACATCATTGTCCCCGGGGGGGACAGCTGGGAGGGGAGGGCCCTTGCAGGCAAGCCGCCATAGGCCCCCAAGGCCCGATGGTGCCAGTTTTGTGTGGTGGGGACAAGCCAACCCTCACCTTGGAGGCCGTCTCTTCACTGAACTGTTGCTGGACCTTCTCCTGGCCTATAACCTGGCTCAGCAGCTCCTCAATCGCGTCATTCAGCCGCTTCATGCTTGTGTTAAACTCGGTGAAGTTGACATTGGTGGCCAGGGCTGTCTCTGCTTTCTAGCAAGAGGGAAAGGCAGGAGAGCGGTGGGGAAAGGACGGCGGTACGATGGGCAGGGCCAGGTCGTGTCGGGAGGAGAGGGAGAAGCAGCTACATGGCCCTGCTCGCCCCGTCACCCCCGTGGGCTTGGTCCCAGCAGCCAAAGGGACCTGGGGGGAAAGAGCAGGACCCGGCGAGGGAAATCCTGGAAATCCTCCCTCCCCTCGGCTGGTTCTGTCACCGAGCACCCAAGGGACCAGGGGTGTTTGTCACCCTGCCTGGGACCCCCTTGGCTGGTGCTGTGACCCCTCAAGGGTGTAGCAGAGCAATTCCCAGCACCGGGTCCTCCTTGTCCGCTTTCTCCTTCTCCAGCCTCTCCAGGGCCTGGAACGGAGCCTTCCCATGCAGACAGCACCCCATGATGCCACGGCAGGGTCAGAGCTGCCTCCCAGCCAGCCCAGAACGCTGGCCTCCTCGGCTTCTCAGACTCCTCCAGGAAAGGCATTTGGAAGCTGTGCAGGGCTGCGAGCAGGTTGGCAGGGGGACAAACGGCTTGTGGTGCCCAGCCTGGGCTCTGCCTGGAGGATGCTCTGACCCCACGGGGCTTTCAGCCACCTACCTCGGTATCTTTGTGCTCCTGGTGACTGTCAGCCAGGACGTCCCCCACGACGGAGCTGAGTTTCTCACAGTCCCCTTGTACCTGCAGCGTGGTGGCCTGGGTGCTCTTCAGCAGTTCTTCATCCTGCTTCAGGGAGGAAGGTGACGAGGCAGTGCCATGCAAGGGGGCAGTGGCTGCCCCGTGGGGACAGACCCAGGTTACTTGGCTGGTGGCCATGGGCTATCAGTGCCAGCAGGACATTTACACCAGACTGTAATTTCCTTCCATGCTGCTGACTTGTACAAGCCAGTCTGGGGGGCGGTGAGGGGCTCCCCCACGTTACAGCGAAGCACAACCAGCCGCGGGGTTCCTAGCAGCCCCCTGCCAAGCCCCCCACACCGGCCTCTCCCTACGTGGCTCCTCCTCGGCAGCTGCTTCACCACCTTGCCCCTGGCTGTGGCCGCAGGGTGGTGGTCTGGGGTCGAGGGGAGCATGGCTGAACCCTTGGGGTGGTGGTCTGGGTTCCCAGGGTTCCCTGGCTGTGTCCTAAGGGTGGTAGTCGGGGGTGCCAGGAACCATGGCTTTGTCCCCAGATCATGGTCTGGGTGCCCAGGGACTGTGGCTCTGTCCCCAGGGTGGTGGTCTGGGGTCAAGGGGACCCTGACTGCACCCTTGCAGTGGTGGTTTGCCTCACCAGCTTGCCCACCACCTGCCAGGACATGAAGGTGTTCATCATTTCCTGGACCTTCTCATGGCGCTGGAGAAGCTGCCCCACCTTCACTCCTGTGTCCGTGCTGGAGACGGGGCGTGCTGCCTGCGCCTCTGCCTCCTCCTGCCCCATGTGCTGTATCGCCCTCAGCTTGTTTTTCTGCAGGAAGGGGAGAAGGGATGGGCTGTGAGCTGGGATGGATGCAGCCAAGGAGCCCAGGTGCCCTGGAGGCTCGATGGCCCCAGCCAGCCCAGGGAGGTGGCTGGGAACCTCGCCAGAACCACCCCCCCGAGGTGGTGGGTGAAGGGAGCGCTACCTCACCTGTGCCTTCAGCTGCTCGTCCGTCTGCATCGCCAGGAGCTTCAGCCTGGCCTCAGTCCTCTGCTGATGCTCTCCCAGCTCTTTTAGCTCCTGCTCTATCTCCTGCAGGCCCAGGTCCTTCATCTCCATCAGCTCCTGCTTGATTTTTTGCAGCGTGGACCTGGCCAGGGAGATGGGGGAACAGGGAGGTTTATCCTCCATTGGGCTGCTCGGGGGTGTTCGTCACCCCCCAGACCAGGGTGCTCCAAGCCCCCCTGGGCTCCCCTGCAGCCCCCCGGGGTAGGAAACCCCCTCCCATCCTCTTACCCCATCTGGGCGCTTCCATGCAATTTCCAGTTGGCTCCATCCACCCTGGGCTTTCCACGTGTATCCTCCAGCTGCCTGGTCTGGGAACAGGGGTGTTGGCGGAGTCAGGGCACGGCCCCCCATGTCGTCCCAGCACGGGGGTCCTTTGTATGCCCCGGGTTCAGGTGCTCACTTGTCCCCCGGAGGGGCTGCTGTGAGACGTCCCTGCCACAGGCAGCGCAGGAGGTCTGTCTGTCGGGGCAGCCGAGGAGCTGCCGTGGCGCTGCCTGTGCCAGGTCCTGCCTCCCGGCGGGATGCGCAGGGAAGAGAAGGGCTGAGCAAAGCTCCGCAGAGCCCCGGGGCGTGCAGTGGCTGGAGGCACTGGGGGCTGCGGTCCCACTGGGTCCCGCTCCCGCAGCCGGGATGCCCCAGCACTCAGCGCCGACAGAGCTCAGGCTCCTCGGCCTCCTCCTCCTCCTTCTCCCCCCTCTCCCAATATGCTGCCCACCAGGCCATCCATCCCCCAGCACCTCCCAGCCCACCATGCTGCTCACCTCCTCCGGGGCCGGGCAGAGGCTCTGCCTTTCCTTCAGCCTTTGCTGGGGAAGGAAGGGATCAAGGGGTCAGGCCGGACACGGGGCTGGGGGGAACGGACCCACAGGGACATCAGTGCCCAGCACCGCCAAGCCGTGGACCATGGCCCGACACAGGAGGACTGGTCTCCGCGAGGGAGCTGGGGATGCAGCTGCCCCCTGTCCCGGTGCAGGATCCAGGCGGGATTGTGGCCGTAGCCCATCACGCTCCAGCACTGTCTGGTCCCAGGGGCCCGGCAGGCGGCCAGCAGCATCCTGGAGTTTCCTCTGGAGCGGGGCGAGGGGAGGGGCACCAGTCTGGATGTGGGAGCGGGATTTAAAAGGAGCATTTGGGCACAGGACAAAGGGAGAGCGGGCAGGCAGCCTGGGGTCTGTGGCTGGCTTGCCCAGGGCAGAGCCTTATCCCCCTCCTTCCCAGCTCCCACGTTTCTTTTTTTCTGCCTGTTAGTTCAGAAGTGCCCCAGCATCCCTTTGGCTGATGCCCGCAGTTCCCTCTACCCGCAGCCCGACTTGCAGGCAGCGGCGTCCGTTTGTGCCCTCGCCGGGGCAGTGGTGGGGGGCAGAGGGTGGGGGGCTGCAGGAGGGTGGGCTGAGCTCCCCTGCTCCCCCCTTGGGACACCCTTCCCACTTTGGGGTGGCGACAGGGAGAGGGGCAGGGAGGGGGCAAGGGCCCAGCTCCCTCCCGGGGCACCAGCGGCAGCTCACCAAGCCAAGCGCCTCCTGCATCCTGCGGATGTCCTCTGCCATGCGGGACTGCGCCACCTTCATGGTGTGGATCTCCTCGAGCAGCTCCTGGGAGAGAGCCATGGCCCACGAGAGGGGGGTGGTGGGGTGAGCCCCAGGGGAGGGTCCCTGGGGACCAGGACCTTGACCCCTGCTTTGCTCTTAACTTGAACCCGGGCTTATTTCTGCCCACGGGGGATAGTTGGGGGGCAAAGCACGGCCGCCAGCGTCTCAGCGCCATGCAGGATGAGGCCCCTGTCTGTTCCCCACCAGTGCTGGCTTTAGCCCTTGGGCGAGCCGAGGGGATTTGGGGTGGGAGATGAGGCCCATGAGGGACTGATGGAGCCTCCCAGCTGCCCCAGGAGTGGATGCGGTAGCGGCCGTAGGTCAGGAGCGGGGAAGGGAGGGATGGAGAGGGCGATGGGGCCAGAGCTCCAGGGCTGCTGAGCCTCCAGCTAGTGGGGCATTTCAGCCCCAGCTCTTCCTCCCCAAAACTCCAGTTCTTTCCGGCTGTGAAGGCCCACGTGCTGCCATGGGCTCAGGCTTAAAGCAGACCTCGGTGTAAGGGGATGCAACGGCGGCGTGGACCCTGGAGGAGGGGGTGTCTCGTGGGGGAGCACCCAGGAGACTGGCAGAAGCCCCTACCTTGAAGATGCTGCTCCCGTTCTCTTTGATTTTCCTCTCTATCTTCCGGGCGTAGGTGGTCTCGCAGGTGAACTGGGGGCCGCTCGTGGTCTCCTGCAGCCGCTCCCGTGGCTCCTGGGGCTGCTGCCGCGTGCCCTGGGCCCTGTCCCCCTTCTTCTCCAGAACAGGGGGTGCCTTGGCAGGCTGGTGCCTCTCCAGGAGGGGGGTCGGGCTGTGTCCCCACGTCTCCACAGGGAGGTCCTGCAGGCCCAGGTGCCAGAGCATGGCCAGCAGCAGTCTGCGCAGGGCCACGAAGTCGATGGCCCTGACCTTGGTCGTCCCGATGGCGACATCCAGCAGCTGGGCCAGGCTGAGCTGGGCCATGGCTGCTGCCGTCCCTGAAGCAACAGAGGGACCTGAGCGGGACCTGAGCTCCTGGGGGAGTGGGAGAAAGAGCTGCCCAGGGGGCCCTTTCTGCCTGGGGGAGACTGGGATGGGTGGGAGGGATGGGCAGTCAAAGGCTTCCTCCTCCTCCCCTCGTCCTCGTCCTCCTCCCTGTGCGCGTCCTCCTTGTCCTCGTGCTTCTCCTCCTCCTCCTCCTCCTCTGTTGCCTCCTAGCAGCAGAGTGGTCATAGCGGTGGGAGGGGTGACAAGGGACAATGCAGCGTCCCCCGTTGCTGGGTGACGCCCCGCCCCACTCCCGGCTGGTCCTTGGGATGCGGTTATCCACAGGCATGGGAGAGGCCGAGGGTCCCGGCTGCCTTTTCCACCTCCATCCCTGAGGCACAGCTGGCGCAGGCTGATCTGTGGCCGCAGCCAGCGCAGCCCGAGCCCGGGCAGAGGCAGCTCCCTCGCAGGGCTGTCCCGGTCACTCAGCCCGCTCCGGTGACACGTCCCGCAGGAGACCAGGCCCGGCTCCCAACCACCGCCATTATTGTGGTTTTCTGAGGCAGCAAAGGGTTGGCGCGGAGGGGAGTTGGGGGGGTCCGGGCCAGGGCATTGGGAGCGGGGGCTCCCCCAGGAACTCACTGGGATCATTGTCTGGGTTTTGTTATTGTCTTTAAGGGGAAGACGTGCTGCTGGGGTGGGCACCGGCCCATGGGAGCCCGTAGCTGGCCTTTTCTTCCCCCACTTTATTTTTTTAATCTATCGCTATAATCTATGAGTATCATATATATATAAATCCAGGGAGAAGGAAGCAGCATCCCAGAGGTACTGAAGGGTGTGTGGGGGTTCTCTAACAGCCCACTTCATGCCCGAGCAGCCCTGCAGCAGGGCAGGAGAGGGCAGAGGGGGAATAATGAAAAATAAATGGATGGAGGTGGCTGTCGAGAGCCCGCATCATGTCCACGGCGGCACGGAGCCACTGGTGCCGCCCCAGCTCTGGATTTCCCCGACAGGTGCTGCAGCGCCCAGAGCAACACGCGCCTCTCCTCTGGCTTCTGGAATTCAGCACGGCTTCTTGCACAGACCCCCCTGAACCCCCCCTCACCCCGTCCTCCCTCCTCTGCACCTCTGCAGGGCCGGGGCGAAGCAGAACTGGGGGCTGCGATTTGTCAATGTGTTCCCCCCAGCCCTGTGACCACCGTTCATCTCCCTTCTCCAGGGAATTAATTTTACTAATTAAAGAATAGTAATGCATTTAAATTTTAAATCACAATCATGATTTTATTAATTAAAAATTATATATTACTTTTGGAACACCAGCTCTCCCTGCCCGTCTGTCTGGGTGCTGGATCCGTGTGTCCGGTGTCCCCGGTGCCTGGGAGAGGTGGCCGTTGCCTGAGTCCGGCTCCGTTGGCTCAGCACGGACTGGAAAGCTCAGCGCTGGGTCCGACGGGACCAGGCACACAGGCTGTGCCCAGGACCATCAAAGGCACTCCAGGGACACATCCTGGTTCCTTGGGAATGCAAGCAGGGACACGTAGAGCAACGGTGACATCTGAGACGTGGGCAGCCACTCCCTCAGATGGAGGAGGACTTCTGATGCCAGCGCCACCACCCCAGGGATGCAGGCAGGGTCCCCTGGTACCCAGGCCATCATCTCAGGGATGCAGCCGGCACCTCCAGGGAGCCAAGGAGAAGAAGCAGGGGGTCCCCCAGCCACTGGCAGCGCTGGCAGTGGGGTCAGCAGAGACTCGGCTTGTCTGGCGCGTGCCGTGTCCTCACAGCCTGCTGGGATGTTGCAAGAGCCGGGAAAGCAAAGTCACCGCCGCTCTGCGAGCTGCCCCCGCATACACATAACATACACATACACATAACAGGGCACTTCTTCAAGCATGAAGGCAGCAGACCCTCTGTTGTACGCAACAACGCCGATCACTTCATTTATCCTCCCTTTATGCCTCACCCAAAGTCCCCCTTTGAGCTGGCTGTGTCCATCCACATGGAGCCTTTTTTTGATAAATGTAGCTATTTTTCTTGACTACTGTGAGTGCCACCTTTGGTGCCTGGGCAGTATTTGCTGAATCGCTCCTTTAACAGACTTTGCCAGCGATGCCTAAAAGTACTGTTTTGCAGCTCAGCTTGGCTGCCAAAAGCACAGCCACCCTGAAACGCTGATTGTCTTGGTTATTGCCAGGCTGCTCGTGGGGTGCAGGGGTGACCTCTTAGGCACCCTGGATCTGCTTGTGCCCATTTTCCTGGGGGTCCTTAACGATGGACATGGAGGGCCAAGGAGATGTGGGAAACTGCTGTGACACCAGCCACAGCCCCGATGCCGGCTCGGGAGCGTCTGTGTGCTGGACCCATCATCCTCCCAGGATGCAGAAGGGGACAGCCGGGCACCACCTGCCCTGTCCCTCATGGGACACCGTGGGTTGGGGGTTGTCAGGACCCTTGTGTGTTTTCCAGCTGACCCCATCTGGAAGGGAGGACTGGGGTTATCCTTCCTATATTTTGACTACGGGGACTGCAGAGCCCACAGGATGGTGGGACGGGGACAGTAGCCCTCCTGCCTTGTGCCAGCATGTCTGGGCAGATGCATTTTTTCCCAAGCATCCTCCTATCAATAACCCACTTGTGTTTCTGGTTGATGATCCACCAGCTGACCCTGGCTGGTGGAGCAGCTCTGCCTGCAAACTCTCTGCTCACAGCACCATGCTGACTGCATGGTCATAAGACCCTGGAAAAATCATGAAATGAACCAAAATCCAGTATTTAGTGCTCCTTTTATGGAGCCTTTCCTTTCCGGGCCGCTCCAGCGTGTGTGGTGTTGCAGGGCTAGAAGCTGACCTCTACTTGTTCCCATTAAAGGCAGCAACCCCTCTGCAGTCTCGGCCCTCCGGGAGACAGGGCTTGGAGGAAAAAGCCAAACTGCAACACAACCTGGCAGCCAAAACCACAGGGAACCTCCCGTTTTGGTAAAAGCCCCCCAGTCCCTAACCCCGGCAGCCTTTTCTCCTGACGTTGCAGGGATTCTGTGCATTGTCCCCCAGAATAAGGCTCAAGGGAGCTGCCTGGTAAAAAGGCAGCCAGAGGGGATGGCGTAAAAGAGTCCAGCAATACCCACTGCTGCAGGGGACGTGGGTGGTAAAACACCCCTGGAGTGGCATGGCTCATGGCACAGCAGGGACGGGTCACAGTGACCGCGGAGGGTCTACAGCAGGTTTGTGTGCTTCCCCCGAGGGGCTGGTGTGGGCACCGGGGAAGGGGGGACAAGCCATTTTGCCCCCACATCCAGGGGTTTTGCGCAGCCCTGGTCTTGCTCATCATCTGAGGCGCTTGCCTTGGGCTGCCCCCGGACTCACTGAGCTGACGCTGTGTTGGTGGAGGGGGGAAAGAAGCTGAAGGAGGCCCTGGAGAGTGCAGTTGCCCTCCCAGGTATGGGAAAACCCCATGCACCGTGGGGCTGTGTGGCTCGGCCTGGACTGGACGAGTCAAATCCCCAAGTTTTGCTGTCAGAATAAGGCTCCAAGGGCTCACACCAGGCTCGGGGTCATTCCTGGGAGGGTTTGTTGGAGGCAGAGGCAGGTGGGTGCTGTGATGCCCAGGTACTGTGCAGGTGCCTTCGCAAAACCGCAGCATCCGGTGGGAAAACAGGCATTGGAGAGGGGTTTGGGGATGTACCCCGTTGTTCCTTGGTGTTTGATAAGCATTCGTCATGTCAAATGACTGGATGTAAATTTCTGGTCATCAGGAGGATAAGCAGATCCCATCCGTCCTGGTGGGGAAGAGGCAGCATCCCAGCTGGTGGGGACCACCAGCTCCAGACCTTGGCACCCCTGGAGAGGCAGGCCCAGGGCTTTTTTTTACGGTGCACCCGGGTCTTTTTTTTTCCGAGATCTTTTTTGATCCGAGAGTACCACCTGCTGGGCACGGCAAAAAGCGCTGAGGAGAAAGCTGTCGGAAGAGCTTCTGCTAGGTGTTTTGGGCTGTCTTGGCTAAATCAGCAGCTTGATGGTGGGTCTGCATCCTGCCAGGTGCCTGACAGGCAGGATGGAGACATGCAGAAGGAAAAGACACTTATTTTCCCACTCTGAATTCAAGTAAAGCAAGTATGGGAAAAGATGGACCCCCTTAAAGGGCTTGGGTGCCTCCAAACTCATCCATCTTTTCCATCTATGTGAGTTTATTTTGACAGCACGGGAATGGATACAGCTAAGACAGGGGCCAGGACCCTTGGACCCTCCACCCCTTGGATTTACTTTTTCCCCTCTTCCCTTCACCTGGTTCCCACCAGTGCCAACTATTCACCATGTTTGAGCCGGGGCTGGGAAGTGGTGGGAGGAGAACGGGCTGAGCAGAAACTTGGAGAAAGCCTCAGATTTGCAGGTTGAGCCATCGCTAAGGAAAAACCTGGGGGAGTTCGGGAGGACTGGCTGTGTCGTGGGAGGGATGGGGCAGGTCTCCCCAGGTGAGGGACGCTTCACCCAGCCCATCCTTTCCAGCAGCCACCAGCCATGTGGATGGGTTGTGGCTGCATGGCAAAGCTCCGCGCGTGCATCTTGCCGTCAGGAATAAAGCCATGATTTTTCTCACCGGGATCCTCGCCCTCGTTGAGAGAAGGGATGGAGGACACGTCTCTGCTCATTGGAAATGTCCCTGCTTCATCTCTTATGATTTGGAGAAGTGCAGCATGGATTTGTTATGGAAATATCGAGACCTATAGTGAATATTTGCCTGGCACCAGGCTCACATATAGTTCGATCTTCTGGCTTTAAATGTGCTTTGAAAATAAGCACTTTCACGTAACTATATCTAATATTATTTTCCCTCCTCCCCACCTGGTCGGTGACAGTGGGAAGTTGGGGTGATGCTGTGGAAGACAAGGGCTGTCTGCAGCATCCTCTTGTCCTTGCAAAAGGCTGCAGAGCTCTGCCCAAAAGCCATCGCAGTTTTAGTGAAGGGACCCCCGGCCACCCCCGCCTGTAGGGAGGGCCGTGTCCTCTTCTGGGTCAGAAATGTCCCTTGTTCCCTGGAAGCCACCAACCCCAGAGCAGAGAAGGTCCCAGCTGTGGTCCCTGGAGAGAAGCTGAGCCTGATGCTGCCTTCTTGCTTGGATAAAAGGATCCTGGAGACCTTGACCCTGCACTGGGTTTGAGGGGGCTGAAACACTGGCCGTAAGCTGCATTGCTTAAAGCCGGAGAAAAACACACAGGCAGCGTATAGGGACTTGCTTTGCTCCTGAAACTGGTTTCTTCTCCCTCAAGCACCAGCAGACTCAATCCTGTCCTTCAGGAAAGATGCTGCTGCATGTGGAAGTGGGGCAAAGGCAGCGAGAAGAGCCATGCCCAGGAAAGAACGAAACTGCTCACAGAGCCAGGGCTGTGATATGCCAAAATCCCTTTGATTTTGGCGTGGTCAAAGCGGCAAAGGGAGGCAGACTCGTTTTTCCAGTGCCTATGTATAGAGCCGTGAGCTCATAGTTTCCGACGGCGGGGAGCATTCAAAGTATGGGAAACAGGAATTTCCACCCCGCCTTGGTGCTGGCAGAGAGCAAACTGAAGCTGGGGAGATGCTCGGCTGCCCCAAATCTGCTCTCGCTGGCCCAGATCACTCATTCAGCAATGGAGATCTCGGTGGCTGCAACCCTGGCACCTCCAGCAGCTTCAAGGAGGGGCCAGGGAGGGGGATGGGGATGCCCACCCCAGGGGTGACTGTGCAACCTCAGCCCCGGCACGATCTGTCTGGAGAGGTTTCAGCCTCAATTTCTGGACCATCCCAAGAAAACTGGGATAACGAGTGGAGTGGCTTGGTCCCTGATCTTAAGCGGGGGGTGTGGAAGGTGTTGACATGCTCCGGGTCTCCTTCCAGCGAGGGACAGGGCTTCACAGCTTGAGACATCCCCCCCGGGGCATGTCTCCCACCATGGGTGCTCTCTTTTGGCAGCTGCCCCAGTGCATGGGACGGCTCGGCGGGGCTGCACCTCCCCTGCTCCTTCCAGAAACCAGCCCCATGTTGTAACTGCTGCAACCGCTGCACCCACGAGCGACTGATACTGCTGCCCACGCCTGCAGCCGTGCCGCAACAGCCAGCCGCACGAAACCACCCCTCCTGCCCATAGAGGAACTCCAGGGCCCATCTCACTGGGGTTTGGGTGCCAGAGGTGCATCTCCTCTTCTGCCTGCCCCACGGATCCTGCAGAGCCTTGGGCATCTTCTTGGGGCGGGAGGACCGCAGGGCTGGGAATGCTTGTGCGGAGCATCTCTCTGCCCCAAGGCAAGGCTCCCCGCTATGTCAGGGTTCTACGGAAGGCTCTCCATGATGGAGACTCCAGGCCCTCCAGCCCATTGGGGCCCCTTGATGGTTCAAATCCAGGTCCCGTGGCTGCACTGCCACAGCCAGAGCTGGGGAAGGCGTGCAGGCGGGGCGCCTTGGGGTCACTGTGCCTGCTCTGGGAATCTCATCCTCACATCCCTGTGGAGCCGCTCAGCAAGCCTGAGTGTGGGCTGGCAGCCCCGTGGCCACTGGCCGGGCTGAGGGGTGGCAGGGGTGGCTGGAAAGAGTCGAGACTGTGGGAGGAGTGACCCACCCCGTGGCAGTTTTTTCAAGGTTTTGCAGGGGAGACACCTCTCAGCTTCTCGCCTGGGGGTCGAGCGAGGGATGGGCAGCACCCTGGGACACATGTAAGGCCACAGGGAACCTTCTTTACGTGTGTTTCCAGCCGGCACCTGGCCAAACAGTGACTCATGAGCCACCTGCGGCTGCTGAGATGGCCAAGCTCGGGGCTTCTGCCTGCCCTGAGCCCACAGGGCTCCTGCCGCTGCCTGGACTGCAGTTCCCAAAGATGCTGGAAACCCCCTCCAGGGCAGGTTCAAGGCAGCAGTGGCCCTCGAGCCTGCTGGAGTGTGTTTGCTGGGCTGTGTGCTGCCACACCGGTGCTTGGGTGAGCGTCTGATGGTGTAGGGCGGGGAGCGCAGGGCTGGAGTGCGGAGTGTTTGGGGGATGAGGAGGGGAGGGGGCGTAGGGATGAAGATGTGGCCAGGGCGAGGAACAGGGAGCTGTGGCGTCTGGAGGCAAGAATTGTTTGGCAGGAGCCCAGCCCTGGTGCAGGGTGCTGCCGGTCACCCTGCTCTGCAGCAACAGAGGGATTTTGGGCTCCCGACATCCCCTTTAGTGACCGTTTCATTGGGGTTTGAGCTCAGGGATGAGCCCGACTACAGGTGCCCATCACATGAGGGAAAGCAGGCAGGACCGTGCTGCCTGTCCCTGCCCTCCGACGCCTGACACTGGCTCCTCGCCCCCTCCCTGGCCAACCAGGCAAATATCAGGCCTTTAAAACGGGGAACGAGTTCCTCCACATTCAATCCCCGGGAGCTGGCCCTGTCCCTGCTCCAGCTTCTGCGCAACGCGCCCGCATGACACGCGCAGCCAACACCTCCGTGTTATATAGGTGTCCCAGTCCTCTCCCCAGCTGGTGCTCGGTGCTGGGGCACGGCCAGCCCCGCTTCTGGGGACAGCAGTGGAGTGCATGGAGGGGCTCCTGCCCTGGTGCCCTGCAGCAGGTAAGGGGGCTTTGGGGGCACAGAGGAGCTGGTGCACAGGGTCAGGGTCTCCTTCTGCAGCACGTTGGGGGACCAAGTCCCTGATCCCTCTTAAAGCAGAGCAGGAGCCTGCATCTTTCTTCTCTTTGATTGGGAGGGGATGGTTTGTTGTGTTCTTGTGACCGTCCTGGCGCAGGGGATGGCTCCCAAGGAAGAGGAGGTCAGCCAAGGAGGGGATGGCAAAACCTCCAGAGGCAGCTGTGAGGATGCCCATGGGCACAGTCATGCGTGAGAAAAGGGGTGCAGGTTGGGTCGGGTCTGACAATGCTGCAAGGTCTGGAAAAACCTGCAGGTTTTATGAAGCTCAGGTTTTAAGAGAAAGGAGCTGAGCTGAGCTGAGCATCCCTCCTCCCCTCTCCCCTCTCTCCTCTCCCCTTTCCCCTCTCCTCTCTTCCTCCGCCCTTCACCCATCTCCCGCTCCCTTCTCCCTTTTCCCCTCTCCTCTCTCCCTTCTTCCCGCTCCCCTCTCCCTTCCTTGAGCCGCCGCATGAATGCTCCCTGCCCTGGGAGACGCACGGCAGAGCTTCAGACCCAGCCCAGACGCGGGTCTGGGGATGCCAGCGGCCCCGCGCTCCCCCTGGCGCCCCAGGCTGGGGCAGGGGCCAGGCGGGATGGCTGGGCTCTGCCCTCCCCGCTCTGACTAAGAGGAGACGCCGGGCTCCGGGGCTTGCTGACCGCACCATGCTCCGGCGTGAGGAGCACAGCCTGGAGATGGCTGTGGCCTGGCCACCAGCCTGGGACATCCTCCAGCAGCCTGGAAGGAGCCTGGCGTGGGTGCTCGCTGCCTGCCCCGGGTCCAGCACGCCCCCTCTCCATCCCCGGGGGGTCCTGTGCTCCCACCTGTCCCACTGCCCTGGCCTCCCCCTGCTCCCGCTGGCCCCTCTGTGTCCCCTGGGATGGGAGCATCTCCCTTTCCATGGCAGGTTTCTTTGTGGGATGGGAGTTCCCACCTCCCATGCACCTGGAGCTGGCAGCAGTGCACGGAGGCACTCGTGACACAAGCTGAACCTGCTTTATCTGTACCACGTGCTGAGCACGTCCATCCAGGGGCTCGTGCATGTGATTTTGCAGCCGGGGATTGTTGCCCCCGCTGGCTCTGGAGTTGGGGTCCTCCCGTCATCTCTCTCTTGCCCCAAGGGCCACACTGAGAGGCGTAATGCTCCTGAAAATGCCCTGTCTTGTTGAGAGGATGCCTAGTAGCTGTCAAGTGCATCTGTTAGGGGCAAGAGGGCAAAAGCAAGAGAGCAGGGAGGAGGAGGAGAGATGAAGAGATGGATCATGCTTATCATTTCAACCTTATTAACCCATCGTGCCTCTTCCTCGCAGCTGGGGAGCGCCTGTGGCCAACAGAGCAGGGATGTCTGAGGCCTCGTCCAGCAAGGAGGGACCCCCGGCCGAGTGCCCCGTGTGCTACGAGAAGTTCCACCCGCTGGAGGCCATGCACCGCCAGCTCAGCTGCGGGCACACCTTCTGCCACGACTGCCTGGTGAAGTGCTTGCTCTCCGCCAAGCTTGACGGCCAGGTCCAGAGCAGCATCATCTGCCCCATCTGCCGCTACGTGACTTTCCTCAGCAAGAAGAAGGCTCTATGGCCGCCCAAGGCAGGTACCAACCTCCGGGCCCTGGAGATGCCTCTGTCACCTTCCTCCTTGTCCCATCTGACCAAATTGGAGGCCAGCAACACCTTGGTGGTGCCCAGCCATTTTGTGATGCCAGTGCAGAGCTTCGACCGGTGCTGCAGCACGGGGAACAGCCCCATGGACTCGCAGGGGGTCCCAGGAGAGCTGGCGCGGGAAGCCCACATCTTTGTCATCAGTGACCATGGGATGCCACTGGTGGATGTGGACTGCAGCTCCCTGGGGAGGAGAAGCAGAACAGAAACACGAAGCTCGGTGTCATCCAGCTCGGCCCTGGGGGTGAAATGCTGCCAGTCGCCCATCGCCCTCGCCGTCCTGCTCATCTTGACGGTGGCCATGCTGGCGGCTGTGCTCCCTTGGCTGCTGCTGGTGAAGAGGGACTCGTAGCAGGGATGGGATCAGCTCAGATGCTGGAGGTGTCACTGATGCTGGGACAGAGCTAGGGCTGGGACCTCTCTCAAAAGATCCCATGAGAAAGTCCAGAAGCAGCTCCAGGTGAAGCTCTCTCTCATCTGGCCAGGGACTGAATGGACTTTCAGACCTTTCTGCAGATCTCCGGGTGCTCACAGTGTCGTCGCTGGCATTTTCTGCCTCTTTTGGTTAAAATGTGGCTGGTTAAACCCTGCTAGTGGGTTCCTCTAGTGTCTTAGCAGGGAGCATGGTTTCTCCTCCCGCACCCTGTGACAGCCTGTGCAGGGGGTGAGGGGGCCCTGCTGGTCCCTCCCCTCCATCCCAGCTGCCGGGGGGCTGTGACCGTGGCATCCAGGGACCCAGAGCCTGGGGACAGCCAAGAGCTCTGTGCATCGGAGGGTCCAGCTGCCAGGCCGTGGGACTTTGGGAGGACACCAGGCTCTTGGTTGGCTGTCAGGGTCATCGGGGTACGTGGTGCAGCCACTCTGGAGCAGGAACTCATGATGTTCTATCCCAAAAGTGTGAGCCTGTAGCTACCAGGCAACAAGGGCAGTGAAACCAAAGGAAAGAGAGTGCGATCCTGGTATCCATGAACTCATGCTCCCCTCCGTCAGCCAGTGCTACCCTCCCTGCAGAGTGATGGGGTGGGAAGGGACGCCAGCTCATCCCCCAGGCAGTCCCAGTCTTGCCCTCCCTCCCCTCTCCCTCTGTGCTCCCCAGGGTCGTGGTCATCCTCTGGCTGTCACAGGCATCCCTCCTGCCCTGGGGATCCAGGGACAGGCAGCAGGGTGTGGGGCAGGGAGATAAACCAAAGGTCTGGACTGTATAAGGGGATGGATTTGGGATCCCACCCCGCACTCCTCGCCAGAGCCCTGTGCCTTGGCAGAGTGATGTTTCCTCATCCCTATATCCAGCTCCTGAGGTTTTCCATCTCATTTTCACCCGTGCCAATAGGTTAGGCACCACTCATCCCCACTTGCCCCCTGGCTCTGCCCTCTTTGGGACCGGTCCCACCCAGAGGAGCCTCAGCCCCTCACTCCAGGGGCCCTGGTTTGGGAGGGGAGTGGACATCTGAGAAGTACTGCTGAGGTTTGGGACCTTCCGTGCCTGCTCTCAGGGTGGGGGCAGTGGGGGCTGCTGGTCACCCCCATGCCAGAGCCGCCCACTGGTGCTGGGGCCGCTCGTGGCGTTTTTCCCCAGCCGTGTGCCCCAGCGCAGCATCTGCACCCGTGCTACCACCTTTGTCCTCCTGACCCAGTCCCTGGCCCTGTGGGCGCTGCTTTCGGCCCAGTCATTCAGGAATGTGCCCTGAGGGCCCTGGTGCTTTCATGGGCACCCCATTGTGTCCAGGAGCAGGATGTCCCCCACCAGTGCCTGCGGGAGGGGACAGTGGGGTGGGTGGCTGGTGTGCCATTCCCATGCCCCTGAAGCATTCCCGCTGCATGGCAGGGCATCAGGTAGGACAAACGCAGCCAGCAGTGCCACCGAGACAGCTTTGGGATCAGACAGAACATCGCAGGGGAGCAAATAAGAACTGCGTGGGGCTGGTGAGCAGTCTGGGGCAGAGGAGGTGCTGGCCGCTCTGGTGTTACAACAAGGGCATGGTGCCCTGGCTGGGCTGCCAGCTGCCTGGCGTCTCCCTGTGATGCTGTTACTGCGTGCCCCCACCCCCTGCCTCAGTTTCCCCAGCCACACCCAGGGTGCAATGACACTGACCCCTGCATGAAGCACTGGGAGATGGCCTGGGGAAAAGTGCTTGAGACACCGCACTGGAATGGAAATCCTATTTCACAAGAGATGATTACCTGATAATGATGTGTCTGTGCCTCATTATTTAATAGTAAACCTTATTATTAGTCTGTGTGTCTGTATTATTAGGGTGACAGGGAACCAGCCCCTTGGCAGAGGGCTCCTGGGAGGTGGGAGTGTGCCCCCCCCCCGCTCATCTGCAGCCTGGGGGTCTCCTTGGGGGTAGAGATGGAGGAACCCTCTTTTGGCTGCTGTTGCTGGAGCCCTGGAGATATTTAGGCAAGGCACCGGGGACAGGAAAGAGCTTCCATGGCAGCACTGGGATGAGATGGGATGTCTCGTGCCACGTGGGGGTCATGGGCACCAGCAGGACCAGGGGAGAGGGGACCAAGGCTGGGGGTGTTATCAGCGGGGGCAGCCAGTGCCATGGACCGGGAGGTCGGCGGTGGGGGTCCAGGGGCACCGCCCCCTTCGGAGGCGAGGAGGGCGTTCACCACAGGGTGTCACTGCTTGGCCGGGGATGGCTGTCAGCGCTGGCACGGTGGCAGGACAAGCCTTGGGGAATGGCAGGCTGGACCCCCAGCTTTCGGTGGGTGAGAGTCAGGCAGCAAGAGGTTGGTGATTCCCTGGGACACCCTGTGCTGAGCATCCCCTAGTGCCGCTGGGGGTGGCACGCTCCTTGTGCGGGCACAAGCCAGGGCCTGTTTGCGCCAGCACCTGCTGCATCAGCCTGCAGTCACCTCTGCTGCTCGGGGCCAGCTGATCCCCCACCATCCCCACGTCCTCACCAGAGCCCGCTCATCTCCGGCTCAGGCTAGAGTAACTCAGTGCTTTGTTTTATCACAGTGACCTAACGGCCTAGCTGCAGCTTCGGGACGTGTTTCGGATGGTTGTGTTCTCTGCAAAGATCCCCGCGAGGTGGGGATGTTCACGCGGTGCTGCTTTGACACTGCCCCGTCCGTCGGCAGAGATGCCAGCATGGGGCTGTGGGCAGCTGGTCGCTCACTCACAGACAAATTTTCTTGGTGAGCAGCCCCATGCAGCACCTTGCACGCTTACCCTTAGCCGTAGGGTCCTGGCACACGGCTAGTGCTTGTGATTTAAGCTGGGAGCTGCCAGCAAGTGCTGGCGATGCCCTGAGTGCCCTGTCTCCATCACACCTGTACGTCACTGGTATTGCATCCCAAATGCCCCCCCCCAACACACACAACCCCCCCGGCCACCCCGTGACTCACATCGGCATCCCCTGCATGCTACTGACCTGGCCCTGCCCCGCTCCCCCTCTTGTCCTTTCCATTGCTGGAGAGGGCTGGTGTCTGCCATCCTGGTGATGCTGGAGCCATGTCCCCCCGTTCGCAGGTATGAACCCCATGGCCAGGCACTATTCTCAAGTTGCCGCAGGCCGCCCCAGGCAGTAACCTGTGGAGCGCACGGCCCAGGCCGCTGGTAGAGCCCATTAGGGCAATTATTTCCTAATGTGAGTGTGGGGGGGAAGCTAATGGCTCTCTCTGGCAGATAAGGCAGGCCGCTGCGCACTCACACAAAATTAAGGGTCAGCCCGTGGCATAGGCATAGCTAAAGGGCCAGTGACACATCCTGCAGGCAGCTCTGGAGGAGGGGACATGTACCTGGTGGACAGGGGCATTGTAGGACCCAGTGGTGAGGACAAAGGGCTCTCAGTGATGGGGCAAGATGCAAGGGTGGAGGTGCCAGAGGAGCCCAGGCCCCAGGGTGTGAGAAGTGTTTTCCCCTTTGCTGTGGTAGGAGAGGTCTCCAGGCCATGGCTCTGCAGTTTGGCCACAGGCTTAGATGAGCACAGACATGTGGTTCCTAACTTGACAGGCAGGGTGGGCAGGTCACCACTTTCGGGGTAATCGCCAGTCTTCTCTGACAGCTGTTGTACTACCGACTCCAGCCCTCAACCCACTTGCAGAGGGCACCATCTCCTGCTGTGGACATCCCTCCCTCCACGCTGCAGACATCGTGGTGTGTCCCTGAAAGCAGCCTTTCCCACTCACCCCCTGGCAGGTCCCAGGGCTCACGGGCAATGGAATCCACTGTGCTACGTGATCCCAAACTGGTGTCCAGCCTCCCTGCTCCTGGGCATCGTGTGCTGCAGGCAGAGCAGCATATTGCTGGGCATCGCCACTGCTCAGCCAGGCAGCCTGGCTTGGGGACTGTCCCTGGGTACCAGTTGGCTGGAAAAGGGGTTGGGATGTCTCTGCCAGCTCTGTGATTTTATACACATGGCTATGTGGAGCGAGCTTGTATCACCTGCTAGAGGTTTTGGGAGCCTGTTGAGGGAGGAGTCAGGCATGGTGGCTGTGTGCCCATGCAGAGCTTTCTGAGGATGCTTCTGAGGACGCTTCTGAGGATGGTTCTCCTCTCACAGGATGGAAAGAGTACAGATCCTTCCCATCAACATGTCCTCTGTCCTCCTGAAAGAGAGGTCTGCTGCACTGCTGTAGCCCCTACTGGAATACCAGCCCACACCATGAGCACAAGGGTTTAATAGTCTCTTTTTAGGAGAGGGCACCAGAACCACCCCAGGTTTGATCCATTTCTCCCAAGTACTCAGAGATGAGTACTCACTGGGTGGAGCACTGGTTTGAGCTAGAAGCATAGTTGGGTGATGAGTGCATGGCGATGAATAGGCGGATGGACAGACAGAGTGTCAGGTCAGTATGAGAATGGGTATTAGATGGAGGTACACCTGTGCGAGGATAAAAGGCTGTGGGGATGAATGGACAGATGGGTGGACTTCCACACCTCTCCATGTGGGATGGACAGTAGATAAAGGGGGCATGGGGATGATACACAGGACTATGCAAGGTGACCTAGGCCTTGCCATGATACTGTGGCCCTCATGAACCCCCTCTTTGGTTATGTGGCACCTTGATCTGTGCATAGACCGGGGTTGTGTTTCCAGCCCTGCACAGCTGGTGTGGGATAGAACCATGGGCAGGAGTGGGTGTAAGTCCCAGGAAGCCCTGGCCAGCGTTGGAAAGGGACAGAGCCAGAACTGCCGAGAGGCTGGCAGGCATTCCTGATGCAGCATTTAACGTGTTCTCCCGCACAAGGTCCAAGCAGTAACATTGCCATTCCTGAGTCATCTTCCACCACTGTCTCCACCCATCGTTTGTTGTCATTTGCCTCTGCAGGTGGAGATGTCCTGCAGGCAATCAGCACATCAAGCTGACAGGTCTGCAGCACCTGGGGTGACAGCTGATGCGGCCCCGATTGTCTTCTGTCATCTCCTCCCTTGCTCTGCCTTAAAGAGCTGGGATGGGATGGCTGCAGGCCTTGCTATGCTCTAGCTATGCCTGTTGTCTTGCTGGTACCTCTTCCGCTCCCTGTGCAAGCTGATCTCAGCTGGCCTGTCATCCCTCCATCAGCCCCCAGTGTGGGCAGCACCCCTGGCAGATCCCAGCATGTGCGATTTCCCTGGCTGGGGAGCACACGCTGCCCTTCCCACGCTGACAGCTCAACATCTTTGCATGATGGCAGCAGGGCTATGAACCCTGGGTAATGGCTGCATAATGCATCATTAGCAGGAAAAGGTGGCATTTTTATGGCACGGAGATGGGAGAAGTGGGAATTGCACAGGGCCCAGGAGTGCTTACTGGCCAGACACGTCAGCAGGCTCCATTAGGAACCAGCCTCTGAAAGCCCCAGCTCCATCAGCTGAGATCTCACCATGAATAATTGAGAAGGAGGCTCCTCCGAGCTCCCTCCCTTCCCCTGCACCCAGCCAGGGCTCCTGGAGAGACACAGGAACTTCAAAGCTGGAGTGGGGCTGGCCCAGTTTGTCCAAAGTGGCCAGGGTGGGACATTGACAAGAGCTGACACCAACCCAGCTAGTTGGATCTCTATGCCTGGGTCTCTCCAGCCAAGATCCTTTTTGGCTCCATCTCCAGCACATGGCAGACATCTTCATACATTTTCCACCTTGCCAGCGTGTGGGGCACAGCCCTTGGCTGGAGTCCTCTGCTTGGGCTTTGAAGAAGACTGGGGTTTTCCGAGCCTACAAGGGGACTGGAGGTTTGGCAGTGCATGAGGGGCTTAGTGTCCTTGCTGTGAGGATCCCCCAACCTTCAGCTGAAGGATCGTGGGGACAGGAGCCGGGCTGGAGCCAGTGTCTTGGTGAGGGTCTGATTTGTTCTCCCACGGTGGCTGTTTGCAGCAGAGCACAGCGGAGACACGGGGAGCCTGTGTCCTGCGTTCCTCTGCATGGCCTGTCAGCAGCACCCCGGGACACATCCTGCTCAGATGGCTGGGGAGGTTTTACACTTCCCTGTGCCATTCTTACAGATACTTTTTATCAAAAACTCAGCAATCTGCCATGAAAAAAACCCCCTTGGAATATCATCAAAGCTCTGCACTTTCTTTCCAGCAACTGCTGGCAAAGACCTGCAAATGTATTTTTCTAGGAAGAGCTTCTTTTTGCAGGTTTTGTTTTAAACGATGGGAAAACAGTTTCCTTGACTCAAGTGTGACTTCTCTGCTGGTTGACGGCCAGTGCTCCCCGTGGTCACTGGCGACAGACCTGTGTCTGATGATCCCAGTGCTGGGTGCAGGCAGGGACCAGTGATGCCGAACTGGGGGGTGCCCAGGGGTGCTGCAGGGCCGGTGCCGGGCACCCAGCTCACTGTGCACGGACGGATCCTGGCACGCATGTACAGGAGCCCATACACGTCCTCTCTGCAGCAGAGCTGAAGATGAGCTGGGTTTGTCATCCACCATGGAGTGCCTGAATGTGGGAAAAGTCAGGGGTTCAATGAGAAGCTGCATGCTGAGAAACACTTCTGCGTGATAAGAAAGCCTAACTTTACTTAACTATAAGGTGTGGAGTCTCCTAGAAAAGCCATCCTGCCCGCTCAGATGCCTCAGGGGTCGGAGCTGCCAGACACTGGTACCATCCCAGACTGCAGGTGGCTGCTGTGATACCAAAGATCCCCAGGGACACGTGTGGGAGCACATCCTTGGGCAGAGCTGATGGTTGTGTCTGCTGGAGCTAGGTCTCATCCCCAGCCAGCCCTGAGCCCTGCCCTGGTGGAAGGGTTTGGTCCCAAGATTTTCATTCCCTGGGAACCGATTGTATGGAGAGTGGGTGGCCATGAAGCACTGCTGAGCATCAGTAACAGCAGTCATGAATTAACTTGGTGGCCACTCAGGGAAAGCACTAGCCACGAGGCCCAGATGGACAGCAGAGCCACCCAGCTGTGGCCGGTGCTTCATTTGGTTTGCTCCCAGCCAGGTCCTGGAGCAGCAGCCAGCCCTGGGGATGCGCAGGGATGCTGGTGGCACCAGGAGCTGCTCTTCAGCTTTGCATCCAGCAGGTACAACAAAGCCGCTGGGCAAGCGCCTTTGGCTGCTGGTGACACCAGTGCTTCCTCTCACCACTCTTGCTAATGACTGCAGGGCTCCCAGTTACCTTCCAAATGAGCAGCAATTAGCTTCTGGTGAGCACTCCTGGGATGATCCATTTGGAGACCCGCCAGGGCCAAGACAGGCATTAACGGAGCCCGGTTCGTTAATGGAGGCTGGGCAGAGCAGCGGGGCTGGGTGCAGCAGCAGGGCCGGGCCGTGGGGTGGAAGGGTAGCAAGACCCTGGGAGGGCTGCTCATCCCATCCCATCCCATCCCATCCCATCCCATCCCATCCCATCCCATCCCATCCCATCCCTCCCCTTCTCCAGCGGCTCCGGAGGCTGTAGGGATGTGTCCGGTTCTGGGCTCCCCCGGTTCCAGAAGGACAGGGAACTGCTGGAGAGGGGACACCAAAGGGCTACCAAGAGGATGAGGGGACTGGAACAGCTCTCTGATGAAGAAAGGCTGAGGGATTTGGGTCTCTTCAGGCTGGAAGAAAGACGCCTGAGGGGGCACCTTCTCAACGCTTATCAATACTGAAAGGGGGGGTGTCAGGAGGATGGGGCCAGGCTCTTTTCAGTGGTGCCCGGGGACAGGACAAGGGGTAACGGGCACAAACTTGAGCATAGGGAGTTCCACCTCAACAGGAGGAGGAACTTCTTTGCTGTGAGGGTGGCAGAGCCCTGGCACAGGCTGCCCCGAGAGGTGGTGGAGTCTCCGTCTCTGGAGACATCCCAAACCCGCCTGGAGGCGTTCCTGTGCCACCTGCTCTGGGTGACCCTGCTCTGGCAGGGGGTTGGACTGGGTAATTTCCAGAGGTCCCTTCCAACCCCGGCCATTCTGTGATTGTTTCATTCTGTGATGTATCCCTGCTTCTGTTGGCAGGCTGGAGGCAGGATGCCTTGCCCTTCGTCATGAAAAACAAGCAGAATCATGCTCCTTCTCCTGTATGTACCACCACGAAGAGCTCTCTGGCATGAGCAGCAGCTGCTGGGTGTGTTTTCACAACAGGCAGCTCAGGGACAAGGTTCTACCTCTGACCAAGAGAGGACAAGAGGTTTGGGCTCAGCTCTCTGGCTCCTGCTGAGGGTCTGAAGGTAGGCAGAGATTAGGAAAAATACATACACTTGTCTTCCCTTTTGCCCTGAATCTGAGAAAATGTCCATATGGACTCAGCTGAAGCCATGGGTTGAATCTGGAAGCTCTTCAATCTTTGTCAGAGACTGCATGGGACATGGTGGGGTCTCTCCCACCCCAACAGTCCTTGAGGTCTGTGGAGTTCCAGTCACTTGGAGGAAGGCTGTGAGAGGACATGGATGAGGTCTCCATCCATGCTGTGGGGAGGAGGGAAAGCAGGCAGCTGAGTTACTAGGAGCGAGGAGGAATAGGAGGTTCAACACCTCCCGGAACACGTTCCCAGTCTGATTGCTGCATAACAACACCAGTCCAGGTTGCTCTGTACTGTTCCCTATGTCCTGAGCCTCTTCTGAGCTGTTCTTTGTGCTGAGGACTCCTTACACCCAACATGACACTGAGACCTCTCTGGTGTGGCTGGTGTGCTGCAGAAATTTCTGCATTTACGTGGCTTTCAAAAGTGTTAAGCTTAACATACAGCCTAACGCAGTTCGGAAGGGATTTATGAAAGTCCACTCTCTCCTAAAAGCAGGATCAACCTCATAGTGAGATGAGTTTGCTCAGGACCTTGTCCAGCCAAGTTTGGAAATGCTCTAAGGATGGAGATTTGTGTCGTCACCCCTGCTCAGCCCTCTACAGTCCTGTCCTGGTCTGTGACCATTCTCCTTGTAATTTTTTTAAACTTACATCCCACTGGAGTTCCTTCCAGTGCATCTCATGCCCATTGTGTCACTGTTTAGCTGCACATCTCCAGAATTTGTCTCCATCTTTTCTCTACCCCATTAGTAAGTCCTGTTGCATCACTGAGATTGGGGTATTTTTAGTTGCCCCCCCACCCCGCAGAGCACCGGGAGAGCAAGGAGAGGCGCAGAAAGTCTGAACTACCCCAAGGGGCTGTTTGTTGTTCCTGGGCTCTGCAGCTCAGATCCAGCGGTGGCTCTGTTTCAGCCCAATCAAAATACTGCAGCCCCCATGGCCAAGCTCCCCCTCAAAGCCAGACCTTGGTTTGTCTCAAGAAAGGCAGAAAACATAGCGAGAGACCAGCCTCCAGCCGCTGCCTCTGTCTGCAGCAGGCAGGGGTGCACACTCCCGGGTGACTTTACCAAGCAGTGTGTCACGGTCCTTCACCCTGGGGACCCGTGAAACAGGCCCCCCCTGCCACCCAGTGCCACTGGGGAACAAGCAGGGGAGCTCCTGCTGCAGAGAACCCCAGAGCCTGTCTCTCCAGGATTCCCTGCATGAGATGGCATTTCACTCCCAGCTGATTCCCCTGGCTGGTGAGGGACCAGTCGTGCCCCCACTGCTCTAATGGGCATCTCGTCACTGGAAGAGCAGGAGGATGGAGCAGGCAGCAGGATGCTTTGACTGCGCTGTGTCTGCAGGAGCCGCACACCCCGAGCACAACCGATACCAGCAACAGCCGCAGCAGCGCTGGGTGGGGACAGAAAAATGAGCCTGCAAGGAACAAGGCAGTGCCTGGCCCTGGCAAGTGCAAGGACACGGTCTGAGGGTGATGTCAGCGCTGTCCCGGTGTGTGGAGCGTGGAGGAGCTGCTCAGCCTGCTGCATCCCACCCCATCCGTCAGCCCTGGGCACCTCCATGCCTGGGCAGCTGCAGCTGTTAGGGCTGGTGAGGGTTAAATCCCCAGCTCAGAGCCTACTCCCTCCAGCTCACCAGCTGTGCTGCTGCCACTGCCTGTGGGACCAGACACCCGGCTCCCTCCAAGCCAGGAGCTCCGGGAGGGTGGATGCAGCTCCGGGAGGGATTGCTGCAGAAGGGTTTGTGCAGTCTGGGAGAACCAGTTACTCCAGGATGTACGAACCCTTCTTGTTACCCCCTGCCCCCCCCAGCCCCTGGGTACAAGGTGTACCTGGTACCCCTGGACCCATGCAGGACCAAACGTGCAGGAGGTTTGTGGTCTCTGGCCTGGGTCCCCTGTCAGGTCTAAGAGCGCCCGTCCCTTTTCAAACCCTACCTCTTGCAAGGCCGGCTCCGCCCCTGGACGAAGTGCGAAGGTGGCCCTGGAAGCGGTGGGGTCAGTTCAGGATTCCCCCAGACCCTTTATTTGATAAAATTCCTGCCTGCAGGCTGGCTTCTTCCTTGATCGGCCATGGATGGATATCTGGCTTCATGCTGGCAGGCTGCCCTGGAGGAGGTCGGCTTCTGCCCGGGGAAGAGGGCAGTCGTTTGCAGAGATAGTGCACTGGCTTACCTCAGGGTTACCGGCAGTGATCTCCTGATAACTGCTGTTTCCTGAAAGTCCCTGCTTCTAGAGTCATGGGAATTTGCAAAAATCTCAGAGATCATCTCAGAATGATTTTATCTTTGAAGGAAAAACTATTAATTAAAGAACTTTGGAGAGCCCACTGTGACTCTGACCGCAAATGCAGAAGAGCCAACAGTGTCTGTTATTTTAAGATCTTTTCTTACCAAAAGCTTACTCGCATAGGAGGGGGTCTCTCCATATTGCCAGGGAAGGGTTAATGATGACATTTGCCACTGATGTTCTGACTCTATGATGTATCCCACACACGCTACCACGTTCTCCAGCTCTTGTTCTCCATTGTGTAAGAGCTACTTTTCAACAGAGCTGCTGCAACCAGAGGTTCCCACTTTACCCCACCACCTGCTCTCAGTAAACAAACAGCTTTGAAAAAGAGGGTAGCAACTTTAATTAAAAAGTCCCAGAAAGGTGACACCAAAACAGTTCCTCCAGAACAAAACAATGCTGCAAAACACCCCAGCACGGGCTCTGCTCCACTTCACATCCCCAGAAGACAGCCTTGTACCCTGCTCAACATGCTTGATGGCATCCCTTAGCGTGGCGACTCTCTGATTGATGGTTTGCGGAACTGGGAGGTGGTCTCTGTTCTACCTGGGACAGGATTTAGTCCCCAATAGGCCCAAGCTTCAAATATAAGCTGTTTCAATGCTTTGAGGCTGTAGGACCTGCACTGCCCACCCGTGGACTTGAGCAGGGAACCTTCCTTCCCAGGCTGGGAAGACAGCATGGTTAGATGGCTACAGGTGGCACCAGTTGCCTGCTCATGGCAGAGGCTGGGATGCCAGCCCTGCCACCAGTGTCATGCCCTTCTCTAGGGACAGAGAAGAGCTGTCAGATTCCCCCCCCCCAGTCAGTAGTTCCCACAACGAACGACTTGCCCACAAACCCCATTGCCATTGCTATTGCCCAAAGTGCTAAAATTAAGTCCAGCGAGGCCAGCAAAAGCCTGATATCACTCGTAAAGTGTTACTTGGTCCATGCTGTTCTCTAGGCAGAGGTGAAGGTTGGCGTCCCCAGCTCAGCCCTCCCTTTGGACACCCAAGTGTTTTGTTCTCTGTGTGCTCTCCCTGGGGCCTCTTAAACTCTGCATGAAATGGCTGATGGAGCTGGACTGAATACAAGCAGAGTGCACACATTGGGCCCAAATCACGTCTCCATCACTGCAGGGAACTCTGTGGAGGTCTTTTTGAAACAGTGCGGGAGATCTCCCCTACATCAGGTCAATGCATCTCCGTATTCAGCCTGTTTAGCAGAGTGTGTCTTGGCTAGAAGTCCCTGAGTGCCAGCGCTGTCCTCCCAGCTGGTCTGCAGAGAGAAGGACCGAGGGAAGCACCAAACCATCTCAGATGGGAAATCACAAAGAGATACATTTTAAAATTTCAGTTTTAAACAACTGAAAAGAGGCATCTGTAATGGAAAGTGCTGAACACTTTGATAGGTGTTATATATGCTTCCACCCTACACAAGTGTCTTTACGGTGAGCTGAGCATTCCATCAGGAACACAGGAGGATGGAGATACGGGTCTCTTGGTCTCCTCTCCTCTCACCTGCAATTTGTATTTTGAGTCAGCCAGGAAGTTTGTTTCCATGTTCAGTCACCGTCGGTTTGATGGCTGAAGCACTAAATCCATTCCTGGCCTTTGCAACTGTCCACAACTTCCGTAGTTCTTTGAACGAAGATCTTCTGAGTATTTCATTAAAAGCCACAAAGAAAGTGCCTGGGACCTTGGTGAGATTAGGTAAAATGTACTAACACCTCTATCCAGACAGCAGCTGGATTTTGCTTAGGAAAACCTCTGTCCTGTCCAATTTTGTTGCCTCCCTCTCACGTTGAGTGCATCGATATACAGACAATGTCCCCAAGGTGGGGAGTCAGCTACACCTCAGGCAGCCCCTCCAGCTGTGAGCCCTGTTGAACCGATCCATCACCCATTTGGTGAGGTTCGGTGAGGTTCGCAGAACTGGTCCAGCCTGTCATGTGGATCCTGCCCATCGGCACCGGCCTGCAGTCAGGACAGCTTGCAGTAGCTCCGCTGCTACCAGGTTGTTTGTGTTGGGCCCTCTGAGACAACGGCAGTGGGTAGGAATGCGTGTGATGTCCTTTCTAAGAGGACACGAGAAGGTTATCCACTGTTCAAGGGGTGCCTTGAGCGCTTGTGCCCAGAGTGGTAGCAACGTGCCCAGCAGATCAGTATAGCGCAGCTCGAGCTGTATTTTCAGTGATGAGTTTGCAAGAGTAGCACAACAGAGTCCTTGTTTGGTGCTTCTCCTCTTCACTTGCTTGCTCCTTAAATTCACACTCTGGTCCTTTTCTGTTTCCCTGTAAATAGAGAGTGAAAAGAGATGTGAATACTTAAACAGGCCCTGATGATATCTAAGAAATTCAAGATCTCTCCAACAAAAACATCTAAAATCAAAACACTGAGACTCAGGGGACCATGGACCATGGTCCACCAGTCAGATCCAACACAGAAGCACCAGCAGACTCCTGTCTGGGTGACACAGGGGATGACCATGATGCCCATGTGTGTAGCCACGTCAGCCTCTGAGTTGGACATTGTGGGCTGCCCAGTGATATTCAGGATCAGCCTGTGTCAGGGTATGAGTAAGGCTGCTAATATTTGGTCACAAGAGGAGAAATTTTTGCCCCCTTGAAGATCTAGACAGATGAGCAAACACCTGACATCGTTGGGGTTGATACTCCCCCTGGTGCCTCCCCTGGTGCAGAGTGGGGGATGCCACGGCTGTGGTGCCGTGCAGGGGAAGAGGTGTAAGGAAAATGAAAGAGGAACTCCTGGCACGCACTTCCATGGCATTTCGAGGTTGAAGTATCAAGGCAGAAAGAGCTGGAGGGTGCTGTTTTACCGTGACAGGCCATTCAGGTTAGTGGGGTGACTTGGGGAGTACAGACTGGTCCGGGAGTGGAGGAGGGCTGCTGGTTCCCAGTGCCCTGAACGCACGGGCACTGTGCCATAGCCACTGGGCTGTGCCATGGCCACGGCTGTAAAACACCCCCTGCAGCCTGGAGCAAACAGACTCAGTGCAAAACCACAAAAACCCAATGGTGAAAGATAAACTCTTGCGTCAATAATGCGCTGGGCTTGGGCCACGTCTCCCGGTGCTGCTCAGGACTGAGTCTCCAAGGGACAAGGACTCACAGATGCTTCGCTCATGCTTATCCTGCCATTGGTGAGGCTGGCTCTGGCAGGGATGGACTCTGCTCCAGCCAGTGTGGCTTGGGGACAGCAGAAGAAGGAAGGACCTATGTTTCTGGGATGGAAAGGGACACTGGAGACCATCAGAGCTGGTGCTCTGGAGGTGCTGGGATGTGCGGACTTGTGGATGCCCACCATGGGAGAAGGTGGGACAGGGAGGCAAGAGAAATCCTGTGGTCCCCTGCCCTGGGCACACACCACAAGTGAGAGGTTTTTCCATCTGGTAGCTGTGCCTGGCTGATTGCTTCTGCCTGTGCACAGGGGAAATTGAAGCCACCATGTCCTACCTGTGCCCATGACCCTCTGAGCCGGCTGCCTGGAGGAGGTGAAGGATGCTGAAGGCACTTTGTGCACGCACACAGATGCAGAATTTGGATTTGACTTGCGCACCGCCTCCCCACAGGCATCCTGCTGGGGAACAGGCTCCCTGCCTGGAGCCACGTGAGTTGGGTGGCTGTCAGAGACCACAGACAAACCAGAGAGGGCAAAATGTGCAAGCAGGAATACCCCATGAGGAACGCAGGATCCGGGGGTCTGCAGGACCCTGGCAGTGCAGTGCTTGGACTGAGCTGGTGTGTGGTGGGGTGCATTGGAGGCCTCTGCTCCTCCATGGAGCTGGACATGGCCTCATCAGTGCATGCCAGGAGGTCTGGGCAGTGCTTTCCTGAGCGGGTGAGCATCACCCTCAACGCCTCGTCACCCCAAAGCTTTCCCCTTGGCGAGATGCACTGGCTCATCCAATGTCAGGTGCTGGCTGAGACTTTGCTCCCCATCAAGCACCATTCAGGAGTGGTCTGCCCCACCGCTGGGGAGGGAAAAGTGGTGGCAGGGACCTTGCACCCATTTCTCGCCGAGTTCCCTGGGCCATGCCACCAGCTCACGGGGTGTTGTCCCTGAGCAACGCACCCAGGCAATGCACCCAACGAGGGACAGACAATGAACGGTGACAAAGCCTTCAGCCAAGCTTTACAGGCTGGATTGAACAGGTTTAACATTAGCAATTAAAAATCCCAGAGCAAATAAAGGAGGGTGTTGTTTACTGACGCCCTTCCTTATATATAGCTGCAGTATCCAACTAATGCTTGTTACTGGCTTTTATCTGGAGGCGCATCAAGGAAATTCTTGGAGGAGGCAGTCCCAAGGGCACATGGGTAGAAAAGCACCCTGAGACCTGCTGGCGGAGGGTGAAGCTGAACTCCTGGTCTGGGCATCTTGGTAAGTGTAGGGCTGTAAAACACCATGACTCACAGTGCAGCTTCCACGCTCCCCGGAGAGCTGAGAAAACTTCCCTTCTGCCTCTTGCGGTCACTGCCAACAAGACAAGAAACAAAGAAAAAGCAGTAAATAATAATAAAAAAGTGTTTCTCACCGGTTGTGAGAGGCTTTATTAAAAAAAAATGTGCAAGGAAATCTCTCTCGAGTGACTCGTGGATGGGGATCATGTCGTTTGGCAATCTTCCTGCGTTAGGCACCAGGAGGTACATGCCTGGGGGCACTGGCCTGGCTGAGATGCCAAAACTAAGGAGACAGGTGAGTGTGGTCTCAGCTCTGATACTCCCCCGAACTCTGCCTTCTCTTTGATGTACTGTTATAAAACCATTAGCTCCTTGGGGCAAGGGTTGGCTCTTGGTACGTGGGTGCATGGTTGGCTCCTGGCTGGGGCATCCTCCTACTGTCATGATCCTTTTGTCATGTACCATACAGCTACAAGCACTGTGGGGCTGCTCTTTAATTAAGTCAGTCTAATTGGCTCCACCAGCCTCGCCAGCACACTGATGGGGAGAAACATCCCCTTGGGATGTTGGGAAGGAGGCAGGACGTTGTCTGTGCGGTGGTGCTCTCCTGACAAACAGACGTTTCCACCTCTCTTAAGCTTTGCAATGGTGTATCTGCTCATAGGTGAGTCCAAAACTGAGCCCTCTGCAGCAGCTCTTGGCTGACCTGGATGTTTCCGGGGCTCATGCTCAACGTGTGGGTCCCTCCTGCCGTGGCACCGGGCTGCAGAACCCAGCCAAGGTCCAGGCTACCTAATCTTTCTGCCCGTTGGGCAACGGCCAAACAAACCAGGCATGTTCTAGACCAGCCTGAGATTAAGAGAGTATAATCTTGAAGCCAGTGTTCAAACATGGCACTTTGTACCCAGTTTTTGTGTATTCAGCTTTTGTCACTGGGCTGTGTACAGGGCATCATACCGATGCCTTGGTGACACAACCTTCGCTTGATTTTTCACTGTTCCTCGTTACTTTGCTGGAAATATTTTCCCCGCTGGCAAAACCTTCCCAACCTGGGCAGCCCAGTAGTGCACACCAGCACATAGCATACACCAACGAGCAGCCAGGTTTGCTCACTCACACGCCACTTACACAGAGGTTTTGGTACTAAGCGACAGCCTATTATCTGGATTATTCTTATTGACTTTCTCTATTTGCCCAGGCTGTATCACTGAGAGACGGCTCGCACTCCCTGTCCCTCTGCTACCAAAAGCTGTCACGAGAGAGCAGCGTCTCCCCAGGACCCACAACTCACAGCATCATCTGATGGGAAGGACTGAGGAAATAAACCCCAGAAGCTAGCTACCTCCAGTTTCCACTAAAATGCCCCTCCCCAGATTCGTTCAGACAGGCTCACCTCATCAAAACCAAGTTCCTGTCCATCATTAATCCATTTGAGAGCATTTTAAAGTCTAACATTACTCCTGAAGAGTGGCTGTCACCAGCAGGAGGGTCTGGCTGCCCTGCCAAGACCTCTGCATTCCCCAGCACTAGCAAAGCATCCCTGTGCATGCTGAGCTGTAGGTACCTTTCCCCTGAGGGTCCATCTGGCTGGTAGATGCTGTGGGGACCAGCAGGCCCATCCCTTTGGTCTTTTTGGATGCTCTTCACCAACTGGATAATGCTGTGGAACTTCCCAGCATGTGACGTTGCTCCTCCGAGTGCAAGTTTCCATCTCGGCTTTGCTGGAGCCGTGGGTTAGTTAAAACCTAGCTCCCTAAATGGGACCTCGATGTTGAATGTGTACCAGAAGACCCAGAAGACGAGGCTGAAGGCGATCAACAGAGCTCCCAAGTAAACGAAGAAGTCCCAGGAGCTTAGCGGAGCAAAAATTCCCACAAAGAGGATGATCAGCCCGATCACATCGCACAGCACAGCCAGGAGGAGTATCAAAGCGCAGCGGCCGATGAGCTTTAAGAAGGCCATGGTGGAGCCCCCCAGCAGAGACCCTCAGGGTGGGGGCAGAGGGGCCGGCAGCATCCCGGCAGCCTGTCCCTCGCTGCTTCTGCCGCTGGCTGCCAGGAGGAAGTACAAATGTCACAACACACCTTGCCGAACAATCGGGAGGGAGCACACGATACTGCTTTAACCGTTTCATGGCCCTGCCATGGCCCTGCCTCTGCCAGTCCTGGAGGGCATCCCAGGCCTGCGTTTCTCTGCACTGCACGGCGTGTGTCAGCCCTCCGGGGAAGGGACCTGCCACCAGGATACCCCCTGATTGGCCTGGGTGTGCGCGCATCACACCCAGTCTGCCTAAAAGGTGCAAGTCTGGTCCTGACCCAGCCCGCAGACAGGCCACGCTCCTTCGATTTGAGAACGGGGGCATCTTGTGTCACTTTTGGGCAGCATCCGCCATGCAAGGGTCCCGGCAAAGTCTGCAGGTCACCGGCTCTGACATCCTGGTGACAGCCTGGAAATGTTGCATCGTTCCCCTCTCTTTATAGGTAAACTGAGGCATGGGACTTTGTCCAGAGCATCAAAAAAACATCACCCTTGCAACACCTCCAAAAAGCACGCCTTGCTGGAAAGACACAAATCAGACAACCCATGTCACCACCCATCCCAAAAATGGGAACCAAGCAAGTCAGTGATGAATCACCAAATAAGGCAAAACTTCCCAGAGCTCCGCGCTCGTCTCTGAGCAGCCAGTGTCGCCTTATGGGAGCCAGGGCTGCCGCCTTCTGCTCCCAGGTTGCTGCGTGACACTGGGCACGTCTTTCCGCTCCTGCCTCTGGTCTGTGCGTGCTTGGCAAACAGGGAAAGTCTGGGGGAAGTGGAGCATCCAGGGAGACCTTGGCTCTGGGAAAGCCATCCCAAGACAGGAGCACGGCATGGCCTGGGGGCTGGCAGCTGCCTGCCCCATCTCTTGGCCATGCAGAGGATGTCAAAGCTTGAGACAGGACCATTTGGGACAAGGTCAGCATCAGGGACTGGAGCAGTGCCCAGATGCAAGTACTTGCTGGAGATGGCTTTAGCTCCAGTGGATGCCATGGGTCGTGCCAGGAGTGGTCTCCCCAGTCTCCTTTCCAAACCCCGAGCATCCGTCTGCCACCTGGGCAGCCCCACCACCGCTCTGCCACGGGTGAGGTGATGGCTGGAGGGAATGGGGCACATTACCTACCTTGCCTGAGTGTCTCCTCTGCTGCCCAGGGAATCCCAAGCGCTAAAGGACCCCATGCTCCTGCCTGCCACCCACAGCGTGCGTCTCACAAACAAGCACGTGGCAGAGGAGGCTGCCCAGCATGGCCCCACGGTCCTCCCTCCTAACCCCCTCCAGCCTGCCGCTTGCACGCACACGGTGCCATGCAACCCTCTGTTCCAGCGTGTGCTGTTCCCTTCCAATGGCGAGGGTCTGCCTCTTCCAGGAGATACTTTTTCCCCCTTGTCTGAACAATGAAGGCTTTTAAATACGCAAATAAATAACTAATCTCTTCTTTGTGCATTATCACCCTCTGGAGCCTGAGGGAGAATCTGCTTTTTGCCAGCCCAGGATCAGCCCTGGATTAATTACCAGAGGGCTGGTGGAAAGTGCTGGGGCACAGCTGCTTTTGGGACCCAATCTCCTGGTCTGCAGGATACGTGCTCTGAAATCTGCCTTCATGGGTGCCCAGCCAAAAAAATCCCTTGCTCCCAAGCCCAGCCTGCAGTTCCTAGTGGTCTTCTCAGCACCTGCAGCCTCCCCGGAGCTGAGCCGGGCTGTCACCCAGAGTTCAGCGGCCAGAGCTTCCCCAGGTGCAGGCTGGGCTTGCTGGTACACCGGTCGTCTTCCCTTACCCCTGCCCCGCCATGGTGACATGGGGCTCAGAGCTGTGCCCAGCGCCTGACCCGCGTTGGGTGGATGCCTGTTCCTGTAGTCTTCTTTCAATGCACTGCGGTGATCGTGGAGGTGGACGGAGGATGGAGAAGGAGGTTTGCAGCTCTTTGCTCCCCAGTTCAGCTGCATTTTTATCAACGCACCTGTGGTTTAGCGTTGACAATGATGGAGCTACTCTGGCCAGTTTTCTGAGCCCAAGCTCGAGCTCCCTCTGAAAGGAAGGAGCTTTTCTGTGTGCCCTCTTGCTCCCACAGCTGTATCCAGTTCCTGTCTCCTTTTCTGTGTCTGTATCTTCTGCTCGCTGAATTTCAAGGAGTTCTTCCAGGTGATTAGAAGTTTTTATCAATGTGGGAGAGCCCCAGAAGATGCCTCGATTCTTTTCTGTCCTTTCTAGCCTGATCTCTGATCCTGACAGACATTAGCCACATGGGGCAGAGTGGACATCACCCTTCCTTAGACCAGGGACACCCTCCAAAAGCAATCAGTTTGAAGAAAAATGGGTCTGATGCAAGAACCTCCAGTCAATCCAGGTGTGCCCAGCACCCCACTGCAAAAGGCTTTTGTCACCTTGGTCTCACCAGACCAAATGAAGAAGTCTTCTCCTGGGCTGCATCTCATCCCATCCCAGGAATGAAAAAGAGAGCAAGAACACTTGTGGAGGTTGTTGCAACCCAGAAACTGGGAATTGCTGACCCCACTTTGGAGGGTGGAACAGCTGTGGCAACTCCTGTCCCTCTGGAGGAGACAATGTGTGGTGGGATAGCCTGTCCCATATCTCTGGTGCCCCTCCAGGAGAGTTCTGGAGCCGAGGCAGTATTTACCACTGCAGACAAGGATTCCTTCAGGCTTCCTTCCTCTGCAGCCTCCAGCTTTTGTGAGCCAAATGTTGCAAGGTGAACATCCCATATTCCCCTTCAGGAGGCTGTCAGCAGCCCAGCTTGGATTTACTCTGTAAAAGGCAGGGTTTTCATCTGGATGCGTTTCAGTGATGCTGAGCCCTGCCAAGAAGTGTGTGAGAGCAGCAATTTGCCCATGACAGCACAAAAGGAAACACAACACACCAAAGTTGCTCCCTGGGTTGGAAAGGAACTCAAAGGTTTCCAGAAGTTCATTCACCTCCAATTAATAGCTCAGAAAACTGCAAACAGTTGCATTTTGCTCCAAAGATACTTAACAAAGAGCAGAAAACTCTCCCTACTTCTTCTGCCTTTTTCTAGCCCAGTTCTGCCGTAGCTGGAAAGATGATGTTAGAGGAAGACTTGTTCCTGGAGCCGTCCCAGAACAGGTTTGCAGAAGTATGTGGCAGGAGCGAACCAGTTCTTCACAGGGAACAATGAATGTTGCTTCCCCAAGTTACATATTAGTTGGGAGCAGCAAGAATTTGAGCAGGCGAATGGAAGTGGTCTGACAAAATCTTTGGCTAGTGGGAGTCAGTCAATATTTATTTAACTGCAGCATGTGGAGACAAACCCAAGAAGGAGCCTTCAAAAAGTTTCTCCTGTAGTGAAACCCAGGTAACTCCCTGTAGCATGGGCTGAGCTTTTATGAAATCTCTGCCTGAGGATGAGGAGAAAACGGACAGGCAGCACAGTGCTGCTTGACCAAGCAGCCCAGGGATGGTTCCTGCATGGTGATCTCCAGCCACAGCTCCACGGCTCAACGCTGGCTGTGCCTGTGGTGGTGAATGGCTCAAGCTGCTGAACATGCAGGGGCTGCAAATGAGCTCAGCTTTGGCAGGGCTGTGAGAACTCCCTTCTGTGGCACGAGGGACTGGTTTCCTTCAAGGGCTGGCAGCTCCATGCAGGGTCAGAGCATTTTGGCAGCGGGTCCCAGCTGTGGGACTTGCGGCTGTGGGAGTGAAGCTGCTCTCCAAGTGTTCTCCTCCCAAGTCTGAGTGTAGGAAGAGCTTCCTTGACCGAATGAAAGCTCAGAGCAATTTATATTGAACTCTCAGTTCATGTTCCTGGGGAGGAATGGTAAAACCAGCTCACCCTTCCCTTTCCCCCCCACTCCCCAAAAGACACTGATTGATAGACACTGAGTGACTGTACCTCTTCATACATCTGGGAAAGGAGCCCAGGCGTGGATGGACAGGAATAAGGCTGATTTGGGAAAGGCTCCCTCCCCCCTCCCCCTGCCTGGCGATGCTGATCCCCTGGGAAGCATCCCAAAGAGGACAGCACTTCACGTGGCGGGTTAGCACACGCTCCCCTCTGCTGAAAGAAACTCCCACACTTCCCAGAGCCCCTCACATCCCTGGGCAGGGGGAGTGAGCTCACCCAGACCACAGCGCAGCAGGGATCCAGCACCCCCTGCCCGACTTTGTGCTGCGAACACCCTGGAGCTCTGTCTGGCACATGCCTTTGGTGGGTACGTGGCTGTTGAAAGCTTTTCTGCAGGATCTCCCCAGGAGTGGCCGGCAGCCGGAGATGCTCCTGTGCCTGACGGGAGTCAGGGAGCGGCAACGCCGGGGTCCGCCCTGCCCGGCAGCACCCACCAGTGCTGGCAGGCACCGCTGTGCAATCATTGCAGCAGATTCAGCGGGCGAGAGCTGGCTCAGACCCACACCTGCAGCGCCAGCAGCCAAAGGGCTAGTGAACTCTCCCAGCGCAGTGCCCCGGGGACAGATTATCTGCCAGCTCCTCCGGTGCAATCGGCCATGCACGGCACTGCTTGCCTTGGGCAGCAGCTCTTTCCCCAGAATGAGCGACCGTCAAACGGAGCTGAGGTCGGTACAGCTAAAGGAATACATTGGCAGTGCTGGTTATACTGGCCTGCGATTTCCAGCCACCCCTTCCCTATGCTGGAGTCCAAAAACCCGGTGGAGGATGCATTCGGGGGCGGAGGGCAAGCAGAGGTGGAAGGAAGGTTGCTGGCTTATCCCAACCCCAAGCACTGTGCAAAATTTGGCATAATCCATGGGCACACCAGCCCACTGTGGGACCCTAAGGGCTTGGGACAGGCGGGGTGCAGGACAGACCCCGCATTCGACACCCCACACCCCCAAACCCTGCAGGACCAGTTGGGGCTGGGGGAGCACCCACGGCAGCCAGGAAAAAATAGACAGACCTTTGACCTGCCCCCTCCCCACCCAAGCAGAGGGGGGAACCCGTGCACTAAATGACGGCGGTAAGCGCTAGGGAGGGCCAGAGTCAGTTATCAGCACTGAGCAGAGGGAGGGCCTGCAGCTTTTCCCAGTGAGGATTTCAGCCGGGAGCCATCGGGGTCCGTCACTGGTCCAATGCCTCGGTCCCTCAGGCAGAGATGCCACAGAGCCTTGCTGTAGCAGAGGCAGTGCCCCGCACACCTGGTGCCTCTCAGAGGGAAGCCTGGTGAGCTGCTTCTCATCTACCTGCAGGGCCCGGCTCAGCGGTAATCGCTGATCTTCCCAGCAGAGCGGAGGAAGCTGTCAATGATGCACCACTCGGGATTTGTGGCTCCTGTTGCCCTTGGAGTGGGTAAAAGCACGCGGGGAGCCCAGCCTGCCATCCTAAGCGATCCCCGAGATGTGCCAACATCAGATCTGGGGCTGTTGGTCTCTCTTGATCTCGGCCACACATCAAGAGCCCGCAAACATGAAGAACTTCCCCTCAAGCGCTTTCCCTGGAGACCCTGTCCCCAAAATACCAGCTGTCCCACGGGGACACACATACACAGACATGTGGGACGCCCTTCTGAGTCCTTTGGCCCTTCCTGGATCCCAAACCAGGCAGGACATACTCTGGAGCTGCGTCTTCCCTAAAATCCCCCAGTTTAGTCCTTCCAGCATGTAACCAAGTGTGGAAGACCCAAGCTCCCAAGCTCTTTTTTCACCTTGTCCAGGGATAGTCCTGGGGGCTTTAACTGCCGTTTTCACTGCCCGAGTCCAGCAGGGACTTTCTGAGCTACTTTCATCTCTGCAAACAGTTTGTCATTCCCGTACCTGTGCTCAGCTTCATACTTTGCCAGGACAAAGGACATGAAAGAACTTTCCAATGAAATAATTCCTTCCGTGAAGAGAAGACACAGGAGGCCGGCTGGGCAGGAGCCAAGCCTGGCTGAGACCTCCTCCAAGGGCTTTGCCTGGAGTAAGGGATGCAGGCAGACTCTCTGCAGGAGGTGGGAAGGAAAGAGCAGGAGAGGGGAAAGTCCCTTTCCCTCCTCTGGCATGAGCCAAACTGCTCTCCATCTGCAGGGAGCGGAAAAACTACGTCCCCGTGGTGGGTGACGCTGCAGGCAGGTGCCTGGGGCTGGCTGGCATAGGCTGCAACCACACAGCACCCATCAGCATCAGGCTGCCCTAACTGTTCAGGGATTAAAATCAACTTTTATCTCTGTGGGGAGCGTATATGGATAGGTAGGTAGGTAGGTAGGTAGGTAGGTGGCTGGATAGATAGATAGATAGATAGATAGATAGATAGATAGATAGATAGATAGATAGATAGATAGCAGGACACAGGTTCCCCTGACAGCTCTTTGCTTGACAGATGATGCTGCTGTCCCGCTTCTGTCTACCCACACTGACTGAGAGCCTCTCCAAGCAGTATCTCAGGTCTTCTTCACAAAATAGTTTAATATTCCCCCCCCCAACAATTCCAGTCCTTCATCACATGTGCATCCTTGGAGGGTGACAGCTGAATCTGCCAGCCTGAGGAGTGGTCGCAAGGATTTTGCTTTAAAACTTGTGCAAGTCTTTCCAGGCCCTGAACCAGGGGGAAAGTGCTGCAAACAGGACCCTGCAAGGACTGGTCAAGTATAAAAAGTTATAAAACCCATCAGACATCTATGAGAGCTACCCAGGGGGTTCTGGTTGATGGTGCAGCATCCTGGGGTGGTCCCTTCCGAGGGCGCCGTGGGAGGTACAGGGCGACTGGTGGCCCACGTTTCAGCTGCAGAGGGATGTGCGGCACCAAGGCTTGGCAAAGACCTTCTCCAGGGCTCTGCTCCTCCCCAACCATCACCAGGAGGGATGCACCAGCACATCGCTGCCCGTCCATCTAGGAGAGATGGAACCTTACTGGTGTGAGTGCATTCAGTGCAGCGTTGCGTGGGGCTGTATTACACACGCACTCAACTCGAGGGCTGCACAATTCAGTTGGAAGGGATTTCCTTGCACTGACACAGATACACCAGTAAGTATTCTGGTACCTCCTCCCCAGGTGAGTGCAGGCGGCAGCCAGGGCTGCTGAGCCGTGGCAGGGCTGCCATGAAAGCAGCGTCCCCTTGCAAGAGCCTGCGAGGGCAAGAGGGAGGTGGAGGAGACAAATTTCTCCACCTGCCTTGGCAGAGCCCTGCAGCTGCTGGGAAGGCCACTGCTGGACCAGGGAAGGGCTGAGCAACCCAGGGATGGAGTTTAAAACTAGAAAGTTTAAACTTTTAGGTTCACAAGCCTCAAAGGAGACTCCTAATTAAATGAATACCCAGGGCAGCGTTCGCTGGCCAGGTGGGGGGTCTCCAAAGGGGATAACCACAGGGGTTAACCAACACCCCTGCATCAACATGGGTCTCCCAGAGCACGCTTGCCCAGGACGCCCTGCCGGAGCGGTTTCAGACTGTGGCCCATGCCAACATCCTGGGGACCTGAGCCCCCATGCCAGCACTGGCACCCCCAACCTCTTCTGCACTCCCAGGGTGCTCCAGCACGGAAAGGGATGGAAAGTTCTGTAACCCCTAACAGAGCCCTAGCAGGTCTTAAAACCAAGAAAACTGAGGCTGGGGGGACAACACATTTTTAGCAGCTTCTCACTAGTGTCCTGGGAGCCCCAGCAGTCTGGGGGTTTGTGTCAGGGCTGGGGGTCCAGGCTGGGTTAAAACCAGGCTGCACCAGACAGCTTGGGAGCAAGCTGGGATTCATGTTTTTTCCTTCCCAGGGTTGTGGACAGGAGAGTCTGGGAAGGAGATCGACATCTCTGAAGCCCCCGAACCTTTGGTGTTCGTGGTGGGCTGGATGCTGCAGACCCCATAATGCAGGGAACAGGAGTCTTCCTATCCCCGACGCTGCCGCGTGCGGAGGAGCAGAGCTTTAAATACCCTGGGTCAGAGCGTTGGAAGTAAACAGTTTCCTTTTCGGTGATGACTTCTGTTGCAACCTGATATTCTGGTTAAGAAGAAAAAACACAACTACTTTTGTTGCTGCAACACCCAGCTCCGGCGGGGAACTCCCAGCCCTGGAACTGCACACACGTGCCCGGGCAGCTCTAAGCGATGGCACAGCTGGCGGCTTTCCCTGCCCTGGAAACGCCCAGGTCACAGCAGTACCCAGTCTGAGTGAGAAATAACCAGATTTAGCGTCTCTGACACCATTGGGGTGACAGCTGACAGCCCCGGTTCAGCGTTCCCTCTCATCCCTTAGCAAGGTTAAGGGGCAAAGCCGGGGCATGTTTGCTCACAGCTGCCTCCACAGCTTTCCCTCCTCAGCGCTGCCACAGTGCAAGTCTGAGCTCGTTTGACAGTTTCCACGTGCCTAACACCTAGTGAGAAAATAGGAAGGATTGGGTTTTTTTGCTTTTATTTTTTGTTTGGTTTTTGTTGGTAGGGTTTCAAACTCAGCACTAGCATTGAGAGCCCTCTGAAAGTTATTACTCTCATTACTGCTCGTTAAGGACAGGGAAGGGCTGCTGCTGGCTTTGAGTAAAGGATGGGCGATTGCAGTTCATCCCGGTGGGATGTCGTCTGCTCCTTAGGGTGCAAGGAAGCACCGTCAGCATTTCAGGGTGTCCGGCTAATGTCCAGACACAGTCTTGAAGCTGACAGCCCAGTGGAGACTTGGGATGTCGGCCCCCATGGCCCCCCGAGCCCTTGGCCATGTTTCCAGGAAGGAGTGGTGGGAGCACTCAGGGGAATACGTGTGCACTTATGGACACTGGTGCTCACCTGCTTCCTTCCACAGTTAAACCTTTTAAATCACTGTTTGCAAGGGCATGTAGTGACAGGACGAGGGGCAATGGTTTAAACTAGAGCAGGGCAGGTTTAGATGAGACATTAGGCAGAAGTTCTTTGCACTGATGGTGGTGAGACACTGGCCCAGGTTGCCCAGAGTGGGGGTGGAGGCCCCATCCCTGGAGACATTCAAGGCCAGGCTGCATGAGGCTCTGAGCAACCTGATCCAGTTGAAGATGTCCCTGCTGACTGCAGGGGGGTTGGACTAGATGGCCTTGAGAGGTGCCTTCCAACCCAACACATTCTATAGCTCTATGATTCTATGATTTATACCCCAGAACAGGGGGGCTGGTGCTAGTGCAATTCCCAGCTTCAGAAATTTGCAGGTTATACCAGGTGTGAATCCAGTTAACACCAAGTGAGATAAAGCACAATTTAGCATTCTCACAAAGAGGTATGCGAGGGGGGGTGTGCGGTGTCTTTGGGCAGGTTTAACTTTTGTTAGAGCTCAGGAATGAAGAGGGTGTTGCAGGCGGGCTGCGCAGCAGAGCCTGCTGGGCGGGTTTGCTGGCGGCTGACCTTTGAGACGCCAGAGAGACATTTCCTCTTCGAGCTGCTCTGCAGAGATAATGAATTTTGTAATGGATTTCCTGTTCTTTTTATAGAACAGGGGAAGCTGGCAGCTTGCTTTAGTAAGAGCTGGACGTAATTATATTGACTGGATAACACAATATTTTCTTAAAAGATATTTTTCTTTGGTTTGATCCAAAGCATCACACCAGAATTCAAACAGGCTTCTGTGGGGGTAGAGAGGAATACTGGGGGAGCAGTCAAAGAGTGCTTTGTGGGTGCATGGGAAAGACCAAGAGACATGAGGTGTCCTGTGATCAGATCAAAGGTGCCTCCAGGCCAGTGCTGCCTCCAGCAGCACACGACGAGCCCAGCCCTTGCTGACGTCTGCTCCCCATGGACTTCTCCAGCAGCCACCACTGTTACGTTACAGAAGTGAGAGGACTCATCCTTCTCTGTTGCTTCTGCTATCTCTTTTTTGATCCGTTGTCCATAAACCCCTTTTGAACCCACAGATACCCCCTCGCCTCTGCAGCCTCCCATACCAGCAGGATGTAGAAGTTCACTGGTCCCACAGCACAGAGGCAGGATTTCAGTTTTCGGCAGCCCTGCAGTTTTTTTCTGGGCCATGGCAGGGCATGCATTTTGTGTCAGCTCCTAATGAAACCCTTGCGAATGGCCTCCAGGATACCTTGCATCTCTATTTCCCTAAGTTGCTCCAGCGCAGCCTCTCCCGCTTCAGGTGAATGGTGCATTTCCCTGTGCTGGGAGCTCTTTGCATCGCGTGCAGAAATGTAAAGTCCACCCAACTTCCCAGCAGTAATCAGGCATTTATACCCTGTGTAACAAGAGTTCCCACTCTGTTGCTGGACTTCCACCTGCATGTTGATCTTTGAGCTGCTAATCTAACTTTCCCTTCAGTTAACATTTCTCTCTCTTTACCTCACTGTACCCCTATATATTGGGGCAGCAAATGGTAAGATCCACCTGATAAATCATAGAATCACAGGATGGTTTGGGTTGGAAGGGACCTTGAAGCCCATCCAGTGCCACCCCCTGCCCTGGGCAGGGACACCTCCCACCAGCCCAGGTTGCTCCAAGCCCCGTCCAGCCTGGCCTTGAACCCCTCCAGGGATGGGGCAGCCACAGCTTCTCTGGGCAACCTGGGCCAGGGGCTCGCCACCCTCACAGCAAAGAATTTCTTCCTCAGATCTCATCTAAATCTCCCCTCTTCCAGTTTGAAGCCGTTACCCCGTGTCCTATCACTACATGCCCTTGTCCCCCCCCAGCTTTCCTGTAGGCCCCCTTTGGATACTGAAAGGCTGCTCTAAGGTCTCCCTGGAGCCTTCTCTTCTCCAGGCTGAACCCCCCCAGCTCTCTCAGCCTGTCTTCACAGCAGAGGGGCTCCAGCCCTCCCAGCATCTCTGTGGTCCTCTTCTGGACCTTCTCTGACAGGTCCCCATCTTACTTGTGCTAAGAACTCCAAAGCTGGATGCAGTACTCCAGGTGCATGGAGTACTCCCTGGAAGGAGGGACTCCCCCCCCTCCTCCTCTCAGTGAGCTTTGCTGATCCCTGGCTTATTGCCTTTACCTTCCCCCAGGCAGGCTCCATCCTCCTGCCAGGCACTTTCCTGTGCCACCCATGTGCTCCTCGCACCTCAACAGAGGTGTACCCTGAGCATACCATCAGAGCTGAGACCCTCACCCAGCACCCGAACTAACCTGCAGCTCCAGCCCCCATCTTCTCCCAACGTCCTGAGGGACCCCCCCTGCATTGTGGCCCCTGGGTGCCACACCATCTTCCACCGCTAACACCTTCTAACGCAGCCTCCCCTCTCTACCAGCCAGCACAAAACAACACATGTGAGACCAGAGCAGCAAGATGAAAGTCCATTGGGAATTTTTTGCTTTAATTAAACCTAATGTTCCTGTTATAAATCATCAGTCTGGAATCCCATTAGTTTCTTGGTCTCAGTGATTTCTTATCATATTAACATTTCACTGACTGTCTCCTTATTCTTGGTCGTGAGACACGGAGAGCAGGACCCTGCTCCCTCTCTCTGAGCTATTTGGTGCATCAAGTCCTCCTGTCACATCCCTTTGGACCGCAAGCCGTCTCTTGCCACAGCAGAGCTGTTTGCAGCTGGGACTGCTTCCAGGTGCCTCCTCCAGACTGTGACCAGATCTGCAGGCTGGAGCCAGCAGGGACCTGGTGATGCTCTTCACGTCACTCCGTGATTTCCCCATCATGAGTCCTGACGCTTGTCTGCTCTTCTGCCTGCAGCTGTGCCCCGAGCAGGAGTTTTAGTTGAGTGTTCTCTGCCCATTGCAGCTAAATCAATACAGACTGCTGCCCAGTGCCAAGTCGGGATTGCAAAACCAAGCAAAGCCTTGCATGGCGTGATGAATGGCTGAGGAACAAACGGAGGTTTACTGGGTCCAGTGCCAGATCATACACCTTGTACACGCCATTCACAAGCCTGGCACCGGCTGGCCAGGGACAAACATCTGCGCTGCCCAGGAAATAAATAAAACTCAGTGCCAGGCTGAGGCTGGGGCAAAGGGATGTGCGTGGCTCGTAATGCAGCTGTGTTGGCCACCAGGCTGGGAGATGCCTCCTCAAGCTCTCCCAGCACTGGTGGAGGGGATCTTCAGGTGCATGGGACTGGCTAGCCTTGGTCACATACTGATGGGAGCCTGGCAGCAGGGGCAAGGGGAGCCCACGCTCCGTGGTTAATTGTGTTGTTAGCCAGATTGTGGTGGCACAGAATCTTCTACTTGAAGGCTTTAGCCCACGAGCATCTTGGACCATATTTGGAGGCAAAAATGATGATGTGGGACCAATTTCAGATGACCCAGAGGAGCTTAAATATTTTTTTCCCACGGGGAATCAGCTCTTGGCCCCAAGCACGGTTCCCACAGCTACAGCTTCATCATCCTTGACGAGAGCAAACACTCGCTTTTAACTGACCTGCTGGGCGCCTGCCTGCCTGGAGCAGCAGGGTCTGTTACCCTCTGCTTTCGCTGCATCTCCTGATGCTATGCAGAGCTTCCAGCGTGTCTGGCAAATTAGAGGGATTGAAGGGAATGTGGCTCCAGGATGTTGCAGAGGCTGAAAGTGCAAACTGATTTGAAAAAGTGGGTAAAACAGGAGGAGCTGGGCATGTTGGCTGTATCAGTGATGGTTAAACAGTGGTCTGGAGCAACCTCTGGCTTGGCTCTGAGCTGCTGTGAGCTGGGAGGTGTGCGTAAACCAGGAGAAGGGCTGCTGTCTGCATGCCCCATTCCTTGTGCTTTTCTCTAGCTTTCCTTGGGAGCTGTTGGTAGACGTGGGATACTGGGTTAGAGAAACCTGGGGGCTTATACAAACTTCCTCTCATCAGCGGCTGATGGAGGTTATCACACTCTGTCTGTTTGAAACTGAAGAGTGAACACATGGCAGATTCTCTCAGTGCTCGCCCACCAGCCTCCCTTCCTTCCTCCCACGGCATCTGGAAGAGCAACGGGGCTGCCTTGGCTTCCCCGCAGAGGTGCAGACTACAAAGAGGAGCTTGGTGGGGTCTCTTCTTCTGTGTTCCTCTTCTGCTTCTGATCAGCACTGACCACATCCTCACCCCGCAGCAGGTGCCGTGGCCTTTGAGCCGGTGCTTGCCCTGCTGGGGAGTCCCACAGTGCCGAGGAAGGGCTGACGTGGGATCCAGTCTGGACCAGCACTTGTGAAAAGTCAGACTCTCATCAGTGCCTGAACCCAAAATTAGAAGCTGGACATTATGGCCCTATTTATATCAACCCAGATCTTGCTGTCCAGACTGAGACCAGTTCTTCAGACTGAGAATTTGTATTTGGAATTTGTCTTTTAAAGTAAATCAGGGCTGCTGAAAATATAAAATTAAAGGAAAAACCATGCAGAAAGGATCTGTTTCTTCCTTGGTGAATTGCCTGAGGGCACACATTTATTAAAGGCAGAAACACAGAGCGGTAAAGATAACGAACCTGTCTCACATTCTGGTCGCGTGAATAGGCTGATGGTTCGGGTTTGTGGGTGTCTCCGGCAGACATCAGTGCAAATGCAGAGATGCTGCAAAACAGCTTTGCCTCTGCAGGCTGGAGGAACAGTGTTTCTTAAACACCTGCTGCCAGGGGGAGGAAAAAAATTGCTGCTTGTGATGCTGCTCCTGGCCTTGACCCTTTGGCGCAATAAATAAAGCTTGTGACTGCTCCACCCTGAGCAAGGAGTGAGCTCCAGCAATGCCTCAGCCAGCCACGGTGACAGCAATGTCCTGACCATGGGCATCACATTTCGTCCTCCTGAGCTTTGGTGAAAGGCATTGCCTGTTCTGGTGGCCTCCTCTGATACAAAGTGGTCTGGAACTACATTGTCCTGCTTTTCTTCTCTGCTGACTCCACTGAACCATCTCTGGCCTCCCAGTTTCTACATCTGAGCTGCAGGTTGCAGTCAGCAATGCTCACACCTGGCTTTACTCACACTCTGTAGTCAGCAGGCTCCTCTCTGCCCATGTATCTTGCAGAAGCTACTGGTGGAGCCAGGCTACTTAGGAGCTTTGCTTTTCCCAAAGTGTGACGTTGGGTAGCTCCTTGGACACAAGGGTGATGCAGAGAGCTTGGACCTGCCTTGCTGGGCTCAGCTGCAAAATCCTGCTCTCTTTTTTTTTCTGGGATTGCTTGGATGAATTACAAAGTTCGTTTTCACATTGGAGATTGGTACGGTGTGTTTTAGCTGTAGGGAAGAGACTTACTGGGATGAAATCCTCTAGGAGAGTACAAGAACATGTTTCTTTTTATGGCTAACCAACACAGGTGGGTAGAGGGGAGGGGAGCCTTCCCGGGAGGGCGCTGGGCTGCCCTCAGCGGTTAAAGAAGAAGGACTTGAGGCTCTGCAGAAACTGTGACTTCTGTCTCTGCTTCTGCTTCTTCCGGATGATGGGGATCCAGACAAGGCCACAAACGAGGAGCATCAGTCCCAAGGACAGGAAAGCTGGGCCACACATTTTATAAACTTTTTTGTTCTCGCTTTGGATGCAAGACAGGCTGGTGATGACTATCCCAAAGAGGAAGACGGCTGCTCCGACAGACACAACAATGACAGGCTTGTGGTATATGTCCCACTTGCTCCTGGATGCGCTGGTCCAGACGGACTCGCTCCGGGAGCTGATGCAGAGGGTGCTGGCCGTGTTACTGGTCATCAGCTCCTTGGACTGAGGAGACTTCTCACTCCCATCAGGGCTCTTGGGGGGAATTTCCATGGTGACGGGATCTGCAGAGGAGACCTGAGATGGACGAAAGAGAAAGAGCAGAGCAGGGCTAGTGATGGAGGATGGATTGGCTGCTTTCCATTTGGTCATTAATCAGTGCCATGTCAAATGAAGGTGGGTGACTGCAGGGAGAAGAGCATCGTGCCTATCAGAGCAAAGAAATGTAGGAACAGGCAACAGGGCCCTGCAGGTAGGACTGAGGGAGCCACCAATGGACACTGGGACTCCCGCAGTCCCTGTGCCTGTCCTGAGACCTTCCAGCTCACCAGCTTCCAGCTCCCACAGGGATTCAGTGGTGGGATGGCGAGACGTCCATCGGTACCCACTACCCTGAGCCTCCCAGGGCTCTTGGCTGCTTTCAGGGCAGTATCAGGGTGCTGCAAGCAAGGCTGGTGATGCTGCCTGTGGGGAAGAGCCCTGTATCCCCAGACCCTTTCCCTCCCAGATCCCAAATTACACCTCAGCACCTTGTGGCATGATCAAGTCTCCCTCTTGCAGGTAGGGAAACTGAGGCACAGGTGTGCCATGTCAGAACTGCTCAGCAGCAGAGCAGAAAGCACCCTCCCATGGGCTGAGCACTTCCTTCGGCCCCCAAGGCTGGATGTTCCTCCCTGCCACAGTCAGCACAGACGCGTCCGCCTTGTAGTAGCCACAGCACAGGAGCTTCTCATTTCCTATTGAAATGCACAGACGGGAGATGGGGAAATTTTTGTCACCCAGGAAACCTTTCTCCAGCTGTAAGCTGGGGCAGGCTGCTGCTCTCGGGCTCAGTAGCAGGAGCACACCGAGACGCTCTGCCTTGTGACAGCTGGGTCAGCAGTGTGGCTTTTTGAGGCATTATTTTTTCACCAACTCAAGGGGGGAAATGCATTTTCCCAGAAACAAAGTGCCTTTAGCACGGAGAAACCATTATGGTAAACGGGAAGGGCCAAGCATGATGTTAACCGCTGTTTCCTCAGGGCTCCGCTGAGGAGACAAGGGCAGGAGGCTGGATCAGGGAGTGCTCCTGGGGCACGGTCGGACCTGCTGCTGGGAAGCCCAGCAGAGATGAACCCATGTGGGTACCAGGGCTGGGGAAGGCAAGACCAGGGACGTGGATGCTTTGCAGCCAGGAATCAGATATTTTTTTTGCAAAGCGAACTCCTGCCTCAGGTTTTCTCCCAGGGGCTCAGTGGTGTCAGGAGGGCTGGGGCTGTCCTGTCCTCTGCCAGGCGTTGGGGCTGTCCCCACTCTCAGGGTGTGGGGATGCTCTGCAGCAGGACTGTGACAGCAGTGCCAGCCCGGAGCAGCCCAGGACACTGCATTGCCCTTCTGCCAGCACCACAAAGCAGGGACACAGGTGACTGCTGCCAGCCCCAAAGCCGTCCCTGCAGGGCTCCCCCATTCAGGGCAGCAGCCAAACTCGAGCCTCAACAGGTTTGCCAACAACACCAATCCGTGTGGTGTGGTCGACACACTGGAGGGAAGGGATTTCATCCAGAGAGACCTGGACAGGCTGGAGAGATGGGACTGTGCGAACTTCATGAAGTTCAACAAGGCCAAGTGCAAAGTCCTGCATGTGAGTCAGGTCAATCCCAAGCACAAATCCAGGGTGGGCAGAGAATGGCTGGAGAGCAGCCCTGAGGAGAAGGACTTGGGGGTGCTGGTGGATGAGAAGCTCAACATGAGCCTGTAACATGCGCTGGCAGCCCAGAAAGCCACCCACACCGTGGGCTGCATCCCCAGCAGCGTGGGCAGCAGGGCGTGGGGGGGGATTCTGCCCCTCTGCTCCGCTCGGGGGAGACCCCCCTGCAGCGCTGCCTCCAGCTCTGGGGCACCAACAGCAGAAGGACATGGAGCTGTTGGAGCGGGGCCAGGGGAGGCCACGAAGATGATCCAAGAGCTGGAGCCCCTCTGCTGTGAGGACAGGCTGAGAGAGCTGGGGGGGTTCAGTCTGGAGAAGGGAAGGCTCCAGGGAGACCTTAAAGCCCCTTCCAGTCCCTGAAGGGGGCCTACAGGAAAGCTGGGGAGGGACTCTGGATCAGGGAGGGGAGCCATAGGATGAGGGGGAATGTTTTTAAACTGAAAGAGGAGAGATTTAGATTAGATATTGGGAAGAAATTCTTTGCTGTGAGGGCGGTGAGCCCCTGGCCCAGGTTGCCCAGAGAAGCTGTGGCTGCCCCATCCCTGGAGGGGTTCAAGGCCAGGCTGGAGCAGCCTGTTCTGGTGGGAGGTGTCCCTGCCCATGGCGGGGGAATTGGAAGTAGATGAGTTTTAAGGTCCCTTCTAACCCGAACTATTCTAAGTTTCTATGATTCTATGCTATGCCACAGCCACGCTGGCCTGGGCACAAGCCTCCGGTGGGGCTCAGATGGATGGGCAGTGCCACCAGGGCTCTGTGGTCCCCCTGCTGCCAAGCACAGCTCTTCCTAAGCACTAGCAAGCTTTGAGCCTAAGTGGGCTTTGATCCAGTGCGGCTCATTTAAAGCCCTGCTTCCGCCCCTGTTTGGCGCACACAGCACCGCGTTTGCTCCGTTCAGCCCTGGCTGCACCCAGACCCACTGCTGTCCCTGGGGTGGCTCACCAGGAGGTGGCCACCATGGGTCATACCAGGCTGGGTTTGCATGTTTGGATGCCACAGGAAGGACTGTGGCTGCGGCGGGCAGCAACGAGGTGTAGATGAGATGAGCACAAAACCGGGTGGCAGCAGCTCGTTTCCCGTTGCTGCTAATCAATGTGAGAGCGTGTACCACCTAAGTGGAGCCGCACAGAGGCTGCAAAGCTGGCACAGCTCCAGAGGCACCGTCTTAAGGAAACCTGCCTGTATTTGGGCCGTACTGGGCCCAGTGCCCATCTAGGGCTGCTGATGGCTGCGTGCCAGCGAGCACCTCCCTTATTCTTTCACCTGTGTCCCCTGCCAAGGTTTGCGGTTTGTTCTGAAGAGAGGCAGATGTAATTCTTCAATTTAGTCCCCCCGACACAGACACTGTTGCAGAAATTCAGATCTGGTGGTTATCGACATACTTTGTGATGTTTCAGGTTTGCCGAACTTGGGCCAGCAAGCAAAAAACAAAAGCCATGAGCAATGAACAAGATTTACATCCCTCCCATCCGCAGCTTTCACCCCTCTCTGGACAGATAGGGGCATTTCTGCCATCCTGATATATCTTCTGCAGCACTCGATCGGGGATGATTAAGCACTTGACAAAGCAGGTGGGTTTGGTCAGAGTAGCGAGCTTTAGTTTCTCTGCTTCTCTTCCTTCTGAGATGCTAACCCTGTCTCTGCAAGCTGGACTGATTGCGGTGGAGCATGCTGACCCCTTGGCTTTGCAGAAGCCCGAGCTGCCATGAGATGTTATTTTGACGGCTGCAGCCGCGTTCAACACGTGTGTGATGGGGTACAACATCCCCTGCCGCCACCTGCTGTGCTGTGTCTCACCTCCCCACTCCTGTACCTTGGCTCCAGGCAGCCACAGGCTCCTGAGACGAATCCCAAACACTGACAGCAATGTCCAGGGTTCTGGGGAGACGGTGAGGCTGGCTCCACGTGGGCCAAAACCTTTGTTCTGCTTACACCTATAAAACCTGCCCAGGAGTCAGCCCTGTCCTCCAAAAAAAACCCACCAGCTGCAGTTCTGTGGAGATGTGCCCAGATCCCGGGTAAATTCTCGCTTGACTGGTGTGTGCAGCCTGTCCGCCAGCTGCCTTGCTCACACCATTGCTGGGTTGTGATCCTCCCTCTTCCAGCTCAAGCCTATTGCAAGGCCCTTCCTCAAATGTCATCCTAGGCAGTCGGGGCATTTTTGGCTTTCTCTTTGTAACATCCATTGTGGAGAGGTTTTATGGCCAGCCCACTGTATAATTTTAATTTGGCTTTGTGGTTGGAAATTTGCTTTCTTCTCTGGAGTAATGCCCAGCTCTCATATCTCAGCAGGCTAATGCAGTCTGCCCTGCCCCGTCTTCCAGGCACCCCACTCCCTGCTTGCCCGTGTGCTGCCACCCTGCCCCCACAATCCAGGGGAACTCTGAGCTCTGCAAAGCACCTTCCTCTTCATTTTGCAGGGCGTTAATGTCAGGTTCCTGCAGAAACCATCGTCTTCCTTTCAGGTTTGACTTTACATAGAGTGGCTTCCCCCCCGCCCCCAACTGTATTTTCTGGCATAAGCATCCCTCTCACCACAATTCCCAGAAAATGATCATTTTTTTCTGGCACTTCCTGGCAGAGCATGCTTTTTTGGTCTCGCTTTTCTCCACTTTTGGTCTTCTTCCTCTAATTTATGTATTCTGCTTTGCATTTCTGTCTGTGCTTTTGCATGAGGCTCTGTATATTTTCCCCACTGTTAGCTAGTGAAGGATTTCACTCCCTGCAAGTGGCCGGGAGTTTATTTGCAAGCACCACATGTATCTGCAGCTCTTGGGAGAGCTAATGCAATTTCAGTTCCTGCTCTGCCCATGCTCCTTCCCTAATTCATCACAGATGTGCTCATATTTGAAGATGTGATGGTTGTACTGAGCAGCCTGGCAGGATAACGCTATCAGATTTCTCCCAATTTTTTAATCATTATTGTTGTAAGGAGAGCGTCAGCAGATGACCATTTGTTGGCTTGAAAATGCCTCCAGAGCACA